>NC_069661.1:163150000-164400000 GCF_027244095.1 Hemicordylus capensis
AACTCTATTTGGGTTCTTTCTAAGGCCGCAAAATTGGAATATAAAGTGATCTGGGCACTATGTAGAACTAAAGCTTTAGCTTTGTAGAGTTTGATAGCAGCTGAGATAAACTGTCCACTTCTAGTTCGGCACGGGGAGGGAGAGCCAAGATTGCTGAAATACTTCTTTGGGCATTTTGCATTACAATCTCTTTATGTGACTTTTTTTTTGCCAAATTGGCCCCCACTTGAAAAACAGTGACGATAACTGAAAGAGACAAACATACAGGGTCCCTAGGCTGCTTCCCATCAAAACGATGGCCAGGCCTAGATGCACTGAGGCTGAGAGACAGAAGGTTATCAGCTTCCACACAATCACTTCTTCCCAGGTTTTCCTCCTTCCTTGCTTCTACACAACCAGAAATATGGAGCACATACAGCTCCCAAACCCAGGTAGAACTCGGTTTTTGATTGTATGAATGACCTCAAGAGGAATGTAAAGATATGAGTTTAAGGAAAATTATTTTGATAGGTAGAATTTCTGCCACTAAAATGAAAATATTCTGCTGTTTGTTTTTACATACATACTAGTTTTGCCACTTATGGTTCATTAAAAAAACCCTGAATAATATACAGTGTTGAATGAATTGCTATGTCCCAAAAGACACACTCTCTCTCTCTCTCTCTCTCTCTCTCTCACATATAGCAAGAAGTTTTGTCAGGAGGATTATTTGTCCCCAATATTGTAAAATATTATTATGCAGCCATATGATCAGCAATGTGTTAATTGTTTGACTATCTAGGATCCAATTCATAATGGGAAGTGGAGCAGGATGGAGTCTATTGACAATTTGGCCATAACTACATAAGGCAAGGTTGGGGCGGGGGGAACTAAGAACATTAGAGAATCAATTATTAGAATTTGGAAGAAACAGTGACCATTTAGCCCCTGGTTTCTCTCAACTAGGATCTGCTATATTTAGTGAAGGATTCAAAGAAGAAAGCTCACAACAAACTTTGATATATGGGCTAAAAGTGTGTGTTCCAGGTATATAAATTGGTTTGAAAATGATTGTATTACATTCAACAACTTAAGAATGTGTTTCACTGTCAAAGTTGTTTCTTTTCAGTAGCTACAATTAAGAAATAACATCAGAATCTTGAGAAACAAACTTGATCTTGCATGAACTTGAATTGCAAACTATTGAAAATTAAACCAGTCTCTGCCTTTAGAATCAGTTGCGGTGGCGCAGTGGGGAAGCAGCTTGCCTAGGGAGCAAGAGGCTGTTTGTTCAAATCCCCGCCGGTGTGCTTCCTAAACTGTGCCTAGTAAATATATATTTGCAATCACCTATATCGGGAAGCAGCGATATAGGAAGGTGCTGGAGGTGGATGCTCACTTCAGTGACAACATCAAAGGCATCATCTCATACTGTACGGGAAGAAGGCAATGGTAAACCACTCCTGTATTCTACCAAGAAAACAACATGGCTCTGTGATCGTCATCGATTCAATGGCACAATCTTTCCTTTCCCCTGCCTTTAGAAGAGTGGATGCGTAAGAGCAGGACTGCACAATTTTGGCACTCCAGTTGTTGTTGGGCGGCATTCACAGCCAGTGGCCAATACTCAGGACCAATGAGAAGTTGTAGCTAACAAATGCAGCAGAGCCAAAGTTATGCAGCCTCGCATAAGAGAGACTCGGCATACAAAGCTTATGAATAAGCTGGCTCCATTGTATGCATGCACTTGGGGGACCGTGGCTTGTTCTAACTCTAGTTAGTTAGCAGAACAGTAAATCAAACCATGGGTCATTTGTGATTGTTCTAACAAAGCAGAATTAGAACAAATTGCAGTTCCCTAAGTTCATACATAACATGGAATTGTGGTTTATTCTGAAGTGAAAGAAAACATTTTCACTCTCATGCACAAGACAAATGAAGAGGGGAGTGGGGAGTGTTGGGGTCTGTTCCTGTGGCTTTGCCAGATTCATTAACATAGTGGGAAACTGAGCTTTACTGGTAAATTGAGAAGTTCACCAAAACTGAGATTTAGATAGGCAGATGGCACATCTTATAATTTTGTGATCCTTTTCTTTCTTAATTGAATTACTTGAGCTAGAACTTTTTTTTTTAAATCCCAGCTGCAGGAAAGAGAAAATCTAGCCCCTACAGAGACAAGAAAATATCAAAGTGAAAACATAGCAATAGACATGTAACGAATCAGATGAAAGAAAAATTAATTTATGTTGGGGCACAGAGTGCCTGCATGTACACTGAGGGAAATAAGTATTTGATCCCCTGCTGATTTTGTCCGTTTGCCCTCTGACACAGAAATGACCAGGCTATAATTGGAATGGTAGGTTTATTGTAGCTGTGAGAGACAGAATAACAACAAACAAACCCTCAAAAGCCCAGTGCACAAAAGTCAGCGATGGATTTGCATTGTAGTGAGGGAAATGAGTATTCGATCCCCTATCAATCAGCAAGATTTCAGGCTCCCAGGTGTCTTTTCACTATATGCAGGTAACGAGCTGAGATGAGGAACACCCTCTGTAAGGGAGTGCTCCTAATCCCAGCTTGTTACAGTACCTGTATAAAAGACACCTGTCCATAGAAGCAAGCAATCACTCAGCTTCCAAACTCACCACCATGCCCAAGACCAAAGAGCTGTCGAAGGATGTCAGGGACAAGGTTGTAGACCTGCACAAGGCTGGACTGGGCTACAAGACTATCGCCAAGCAGCTTGGTGAGAAGGTGACTACAGTTGGCACGATAACTCGCAAATGGAAGAAACACAAAACAACTGTCAATCTCCCTCGGTCTGGGGCTCCATGCAAGATCTCACCTCGTGGAGTTGCAATGACCATGAGAACGGTGACAAAGCAGCCCAGAACTACACGGGGGGAACTTGTCAATGATCTCAGGGCAGCTGGAACCATAGTCACCAAGAAAACAATTGGTAACACACTACGCCGTGAAGGACTGAAATCTTGCAGTGCCCGAAAGGTCCCCCTGCTCAAGGCAGCACATGTACAGGCCTGTCTGCAGTTTGCCAATGCACATCTGAATGATCCAGAGGAGAACTGGGCGAAAGTGTTGTGGTCAGATGAGACCAAAATCGAGCTCTTTGGCATCAGCTCAACTCGCCGTGTGTGGAGGAGGAGGAATGCTGCCTATGAGCCCAAGAACACCATCTCCACCATCAAACATGGAGGTGGACACATTATGCTTTGGGGGTGTTTTTCTGCTAAGGGGACAGGACACCTTCACCGCATCGAAGGGACGATGGACGGGACCATGTACCGTCAGATCTTGGGTGAGCACCTCCTTCCCTCAGCCAGGGCATTGAGAATGGGTCGTGGATGGGTATTCCAGCATGACAATGACCCAAAACACACAGCCAAGGCAACAAAGGAGTGGCTCAAGAAGAAGCACATGAAGGTCCTGGAGTGGCCCAGCCAGTCTCCAGACCTTAATCCCATAGAAAATCTGTGGAGGGAGCTGAAGGTTCGGGTTGCCAAACATCAGCCTCGAAACCTTTCTGACTTGAAGAGGATCTGCAAAGAGGAGTGGGACAACATCCCTCCTGGGTTGTGTGCAAACCTGGTGGCCAACTACAAGAAACGTCTGACCTCTGTGATTGCCAACAAGGGTTTTGCCACCAAGTACTAAGACATCTTTTGTGAAGGGATCGAATACTTATTTCCCTCACTACAATGCAAATCCATCGCTGACTTTTGGGCACTGGGCTTTTGAGGGTTTGTTTGTTGTTATTCTGTCTCTCACAGCTACAATAAACCTACCATTCCAATTATAGCCTGGTTATTTCTGTGTCAGAGGGCAAACGGACAAAATCAGCAGGGGATCAAATACTTATTTCCCTCACTGTATTAATACCAAAGAACCATAGTTGTTATGGGGAGGAGCAGAACCAGAGAGAGTGAGCCTTGGGCTTGTGCACACCCCCTCCCTCATGCACACACAAGGATAAGTGTACACACAATATAAAGTTTCCACTTTTGCTTTTGAAAGAACTATAGCTTGGGGAGCTGTGGATGTTCTAACTATGGTTAGTTAAACTAGCATCTAAAATCATGGCTTCTGATGATTTATTAACTAACCATATTTACAGCAAACCACAATTTACCAAGTTCTGATGCAAGTGAAAGCAAAAGCTTTCACTGAAGTTTCCTTGCACGGAAGAGAGGGAAGGAAGGAGTGGATTAGCCCGAGGCTCAGCTCTCTTCAACAGTGCCAGTATTTATCGTTACATGTCCATGCAGCCAGCGTAAGGCCCATGGGCTATAATTCTTTGCTGACCAAAGAATTTACTTAGAATTTCCTTACCATTTCTGTCAGAATAGCTGACCACAACAAATAAGGGGCTGTGGAGAACAGTGGACCATAGGACAAGCTTTGGTTCATGAACTTTCCCTGATTTACATAGTGGAAATATGTAATTTCTGTTGTGTAACTGTATTCAGTGCCTCCATTCTAAACATTCCACTTAGGGCTACTTCAAACATGCCAGCTTTCCACAAGGTAAAGTGTGAAAACCACAAGCAGATTATCATGCATGGTACTGTAAATACCTGTCTGACTGTACACAGACACAGTGCATACTTGCCGGAAAGATACAATGTTGTTTTCCCAATAATTGTACATGCAGTAAACTGGTCAAATGTGCAACTGCCATTTGTGATAATCCTACACAAAAATAGAATTGCCACCCGTGTAGAAACTCATTCATTATTTCACGTAATTATTCAAAACACTCCAACAAAAATGTAAGATGAAAGCAGAAGTTGAACAGTACACATCGAGTAAATTATTTGTGTCTATTATAGAGGCTGACATGACAAACATTACTCAAAGTACTCCCATTGAAAGTAAACAGACCCTTTCCTTTAAGTAATTTGCTTCATAATGTCAGCCACTTTTCTTAGGGTCACTCTGTGTCCTAACATAACCTCCATTCATCGAATGTGGTATATTTAATTCAGTGCTTCTGTCATCTGATGGAGACGCTGTGGGTGAAACTGGTCTTTTAGAAGTTGCACAAACTCACATTGAAAAAATAAGGCCAAGAACAACTTGTTAAGTTTAAATGAGAATTTCTATTCAAAGAACCACTCCCTGTCTGACTTGTCAGGCCCTTTAACCTAAAATTAAGCTTGTACAGTTCTTGAGAAATTCCTAGTGCCTCCCTAAATTATAAAACTCACCAAAATGAGAAGTTTGTTTGTTTGTTGTTAGCCTGCCTATCCCCAAAGCAGCTCAATATGACAAACCAGGTCTCTTCCTCCATTTTGACCTTGCACACAATCCTGCAAGGTAGGTTTACTGAGAGAACACACCTGGTTCAAAGTGACCTTCACAAAAGAGTGGACATCTTAATCTGGTTTTCCCTAGTCCAACATTCTACACCACAGGTCTGGGTTACAGCTGAGGAGTTACGCTTCCACTCAAAGAAATGTACAATGTGCATAAAACTACAGAATGGTAAACATCAATTCAAAATAAATAACATAAAACAGTGACTGTCAAAAACCCAGGGAACAAAAACCTGTAAAGCTGAACTTCTAAATAATAATATTTATAATTATATGAGCCCCTGGTGGTGCAGTGGTAAAACTGCCGCCCTGTAACCAGAAGGTTACAAGTTCGATCCTGACCAGGGGCTCAAGGTTGACTCAGCCTTCCATCCTTCCGAGGTCGGTAAAATGAGTACCCAGAATGTTGGGGGCAATATGCTAAATCATTGTAAACCGCTTAGAGAGCTCCGGCTATAGAGCGGTATATAAATGTAAGTGCTATTGCTATTTGTTTTTTATAATTTGTTGTGATTAGGTGTATTTGCATCAGTATCCATACAGGCATTATATAAAAAGGGAAAGCTGTACTCTTGTAAAGCATCTGAAAGAGCAGCACGTGCACACACACGGGCCACTTCCGGCCTGCCACTGACCAGGGCAGCAAGAGGGTACCCTGCTGCCCCATGCCAGCGATTTTGCAGACAGTGCCGGTGGGGGAAGCACAGCGGGGGAAACGCGGTGGGATGAGTAGGTAAGAACACCATCCCTGCTCCTTAAAGGTAACCCCCCCCTCATTGAACCAGCCATCTGCGGTTCCGTGCACATCCCTACAAGGAAGTAATTCTGTTCTGTATATAACTGAGAATAAGCTACTTTCCTGTCTTCTCTGATGAAGAGTTCTGTGAAACGTTAAAGCTTGTTTACTCTGTAAAGTAAAAGTTGTGCCGTCGAGTCAGTGTTGACTCCTGGCGACCCCAGAGCCCTGTGGTTTTCTTTGGCCAAAAACAGGAGAGGTTTACCATTGCCATTTCCCACGCAGGATGAGATGATGCCCTTCAGCATCTTCCTATATCGCTTACTTCCCCACTGCGCCATTAGGTACTCTGTACCAATATTTATATTATCAAAATTCTTAGAAGTCAAAGATTTCAGAATCACTCAGCAATAATTCCAGACAATTCAACTGACACAAGGATAAAATAATTGATTTCAATGGAGCCAGCATTTATCCTTAGTTTCTGGATAATTTTGCACTACAGCCTATTACTCAGAGTTGGATTTGCATGGCTGTGAAAAGGGACTGTGACCCCATATGCCTTCATTTATAGCTTCCTTCTCACAAGATCAGCCACTTTTTCAGATGGCGACTTTGGGAGGGTGGGTGTGCCATTACTTTGGGAGGGTGGGTGTGCATTCATGTATCAGCCAGATTTACCTCCAAGTTCATGCACTATTTCAGAGAGCACTTCACACACAATTCGGGGTTTCCCCTCCATATTGGTACCTAGCTGGATCTATGTCGGGGGTTTAAAAAAACCCCTCTTTTTGCAGCAGAGTATCTGTTATGCCCCAAACCCACAGAAAAGGGTTTGGGGGACCAGGCTTTCTCTATGGCTGCCCCGGGGCTTTGAAATATGCTCCCTGCTGAAATAAGAGCATCTCCTTCTCTGTTTGTTTTCAGGAAGACCCTCAAGAATCACCTGTTCTTACAGGCTTTTAATTAGGACCAATTTTAATAATTTGTTTTAATAATTGTTTTATGTTACTGTTTTTATGCTACTGTTTTAATTGTTTTGTATTTTAATCTGTGCTGATTTTTAAATATTATTTTAAATTTTGTACACCACCTACAGATGCACATATCAGGCAGTATAAAAAAATGATAAATAAATAAATAGCCTCACGGTAATGCTGTGGTAAAACCTGCTGTCTGAAAAAGCTCCTGGAGATCTGGTCTTGTGGTAGCAAGTATGAATTGCCCCATTTGCTAAGCAGGAACTGCTCAGGTTTGCATTTGAATGGGGGACCACATGTGTGAGCAATGTAAGATGGATGGGACTGCTCTGGGAAGTGCACCTGCATGCTTGGTTCCAAGTTTCCTTCCTTGCATCCCAAAGATGGGGCTGAGAGAGACTCCTGCCTGCAACCCTGGAGAAGCTGCTGCCAGTCAGTGTAGACAACACTGAGCTAGATGAACCAATGGTCTGACTCATCATATGGCAGCTTCCTATGTCCAAGCCAGTAGCATTTCAATGGAGGTTTTTGTTCTTCCTTAAGTCAACACTCTCATTAATGTGTTTTCCAAGACTAGATTCACACAACTTATACAAAGACATATTGCTTTATTAAGGAGGCAACTGTGGGAGTAAGTGAGAACAAAACAAACCAGGGAACAAAATACCCCTTAAAGCAGAGATGGCACAACAGAAAGTAGTAGCTTTTCTCAGAATGCTATCAAATGAGATCTAAGCCAGTGTTGCACATATTTCTCAGTACTGACATATTGCTACATTTGTTTCTAAGAAGTTAAATTTTATTTCTGATTCACACAATGACTCTGCAAAATCACTGGTATTGCTGCAAACTTTCAGAGCACAAAGTGGGCAGAAAAATCAATGTTTTGACAGATGGACAGACTGTAAACACACACTCATTCTTTCCTATTACTAAGATTATAGACCATTTCTCTCAGGATATCACACTAGTGATATATCTGCATGATTTATCAAAAGCCAGATGCCCAGATCTTGCAAATCATGAAGCTTTTGCTGCCACAATAAAAGAGGATAAGTCTATTTGATTAAGTAGTGTAGTGGTCACCATGAGATAATTTTATCTTTCAAATGACCATCATGTAAACAATGAGTTTCATCATGCAAGCAACTTATGGCCAACTCTTCAAACATATCATGCTGTGATATGGAGTCAGACCATCTAGTTCAGTACTTGCCTACTCTGACTGACAGATGGGCAGGACTAATGCTAGAGGGCCTTTTGTTACCTGAGGATGTTATGGACTGAACTGCATTCTTCTAGTGCCAAGCATGTGCTCTGCCACTGAACACTAGATCCACTTCAGGTAATCTATACTCCAAAAAGGAACTCAGTTTTTCTAACCTAGATGTTCCTAGAGAAGGAGCATTGTTAGCCTGCTCTGATTCTCTAATGATGTTCATAAGCCATGATCATTCATGGTTGTCTCTTCTTAACAAAACATATCTGGTATCTTGTCAGCAGCCATTGTTTAATCAGCTACAGCACTAACACACCCAGCCTGCAAAGCACCACACCCTTGTGTGGTGCCCTCACTTATGACAGAAGACTGCTTTTTCCTGAAATACAGAGAGGGAAAGAATGGAATCATGTCAGCATAATGAATTCCAGGGTTCTCCATCACACCATTGCCACCTTCACATACCTTCCAACCCACTGACAACATGATGCATTCACTTGAAGCACACGACATGGATTCAGACAATCATGCTTTTACTCATTGCAGAGTGATAATTGCATACAGTGTTTTCTGTAACTCCCACTATCCTCAACTGCAATGGCCTTTGGTTGGGAATTAGGGCAGTTGTAGTCAACACCATCTAGGAATCTCTTTACAGGGAACACTGCTAATGAGTATCGAATATGTGACGGACGTTGAAGCCAACATTGTTTAAACAGAATGCTCCTTGAAAGCAGGATGGCATCAGAATAGTTTGCCTAAGAAGCTGATTGAGAAAACTCCAATTATTTATTTACTTATTACATTTATAAACCGACACATCCAGAGGCTCTGGGCAGTCCACAACTTGTTTAAAAACATAAAAACAAACATCATTTAAAACACACTACTTAAAACAATATAAAAACAATTTTAACACAATTTTAAAACAATATAAAAACCATGGAAGGCCAGGCCAAACAAGTAAGTCTTTAGGGCTCTCTTAAAGGCCAACAGTGAGCCTAAACTGTGGATATCTGCCGGGAGTGCATTCCATAGGCCAGGAGCAGCAACAGAGAAGGCCTCGCTCCAATTTGCCACCAGACATACTGGTGGTAACTGGAGATGGACCTCTCCAGATGACCTCAATGTGAGATGGAGATCATACAGAAGAAGACACTCTGTAAGGTAGCCTGGACCCAAGCTGTTCAGGGCTTTAAAGGTAATAACCAGCACTTTGTATTATACCCAGAAATATACCGGCAGCCAGTGCAACTGTTTTAAAACAGGCATAATATGGTATCTCCAGGTTGCCCCTGAGACCAATCTATCTGCCACATTTTTAACTAACTAAAGTTCCCAAACTATGTACAAAGGCAGCCCCACATAGAGCACAATGCAATAGTCAAGCCTGGAGGTTAACAGCTGATGCACCACTGTTTTGAGATTGTTCCCTTCAAGGAATGGGCGCAGCTGTCAAATCAGCTGAAGTTGATGGATAGAGGTCCTGGTCATAGCCTCCATCCAAGATACCAGGGTGAGGCCTCAATACAAGAGCACTCCAAAGCTGCATACCTCTTCCTTCTGGGGGAGTATAACCTCATCCAGCACAGGAAGATCTAACTCATTCCTCAGATTCCGATCCCCCACAATGAGCACCTCCATCCTGCTTGGTTTCAGCTTCAATTTGTTATCCCTCATCCAGCCCATTATTGCCCATAGGCAGGCATTTAGAGAGTGAATGTCATTTGATGATGATGATGATGATAAGGAAAAATAGATTTGGGTGTCATCAGCATACTGATAACACCCTGCGCCAAATCTCCTGATGATGTCACCCAGCAGTTTCATGTAGATGTTAAAAGCACCGGTGACAGAATGGAGCCTTGGGAGACTCCATATAATAGCTCCCATTTTGAAGAGCAACTGTCACCAAGCTCCACCATCTGGAATCTGCCTGAGAAATAGAAGCGGAACCACTGCAAAGCAGTACCTCCTATCTCCAACTCCCCCAGTAGGTCCAGAAGGATACCATGGTTGATGGTATGAAACACCACCGAGAGATCCAAAAGAACCAGCAAAGTCACACTCCCTCTGTAGATTCCCTGGTAAAGGTCATCTAACAGGCCGACAAAGGCATTAAAAGTATCACAGCAGAACAAAGAATCACCCCAGGTTCTAAGAAACTGCTCGTGAGGCAGCTCATAGGCGTATACAAGGAAAGGGGAATCCCTAGCCTGAGGGTGGGGGGGCAGTGAAAGGGAATTCTTTACCTTTAGTTTACTACCACCATTGCTGGCTCCTCCCGCCTCTGGCCTCCCAAATGACAGGCCAGCTGCCTGTGGCCCCATTCAGGGCTCTAAGCATGCATGGAGGTCCTTAGAGTGGCCTCTGCACATGCACAGAGGCCCAAAACGGCAGCCAGCCAGGACTGTCATTTGGGAGGCCAGAGGGGAGTGGGACTGGAGGAGCCACCATCTCCAATGTTGCTGCAAGTGTTCCCTCTAAGGGGGATTCCCAGATGTTGTTGACTACAACTCCCAGAATCCCCAGCTGCAATGGCTTTTGCTTGGAGATTATTGGAGTTGTAGTCAACAACATCTGGGAATCCCTCTTAGAGGGAACACTGGTTTCCACCAGCACTGCCTGGAAACTAAAGGTAAAGAAACTTTGACCCTTTCGCCGCCCTCGCCTTAGGCTGGATTCCTAGCTGGATTCCCCTTTACAAGTATACCCCACAGCTGGCCCACAACCTAGTTCTACCGGCTCAATGGCTGGACCAGACCCAGTTCTGCCAAGCCCAGGCCGGGTTGGCTCAAATCCAGTCCGGATTCAAGTCAAACCAGCAAAACCGGTTCTGTGCACATCCCTACTATCATCTGTAAGTTTGCCTGTGCCATTTTTAATAGCTATAAGCTATTAGCACATGTGTGGCAATGAATTCCATAAGATAAGAATGTGTTGTGTTAAACAGTACTTCCTTTTGTCTGTACTGAACCTACTATTGCTCCATCCAAATGGAGATCTCTCAGTTGTCTCTATATCATTTTATAACTGGCCTTTTAACTGTTTTAGTTTCTAAACTAAATCCCCTCCAATACTTTAGTTTAGCCTTTCTTTGTAGGGGCTCCAAACTTATGATCATCTCATTTGCTCTTTTTGGTGCCATTTTCAAATGCTATGAAATACTTTTTGGAGATATGGCAACCACAACTGTACACAGCATTCCACAAGCAGTTGTAACATATATGTATATAGAGGCATTATGATACTATCAATGTTATTTTCAACCCCTTTTCAAACATCTGGTTTGCCTGTTTCAGTGGCACTGTACACTGCACTGATATCAGTGAACAACCCACCACAACCTCAAGATCTTTTCCCTGGATACACACAGCCAATCCAGTGAATATATGATGTTAGGATTTATTGATTGATTTTGCCCCAGTCTATTATCACTTTGAACTTGCTCACACTGAATATCATATTTGGCTGTCCAAATACAGTTGAGATAAATATAGTTGAGATAAATCCTTCTACAATTTTCACAATCTACTTTGGTTTCTATCAGCATGAATAATTTGGTATCAACTTTAACACTTGGTGACCTCATTGTACACCCCTTATCATTTATGAACAAATTAAAAACCACCAGTTCCAAACTCAAAACTTTGGGGAAACTCAGTGCTCTGAAAAGGATGCATTTACTCCTACCACCTGCTTCTTTTTGACCACCCCAAACGAGATGATGTGTTATACGTGACACATACATGTATTTTTAATTACATTTATATCCCACCTTTTCTCCATGTAGCTCAGGGCATCTTGTATAAGGTATCCACGTGGTCATTCACCCAAACACTGACCAGAACCAGACTGGCTTAGCTTTATTAATTTGCATTGCTGCATCATGTGCCTTTAGACAATGTCCTGGACCCAAACACAGGTGAACTAACAACATTAATATTCACACTTGCACTAGTACTCACAGTCAGAAGGCTCACAGAGCTCACACAACACCTCACCACATGACATGTGATGTGATGTGTGAATCGGGCAGGGGGAACACACTGATGTCAAATGAAGATTCCTCATGCTACCATTCAGCCCTTCTGAAGCTACTCAAAGGTGGGGGAACACAATACTTTTTTGTTGTTGCATATTTGAAGTCAGACTGTGCTTCTAGAGGTACAATGCATTCCCCCCACTTACACTGCTCCTAGTTCAAACCTTGGTCCTCCAAACAATACTTCAGACTTGATGACAATAGCGGTGTGAATAAAAGCATCACCCTGCCAAACCGCCATTCATGAGTGCAGTTCAGTGGTGAGAGAGGAGATCTTCAAACTATTCTGAGGGAAGTCTCTTTCAGTAGCTGGCATGGCCCAGGGTTACCCTTAGCAACCCATGAGGAATTCCAGTGCTGAATGGCATTGTGAAAGCAGCTCAGCCTCTCTGCTCCTAACCCCAGTGGGGGCAGGGAAGAGACAGGAATACGGACACAAAACCCTGTGACCCAGAACACAAGGCAATAGGTCAAAATGCACATGTGTTTTCCATGGGCAGAGGTGGGCAGGGGGGATGTGCCCACTCTATTGTGTACATGTAACACAGTTATCCAAGTAGTGTAGGTACTACATATCCACAAATATATACTTAGATTCTTCATGAACATACAAAACACAAAGGCCCTAAGGAAGAAACACACACACACTCACTCTAAAGTGATACCTTTTTTTAGTGGACCAACTTCTGTTTTGATCACCTTGCCCACCTTGAATCTCTTTTTGTCTGGGCACAAGATGCCACCTATGCCAATGTACTATCAGTTTTACATACATACATACATGCACACTTTCTGTATGCATCCTGTCCTCCCTTCTTCTTGGCATACAATGCATGCATATAGATGATACTTCTAGATCATACATCAAGACCATACACCTGCCTCCTGCTGCAGGCAGAAATACAGCTCTAGAGGTGTGCAATGCATACACACATTAACACATGCATCGTACATAAAAGCAGCATCCCAGATGTGCATTTCTCCAAACCCAAACATCCTGTGTATCTGCACTGGTCGCAGGCACACACAAACAAGGGGGTTCCCTATGTGCGGCACGATTACATATATGCAAGCGGTCAAATGCCAGTGTGAACAGGGTCCTCCGTTACATTTCCACTGTATGCAAGAGAAGCCGGCGTGTTTTGCTATGGGTGGATCCATTGTGAGCTCTATTTCCATACATGCCCCAGCCCCGCCAGTTTCGATAAACCAAGAGGCAGGCCTAGTGGCTCCCGTGCCAAACTGCTGCTTTGCATTGTTTGCTCTCGGCTCTGGCAAGGAAACGTCTCTCGCTAAGCTGGAGCTGAGCCTTTGCCGGGGGCTCCCCCTCTTTTCCTTCCTCCTCCCCCCCTCCTCGGCCAGAGGTGCAGAGAGCAGCACCTGCCTTCTCCCTTCCCCACCTGGAGCAGCCGCCACCTACCACACAGAGCCGTAAGCTCCCGAGCCCACCGGGGTCAGGTGCTGGTAGCGCTGGGGGACCTCCCACACGGTCTTATTCAATTCCTGCTTATAGAAGCCGCCTCGCTCAGACATTTTCCGGAGCCGGCACCACCAGCGAGCAGCAGCTGAGCCGGGGAGTTACAGAGGGAAGTGGAGGAGCCGCCGCGGCAGGGAGGAGGGAGGGAGGGACCAGGGGAGGGGGAAAGGGAGGAGAAGAGGCGACGGGAAGCTAGAAAGGGGAGGGAGCAGCGGAGGATGAATGAAGAGGCTGAGAAGAACTAGAGCGAATAAAGCAAAGCAGAGCTTGGGACTGGTGGAAGCCGAGGGTCTCCCCTCAAAGGAACCGCATGGCATCCAGCTCGGTACACTGAAGAAATGTCCAGTTTTTTCAGGGCCGGCTCACCCGCTTAGTAGTGGGCTGGCCCTGAAAAGTGAGCTAATCACCCGCTCAGGGCGCACAGGGCAGGGTGTGTGACAGCCTGGGTCACATGGGACCCAGGGTTGCTGTCCTCCGCCTCCTCCCCAGGGTTCCTGCTCTCCCCCCCCCCCCCCCGCCACAGCGGACAGGAGGGTGGCGCCAGGGAGCACGTGTCTGCCCTCCTCGCCACCGACGCCACCTACCGCTTTGCGGTGGTGGTGAGGAGGCAGGCGCGCAGGTGATGGGGAAGACCTTCCTGCTTGCCCACCTGCTGCCCTCCTTGCCGCTGGCTCCAACTCCACCCACCTCTTCCACGGTGAGTAGAGGCAACGGCAGTAAGGAAGGTTGGCAAGTGTTTCCCCATTACCCGCCTACCCTCCTTGCTGCTGGTTAGAGGCGAGTAGGGCTGGTGGCAAAGATGGCAGGTGTGCATTCTCCGCTTCCTACCCAGTGTCTACTGTGGCCAGAAGAGTGCCCAGGTGGGGAATGGGGACTAGTGTTGCCAACATTTCATTGCCAGAATGAGAGAGACAAGTTCCAGGATGAGGGACACATGTTTGAGGGGGTGGCTGGGGGTGGTGGCTGAGAGGTGTATGTAGTGGTAATCAACAGCTTATCATTGACGTATATGTAATTGAATTATATGCTATTGAATAAATGGGGGACAAAAGCTATCCCTATAGGGACCAACATTTTATCCCTGAAATGAGGGACATCCTGAGTCATGAGGGAGAGTTGGCAACCCTAATGGGGACAGTGTGGGGTGCCCAGGTGAGAGGTGCCTGGGCAGGTGACTGGGGAATGCAGGGGTGCCCAGGTACAATGGTGGAGAGGCAGAGGAGACATCTGCCTAACACTGTAAATTCTGCCCCCAGGGGTTAGTGGCTGCTGCAGTGAGGGAGGGGGTGGGGGCAAGGAGAAAGCCCCCCAATGACATTTTTAAAAGGAAATAACTGACCCAGCACAGCGATGCGGTCATGCACTGAGCCTATGGCATCCCCCCCACAACTCACTCGCTCTTTCCCACACACACAACTCGCTCACTCTCCCCCCCACAACTCGCTCTCTCTCTCCCCCCCACAACTCCCTCACTCACTCTCTCCCCCCCACAACTCCCTCACTCACTCTCTCCCTCCCACAGCTCCCTCACCCCAGACCCCCTGCTTCATGACCCCAGCCAACTGGCTTTCTGAAGCAGCCGCCTGCATTCCTCTCCGGCTGCTGCCTTCTCGCTTTCTGAATTCTTGCATGCTGACAGCCAGTCATCTCCCCCCTCCTCCTTTCCTCCCCCCACTCTTAGCCAATCACCTCCTTTCTGCCACATCCCCAACAATGCTCCTTTCTGCCACGTCCCCACACGTGCCCCAATCTTAGATAAATAAGTATATAGATAGATAGATGGTGCTGAACAGCAGGCGGCAGTAGCTGCAGGGAGGGGAGGCAAGGAGGGGAGAGCCCCCATTAACTGACCACCGAACTTTTACATAGGGAGGGAGAGTGGGATGGGGTATGGTGCTGTTGGCGGAGGCTGCAGGGAGGGGGATGCGGAGCGGAGAGTTCTCCCTCATGGGAGGCTGGCTGCAAGCTCCCTCTAGGTGCCCTCACAAGGGTCCGTGCAGTCAGTTGGGAGAAGGGAGGGCAGCTGGAGGGAGCTCACAGCTGCTGTGCATTGGCATGTTTTTTTTTTAATGCAATGAGGAGACCCGCCCCTCGCCCCCCACCCTCACTACAGCAGCTGTGCCTAAGGCAAAGAGGGAAAGTTTCCCCTCCCTTCTGCCTGCTGTCGCCACACAGCCACATTTTTTGGAAAAAAACTTTTTTGCCTATGGGCAGCTAAAAGGCTAATATGCCCAGATAGGTGTTCCCCAGCAGGCAGGTGGTCTCCATCGCATGACCACCCTCTTCTCCATCTGCTACGCAGCCGCCCCTGTGCCCACCCTGCCAGGTGGCTCCAACGTGCCTTTACTAAAAATACAGCCACTGTGTGGCGGTGGCACTAGCTCTGGGGAGGAGGGGTGAGGAAGGAAGAGTTTCACTTTAAGGAGATGTTTTGGAGGGTGGGGGTAGGGGTGGAGGCAGTTGGGATTGCAGGGAGGTTGGGGGGTGAGGAGGGGGGTGTTCCCCCTGTTACCCTCCGGGATGGGAGGAGGCCCAAGCTCCATCCAGCTCCGCTCCCTTCTCCCAAGTGATGGCCTCTCGTCAGTCTTCTGAGCAGGCCATTTCCGGCCTTCCTCCACGTGGAGGAGGTAGAGAGGCAAGAGGCCATCACTGTTTGATCAAGTGTGAGTAGGTTGTCACCTTTTACCTGGCTGTTTTTCACACAGGGCTTGTAGCTCACATCTCTTCCCGAATGGAGGGTTTGTGTTCACATATCGGCCAGATTTACTCTGAAGTCCCTGTGAGTTATCAGGGAGCATTTCACACACAATTCAGGTTTCTCAGAAGGGTGTCAAACAAGGTTGCATTCTGGCCCCACTCTTATTTAATTTTTACATCAACTCAATGGTGGACCAGCTCAGCAACGTTGACTTCCATCCTCCTATGCTCACCAGGAGACACCTGGCCACCCTCCTATACACAGCTGACGAGGTCATCCTCTCAAGAACTCCCATTGGCCTTAGAAGCGTGTTGAGGGCTCTGACACTGCACTGCAAGGAAGACGGTCTGGAAATCAACTATAAGAAAACTAAAATAATGGCCTTTGCTAGCAGGCCCAAGATCCATTCCGGGAGGATTGAGGGACGTAAAATTGAACAAGTGACTCATTTTAAATACCTGGGTGTAGTCTTTCATTCAGGTGGCTCCAGAAAAGCCTACGGAGATCATGTGGTCTTAAATGCTCAGAGAAGCTCCTCCACTATTCTTCAGTTTATGCACGCAAGAGGAAGCCACTATGTCCCTGCAGCTCTTGAGCTGTTCCAAGCCAAGTCATTAGCTCAACTACTCTATGGCGCTCAATTGGGCCCTTCCCCCAATAGTGTGACTTTGGAATAGGTACAATCCAAGTTCCTCAGGGCAGCACTGTGTGTACCAAGATGTGTCTCCAATGCTACATTATGCCTGGAGACAGGCCTGATCAAGATTGAGGCTAGGGTGTGGGTGGCCACTCTCTCCTATTGGCTTAAACTGTCCCTCAGTCCAATTGGTCTTGCGCCTCTAACCCTTCATGATGATTACCATTCTATATGGCCTCAGGCAATTGAGATGAAATTAGCTACCCTGGGTCTCGCCCCTCTGTCCCTGATCAACATGGGCTACGGTCAGGCAAAAGCTATTATCAAACAGCACATCACAGACACTGAGCACCAAGCGGATCTCAACAGTGTCTCAAAATTCTGTATAAGTGAGGAGCTTAGATATATGGCCTCTCCTGCAACATACCTCTCCTAACTGGAGATCCCAAACCATAGAAGGGCGTTCACTCTGGCCCTCTGCCATGGTCTCCCCTCAGCAGTAATAAGAGAGTTGTACAGAAAGATTCTGTACGCAGAGCGATTATGCCCCTGTGGCTCAGAACAAATTGAAACCTCTAAGCATGTCCTCCTATACTGCCTGTTCTACAGAGACATTCGTGCCACCCTTATTTCCTGACTCTAACCCCACCACCACAAAGATCGTTGCTCAGTTGTGTGCGGCTGCGATTGGCATCCAGCGAAGGATGATAGCTGATGGGCTCCCCTAATCTGATTCTCGATAACACTCGCCTCCATACTCTGTGTATTATACTAATTGCACTATGGCAGTGCATAATATTTTATTAGATTAATGTAGCGTAACTTTACCATCTTTAGTAATACTCCAATTTATGGTAACCACTTTAGTTTTAACTATTCTTAATTTTAATTCTAGCTTTCTACCACATATGTAATCATTTTCAGCTGTATTACTGTTTGAAATTCCCCCTTTTTATCTTTTCTGTGCATTTTATTATGGAAATAGTATTCTTGGCAGTTTTAGTTTCTTGGTATTGTAGCTTGTTTCTTTTAAAATTGTAATTATTCTTAATTCTAGCCTTTTCACAATAGCTATCATCGTATTTGCAATCACCTCTAACAACATGTAACTTTTTTCTTGTATTACCTTCATTTAATGTGTAATTTTATGCTGGTCTCTGACCATAATAAAGGTGACTTGACTTGACTTGACGATTCAGGTTTTTCATTGCATGTTAGAATGTAGACTAATTTATATGCAGGGTAAAAAAAAATCAATTTTTTGCATCATTTTTTGTGCAACATCAGACTTGCTGTAAGGCCTCGCAGTAAAGCCTGCTGTGTGAAGAACATCCAGGAGTGCACAACTTGAGTATGTTGTACCTGGTCAAGAGGTCATATTGGCCAAAGCTATGAGGGATGCTGAGAGAAGTACAACATGCCAAATTACTGTTGGGAAATATAAGGTACTTCATTGTTAACCAAATTTTCCCATCATTTTGGAGGAGACCGGGGGGCGGGGAGAGATAGAGATTCTAACTGGACCAAAGACCGAGCAGCAAAGGCAAGCAGGTACTCTATCCTCCTCACTGGTCTTCTTTCCCCTCTCCCTCTTCTTTAGTACGTACCCTCTGCCTGTGTCTCACACCATCCACAGGTAAATGTACCACACATTGAGAAACTATGCTCTAATCTAAAACTTGGAAATGAACTGCAGCACAGTAGTACATCCTGGGTTGAATCCCTGGCATCTCTGTGTAGGACTGGCAAAGACTTCTGTGTTGTATGCTATTTAGCAATCTTTTCTGTTTTGTTAATTAGAAAGTTGTCCCTGAGTTGATCCTGTAGAGAGTGTGGGGAGTGAAATCAGAAAGGAAAGGAAGGGTGAAGGGAGGCCAGGTATGGAGAAAAGCATTGAAAATGCTATCAGGCACTGTATGGTTTTTGTTGTGTGACAAATCGCATAAGACATTTCTTGCCCCCTTGACTCTGGTAGAGTATCCCAATGGTCCCTGGCAAAAACTTGCTCTGTATAAAATGGGGCTTTTTGATAACCAGCCCACAAAACAAAGATTTGTTATAAAGAATGAACAGATTATGAAAGTAAGTTTACAACTGGCTGCTACGCAACAACCATGGAAGGAGGCAATCCATGCATTTCTATTTGCTTATCAGACCACTCCTTATTCTACTACAGGAAAGCCACCTTTTGAATTACTAAGAGGACACAAAGCTACCACCAAATTTGCCCATTTGCAACAACTGATAAGGCTTTCTGTGCCATCTCACCCTAAGGATGCAGAGATAGGTAATCGGGTATGGGAGAAGCAACAAAAATATAAATTGCATGTGGGTCAGAAACAGGGTGCGAAACAGTGAACATTTCTCATATGGAACTTTGTTCAAATACAGCTTCCTTTATAAAGTGGATAAAGGGATGTTCCCAACATTCTGGACCAAAACAAATAATCAAAATCCAAGGAAATTCTGTCACATTGGTTGATGGAAAGAAACAGTTCAATACTTTCAAGCATGCATACTATGAGAAAAGAGGAGAGAGGAAGTGGAGGAATTTGATCTTGCCTCCAGTTTGACCTCACAGATGAGACTGATGAAAGTGATGAGAGAAATGTGTGTGGCAGAAGACTTCAAGACTTTGTCACCAAATTTTAAATGAATTAAATTCATTTAATTCATTGTGTACAAAAGGGGAGGGATGTGTTGTGTTCTATTTAGTAATTTTTCTGTTTTGTTAATTAGAAGTTTGTCCGTGTGGAGATCTTGCAGAGAGAGAGAGAGAGAGAGAGAGAGTGTGTACATGTGTGCATGGGGGGGGGGCATCAGAAAGGAAAGAGAGCGAAAGGAGGAGAAAAATGGAGTTGCTTCTGAATATAATGTAGTTAAACAAACATAAGATTGTTTTGTGTTTGCGAGGGAAGCAGCTATAAAACAACCTGTCTAGAAAGCCACTGCCAAACAGTGCAAGGAATACTGAGCTACATGAACCAATGGTATGACTTGGTATAAGACAGCTTCATATGTATGTTTAAATATTTAGAAGGGATGGAAATGCATGATAAAGGAAGTAGCTCTGTGTTTTATTTCATAAATCCATCTCTCCCTAATTTTACCTTACATTGGAAATGGGTGAAATAGGGAAGACTGAGAGATGATAGGGGGCCTATTTCATGCCTACGCTGATTAAACAAACAAACAAGGATGGGAGGTTTCTGTCTTCCAAGGTAAGAGATCCATGTTGATAAGAAGCAGTTGCCATCTTGGTGGCCATGTATGCCCCCATGGGAAAACGAATGTATGTATGATATACATATAACAACCCACACATTCATGTTAATTCCTATGTGGAATAACTTTCTAGGATGTGTGAAGTGGTCCATAAAATATACATAACTATGGATAGGCAAAACTATATACATAATTGTACATAATTATGTATGTGCAAAGAGTATACATGACAAAACACAATTAGTGTTTAAATACCAATGATATTTTTATATAGAGGGCTAACCTATTAGTTATAAGACCAATCCATTTGTCTCAGATAGATCAGAGACTGAAGGGAGATTAGACATTGCAAGCAGAAGATTTGTTCTTACTTTTTTCACTGTTCCAATATAATAGCCAAAGTGAAAAGAAGTACATCTCCCTTGTAAAGTGATGGATGCAAAATATTCCCTCACAACCCAGTCCTGCAGGGGTAGAAGACCTATTAAGATGGTCTGCCCAAGATGGCTGCTGGACCCAGTAGGATTCCAAAAAGGCTTGGAGGGTTTTAATGTTGGTCCTGCCTGTGATTCTGTCGATGCCCTGGTGGGAACCTGGAATAGGGAACTCACCAGGGCAGCAGACATGATCGCTCCTAAGTGTCCCTTCCAACCTGCTTTAAAAGTGGCCCCATGGTATACAGAGGAGTTGTGGGGTCTGAAGCAGCAAGGTAGGCAACTGGAGCGCAAGTGGAGAACTCGGCTTGAATGTGATGGGACACAGCATAGAGCCAATTTGAAGGTTTATGCGGAGGCGGTGTGTGTGGAAAAAACCCGATTCTGGTCTGTCCACATTGCTTCTGCAGGTTCGCATCCAGCAGAGCTGTCCCAGGTTGTGAGGCGTCTGATTCAGGCTCCTTCCAATTTGAACCAATCCCCAGGGACTTTGTTCTTCTGCGATGCTTTTAATGGGTTCTTTGCAGACAAAATCTCTTGTATTTGGGCCAACTTGGACTCTACTGTTTCTGCAGAGTCTGTTAAGGTGGTGTTTGGCAATCCTTCTTGTGGTATTAGAGTGGATCAATTTCAATCTGTGATGCCTGATGATGTGGACAAGCTGCTTGGGGTGGTACGGCCTACCACTTGTTATCTGGATCCTTGCCCAACTTGGCTGCTTCTATCTAGCAGGGAGATTGTTGGAGATGGCCTAGTTAATTTCATTAACTCATCGCTGAGGGAGGGTAGGATGCCTCCTTGTTTGAAGCAGGCAATGATTATACCACTTCTTAACATCCCTAGATCCCTCAGTAATGGATAATTATAGTCCAGTCTCCAATCTCCCATGGTTGGGCAAGGTGATTGGGAGAGCGGTGGCTAACCAGCTCCAGGCAGTTTTGGAGGAAACCGATTATCTAGACCCATTTCAAACTGGTTTAAGAGCGGGCTACTGGGTTGAGTCTGCCTTGGTCTGCCTGATGGATGACCTTTACCAGGGAATCTACAGAGGGAGTGTGACTCTGCTGGTTCTTTTGGATCTCCCGGCAGCGTTTGATGACATCGACCATGGTATTGACCATCTGGACCTACTGGGGGAATTGGGGATAGGAGGCACTGCTTTGCAGTGGTTCCGCTCCTATCTCTCAGGCAGATTACAGATGGTGGAGCTTGGTGACAGTTACTCTTTAAAACGGGAGCTATTATATGGAGTTCCTAAGGGCTCCATTCTGTCACCAATGCTTTTTAACATTTATATGAAACAGCTGGGTGAGGTCATCAGGAGATTTGGTGCAGGGTGTTATCAGTATGCTGATGACACCCAAATCTATTTATCATCATCATCATCATCATCATCATCATCATCATCATCATCATCTGGAAATGGCATTCACTCCCTAAATGCCTGCCTATAGGCAGTAATGGGCTGGATGAGGGATAGCAAATTGAAGCTGAATCCAAGCAAGATGGAGGTGCTCATTGTGAGGATCAGAATTTAAGGGATGAGTTAGATCTTCCTGTGCTGGATGGGGTTACAGGGAAGGAAGAAGTACTCAGCTTGGGAGTGCTTTTGGATCCAGGCCTCACCCTGGTATCTCAGGTGGAGGCTATGGCCAGGAGTGCTTTCTATCAACTTCGGCTCATTTGACAGCTGCATCCATTCCTTGAAGAGAACAATCTCAAAACAGTGGTGCATCAACTGGTAACCTCCAGGCTCGACTATTGCAATGCGCTCTACTTGGGACTGCCATTGTACATAGTTCGGAAACTTCCATTAGTTCAAAATGTGGCAGTCAGATTGTCTCTGGCATAACCATATTATGCCTGTCTCAAAACAGTGGCACTGGCTGCCGATATGTTTCCAGGTGAAATACAAAGTGCTAGTTATTACCTTTAAAGTTCTGAATGGCTCGGGTCTGGGCTACCTTAAAGAGCTCCTTCTTCGGTATGATCCCCATTGCTCGTCTAGGTCATCTGGAGAGGTCCGTCTCCAGTTACCACTGGTACATCTAGTGGCCACTCAGAACCAGGCCCTTTCTGTAGCTTCTCCTGGTCTATGGAATGTACTTGTGGCAGATATCTGCAGTTTAGGCTCACTGCCAGCCTTTAAGAGAGCCCTAAAAACATTTGTTTGGCTTGGCTTTCCAAGGTTTGTAAATTGTTTTTGAAATATTTTAATTAGTTTTGAATGGCTTTTAATTGTTTTTGAATTGTTTTAATGGTTTTTTTTTAGCACTGTGTTTTAAATGGGGTGTGTTTTTATGTATTTTTAAATTTGTTGTACACTGGCCAGAGCCTTTGGATGGGGCGGTTTATACATGTAATGAATGAATGAATGAATGTGGGGAAATCACAAGCCCCATTATGAAGTAGAGACATACATTCCTGCTATTTCATGTATTGTTTATTTTGTTTATTGTTACTGTTGATTTTATTAACTTTGTAGTAAAGTGGGCTAGAAATACTATAAATAAAGAATAATTTCCTGTGTTATGCTATATAGGAAGCATTAGGAGAACAGTGATACTTGAACAGTGATGTTGCCATTTATTATTGCTCTGAGGGTAACTTCATGTGTTACAAAGCTGAAGAACACACAACACGCATGTAGTCCCAGATGAAGGCTGATATGCTGTTATCGCCATTTTCATATATAAACATTGGAAACTGCAATTCACCATGGTTTCCCAGTGTGTGTGTATTTTCAGTGGGGGAACTAGCATAAGCAATGTGATACTAGTAATGCTTCACAAGTTACATGCTTCTGAATTTTGTAATCTAAAGAAAAGCCCTGATAAATTAAGATTAACACTTCCAAATTTGTTACTTATATGAGAAATTGTAATCTTTCCATTCTTTCCTGTAGGAATGTTCTTTGTAACACAAAAGTAATTGCTCACTTGAACATCAGCCTTCTGAACTTAGGTCAATAAAATATGGTTTTATGTTTCTTCTATGGAAGAGCATTCTGGAATGGTTAGGATTTTTAGAAATAGTTTTTAGAATGTGATTTGCTGTGCTGTGTAATCTTGGCCTATTGCTGGATCATGTACCTAGCCTTTCAAATGTATATTTGTTTCCTATTTAGCCAGCTGACAGCTGTGGTGTACAAATCATTCAGGGGGGATGTGAAAAGTCTTATTTTAGTAAGGAAAGTTGGAAAATACATATTTACCACCAACCCCCAGAGTAAGTGTTCCCACTTACTTCAATCAAGATGACATAATATCCAAACCAACTGTTATCACTGTATGAAAGAATGTGCCAGATCCAAGAAAGCTAACAACAAACAGAGTTGAAGCCCATCTAGTCATGGTCTATTGACTGTCCAGAGTTCCTTTTAGAAATATAAATAGCAGACACCCTTTCTTTCTGCAGTGGTTATTGTATTTGTTTACATAATTTTCCTCTAGAGGGGGTTAAAGCAGCTTGTAATACTAACGAATAAAGTACCCCAGAGAACATTTCTAACTTCATTATATCACCATTTTTCATTGTCTTGTTTCACCAATACTTTGGATTGGGAAAATGGTGCTATCCATACATTTTTCAGCAGTTCTTCAGATAAAGTTGTTTCACTTAAAACAGCCTTACAAAAAATAGGAACAAAGCTTGATTGAGCAAACTTTATCTAGTTGTCAAATGGGACACTGGGGATATGAATGAATTAGAGCAAAGGTTGTTGGCATTCATTGCATGGCCGTGATTGGGTGGAGGCGGGTACATGTGCTATGACCTCTCCCTAACACTATCTCTCTTGACAATCTAAATGTTTGGGAGTAGATGACCAAGTTGCACTTTGTTGTCAGCTGGATAGGATATTAATTCATTAAATAACCAAATGGTTTCCTTCTGACAGTGCCTATGTTAACAAAGCTCTAGACAGGATAGTGGTTTTTAAAACAGCTTATGGGAGGTCCCTTAATGAGCAGACAAACTTCCTTGAAAACCAAGCTTGTGCACCACTACCTGTCTTCTGCAGGAGAGTCTTAGGTGTGTTCTAGGTTGCACTCTTGGTTCAAACAGGGCAACAGAGAAGCACAGCAGGCCTGACTGATTTGCCATATGAATTCAATGTGCACTATAGAACCTGCCGCAGAATTATTAGCAGTACTGGGGTTCTGTGGCAGACAGGTCAATGTGGAATGAGTTCCCTGAAAGCAGAGAGTGTGGAAATCACTGGGATAGGAAATATTAAAGCTGTTCATACAATCAAAGTGGGATGGGCTGGGGAAATGGCAGGATCCTACCCGCCTTCTCCCAGACAATTGGAGCCTTCTCTAGGCTCTGCCGTTCATGCACAACTGGTATGGCAGCAGACTCCTGAAGTGGGATTGGGAGGAGGAAGTCCTGCTGTATTCCTCAATGCACCATGTGAGCAGCGGAGAGGCAGCCTGCAGCAATGCCCTCTTCCTGGCCTCACTTTGCCCAGCACTCTATGGCCACCACTTCCAGCAGCCGTTTTTAGACCTCCTGGTTTCAAGAGCCAGGCATGTAGAATTTAAAATATATTAAATTTCCATTATTTCAGTTGAACTGAATTGTTACATGAATGATAATATAAGTCAAAAGCTATGATTTTGAGTTTGCTTTTTCACTAAGTAACCTTAGAGGGTCACTTAAGGCAGCTTTTCTGCAGTAGCTATATGGTTTTGTTTTATTTAAAAGTGCTTCCCAGCAAAGGACTTGTGTACATGACCATGCTACTCAAGGTCTGATGAAGAAATTATGGAAGTCCTGATGTTGTAAGGGATGACAAAATGTCCTACTGTCTATAGGGAATAGATATGGGTTAGCAGAAGCCCTTGGGGATTTTGGGAGCCTGGTACAAAGAAAAGAGGAGCACATAGGAAGCTGCCATATACTGAGTCAGACCATAGGTCCATCTAGCTCAATACTGTCTACCCAAACTGGCAGCGGCTTCTCCAAAGTTGCAGACAGGAGTCTCTCTCAGCCCTATCTTGGATATGCCAGGGAGGGAACTTGGAACCTTCTGCTCTTCCCAGAGTGGTCCCACCCACTAAGGGGAATATCTTACAGTGCTCACACATCTAGTCTCCCATTCATATTCAACCAGGGTGGACTCTGCTTAGCTAAGGGGACACGTCATGCTTGCTACCACAAGACCAGCTCTCCTCTCTAATGCCAGAGTGGAAACTTGGAACCTTCTGCTCTTCTCCAAGTGGTTCCATCCCTTAAAGGGAATATCTTACAGTGCTCAAGTCTCCCATTCATATGCAACCAGGGTGGACCCTGCTTAGCTAAGGGGACAAGTCATGCTTGCTACCACAAGACCAGATTAATATGGCTGTGACATGGGGAGAAGAGAGTCTACAAAAAGGCCCTACATAGCCATGTAAAACTAGATGGCTGGTATGCACCTTCATTTCAATATTTTACGTAAACATTTTTAAGACCTGGCCTGGCCTGGCCATCAGTGTACAGTAGACATAGAATGACTGCATTTTAAATCAACAGTTCTGGACTTAATGACTTTAAAAAATTGGCAGGTAATTTATGAATAGGGGGAAACAGCTGAGATGATGAGGATCATGGTTCAAGCTACTCTCTTGTTTAACAGTCAAAGGTTAGTTGCTTCTAATTTGTATCCTACACAGAGCAATGAATATAAATCTGATGAGATAATATGTTCTTCCCTCAATCCTTCTTTGTAGCAATTTAATGTCTCTTGGTGCCAGATGGAGCCAAATGCTTTTAGAATTAAATGAAGCAGATGAATATTATCACTATTTTTGTCTGTGTACAGTATGTGGTTTTTTTCATATTTGTTTACAAGCATGTGTGTTGTAAGAAGCAGTTGGTGGATTTCCTTTCTCAGGGAAGCAATCCATTTTACTTTTATAAACAAAGTTGTAGATTTCTATGTACAGCATTCACCACCACCACTGAAAAACAACAAGGCGGCCAATCATTTCATTGGCTTGTATTTATTCCAGTTACAGATTTTCTCAGCCTTCCAGTACACATCTAGAGATACTTCTAAATGGAGATTTTTGAGGTGAAGTGCCGTGAGTTGGTATACTGTAAATGTGAGACATATGCTTAACTTTGGCCAAATCATGCCCAAACATAACAGCTAGTCATCTTGCAGCACTATCTGATTTCAATATAGTTCACATGTTGGGAAATGAGGTAGTATGCCAAGTGTTCTTGGATGAATTATTCCTGTAAAGCTGTCCTATGTCCCTATGGTTCCTATTTAACAGATGCTGAAAGTATTAGTAATAGTATGCTGATGTTGGCCAGCTTGATCTCTCCTTTTTATCTGAAGTGATGGAAATGCTGAATGAATGGTGCCTAATGGATTACATGAGGGCCAGTAAACTAATCTCTTGATCACTCCTTTTTATGTGAAGTGATGGAAATGCTGAATGAATGGTGCCTAATGGATTTACTGGATTAATTGGCCAGTAAACTAAAGATCAGCCCAGACAACATGGCAGTACTGTTGGTGGATGGTTTTATGGACCTTGGAGGTAGTGTTCAACCGGTCCTGGATGGAGTTACATTCCATGAAGAGTCAAGTTTGTAGCTTGGAGGTGCTGTTAAGTTCCAAAATAAGGGCCAGAACTCTGGTTTCCACATTTTGAAGTGCTATACTTCAGCTAAGAGTGGTATACTAGCTGTGTCCATGCTCAGACAGAGATACAACCTTGTGACAGTTATCCATCCCTGGTATCCATCAGTTATTCATCCAACATGGTGTTATACATGTGGCTGTTCAAGGTTATTCAGAGCTGCAGTTGGTTCAGAATGCAGCAGCCAAGTTGTTGCTGAAATGGGCTAATGATGACATATATTGCCATTTTTTTAAAAAAAACAACCTTCACTGACTTTCATTTTTTAAGTTACTGTAACTGTTTAACATCTTATTTTCTTTTAATGACCAAGTAATGTAAACAGACTTCTCTTTATGGCAAGCAGGCTGTCCCTCCTAGTTCCCAGATAAATTAGCATGTAATGATGTGAACTGAGAAAGGGGGAAACTGACTTCCAGTGTGTTTCTAGGCACAATTCAAGCTGATGATTTTGACCTACAAAACCAATGGTTTGGAAGCAAGATGTATAAAAGAAGGTCTTCTCCAGTATGAATCTGCTCACTCATTATGAGTTCCATTATAGGCTCTTCTCCAGGTGCTCCCACTTTTCAGGATAACCAAACACAGTGCCTCCTTGGTAATGACACTCCAGTTGGGGGCATCCTACTCGGGGATAGTTGACTATTGTCTATTCTTCCAAATGTTAGCTCCACATTTTAGAAATGACTGTTCTCTCAAGCTCTCAATTGCTCCTTTGTTGCCTGGTTATAATATCTGTGTTATTGCTGCTATTTTTTAATTAAGATGTTTGTATGAGATTTGTGCTTTGATTATTTAGTAATTATTTTACTGCTCCACCTTTTGCTGTTGCTTTTGTGGCATTTTTATGGCTTTTGTTTTAATTGGTAGTTGTAAACTTTATTATATTATTATTATTATTTCTATTTCTATACCACCCTTCTAAAAACGGCTCAGGGTGGTTTACACAGAGAGATAATAAATAAATAAGATGGATCCCTGTCCCCAAAGGGCTTACAATCTAAAAGAAACATAAGATAGACACCAGCAACAGTCACTGGACGTACTGTGCTGGGGGTGGATAGGGCCAGTTATTATCTCCCTGCTAAGTAAAGAGAATCACCACATTAAAAGGTGCCTTTTTGCCAAAGTAGCTTTTGAAAGTAAAGGCAGGATACACATCTTTTAAACTAATAAATATTGTTTATTTGTCCTTAAATTTTTATACTGCCTTTCATTAAATCAATCTCAAGGTGGTTTACAAAACATTTAAAACAATATAAGACTATAAAAGTTACACAATAAAATAATTAAAATGGAATATAATTAAAAATTTAAAAAGCACACTCAATATGACCATAAAATACAGAGCAGCAGCAACAAAACAACACTCATATAAAAGCCTGGGTAAAAAGCCAAGATTTCATTTGCTTTCTAAAAACTGTGATGGAGACAGAGGAGCAGATGTTCTCTGGAAGAGCATTCTAAAGTCTGGGGTCCATAACTGAGAAGGCCCTGTCCCGCTTGCACAACAGCCGAGCCTCCTTCATTGTCGGCACATGGAGCAGAGCCCCTTCTGATGACCTCGTCAAGCGGGCAGAAACCCTTGGGAGCAAGTGGTCCTTCAGGTATCCAGGGCCCAAATCGCTAAGTGCTTTAAAGGTCAAAGCCAGCACCTTGAATTGGAGCTGGAAAGAAATTGGCAGCCAATATAGCAATTTTCAAAATGGGTTTAATATGATCCCAGAGGGTAAAATCCTAGCTGCCCCATTTTGCACTAGCTGCAGTTTCTGAATATTCTTCAAGGGCAGCTCCACGTAGAGCGAGTTACAGTAATCCAGCTATGACGTGACTAAAGTGTGGGTCAAAGCAGCCAGATCTGCCTTCTCGAGAAAGGGACACAGCTGGTGCACTAGCCGAAGCTGTGCAAAGGCACCCCTGGCCACCACCTCTACCTTCCAAAAGCAGACCAGGGTCCAGCAATACCCCCAAGCTGTGTACCTGCTCTTTCAAGGGGAGTGCAACCCCATCCAGAATTGGTTGAATCTGCTTATCTCAACTGACTCTCCTACTGACCAACAGCACTTCTGTCTTGCACAGATTCAATCTCAGTTTATTAGCCCACACCCAACCCATTACTGCCTTCAGCCCCTGATTCAGGACATCCATTGCCTTCCTAGGATCAGGTGACAAGGAGAGATAGAGCTGAGTGTCATCTGCATATTGCTGATTTCTCAGTCCAAGTCCCTGGATGACTTCTCCCAGCAGTTTCATGTAGATGAACAGCATGAGGGACATAACCAAACCCTGTGGGATCCCAGAGGCCAATGGCCAAGGAGACAAACAGTAGTCCCCCAGCACCACCTTCTGGACCTTCCCCCCAAGAAAGGACCAACACCACTCCAAAGCAGTACTTCCATCCAACCCCTATACTCAAGAGGCGGTCCAGAAGGATACCATGGTCAACAGTATTGAATGCCAGCAGAACCAACAGGGATACACTCCCCCGTCAAGCTCGTGTTAGCGGATAAGTACACTTCCAACTGGGAAACAGAACTTAATAGGAAATTGTTTTCCTATGAGTTTGCTCCACAGTCATTGTTGGCTGTGAATCTTGATCAAGCTAGCCTGACAATCTCCCAAAGAATCTGTGACATAGCGTGGCAATCTGATAGAAGTTTTATATCAAGGAGATTAATGAGGGGTAACCAACTATTGAATATGAAACCTGCTAATTACTTAGATAAACCTATGGTAGCAAAACACTGCAGAGCCTTCATGCTAGCACGCTTTGACATTTTACCTTCTGTTTGAAGACAAGATCAAAAAAGTCCCTTACGCAGAGCGGCTTTGTCCTTGCAAGTCAGGTGCTATTGAGACGCTATCGCATGTGCTACTATACTGTCGTTTATGCAGGGACACGTGCTTTGAATTAATAGTGCCCCTCCTAGCAAATTACCCTGACTGACCATGTTAGCTATCTTTTATCTGATAGTGATGACAAAATTACTTATGCAGTTGCTAAGTTCGTCTCCTTGCCATTAGAATTCAAAGTAAGAGTGTATCTGTATAGCTGGATTAGCTATTGTTACTGATTGAGCTGTATGTATATATTTCTCTGGTCAGCGACTGTAAATAAACTGAACTGAGCATTTCTTTGCTGCCTCCACTGCCATGGAAAAGTCCCTAAAATGGGCTCTAGCTCATGTTTGGTCGGACTCCATCATGACTCTTCCTCCAGCATCATTCCAGCCACTGCCCATGTTGTTTCATTGCCCTAAGCAGAATGGGCTCCACCAAGCTGGAAAGGATATTTAGGAGTAACCATGTCATTAGCCCAGAATGTCTACATGTTCCATAGATTCACAGGGCCTAGACAGAGTTGCCAACTCTGGATACTAGAAACTACATGAGGGCTGTTTGGAAACTGAGCAGATCCATAAGCCTCCAGGAGTGGCCCATTCTTATTGGTCCACCCCCATCCCCGCAGAAGGTAGACAGAACAGTCAAACTTAACCTTACCAGATGATGATCTGTGCATGACAAGGGAGTTACCTCAAACTCCGGCACCTCAAGGTCATTTATTCCCTGGTCAGCAAAAACCAGATCTGGAATATGTCCTGCCATATGGGAAGGGACCAATACCAACTGGGATAGGCCCATGGTTGCCATGGAGCCCATGAAATCCTGAGCCACATGGGCACTGAAGTCCACCAGGACAATAAGCTTAGGGAAACCCAAAGCCACTTCAAAGACCAACCCTGCCAGCTCAGGTAGGGAGACTGAAGTGCAGTGGGGTGGTTGGTACACCAACAGAATTCCCAGCCTTTCTCGAAGGCCCACCTTCAAGGAGAAATACTCGAAATTCTGAGATTGCCCTACTGGACACCTGGAAAGGGGAAAGGTCTCACCGACAGATGACAGCAACACCCCCTCCCCAACCCTCAAGTTGGGGCTGCTGCAGTATCAGGAAACCTGGAGGACAAAGCTGAGAGAGACCAACCCAGTGACTTTTCACACAGGCTTTTCAATGAGATTAGGTCTCCCCCCCCAACTTTTTAACTGCTGCTGCTCTGATTTATGTATTGTTTAACAGAGGTTTTAAAATAGATATTATTTTTATATTTATATTCATAGCTCTACTTTTGTATTTTAAGTGTGTATTTTAACTATACAGTTTTGTATAGTATATACTGAGATAATTTTAATGAAAAGTAGTATATAAATAGAAGAATAAACAAACTCCAACCAGCTCATCCAACCAGGTCTCTGTCAGACATACCAGGTCAGAATGCTCATCCACAACCATATCGTGGATGAGAGATGTTTTAGCATTTACTGACCTGGCATTCAATAGCAGCACCCTAATCCTAGAGGGAATGTTCCCAGAGCTCCTTGGGGCTGCAGGGTTGGAAGAGTATTCCATCCGAACTTGTGTAAGTACAATTCAGCTTGCATAAGCACCTCCCCTGTCTCTACACCACACTGCAAATCCATAGCCCGCCCCCCCATAGGTTTCCTGTGGATCAGAAGACTCTTGGGTTTAGAATGTGCTGCAGGGGGCTACAGTGGAAAAGGCAAATCTATGGAAACTGGGTGGGGGCACTCTCTGTGAGCAGAGGCAGGGAACTGGCCTTGTGCAAGCTTAATTGCATTCACATAAGTTTGGATGAAACCCATTCCTGATGCAATGCCATCAGTGTACATTTCACTTGACAGTGTGTCTTAAGTAGGGAGGTCTCTACTTCCAAGGAACTTTCAATCTACACTCAACCATGAGGAAAGCAATATAAGTCCAAGACAATTTCCCTTCGATAGTCCATTATTATTTGCTGCTAAATTGATATTGGAATTTTAGTGCCTCTCTACTGGATCATACTTGGTCAAAAATTCATTTTGGTTCCTAATATTTTTGCCATTATGGGTAGAAAAGAATAACTGGATGGAGCTGTTGCTCGTTTATAACAGCAAAGGCCCATCCAGGGAACCTCCACTGTGGAACATCTGCCCCCTGCAGGTGCCTGTGGGACATCTGTTTCCAAGATAAGAGTGGCAGCCACTTCCACCTCCTCTTCTACCACCCAATAGGGATGTGCATGGAACCAGCGGGGGTCGGTTCGAAGGAGGGAGGGACACCTTTAAGGGCAGGGGAGGATGCACTTACCTCCCTCCCACTGGGTTTCCCCCACTGGTGCTTTCTTAAAAACCAGTTCAGAGAAGCAGCAGCGTACCTCCCTGCTGCGCTGTTCCCTCTTGGGTCTGGAAGTGACTGGAAGTACCCCACTTGTGTGTGTGCATACATTGTGTGAGTGAGTGCAAGAGGGTACATATGGTCACTTCTGAACCAAGGAGGGAACGGGGTGGCAGGGAGGTATGCTGCTGCCCCACTAGATTGGTTTTTAAGACAGCTGCAGCGGGGGAGATGAGGTGAGGTGGGGTTTAAGTGCACCCTTTCCCACCTTTGAAGTGGCCAAACTGCCAGCTGCTTGAACCTATTCAGAGGCCGGTAAAAGGGTCTCCAAAGAAGTTTGTGCACATTCCTACCACCCAAATTGGTGATTAACCCTGTCAGTGCTCATCACCCATTATGTGGAGTGCGAGAGAGAGAGAGAGAGAGAGAGAGAGAGAGAGAGAGAGAGAGAGACGCAGAAGCAGCACTACTCATGCACCCAAAGTGCTGGATGTAAGTCACGTATACATTGATAACAGCCATTGGTGGTGGTAGAGTTCTTTGGATTTGGGCTTCAGAGTGCTGGTATATTATGGCATTTGCTTTCATACACAATGACCTACTATTGCCTCATAGATTGTGACCTGAAGTCATCATTCTGTTGAAGCAGAATAAGCATGAAATCTGATGTGAATATTATGGCATAACAGTGTGGTGCTTCTTATTATTGCTATTCCATTCCTTTTACTATTGGAAGTCTCTCTGCTTTGCAATATACGGTGTTGTTTTGTTATTAAATTACCAAAGATGTCTTGTGTGTGCCTTCAGATTTGTTCCTATAATCAGCCAGTATTTTGATTCTAGGAGTAACATGCAGACCTCGCCATTCCTGACAAAAGCTTATTCTGCACTCCCCCAAGGTCCACTTGTACATTCCCTTCTGAAAATGAGCTGTATCGTTGAAAGGGAGAAGCCCTTTAGATACATTTTAAAATACTCTTTTCAACATGATAAAGATGCCCTGTCCGACCTAAAGGTTTTTTCACACGCAAATCCGGGTTATTCTCAGGGCTAACAGATACACACAACCATTTTGAAGTGGAAGACTCTTGATTGTTTGCAATTTCCTACTAATTGGGCATGGTAAACTTGTGGTCTACATGGTGAGATCCAGCTCATGGCTCCACAGTGCCCCCTTGCTCCTGAGATGCTGCCAATACAGAAAGTATAAAATAAGCAGAGTTGCATCCATTTTGCATCCATTTTGCACCATTGGCTCCTTTTGCTAGTTCTGCACAGGCTCAAAGCCCTGATGCCCTCACCTTACAGGAATTCCTGTTCAGCTTCCCATCTGCCTTCTGAGACATTTTCAAGCTTATATTCACAGTCTGACCGACTCCACTTGTGCCTTAAAATCATAATGATGTGCCCAACTCTAATTCTGTGCCTGTGCAACATAATAGCAGAATATATATATAGCTAGTAGTGTTCCAGAGCTTTCAGAAGGCTCACTCAAAGCCTACAGACATTGCAGATGAAAACAAACCACTGGTAATGAGTTCATCATGTCATGAATAAAAATGTAAATTGTCCCTGCCCCCATTGTTAACAGGTGTATTCAGAAATCTAGAGTTGGCCACCTCCTTGCTAAATTATTCAGCAGTGGCCAACATGGGCTGCCTAGGATGTTTGCGAGCACATTCAGCTGAAAATACCATCAGCAGATTTTGTAAGCAAATTGAATTGGCATGTTTGTGAATGCTTTGGAATAAATGGAGAAATATTTGAGCCATTCCAACAAATGGTATTTGGATAGTTTAATTATGCAAGCCAGACAACAGGACAGTTTGTCTAATATAATGACATACTTGACAAATGGTGACAATAACCAACTGATAACCTTTCAGCTCTGTTTGCCTACTTTACAGAATTTGCAATGTTAAGAAGACATAAAGCAAATAATTTGCAATAATGTTGTCCAAAAACAGAAAACATGTGCTGTTTTCACAGTTTGACAGGCAGCATGCATAGGGACTTCTTAAATACAAAATCCTGTCCTCCAGTAGATTTTGTTTGTCAAAAGCTGCCAAATATTTGTTTTTCCTAAATATCTGTCCTTACCAGGACCCAATTAATGCCAGTGTTTTTCAAGGCTCCACTCCAGAATATGCCTTCCATGCCTTGAATAGGATTTCCATGTATTTGCATTGGCATATACAGGTAAAGGAAATTAATCTCTGAAAACTGGCTACTCTATGGTTAACCTGGATTATAGCCTATATTTTCCAATCCTACAGCCTGATAATATGAACCATTTCAACAAAACTGTTTAGAGTCAGGGACAGATTGAATTTACCATATCATATATTTTTGCTGGGCCTATTTTTCTCTGTGCTTGCAAGCTGACTGGAGCAGAGTGTTTCTGAGCACAAACAAAGTGCTTATTGCTTACTACTGATATGATAGCAATGCCAAACGTTTTCCCTCACACCTGGAGCAAAGTGTCAACATCTAAATTGGAGCCCTTAAAAAACAAACATAGAAATTGGAGGTGGGCTGCCTCTCTGAAGTTTGCTTCTAAAACCACTGCTTTTTTTGCTTCAAGATAAGGTCTGGCTGTCAGTTCCCACATGCCTGGATCTGAAAGGCAGAACAGCTGAGGGTATGGCTTCAGACAGTTGTGTTTACAAATCAAATAGCAAGGATAACCCAGGCACTGACAGGAAGAAACATATTCATCATATTCAGGCATTGCGGGTGTGCTGAGTCCTGGTGTAATCTGACTAATGCTTCATTTTATAAAAGACAACTTGGTGTGTGTTTTAAATGAGCTCTCACACTTTGTTTGTATTTTGTATTTGTCAAGGTGCCTCTTTTTCTTTGCTGCATCAAATGCTGCTCTGAAATTCAGGGTTCAAAAAGTGTTTTCCTGTTTTCATTTCCTCTTTGTTCTAAAAAAGCACACAACATAGAAATACTTTGTAGCTTCTAAAGCCAGCTCTGGTCTGGGGCCAAAACAGCAGCAACATCCACCCACTTTTCTGGGAATTATTGGCGATGATAGTCACAGGACTTGATGGAAGCTTGCCACAGCAGACTTCCCGACATCCTGCAGAAATCAGCAAATGCCCTTCCCTTTTGGCTTGCCCTCCCTTGCCTTAAATCAGGCACCCCCACATGAGAAAGCACATCCGCAAATCTCCGTTGAGATTAGGCAAAGGTTTCCCCAGTCACTTTCCCTGAACCCCCCAAGTCCCATGGCCATTTTGGATCTATGCTCTAATCCCAGAGGAAACACTTTCACCATGCAGACATCACTGCAGGGAAAACAGTTTTTCAGATAAACTGTTTGTAGGCTGGAGGAGGGAAAGGAATGCCTGAGCAAGACAAGGCTGTCAATTCCCTTTCTACTGAAGATGTAACTTCAGAGGGCTCCCATTTCTCTTGGGGTCACACATATCATACACACAGAAAAAGCAGATTTTAGCAGAGAAACTTCTGGGAAAACCTTATCCTGTCATCCCATGTCAGGAGCCAAACTACATAATAAAGTTTCTGTGACTGAGCCAAGGAGCTGTGTATTTGTATTATTAATCACATTTAAAACCCATCCTTCCTTCAAAGTGCTTGAAGTGGAATACATGAGAATCATCCCATTTAATGCTTCCAACCACCCTGTAAGGCATGAGGTGATTCTCACAAGCAGCAGAAACCAGACTAAGGGAGCCCAGCCCATTTTCTGCTGCTCATTTTCTGCTGCCACACGGCTCCTGGCAGTGGCTTGGCAGCAAGCCCTCTTACAGGGCCCGCCGCTTTACCTAGGTTTGGGTTGCAAGCGCACCCTAAAAATGGGTTAATGGATCATAGGAAGATAGGAAGCTGCCATATACTGAGTCAGACCATTGGTCTATCTAGCTCAGTATTGTCTTCACAGACTGGCAGCGGCTTCTCCAGGGTTGCAGGCAGGAATCTCTCTCAGGCTTATCTTGGTGATGCCAGGGAGGGAACTTGGAACCTTCACAGAGCGGCTCCATTCCCTGAGGGGAATATCTTGCAGTGCTCACACATCAAGTCTCCCATTCAGATGCAACCAGGGCAGACCCTGCTTAGCTATGGGGACAAGTCATGTTTGCTACCACAAGACCAGCTCTCCTCCTGCAGATTGTACAGCTGTGGTGGACACACTCAGGGTCGGGGCTCCCAGAACTGCACTGCACACTTGCACGGTGCATTACTGGGTGCATGGCAGCACTCCCTTCTCCCGACCCCTGGAGTGCCTGAATAAAGTGCAGCGGCTGCAGGAGTGCCAGAGCAAAGCCGCTGCTCATCTGGGCAGGTGATCTACCTGCCCGGGGAGGGGTGGTCGTCTGAGGGGAGAACAGGCCAAGCCTGCTCTTCCCGCAGAACACTGATCATGTGTAGAGCCTTCATACATCCTATATATGGGCTGTATGTATTTTCTAGTCCCGCTGGGCTTAGGACTGTTCCGTGTCCTGAGACCCAACCAGTCACACTGGCTTCTGCTGTAAAAGTAGACTGTTTCCCATGTGTTTCTCGCATGGAGAGCCCTTTCTCATGATTAGTGGGCTGGAGGGCATGCAGGGAGGAAGGCTGCTGAAGCTTACCTGCCCAGCAGATGATTGTTGGGTCTGTGCTGGGCACGCAGATTGCCCACCCAGATAGACGTGTGCTGCCCCTGGCAGTGTGGAGGCTTGGGGGCCAGGCACCATTCTGGCCCCCAGAAATCCCATAATGCACCATGCAAGTGTGTGGTGCATCGTGGAGATCCCCGCAGCGACAGGGCGGGCACCCATCACTGCTGCAGTGCCAGCTAAAATCAGCCAGTGCTGCACATGATTTTAAAAAGGTGTTAAGCAAATGCTCACTTCCTTAACCCATTTAAGAGGCTGGCTCAGCAGGTGGGTTTGTCACCAAAGCACCACCTGGATTGGGCTTAGTTCAGTCTTGGCTATGCATGAAAACAGCCTCATACTCCCTCATCCTGAGGTCTTCTGGGTTGGCTCATAAAGGTACAGTACACAACGTAACCATGTCTGACTGGATATGTAATCCATGCCTCTCTAGTAGAATCCAAATCTCAACTCACTATGCTTTTCTGTCTCTCCAGTGTATGAACCAACCAACATGGTGGAAGACACAGAGACAAATGTTCAATCCTGCCTTAAGAAACGGATTCTGCATCTTATTTAGAGGATGAGCCCCTGGTGGCGCAGTGGTAAAACTGCCGTCCTGTAACCAGAAGGTTACAAGTTCGATCCTGACCAGGGGCTCAAGGTTGACTCAGCCTTCCATCCTTCCAAGGTCGGTAAAATGAGTACCCGGAATGTTGGGGGCAATATGCTAAATCATTGTAAACTGCTTAGAGAGCTCCAGCTATAAAGCGGTATATAAATGTAAGTGCTATTTATTTATTTGTTTGTTTATTTATCTATCACGTTTTTATACCGCCCAAACTTTCATCTCTGAGCCATTAACATCTTGTTTCGAGCTTGAAACAAAATGCAAATGCTCGAAACGTTTCATTGAAAATAGCGACCAAGCTGGCCTCTTCGGTGCAACAACTCGAAATGTTTTGAGTATTTCGGTCATAGGGAACAGTGGGGAAATTCAAAACACCCCATTATGGCCCATGGGTAGCTCCTAGGAACACCAAAGTGGGTTGTGTATTAGGGCATGATGGATGCTACCTACCATCCGTCCCACAAAAGGAATGCGCAAGCAGGTGATTGTAAACAGATTTTTATCCTTTCTGCAAGACCTCCATAGGATTTGAGATTTGGCAAAACCAGATAGTTAGAACAGCAAGAACACAGCATATTATGCAGAGTGCTGAGAAAAGAAAACCACAAGATGATGAGGAGTAGTAGTAGTAGTACTTACATACCACTTTTCAAGAAAAAAGTTATCAAAGTGGTTTACATAGAAAATAAATAAAATGAATAATAAATAAATAAGGTTCCCTGGCCCATAGAGTTCACAGTCTAAAAAATCAAACCTTCCTTCCTCCTCTCCTGATGTATCCTCTTTGGGCACAGGATAAGGGCTCTCTCTGCCTCGTAGTCCCTTTGAATATATTTTGAAATTCCCTCCTTTTGTGCCCCCCCGCACCAATATGGAGCACAGTTGCCCATGACAACACTTCATTTGTATGATAAGTCAACCAAGAAGCAAGGAGATCGCAAGCCCTGGAAGGCAGTGCCAGCGAACCAATCAGCAAGGGAAAAATAGGCCTCCAAAATGGCGCTCAAAACATTTCAATCAAAATTGGGTGGTTCTGTCCTGAACTTGAAACAGGCCCTTTATTTAGAAGGCTGTTTCAAGTTCGAAACACTCGAAACAGCCCATTTTGAGTTGAAATGTTCTGCACATCCCTAAATAAAAGTGACTGATGTTTAACAACACAGTGGATATTAGTTGGATCATCCATTATATGAATTCTTCTCCCCAGCTGTTAAAGGCACTATTTCAAATTGTTTTTGGTGTGGAAATTGCAGATGCGCAGAATGGCTTTCCACTATGATGGTAATCAATTTGTAAATACAACTGGTTTAAGGATAGAGTACCTCTCCACTTGGTGCAGTCAGTGCTTTCTTTTTTTAAGTCCTATAGTAAATAAAAAGAAATTTAAAAAAAATTCTGGACCCTCTCCTCCCATTCTTTTCTAACTTGCTTCCTGTTTCAGCAACTGGATGGGAAGATGCAAAAAATGAGGATGGGACTCTATGTGAAATGACTCAAACTTCTGCATTTGGAGAACATCTTGTGCTCATAGATTTAGTTTCGAAACTGCCTGATTTAGAGTTCATGTAACTTGAACGACTACTTGCATCAACAAAAATGGGTTGAATAAAAATTAATCCCCCCATTTCCTGTCATGTGTACCTATCATGTTAAGAATCTACTGAGGGTTTTCTCTGCACATGTGTGTAATAATAATTAGCTTTCAGTGTCAGTTGAGCTTCACTTATACTGCCTACTGATTGATTTGAGAAATCCCCCATAATGAATCAATATTGTTTCAGACCTGCCAGAACTAGAAGAGTCTCTGCACTTTGCTGCAGCATGGAGTGACTGCCCTAGCCCCGATTAGATGTTAGCAGTGGTAGGCTTGGATTTTCCCATTCTGAAAAGGAATGGTACTTCTGAGCAAATATGATTTTAATCAGATGGTTAAGTCTCATACATTCTTCAGTGTTTTAAACTGTAATCAACTGAGTTGTGCACAGTTTAGCATTTAAATTTGAGTCAGTGGGATTTATGCAGACTGTGATAAGAACTGTAGCCTCCATGTCATAATCAGGCAGGGGTTTCGCTGTGTGTATCCCTAGGACCTTGGGTTAGGGCGGTATAAAAATGTGCGAAATAAATAAATAAAATAGGTTTCAAAACTCCATACAGTCCTCTTTGCAAACAAAAGTCCTGTTGGATTGGGTTTTTATTATTATTCATGACATGTTTATCCTCCATTCCAAGATCTTGAGACAGTGTCCATGCTCCCCACGTAATCCTCACAACAACCCTGTGAAGTAAGTTTGGCTGAGAGACCGGGGCCTCATTTGCACATAACATGGAACCGAGGGTCGAATGGACCCGTGGTTCTGCTCCCTCCACCCCGTGTGCTAATGACTGAGTGGGAATTTGAATCCAGATCTCCCCAGTCCATGTCCAACACTTTTACACACATTGGCTTTAGTGGTTGGCCAATCATTATATGTTCCCAGCAATGAGTAAACTCCCACATTTTTCTTGAAAGTCTTTATGATGGTTCTATCATACATTCTCCAGCTACGTGCTATAAATAAGAGAGCATGTCCATTAAATAAATAAATAAATAAATAAATAAATAAATAAATAAATAAAGCAAGCAATCTCTTTTAGGATTTAGTTGTTGCTTCTGTTCCAACTTGGAAACAAATCTATTAGCTAGTTCTCACAAAGCCATGTTCTCAGAGGATACAGTGGCAAGCTTTCTGTTTGCTTGAAGTTCATCCTTAAAGTGGAGCATAATCTTAGTTATAGATGAATCAATGCAAGATCTGAGTGTACCTATTTAAATACAAAATTTTAACAGTTGAGCAGCACAGAAACATGAGAAGCATCCTCCTTGGGGATGTTGCTAAACTCAGCATGATAGCATGGATGGAAAAGCTGCACCTGCTAAATCTCTGCTGGTTAGGACAATGTTAATGGTACAGAAGCCTTCGCAGAAAAAAATAGTTGGCTACCCTAAAGCAAAATGATGTGGATATGTTGAACAAAACAATATGCTACATGCCAAAAAGACTTGGAACAGGCAGACTAAAGCAGTGCAGATTCACTCAAATCAGCTGGAACAAACTTTAAGCCTGCTTTCTAAGTGAATCATCAATGTGAGGGGTTTTCAGTGATCTGATATTGTGTAGCCAGTCACAAAATATTCTGGAATGGTTGTGCTCAGCTACACAATACCAGATCAATTTCAGGTTGACCCAAGGAGATTATATTTGATCAAAAGCCTTGAATCTATTGTGGTGTGTGCTGAAGGTCAGTGCAGGGACTACAATCCACATTGAACCTGCCAAGCACAATAGCAATGGGAATCCTCTCTGCCTCTGCTCCTTAATTGTCTGAGTATTGGGGTCTGCACAGTGTGATACTGTGTTAATGGGCCTCTTGTAGAATTTTCTCTGGGTCAGGATGGATGTACACCAAGAAGAGGCTCAAAACACTGTGAATGTTCTTTGAGGTTACTTTCTGCTCTAATGTACATGTGCCTATATCATAGCAGAGAGTCAAAAACTGCTCGGTTGCAACCACTTGGCTAGCTAGTCCAATGCCTTTATCCCTGTCTCCCTGCAGCTGTTTGCCTGAGCTGAGACAGGAGGAGCTTGTGGCTGCAAGAAATTTCTTTCCCAGTAACAGCAGCAGGACAAGGAAGCCTCACTGGCCAAATGTGAATGCATGGGATCATGAGTGGGGCAAGTTGGAACAACCATGCTCTCTTTTCCACATCTGCATATTACACACACTTGTCCTGTGAACAGGGCTAGGCTGTCATGAAAATATGTAAACCTCCCGCCTGCCAGGGAGGTTTATGTGCCATGTGATCTTTATGTCGGCATTAAGAAAGCAGTTGATGACATGTTACTTAAGAATTCAGATTGTATATAACTTTATTATACTAACCATTGGTGATGGCAGAGAACTTAACCATTGTGAGCCCGTTCTCATAGTCAGGGACCCAGTCACCTGGGCAGGAGGGCATGTGGGGAGGAAGGGTACAGAAGACTACCTTCCCCTCAAACAACCAGGTCCCATTTGTTGGGCACATGGACTGCGTGCCCAAATAATCTACTGCTGACCCAGGCAGTGCGGAGTTGCAGGGTCCAGGACATATTATCCCAGTCCCCGGAAATCCCACAATGTACCATGTGAGTGCACAGTGAATTGTGGGTATTCCCCCGGTGACAGGAGGTAAGCCCTCACTGTTTCAGTGCTGGCTGAAAGCAGCTGGCGCTCACACAGTCAGTTAAACAGAGTGGGGACACCAAGGGCACTTTGCTGAGGACCCATTTAGATTGGAGCCGACCTTGGCTATTTGTCGCACCAATGGAAGCTTCCTGGTTGAGGCGAGTAGCAGCTGTGGGGAGGGGTGCTTTTCATTCGGACTGTGTCATGGGGCACCAGCATAACAATATAAGAACAGCCCTGCTGGAGCAGGCCAAAGGTCTACCTAGTCTAGTATCCTGTTTCACACAATGGCTCACTACAGGTGAAACTCGGAAAATTAGAATATCGTGCAAAAGTCTATTAATTTCAGTAATGCAAATTAAAAGGTGAAACTGATATATGAGACAGACGCATTACATGCAAAGCGAGATAAGTCAAGCCTTAATTTGTTATAATTGTGATCATGGCGTACACCTCATGAAAACCCCAAATCAACAATCCCAGAAAATTAGAATATTACATGGAACCAAGAAGACAAGGATTGTAGTATAGAACAATATCGGACCTCTGAAAAGTATAAGCATGCATATGTATTCAGTACTTGGTTTGGGCCCCTTTTGCAGCAATTATTGCCTCAATGCGGTGTGGCATGGGTGCTATCAGCCGTGGCACTGATGAGGTATTATGGAAGACCAGGATGCTTCATTAGCGGCCTTCAGCAATTCTGCATTGTTTGGTCTCATGTCTCTCATCCTTCTCTTGGCAATGCCCCATAGATTCTCTATGGGGTCAGGTCAGGCGAGTTTGCTGGCCAGTCAAGCACAGTACACTGTATACTTTTCAGAGGTCTGATATTGTTCTTTTCTTCAATCCTTGTCTTCTTCCAGCTCAACTCCTGTGAATACTTTATTTCTTATTATGAATCTTCTCTGGTCTGCTAGCCTTTGTTCTGTGATTTCTGTCTCTGGATGCTTCTCTTTCCAAATTTGGTACATTCTTTTTCAATAACCTCTTCTAGTTGGACTAGACTTGTAATAGCAGATCATCATTTCCTTGTTGGCGTTTTTCGTATATTTTTTTCGGTTAAGCGACGTTTCTTCCAGTAATCTTGCAGTCTCCAGCCCTGGTTGCTCAACTGAAGATCCTGAATCCTGTTGCCCACTTGCCACCAGATGTCCGGAGACTCCAGCACCTGGCGCGGTCCTTGTTGACCCGGGCGACGACCGATCCGGTATAGATTTATTAAAGTTACGTCTCACCATATTGTTGATGGGAGAGGCACTCTTCATCTGGCTCCTCTGGTGAGACCTGTCCAGTATGGTTGGACCTCTGGCATAGCTCTCACCTTCCTCAGAGCACGCAAGCCCCACAACCATGCCAAGGTAGTGCCTCACTGGGGGTTGTGGTGGTGATGATGATGATGATGTCTTACTCAAGCAATGAGTGAGTTAATGGCTGAGGTGATATTTGAAAATACAAAGAGGGAAATGTGGACCACTAACTACACTGATATACAATAAAGTCACATAAAAACTTTTAAAAATAAAATAGTTATGAATTTTATGTATAAAGTATTCATATTACTTATTTATTACACATATATACCACTTCATACAAATGTAACATGGTGGTTTACAAATAACCTGCTCTTTATCAAAGGTTAAATGCTAGTACACTGAAAGAGAATCACCTTTGCATTAGTGGGTGTTCATGAGTGGAGGCAGTGAGCACTAACACAAGAACAGGCTCTGCTGATGGGAGTGGTGAGGAGGATCCTGAATGCTGGAGCAAAGCTCACATTTCACTTTGCCAGCTCTAACTCTAGAGCAAGTTGGTCAGATTGTCATTTGGAGTTTGGAGTCTGGGTAGCTTGGTATGTCGATCATGATTCACATTTCTTAACATGTACAAAAAGATAGATGGATTGACTGTTGGGAACAGAGAAGAAATATGAAGACATGCTCAGAAAGAAAGAAAAATGATAGCAGAGAAACTTAGGAAAGATCAGAACATTAGGAAAGTGACAACTGGTTGACAGGCATATACATTTGAAAAATTGCAGCCAAATATTCACAAAAGCTGAGAGAAAGATGATCATAGACTGACCAGAGACAAATTTCTGAGACTGAGGATAAAATAAAATTCATGGAGAGGTAATAGACTGTAAGACAGGTAATAGACCTGTCTATAGACCAAAGGGAAGACAAATAACAATAAAAGATACCATCATTTATTTATTTTTAAAAAATGAACACATTACACATCCAAGAAAAAAAATTAGTAAGGCACTGGCAGTTAGAAACCGTGGCTGAAGAGTCTTGGTGAGCAATTGTTTAAAACTGGAAAGTAAACTAAATAAGGACAAGTTAAATATTCGGATTCAAATGCAAACACTGAACTCTAGGGGCAGTGGGGAGAGAGACCCTATTGATATCAGTGTTATATGCCAGATAAGTGGGGGTAGCAATTTAAAAATATAATAAACTTATTAGAAAAAATAACTGATTATAAGAAACTGGAAGAAATGCACAAAGATCACATGAAAAGAACAAGCCTTTGTTGACTGTGGTGCCTATATTTCAGAAAAGGAACAGCTAGCCATGTAAACAGTTAAAATAAAGTCAGTTAAACAATGGATAGCATTAAAAACTGGAAGAAAATGAGAGTTAACAAGCTATGTCACACACACAGACACTGAACCAGAGTGGACTTTTCATACCAAACTCCATTTGCAGATATAAGCATTGTATTCCCCACCCCAACAACATCACCTCCCACAACACATCCTTGAATTAAGATAAACATTTCAGTGCTAAGAAAAGCAAAAGCAGGGGCGTAGCTAGGAACATAGGAAGCTGTCATATACTGAGTCAGACCTTTGGTCTATCTAGCTCAGTATTGTCTTCACAGACCGGCAGCAGCTTCTCCAAGGTTGCAGGCAGGAATCTCTCTCAGCCCTATCTTGGAGAAGCCAGGGAGGGAAATTGGAAACTTCTGCTCTTCCCAGAGCGGCTTCATCCCCTGAGGGGAATATCTTGCAGTGCTCACACTTCAAGTCTCCCATTCAGATGCAACCAGGGCAGACCCTGCTTAGCTAAGGGGACAAGTCATGCTTGCTACCACAAGACCAGCTCTCCTACTGCTAGGGGAGAGGGGGCTGTGTTCGCCACTCTCACCAGCAGCCCCTTAGAGTGAGGGATATAATGAAGAAAATAGGGAGGAGTGGAGTTGGGGGGTCCACAGGAGTTGGGGGGCCCGGGTTCTTTGAACCCATCCACTCAATTATAGCTATACCCCTGAGCAGAAGCATCCTAAAAAGTCCTGGTGAAACCACATGACAGCTCAGAATGGATGCATGAGGACCTAAAACAGTTGATGTGTTTTCTGTATTTGATTGTAAAATACAAGTTAAGAAATAGAGTCATAACAGCTAGCTATTAGTTTGTGATCCAAAACCAAAGTAAACTGTGACTCCTGGTGCCCACAGAGCCCTGTGGTTTTCTTTGGTAGAATACAGGAGGGGTTTACCATTGCCTCCTCCCGTACAGTATGAGATGATGCCTTTCCGCATCTTCCTATGTCGCTGCTACCCGATATAGTACCAGCGGGGATTCGAATGGGCAACCTTCTGCTTGTTAGTCAAGCATTTCCCCACTGAACCATTAGGTGGCTATCAAGTGGGTACTTGTTTGTTTAACTGGGAATATGGTGCAGGGGGAAAGGTTAAAACCTTTATGGTGCTTTGCATCAAAAATATCCCCTCGTGCCATAATCTTAGTCCGATTTGGGCAGTTCTACTGCTGCTATCATTTTTTTTAAAAAAAGACTTGAGCGATCCTAATCGCAGCTCTTTCATGTCACAAGACAGAATGCTGGTTTAGAGATATTTCATTAGTCTAATGCAGCATTTCGTAACAATTTATTACTTGGTTAATTAACAGTCAGTTCTCCTGCTCTCGTTATGGCAGTGTTACTGTTCATAACACTGCAGTACACTACAGCATGGAATTGTGACTGCAAAATGAAAACACCTTTCTAGGTCTCTCATGCATTCCACTTCTTAATCTACTCAACAGTCTAAAATCTGTTTTTTATTTTGAGTTACAACAGGCAATGAACTTTCAAACACATAAATGCCACATTTTAAAAAAAATCATCTCCATTTCAGTCTTGAAGTGTCCTTTCAACGACTAAATCATCAAACCAAGAACATTCCTAGGATAGCAAGAACAAGATAAGTTACAAGCTACAAATTCAGAATGTCTAAACAGTGCATGACAGATGATTAATGACAGTATAATCTTCTAGGAAATGTGCGCAGTCAAGACAGGATATAAAGGACAGTACGTGGTTTGAACCCAACATCTTGTGTGTTTTAAACTTGACTTAATCTATCTATATAATTCTCCTAGGTGTGCCTTGGAATGTGTGTCCCGGTGTCCAGCTGATTGGCTGGGCAGCGGAGGCGCCTGATTGGCTGAGGCGCACCCAGGATGATCGGTCGCCGGCGGGCCCAGCCGTGCACCCAGGAGGCTGCCCACCGTCCGGTAAGAAGGTGAGGTCCGGCCGAAAATGGCCACCTGCCACCCACCACTGTAAAATGCTCAGTGCAGGTGGAAGAGGAGGGAGGAGAGGGAGGGAGGCCAAGAGAGAGTCGGGCAGGAGGGGGGAGGGCAAAAGAGAGTGGGGCAGGAGGGAGGAAGAAGGGGGAGAGAGGGGGAGGGGGAGGGAGGGCGACAGAGAGAGTGGGGCAGGAGTGGGGAAGAAGGGTGAGAGAGAGGGGTCAGAGAGAGAGGAAGGGTGAGAGAGAGAGAGTGGGGTGGAACAGGGACGGAGGGCAAGAGAGATTGGGGCAGGAGGGAGGGGAGGGGGACAAGAGGGGGGCAAGAAAGAGTGGGGCAGGACGGAGGGAGGAGGAGGGAGAGTGGGGCAGGACGGAGGGAGGAGGAGGGAGAGTGGGGCAGGAGGGGGGGGGACAGCCAGTCCCAAAGAGCCCACAGTAAGATACATGCAGTACATGAAACTGTGTAACATGCCCACACAAAAACTTCACCTTTTATAATCTAAACAAGTGTTTGCAAAGCAGCTATGGGTACACTTTTATCCAGGTACAGGCACAATACTAATGGCCTGCTTTTAAACCCGGCCTTTAGCCAAGGTTAAGGACCAGTGCACATCCTTAACTCTGTCACTGGGGTCATGTGTGTCCAACTCTCGGGGGAATCCCCCAGTGCCCTGCACTCCTCGCATGGGTCCTGGCCTCCATTGTTCCATGCTGCATGGAACAATGCAGATTGTCTGGGCGCATGGTGGCGCGCCGAAGATTCAGCAGGAGATGGTCTGGGGGGAAGGTAGGAAACACTACCTCTCCCCACCACCAGGAAGCATGTGGATAGCCAGAGTGTGTGAGTGTGTGTATGCGCACACATACACACATGCTGGGGTTCACTCTAAGAGATAAACAATACAGTATTTAAAGCGTTATTGGTCCTGACAGGCTTTTCATTCAGTCAACAGCAATTGGATTGAGAACATGTTGAGGGAGGTTGGGGGCTGGAACCCTACTCTCAATGGGATTAATCTGGCTGCTGTTTACACTGGGAAAAAAGCTTCCATTTACACCAATGGGAGAGTTTGGGGGTAAATAACAACTGGGTGGGGGCACAGATTGGGACTGTGTCAGGGGAAACTCAAATGCATGAGGGGGGAACTCATCCAGGTACTATTAACAAAAGAAAAACAGTCCACCAGAGCTAACAACACAACAAGCCCTTTCTTACAATCCAGTGAGACAGATTGGGGGCGGGGAAGTCAGCAGAAACTCACCTTCCTTGCAGACAAACCTCCAGGTGTTGCTGGGTGCATGGATTGCATGCCCATATTGTCAGTGGCTGCCCCAGGCAGCATGAAGGTATGGGGGTCTGAACACGTCATCCTGGCCCCCAGAAATCCCACAATGCAACACGCAAGTGTGCAGTGCATTGCAGGGATCCCTTCGGTGATGGTGGAGCTGTCAGTTCTGACACAAGAGCAGTTAGCCCTGGGTAAAGGCGCACTTACACCCTTAACCCCTGCTAACTTGGCAAAGAGGCACCTTTTACCATGGTGATTCTCTTTATTTAGCAGGGGAGAGTAAATGGCCCTATTCACCCCCAGCACAGGACCTCCAGTGACCATTGCTGCTGTCTATCTTGTGTTTCTTTTTAGATTGTGAGCCTTTTGGAGACAGGGATCCATCTTATCTTATTTATTTATTATTTCTCTGTGAAAACTGCTCTGAGCCATTTTTGGAAGGGCGGTATAGAAATCGATATAAACAAACAAACAAACAAATAGCCTTGGCTAACTTGCAGGCTCCCTAGGTGGGTTTACCACCAAGGCACCACCAGGAGGCTCACAGCTACTGGCAGTTCTCACAGGCAGCCAAGACTGAGCGAGGGCTGCTCGTCAGAACAACCTCATTGACTATCACATGTAGTTGGCCCACCCTAATGTCTATCAGTATTGTGTCTGGATAAAAGTGTACCCATGGCTGCTTTGCAGACATTTGTTTAAAATATGGCATGCATAAAAGGAAGTTTGAACACACATGGATGGAAAAAGGATGGAGGAGGAAATCATTTCTTGAATATTTTGGGACTAATTTATTTCAAATGCTCTTGATCAGATTAAAAATGTGAAGTTATTTTTCTGTGCATGTAACACATGTGAATAGCCCCTCCCTTCCACCCCCTCGACCTCTTGACAAAAGCAACATTTCTAGGCTTTTTCAATATCCCTGCAGGCTGCCCTCTTATGGGCAAGCTGGTCCTGATAGTGATCACCATGCAAATAATATCTGCAAGCTTTAGTGTGCTTTTTGTTAGTCTTGCTTTGGAAAAACAAAATATGTGTACATTCTTTATTGTTAGAAATTGCAGTGCTTTTGCCAGATCAGGGAAAGGGAGTGGCGCAGTGGGGAAGTGCTTCAATAACAAGCAGAAGATTGCCAGTTTGAATCGCTGCTGGTACTATATCGGGCAGCAGCAATATAGGAAGATGCTGAAGGGCATCAGCTCATACTGCACAGGAGGAGGCAATGGTAACACCCCACCCCCTGTATTCTACCAAAGAAAACCACAGGGCTCTGTGGGCACCAGGAATCGAAATCGACTTGATGGCAAACTTTACCTTTACGTGATATCTGCCCCCAAAGGTGGATGCAAACTCCCAAAGGTGGACTCAAATCTTGGGAGTTTTGGATTTGATCTTCTGGATGCATTTCAATGGGTTCTGTTATAGAAATAGAATTTTGTCTCACTTTTATACAATCCTTGGCTGTCAGCCTTATCCAGAGCCTGCCGTTCTGCATACATGCATATGTTGCATGTCCACCTATATCTCAATGCACTGTAAGGACACTGAGCGTGCTGGATATGAATTCTGCAAGCTCAATCCCATATAAGTTTCCACCTCATCCGGCATTGGCTTATACACAGAAACCCACTGCCTATAGGTAATGAAGGATTCTTCAGCCATTTGGCAAGGTGGATTGCAGATCAACAGCAACAAACAACAAGGAAACTGGTGGTTGCCAGGAGCTCAGAGGGAGCATTGCTTTGGAGTAGCATCATCATCTTCAACTTCTCTTATATTTGAGACATTGAAGCATTATTTGAAATTCAGGATCTTGTCAGCAAAGCCTGCAAAAGCAATTTCAGAGTCACTTTGTTATATTTTGCTGTATCATAAATGGAAAAAGTGGTCGCGTGTAAATAAAGGATGACATCACCATTTCTCACAAGGTATGCATATTCTAACACCAGTCCTGGTGAAGTGAGCTGGATCCTTTCTACCTCCAACAATGCCTCTTGGTCACATCTGAGTATCTCAGATTACTCATTTCTCCTGAAAAATTCCAGTCACCTCGATATTCAGCTGCTGGTGTTCAAATAATCACATCCAGGGCAGATCCTGTAAACACAATCTAAGGAGGAGCTCATATAAACATAGTTGGAATACATCTGTGAATGATTGGATTAAACACAATCTTTATTACAGTTAATGACCAGCTTCATATAGTTAATAATCACTATATAATAACAGCAGCCATAACAACAACAACAATAATAGCAAGGCAACAAATTGTGCATGCAATATAACAAAACTCTAATTTATATACTAGCAATCAAGTTAGCCAGAGCATAGTTGACTTAACAGGTTTTGTGTGCACAAAACCAGCTGGCCCAGTTCAGTTCGAGTCTGAACTGGACCCAAACTGGACCAGGCTAGTTTGGTTCTGCACCCCCTCAAAACCCACCCACCCCTGGTTTGGTTCGGTTCAGGGGGTGTTGTGTTTCATGGTCATTAGGTCTGGTTGTTTTTTTTAAGGTACTCACTCTCTCCGGGCATCTTCTTCACAATGCATATTACTTGAAATATTAGAATGCTGATCAGAAAGGAGGAGTCAGAAAGGAGGAATAAAAATCATTAGTTTTTTCTGAATTTAAAGAAATTAATATCCGTTTGTATCATAAATCTGGATAGAAGGTAGGGGTATATGAGCCGCCTCGGAATTGAGCTGGATCGAGGTCGAGCTGGCTTGGCTCGAAGGCTTGAGCTTGAACTTAACTGGCCCCTTAAAGAACAGGGCCGGCCTGAGTTCAAGCCAAGCCTGGTTTGAACCAAGCCAGCTCAAAGGTGGCTCAAAGGCTCAAGCCACCATTTTGTGAAGTGGTGGCGGCCATTTTGTGAAACTATGAGTCACTTTCACAGATTGGCTGAGCTGCCACTGCCCTGATTGGCCAGCTGTGTCTGCTCCTGTGGTTGGCTTGGAAATTGTGCCACTCAGTGACAACTGTGACCCCATTAGCTGGGGGAAGGAACGATGGGGGGGTGCAGCAAAGGAGGGGGATTCAAAATGTATTTGAGGACATCCTCTGGCCTTGCAAAATCTTTCTCTCAAGCTGCTTAGATTGGAGAGAGCTGCTGTTGCTGGTTGAGTCAGTGTGTAGGGGTGTGCGAGCCAGCTCACACTTGAGCCAGTTCAGTTTGAAGGCTCGACCTCAGACTAAACTGGGTTCAGTCTGAGGTTGAGTAAAACCACCTGGGCCAGTTTGGGCCTGGATTCAGGGGCCAGGGGGCTTCCGTAAAAATACAAGTGGAAATACTTACTGTGGTGGCCATGGGGAGGGGGGCTCTCCCTACACTACTCTCTCCCCCTCCCTGTGGGGCCCTCATCTAAACACAGTGTCGATTCTCAGTTGCTATATAACTTCTTCATAGGGATTCCCTATGAGAAAATGTTAGTTAACATCAGAGACTCTAAAATACATAAAAATTCTTTTAAAAGTACTCAAGTTCTACCTTGTGGGTTAGGTGGTAGTTGGAATCCATGGCATCCTCCCCTGCCCCCACACCTCCTTTGTAGTACCCAGGCACTACCCACAGGGAATAATAGGTCTTCTTCAAATCCCCATTATTCTCTATGACAGAAAAAACAAAACTATTCAAAACTTTAAAAATGCCTTTAAAATTACCTGAGTGCCCCACTGCCTTGTGGGTTGGGTGGTAGTTGGCACCCATGGCACCCTACCACCCAACCCATTTTGGTGCCACTGGGTGCTACCCACAGGGAATAATAACACCTGAACTTCTGCATGGGCATGTTTGATTCACATATGGGATGATCTGATACTTACCATCCAGGATAGCAGAGGGAAGCACATCAAATTGTGTTGTTATAAGGCTCTCATCAATTTTAGTATTATAGTGATAGCTAGTTTAAGAGCTATCCTAGTGCGTTCTACTCTTACAAAACAAGAGATCAAGCTTAGATCTTTTTGATGCTCTACATTAGAGGAACATAGGAAGCTGCCTTATTCCAAGTCAGACCATTGGTCCATCTAGCTCAGTATTGCATTCACAGACTGGCAGCGGCTTCTCCAAGTTGAAGGCAGCCCTATCTTGAAGATGCCAGGGAAGTAACATATGCACACAAGCATTCAGATGTTCTTCCCAGAGTGGCCCCATCCCCTAAGGGGCATATCTCACAATGTTCAAACATGTTGATGGATGGATTGATTGATTAAGTGCCGTCAAGTCAGTGTTGAGTCTTAGCAACCACACAGATAGATTCTCTCCAGGATGATCTGTCTTCAACCTGGCCTTTAAGCTCTCTCAGTGGTGCATTCATTGCTGTTGTAATTGAGTCCATCCACCTTGCTGCTGGTCGTCCTCTTCTTCTCTTTCCTTCAACTTTTACCAGCATTATGGATTTATTGAGGAAGCTGGGTTTTCACATAACGTGTCCAAAGTATGATAGTTTGAGCCTGGTCATTTATGCCTCCAGTGAAAATTCTGGATTGATTTGTTCCATGATCTATTTGTTTGTTTTCCTGGCTGTCCATGGTATCCTCAAAAGTCTTCTCCAGCACCAAAGTTCAAAAGTGCCAATGCTTTTTCTATCTTGCTTCTTCAAAGTCCAGCTTTCGCATCCATAGAGTGTCACAGGAAAAACCATTGTCCGAACAATTCTAAACTTTGTAGGTATAGACATGGAATCTAAATATCCTTTCCAAGGCCTTCATTGCTACCCTACCAAGTGCTAGTCTTTGGTGTATTTCTTGACTGCTGGATCCTTTACTGCTGATGGTCAATCCTAAAAGGCACAAGCTATCCACCACTTCAATGTGTTCATTATCAGTTCTGAGGCTGGTTGTTGTACCCGTTGTCATTAGTTTAGTCTTCTTGACATTTAGTCATAGCCCCTTGCAGATCATTCGCATTCTCAACTATCAGAGTGGTGTCATCAGCGTAGCACAGATTATTGATATTTCTTCCTCCAACTTTAAAACCATGCTCATCTTCTTCCAATCCAGCTTCTCTCAATATATATTCAGCATATAAGTTGAATAAATAAGGAGAAAATATACAGCCTTGTCTTACTCCTTTGCCGATCTGGAACCAATCTGTTTCACCATATTCCGTCTGGACTGTGGCTTCCTGTCGTGTGTATAGGTTGTATGAGGACAATGAGATGTTCTGGGACACCCATTTTCCTAAGGATATTCCACAACTTGACATGGTTGAAGCAATCAAAGGCTTTTCTGTAGTCAATAAAGCACATATTGACTTCTTTTTGGTATTCTTTGGCTTTCTCAATTATCCAGCATGCATCAGTAATGATGTCTCTTCTTTCTCAGCCTTTTTTGAAACCAGCTTGAACATCCAGAATTTTCCTTTCCACATAGGTCTCTAATCTGCATTGGATGATCTTGAGTATTATTTTGCTAGCATGTGAAATTAAGGATATTGTGCGGTGATTTGCCCAATCTGTTAGGTCTGCTTTCTTTGGTGTGGGTATGTAGACTGACCTTTTCCAATTTGTTGGCCACTGTGTCATTCCCCAAATGTTCTGGCATAGTTTGGTTAGAGCCTTATTCTTCTTTTGTTGCCTGCCATGTTTCTGTAGCTAGTCCATCAATTCCTGTAGCCTTCCAACTTGGTAATGATTGGAGTGCTGATCTAACTTCATCTTCCCATACTAGAGGTTCTTGCAAGTAGGGAATATCTTCTAGAGTATCTTGGATGCTGACGTCCCTGCTGTACAAATTTTCAGTATACTCCTTCCCTCTCTGTTTGATCTTCTCTGAAGAAGAAGAACATCTCTGTTTGATTCTTCTTCTCTCTGTCCTTTGGCACCCCTTAACATACCAATTTGAGGGTGGAATCTCCCTCTGAGTTCAGAGATCTTTTGGAAAGCTTTCCTTGTTTTTCCATGTCTATTTCCTTCCTCAGGGTCTTTACAGTTGTCATTGTAGTACTGCTCCTTGTCTCTTCTAACAGCTTTCTGAAATTCCCCATTAAGTTCCTTCCTGAGGTCTTTATCTTTCTTGACTTTGGCTTCTCTCCTCTTCTTGACAATTTCCACCATCTGTTCTGACATCCATTTTGCTTTCTTCTGTTTCTTGGTCTTTGGCAGTCTCTTTTCACATTTGTCCTTAACAACTTCTTTGATTTCATTTCACAGTTCCTCTGGTTCCCTATAAGTGAGGTTCAGAACTTCAAAGTGGTTCCTGATGTTCTCCTTGAAAATGGTGGGTACATTCTCAAGATCATATCGTGGAAGCTGGATAGTTTTTTTTTCTTTCTGCTTTAGCTTGACTTGGAACTTGCACACGAGCAATTCATGATCTTTTCCACAGTCTGCCCCTGGCAATGTCTTTGCTATTATAACTGAGCTCTTCCACCTCCTTGCACCAATAATGTAATCAATTTGATTTCTGTGTACTCCATCTGGTGATGTCCATGTGTATAGGCACTGCTTTGGTTGTTTGAAGAATGTGTTAGCAATAAAGAGATCATGGCTTGGCAGAAACTAATGTCATTCTCCTGCTTCGTTCCTGTGTCCTAGTATTTTCCTCCTTACCTTCTCCAGTTTGGACATTCTAGTCTCCAACCACCAGCATCACATCTTGCTTGCATGTTCTGTCAATTTCAGACTGAATTTGAGCATAAAACTCATCAACTTCCTCTTCTTCTGCATTGGTTGTTGGGGCATAGACTTAAAGAACTGTCAAAGGGTTGTCCACGAAATCTAATTAATATTAGTCAGTCACTGACTGCATTGATGCCTTTGTCATTATCACTGAAGTGATCATCTGCCTCCAGCACTTTCCTGTATTGCTGCTGCCCAATATAGGTGCCTGCTTGCTTTAGCTGGGCTGCTAGGATGACCTTCTCACTTTTGGTGACCCTACTGGGACTATGCCTCCTGGCGTACTTCTCTCATACCTCCCAGGAACACCCCCCGCCTGCCACAATGAGGCAGCATAGCAGGACTTGGGTGGGGGGCTCACACATGTAGTCTCCCATTAAAGTGCAACCAAGGATGACCCTGCTTAGCAAAGGGGACAATTCATGCTTGCTGCCACAAGACCAGCTCTCACCATAGAAACACTGTCTTAGTGAGGATTTAGCACTATCATACCCTAAATTAACCAGATGTTGCTTGGAAAAACCCTATGTCCTAAGTTGCTCAGTGTGTATTTTTAGCCAGTCAGAATAATAATCATGTGAATGATCATACTGTATGGCAACTGGTCTTTGGCACAAATAAATCATAGGAGTTATTATCCTATTATGAGATTCCATACCTTGTCCCACTAGGGAGGAATAGCATTGTGTGTGTGTGTGTGTGTTGTTGTTGTTGTTTTAATGGCAGTGCTTCTTCCAAACCTGTCATATCCACAGTGTTCTGAAGGAATATACTTAGCTTGTTCTGCTGTTGTTCTCAAGCTGATCCTCAAAGTGTTCCACTAGAAGAAGTCCATTAGAAGCAAAAGACAGAGCTGAGGCAGGTAGCCTAAGGCTGTAGAACCAGCCTCAACTTATCCAATGACCTCTCTTCAAACATCCCGATGGGAGACCTATTGGAATGGCTGTTTTAAAACCTCAGGGAAACCTGAGGTGCAATTTTTCAGCATTGCACTTCTCAGTACATTCTGTGGATTTGTGGTTTGATTATTGTAAACAAGCCTATCCCAATGGTTTTAAATGGTTTAATGGTTGCTTTAAAGCAATGCCTGATCAGAGCTCAGAATTGGACAAAACTATGTTCAGTTCACATTTCTTTATAGGAATGGTTTATGGATAAGAGATCTCTGGAATATTTGGAACATGAAACACATCAGAGATAACACATCCCACCCCCTCCAGTTAGAAGAGGACAGATATGTGAGAAAAAGAAGAAATGCATTTGGGAAGCTTGGAGAAGAAGGGGGGAAAGAGAGAGAAAGGGCTGAAGGCATCTGGAAACACACACACAACCAGCTACAGGCCTGATCAGGGGATGCAGGGGTCTCTCTCTTTCAGGGATCTGATGTGAGGAAGCAGATCTGCTCCACTACATGGTGCTTGCCTCCATTTATGTTTTACCTATATGCTTTGTAAATAAAGCAAATATTACAAAGACACTGTAAGTCTCTCTCATTCAAAGGAAACCTAAACCCAGCCAGTGCTGCCATTAAAACTTCTCACCATTCAAGGAAGTGAGAGTACCTAACAACAAGGTCAAAATCCCCTTCCTTTAATCAAGGGGAATAACAAAAACTTCTTTAAATGCATCAGAAGCAGGAAACCTGCCAGGGAGGTGGTTGAACTGTTAGACAATGAGGGAGTGAAAGGGATTATTAAGGAGGATATAGAGGTTGCAGAGAAGCTAAATGAGTTCTTTTCATCTGTCTTCACAGCAGAGGATACTGAGCATATACCTGTTCCTGAACCAGGATTTTTGGGGATGGAGGCTAAAGAACTGAGTCAGCTAGAAGTGGCAAGAGATGATGTTCTAAACTGTCTGGAAAAATCAAAAACTAGCAATTCACCAGGGCCAGACAGTATCCATCCATGAAATTGCCAACCTCCTTGCAAAAATATATAACTTATCCCTACAATCAGGTTCTGTACCGGAGGACTGGAAAGTAGCAAATGTAACATCGATTTTCAAAAAGGGATCCAGGGGCAATCCAGGAAATTACAGGTCGATTAGCTTAATGTCTATTCCAGGCAAATTGATGGAAAGCATTCTCAAGGATAAAATTGTAAAGCATATGGAAGAACAGGCCCTGCTTGGAGAGAACCAGCATGGCTTCTGCAAAGGTTCGGGATTCTTTCTGGTAAGAGATACCCTTCTATTACAGCAGAGTGCACAAAGGCAAAACACAGCGGAGTCTGCCCAGGCACACATGTATGCTAAGAGCTAAAAGAAACTTGGAGCCAGTTCATAGTTTCAAATCAATTTAAGGAGTCTTTACTGGAGAACTCCATTCTAGATAGGAAAGTGGAGAGATAGTATCTCTAATCCATCTATCTACCTGGATGCAGACAGATGCTGATTGCATCTCTGTGCAAACATGGTGCAGAGAGAGAGGCAAGTGTGTGTGATAGGGAAGGAAGGAAGAGAGGAAGAGATGCAGGAAGGAATAAAGTCCCTGAGAGTAGCAATCTACATATCAAAGGGATAGTGTCAGAGTGGTACAGAGGAGGAATGACCAATGTCTTGACGACTCTAGCTCACTATTTTATTTATTGATTGATTTGATTTGATTTGATTTCTATACCGCCCTTCCAGAAATGGCTCAGGGCAGTTTACACAGAGAAATAATAAATAAATAAGAAGATGGATCCCTGTCCCCAAAGGGCTCACAATCTAAAAGAAACATAAGATAGACACCAGCAACAGTCACTGGAGGTACTGTGCTTGGGGTGGATAGAGCCATTTACTGCCCCCCTGCTAAATAAAGAGAATCACCACGTTAAAAGGTGCCTCTTTGCCAAGTTAGCAGGGGTAGTCTGTCACTAGTCTGTCATGAGACAGCGCAGAGTCCTTCACTTCCAACAAATCTTGCATAACGAACCTTTTCGAGTTCTGAGAGTGTCAGTAAGTGTGTGGCTAAAGGTGATCTAATTGACATAGGACCAGTTGCAGGGGAGTAACAGCAGGAAAGAGGGCATGCCCTCAACTCCTGCCTGTAGGTTTCCAGCAGCATCTGGTGGGCCACTGTGTGAAACAGGATGCTGGACTAGATGGGCCTTGGGCTTTATCCAGCAGGGCTGTTCTTATGTTCTTAAGACTAGGGGCAAACATCCTGTTTTAGAATATGCATGCCCATACAGGGGCGTAGCTATAATTGAGCAAAAGGGTTCAAAGAACACGGGCCCCCAGCTCTTGAGGGCCCTCCAGTTCCAGCCCTCCCTATTTTCTTCATTATCTCCCTCACTCTGGGGGGCTGCCAGAGAGAAGAATGAACACGGGCCCTCTCTCCCCTAGCTACGCCCCTGTGCCCATAGGATGTTTTTACAGATCACCAGGCCTCAGGATTACCAGACAATTCTATGGCTGGAAAAATAACAGTCTGCAGTTTATGGACTCAGAAGTCCTATTGATTTCTGTGGGATTTGTGAGCACATTACTGTGTGCAGTATCTCAATAATAGACAAAATGAATTCAACCAGAGAGAGAGAGAGAGAGAGAGAGAGAGAGAGAAGGGATGGGAGAAATGGGACTATGAATATAATAGCAAACAAAACAAACGATCTGTGAATAGATCCATTGCAATTAAACACAGACAGTGTGTGTATTTTTTTAAAATTTGATTATGAATACTAAAAATATTAATATGTTTCTATCAGCTTCTTTTGACACTGGTTAAAATGAGCCATGATTTAGGGCACAGTGTAAAATAGTTGTCAACATTTTTAAAAGACTAATTTCATGTTCCAAAGTTGATCTCTCTTTGCTAGTTTGCCTTAATCAGAAGCACCCTTCTAAAAACTGTCCCTCCCTCTTTATCTGCTTGTGTCTTATTGCACCATCTGCCTTTTGTCAGGGCTGCCAGCTTTTGATCTACTCTCTTCTCATGTACACATTTTTCCACACTATATCCAGCTCCACCCTTGAAGTCCTTGTCCAAACATGTCCATAATGCCAATACTACAGCTGGTTAAAGAACACTGATTTTTACCATTTAAAACATGTAGTGCAAAGCCCAACATTTTAATACAGGATGTGGAACACCAAAATGATCTCAGTATGATCTCTGAGTTCAACCGAAAGTATTATGTAAGAAAGAAAAATAGGGAAATGATTCACACTTCCTTCCTTCCTTCCCCACTGACCGCCCCCCCCCCAACTATTTCCCCTGAATATAAAAACATACATATATGTATTTCCAGTGGGGGGAGCAGTTTTGGGGGACTGGTGATGAATAATTTTCAGTGGGAAAACAGCAGAGGGAAAGGGTTAATTCCCTCACTCCCCAACAGGCCCCCTGTTGGAGATGGAGTTCCACTGCAACAACCTTTTGCACCAACTATCCTAATGACCACTAGGGGCACTGGGAATAGAGGTAGTTAGTGAGGGTCCCCTTACCTGTACCTGCTTTGCCTCTACTCTATGACCTCTGCCTTGAGTCCTCAGGTAGTTCCTGTAGCGAGTCAGTCCCACCTTTCTCCTTGGAGAGCAGATGGGAGCATCTCTCTCTGTCTCCCCTCCAATTCACTATGTAGCTCATAGTTAGGATAGGCCTTTCTAATCTCAAATGTTCTTAACCTAATAAATCCTATTTACTTTATACTATACTACAATCTCCATGCTTGTTGTTGACTAACTGCAACAATAAGGCCCTGCACTACTTCGTAACTGGAGCAGAGAGCTTCCTCATAAGAACATAAGAACAGCCCTGCTGGATCAGGCCCAAGGCCCATCTAGTCCAGCATCCTGTTTCACACAGTGGCCCACCAGATGCTGCTGGAAGCCACAGGCAGGAGCTGTGGATATGCCTTCTCTCCTGCTGTTACTCCCCAGCAACTGATACTCAGAGGTATCTTGCCTTTGAGGCTGAGGTGGCCTATAGCCCTCTGACTAGTAGCTGATGATAGAAGTTAGCCAACAACCTGGATGGCTTTAAGAGGGGTTTGGATAACTTCATGGAGGATGTCACCACATCTTGTGGCAGAGAATTCCACAAGTTGATTATGTGTTGGGTGAAAGAGTACTTCCGTTTGTTGGTCCTAGATTTCCTGGCCATCAATTTCATGGGATGACCCTTGGTTCTAGTGTTATGTGAGAGGGAGAAGAATTTCTCTCTATCCACTTTCTCCACACCATACATGATTTTATAGACCTCTATCATGTCTCCCCACAGTCATCTTTTTTCAAAACTTAATAGCCCCAGGTGTTGTAGCCTTGCCTCATAAGAAAGGTGCTCTAGGCCCCTGATCATCTTGGTTGCCCTCTTCTGCACCGTTTCCAGTTCTACAATCTCCTTTTTTAGATGTGGTGACCAGAATTGTATGCAGTACTTCAGGTGTGGCTGCACCATCATTTTGTATAAGGGCATTATAATATTAGCCGTTTTATTTTCAATCCCCGTCCTAATGTTCCCTAGCATGGAATAGGCCTTTTTCACAGCTGCCACACATTGAGTCGACACTTTCGAGCTGTCTACCACAATCCCAAGATCCTTCTCATGGCCAATCACCGACATCTCAGATCCCATCAACGTATACTTGAAGTTGGGGTTTTTCTTCCCAATGTGCATCACTTTGCACTTGCCAACACTGAACCACATCTGTCTGACTCGGGCTATTTCTGTTGCCACATTTAGTTTGACCCTTGCATGCACAAAAGTAACAATGAGAGAGAGAGAGAGAGAGAGAGAGAGAGAGATGCACTGCTTTGTTCTAACTATTATACTTTTTTTAAATAGATGGAGCTCCTCATGTATTAATATATAATTCAAAAGTACATTCATCTAGATCATGTATTTGTTCCTATAAATATGTCCAGTTCTACAAATGGTACTTTACAAGGAACAATGGCATTGTAGATTATGGGGGTATTCAAGGTGCCATTAATGGCAGTTTCAGCCTTATTATTTGAATGATATCATTCATAAATATGTAAAGGCCTCATGACATTGCATATGATGGTTAAAGTGGTTTAATTATTAATATGAAAAACTCTCAGTAAAATGTTGCTATAACTCCTCCTCAAACTATAGCTGCTCTCAGCATTTCTTTGAGTACTGGAATATGTTGCTGCTGTTATTCATACGCCCTCACTGTCCCCAAGGAGTTTACAAACCAAAATACTTAATTTTAGCACACACACACAAACAGAGCAAGATGGGTAAGGAGGGAAGAATGTAAACAAACACAATTAAATCTAAGATGTTGTTACAGCTGGGAAAGGGGATTAACAGAATAAGCCAAAGGCTATCTAGAAAAGGTGGGTTTTGAGGAGGGGATTAGAGGAAGGCCAAGAAGTAGCACTTCATATATATTAGGGGATGAAGTTGCATGCATGGGGAATAGGAAGAGTAGGCAGAATCCGAGCCAACTGTTCAAGCATCAGCTAACCAAAGAGAACAGGAGGCCTTTGGTTAGCTGATGCTAGGGATGTGCACAGAACCAGGTGGGGGTGGCTCGAAGTGGGTGGGGTCTCACTTTCAGGGCGGGGGAGGGTGCACTTTTAATGTGGTGATTCTCTTTATTTAGCAGGGGAAGAGTAACTGGCCCTGTCCACCCCCAGCATAGTAGCTCCCGTGAATGTTGCTGGTGTCTATTTTGCATTTCTTTTAGATTGTGAGCCCTCTGGGGACAGGGATCTATCTTATTTATTTATTAGTTCTCTATGTAAACTGCTTTGGAAATTGTTTGTTGAAAAGCGGTATATAAATGTTTGTTGTTGTTGTTGTTGTTTCCCCCCCCCACACACACACACCAATGCTCGGTGTCAGTAAAAGCCTTCGGAGTGGCAGTGTACCTCCCTTCCCCCTCTTCGGCCAGAAGTGGCTGGAAGTACTGGGCAAGCACATGTCTGACGTTCATGAGCACACACGTGACGTGATCACGCATGCCCGGTACTTCCGAACACTTCCGGCCGAAGAGGGGGAAGGGGTGGCAGGGAGGTACACTGCCGCCCCAAAGCCTTTTACCGACACCGAGCACTGGTGGGGGGGGGAGCTAGGGAGGGGTAAGTGCACCTCCCCCACCCTTAAAGTGAGACTCCCCCACACTAAAGTGAGACTCCTTCGAACTTCGAACCCCCACAGTGTAAAAATGGCCTCCAAACAGGTTCGTGCACATCCCTTGCTGATGCTGGCAAAGTTGCTTAGATGGGGATATAACGGGAAACAAGGACAAAAGAAGGAATAGGTTGAAGTCTCAGCTAACTTTAAATGTAAGTGTAAGGAGTTTGTGTTGGGTAAAGAAGAGAATGGGGAGCCAGCGAATGGATATGACAAAAGGTAACACATGGTCAGAGTGACACGAGGGATGAATAATGATGGGAGATTTTAAGTCGTTTGCTGTGCAATATGGAGGCTCCTTTGGGGAGGGGTATGGCTCCCCAGTACTATGCCCTGCCTGGGTGTTCATCATGCGGGGGGGGGGGAGAGAGAGAGAATTGTTTTGAAAGGGATACAGCAAAGCAAAAAATGCTGGATCAGGCCCAAGGCCCATCTAGTCCAGCATCCTGTTTCGCACAGTGGCCCACCAGATGCCGCTGGAAGCCACAGGCAGGAGTTGAAGGCATGCCCTCTCTCCTGCTGTTACTCCCCTGCAACTTGCCCTGCTCCCCTTGCCCCGCTAACTGGGGAAAGAAGGACCTTTTAACATGGTGATTCTCTTTATTTAGCAGGGGGAGAGTAACTGGCCCTATCCACCCCCAGCACAGTACTTCCAGTGACTCTTCCTGGTGTTTATCTTATATTTCTTTTTAGAATGTGAGCCCTTTGGGGACAGGGTTCCATCTTATTTGTTTGTTGTTTCTCTGTGTAAATCACCCTGAGCCATTTTTGGAAGGGTGGTATAGAAATTGAATTAACAACAAACAACAACAACAACAACAACAGGTACTCAGAGGCATCCTGCCTTTGAGGCTGGAGGTGGTCCACAGTCCTCCAACTACTAGCCGTTGATAGACCTCTCCTCCGTGAACTTATCTAAACCCTTCTTCAAGCCATCCAGGTTGTTGGCTGTCACCACATCTTGTGGCAGAGAATTCCACAAGTGGATTATGCATTTTGTGAAAAAGTGCTTCCGTTTGTTGGTCCTAGATTTCCTGGCAATCAATTTCATGGGGTGACCCCTGGTTCTAGTGTTATGTGAGAGGGAGAATAATTTCTCTCTCTCCACTTTCTCCATACCATGCATGATTTAATAGACCTCTACCATGTCTCCCCACAGTCGTCTTTTTTCTAAACTAAAAAGCCCCAGGTGTTGTCCACTCCCTCAGTTTGGAGAGATCTTTTTGGAGCTCCTCACAATCCATTTTGGATTTCACTACCGAAAAAAGTTTGGTATCATCTGCAAATTTGGCCACCTCACTGTTTACCACTGTTTCTAGATCATTTATGAGTGAATTAAAAAGCACTGGTCCCAGTACAGATCCCTGGGGAACCCCACTTCTTTCTTCCCTCCATTGTGAAAACTCTCCATTTACACCTTTGTTTCCTGTCTTTCAACCAGTTAGCAAACCACACATGTACTTTTCCCCTTATCCCATGACCACTAAGTTTCCTCAGGAGTCTTTGATGAGGAACTTTGTCAAAAGCTTTTTGGAAGTCCAGGTAGACTATGTCAACTGGATCACCTTGATCCACACACTTGTTGACACTTTCAAAGAACTCCAAAGTTCTTTGGTTGGTTACACAAGATTTACCTTTGTGGAAGCTATGCTGGTTCACTCCCAGCAGGGCCTGTTCTTCTATGTGCTTTACAATTTTATCCTTGAGGATGCTTTCCATCAATTTGCCTGGAACGGACGTTATTCTAACTGGCCTGTAATTTCCTGTATTGCCCCTGGATGCCTTTTTGAAAATTGGTGTTACATTAGCTTCTCTCCAGTCCTCTGGTACAGAGCCCAATTGCAGGATAAGTTATATATTTTAGCAAGGAGGTTGGCAATTTCACATTTGAGTTCTTTGAGGACTCTTGGATGGATGCCATCCGGCCCTGGTGATTTTTTAGTTTTCCGTTTTTCCAGATAGTTTAGAATCTAGAAGGGTTCTTTTTTTTTTTTTTAAGTATTCTTTTGTTCCACCAACAGCCCTCAGTGCTTTCAGGCCTTACACAAGGTCCCCACTCCCTTAATATCTTCATATTCTTTCAACAATAATGTTTTTGGTAGCACCTATCTTTAAAATCATTGTGGCCATGGAGTTTAATATTTTGATTATGCTCCTTAGCAATCTCCTACAGAATACATGAAACATATTTTCAGTTTCACTTCAGCTTTTTGACTCCTTACACTGAAAGCATTGCATCTTTCAGAAATTGAATTATTAATAATAATAAATAATAATAATAAATAATATTTCTTCTTTCCTCTATTTGGGAAGTGGGAATAAAGATGTCTCAATGTGTCTCTTCTATTGAGAATTATTTCAAAACTAGGGGTGAGTCCGAACCGGTCCGGTGGCCATTCTAAGGAATGGCCGAACTGCCGGACCAGTTCGGCCCTTGCTGGTTCGGGTCCGGGTGGGGGGTATAACTTTAAGGGTGGGAGGGCTTTCTTACCCCTCCCGCCTCTTCACCCCCTCCAGCACCCGTATTTAACCAAATAACGGGGCGCTGGAAACCAGCCGCCCCCGCCGCCCCCGCCCCCCCAGCAGATCCACATAGAAAGGTGCCCATACCCCTGCCGCCGTCGCCCACCCGCCCTCCCTCCCTCGCAGCTGCCCACCCGCCCAAATCCTTACCCAAGGCTGCAGGAGTAAACGAGAGGAGCTCCTGGACAGAGCTCCTCTCGTTAGAAAGGCCTGATGCAGAATGAAGGCGCTTTGCGCACGTGCACATGCGCGTGCCACAAAGGACGCCGGAGGCCCGGTCTACCCGCCGGGAAAAGGCCGGGTAGACCGGGCCTCCGATTGCCGGAGGCCTGGTCTACCCGGCCTTTTCCCGGCGGGTAGACCGGGCCTCCGGTGTCCTTTGTGGTGTGCGCATGCGCGCGCGCGCGCGCAAAGCGCCTTCATTCTGCATCAGGCCTTTCTAACGAGAGGAGCTCTGTCCGGGAGCTCCTCTCGTTTACTCCTGCAGCCTTGGGTAAGGATTTGGGCAGGCGGGCGGGCAGCTGGGAGGGAGGGCGGGCGACGGCGGCAGGGGTATGGGCACCTTTCTATGTGGATCTGCTGGGGGGGGGCAGCGGCGGCAGGGGCAGCTGGTTTCCAGCGCCCCGTTATTTGGTTAAATACGGGCGCTGGAGGGGGTGAAGAGGTGGGAGGGGTAAGAAAGCCCTCCCGCCCTAAAAGAAAGGGCCCCCCTTCGGTGCCGGTCCGGACTGGTCCGGACCGTGCACATCTCTATTCAAAACTAGCAGATCCCGCACAGAGCATCTGTGCGGTAGTACACTCCCAACAAGCCTTCTGCCCCACTTCGCTCCCCACCCAAGTCTTCTGCCCCGGTCTCCAGTGCCTGACACCTGCCCGCTTCCATCCCCACGCCAGGCCGCTTCTCCTCCCCACCCCCACTCCCCAGCCGCGGTTTATGGCCGGCTTTCCAGCCTCTCCACCACATCCCCCCTTCTGCCCAGTCCTTTCCCCATTCCTTCTCCTCTTGCCAGTGCCTCCTTTCCTGTTGCCAGGACCAGTCTGTCCTGCTGCCGCCGCCTCCTGCTCCCAGCAGCCAGGCTAGGCTGGGTTGCCGCCGCTTACTCCTTCCCCGGGCAGGGCAGGGCCCGGGCCAGTCCGTCCTGCTGCTGCCTCCACTGCCTTTCTCCTCCCGCCTCCTCCTCCCAGCCCAGGCTGCCTCCTCAGGCCATTTTACAACCTGCTGCCACCACTCACCGCCATTTTCATTGCTGGGAACTCTCGCCAATGCCGGCAACTCTCTCAGTGTGTCGCGAGAGTTCTACCACCAAATCCTAACCACGCATGGCTGGCTAAGAGAAATAAGTATATAGATTACAGCACACTGGCATCATACCCTTGGAGAACAGGTATATTCTACTACTGTATTGCCATGTTGCTGCTGATGTAATAACTCCTGAGGCAATCTTATATGTATTTGGTGGTCTTGCCCAGCAGTTGCACAAACATTCTGGAAAATAACAGATGATATTATTGCAGAAATGATTGCAGTTCCCTTGGGAAACTATGGTTATTGAGTTAGGCTTTTTTAATGTATAAGAATGGCAAAAGAAGTAGAAGGTAATAACTATTAATGACAGAGTATTAATTGCTCAACACTGGGGAAACCTGGAGATGCTACCAATATGAAATGAAAAATTCACTGTTGGGCTTATATGAAATATTATGAACTTACACATTGAGAAAGGATTAAGATGGAAGGAGGAACATACCACATACTGGAATGTTGGAGGTGATAAGCAACTTTTTTGATATTGGATGGACAGAAATCAGTTGATGGCAAATAAATTGGTTGATCTGATTTAATTCTGACGCAGTCTCATTTATTGCAAATCCTCTTCTAATCTGAATATGGACACTCTGAAATAAGATAATTATAGATTTAGGGGAGATCATGTTTTTTTTGGTGTGATTGTAGTAGTTATATAACTTTTTATTTTTGTAATATTTTTGTAATAAATATTTTTTTAAAAAATCTAAAAAAACTAGGCTTGCTTATTGAGTGACTATTTTTCTGCTGAATGTGCAGATGTATGTATGGCATTTCCTCTGCAGACCCAGGAGAAATCAGCAACATAACATCAAAGAGAGTCGGAAGCTGAAAACATTGACTAATGAAACATTTTAGGGAATAAATCTTGCTTGTTTTGTTCTCTATCAACTGACTGAAATTGGACTGTGCCACAGAGACCAAGACCTGTGCTACAGCCTTTGAACTAATTGTCCACAGAGAAAGCGATGGGAAAAGTTCTTCAGCAACTTGCAGTGCAAATGTGAGTTGTCAAATATTCAGTTGCGAGGACACTTCATTATTAATTATTAATTATTATTATTAGCATTTCCATCCTGCCTTTTCTCGGGAAGATACCCAAGGCAGCTAACAAAATGAAAAGCATATCAAATCAATGAATACATGATAAAAGTACATGATAAAATACATGATAAAAGCATGTGACAGGCAGCTACCATATTTCCAAATGCTTTAAAATGGCACAGAAAAAGGTCTTTAGCTGACATGTGCTGCATTACAGAGCCCTGGGGCTGCTGTGGACTTCTAAGCAGGCCCCAATGCTGTTCAGAAGCAGGAGATGCAAAAGACACATTTCTGCAGGTTTCTCCATTGTTGTGAATGGGGAAGTCTGCAGAAACTCTGCAGGGGCTGCTCAGTTAGCAGGGGGATTCTTAGCCACCACTGACACCTGAACATCTAGAAAAGGCAATGAGGAGTACCCCTTAGCTGTGAACCTGATTCTAAAGGGGAAGTGTAGCTCCTTTCAAAACAGGTCATGTATCTAAACCTATGCTGGCTCTTCTGCCAACCAATGCACTTCCACATCATTGGAAATAAGCCCCAGTTTGTTTGTCTATGTTCAGTTCTTCACTGACCTCAGGCACTGAGTCAGAGTGTCATCTGCCTCCCTGGGATTTGATAGAAAAAAGATAGAGAGTTGAAAATCATTCACATACTACTGATATTGCTCCTCCGATTTCCAGATAACCTTACCCAGTGGCTTTGTGAAGAGGTCAAGCAGCAGGGGAGAGAAGACGGAATCCTGCCTCCAAAGGCCACAGGGCAAAGCAGCAGCATTTCCCCCCAGCACCACCTTCTGAGACCTACTTTCCAGGAAGCCCCTGCTAACTTGGCAAAGAGGCACCTTTTAATGTGGTGATTCTCTTTTATTTAGCAGCAGGAGAGTAACTGGCTCTATCCACCCCTGGCATAGTACCACCAGTGACTGTTGCTGGTGTTTATCTTAAGTTTCTTTTTAGATTGTGAGCCCTTTGGGGCCAGGGATCCATCTTATTTATCTATTATTTCTCTGTGTAAACTGCCCTGAGCCATTTCTGTAAGGGCGGTATAGAAATTAAATGAATGAATGAATGAATGAAGCACTGTAAAACAGTGTCATCTAAATGCATCCCAGCAAAACAGTGTACAGCTGTACTATGACCAATGATTTCAAAGCTGCTGAAAGATCTAAGAGGACCTCTAAGGATGCACTCTCTCTGACCATCTTGCCCGGCATCCACAAAGCAACCTGTGAAAGCCCATCTTCCCCGCAGACCATCCCCGAGTACTGTCTGGGCATGCAGATCATGTGCCCAGACAGTCCACTGACAGTCCAGGAAGCACTGAAGTGTGGGGGCCGGGACTCATCACCCTGGCCCTGGAGGGGTGTGTGTGTGTGTGTGTGTGTGTGCGCCGTGCACACTGGGATCCCCACAGTGATGGGCAGACGCCCATCAGTGTTGCAATGCTGGCTGAAAGCAGCTGGCATTGGCACACAATCTGGTAAATGGGGTTAAGGGAGCATTTGTTCCCTTAGCCTCATTTAAGAAGCGGGCTTCCTAAGCGGGTTTGCTGCTGAGGCACCTCCTGGAGCTGCTTGGCTCCCGTTGGTCTTGGCTGCCCTAACCCAGTCTTGTGCTTGTGAGAACAGCCTCCGTCAATTTCATTTTTTAAAAGCTGGGGTCAAATACTAGCATAGAAGCCTGTGTTACATTGTCCATATGCACAATAGGCTAGACCAGGGTTTCTTAAACTTGGGCCCCAGATGTTGTTGGACTATAACTCCCAGAATCCCCAGACATGGCCTTTGTGGCTGGGGTTTCTGGGAGTTGTAGTCCAACACCATCTGGGGGCCCAAGGTTAAGAAACCCTGGGCTAGACAAGTAAAGTAATTTGAAAAGGAGGTCATTGCGAGATTTTTTAGTGTGCAATACTTTAAAGTTGGCTAGGCAACTGGCCATTTTAGTTGTGCACATACTTGAAAGGATTGACATATGCAGATGGGAAGTATATTGGATTCTTGCAGAGATTCTTGAGTGAAAGAGAAAATGCTAAACAAAATATACAGTTAGTTGAGAATGTTTTCCCTGTAAAAATTATGAGAATCCAAGACTGCCACTAGAGGGCTCTCGGTGCCAGCCAAATAAAAAGGCAATATTTATGTGCGTCACTATTCATGTTTTGTTGCATTTACTGTATCTTTGCTTGCTCTTCAATATTTTGTAAAATTTTAGCACGCTTCAGGATCAGACTAAAGCATAGGCTGAAACAGCTACTAAATAATTATTTAGGCCCTACCACTATGAATGTATTATATGCTACATTAGCACTATGCAGCCTTAACACATGTACAGCAGGAACAGTACTGTATGCTCTCTTTACTCCCCTGACCCCAAGCATTGATCCAATGCTCAGAATAGCATCTATGTACAGTTAGGATAGCCATCTAATGGTGCAGCGGGGAAGTAACCTGCCTAGAGAGCAGGAGGCTGTTGGTTCAAATCCCCACTGGTGTGTTTCCCAAAATATGAGAAACTCCTATATCGGGCAGCAGCGATATAGGAAGATGCTGAAAGGCATCATCTCATACTGTGCGGGAGATGGCAATGTAACCCCGGCCTGTATTCTACCAAGAAAACTACATGGCTCCGTGGTCTCCAGGAGTCGACACCGACTCGATGGCACAACCAACAACCAAACAACAGTTAGGACACTGATCCCAGTAATAAGCTATTGCATGGGCAAACACATAGGCTCCATTCTGACCTTTGAATCATCATGTGGACACAATTTATCTCCTCATTTGCGCACTAGCTTTACATGCTATATGAAGGTCTATAGATAGGATGATTGTGTTGGCCACTCAACATTTAGCAAAGTTTTACCTGTTTTCTAAATATTGGAGAAGCCAAGACAAAATAATTGAGAGGTAATGGGACAGATCTTTAAAAGTCATTCTCCAAGGGGGAGGAGGTGTGTCCCTGGCCCTTTTTGGCTCTAGAACTGCAGAGTAAGAAAAGCCAAGGTCAGTCTCAGAGTAAGCCAGGGAAGGAGGTTATTTCAGCACTTTAGTCCTCATCCTGGCTTGCTGCATCCAGCAGGTTCCCTCTCCAGGGCAACTCCAGCTGTCACGCTCAAAAGCAGACCTAATTATCAACTTGGCTTTAAATGCCCTAGTAGGGATGTGCAAACCACTTGAGGTCGAGCCTGGTCGCCATCAAACTGGTCCAGCTCAAGGGCTCACCCTCAAGCCAGACCAGGCCTGGTTTGGCTCAACCTCAAGCCAACCCCGTTTCCAGCCAGCTCGGGCTTGCTCAGGGGTTCTGAACTTTAAAAAAAAAAATCTTTTAATATAATAACTTTTAATTTAAATAACTGCTGTGGGTCCAGCAGCTTTGGGGGGCTCTGGTGCAGCTGTGGGGGTGTCCTTAGTTTCCCTCTCCCCCCATCAGCCTCCCCCACTCCTTCAAGAGCCATTTTGGCCCATTTCCAGGCTATTCTGGCCCTTTCCCCAGTGTTGGTGGCCATTTTGGAGGCTGCCGCACATGCTCCCTGGCCGTGTGTGTGTGTGTGTGGCAGGGGGTTGGTGCCACAAAACTGAATGTGCCCTGTTCAGTTCGAGTCTGGTTCAGACTCGAACCGAACCAGGCAAACCTGTTTTGTGCACACCCCTATGCCCTAGTACAGTGCTTAAGGGGCTTAAAGGCCTAGTCCAAGCCCCACCCCCTCCCTGGTCTCACTTCCTGCTCCCTGCCATACCCAACATGGCAGCCTCACTGGAGCTGTTCCCTGGCTTTCCCTGCCTCACCTGCTCAACCCCACCAGGACCCATCTCACCACAGCTGCCTTCGGGGGTAGACAGGAAGCCCCAAAGGAGGGACGCCACACTCTCCATTGAACTATGCAGGGCCATGCAGGTAACCAAGTAACGTGGCATCCCACAAGTCCTCAAACCAAATTTGGGATGTTAAGGATAAATGTCTTCATGCTTCCGAGCTTAATTCCTGGGCTGAGAAAGACCCCTGACTGAAACCCCGGAGAACCACTGCCAGTCAGTGAAGAGAAGGCCAGAAAAGTATGGTCTGCACTACAATGCTTTTGCATGAACCCAGCGCCTGTCTCAGTTTAACTATAAGGCAGCTTTATATTATTCATATGAAACCTCCCCAAAGTATTCTTCTCGAGATATACATTAATACACATTCATATTTAGATGATATATGGTTAAACAGATATTTATAATTATGTTTCCCTTCCACTAAAAGATTAGCCTTTTCAAAAAGCAAAATTATGAGATCTAGATTATATGGGGCAATTGGGGCATGATACCTGATTCTCGTTTTTATCGTGTCCCATGGAACCATCATTATAAGCATAAGCATATAATGCTTATGCATATGTTTCAGTAGTTTACCCTGAGGAAATTTCTCTTAACTCTAAACACGTTGGGCCTTAATAAACATAGTCCTGTGCAGCATTAAATTTTCTTCTTCTCTTCTTTTCCTTTATAAGCACTCTCCTGAGAAAGAAGAAATCTTTTCCGGTTATGAGCCAGTCTCCTTGTAACTTCATCATTGGATGGTTTCTCCATTACTGAATCTGTCAAAAAAGCTTGAAATCTCCCATGCACAATTTTTAAACATTAACTCACTGGCGGCAGTCCAGTTTGAATGTAGAGCTATAGATACCTTACACCACGAGACCAATCTCTACTAAGGTAGACAGGATCATTATGAAGTGAAATTGCATATTTTGTCCTTGGGTAAACAATCATTTCCTCTCTTCTTTTATGTGTCAAAAACTTTCCTGTGCAAACCCGGATTTCTGAAATAAACATTCTAGGCAGTGAGTTATAGGAAACATGATTCCCTGCAACTTGCCTATGGGGATGTCAGGCCCAGCTAACAAGGTGAATTAACTAACTGGCACAAACAGCAAGCCTGATACAGTTACAACTGCTAATATTCACATTGAAATTGGAGCTCCAGGCACTTGAATGCCAGTGTTGAATGTTGGATTTGCAACAGAGTCAAAAAATATGTCCAAGAAATTTTATCCAGGCTGCCTGAAATTTCACATCTTGACCACTAGTATGTGCTGTTCCACTCGTGCTACAGAAATAACAGAAATAAAATGAAGAGGCAAACTTGTATCAATATATTTATAGAAGCTGGATATTAAGTATTTATTCTACAAACGGGAGGCACTTCTGTTTGCACAAGGGAAAAGTTTGATTTTCACCAGTTCATCCTACTACTATGGCAATTGCCCATGTCACATGTCATCTTGTTTCAGAGGACCTATCAAACCTCTGGAATAGATGGAGCTGGCACAAGAGACTGTAGAAGACAGGAAGGATGATCACCCCTCTTGCACGAACAGATGAGCTTTTCATTTATAGAATCAGCCCTAGTGGGGCAAATGTTGCCACATTTTCCATGAATGTTATAAAGGTCATGCCCACATTCTGTTATAGCAGCTAATGTCCCAAACACTTTTCCCAGAGCGGTCACTGAATTATGCCCGTATATGGCCCAAATACAGCCCAACAGTCTTGTATGGAGGTCCACTAGGGGCCTGAATAAATGGCCTGTTTTTGTTGCCTGTCTAGGTCTGCAAGCACAGAGGGGATGTCAAATACCTGTAAGGCTGGGTTGGTGGAATGCCCTTGGTTTGGTGGGCTACAAGTTGTTGTAGGGGAAGAATGGCAGTTCAGTCCCCAAATAGCAGCGCAAAACCAGACTGGTGAGAAACCAGCAAAGCAAGAGGTCTTGAGACAGTTCCTTAGTATTGAAGAACTAAAATGATTTATTTAAAGAAAAGGTTACAAACAAATGTGGAAAAGCCTGCCGCTTATTTTCAGCTGTAGCTCATGGCTGAAGAGAGAGAGACCAAAACAAACAGCCATCTCTGGAGAGACAAAATGGAGACTAATACTGGAAGAACAAAGAGGGGAGGAGTCCAGCACTTTTATCCATGACCCTATCCCCCCTCCCAGTGGTGACTATGAGACATTGCAGCTGAGAGCTGATGCTACCAGGGTCCTAGCTCCAGGGTCCTAGCTCCAAGAGTTGTAAGGCCAGCACTTCAGCCCAAAATAATTTGAAAACTCTCTTAATCCCAAATGGCAAACCCTTTCCAATAAAGCAAACTGTAATATAAAAAATGGCATTATAACATGTTACAGGCTATATTTACTAGGGTCAGGGGAGGATTAAGCTCTTTGCCACCCCAGCAGCAAGGGAGGAAGGGGGCGGGAGTTAAGTCTATTTTTTTAATGTTAAAAAAAAGCATTGTAGCAGCATGGAAGCAGAGAGGGCAGTGTCCTTACCCAAGCTGTCTCAGTGTCTCAGAGGCAACCTCGATTCGGTTTTGGTGCTTGGGGGAGTTTCTACATCACTTCATCTATATTGAAATGACTGCTTCCATTTGAGGCCAAAATGTTGTCCCTCTACCGTTTTTCCCACTCTCCTGACCCCCGTACTACTTACCAGGTCTGGGACAAGAGAGACTAGGCAGGCTGTGGTAAATTATTGCTCTTGGTGGTTTAATCTTTTCTGGGCTCCACCCCTCAAAAGTCTACAATTCCCAACAAACTCTTTCCTAGGACTGCAGGGGAAGTGCGGGGGGGGGGGGAATCCAACTGATTAGCTGGTCTTGTGGTAGCAAGCATGACTTGTCCCCATAGCTAAGCAGGGTCTGCCCTGGTTGCATCTGAATGGGAGACTTGAAGTGTGAGCATTGCAAGATATTCCCCTCAGGGGATGAAGCCGCTCTGGGAAGAGCAGAAGGTTTCAAGTTCCCTCCCTGGCTTCTCCAAGAGAGGGCTGAGAGAGATTCCTGCCTGCAACCTTGGAGAAGCCGCTGCCGGTCTGTGAAGACAATACTGAGCTAGATAGAGCAATGGTCTGACTCAGTATATGGCAGCTTCCTATGTTCCTATGTAAAACTGGAACTGTGGCAGGTGCTGCTCTCCTGCCACAACACTGGGAGCTAAGATGAAGTACAGCCTGTCTTGACTACTACCTTTGCCCAGTAAGCTACAGAGGAAAGGTGACAAGGCAGGGGAGGGGCTGAGGTTTTTTGACTCAATTCTGCCAAGATAGTTTCAATGCAGTCTGAATTAGCAATTGTTGCCCTGGATTCAAATCAAAGTTTTGATGGTGAAACCGTCTGAATCATCTTCTGAAGTGAATTGGCCACCCAAGATTCTTACATTCCTAATATCGAACAATTCAGATTCTGATCTGGCTGATCTGTATTGGATCCTGCTTTAATTCTTCAACATCTAGTTGAGAAATATTCTTCTGCTGCACATTAAGCTCTGTATGTGGCCTTTGTTGATTTTAGGGCAGCTTTCGATTTGATTTCCAGAGAAAAATTGTGGATTAAGCTGCTCAACTCTACAATCGATCGCTGACTTTTGTGGTTGATCTATAGGCTTCATAACCACTCATAAATTTGAGTCCTCTGTTTTAAGTTTGGCCATCTTTCTAAGGAGATTCCGGTTTCCAGAGGGGTCAGGCAAGGTTGTATATTGGGTCCTCTGTTGTTTAACCTTTATATTAACTCACTGGCTCCTTATTTGATTAAATCGGAATATCATCTTCCTAAATTAGGGAACAGACATCTATCTGCCCTTTTATACATGGATGACGTGGTTATTCTTTCAAGAACTCAAGTAGGCTTAAGGAGAGCTTTGCATTCTTTGGTTGCCTACTGTAAGTTAAACTCGTTGGAAATTAAATGCTCTAAAATCAAAATTATGGTGTTTGCAAAATGTTCTAGAATGTACCGATGGTCTCTGAATGGCCACCAGCTAGAACAGGTCAGCCACCTCAAATATCTTGGAATGATTTCCCATGCTTCTGGCACACAAACTTTGAATAGAGATTATGTCATCCAGAATGGGGAAAAGAGCGCAAATTTAATTCAATCATATTTCCGCTCTAGAGGTGCTCAGTTTGTCCCTACGGTCATAAAATTGTACAATGCTAAAGTGTGAGCCCAATTACTATATGGGTTTCAACTGGTTTTAAATGCCAACTTCAATAAAGTTGAGGCAGTTCAGTGCCTCGAAATACATCTAAAAATGTATTTCAAGTACCAGGTTGTGTCCCTAGAGCAGTTTTACGCCTTGAGGCGGGTATGATTAAATTGGAGGCTTGGGCCTGGATTTTTATCCTGAATTACTGGCTTAAGTCAATATTCAATCCTACTGGTTTAACCCCATTAGTACTACAGGACTCATATCGGTCAAGGTGGATGGAAAAAATAGAAAAGCGACTGCATTATTATGGCTTTCCCCCTGCAGCTATCAAAACTTTGAGTTATGATGCTGCTAGAGTTAAATTAAAAGAAATATTTTTTAATATGGAAAGACAGATAGATAGGAGTGGTATTCCTCAGAATGTTTTTTTGGGAGAACAAAGTGTGAATTATTTCCCTGCCAGTTACTTATTTCAGCTCACTGTCCCCAAATTTCGCAGGGCGTTGACCTTAGCCCATTGCAATGCTATGAATATGGCAGTTTTGCAAGGGAGATTTCAGGGCATGCCTTACCAAGGCCGTGTTTGTCCATGCGGCATGGGAGAAATTGAAACCACATCTCACGTTCTGCTGTATTGTCAACTTTATAGAGATATCAGGTCCAAATTTATTACACCTCAACTTATTTTCCATCCAGAGCTCTCTGATAATGCTTATTTAATTTTGCTGTTAGCAGATAGCAACACAACTAATTTGCTTAAGGTTGCAAAGTTTTGTTATATTAGTAGTAAGATTTGGATAGGAGTTGTTAATATTAAATTGTAGTATTTTAAGATTTGTTCTATTGGTATACCTCTGTTTGGCTTTCTTCTTGTGCCTCATTTTAAAATGTATTTACAAATTTTGGTCAGTGACTGTAATAATAAAGACTCAACTTGGCCCTAATCTCTGCAAAGGTGTTGTAACAAAACAGTGCGGCAGCCTAATCCTATATATATTTACTCAGAAATAAGCATTGTTCCAATGAACAGTCATAGAAATGAACTCAGTGGAATTCATGTCCTAATAAATATGCTTAGGATGTGATGGTGTGTGGCCCCCCAATAATTTTGCCCTCAGCAAACGTAGTAGTGATATAGTGTAGGGATGTGTGGTTCGGTCCGGATCCGGCGGCTCGATCCCGGACCGAATCGGGCCCTTCTGGGACCGAGCCGGACCGAATTCGAGCCGGTTCGGTACCGAACCGGCTCGGGTTTCCCGAACCGGTCCGGGAGTGGAATTGAGTCTCTGGAGTGTCTCTTGAAACTTTAAAGTGTGTCCTCCATTTTGTGTCTCCTTCCCGAAACTTTTGCTCCTCCTTGCATCCATTTTGTGATGCTATTTCCAGGCATTGTATTGGCTGCGCTATTGATCCTTGATTGGCCAGAATGAGTCCTTTGGTCTGGTAGGCTGCTTGGCTGTTGCACTGTTGAGAGCTGGCACCCTGTTGGCCGTGGGGGGAGTGCAAAGGTGGGGGCTCCCAAAGGAGGGAATTTCAAACCTATATAAACCCAAGCCTCTTCTCTGGAAACTTCTCTTGGCTGCAGTTGTGGGATCATCTCTGAGACCTTGCTTGGTCTTTTGCTGCTGGTGTCTGCTGTGAGTCCCTGACTGTGTGTCACATTAGTGTGTGTCTGTCTCTCTGCTCTCTCTGTGTGTTGTTGTGTGCCACCTTGTCCATCTGCCCTCTGTCTGTCTCTGTCCAAACCTCTTTAATACTTTCCCCTCAACTTTTTCCAACTTTCCCTGTTGTGTTTTCTGTTCTCTTCACCCTTTCTCTCTCAACCCTTCTCCCAAAGTTTTGGCTCTTCTGCATTGCTTTCCTGTTTTTGTGCCTTGCCTGACTTTTGTTCCACTTTTTGAGTTTCATTCAATTATTGCTTCTGTGTAAATTTATATATTTGCTGATTTTGGTTTTTAATTAATAACTTCTGCTATTGTTATTGCTGGCTGCCTGTCTGAGTTGTGTTCCTGAGGATTTAGTTTATATTATTGCTGCAATTGGATTCCTTGTGTTCTGATTTTGATTGTTAATTTGTTCCCCTCTGGCCCTGCTCCTAGCTTCCCCCCTCCCTCCCTCCCACCCAGATAAGATTGTTTCCCTCCTGTGCTGCTGCCTGTTGAGTCTTGCATTCTTTGGATTTCTTTGTAGAATTAGGTTCTGGTTTTGGTTTTGCTCCCTGTGTGTGTCCCACCCACTCCCCCAGTCCCTCCCCCTGGTAGTTGTTACCACCCCCCCCCCCCGCCCTGAGACTTTCTGGCTGGCCTTTGATTTCCTTTTTTTTAACTTTGTGTATAGATTCTTTTGATTCAAATTTGATTGTTCCCCTGTGTGGCCATCTGCTCCCAGCTTCCCCCTCCCTCCCCTCCAGAAACCCACTCCCCGCACTGCCACCTCCTCCTCCTCCACTCCTGCCCTGCCTGCCCCCTCCCACCCAGACTGAGTGTTCTTCCCCATCCTCCCTGGTGCTGCTGCCGCCTGTTGAGTCCTGTCTTAGTTACTTTGGTTTTTTGTGTGAAATCAATTAGCTTCTTTTGGTTCTGGTTTTGCTGTGTGTGTGTGTGTGTGTGTGTGTGTGTGTGTGTGTGTGTGTGTCCCATTCCTCCCTGCTGGTTGTTGTTGGTTCCTCCCCCCCCCCAGACTTTCTGCCCATTGGTCCCAGGTTTGTTTTTTTTTGGACTTTTTAAAAAATTGTTTGGTTTGCTTTGATTGATTCATTGATTGTTCCCCTCTCTGTGTGGCCCTCTGCTCTGCTCCCAGCTTCCCCCCTCCCTCCCCTCCAGAAACCCACTCCCCCCACTGCCACCTCCTCCTCCTCCACTCCTGCCCTGCCTGCCCCCTCCCACCCAGACTGAGTGTTGTTCCCCATCCTCCCTGGTGCTGCTGCTGCCTGTTGAGTCCTGTCTTAGTTACTTTGGTTTTTTGTGTGAAATCAATTAGCTTCTTTTGGTTCTGGTTTTGCTGTGTGTGTGTGTGTGTGTGTGTGTCCCATTCCTCCCTGCTGGTTGTTGTTGGTTCCTCCCCCCCCCCCCAGACTTTCTGCCCATTGGTCCCAGGTGGTTTTTTTTTGGACTTTTTTTCATATTGTTTGGTTTGCTTTGATTGATTCATTGATTGTTCCCCTCTCTGTGTGGCCCTCTGCTCTGCTCCCAGCTTCCCCCCTCCCTCCCCTCCAGAAACCCACTCCCCCCACTGCCACCTCCGCCTCCTCCACTCCTGCCCTGCCTGCCCCCTCCCACCCAGATTCATCCCCCTTTACGCATACTAATCCCCCCAAAACACACCCTGCCCTCTGGTCTCTCCCCCTCTTGCCCCCCAACTCCCTGCTACATACCCCAGACCCCCTGAAACACACTCCACCTCCCAAACACCCTCTGTTGGTCTCTCCCCCTCTTTCCCCCCTGACTCCCCGCTACATAACCCAGACCCCCTGAAACACACTCCACCTCCCAAACACCCTCTGGTCTCTCCCCCTCTTTCCCCCCTGACTCCCCGCTACATACCCCAGACCCCCTGAAACACACTCCACCTCCCAAACACCCTCTGTTGGTCTCTCCCTCTCTTGCCCCCCTGACTCCCCGCTACATACCCCAGACCCCCTGAAACACACTCCACCTCCCAAACACCCTCTGTTGGTCTCTCCCCCTCTTTCCCCCCTGACTCCCCGCTACATACCCCAGACCCCCTGAAACACACTCCACCTCCCAAACACCCTCTGTTGGTCTCTCCCCCTCTTGCCCCCCTGACTCCCCGCTACATACCCCAGACCCCCTGAAACACACTCCACCTCCCAAACACCCTCTGTTGGTCTCTCCCCCTCTTGGGACCGTCACTGCTGCTGCTGCTGTTCTCCTCCCACACCCGAATCCCCCTCCCTGCTGCTACATTACAGCTCCTCCTCTCTTCTTCCTCTCTCTCTCTCTTTCTCTCTCCTCATCCCTTCACTTCTTCTTCCTCCCACAGCTGCAGCCACACAGTATCCTACCTCCGACCTCACCTGGAGGTCCCCGCCATCGGTTTTTTTTCCTTTTGAAAGTTGTTTTATTTCATTTGTCTCTGCTTGGGGGTGAGTTGAGCAACAACACATAAATAGTGTGGTCTCCTCACTTCTGCCCCTCCATCGTTGAACTACCCCGGTTGCCTGTGCCTCGTGCGGCCGCCCTGTTGTGTCCCAGCCCAGGGGGTTGGCTGGCGGTGGCGCATCCGTGACCAGCAGTGAGCGGCAGGAGAAGGACTGGAAGAAGAGGGGTTAGTGCGTGTGCAATTGTGCACATTTTGTTGCCCCCTTTCTCTCCCTAGCTGGCGGTTTTAAATAGGGACACCCCTATCTTGAAATGCATTTGGGTGTGGGGAGGAGGGAGAGGAGATGTACCGTTGCAACTTGTGTCTTCATGCCCAATAAAGAAATTGCTGCTGTGTGTTGCGTTGCATTGCATGCGTCTTGCAGGTGGTTTTTGAACAGGTGCCTTCTTCCAGAGTATTTCCTTGCCTCTGGGGCAGTCTGAGTGGGGTCAGGGGATCGGATGCTGCCACTACATGCTGGGCCAATGCCACGCCAGAGTGCTTCCTAGCCTCTGGGGCAGTCTGAGTGGGGTCCTGGGTTCTGATGCTGCCACCACATGCTGGGCCCATGCCATGCCAGAGTGCTTCCTTGCCTCTGGGGCAGTCTGAGTGGGGTCCTGGGCTCTGATGCTGCCACTACATGCTGGGCCAATACACACATATGATGATGATCATGATGTTCAATCCATGAGGCTGCCATCAAGTGTTTGCTGCTGCTTGCTTGCCATGGCATTGGGTTGGCAGAATCACAGAGTGGGTGGGTTCAACCTCTGTGTAGGTGTGACTGGGTTCTGGTTTTGGTTGTGTGAAATTTAGAGTCACTAAATAGGCTGCATTGAGTTTGATGCTCCCCCCACAGGAGCATTACTTGAGAACCACCCCCCAGAACCCACACTTTGTGTTCCAGTTCACTAAATAAGGGTTTCCTCCTTTGATCTGCAGGTTCCCAAGCATTGACTGCGTCTCTCCCCCACCCCCGGTAGGTGCTGTGCCCTCCCCCCATCCATCCCCCCCCCAAAAGTTAAAAACTTGCCACCCACACCACAACTACTCCACCCAACTGCCCGTGCCACCCTCCCACACCGGGGGTCCACCCTTTAACCCCCTATTTTTTTTTAAAAAACCCTCCCAGACCCATCTCCCCAATTGGCTTGGTGGTTGACTCCCAAATTCAAAAAGGACACCCTCCCCCTCACTTCGATTGGCTTCCCCCCCCATATCAAAAAGTCTTCCTTTCCCCCCAATTGGCTTCCTTTTTTGAAAACAAACTTCCCCCCCGCCGCCTCCAAATCAGGTGCCTTTTTTTTGGCCCCTAAGCCCCTCCAAATTATTTTTTTGACCCTGTCTGGCCTTCCTCCTAAAGTCTCCCTCCTTCTGACCTAGCAGCATGTCTGAGCGCTGTGTGGCGGGCAGGGCTCGCTCAAGGCTGGCAGGCAGAGGTGGGAGAGGCCAGGTGCGGGGTGCGCCTGCGGCACAGGGAGGGAGAGGACGCGGGGATCCTGAGGACACCCCAGTTCTCCCCATTGGAGAATTCTTTGCTCCGGCCCCATCTTTGGTGCGCAGGATTCAGTTCCCCACGCCTGCTGCCGCCAATCGCGGCAGAGGCAGAGGCACCGTTAGGGCTGTGGCGGGTCCCTCCTCGCCGGCGGCACCAGGTGCTGCTGAGCTACCGCCAGTTGTTGAGGTGGAGGAGACTGTGGAGTTGGAAGAGCAGGTAGAGGGCGGTGAGGACCGTGCGGCTGGCAGCGATGCAGCCAGGTTCTCCCTCCCTCTGGGGCCCCTTCCCCCTATCCTTTCGCCGCTCAGTGGGCCCCCCCCTCGGGAAGCCCGACACTCTGGTGGGGAGCGGTCTGGCGAGGTGGTGGAGGAGAGGCCTGCCTCTCCGATGCCAGTTGAGCCGGGCCCTTCCTCCGCTGTGGAGGGCGGAAGGGGCGGGTTGGGTGGCAGCAGTGGGCAGGCAGCGGTAGCCGCCCCCCCCCCAGGACTGCAGCCACCCTGCGAGAAACGGCCTAGGACGGCGCCCAGGGCGCAGGAGGCCAAGGGCAGTGGTGCATGGGTGCATTTTGAGGTCCCTCAAGATGCCCCATTCCACGCCCGCTGTGTCCACTGCAGGATGCTTGTCAGCCGTGGAAGGGACCCTGCGCACCTGGGTACGACGCCTATGTGGAGACACCTAGAGCGTCACCACCCAGGTCTCAGGGGACAGGCTGGCAGCGCTAGTGCGCCTTGTGCATCTGCCACTAGGGCGGGCAGCGGCAGTGTGCCAGCCAGCAGGCAGGCTACACTGCCCGTCCAGCGGTGGACGCAGTCCTCGGGCAGCCAGCGTATTGTTCGCGTGGACCATCATCACCTCACCCGCCTCATAGGGGAGATGATTTCCACCGATGACCAGCCGTTTCAGGTGGTCGAGAACAACGGCTTCCGCCGGATTCTCCAATACCTGGCTCCCGAATACGTCATCCCCTCAAGGACCACGTTCAGCCGGAACGTGGTCCCCTCCCTGTACCGCCGGTGCAGGGAGCTCGTGTCGGCCGAGCTGCGTGCAGCTCCGGCCGGGACAAGCGTGCATTTCACGACTGACCTCTGGACCAGTGTCAGTGGGATGCACGCTTCTTTCCTGGCCCTCACTGCCCACTGGTGGGGACCGGAGAGTGAGGGGACCTCCGCGGGCGATGCTTCCGGGTCCGGCGCGGCTCCCGCTGCACTACGGCACAGGTGGGCCGTCCTGCACGTGGAGACGATGGACACGAGGCACACCGCGGAGGAGGTGGCGGCCGTACTCGACCGCCAGATAGAGGAGTGGATTGGCGGGTGTCCACACCTCTCCCGCGGCTTCATTGTCACCGACAATGGAGCCAACGTTACCGCCGCTGTCGAGACAGTCATGGACTGTGTGAACATACGGTGTATGGCACACACGCTCCATCTGACCGTCAGGGACGCCCTTGGCCTTAAGGAGCTGAAGGCGTCCCAGGAGAAGGGGGCCCGCCCCATCCCAGCTGCTGTTGCTGCCACGGCCACGCTTGTGGATAAGTCTCGCAAGCTGGCCGCCCACTTCCACCGCAGCGAGAAGTCCAGGAGACTGCTTCGCCAGAAGCAGGATGACCTTGGCCTTCCTCGCCATCTCATCCCTACGGATGTGGAGACGCGGTGGAACTTCTCCTTCCTCCTGTTCCAGCGCCTGTTGGAGCAGGAGAGAGCCCTTGTCGCCCTGGCGAGGGACGAGTCCTTGGACGTCTGCGACTTCTCGAACGCAGAGTGGAAGCAGATGTCTGAGGCGGTGTCGGCACTCGAACCCTTCCAGCTTGCCACGAAGGGCTTGTGTGGCGACACCACTCCCTTGAGCCAGGCACTGCCCACAGCTGTTGGTCTAGAGAAGCTGATGGGTGAACTCCATATCTCTCTGACCACGCCAGAGGGTCGTGCTCTGGCTGGGAGGCTGAGGTCTGGGGTTGACAAGCGGCTCGTTGATGTGCTGGGAGACAGGGAGGAGTATGTCCTCACTTGTCTCTGTCACCCAGCCCTCAAGGGCAATGCCGTGAGTGCCGACGAATTGCCCAGGTGGAAGGGCATCCTGGTCGAGAAGGTTAGGGAGGAGGAGGCTGCTAGGGCCCGCAGAGACCAGGGTGTTGGTAGTGGTGCGGGGGCAGCCCTCGCGGCCCAACCCGCACCCAGCAGCAGCATGGGCGGCCAGCCGGCATCAGCTTCCCCTTCCCCTCCCTCTTCCCAGTCCAGCAGCGCGGCATCCCAGGCGGCGCCATCGCAGCAGCCACTTGCTACCGACTCGAGATCCGCCCAGTGGTTTCAGCGGTTCTCCTATGGCGCCATGCCTGGTATGCGGGAGGCTCGACCTGCCAGGCCCCCCTCCAGTGCTGAGTAATGCGTTGCGCAGTACTTGGAGGAGCCTGTGGAGGGAGACGGCGTGGACTGCGCACAGTTCTGGGCGAGCCGCCGCCAAGTCTGGCCGGACCTGGCGGTGGTGGCTGTGCGCCTCCTCTCCTGCCCCCCAACCAGTGTCCAGAGCGAGCGGGTGTTTTCACGTGCCGGGGACGTGGTGACACCCTCTCGCTCCCGCTTGGACCCTGGTCTGGTGGAGCAGCTGGTCTTCCTTAAGGTGAACCTCCCCCTGTTGGGCTACCCCAAGCTGGAGTTTGAGCCGGGCGAGTGATTACCGTGGGTTGCCCCATGGTTGGTCACCTGCCTGGCTCGACCTCTGTGCTTATCCCTACCCTCCCCCCTTCCACCTCTAGCTGAGCTGACGTGACAGATGCTGAGCCGTGCCAGCCAGTCGCAGCGTGTAGTGTGCCCACACAGAGATGCAGTTGTAGTAGTAGTTGTAGTGCTGCGACTGGCCAGATGTTTACAATGCCCACGCCCACCTAAAAAGAAACCCAATGCTGACCAGCACAGGCCCTTTATCTATCCACCTGTCAGCATTTGGGGACCTGGCGTGGGCACGGCACACACCCCCAAAGTAGCACCGTCCACAGAGTACTAGACTTAGCGGCAGCGGCGGGTATACGTTCTAAAATGCAGTGTAGATATGTAAATACTGTATGTAAATAAACATGTAAATATTTTTTTCTTTAAAAACCCCATGTTAAAATCAAGCCTCAAAATTATGCAAAAGAAAGAAAAAAAGGTGACAAAGGGAGAACAAAATGATGAATGCCAAATGAATTGATTTTATTGAAAATGTTACCAGAAATCATGTGTGGGGGGCTTGGTTTACATGGAGAAAATGATTGGGTGATTTTTTGTAATGAAACGAATGAATTATTATCATCTTATGTTCATCTTGATTGTGGTCACTGTTGATGTTGGCTGATGGCAAAAAACCCAAAACCATCAGAATAGCAATGAACTGGCTGCCAACACAACATATTGATTGATAACTGTGCAGGGGGGGGGCGGAATTGGGTCTGTGTGTGTGTGTGTGGTGCAGGCTCAGTCTGTCTCTTCCTGTTGTGTGTCTGTCTGTCTGTCTGTCTGTGTGAATGGATGCCTAGCACTGTCTCTGTGTGTGGATGCTTTCTGTGTGTGGTGTGGTGTGTGTCTGTCTACATGTTTTTTTTCCTCCCCCCCATGCCTCCCTCCATCCTTCCCCTCTCATCCTCTCCCCTTCCTCTTCACCACCTTCCATCCTCCCTCCCTTCCAGCCCACCACCGCCTCACCTGCCCCCAACCCCGGTCTGGCAGATGATGAGAGTCTGGTCTCTCCCACCGAAGCACACACGTGAGCACGTGTGTGCACAAATATGTGGCTGACCAACTCTGAGCCGGACCCTCCCCCCTTCAATCCCCTCTACATCCCTCTCCCCCTCCCCTTTCCTCCCCTCTGCCTCCCTGCCTCCCTCCCTGCCTCCCTCCCCCCTCCTAGCTAGCAGCGCACACATACACACACAAAACACCTGTGGTGGCAAACACCACCAGCACACATGCACTCACACTGGTGCCACCACCTCTTCCTTGGGCCTCTGTGTCCTTGAGCAGATATGTGGTGGCGGACCAGAGAAGCATTTCTTTCCAGCAAGGCAAAAGGCATGCACTCACTGCACACACACACACACACACACACACACACACACACACACACGAAGAGGTGAAAAGACGAGAAGAGGCAACTTCTAGAACCAGCAGCAGCAGGTGAGTGTCGTGTAATTGTGTTGCTTCCCAAGGCCACTGCCCATGCTCAATGCTCAGTCTGCTGAAACTAAAGAACTAGCTACAATCATCCTTCCTCACACGCAGCTCAGCTCAGCTCAGCTGCACAGCACACTGACTAACTAGACACTACAGCTGGTGGTAGAAAAAACAGAAGTCTAGATTCTAGAAGATGTCCTGGTGGATTTTAAACTTTCAAATCTGTGCTAGGATTGCCTCGCCTCCTCCTCCTCCTCCTGCCCGTAATTGTGCCCTCTCCCCTTGCAGTTGCGCCGTCGTGATGGGTTGGTGATGTGCGTGCGCCGTCTACTTAGCTCTCTCCTCCTCATGTTGGCTGGGCTTGCCAGGCACTGGCTGGCAGCAGCTGTTGGCTGTGTGCTAGGCTCAGGCTGTGGCACGCGTGACTGGACTGGGAATGTTATTGTAGCGGCAACACTGGTTGTGGTGGTAGCAGTAGTAGCTGTTGCTGGGCTGGTGGCTGCTGGCCTGTGCTGACTCTGCGCACTTGGTCTGGTCTGGTAATTTGGATGCAGATGTAGGGTGTGTGTGCATCATCCATGGGGAGCAGCAGAGCAGAGCAGAGCAGGTTGGCTGGCTTCTGTCTGTCGGGCCTAGTCAGTGGCAGGCACTGAGTGAGGTGGTGGTTTCTTTGGGCATCACATCACCCATCATGCAGAGCGGCAGGTCTGCTGCTCTGCTGCTCCGCCTCCTGCTTCTTCTCTGTGTGTGCTGCTCTTGTGCTTAGTGTGCTACTCCGCTGCTGCTGCTGTGCTGGCAGGCAGCACAGCAGTGGCCTTTTTGTTAGATCAGAGAGTGGGTGTTGTCTCTCTGAGTGTCCTCCTCTTACTTGCTTGGATAAGAGTGGTGGTAGTAGGTAGGCATTAAGATGGACTGACTAGGTGTTACGTGTTAGGGCGCTCAGAGAGAGGGGCAAAAAAGACGGGGTGGCAATTTTTGGGTTGCTCCTAGTATTATTGGTGAATTTTTGAAGAAATTTTTTTTCCCCCATTGGCTAGAATGGGGGTTTGGGGCTGCCCCAGACCCACCTCTGTGGGGTGGCAGCACCCCCAAAGTGGGTCCGGGGCCATGGCAAAAATGCCCTCAGTCCCTCCCAGCAATCCCCGGAGAGATAGGAGTGATGGTTCTGTTGTTTTTCTGAGGTGTTCTGAGTGAGTGTGGATTCTGTGATAGCAAATGAGAGTGGATTCATGGTGTCTCATTGGAAATCTTATTAGCTATCATAGAATCTACACTCAGAACACCTCAGAAAAACAACAGAACCATCACTCCTATCTCTACGGGGATTGCTGGGAGGGACTGAGGGCATTTTTGCCATGGCCCCGGACCCACTTTGGGGGTGCTGCCACCCCACAGAGGTGGGTCTGGGGCAGCCCTAAACCCCCATTCTAGCCAATGGAAAAAATTTTTTCTTCAAAAATTCACCAATAATACTAGGAGCCACCAATTGCCTTGGGATTTTTGGGGTGGAGGACACCCATGGGTGGCTACCACTCACCCCAGCTTTTTTGCCCCTAAGGGCTCCACATTGTGAGTTATGGGCAAAAATTTATTTTTTGAAAAAAAATTGTAAAAAATCAGAGGAAGGTCCAATCAACTTGAAATTTGGGTGGCAAGTAGAACACAATGTCCCCTTCAAAACCAGCCACTTTTTGTGATCCGAACCAGTTCGGTTCGGATCCGAACCGGTTCGAAACCGGACCGGACCGGGGGGGTGGTCCGGCAAAACCAAAACCGAACCACCCCGGTCCGGTCCGGACCCGGTTCAGACCCGAACCGAACCGGGAGAACCGGTTTTATGCACATCCCTAATATAGTGACCCAAACTGGCACACCATACTTTGGGAACAACAGGAACTGTCTTACCCCTCTCAAGGGGCCCCTTCTTCAATACAGAAGTTTTTAGAACTATAGGTTATATTAGAACAAGATTATCATCACAATAAAATCTGTTATTAAACACGTTCTTCCCCTTCTTTCAGACTCTTGGCATGAGACTGAAATACCATTTTAAAATGAAATTAGATACTCAGTTCACACCAAATTGGTTTGGGGTGCTTCAAGCTATTAGACACAGTTGCGTCCAGTGGGGGGAAATCACTAACAATTGAAAATCCCAACCCAAGACTTTCTATACAGTTTTCAATCCTGTTAGGTGTCAACAGAATTATTGTTCTGTCCTTTGTTCTTTCTCATCTTCCTCCACGTCACCTATACCCATTTCCCCCTTATCTCTGAAATGCCTATCAAAGAAATAGAACTGACAGAGGAGCAGTTTCTATTGATTTTAGAATGAAACACACAGAGTTCTTAAAGAGAGTATGGAGAATATTTAAAGCCTCTGCACTGAAGAGAGCTAACATTTCCCTTTGGGTTTACCAGGGCAGCTTTGATAACTTTTTTCCTGATATTTTTTGCACAGGCAATAAAGTCATTTTCCCAGCTTCATGGAAAATGGCAGCTCATAAGACAAAATATGTCTGAACAGCCCAGCTAGTAAGATTTATTGCACTAGAAACAAGAGTGTAATTCTGGGTCCAGACAGATACATCTAATTTACTTTCAAGTGAAGGTGTCTTAAGTGTGAACAGGATGCATATGCTCAATAAAATGGATGCTTCCTCCTGAAATGACTCATTCATTTTATCTCTCTCGCTAGGGATTTAGGACCCATACAAGGAATTGCTTTTTCATACAATGCATAATTAACCTACAGAATTCTCTGCCACAAGATCAGAAAGTTTTTCACACCTGGCTTTTAGTTTGCATCTTCTCCTGAATGGAGGTGTGTGTTCACATATTGGCCAAATTTACCCCCAAGTCCATGAGAGTTATCAGGGAGCACTTCAGACACAATTCAGGGTTTTCATCATGTGTTAGAGTGTAGCCTAATTTATGTTTGGGGTAGAAATATCCACTTCTTGTGCCAGTTTCTTAGGGCAACTTCAAACTCACAGTAGAGCCTTGCAGAAACCCCACAGTAAAGCATGCTATCTGGGAAAGCTAGTAGTGACAGCCACCAGCCTGGATGCTTTAAGAAAGGCTGAGATAAACTTGTGGAGATAAAGTCTATCAGTGGATACTAGTCTATAGTATATGGCTATAGGCCACCTCCAGCATAAGAGGCTAGATGCCTCTGAATACCAGTTGCAGGGAGTAATAGCAGGAGAGAGGGCATGCTCTCAACTCCTGCCTGTAGACTTCCAGAGGCATCTGGTGGGCCACTGAGTGAAACAGGATGCTGGACTAGATGGGCCTTGGGCCTGATCCAGAAGGGCTGTTTTTATGCTTGCACGTGCGCTCTCTCTCTCTCTCTCTCTCTCTCTCTCTCTCTCTCTCTCTCTCTCTCTCTCACACACACACACACACACACACACACACACACACCCCAGTTAGGAATGCATCCAGGAAGGGTGTTTATCAACGAAAAGGAAGTAAGAAGGACACCAGCCCTTAAAAGGGTAGTAGCACCTGTTTTCAAACACAAATGCCTTTTCATTCCATTACTTCAGGGATAAAAGGCCATTGCTACATTCTTAGGCACTTCTTTATACCAGCAATTCATACATTGCTTGCTAAGTTAATAGAATAACCAGCTAAAACTGTTTGTCTCAGGTCCTAAAGTGAATTGAATTCATTTAAGTTGCACGGAAATTTAATCCCCACCCCCCATAATAGCATCCACCTATGGTTCTTTGGTGGTTTGGAAATCTCTACCAGGTGACTACCAATTTAATATTGTGACTTCACATTTTGTGCATGAATTGAATGCTCAGGAAAAGCACCAGCCTGATGGCCTGGAAAGCATTTCCACTTTCATTAAAGTAAATGAGGCTGAAACAGCAGTGGCACGACACTGTATCCAGCTCCAGTGTGTCTTAGACTCACCGTCAAACAGCACGGTGGATGGCACAATTGCACAAGCTCAAGGTAAGCATTTACAGCTTTTAGCTGTGATTGTCTAGAGTGCCTTTTGCTATGTGGGAAAGCAATCCACTTTGGGCATTTACACATGTGAGGTGTATATTGTCTTTGGCTTCCATAGATCTGTTATGCACAAATAAAATGTAGACTGGTGAGAATGTTCCTTCTGTTTCTCTTACCCCTGTAATTCAGGTCTATAGCTAGAAAAATTCCTGTGCTCACAATGGTGGATGCCTTAGAGTTCATGGCTACAAATATGTGCAGCACAAATAACCCAGATGCAAGCGGCTGAATACATCACATTTATTAAATGTACTGGAGATGGCCTAACTACCCTAAATGCCTGCCTGGAGGCAGTAAACTGAGGCTGAATCCAAGCAAGACGGTGGTACGCACTGTGGGAGGTCAAGACTTAGGAAGTGGTTTAAATCTGACCATTCTGGATGGGTTGCACTCCCTCAGAAAGAGCAGGTACGTAGTCTAGGAGTACTTCTGGACCCAAACCTCTCCCTGATTTCTCAGGTTGAGGCAGTGCCCAGGAGTGCTTTCTATCAGCTTTGGCTGATGTGCCAGCTACATCCATCTCTGGAGATAAACAACCTTAAAACAGTGGTGCATATGCTGGTAACATCCAGACTTGACTACTGCAATGTGCTCTTGTTGTGATCAGTCAGGAACAGCTTTTACTTTCCCCCTAAAGAGTGAACCAGAAGAGAATGTTGTCCTGCCTGTCAGGCAGTGACCTCTAGGGATCAGCCACTCAGCACACGGTGACCGGGACATAGAGGGCCAGGCGGCAGGAGTGAAGGGGTCCTTTGTTCTGATGCAGTTGGAGTCAGGCAGGGGAAGCAACAGGTTGGCTGGCCAAGCCATGGCAGCAGCCAGGAACTCTGCAGGGGCCTGAAGTCTCTACCATGGGTTTGGTGAGTTCAGAGAAGAAGCCACAGCTTGGGTTTGGAGAAGGGTTTAGCCAGGGAACTGTGTGTTAGTTAGCTGGTGTCAGATTTCTTTATTTTAGTGCTTTGCAGATCCTTTCAGCTGGTCTATTGTGTTGTATCTGTAATGTAAGAATGTTGTACCTGTGCCATTTTTATCCATCCAGGGCACTGCAAAAGTCTCTATAACCTTTAACGGTGCTTTTAAAGATTCCTTTCAACTGGGAGTGCTTTTTGAATTATCTTTGCAACTGGTAAACAAGATTTTAAAGTGTGCCACTCCAACTATCAACTGGAGTGCTCTTTTTGAATTATTCTGAGTGTTTCTTTTCTTTTCTTTTAATCTGCAACTGAAGCTGCTAGAGCCTCAGACCAAAGCAGTCTATAGTCTTTTGAATAAGGTTTTCTCTTTTTATTCTTTGTAATTTCACCTGCCTCTGAGTGGATTTTTAATTCAGGGGGAAAGGGTCTTACTCTGATGCAAACATGCCTCAAGGTTAATTGTTCAGCAACCTACCAAGTTTTCTCACCACGTGTAGGCTGCACATGGGAGGTTTTTGTATTTTTCCATTTGGTAAAAGAAAGAGGGTTTTCCTGGAATTTTGCTCGCACCAGGGAGGGATTAAATCCTGTAAAAGGTGGGCGTGGTGGCAGCGATACCAGAGGGACAGTCTTTGTTGAGCGAACATGGAGGGAATGAATCAGCATTTTTCTTTCCCCCACGTGGACTTGCTCTGAGACAAAGGCTGGACTTAAATCTGCCATTCGCCAAGTCTCTATTCGTTACAGGTCTTCATTGGGCTGCCTTTGTATGTAGTTCGGAAACTGCAGTTAGTACAGATTGCAGCAGCCAGGTTGGTCTCTGGGGTTGCCCGAAGAAATCATATTACACCCATTTAAAAAGAACTGCACTGGCTGCCAATAAGTTTCTGGGTGAAATACAAAGTGCTTGCTATTACCTACAAAGCCCTAAATGGCTTGGGTCCAAGGTATTTAATAGAGCACCTTCTTCTTCATCAACCCTACCGCCTGCTAAGATCATCTGGGGAGGTCCGGTTGCAGTTGCCACCAGCTCGGTTGGTGGCAACTCGAAATTGGGCCTTTTCTAGAGTTGCCCCAGGTCTCTGGAACACACTTCCTAATGAAATTAGGCTTTCCCCTTCTCTAAATGCTTTTAAGAAGGACCTAACGACATACCTGTTTGTCAGGCTTTTAGTTTATTGTTTTAAAGCTTCGGTTTTAGAGCTTTCATTGTATTTTAAATTGTTTTAATTAAGTTAATGTTTCAATTGGTTTTATATTGTGTTATAACCACACAGGGCCTTTTTTGTATGGGGCAGTATGTAAATGTACAAAATAAATAAAAGAAATATGTGCCACAGTTAAGCATTTTAGAGATGTTGATGCTTGAGTGCTTGTCAACCATCCCAGTACTTTTCCACTCACAGGCCAGCTTACTTTCTACTGGACAATTAAGCAGAACACTTCCTGCAGGGTTTTATCTCAGCTCTGTAAGTGGAACAGGCCTGCATTACTGGGACTAATACTACTACCGATATTTATATACCACTTTTCAACAAAAGTTCCCAAAGGAATTTACATAGAGAAATAATGGATGGATGGATGGTTGGATGGACAGATAAACAAAATGGCTCCCTGTCCCCAAAGGGCTCACAATCTAAAAAGAAACATAAGATACACACCAGCAACAGTCACTGAAGGGTTACTGTGCTGGGGCTGGATAGGGCCAATTGCTCTGTCCCTGCTAAATAAATAAAGAGAGCCATCACTTTTAAAAAGTGCCTCTTTGTTCAGTTTGCAGGGTTACCAAGCTCATGAAGACCAACGTAGCATTGCTGCTACGTGTGACAGCTCAAAAAGGGCTCAATTAACTACCTTTCTCCCATGCCTAGGTAGTATTGTAGATATCAAGCATCTGGTAGATGACAATACATGGCTGGTGGGCTACATTCAGAGTGGGGATAGGAGGGACTTCAAGCGGCAGCGGGCACTCCCTCAGGAGCAGCCTGTATGGGCACTGTAGAGCAGGGGAGAGCTGTAAACAAGCTGCAGGCACAGCTCATTCCCGCTCTCCTCTCTCCACCCTGGCCACCTCACCTTTCCTCATTTCAGCCACTGCCACAGCAGCCCTACGTGCATAGACTGGTTATGCGCCTAGTTGAGAACCTGGGTGCTTAACCAGACTGTGTGCCTAGGCTTAACACAGCAGCTGGCAAAATGAGGCAGAGCAAGGTGGCTGGGGCAGGGAGAGGAGAGGAGGAACGAGCTGCACCTGTGGCCCTGTGCCCCACCTGTATGGGCTGCTCCTGCCTCCTACCCCATTTGTTCCCTCACCATTCAGCCACAGCATACTAGGTCTTATATGCAGCCTCATTCTCCTAATCTTTGCCATCATTCCCATAATCTAATCCCTTCACTTCCCCAAACTAATTTCATTTTAATAAAATAAATTCGGGAAAGGGACCTTGAATATCCTCCAGAGGCCCAGACCTCCATAGCCTCTTTTCAGAATGTACAGTTCTTGGGTTTTATTGTATATTAACAATGTCCACACATGGAATAAACAACATGAATGAGGCTTAGAAATTCAATTAAGCCTCATAGGTGACGTGCAATGAATAATCCATATGCAAAACCATCAGGGGCAAGTAATCAGAGCTCCATTAAAATAAAACAAAAAACAGAGCTGACAGGATGCGAGAATTCCTTTTGCCACATTCTCAACAATTTACAAAGGTTGGCTGTGATTATTCTGTGCATGTTCAGAAAAAGTCATCTTTACTGCTGTTCCTTCACCTATCCCAGGATTGTCCCTGGCAACAGTAACATGTTTTCAAGAACTTGAAACTTGAAATTGAGTGATTTGAAGGACCATCTGCTTCCACATGATCCTGCCTTTGACCAGTCAGGGAGATTCTGCTCTGTGTCCAGAGGCGTTCTTAACCTTGGACTTCCGGGCTGAAGTCCAGGGCCTCAGCACTCCTGGGAACCCCCAAATCGCTTTTTGTCTGTCCTGGGTGGTGTGGTAGCATTAAATATGTGTTTAAAATACTGTCTGTGTGGGTGGAGGAAGGTATCCAAAAGCCTTTAGGTCCAGGCTCTAAAATTACCTAGGTGCACCTCTGCTTCTCTCTGAAGCACTATTGGTGGGTAGTTAGAAGAGGACTTTCTCAGTTGAAGCATCCAGAATTTGGCATTCCCTCCCTCAGCTTCTCCCTTTTTTCCAATAGAAACTGCAGCTGACACCCATGTGCAAAGGAATGCATACATTAATTGGCTCTCTGCATTGAAATCAACATAACAACTGTGCATTATGGTTGCAGTTTATGTGAGTATTCTCCTCTAATTATTCCTGAGGCATCCAGTTTAATCCACAAACAAACCATTCCAATCCAGTTGCTTAATGGTGCTTGATTAAAATGTGACTGTGGTTCTATTGGGCTGTTCCAAAATTGTGCGGCAATAACCAGAGAATATAGCTGTGCCAGAAATAAACTGCCTTCTCTCCAAGGGTCAGTGTCCTTCCAACAAAGTAAACAACAAGGGCTAAAAGCCCAACTTTATGAGCAAGGTACAGCCTTTCAAACTGGATTCATGAAGAAAATGGTGGCCTTAAAGGAAAGAATGGAGAAGTTAGGATTCATTCAGTCAAAGTGGGAATGAAGTGTTTTCTCTGGAACATAGCACTGCAGTGTGGGAAGAATGTGGGCTCTCTGTAATGAACGTTTAAGAAGATTGAAAAATGGGAATGAAGTTAAAGAAAATGATGCCCTACAGAAGAACTGGCAGGATTTGTTGAAGTTTGTTTAAAACTGAATTATTTCATATACTTTCTGAAAGAATCACTTCTTGCAAGTTCCTGAGGTTTATAAGAGTTGCTGCTCAGCTAATAGAATTTATTTAATTATTTGTTTAAATACAGTTGTATACCACTTACAAAAGTTTCAAAGTGGTTAACAAACAAGGTAAAAGAGCCAAACGCTTAAAAAAAGATCAAAACACATACAAAATTCATTTAAAACAAAACAAAACAAAAGATAATACAGATGTGTATGAAATGGATTTTGTATTTTCTTTTGAGCTCAAAATGAAACGCAAAATGGTAAAAAACATTTAGTTAAAACAGCAGTAGAGCTGGCTGTTTCGATGGAACAACTTGAAATGTTTCCAGTGTTTTGGCCATAGGGAACAATGGTGAAAATCAAAACATCCCATTGTTCCCCATGGGTAGCTCCTAGGGACACCCATGGGTCGTTCCCCATGGGTAGCTCCTAGGGACAACTACCCAAGTAGGTTGGGTAGTAGGATATGATGGGGGCTACCCACAAAAGAAATGAGCAAGCAGGTGATTTTTTAAAAACAAATTGTTAACCTTTCTGCAGAACTCCCATAGAATCCTCCTACCACCCAGGGTTGGGTGGTAGGTCACACCAATCATGGCCTACCACACAACCCACTTTGTGTGTCTAGGAGTTACCCAGGGGTAACAATGGGGTGTTTCAAGTTTCCCCATTGTTCTCTACACTCACAGAGTACACACAGTTTACAATGCATTTTGCAACCCTGCCTTGAAAAACACTGCAGAAGCACACAGTAAAAGGGAATCTGTCCCTCCCAACACAGAACACACATTTCAAACACAGTCCAAATGGCCAAAAGAGAATGAGTGACCCAGAATCCATTGCCAGCGACAGTGCCTGCTCTGCAGTAACATCATTAGCACAAGTTGCTCTCTCACACAAAATGATGACTCCTTACTTTCTAGCATTGCAACAGCTGCCACAGCAGCACCCTTAGCAGTAAACATAGACATAAGCAGAACTATAGCAACATCCGCCACATTTTGACTGAGTACACCTTGCAATGCAGATTGCAGAGCACACCAGAGCACAAGTTAGTCTCAAGGCCAGACATCGAGGTCATCACAGCAATCATAAAGAAATATTACACGCAGAGAGAGCTGCCACTGTCCATTTCCCACCACAATACTACCTCAAAAACAAAACAAACCAGGCACCCAAGTTCTGCCTCTGTCAGTCTGAGAACCAGCAAAACCAGATCGTTACAGCAGCAATAGCACAGCATATTAAACTCAGTGGTGCTGAGAAAACCACACATTCAAACCTACCTTCCCTCCTCTTCTGTTGTATCCTCAAGAGAGGCATAAGGGCTTTCTCTGCCTCCCAGTGCCTTTGAATACATTTTGAAACTCCCTCCTTTTGTGTCCCCCTTCTTCCCTCCCCCCAGCCAAAGGGGCACAGTTGCCCATGACAACACTTGATTTGTACGATAACAAGCCTACCAAGAAGCAATGAGTTTTCAAGCCAACTGGAAGCCAGTGCCAGAAAGCCAATCAACAAGGGAAACACAGGCCTCCAAAATGGCGCTCGAAATGTTGAAACATTTTGATTGAAATGGGGTTGTTTTGTTTCAAGCTCAATACAGGCCCTTTAAAAAAGGGTGCTTTGCTTCAAACTCGAAATGGCCTGTTTCAAGTCAAAATGTTTTGCAGTTGAAACGTTTTGACATCCCTAAGCAGTAAACATTTAACTAAAAGCTTGGCTGGACAGGTGCATCTTTAGATGTTTCCTAAAAGCCATTAGAGATGGAACATTTCTAATTTCAACAGGAAGTGTGTTCCACAGACCTGGGGCAACTATAGAGAATGCTCACCTCTGAGTCAACACCAGGTGGATGGTGGCACCCTCAGGCGAACATCCTTTGACAATCTTAATAGGCAGCAGGATTCATAACGAATAAGACGTTCGCTTAAAATACCCTCTCTTAAATTGTCATAGGATGTTGTAATGATCTAACATAATATGGAAAACAATGGGAAATCAATCAATAGCTATTAACCATCATGAAAAATACCAGTGGTGATGGTTAATCATCAGTAAACCTCTTATTATCAAATGCTGAGGACTGTTTTTATTGCTGTTTTGTAATATTTTGATAAAGCTGCTTTTTTACCCTTTATTGCTGCTGTTGTATTTGACAAAAACATCTCATTTTCATCTTGCCGTGTGCAGTGTCCTGATATCTTGGGCAATGGTCCTTTTGGGAGAACTGTAGCTCAGTAGTATAGTGCATGCAGCAGGTCTCAGGTTCATTGTCCCAGACATGTCCAGGAAGGGCTGGGAAAGACCCACCAATCCTGAAGTCAATAATGAGCTAGATATTCTGAGTATAAGGCCGCTTCATGTGGCTTTTCGATCAATGGTGGTATCTACATGCATCAAATTAATAAGTAGCCAAAGAATAGCTATTACCCACTTGTTCTGATTGTGAATGAACCTGGCTTGTGTGGTACTACTGTATGTAGTAGTAGTAGTAGTAGTAGTAGTAGCAGCAGCAGCAGCAGCAGTAGTAGTATTTATTCCTGTGTCTTCGGGCTTCTCCATCATAATTTATTATAAGACTGATCTAAAACTTGGATTAGGCAGGTGTCAACTTACATAATTTCAATGCTTCTAGCATTAAAGCGGTCCCTTCTGAATTTAAAATTCTGCAAGTTATTTGTGTAATCTATACAGATTCTATCTAATAAAATTTTGAATTAAAATCCATGTCCCACCATCTCTGGATATCAACATTTCATTAGGAAGCAGATTAAATCCTTGCCAGAAATAATTCTGTACTTAGTAGTACATTTCAATCATCATATTGTATATTCCTTACAGCTGTACTGCAATAAATACTGTTTGCAGTAAAGAGATCTTAATCACGAACACTTCAACCAACATTTGTTGAGAAACCCAGTCGTATAGCTAATTTTAAAGATTAGCATGTTTCATCCTACATTAATCTTTTGCAGCTGAAAAGAAAAACTAAATTGCTTACGGAAAATGATAATGAAAGGGTCCATCGTTACATGCAATGTAAACTGAATGACTTAATACTGTCCACTTTTAAACACACAATTTAAAGCTCATAGAATTAGGCAAACAAATCACTAACAAGTACAAGACTGGTGAATCTGCTCTATTCCCACAAGGCTAAAAGATTTGGCAGCAAAGAATATGCACAAGAAACATTTAGGCCCTGATTCAGATATTGTTTCAAACTGTGCTTCCTGCTGATCTCAGTTAAAGGAGCCAATCCACATATTTTATTTTATTTAAATTTATTTATTTATTTGATTTATATACTGCCCTTCCAAAAATGGCTCAGGGCGGTTTTATATTTGTTTCTTTACATATGGGGAACAACTCCTTATTTACTCATTTTATTCATCTTACATTATTTTATTATGTTTTAACAGTTTTGCGAGCCATCCTGAGCAGTATTACATTGGAGGGGTGGGATATAAATATTTTTAATAAATGATAAATAACCTCCTTCCATTGGAATGAATGGGAACTGTAATGCCTTCAAGAGACCTGCATAAATATCAGTGGTTCACGGAATATTAGACAGCTTTGTACATAATGTGCATTGCCAGCACCAGATATACTGCTGCAGCTACTACTGCTACTACTACTACCACTACAGGTTTCGAGATGACCTTTATGTATTTGTGTGAGTGTCAGTATTGGAAGGACAATACAAATACAATGAATATTTATATACCGCTTTTCAACAAAATTTCCCAAATTGGTTTAGAAAGAAAGAAAGAAAGAAAGAAAGAAAGAGGGAGGGAGGAGATCACTGTCTCCAAAGGGTGCATACAATTTTAAAAAGCCGCTTAGGACAGACACCAGCAACAGCCACTGGAGGGATGCCATCCTGGGGGTGGATAGGGCCATTTATTTATTTATTTAACATATTTTAATACCGCCCAAAACTTACGACTCTGGGCGGTTTACAACCATTTGCTCTCCCCCTGCTGAATAAAGAGAATCACCACTTTTAAAAGGCGCCTTTTTTCTTAATTAACAATGGCAAACAAGTCAGAGTATTTTAGAGATGATGCAGAGTGTCACAGATCTTTCCTGGCTCTAGTGTGGCTCATTAAGACTTATGCTCCTGGATACTAATTAGGCATAGCACCATTATTAGGTTGTGTGCATGCTGGTGTAAAGTGCAATTTGGTGTTTGTTGCTCATAAGAATAACCAAACTAATGTAGGCAGATGTTTCACATAAACTGGAACTGTTTTAAAATTCAGCAACAGAAAACATCCCACTATCCAGCAGGACATTTCTCCACAGCAAAAAGAAGCACCATTCACAGCTTCACTTTCATGACCTTAGCAGTAGGATGCTAAGGTCCATAGTCTAGAAGGAGCTAAGAGTAGAGAATTTTCAAGCTGGCCAGCGAGGCAGCCAGGTGGGATGCTAAATAAAGAGAAAACTGTTGGTGGAGCCTCACTGTAAAAAGTCTGGGAATCACCAGATCAGTCTGGTAGGCAAAACACTGAACTGAACAAACACTGCCGAGAACAGATTACAATCAGTTTAAAATGCACTGTATGCAGATTCCAGGCAATTTTAATCTCAGGACCTTTAAAAATACTTTTACTTTTTTCCTGTCACTCCCTGTAAGCTATATATCACTCTGTTTAATCATCATGGCTCCTTTACTCCCCCGTCCAGTCACTGAGGTCATTTTAAATTAAAACATCTCTTTTCTCTTAACTGATGTCGCCTAGAAAGAATTATTACCAATTTCCGCAGACAGCTTTTTTCTTTTTTGCAACCCGTATTTGCTTTTGTAAACTAGGCATGTGGTGGGTATTTGGCTATTGTTATTTAGCTGAAGCAAAATTTTGATGACAGACATCAGTCGCAGAAAATATGCATCACGGTCAACAGCTGATAGGTTTGAGGCATGTCTGAACAAATCTCTGCCTGAAGCTTAACTTGGAGCAAGCTAAAAATGGTAACAAAACAGTGAGTGATGATGCCACACCTTTCCCGGTTTATACAGGGCTAGTACATTCTCCTATTGTATGACTGCATTCTTCCAGGCTCAGACTGGCCCACAGGGCAACAGGGCATTTTCCCAGTATGCCCCACCCACAGGGTGCCCCTGCGCCCTGCCGCACTTGGCAGCAGTGAATACTCCCACCCTTAATGACCCATTCTGATCAAAACCTGGTGCCCACATACATTCCACCACTCTCTCGGTGCCGCCAGCCCGGCCCTGCATTCTTCATGGGCAGACAGTGGCTCCAACATCATGGCAGCAGTAGATCAGTGTTGGAGTGTGTGAACATCTGCTGCTGTCACGGCTGCGCTTGTAGACAAGGCCTCAGGATTGCAGCTCACTGCCACCGGAATGAGGAGTCCCGGCACCTGCTTTGCAAGCAGCAGCGTGACCACGGCTTTCCTCAACATCTTACCCCTACAGATGTAGATACCTGGTGGAACTCCACCCTCCTCTTATTCCAGTGCCTGCTGGTGCAGGAGGTGGCCCTAGAAATAAAATAAGCTGGTGGGGAAAAAATGAACTGTGAGGAATAGGTGAGAGAGAGAAAAGAAGAAGGGAGGGATAGAGTGGGGGAGGTGCAGGAAGCAGAAAAACAGGCAGAGGAAGACTGGAGGGAACACAGCACAAGTCTGCAGGCAGACTATCACCAGCAGAAGCAGTAGCCAGCACTCAGCAAGCCAAGGACTGCAGCAAGAATGATTTTGCAAGGCCAGAAGCTTGCCTTTAAATAGAACTTGAAACTCCCTCCTTTTGGAGCCCCCACCTTTGCCCTCCCCCCTGGGTAATAGGGTGTCAGTTCTCAAGGAGTGGCACCACTACAGAGCCTACCAGAGAGCCAGACTCGTCTGGCCAATCAGGGAAACATGCGCTCGGCAAATGAAATCAAACAACAAGTGGCACAAAATGGAGGATAGCACCTAAAATGAAGGCTCGAGCCTTTGAACCGGTTCTAACCAAACCATGCTTGATTGGTTGGAACTTGGACCGGTATTGCCAATGCAATGTCCTGTTTGGTCTGAGTTTGAGCCATCAAACAACCTAACTGGTTCGAACTCAAACCTGTTTGCACATCCCTACTTGCTGAAGCTCCCTTTTCTACATCATTATTCAACACAGAAAGGTTCTGTCCTTTATATCATTTCAATCTCCAGCATCCAAAACAAATATTTGAACTGATGCTTAACACTGAATCCTTTAGTAGCACCTGATTTAACTTGTTGGGTCTGAACTAGCTCCATAAAAACATGTTCTAAATTAACTAAACTGAAAAAGATGGCCACCCCTGCACAATATGTCTGCATTGCTCTATTAACTCAAACTTGAAACAGAGTGAATGAGAGGCCAAGTGTAAATATTTAAAACTGAATTCCAATCATAGGCTTGCTGTGCATACTGTCATTTCAGAGAGTCTGAAAGCAAAAGCAAATGATGTAAAACAGACAGTGTGGTTGAATCATCTCCTCTTCTTTCAGTCACTGAAACACATAGGAGAGAAAACTGTAAACTGGAGACATTTGAGCACTGCATCATCATGACTCTAAATCAGTTTAAACTAGCTTAGTTTATAGACCAGTGGGTTGACGATACAACTCTTTCAGCTTCGCTAATCACAATGTGCAGCCTTCCTAATCCTTTCTTCTTAAGAGACTTCTCTGAAATGACACGATGCACAGCAAGCCCATGACTGGGAGATCTGTTGTGTGGGGCGCGGCTCGCACCCCCCTACAATCTGTTCTCTGGAGGCTGGGAAAATGATGCCTGGCCTCCAGATATCCCTTAATGCACTGTCTGCAGTCTGAGCAGACACATGACCCCGGATGTGGGTAAAAGGGAGCGCCCGTACCCTTCTATCCAGGTAAAAGCCCAAGTTAAAACTCGAGCTACCCAGGAAGGTAGTGTCAGGATTGGCTTAGGAACATAGGAAGCTGCCGTATAATGAGTCAAACCATTGGTCTATCTAACTCAGTATTGTCTTCACAGACTGGCAGCGGCTTCTCCCAGGTTACAGGCAGGAATCTCTCTCAGTCCTATATTGGAGATGCCAGGGAGGGAACATGAAGCCTTCTGCTCTTCCCAGAGCGGCTCCATCCTCTGAGGGGAATATCTTACAGCGCTCACACTTCTAGTCTCCCATTCATATGCAACCATGGTGGACCCTGCTTAGCTATGGGGGCAAGTTATGCTTGCAACCACAAGACCAGCTCTCCTCCCTGGGCTTCAATTCTGGTGCTTCACATGACCAGTTCTACCCAGGTAGGGCTACCCCTAGCCTTGGTAGGGCTGCTCATGTGAACAGCCCTGTGTTCTTCAGAGCTCCCATTCAGGTAGATGATAAGCAAAACAAAGGCAGGGCGAGGGAAGAAGGCTGGGGATGATGCTGTTACCCAGGAGTCGGCAGTTTGTAAGAGTCTTATGCTAGAGTGCTGGTGGTGGCAAATGGAGTTGCCCCCGTTTTTGAAAAATATAAGTTTTTGCAGTTAATCTAATCCACGCCTGCTCAACTTTGACCCTTCTGCAGATGTTGGCCTACAACTCCCATAATCCCTGGCTAGTGGCCACTGTGACTGGGAATTATGGGAGTCCAGAAACATCTGGGGGGGGGGGGCAAAGTTGATCAGGCCTGATTAATCATTTTAATTTTAGGTGATGCACCAGATAGAGTCAATAGAAGCCACATTGGGCAGTGTTACTACTTTGTGACATTTCAGTTGGTCCTAACAAAGGTTACTTTGTTAGGACCAAAAGCCTACTAGGGCTTTTGGATTTTTTCGAATGGACCAACACAGCCACCTACTATTTGTTTAATAGCTGCTTCCCTCATACACTCAACGTAACCTTATGTAAATTTAACCAAGGGTTTATTCAGAAACAAACTCCTCCTTCCTTTCTGACCACCGCCGTACAAAATCCCCACGGGGACAAACTTCTCAACAACAAAACAAAAGAGTACTAGATATAATACAACAGTACTTTTGTAGATGCTGCTTAAAAGTGGAGAAAGGTAATACATGCACGTGCATGTGCAGCTACATACTCTTGAGCTCTAATACTACTCAGTTTGAGTTCTACCAATTTCTTAGTACACCACCTGAAACCAATCTCTAACTTTGCTAATATAAAGACTAACACATTTACCTTTACTTCAGCTCTCTGCTTGACAAGGGATCCTTATGTGCTGGAGAACAAAATAGTAACTGTTAGAATTTACATTTAAAATTTTTTATTTCTTTATTCCATTATTTCTTCATCCCATCACTCTGGTTGCATCCTGAAAGAGGCCTAGCATCTTGTGAAGAATATCCAGTAACTCTTCCTGAATTTATATAAGAACATAAGAATAGCCCTGCTGGATCAGGCTCATGGCCCATCTAGTCCAGCATCCTGTTACACACCATGGCCCACCAGATGCCACTGGGAGCCTACAGGCAGGAGCTGAGGGCATGCCCTCTCTCCTGCTGTTACTCCCCTGCAACTGGTATTCAGAGACATCCTGCCTCTGAGGCCAGAGGTGGCCTATAGCCCTCTGACTAGTAGCTGTTGATAGAAATTATCCTCCATGAAATCATCCAAACCCCTCTTAAAGCCATCCAGGTTGTTGGCTGTCACCACATCTTGTGGCAGAGAATTCTACAAGTTGATTATACGTTGTGTGAGAAAGTACTTCTGTTTGTTGGTCCTAAATTTCCTGACAATCAATTTCATGGGATGGCCCCTGGTTCTAGTGTTATGTGAGAGGGTGAAGAATTTCTTTCTATCCACTTTCTCCACACCATGCACAATTTTATAGACCTCTATCATGTCTAGACTTTCTACACACCATGCATGGTTTTATAGACCTCTATCATATCACCGTCTTAAAATTTCATTTTAAAATAGTGATAAATGGTAAAAATTTTCTACCTTGTCCTTTCTTCCTACCCTGCACTCCCACATCATTCTGAAGAACTCTGTTTGTTCACTACTTTGAAACATCTTCATTGTTTGGAATAAAGATATTGAGCCTGCTTTGTTTTTTGAAGTACTATGACTATTTGCACATACTGACCACAATCTCTGTGCTCCACTCTTCTACTGCCCCCATGAAAAACAGTAGGAGTTTCTATTTCCCTTATTGCCCCCTTTCACATCAGTGGGAATTGTAGAGAAGAAGCGCCCATACATTTCATTCACAGCCTCACAATGTTATTCTTTGTATCCATAAAGCCATAACCTTCTCTGAAAGCTGCAGCAGCACTTACATGGTTATTGGCCTTGGCTGCGGCTAATCTGCTCAGTAGAACAAAGCATGGGCCTCGCTCAACATGGAGAAAAACCACAGGCAAATGCATTGCTCTGTTAAATGCAGAAAAGGAGGCAACTACAGTACATGGAGTCAGTTGTCACGATTAAACAGTCATTTCTGTAACACTGAGATAAAAGCTTTAGAAAGAATGAAGGATTCTGCCATAGCCATTGACTTGCCAAATATAACAAAGCAGGATTATTGACCTTTGGAAACAGGTCTGTGATGAAAAACAAAATTTAAAAACAACACCAGGGAAATCAAGTATAATCAACAGGGATCAGATAGATTTACATATAAAAAGGACTTGCAAAGGCCAAAGTATGGTATATACAGGGAATGTCCAAGAATCGTCTTACCCGGCCATTAGGTGTCCCCATGAGGCAACATTTGATCACTTTAAACAAAAGCTTAAGCAAACAAGAAAGAAGGCTGGAATCTCTTTTATTATAGCTACTTGGAATGCGTAGAACATTTCCCAAAGACCTATTTACCAATGGTGGAGGAGAGTGGGCTGTAAGCAATGGCTTGCTGTGCTGAAGCATGGCAAGGACTGTTATGTCTGAACTGATTTTGCCTTCTCTTTCTCTGTGTGTCCTCATAATATTGCCTTTGCTTATGTGTTTACAAACAAGACTGCTGAAGCAAGTGGATACCGTGAACTGCCTGCTCCTCAAGGACAAGCCCCAAACACAAATGTTCTATTTATGCCCACCTCTATGCAGAGGCCTCAATCTCTGGATTAGATCCATTAATGTCTCCATTAGAAAGAGGTTGTGGTTTGAAGCCCAATAGTGGATCCTGGGCGGGCCTGTTGTAGTGATTAAGACTGATGGTGGGAAATCCTGTCTTGAAACAAAGCATGCTCCTTCAAAAGCAATAATTTCACTTTTCAGTTTTAAAATCAGGTCTGCCTTCATGCCTATAAAGCTGTTTCACCTTTTCAGCAAGAGTTTTGATAGATTAATTTTTTTGAAAGCTGTGTCCTTGCTGTACTTCAGTGTTGTAGAAAATGTAGTAAATGATATTAAACAAGTTGTTTTAATAAGAACTAATCTGCCTACTTCCCTTTCACTATCCCTACAACTGGACTAAATTTTATTCAGATTGGTTAGGTGATTCACAAGTTAACCCACTTGCTCCTCAAATGTGAATGTGTCCACCATCTTGAACTGGGGTGGATGACATTATCACAAACTATGTGCTTGAGGTGTCCCAATGTATCCCTACAACTGTACCAAATTTGGTCCAAATCAGTTCGCACTTGCACCTCAAATGTCATGCGTCCTCCATCTTGAATGAGGGTGGATTACAGCATTACAAACAGCGACTTTGAGCTGTCCCTTTGTGTCCCTAGATCTGTAGCAAATTTGGTCCAGATTGGTTATGTAGTTCACAAGTTAGGCCTCTTATGCCTCAAATGTTTACGTGTCCACCATCTTGAACTGGGGAGGTGTCCCTACTGCAACTGTACCCAGTTTGGTTCATATTGCTCCAGGCATTGAGAAGTTGATAGGGATACACACACACACACACACACACACACACACACGATCTCATAAGCCTACTAGAAAGCAGGCTAAAAAAGAAAAAAGAGTGAATGAAAGGTATGCTTTCCTCACAAGTAAACACCAAGGCTTCCTCCTTCCCCTTGCATTATGTGCGGCTGGGCTGTTGCATCACTGATGCCTAGCCTTTCTAATACTGAGTTAGTTAAGCCTTCCCTCTCTCCTGCTTTGTGACTGAGGACTGAAAAAGTCCTAATTGCCTCTTTCCCCTGTGAGTGGGCTTCTTACATAGGCTCCTGGAGGAAAATGTTGCTTGTGCAGCAGGTGCCACAGAATTATAAAGGTGCAAGTCAGTGCAGAATAGAACAGCAGGAGGAGAGCAAGGAAGCTGGCCAAGACCTATCACAATAAGATTCCAAGAAAACACCCGAGAGGCAGCTTTACAATTGGCAATGCCACCACAAACCCAGACACAGCTGCAGGAAATTTTAAAAAAAATAACCCAGGGATTGGCACTCAGACCATGTAACCAACAAATGTGATCTCATGTTGAATAGGGCCAAGCCACAGGAGAGAAAAGATTAAGAGTATCAAAGGGACGCTTCCCCCACCTCCATTTCACATCTTTCTTGTTACACATTGGATTGGGGGGGGGGAGGCATTTTGCTCAACATACAATTTTGAGGAGAATTAAATTAGCCCAAAACATTGTTCAGAACCAGGAGAGCAAAAAGGGGATTTCAGACTCACAGTGTGTGGCTTGGAGGTATTTTCCCCCATCAAAACTAAGCTATAGAAAGCTTTGAAAGGAGCTATTATTGTGCTCTACCCAACCAACGAATCAGTTTGCCTCTTCATCTGATAAGTACTTTGCTTTTTGAGTCAGAAAAGGGTTTTAAAGCAAAAATTTCAATTTCTCCCACAGATTGTATAGAAAGATGTTGGTGGAGCCGTTTAATTCTGTTAAGTACTATTGGGCTTTCCCCTTTACGATTAGCCATTTTGGTAGTCAGAAACACCTGGCTATGGATGTTCTATTATCACATGAGTATTCCACTTTTCCATGAGTGCTCAAAGCAGTATACAAAAGACAGAACAAACAATAATGTGTTGAAAACAGTACAGAGATCAAAACACAAATAAAACATCAAAATTCAGCAGCAAAATGCAGAGGTGCACCTAAGTAATTTTGGAGCCTGGACCTAAAGGCCTTTAGAGCCCCCTGCTACAAGTTAAGCATCACCTCCCTACACACACACACACACAATTTTTAACATGTGGTTCATTGAGGACACAAACAGCAACTAAACACAAGAATATAAGAATATAAAACAGGTATATTTATGCAAATATGCATTCGCAGAAACATTTCAACATGCAACTTAACATATTCCCATCCCACATATTTCTTTCCCCACTCTCTCCTCTGTCTCTAAAGCAGAGGTCACGCTCAGCTGTGCAGTGCAGGCTGGCCATCTGGGGTGGCAACCACACCACCCGGGACAGACTAAAGAGGATTTGGGGTTTCCTCCAGAGGGTGTGGAGGCCTGGACTCTGGCCTGGAAGTCCAGGGGTAAGAGCACCCCTGGCAAAAAGCAGTGTGAAATGAACCCAAGTCAGCAATCAAATGCCTGTTTGTACAAGGAACTTTTTACCAGCCAATGGGGCACCAGAGTGTGGGGGAAACGTGGGCCTTTGCAGGAGCATAGGCCCAATGTAGGAGTCCACAACGTAGGATTCAACACCCAAAAGGCCTTGTCCTATGTAGTTGCCAATTGTACTTCTGAAAATGGTGGGACACAGAACAATGGCACGCTGAAGATCTTAACATTCAGGCAAGTTGATATAGGAGAAGGCAGTCCTGAATCTCTTGGTCCCAAATGGTTTAGACCTTTTAAAAGGTAAGAGGCAGTACCTTCGATTGCTTCTGGATACTACTGGGAGCAATCTATTATATTAATTCTCATAGACGTGACTCTGTGGGGATGCGTCCTGGCAACCCAGCGGATTGGCTGGGCGGTGGAGACACCGGATTGGCTGGCCACTTCGGAAGATGCTCGCTAGAGGGAGGGCCATGCAGGAAGGAGGCGGCTGAACGCTTGGCAGCCCGAGTCTGACACTGGGGACTGGAGGAAGGAGGAGGCAGCAACGGCCAGAGGGGAAAACACAAGCAGGCTAAAAAGCGGGGGGGGGGAGCACGAATGAGAGAGAGAGAAAAAGAGAGAAAGAAAGAGGGGGAAATGGAGGACGGAGCAAGCTGGGGCAGAAGGCTTGGGGGGGAGGGGACTGGGGTAGAAGGCTTGGGGGGGAGGAGAGTAGGGCAGAAGGTGGGGGAGTGTACAGAGTGAGCAAGAGAGGAGCTGTGGGGGGGACAGAGCGAGCAAGAGAGTCACGTAGGGGGGAGAGACAGAGCGAGCGAGAGGGGCGCTGTGGGGGGACAGAGCGAGCGAGAGAGGCGCGCAGGGGAGAGACAGAGCGAGCAAGAGAGGCACGCGGGAGGAGAGAAAGAGCGAGCGAGAGAGGCGCGCGGGGGAGAGACAGAGCGAGTGAGAGAGGCGCGCGGGGGAGAGACAGAGCGAGCGAGAGAGGCGTGCGGGGGGAGAGACAGAGCGAGCGAGAGAGGCGCACGGGGAGAGACATAGCGAGCGAGAGAGGTGCGCGGGGAGAGACATAGCGAGTGAGAGAGGTGCGCGGGGAGAGACAGAGCGAGTGAGAGAGGCTTGGGGGGAGGAGAGTAGGGCAGAAGGTGGGGGAGTGTACAGAGTGAGCGAGAGAGGCGCTGTGGGGGGGGACAGAGCGAGCGAGAGAGAGTCGCAGAGGGGGGAGAGACAGAGCGAGCGAGAGAGTCACGGGGGAGGAAACAGAGCGAGTGAGAGAGGCGCTGTGGGGGGACAGAGCGAGCAAGAGAGTTGCGTAGAGGGGAGAGACAGAGTGAGCGAGAGAGGCACTGTGGGGGGGACAGAGTGATCAAGAGAGTCGCGTAGGGGGGAGAGACAGAGCGAGCGAGAGAGGCATGCGGGGGGAGAGACAGAGCGAGCGAGTGGTGCGCGTGGGGGGAGAGACAGAGCGAGCGAGTGAGGTGCGCAGGGAGGGACAGAGCGAGCGAGAGAGGCGCGCGGGGGGAGGGACAGAGCGAGCGAGAGAGGCACGCGGGGGGAGGGACAGAGCGAGTGGGAGAGGCGCGTAGGGGGGAGAGACAGAGCGAGAGAGAGAGGTGCTGTGTGTGTGGGGGGGGGGGACAGAGTGAGTGAGAGAGCTGTGGGAGGACCAGCCAAACGAATTCGCCCAACTAAACCCAAAAAGGAAGTGAACTACCGCACAGATGCTCTGTGCGGGTTCAGCTAGTACAAATTAAAAAACAAAGGGTCACATGGTCCTTGTACTGGGTTCTGAAAGCAGTCTAGTCACTGCAGTTTGGACTAGTTTCTGAATGCTTTTCAAAGGCAGTCAGTATCAGTATGCTTTATTATGGTCATTGACCGAACACCACAAAAAAGTAAGAACACAGTAAAGATAATACAAGTTGTGCAAAACATATATCGGTAACTCAAACCAGCTCAGATCTGATCATACATGCGGTCGCACAAAATTTGGCCACACACAATGTTGTATGTGTACAGCAATCAGCTAGTAAAAATGGTGTATATCCATCACCCTTTCTATCAGGGATGTTTGATAAGAGGGTGGTGATTACAAATATATCTATGAAACTGACAGTATAGAAGAACATGAGTTCAAAGTCTCAACACCCTGCCCGCAGGGACAGATGGGGCTGATAAAAGGGATTTTATGATACCTGCCCTCCAGTACAGCAGATGGAAGTGCATTAAACTGCGTGAGAGAGAAGACCCTTCTCTGGGACAGAGTAGTTAAACTCATTAAATAGCGGGCTGGTAAGGATGTGCACGAACCTGTTCGAAAGCCCTTTTACGGGCCTCCAAACAGGTTCAAACTGGGGAGGGGGTGTCCGAAGTTCGGAGCTGGGGGGAAGTGCCACTAAGGGTGGGGGAGTGTGCACATACTTCTCCCCCTGACAGCGCTCGTTTTCTGTAAAAGCCTTTGGGGCAGCACTGTAACTCCCTGCCACCCCATCCCCATCTTCGGCTGGAAGTGGACGGAAGTATGGGGTGTACGTGCATATCTGACTGCAGGTGCACCCGGTACTTCCAGCCACTTCTGGCCAAAGAGGGGGAAGGGGCAGCAGGGCGGTACACTGCCACCCCAAAGGCTTTTAAGGAAAATGAGCGCTGGTGGGGGGGGAGGGGGAGGGGTAAGTGACCCTCCCCCACCCCCTTGAGCCACCCCCGCCTGGTTCTGTGCACATCCCTATGGGGCTGGTTTAGGTAATTTGTAAAACTTCCAAGAATGTTTCTTACAGAAATTCGTGCCAGATTGCTCTGCTTTTTAGTGTCTGCTGTATGTTGTTTTATAAGCCCTTTAGCAGCATCAAGACCCAGAGGCATTAGAAACTGAGGGGAGAATCTGTGCTTGCCCAACATATAGAGTCATTTATGCCAGCTGAATTGAAAATCGTCTTTCAAAATGAGGGGAGCTAGTCCTTTGGGGCAGAAAATGATTTTAACCCAAAAGTTAAATACATGCATCCAAACCCTGGCCTCCACTCTTGTTAGACCAGTCTCCAGCTGTAGAAAGACATCTGGGGGCCAAGAATAGAGCATGAAAAAATGTTGATTGGACCATCTCCATTTGTATAAAAGTGTGCGGAGCACAAATAGCAGCACCAGACATCAATTGTGAGAGCACTTGAGCCTTTTAAACCTTAAGAGCTGCAGGTATTCAGTGGCCATCTCTGTGGAAGAAGAACTTTAAGATAGCAGAGGCGCTCTTCTGAGTGTTAGTTGCAACATGCTCACAGTGGGCCCTCCAAGAGCCATTTTCACTGAAGACTACTCCCAGGTAATTATGAGTCCTTACTTGATCAATTGCCTCCATTTTTCAAAGGCAGTCTCAGACAGAGCATGTTGCAGTAGTCAAATCTAGTTGTGATTAAAGCATAGTTGATCACAGTCAGATTCAAATTTCCAGGAAAGGGTACAGCCAGTGACCAACCAAAGCTGACCATAGGCACTCCTGGCCATGGCACACATGTAACAGACTCAGTTGTATAGTTTATCATTTTTTATGTTATGATTTGTACACAATGTGTTCATAAGATAATGGTAATTCATTGTGTTCTGGTGAAATGTTGTTACTTTTGATAGGTCCAACTAATCTTATCTATTCTGGTATTGGAGCTTCTTGTATTTTAATCACATTTCATGGAACTCTATGGTCTATGAAATATTAATAAAACTTTTTAAAAATATGATTTGAGCAAGACTGGATCCAGGATTATCCCCAGACCGAGGACTAATCCTTCACCTTGTCCCAAACAGGTTTTTAACTGAACCTCACACCACGTTTTATTGACAAGGAAGGAGCATCTCACTTGTCCAGATTTAATTGAAGCCTCTTAATCCACATCCTGTCCATTGCTGCCCTTAGAGGTGGATTTAGGACCTCCACTGCTTCCCAAGATCAGCTGGAAACAGGGGTGTATCTAGGGGTAGGGCAGGCAGGGCATGTGCCCCTGGCGCCACTTGAAGGGGGCGCCATTTTTAAAAAGAAGGAAGGAAGAAACAGGGAACAGCTTGGGTGGGGCACTGACTGTTTGTTGCCTCTGCTCCACTTCTCTTCCAGGTGTGTAAGATCTCCTGGGCTGTGGCTGAGCTGGGGCTTCTGCCAATATAAAGGGCAGGGTGGCCCAGGGACTCTCGTCCTTGTGGCTCTCAGCCGTGGGACAAGCTGCCTGGGGCCTGAAGATCTTTTTCATCTGCCATGAAGATCTGTCTTCCTTCAATGAAGACACCAGCAGAGATCGTATAAGCCTGGTCCTGGTTTTTAAATTAAGCCAAGAAGCTGTGGTGGGTTAGTCTGGGAAGATGTGCCTGGGAGAGCGAAAAAGTGGGTCTGGAGTGGGGGCAGCAATATCACGGGTAGCGGGCAGAGGGAGGTATGGCGGTGGGAGTTGGGCGGGCCGTTACTGGGGAAATCGGTCCAGGCAATTGAGGCCTGTTCCTTTTTCCGGCCCCTCTCCCAACCCTCTGACCCTAGGGAGCTCTGAGAACATTAGGGTGCTGCTGCTGAATGCCAGGTCAGTTAATGCAAAAACATCTCTCATCCATGATTTGATTGTGGATGAGCGTGCTGACCTGGTATGCGTGACGGGGACCTGGTTGGATGCGCTGGGCGGGGTTGGTCTCTCTCAGCTTTGTCCTCCAGGTTTCCAGATCGTGCAGCAGCCCCGCCTCGAGGGTCGGGGAGGAGGCGTTGCAGTCATCTTTCGAGAGACCCTCCCCATTTCCAGGTGCCCGGTCAGGCAATCTCAGAATTTCGAGTGTTTGTCCTTGAGGGTGGGCCTCCGAGATAGGCTGGGGATTCTGTTGCTGTACCCACCACCCCGCTGTACTTCAGTCTCCCTACCTGAGCTGGCGGGGGTGGTCTCGGAGGTGGCTTTGGGTTCCCCCAGGCTTATTGTTTTGGGGGATTTCAATGTCCACGCCGAGGCCCCCCTAGTGGGTGCGGCTCAGGATTTCATGGCCTCCATGGCAACCATGGGCCTGTCTCAATTGGTATTGGGCCCTACCCACGTGGCGGGACACACTCTGGATCTGGTTTTTGCCGACCGGGAAATAAATGATCTGGAGATGGGGGAATTTGAGATCACTCCCTTGTCATGGACAGATCACCTGGTGGGGTTTAGTTTGACTGCTCCGTCTGCCCTCTGCAGGTGTGGTGGGCCGATTAAGATGGTCCGCCCCTGGAGGCTTATGGATCCGCTTGGATTTCAGACGGCCCTCGGGGAGTTTCCAGTGTCCAGAGCTGGTGACCCTGTCGAGGCCTTGGTTGATTTCTGGAATGGAGAGATGGCCCGGGCTGTTGACACGGTTGCCCCCAAGCGCCCTCTCCAGCTTGGTGGAGCCCGTTCTGCTCCTTGGTTTTCCTCGGAGCTTAGGGCGATGAAGCAACTCGGACGACGGCTGGAGCGACGCTGGAGGAAGAGTCGACACTAATCCGATCGAACACGGGCTAGAACCCATTTTAGGGACTACGCCGTGGCGGTGGGGGCGGCGAAGAAATGTTTTTTCTCCGCCTCCATTGCATCTGCTCAGTGCAGACAAACAGAGCTGTTTCGTGTGGTGAAAACTTTGCTCCACACGTCCCCCCGGACAATGGGGGAGGAGTCATCTACGGCTCTTTGTGATCGGTTTGCCTGTCACTTTGCAGATAAAGTCACTTGCATCCGTGCTGACCTGGACTCCAGAGTTTTGGCAGTTCCGGCAGACATGCCTCTGGTACCATCTGGTCCCGTTGTGTTGGATTCTTTTCAGTTGGTGCGGCCTGAGGATGTGGACAAGATCCTGGGCAGTGTGCGGGCGACTTCGTGCGCTCTTGACCCTTGCCCTTCATGGCTAATAAAAGCTGCCAGGGAGGGGACAGGCAGATGGCTGGAGGTGATCGTTAATGCTTCGTTAAGGGAGGGCAGGATGCCATCGTGCCTTAAGGAGGCGGTGGTAAGACCTCTATTAAAAAAGCCCTCCCTTGATCCTTCCAACCTGGACAATTATAGACCTGTGTCTAACCTTCCCTTCTTGGGCAAGGTGATGGAGCGTGTGGTGGCGTCCCAGCTGCAGAGGGTCTTGGATGATACGGATTATCTGGACCCTTTTCAATCTGGCTTCCGCCCCGGGTATGGGACTGAGACTGCCTTGGTCGCTCTAGTGGATGACCTATGCAGGGAACTAGACAGGGGGAGTGTGTCCCTGTTGGTTCTGCTGGACCTCTCAGCGGAGTTCGATACCATCGACCATGGTATCCTTCTGGGCCGCCTCTCGAGTATGGGAATCGGAGGCACTGCGTTGCAGTGGTTCCGGTCCTTTCTTGAGGGGAGGGTCCAGAAGGTGGTGCTGGGGGACTACTGCTCGGCCCCGTGGCCGTTGGCCTGTGGGGTCCCGCAGGGTTCGGTCTTGTCCCCCATGCTGCTTAACATCTACATAAAACCGCTGGGAGAGGTCATCTGGGGATTGGGACTGAGTTGTCAGCAATATGCGGATGACACTCAGCTCTATCTCTCCTTGTCATCTGATCCTAGGGAGGCGGTGGATGTCCTGAATCGGGGGCTGGAGGCCGTGATGGGGTGGATGTGGGCTAACAAACTGAAATTGAATCCGGATAAGACGGAGGTACTGTTGGTCAGTAGGAGAGCCAATCGGGATGAGGAATTTTTACCGGTTCTGGATGGGGTTGCACTCCCCCTTGAAGGAGCAAGTACGCAGCTTGGGGGTACTACTGGACCCGGCTCTGCTTTTGGAAGCTCAGGTGGAGGCGGTGGCCAGGGGGTGCCTTTGCACGGCTTCGGCTGGTGCGCCAGTTGCGTCCCTTTCTCGAGAAGGCAGATCTGGCCACGGTTACCCACGCCTTAGTCACGTCGCGGCTGGATTACTGTAACGCGCTCTACGTGGGGCTGCCCTTGAAGAATATCCGGAAACTACAGCTAGTGCAAAACGCGGCAGCGAGGGTTCTATCCAGAGCTGCCCGTTGGGAACATATCACCCCCATTTTGAAAGAGCTGCACTGGCTGCCGGTTTGTTTCCGGGTCCAATTCAAGGTGCTGGTTTTGACCTTTAAAGCCCTAAACGGTTTGGGCCCGGGGTATTTGAGGGACCGCCTGCTCCCAAGGGTTGCTGCCCGCTTGACTAGGACATCTGGGGGGGCCCTGCTCTGGGTGCCGACAATGAGGGAGGCCCGGCTGTCATGCACTCAGGACAGGGCCTTCTCTGTTGCTGCCCCTAGACTCTGGAATGCTCTCCCGGTGGCCATTCGTTCCTCTGACTCCATCACAGCTTTTAGAAAGCTTTAAAAGACTTGGCTTTTTACCCAGGCTTTTACATAATCGTCTTTTTACTGCTGTTCTTGTGTGTTTTTATCTGTTGTCTTGTTTTTATGCCTGTTTTTAGCTTGATGTTTTTGCTGCTTTTTACTGTATGTTTTTAATTTTTGTGAACCACCTTGGGGTTTTCTTTTAATGAAAGGCGGTATAAAAATGTAAAAAAAATTAAAATAAAATATTTTTTTTAAAAAAAATGGCCACTGAAAACAAAATGGCCACTATGCATGCTCAAATGGCCTCTGTGAGGCCCCCATGCCAGGCCTTGCAGCGGCCATTTCAGCATGTGTGGCAGCCATTTTGTTTTCAGCAGCTATCTATCTATATACACATACGTACATAAATGGCCACCACACATGCTCAAATGGTCCCTGCAAAGCCCTAGAGGCCAGCGAGGGGAGCCGGAACCTTTGCAGACCCACCCCACAGCTTTTAGGGGCTACAGGTATTTTTTTTTAAAAAAATTAATATAATATAAGTCACTGTACACATATTCAGTTTGGCACTATGTACAGAGAATCAGGGCTTGTGAATAATGAGCTGAAGCTTATGAGCTAGGATTGTATTCATTTGCTCTTTGCTTCTTGTTATAAGTGAGTTAAATGTGATGTCTTAATAATATGGCTATTAATGGTGAGTTTGTCTTTCAATCAGTGTGAAATTAGTATTAATTAGCCTTAGTATTAAGGCCCACTGGGAGTTTCTTGCTCTCTTTCTCTCATTTTAACTGTCTTTCTGAAATACTAGAATATATTCCAAGCAGTGACACAGTTTACTCTGCATATCTTTTAATTATTTTCAGAGTAAATATGGAAAAGTCAAATTCTCCATTTCTTTTAAAAACTTATGTAATAGTGATGCTACAATGCATAGTAGAGAATTAGACATTAGTTTTCCATGTATACCTCCACATAGTATTTGGGTATTTCATGAGCCCCAGCATACTGAAATTTGTAGTCTTCTAAATTGTTTTTGAAAAATTAAAAGATTAACGAGCTTGACTTGTATTTTTCAGCTGATATTATGGTAAAGTTATCTGAAAGATGGGTGTTGGATGTTTGGACAAGGGGCGCAATTTCAGTGCTTGCCCTAGGCGCCATTTTCCTTAGATACGCCTCTGGCTGGAAAAAAGAGTTATCAGAGCTACTTGTCATATGCATATTGAGGACGCCTTGGCACAAACCTCTGGATTACCTTTCCTAGTGGTTTCACATAGATATTATACTATCATAGTATAGAAACTGAAAGATCCATCGGGGTCAAAATCAGCAGTACCCCAAAACCACTTTCTGGAATCCAATCCTCCTGTGTCTGAACCCAGATATCCAGGTAGGACTAGAACCACGCTAGCCACAATGTATCATGCAGTCCCACCCCTGGCCAGTTAGAAAATGCCCGATATTGAAAAGCCACTGAGAGGTTGAACAGAACCAACAGGGATGGCTGGTGATTAATTAAGTCCCCTTAATTGCTGCTGTAGAACATCCACCAGGGCAGCCAATGTTTCCAGACCACGATGGAAGCCAGACTGAAAAGGATCCAGAAAATAAATTTCATCCAGAAATTTTTTGATCTATGTCACTTTCAAATGGCTTGCCTGCAAATGGCAAAGCCCAGCCTATCATCATTCTGAATAAGCTGCAGCAATGACTTCTTGAGTAGAAATTTAACCATAGTTTCTGCTACCGGAGCTGGAACAATATCCTCCTGTATACAGAGGCATTCCCCATTTTCCGCTGATTCTGTAAGTCATGAAGGGCAAGTGCTGAGAGAGCATGAGGTTGGCTACATGCTTCTAATGATCCCTTCCACAGCTTCGGGTAGAACAAGCTTAAAATAATCCACAACAAAATGACAAGCATATTAATCTATGAGATCTAAGGTCCTTCCAGATGGCAAACAATATGGGATTTGGGTAGCTCTCTCATAAATTCAAAGTATGAACTTATCCTTCAAACACCCTGCAGGCTTCCATACTCACTCCAGCATGATCTCACAAGCTGCTGATGTTGTGCTCAGATGCAGAGCAGGGACCTCATGCGATTTTCACAGTTTTTCAACTCATGCTTTCCAAAAACCACCAGGCCTCTTCCCCATTAACCAGAAAAGAAGCAGTCAGTTTCCAGTGGGAAGAACTCCGCTGGCAGCATGACGGAAGCCTGTGTGGGGCTCTTAGAATTGATGTGAAAGCTTCTCAAATCCCACATCTTTTCACCACTAGAAAGGACTCCGACTCAAAACAGAGAGTCTGAATCAATTTTTTTTTTAATCCACCAAGTGTATTGCAGAGTGCCTTCTCCCTTATCTCATGGGCAAGACTCTATTAGGCCTCACATAACTCAGAAGAGCTCTGCCGGCTGATGCTGAGCAGATGAATTTGTAGAGGGAAGGAAAATAAGATCTCGTTGCTCACATCACTGCCATGTAGTAGGATCTGAGGTGATGAATGTATACTGATTGCTTAGTATGTAATGGAAATTCCATCCCAGATCCAGAGATGGTGAATGAGCCCCTGAAAAATCTATCTAATGTTTCGATCCTAACACTGCTGTTTGGTATCCTAGATAAATTAATAGCAACATGCCTTCCTGCTGGATTTTCTTGATCTTTGTTCATTCTATTTCTGTGGCATACTGTGCTCCCACTTACCGCAGCCCAGTCTCCCAGATGAATCAGCTAGCTGGGTTTCAGTAACTAATGAATGCACAAGTGGCATGGGGATTGTTAGGCGCCTTGCTTGAGCTGTCATGTTGCTGCCGGGTTTCTCTGACTGCGGCATGGCCCTTGCTTGTTTCTGTATAGTATACATCCCTGTCCTTCATTTGTCTCCTGTTAGAAAATAGCAGAAGGATGTTTTCCAAGGTGCCTCTAAGAAATAGATCCTTCCCCGCATTCTCTTGCAGCCATCCTTTTGCTGCCCTCTGAAATGCTCTGTTTTTACATAATCACAGGTTATTTCTTTTGAAAAGTGTATTCCACTTGACACTAACTAAGGCCTTAAAAGCACTGCATAATGCACAGCAATAAAACAGTAATACAGTTCTGTTAAAATGCAAAAGTACAAATCCAGTTTAAACAAAACCAGTTCACATAGATGTAACGTAAGTCACAGAATGATTTAGGATAGTCTCTACTTAATGAGAACTGTTAAACAATGTTGTATCTTTTTTATCTAGCAGCTGGATTGAAAAACAAGAGATGACCATGCCATGACCTTGATTCATGTGCATAACGTCCAGATACTCAGTGTCACCAGCTGGGCCTCATGGTTTACTTTTAACATTGAGAAAATTTACAATGTAACATTCTGCACTTTCCCCTTCAAAAGTAGATACACTGGAATAAATATGATCAGTCCTAAATACCCAGCAGTATTCACCACACCACAGCAACAGAAGATCATGAAATGATGCCATTTCAGAGCAAGGGATTCCAAGCTGGTTTAGAGATATTTCAGAAGCTGAAGTTTCCAAGTCCCTGCTAGGTGTTGCCTGTAATTTTAACATTCTGAATCTGCTGGGTTGTCCTCAAATTAACTATTCTCCCCACCAAGAGCATTTGCACAGGACTCACCCCTCCCTCTCACACTAGGAACAGAGACCTGGAACCTGATCAAAGTGTTTACCAGCTAATCCAGCTAAATAAAAACATCTATCTATACTGCTTCAGTTATCTGTATTACCCTCATCCATTATACCCTCTGCCTTGTCACCCATAACATTTGAAGAGAGGTGTGAGACTAGAGAGGATGGCCAGAACATGCTGTGAGGGAAAGAAGTGTTGGAAGTGAAGGACTATATGCTGTCTCTTGTCTCAATGACATGGGAGGACAGACTAGTGAGTCAGAGGGCTAGAGGGTCAAGACATTGGTCATCCCTTCTCTACTGCTCTGACACCATCCCTTTGGAATGTAGATTGCTACTCTTAGGCACTAACTTCCTTCCTTCCTGCTTTGCACTTCCTTTCTCCCTTCTCTTCCTTTCCTTCTACCTTGCAACATGCAAGAAGTGTTGGAAGTGAAGGACTATACGCTGTCTCTTGTCTCAATGTGTGCAGAGATGCAGAATCCATCTGCATCCAGCTAGATGGATAGATTAGAGATCCTAACTCCTCACTTTCCTATCTAGAGTGGAGTTCTCGAATAAATACCACTTATATTGATTTGAAACTATGAACTGGCTCCAAGTTACTTTACTCTCAGCATACACGCATGCCTAACTAAATTCTGCTGTGTTGTGCCTCTGTGCTCTCTGCTATAATGAAAAAGGGTTTCTCCTACCAGAGAGAATCCCCAACAAGAAGTTACTTCCCAAACATTACAGGAAATTCACCAGAGCATCAGATAATGAAATGACCCATGCGGGGAAACTTGCTGAAAGCCACCCTAAACTGTACCACAGCTCTATCCAGACTTCAAATAAATGAAGAACGAATTTAGGCAATTCAAGTATGGCACTTTGTGGAAAAAATGTATTTGATTTACAATTAACAGGATTTACAAATGACAAAATAAAAACAGGTTAGCAAGTTTGGATATCTTTGTTGATAAGACAGAAGGCAAGTACAGAAGTTTAGTTTTGACACAGAATTCTTAGGTAAACCAATCCAAACACATATAATTCCTTACATTCCAAATGTGCTGAGCTGTATACAGAGAAGAAAGCAAATGTTACATATAAAAGGAAATACATGAGCAGTGACACCCAGTTTTGCCAATAGGCTTTGTGATGAGAGTTAAGCAGCCAGTGACTGACTCCAAAGAAATTGGAGAGAGACTACAGATCTATTTGATGATGAAAAGTAATTTAAAAGTAGGTTAAATTAACTCCATTACAGGGAGACACAGCAACCAGAACTCTGTTACTGTCTTAAGAGCCCAGAGAGTTGAAAGTGTAGAAGGATAGAAACAGAGCAACAAAAAACAGAAATGAGCTGTCTTGGCAGTGCTATATGAAAATGCCACTGAACTGCCAAAACTTATGGTAAGAAATAAATGTAACAAAGGTTGATTTTTGTGCAACATAAGCAATTTAAGATAATGTACCAAGCTTTATCAAATTGCCCGGAAGCTGACTAATATTGTAAACACACATTATATCTTTGACAAGTTATTTTAATTTCCACAGCTATATGTTAATGCTGATTATTCTATTCACTGCAGCATTCCAAGGCTCAAGTGGTGTTTAGGTTAGACAGGGCATGAGATTTCTTACGAGTACTTTATAGTACAAACACAGGGTTTTTTTTTCCTTAAAAAAAATAGTGATCTTCCTAAGATTGTGTGAAGATTCATTTTAAAAAAATCCTATGAACCATTCCAATAAAAGATATACATATTTGACTCATGTTGAACAGCACACTATTGGCAAGAAGCTAATTACAGGCATCCTGCTGGTCATGATTCTCACAAAAGTCATCAAACCACACATAAATATTTTTGATATGATTCTCTTTACAAAACCATTCAGATCCACATAATTAGTACAAGTAAGGCACATTAGCATATATAATAAAACTAACAATTAAAAAAGAACATAAAGAAAACCTTTGAAAGGTTGATTTGACTTGCCACGATTTCTGAATCAGATTAGAACTTGCCATTCTGCAGGATAAGAGACTCCCTTATTAGGGCAGTCTACAAGCTCACCAGACTCCGATCCAGGTATTTTTGGGCCTTGGGTAATAAACCTTTACTACCCTCCCTTGCTATCTTTAAAGCAGCTCTGCATGTCACATTGTACCTTTATACAGCCAAAATTGGCTTTGCTTTGGCTCACCACAGACTTCCCCCAAAGTATTTTCTTTTGTGGCAAACACAAAGAGCAATGGTGGTGTAAACAAAATCCTAGAGAAAGAGATGGTCTATTCCCAGCCGCCTTGTTTCCAGTGGCACACTGGACCAGTCTGGGCTGTTTGGAAGTACCCAGTGATCTTTGTCCATCACTTAATATTGGGCACTCTGCGTGTCCCTCACATCTGAATTCTATGCCGAAGCACACATTTTTTAAAAGGTGTATATCCTTAGGGATATATGCATATTCCCAGTTAAAGGATCAAACCATCTCAATTAATCTACAGTATGTTGTTTGTCCACTTTGGAAAAATGAACACGAGGGCTGAGTAACAACCTTTGTTTTTAGCACTTTGCATGATACTAAAAATCCATTGCAATGTCACAGAAAAGTCACAGCAGGTCTGTCTTTTATTCTACTCATTATGAGCAGAATAGAGACAATGTTTTCAAAAGAGTAAAAAAAATATTTCCAATTACTGAAATCAAAAGGGGATATTGCATTATTTTTTCCAATATGCTATCACTTTTCTAGTACAAATATTGCTTAAAGTATAAAGAATGCTATAGGACATGAATTAACTAGCATAATGAATTCTAAAATGCTGATGCTTCAAGATTGTACTATTTGATTAAATGAACTATAACTTTACCCACCCCTTCCCCTAAGGACTTCCCTCATTTCCCACTGGAAATTCATTTACACACAACACAACATTTTAATTAGAAGCATAATTTACAGTAAAAACTCTTTACATAACAGCTTTGCTATAAAAAAATGAATTCTTTTGTTTTTCATTTAAAGTCGTAATTACACATTAAAAAATAGAACCCTATTTCCTTTTAAGGAAGAATGAATTTACACATCTTCAAACCAAGTCACCAGACTTCTTTATTGCAGCTTTCATATCAAAGGTCAGTCACTTTATTCTCTAACGCAGCTGCTATCTGTTGTAACCGAAAAGCAAGCTGCATTTTTTGTGCAGCTGGGTCTTCTTCAAGTGCATTTATGATCTGGAAGAAAATAAAGAGATCAGAATTCAGGGCAAGGCATGCTAACAAGGTGCTATACCAGATATTTGGGTTCTCTTTCAATTTCCTGATCCTATATAGATTTACAGGAAACAAGTCCTATGGATTTCAAAGAACCTTGCTTGACCACGGTACAGTTTAGCAGATAAAAATAACCAGCAGAGAGCACCATTTGGGATGATATTGTTCTACCAAGCCTTCCAACCAAATAACAACAACAACAACAACAACAAATTATTATTATTATTATTATTATTATTATTATTTTTTACTGTCCATTCGTGATGGATAATTGTGCATGGCTCTACTGACATAGTTCAACAAGAATGAAATAATGAAATGAAAGGTTTTCCATTCTAATGTCCAATTTTGATAATGAACAAGCATCTGTGAGAGCTGCTATCTTTTTATGGGCATCTTTTTGGATTCTCTTGGGCATCGTTTGGTTTTAAACATTTCAAGTAGCAGCACCTCACTATCAGAACTGCAGTCAAGTACCAGGTAAGCAAGGAATTCACAGGCCAGAAGCCTAGTAGCTAGTTTTTGAAAGTTGCTCCTTGCTGGTGACCCTTTTTAGAACATCATAAAGCTATGCTGGAAACTTACCTCATCATAGTATTTGTTAGTATACTGGTAGAGCTGGTGCAAAGCCACAAGGGTGTTTAATGAGTCTGTATGTGCCTATTAAATAGAAAAGGGGGAAAAAATCTTTCAGGGCATAGTCTTGACTGTGCGAGAACTTTAAAATGAAACACAGGAGCACCAGATACAAAGGAAATGGTTTCTCCATATTCCAGTATTGGTTCCTAAATCTTTTACTAGCTGTCTGGTTTGGTGAGTAAGTGAAACCAACAATTTCCACAAGTCCCAAGTCAAAGCTGCTTGCTGGATCTGTTACACCCATCACAGTGCATTCCCCATCATAGAGGGTGGAATATCTATACTGCGAGGAGCAGTCTTAGTCAAATCACAGATTTGGCCGATATGTCTACAGGCCATATAAGGGATATGTGCCAAATAGTGCAAATCTCACTCATCCAAATTAGTTTCATCTGATTTACAATCTTGAGGACTCAGAATTGAAAAAATGTAAGTCAGAGTAAAGCAAAAACAAAATACCACACACAGAGAGCAAAAATTGATCTCCATTTATCTGAGAAGAAATTTAAAAATATATTCTTTTGATATTCTTGATAATGTGGGATATTCAGTAAGCAGAGCAGTTTTAAACTGTTGTAATTTCCCCATGGCCTTAACACATTGTAAGAATGCTGGCTGGCATCTAGACAAATGCTATACACATTGAATTACATTTTGCATGTTCGAAGGAGTGATTTTTTTTTTTTTGCTGATTCCCCCTTTCTTCTGCAGTCCTCTGTTCCTTCCAGGAAGACGTCTTTGAGGGTTGGCAAAAAATCCCGCTTCCCCCATTGTAAACGTGAAATTTTTGTGTGTACACAACATTAATTTGGATGTCTTTTTTGTCTTTTTCTCTATCTTTTTTGGTGCCACTTAATTCAGTAAACCTCTTAGAAATCCCTTAGAAATCCCTTAAAAAAAACAAACATCTGTTTATTAGCAACAAAAGCTTGCATGCTGGCATGAAAAGGCATGCACACACAAAAACTCTTAAAATGAATTTGGGGAAACTACCTGAATGTTTGAATATCTTCTAAAATAAATAATTCACAAGCAACTCCATAACTGTATGGAAACTAATTCAAATGACTTCAGAAAAAGGCAGCATTTCTCACTGGACTTTGTAGCAGAAAGCTGCAAATATGGTTAAAAAAATAAACCTGAAAATAAAACTGTGTATCCAGAGTTCTCTTTTCCCCAGTTCCAAGGGAAAGAGTTCCAATTTTATACTTACCCTAGAAATTTCTGCTAAATGTGTATTCATGTCTTGGTCACTGACTTGCACCATTTGGCGAATACCTCTGTAATAACTACAAACAAAGCAAAATAATCATTTAGCTGAAGTGATACAATATTTATTTTTATACAGTTAAGCTTTGCAGTGGTGTTACAACATTCTTCTGAAAGGTACAACTTGATCAAAGGTTTATTTAATGCAGTATCCCATCAGTAATGCCTTGCTGTGCCAAATGGACCGTTATTGTTTCTTCTGTAGTTAAACATGCAATAGGCACAATCCATTAAGCATGCTCCTGCATGCTTAATAAATACCCATTTATTTCAACAGGCTATGCATTGCATCATGGACAGCACCGCTTCAACTAAATGGGAGAACTGCCAACCTCCACATCAGCCTGCCCAGATGCTAAGGGCATTGCTGGAATAAACTTGGTCATGACCAGAGAGAGGGCTTTGTAGGTGGTGGTGTCCTGCCTACAGAATTCAATGCCAAGCGAACACCTTTTTATTCTAACAGCAGGTTTAGTCCTGAATTTCTAGTGGTTTTATGCTACATGTTTTGCTGTTTCATCTTTAATGGTTTCAGTGTTTTAATTTTAAGTTGCCTGGAAAATGTTTGAAGGGAAAACACAAATGTGTTCATAAACAAACTTTTAATGAAAACCTCCCCTAAGCATCAAGTCAAGCTTTTTGTGAAACCCACAAAAGCATCTAAACAGAGAAATCATAGATCCTTAGAATACGACAGAGTCTTGGAGGCCATCTAGTCTAAATGCCTGCTCAATGCAAGAAATCCAGAGCTTGAGCCTCCCCCAACAGAAGGCTGCCGTGCCTCTGCTTGAAGACCTCCAGTGAGGGAGAGCCCACCACCATACTAGTTAATTGGTTACAATGTCAAACTCTTCTTACAGCTTTTCTTAATGTTCAACCAAAATCTACACTCCTGTAACTTAGCCCACTAGATCTGCCCCTCTATCTGACAGCCCTTCAGGCATTTGAGGGTACTCGCATGTTTCCTGTCTTCTCTCCTCCAGGCTAAACATACCTAGTGTCTTCAAGCTTTGATAATAGGACCTGTTTTTAAAGGCAACGCACCATCTTCATTGCCCTTCCATAAACTTTTCCCAGTTTATCTACATTCTCCTTAAAGTACTTCAGATTTGGTCTGACTAGTGCAGATGCACTGTGTCCTCACTCTATTGCTCTGGATGTCAGCCATTGTTCCACAGCTGTGTTTTGAAAAGTTCAAGCTGATTTTTTTAAAAAATTCTGCTGCATTGTTTTCTATGTATATTTTGTTCCCAGAAGTAATTCCAAAAACATGCACCCAAAAAGCAAAATGTTATAGTGAAGCCACCTTAGTACAATAACAGGCAGTATTCTGTATGATGCAAGTAATTTGAATACACATTCTTTGCCCTTAAAGTAAATGCAGCAAGTGTGTATTCAAACCACTTCCAGGTGTCTAGAATGTCTCTTTTGGAGACCTATAGAGAGATACAAGTTCCCTGCCTTAAAAATGCCAATGAAAACTACTGGCAGAAGATGCAGTCTTCCTTTGTCTAATTCCCACGTTCATTTCTGATGTGACAAAATCAACAGGTTTGTCCTATCCGTTTTATGCAGGAAACATTTCTTATGGGTCACCTGGTGAGAAAAGGAGTAGTGAAAAAGTGAAAAAGACCTGAAAAAATTTCTTCTACTTACTCTTCAACCATCTTCTTATACTTAGAGATCTCTTTTGCATAAAGTAGCTTGTTACTTGGAGAATCCTGAAAAATGGAAGACAAACAAAATTGATTTTTCAAGTCCAATTAATATGAGGTTTTAGCTAGAAATGTTAGATATTTGTAATGGTAGGATATTCTTAATTTCAGTGCAGGAAATAAAGGAAAGGACACAGCTCAGTGAAATAGCACCTGGTTGGCATGCATAAAGTCCCAGGTTCAAACCATGACATCTGAGGAATGGCTGGGAGAGATGCCTCTCTGAAACCACGGAGCATTGACACTGCCAGGCATATGAAAAACACGAAAGCAGCAGCAGATGATACAGTCTAGCATTAAAGTTAGTAAATAACCAACAGCAACAGAAAATAAACTAGAATTAAAAGGCCCAGGCAAATAAAAGCTACTTTTATCCAAAGATTAACTTTCATAGGGGAGGTGCCAGGTGTAATGACGGAGGCAGAGCATTCCCAAGAGGTGCAGTATGGTGGGTGGGGGAGACGGCACCTTCACCAGTCTCTGTCATCTTTGGAATGTCCTTCCAGAACTGCTCCATCATTCTCCCCCTTGAGAAGCTTTTTAAACCTGATAATTTTCCTTTTTAAAAGTAGCATTGAAAAATTGGTTTTAAATGGGCTTCCAGTTTTAATCCTAGCGGCTATTTTGTCTTACTGCTGGTTTGTTCTTATGCTTATTTTATTGTGTTTTTCTTGTAAGCCGCATGCTGGAGGGGCAGGACAGAAATATTTCAAATCAATCCATCAATAATATCTAGAAAAGGTCCTTAAATGAGTGAGTGTGTGAAATGACCTTCTGGTTATAGCCTTTATACAAGTGCAGTAGTGGCTAGAAACCTTTCCATTTCTTCCTTCTCTAATTCCAGCTCACTTCATGACTAGCCTGTCCTTTAGTCAATGATCTATGGTGATGTAGGGTTTTATAAGCACATTTGAATTTGTTCTGGATATTCTTTAGAATCACCCAATTTCTCTTCACCTTACAGATGGCTATATTTATGTTCTGCATACAAAGTTGCTTCATCATAGCAAGGACAAAGAGGAGGGAAATTCACGAGGCTACATTTTTAGGGGGATTTGCTATGTCTGCTGCCCAGATATGCAGATGAATGGATGGAAATAAAACTCACAGCAGTGTTTAAAATAGGATAGGACAGGTGGTATGTGTTCAAAATAATAGTGGCTAAGAGAGATTACACATTAGAAAAAGTATGATATGACAGACAAACATTAACCTTCAAACATCAACCTACACAACTATTACTTTATAGGCAATACAAATATGGTAAACTCAGGGGTGTAGCTAGGGGAGAGGGGGCCCGTGTTTACCCCTCTCTCTGGCGGTCCCTCTGAGTGAGGGAGATAATGAAGAAAATAGGGAGGGGTGCAGCTGGGGGGCCCAGGCTCTTTGAACCCCTTCACTCAATTATAGCTACACCCCTGGATAAACTGTAATCATATGTATTGTAAACTAGTAATATATGTGCCATTGATGATTAAGTAATGGATTTTCTCTGAACCTCTGAAAGAGCACAAGCATCCTTACAAGCGAAGACAAAATGAATGGATGTATGCACTATTTTCTACTGCCGTGACATTGTCATAATAGTCTTTCACATTCTTCCCCAAATACCTAGAGCACTTACCCTGCTTAATTTGTGCTCTGTTCTTGTGCAAGCATCCATGAAAGTCTGTGCAATGACTGACAAGGAAGCATCCACTACTTCATGAACATGAACATCAAAGATGAAATGAGGGTTTTTCAATATGTTCACCCAAAACCTAAGTGGCAAGCTGTTAAGAAAGCAAAGAAATAAGACAAACCTTTTTAAATGAGCTTAGGTACATGTAGAAAATTAAACCCTGATGTGCAAATTTATGCTTTAATGTTCTGTACAACATTTTTCAGTTTGATTGTACGCTTAAATTTGAATTAGTAGCCAGAATGTGCTTCTGTATTTTACACCAAAACTATAACCAAGGTTTTGCTAAATAGGTACAGATGTCAATTCCATGACTATATACTAAAGAAGTCCAAGATGGAATGAATGGAAGTTAGCTTATTTAGAGAAACTGAATAGTGGTTTTTTGTTTGTTTTTTAACACTTAGGGGTATGCAGATTCACTGCTCAGCTCAAGCTCAGATCCTTCATGCTGTGCTAAGCAGCAGCAAAAATGAGAAATTCCAGTTTCAGAAAATATAGGGAAATCATCAGGACAAAAGTAAAAAGATCAAGTCTGCAAACTAATGTGCTGTGTGCCCTTATATACTAGTCCATCTGTATCTTTTACTGCAAGGAACATTCCCAATTAAATTATTGTAAATGCTCTCATCTTTCTCCTTCAGTGACTTTGCAAAAACATTCCTGCTGCGTGTCCTCATTTTTAGTATTACTGTTCCGTGTTTTAGAGAACCTCAGTTAGGTGGCATAAGTACAATGAACAGCTGCTCGAAACAGTTGCTTTGTATGCACAGTGCTTCTATTGCTGGCTATGTGACATGAAGCTCTGAGTGAAACGATACACCTTCCCCTGCCATATCTAGTAATGGAAGAACCTAGCTTCCATATGTCATAAAACTTACTTCATTCCTATTTCATCTGCATTTAAAAAAAAATCAATGCTGACAGATACTCTCCTGAGTTTTCCACCCCTTCTGTCCTCCCGGTATACCCACACGGCTTACCTGTTTGTCTTCCAGATGTGGATTGTATCCTCATCTTTGATATCATGCTTTTCTGCTTGCTCATCAAGAAAATCAAAGAAGTATTTCACAGCTGGGGGCACAACATGGTTTGAGTCAAGTACACTGTGAAAAAAGTCATCTACAAACTGCTGAAGTGTACCCTGAAGGAGAATTAAAATTAAAAAAAATAAATTAAACATTCAACTTACAGTGCAAGTGTAGCATTTTCCAAATATTCTTTCAAATATACAAGAATGCTTTCTAAACTGATTTATAGGCATCTGTACAGAACTCTATCCCCAACGACCAAAGAATCACAATAGCTTGAAGTAAAGCATTTTTCATATATAAATGGGTAGTAAATGCTACGAACAACATGAAATGAACAGCCATAAAAAACGATCCAGGGAGGTCAGAAAAAATAAAACTGTGCTCTATTTAAAGAGGTGGGGATTTCAGCATTGTTGCTCAGGGAACACAGAAGTGCATATTCTGAAACAGACAACTGAAGAAGAGAATGGATGTCAAAGTAATGCATTTACAATTATGCTTCCTGGATGCATTTTGATAATTCTTTTATGAGCGTTTGTGCTTCTTCCCATTTATTTTTCATACACCTTAATAAATTATAATAAGAAGTATGTGTATCTAATGACTACCTAGATATGTTGGTGTATTTTAAAAAAAAACTTAACATTTAACTGGGACATGCAAAAGTCACAGATGAGTTTTGCCATCTAATCAGCTACTTTGCCAATGAGCCATGAACTCCCACAGAAATTCATTCCTGGCCTGGCCAGATTCCAGCTGGTCCTGTCTGCACTTTCATATTGCCTGTAGATCTTTTAAAGCAGATTTCACATGTCTTGGTGCATGGGAAGTCAGCTCACAGTTGTACTAAATCACAGCCTTCACAGTCTATATGGGCTCCACACAAAGCTAGTAGCTGTATGGAAGAAATAGCTATTCAGCTACAATGCTTATAACCAAGTTAATGCAAGCATGTTAGAAAATGGCTCCTGCAAATTAGTTCACAATTTTAACATTGGAAGCATATTCTGGTCAATATGGCTTTCTTGTGAAGATATATAAGACTGCAACATTAGAGTCTAAAGTCAAACAAATATTTATAAGCAGTTAGTCTGCTTATAAAGAAGTCAGTCAGCCAATTTAATTTTTAAAAACTTGCTCTTAATACAAAACTGCAGATGGCAAGCAGCATCTAAAAAGAAGCACTCCCTTTTGTGCTAAAGAAGGGGAAACCCTCTCCTAAGAAGATTACAGCAATATGTGAGTATCACCTTAAAACAAAGTATGCTTTTCTTTCTCACACACAAATTTAACTGACTGACTCATAGGGGTATGCACAAAACCGGGTAGCCCAGTTCGAGTCCAGATTGGACTCAAACTGGACCAGGCATGTTCGGTTTTGCCAACCCACAAACCACCACCTCTGGTTCAGTTCAGTGGGGGTTTGTGAGGTTTTTTTTTTTTTTAAATTAGTTAAAAATAAATAAATTCCACTCACCGCTATCCAGTCTGGGGGCTTAGATTCAGCTGTGGGGTGTGTGTGTTCCTCCAGAAGTCCCCCCCGCCAGCCTCCATTATGTGCCAAATCACCCTGTTTGGGTGATCTTCAGCCTGTTCCAGGCCTCACCCCTGTGGCAGTGGCCATTTTGGAGGCCAGCGCATATGCCCGATGGGCCTCTGTGTGACCTGGGTCATGATCCAGGCCACACAGAAGCCCATTGGGCATCTATGGCGACCTCCAAAATGGCCACCACCACAGGAGTGAGGCCTGGAATGGGCTGAATACCACCCAAACAAGGTAATTTGGCACATAATGGAGGTTGACAGGGGAAGGGGAACTTCTGGAGACCTCCCCGTGGCCGAATCTAGTGAAATTTATTTAACTAAAATTAAAACAAAACACACAAAAAAACCTCTTGTGATTTTTGAATGGCCATGTGTGTGTTTCGGTCCAATATGAACTGAACCAGGAGTGGGGGGGGTGGAGTCAGTTCGATATCGGACCATCAAACCGAACATGTTCCAGGTCGAACCTGTTCGACATCAAACCTGTTCGCACATCCCTACTGACTCATTCCTCAGCTTACTCCAACAAAACTCACATGATTAATCAACTAAGATTTCTTTAACTGGGTTACAATCCTAGTCATAAGGACATACAAGATTCCATCTAATTCTCACAACTTTGTATTAAGCAAATTCAAACCAGCAGAACTTTTCTTCCACATGAGCAAGGTTTTATCTCATTGAGGCAACCACACTTCTCCTCTAAGCTCAGTAGAGAAAAACTTGCACATGATTTCAGCATGTAGCTGAACACGATGTCAGCTATATACGACTTGAATTAACTTCTTTCTCACTTCAACAGCAAACCATTTAATGCTAGAAGAAGCAGTGGAGACTCACATAAGTAAAGGTAGGGAAAGGGGAAAAACGCAGAGGCAAGTAGAAGTGAGGTGGGCATTTTTTAGTCTACTTTCCTTAAGGAAAGTACACTTATGAGATCACCCAGAGCGCTCTCGCTCTCTCTCTTCCCCCATTGACTTCACAATGCCTGGACCAACGTGAACCAAATGGGGTACAATTGCAGGGATATATAGGAACACCTCAATAGTGTAGTTTGTGATGATGTCATCCACCCCAGTTGAAGATGGTGGACATGTGAACATTTGAGGTGCAAATGAGCTAACTTGTGAACCGCCTAACCGATCTGGACCAAATTTTGTACAGTTGTGTTTAGTACAAATGTGTACAGTTTAGTACACATAGGGACACCTCAATGGGATAGTTTGTGATACTGTCATCCACCCTAATTCAAGATGGCAGATGCATGGACGTTTGAGGTAGAAGTGGGTTAACTTGTGAAGATGGTAATTATCAATTAAGATTATAGTGAAAAGTAAGTATGCAGATTAGTTCTTACCAGGACTTTTTGTTTCCTAAATATTTATGCCAGAGGGTTAGATTGGAATACTATGGCATTTGCATTCTTTGGAAGGTCATGCCACTATAAGCCAGCTAGTCTTGTGGCATGCTCTGACCAACAGCAAGAATTTGCTTAGATGGCTATGCTGGATTTCCCACCTCCCTGCTATGGCTCTCTTTGACATATAGGAGTCATATAGTGATTCCTGTTACTTCTGGAACTGCAAAACGCAGTCTTAGAAGCATAAAGATAAAGTCATTATGTTTATTGTAAACCTCAGACCTGGAGTAAAATTCCACACAGTGACTCATTACTTTATTCATTTATGTCTAGCAAATTAAAGAGGTGTCCCTAAGGATGATAAACATGCACTTGATGTCTCAATTGTACCTTCACAGAGAGGAGCCTTGTCAGGTAGATTTCTGTAATAGCTTTGGTTCTCTCTTTCTCTTTCATGCTCCCTCTTTTAGATTTACCTTCATCAACCTCATCTACTGGCCGAACCAGATGCCAGATTTTATTTTCTTCTTCCAATAATGCATGCCCTGAAAATAGCAAAAGCGACAAATGTTAAAGCCACCGTGCAAATAAAATTAAATTCACTGATGTAGCACTGATGGCCATGTCATAAATAACATACCATAGTACTGCAACTAATATACATATCTAGCTGCCTGTAATTAATATCATTTGCATATTATAAAAACAAGAATACCAAATTAAAGTCCATGAATATGCAACAATTATTCTATAGTACTCTTGTTTTAAATATTCTAATTTTCCATAGTGAAAGACTGAATCAATCTTAAAAAAATAATATGAATTCCAGATTTCCAAGCTCCAGTGCAGAATCAAATATCGAACATCTTATCTATGAAACTGCATAAATATACCACCATGGTTGAAGGTTAATTGCACAAGGGTCATGTGCCTCAATGTTATGTCCCCTACAAACAACTGTAATTTGGTCATGCTGCACATACTAAGGCTGCAGCTGAACATCACCACACAATAATGGGTTACCTTAGCTGGATTTAGCCTCAGTTTGTTATTCCTCATCCAGCCTATCATTGCCTCCAGGCAGGCATTTAAGGAGGTTATGCCTTCTTCTGATGATGCTGACATGGAGAAATAGATTTGGGTGTCATCAGCATATTGATAACACCCTGCACCAAATCTCCTGATAATCTCTTCCAGTGGTTTCATACAGATGTTAAAAAACATCGGAGACAATATGGAGCCCTGAGGCACACCATACAAAAGTTCAGATTTTGAAGAACAACAGTCTCCAAGCGACACCATCTGGAATCTGCCCGTAAGGTAGGAGCAGAACCACTGCAAAGCAGTGCCTCCCACCCCCAATCCCCTCAGACATTCCAGAAGGATACTATGGTCAATAGCATTGAAGACCGCTGAGAGATCCAAAAGGACCAGCAGAGTCAAACTCCCTCTGTCAACACCCAATTGGAGATCATCCATCAGGCCAACCAAGGCAGTCTCTATCCCACAGCCTGCACGAAAGCCAGTGTGAAATGGGTCTAGATAATCAGTTTCCTCCAAGACCGCCTGGAGCTGGGAGGCCACCACCTTCTTAATTAACTTGTCCAACCATGGAAGGTTGGGAACAGGCCTGTAGTTGCTTAATTCTGAGGGATCCAAGGCAGGCTTCTTCAGAAGCAGTCTAAGGATTGCCTCCTTAGGACAAGGAAGTCTCCTGCCCTCCCTCAGAGAAGCATTTATAGTATCTATCAGGCCCTCTACAACAGCCTTCCTGCCAGATAATATAAGCCATGTCGGGCAAGGATCAAGAGGGCAGGTGGTAGGCCACACCATTCCAAAAAACTTGTCCACATCCTCAGGAGTCATGAACTGAAACTGATCCAGGGTCATCACATAACAGGAGCTGCTGAACACCTTGACATCAGACACTGTAACAATTGTGGAGCTTGAATCTAAGAACAATAATTAGAAAATGCGGAATTGGGTTTAATGCCTGGGACTTTAAACTGTTTATGCTTGTTTGGCTCAAGGCCACTTTTTTCTACATGAATTATGTTTTAAAAACATGCTTAATTTGCAGCAGCTACATTTCTAGAAGCGTTTCTGTTTCAGTCACCCAAATGGAACTTGGTTCACACACAGAAAAAAAAAGGATACAGAAAAAACATTTAACTGATAGCGGGTCTGATCTTAGGATCGTTTTTGATTGTCAGCAGATGAGATTTAAAGTGTTTGTGTATTTACAAAGGAAATCTTAAAAATTGAAAACTAGAGAAGATTTGAGGATTATAGCGAGTTGCTACAGATAGAGAATAGGAATGTAAGCTGGAGAGCCTCTGGTTAAAATCACACACAAACTTACCAGATGGGATTAGGCAAGCTGCTTTCTTTCAGTCTCCCCACCCTTAAATGCAACATGGTTATAATCCTGATCTACACTTTATAGATAAATTATAAGGATCACTGAGATAACTTGCACGAAGCACTCTGAACATTCTTAAGGGCTACGTATATACCTATTACTGCATTAAAATTACTAATTTAATGAAAAGAACTGACATATAACTTAATGTGAATAAGAACATTCTGTGACTGGCTAACAAATCTTCACTTCATAAGTAGAATGCAAACATATTCCTCTTTGAAAAGTCCTACTGAAACAAATGAGAGTACTGCAGGAGCAGAACGTTTTTGCAACTCCCAGTCATTTCAACAAACCAATCTGAAATGTGAAATATTACTGCACTTAATTCACCAGACCTTATAACCAGCTAACACATTTCTCTTGCTGGAAAAAAGAAAGCAGAACTGTTACCAAACCATTTGGACATTGTTCTACTTTTCCCTTTTGGAATGAATGTAAATTCATTTTCTTTGCATATTATTATTAATGGAAACCAACTTCATAAACTGCCTAGATTCACATAAAATGACTTCAGTAAAGCAGCCAAATGAAACCTAGGCATACAAAAATCCTTTTCAAGAAGCTATTTCTGCAAAATTGGCAGGGGTAGGTTCTGTATTCAGACCTCATCACAACCTGCTGCTTTTTTCAGGAGAAAAACATTTCTCGTATTTTTATGCAACACAGAACCTCACAAATCATTGTCAGTGTAGGCTATAGCTTTGTCCTGGCTCTCTAGCATTTTACAGCTTTTCAAATAAACAAGCGGGCACTGGATAATTCTAAAAGACCTAAGCACTAATGAAAAAAAGTATTAGCCAGGGATGAAAAATTGCCTTTAGAAAATTCCCCCTGCAAGCCATTTCCTGTGTGAAAAAGAGCACTGGGTGGCTTGAAAGTTATACAAGCTGCCATTGCCATGACTCCTTAGACATCTTTGCTACCTGACAGGGCTCACAGCAGATATGTGGTGAGTATCCTGCTTTTAGCCTCTTTTGAAGCAAAACAAGATTCAAATGGCCTCTGATTTGAATATCTTGTTATGCAACACTTTTGTACACAGAAAAGTTTTGAAAACATGCATACCTTGTTATCCGCAGCTACGATATCCACAGTTTTGCATTTCTGCAGTCAGGTAATTGACACCCGACCCCAGCATATGCGGAAAACAAATGGTCAATGTTCACATATCCGTGGCTTGGAGATGGCTGCCATTTGTAAAAGGAAGCCATTTTGTAGCTCATTTAGTTTTAAAAAACCTCCCTCCACCATGAAAAACTGTGGAATAATGGAATAATTTGCACCTCTGGGGGGCATTGCTGGATAGCTAGAGGCCCGCAGAGCATAGTAGGACACTTTACTTTGCTTTCACCCCCCATTTTTGCTGGTTTCCCAACCTTCAGGAGCTAACCCCTCCTCCCGCCCGATCCAATGTGTCCTTATCCACAGTTTCATTACCCTGCAGATAATGGAGCTCATCTGTATACTTATTTTTACAGTATTTATTATACATTTATAGCCTACTTCTTCCAAGAAGCCTTGAGCAGTGTACATGGCTATATTTATCCTCACAACATAGTACTTATTTTGCAAAAATAAGGACAACATTTCATTTAGGTTTATATGGACTCTGAAAAGCTCATTACCTTTGGCCAGTTTTTTGTATTTAAGAAATTAGATTTTGAAAGTATCAACATGTACTAAAATAAAACCAAACTATACCAAAACTAAGCTCTCATCCTCAGCTTGTTTCCTCCCATGTAAGGAGAGAAAAGCTGGACAACAAAAAGGTCCATGTGCCTCTGCCATCTCCTATCACAGGAAAAAGCCGGTGTTGAAACAGCTTCGTCTAACAAGCAGGATGAGACCCTCCCAGGGAAACAAGGACAGGAAAACAGCTCATGATCAAGGAGCTGAGCACACAAAAACATGTGAAAAACAATAATTGGGAGCAATAGCAGAGGGCACAGTGTACTCTTGTGTCTGTTGTGGCTTAACTTCTGTACTACCAAGACTCCTGCAATGCTCTGGGCTGAACAATTATGACTGTGTTGAAAGAGGTGATTAAGTGCAGTTCTTTCATGCCATTTAGTGCCTTGCCTTTCTGTATAAGCTCTTTAGAACTTTAAAAAAAGATTTCAACATTTCCTGTCTATTAATTTTTGTGATTAGGGGCTTGGTTCTAGTTCAGATTCAAGACAAAGAGATTTCGGGTTCAAGTTCTGGTTTATAGAAAAAAAGCTTATTGGAACTAGTTTTAGGGTTTGGTTTAACTTTCTGCTTAGGTGTTTTAATATGGATGTGCACAAATCGAGATTTGAAGCACAGATTGAGAACCTTTAAAAGTGAGGAGAGCAGATCTGTACCTGTTTCTCCACGGCTCTACACAGCTTCCTGCTTCTGGGGCGGCCCCCCATCCCTTGCACAGTGGCAGCATGCACATGGCCTCCATGCATGCATGGAGGCTGTTGCTGACCACTCAAATGGCCATCACACATGTGCATAGGCCATGTGTGTGTTGCTACCATGCAAGGGGTCCTGAGGAGTGTGCCACCGCATGAAGCTGCAAGGAGGAGTAGGTACAGACCTGCTCTCTTCATTTTAAAGGTGCTCAGTCTGTGCTCTGACTCAGTGCATGCATCTTGATTCGTCCACATCCCTATTTTTAAAGTAGTGGCATAATCTCTTAAAGTCCTTTGACAACAGTGAAATACCTTTTTACACCTAAGATGAAAGCCATTCATTCTTGCATGCTGAAAACAGCTTTTCTCACAATGATTTTCCAGCCAATCAGAACAGGCCAACTCTGCCATTACGCACTGATAACACTCTCTTTACTTATGGAATCATAAAAAGGAGCAATGCATCGTACTTACTTTCCTCAGGCATGTCTTGTTGGTGATCCTCTGGCTGCTGGGAGACTCCCATTTTTGACAAGATGAGAGTGGCACCATCTCGTACCTTCAAGAAAAAACCATAAGGAGAAGCTGATCAGAGTGACAGAAATACATTTGACTTCTATGACATTTCCACCCTGCTCTGTAGCACAGAAATATTTATTCACCATCCCTGTTTTGCTTGCTGCTTTGCATTATTAAGTTGTATAATTTAGATGTACACACTGAATTTTCATGCATGAGTCTTAGTCCTGCATATCATACTTTGGAGCAGGGGATACTCCAAACACTTAATCCTGTGTGTGCATGTGGCTGTGGGTGCCTTTGAAGTGAATTAGATGCACCCATCAGAGCATCCAATTGTAGCTACTTGCTATTGAATGTTTTTTCTCCCATCAGCTAACTCAATATTCAAGCCGTCAGAGTCATCACATCCTGGAAACTGAGACTCGCTAAAGAGGTTACTGGAAGCTCGCCTTGTCTGAAGCAAAACTGACCACCTTGTGTTCTGACAGTATACAAAGCTGACTTTTATCCTGAGCAAAGAATATATCCAAAGAGGCTGCAGCTTGTTCTAACAGATGAAGCACTTCAATAATCACCTAGTTGCAGCAATTGTCAATAGAATTTTGCAATCTTTAAGGCTTTCAGACTGGGCTTTAGAAGGCAACTGAAAGAAATAACTCACATATTTGATTGGAAAAGGGATGTACATTGCTTCAGCCAAACAACTTTTTAAAGAAATCTGTGTGGAACTGGAAAGTAATCAACAAATATTAACTGTTCCAAATGCTTCCTTACATTATAGTGCATCAGGGTATTGATGCGTTTCCACCTGCCATCTCTTTGGGATGTTAAATCCAAGTCTGAGAGTATTTGTGCAGTAGAACCTGGACGCCATTCTGAGGAGCAATTATATAAAAAGAAAACCACATTTTATTGATGTACAATTAACCAATATCCACCAGAAATGAGCTTCCATTTAGCAAAGCACTGAAGCATTGCAGAACTCTTAACATCTACTCCCCCTCCAAAAAATTAGTCTTGCTTTCAAAAGAAAAACAAGAACATCTCTCTCTCTCCTGAACAAATCTGAAAAATGAGAAGGCAACTAGTTGTAGTAATTTCCAAAAAACACATCAGTGCTTTGGTAAAAATAGCTAAAACAGTTACTCGTGATGTAAGCAAAAGTAAAAAGCTTATTTGAGGCCCCAGATTTTCCACTTGTCACACACAATTAACAAGTCTTTTAAAAACACAATCCCTAACGTTAACCAGTTAACATGCCTTTGTTTTTTTTAAACAAGTGAGATAATTGATAGACTATTACATTTGTTGACTATTACATTTGTAGACTATTACATTTGATAGACTATTACATTTTTTATAAACCAAATATTGTATATTCAAGGAAAGTTAATACAGTATTAATGTCATAAAATTATCAGAACATCCTATCTAAATTAGTCCATCTTGATACTGATGTATTTAAATGCTATTAATCAAACAACAAAAAAGACACTTACCAAGAACTACACTGTCTGGCTTTGGCCACTGTGAATAAGGCAGGTTTCGGTACACTTGGTCTATGATCTTCTCCTTCACTTGAGAAATAGTATCACAGTTGAGCACTTTTACTGGTACAGACTCTGTGCCTTCATCTTGTACAATCACATTTACAGTCTGAAAAGTGGGAAATTTCATGGTTATTAATAATAGACAAGAAAAAGCAATGCTGGCATTTACTTGAGAGTGATTTTTCTTTTGTACCTGAAAATTAAAATATAAACAGGCCCTACAGTTCCTTGAGTGTTCTCATTACCATAACACATCAAATGTTTTTGATGGAAATTTGGGTCATGTATAGGAATCTCCATTGGTAACTAGTCAATGAGCCATTTCAGACTCCTGACTATTTTTTCCTTTTATAAGAATACAGAAAAGGGCCTTCAATGGGCCCTTTGATATATTTTGGTGCCACTGGTATTGGATCTTGGGGACTTATTAAAGGCAGGTTTTAAACAGAGAAAAGTAGCCATAGTAGCTGGATGAGCTACCATCTGTGTCTGCTTTGATAAGTCAATTAACAAGGTACTGTAACTGCTGAGTGTCAGTCCAGTTCTTATTGCTCTGTCAAGAGAACAGAGAAAGCAGTCCTCAGGACAGTTAGTGATACTTGATTCTGGTTCCAGAGGCATTTTTCTTCATATTGACAAAGGTAATCAATATGATAAAATCCTCAGATTTCCATCTCCTCTTTAAGTGAATGCATTTCACACACACACACAGACACTCTCTCTCTCTCTCTCTCTCTCTCTCTCCAGGTAGTATACTCAAAATGCAGAATCAGTATATAGCCAATAGGAAAACATCTCACTATCAGTAGTCACTGATAGAAGGATTGCCTTTGCATATTGACAAGTGAGATAGCATTTGCACATACTTGATTTAACTTAGTATGGAAGATTAATGTTGGTAATTAACTTTCCCAGTAATTATGATTCCTGTAATTAAGGCTGTTCAGATATTCATACCAAGGACAGTGAAATCATACAGTTCTAATATTATCCTATGACAAAAAGAAAATACTGTGCTAAATTTACTTTTATCTACTCCTAACACATTCCTTATTAGATATCTGGGGCTAAGCAACACAGATTTGGGGTGGGGAGAACTTTCTATCGAGAGGGTCTTTTTTCCTTTTTTAAAAAGCCAAAACTCTCGGGTCCCCTGAACTAAAAGGTTGGAGCTATGAAACATTTGCTGAAGTCAGGACATGGATTATAGCAAATAGTGGATAAAAGATTTCCACTCATTCAAATGCTTAAGGTAAAATAAAAAGCACAAGCTAGAAAATAATTTCTAAGCATCTTTTTTGATCCCTCTCTCCAGATAAAAATGGGCAATGCCTGCTATGTGTCAGGCTTTCTTATTTATCTTTTATTAAATGTATTCCTCCCCTTTTCTCTTAAAGCTCTCTAGAAATGAACAGATATACACGGTTACTATTTGTTGTAATAAACTGTGTGAAAAATGCCTACAAACTCTTTACTCTTCCCACAGTCCTCCATTTTTTCCAAAATACATTAAATGTGCTTTAAACCAGCACTTTCTAAGAGTTTTAAAAATTACATTTCATCTGATGCCACAGATGTGCACAACTCACTGTCAAACAAAATGAAATGCTCCTAGCGATGTCAATAAACTCTGTGGAGGCCCACAACAGAGTGATTTTATAGACAAAGGATATGACAGCAGAGCTCTGTGAAGTCTAGTCCCAAAGTCTGTGTATATTTTTTATTCTTCATAAAGCAAGACAAATTTCTTACAAATGGGAGTCTATGGAGGCCGAATAATATCACAGGGAACAACACTGCCTAGAGTGCTACTGGGCCAGGTCCAGGTGAGTAAGCAGTTCCAGGTTGCAAAGATGTTATGTTCCGCTATTCACTGGACAGCAGATAGAAGTGACAGAAAGACCTGAAAAAAGTACGGAGGCTGATGCGGAATCAATTAAGGGCAATAGCTTTTTTTTTAGTAGGATTCTATCTAATAGCTAGAGATTTACCTATCTATCTATCGATCCATCTATTTATTTGATTTGTATACCGCCCTTCCAAAATGGCTCAGGGCGGTTCACAACTAAAACACACCACTAAAACAGTAAAGCGCTAAAACTAATTAAAAAACAATAGAACAATTAACAATTTAAAAACATTTTAAAACAACAATTGCCAGAGATGGGGAGGATCGTATCTCAGCAGGGAGCGCATTCCACAATCTATTCACCCTAGTAAAATGTTGAAATACCTAACCCTCTCGATTTGTCTAATATTTGCCTTTCAAAGTCTTCTGAGCCGGTGGCCACCACAACTTTATGTGGTTGGGAATGATGATTCTTTCTGAAATATCCTGCGATCATTTTCTGTAATACAGACTTCCCACTGAAAAATATTACTTAATATTTTACCGAACCTACTAAAATGGTAAGTGCCCTATACCTATTTATCTGTTTGTTATTGCATTTTTACACTGTCTAATAAAATTTTTCTCTAGGTGATTTATGAAAAACAGTTAATGAATTTGCAATCCACGTCCAGATGACCTAATAGACTCCCACACAGTCTTGTTCACTCTTTTGGCTTAACCCAAAGGACCAAATTTACCATCCAATAACCAACTCTGATAAATGAGGTGACCATGTGGTTGGCTCTTCCATGTGAAAGGTTCCTCTCTGAGTTCTATAAAGATCTGGATGCCTGCTATGAGTTACTAGACACCCCTCACCCCATTGTCATTATAGAGATAAAACAAAAATGCCTTTCAAAGTCTTTCTATTCAGCATCTGCTAAAGATTCTTAAAGGAAACTAATACAGAGAATCATGTGATCATTGTCTGACCATCACTAACCAGTTTGCCAATGACTTGGCATGTTAAAGCAAGGCACAAGTGAAGTGAGAGGGAAAAGGAAATATTAGTGCTCAGAAGTAGGACCAGTAAACTTTGCCTTTACATCCTGTGACTTCAATGTAAATCATGGAATAAAACTGGTTTTAAATGATATTATGTTAAAATGACAATCCTTGGATTGGATCCCGCAGAAAAGCAGGTTGCTTACCTGTAACAAGTGATCTTTTTGGTAATCCATGTACACTCACAACCTGGGTTCTGCACTTGTGCAGTAAGCCTCATGGAAGAATTCAAAGCACCATGAGGCCTTCTTTGGCTCTGCCGAATCGCACACATGGCATGTTAATTTCAGCAGAAAAGTGCCTTTCTCCTCAGTTCCTGATCGGCCACTGTGACAAGCGAAGAATGTGCATTGATGGAGTGAGGTAAGTCACTGTTACCCCTTCCTGCAGGGAAGGATGGATGGGTGTTGAGAGTGAAATGGATCACCAAAAAGATCACCTTACAGGTAAAGCTTCAATTTAGATGATGTGGAAGAGGTGGATGATGTGTAGCGATGCATTGGACTTGACAGTCCTAGCAATATTGAAGCCATTGATGTTGAAGGGCCTGGATAATTTGGCATTGGAGTCGGCGGAGTAAGTGTGGTCTTGTAGAGAGCCGCGCACAATTGCAGTTCCTGGCTTTTCTTGGTTTGCCTTCAGAAGGCCAAACATATTTTACAAGTGTTCACATTGTTCACTTTGCACAAACAAATTAAACATTCATGTTTCTCTTAAGAAAGCATAGTACAGCCACATAAGGTACACTTTAAAAAAGGTTTTCCTATTGTCAATCAGAGAGACTGATGGGGCAAGAGAAAAGGAGAAAACTGTGAATGGACTCTAGCTGAGAACAGAAGTCACAGAAGAAGATAAAACCTGAGGGAAATCCAAAAAGTAAGCCAAGAAAAACAATCCAAAGTCAAGCTGAAGATCCAACAATGAAATACCGAAGGAACAGCGAATCCTTCCTAATGTAAGCAGTGCAGTGGACGAGAAGGAACTGAGGAGAAAGGTGCTCTCCCACCAAAATTAATGGTTGTGCCACACGTGTGATTAGGCAGAGCCAGAGCACCTTATGGAGCTTTGAATTCTTCTGCAAGGTTTACTGTGCAGGCCAGAACCCAGGTTGTGAGGGAACATGAATCAACTCAAAGATCAGGTAGGTATTCTAGCATTTTTGCATATTCCCAAAGTTTACATATCTCTACTATCCATAGTTTTGGTAAATCTACTAACTGGGAAATGGGAGGATGTATTTAATTACTGAACTATTATGGAAGCTCTGAAAAAAATTCTTTACCAGTTGCGAATATTCGACATCATCTCCCAACAAACCGGTATCGTTCAGTGTATATTTGGCTTTCATTTGCACAGCATCCACAGGGCCTTTCTCCACCTGATGTTTGATAGCCTTGAACAATTTAAAAAGAGGTTCTCCAGCATTGTCCTGCAAAATTTGTGATCGAGAGAAGTGTCAATATTCTAAATGATTACATTTCAACAGAAAAACAGTGTGAAATAATAGTTGCATTTGAGATCTTACCTTCAAGTACTGATATAGACAGATGGACATCCAATTAGAAAGCATTCTTTCCACAACAGTTTCTGATCTAAAAGAAAAGAGCACACTTGAAATGTTAACCCTTGTGTGTGTTGAATTACGCATGTAGGAAATGTAGCCTGCATATGTATGAACTTGTCCTGCTCACCCAACACATACAATGTTGATACAAAATGGGTAATGGCACCACTATGATCATGTTCAGTGATGCAACTGTATATAAAATATACCAGCAATGTGGCAAGGGGTGGCTATTCTCCTGTCATTTGCTATTATAACATCTTGGAAGTCTCAGAACTTTTACAAGATGCTTAGGGATTGCAAGCATCATCTTCTTTTCAATCATTACACCATCATGAGGATCCACTTGGACTTGGGGTTTATCCTAACACAGTTGGTAAACAGGTCCTGATTTAAACAAAAGGTATTTCCATCTCACTATCGGTATCAATAGACATGTATCTGCTTTCAGTGTTTTGACGGAGTAGAGGCTCTTACTGAAAGCTACATTACCACACTCTGAAGACAACAGAATAGTCAACACTGCAACCAGAACACTATAGTGCTTTTTAGAGTAAGATCACAGCCAGACTGTAAACATCAGAAACACTTACTTAGCCAGAAAGTGAAGATGGTTGGACAGAAAATCAGTTAAAAATTTAAAAGTGTTCAACACAGCCATTTTAATCAAAGAAGCTCTATACAACTTTTTAAAGTTAAAAGTTCAACAATTATATTTCTAAAAAGTGAATAGTTTGTCTTCTATTAAAAAATGTGGCTGTTCTTCTGAATCTTAATATATACAAGCAAATCATCACAGTGTCTTGACCTCTGCATATTAATCACATTTTAATATTTGGAGTAAAGGGATAAGCAAGGGCAATCCATCTCTGCTAAAAATAATGGACGTTCTGCCATTTATTTCAGTCAAAAGGAATCTTTCCTACCTTCTTAGCATCAGCTTAGGATTTTTGGCCACAACATACTGCTCCATTAGCTCCAAGAATAACGTCCTCATGATGTCAGTATAGTATTCTAGTTTCCCATGTAAAGCCACGGTCAAGAGAGATGCAAAATACACTTTTGCACGGGCAGAAAATTCCCTTTGGTTTTCCAGTGTGTGAATAAACTAAAACAAAAACAAAAGACATTGGTGAGTAACAACCATAGCAGACTTACGTTTTTATTGTTCATTTCTAAATGAACAATAAGACACACAATCAGGGAAAAATACAATCCAGCCGAACTGAGTACAAGTTGGTTTTCGGCCAAACTACATGAGGTCTACATGAGGTCTACATAAGTATCCCATTCAACAATCTTCTTTTGTTTTTAACACACTTCCGTATTGGGCATGGAGCTCGTATTTAAATATAAGCTCCATGCCCAATCAGACAGAAATTGCTATTTAATTTTTTTTAGATTCATGAATGTAAGCAAATAATGAGCAAAATCTTAAAATATCTATTTAAAACAATTTATTCCAATGGCTGGTACAGAAATCAAATCTGACATGGATCTGGTGGCAGTATTTCTACTCACTGCCACATTAGTCTTCTACAGACGCAATGATGGCATTAGGTATCATTATACTGATGATATTAATTACATCACCCCAATATCCTTTACACAAGATACTCAAGACACATAACCCAGACAATAGAACAGCAATAAATTGTTATTGGTGTAAATATATCAGGCAAAAATGATTTTGAGAAACACAAAAGGTGACCTTTCATTTTCTACTCACATTAATGAGAAATGATTTACTATTGAGCAGATTGGAGAATTGATTCAATGCCTGTTCAACAGTTGGCCGCCTTGCTTCAGGAATGTCTAGTTTCCCAGTGATCATTACATCTTTTTCTCCATCTTTGGATGGCAGAAAAAAGACTCGGTCTGTGTAAGTTTTGTAGTCCAGCACAGGAATCCCGGCTTCATTGATGTCATTTGTCTGATCTTCCATTTCTATCATTAAATCTGCAACAGGCAAAGGGTTTTTTGGGTTTTTTTAGTGTCTTGGTAGAAAATGTGCTATTAATTCAATTTTCACACATTGAAGCAAACAAAGGATTTCAGTGTTTGCGTGCAGCCTTCAACTTTCTTTTCCTTATCTTGGGCATATAGCAGAATTCTAACTTTAAAGAAAAGCTCATTTTCCCAACTTGACAAGCCTACTTCCTTTTCCAAAGGAGTTGTATGCAGGAATAATCCTGATGAAATCTCTGATTCTGAGCACAACTGTAAGCAACTAGCTAGAGTCCCTTGCGTACCTGATATGCTTAGATTCCAGTCTTAGATACAAAATATTTGGAGCAAAAATAAACCTCTGCCCTTAATGGCACAGCATAAGGAAGTACTATGGCACAACTGATATATGTGAGCACTGCTTCCAGTCTTGAATTTAAAATTAGTTGACAGTTTGTTATGATTATCCGCTCACCCCAGTCCTATTGTTCTTGTTTTGCGAACAGGAAACTGCACTGAAAAAACTGCCATTCTACAAGTCCGTGGTAAAGACAAGACGTTAACCAGAATTCGCCAGGTTGGACTGTTTCATCCACAGGACCAAACTGGCTCTTTCTTATCTACCAAAATAATCAGTTTTGATGGGTGGTGTGTACATGGGAAGGCAATTTTTGCTGAAACCTCCCAGAGACAGAAGCTGGGGTGGTGCATGAATGAATGAATGGATGAATGAATGAATGATACAGTGGGGGCAAAGATTGGAATAATTGCTCTGCTTTTCAAAACCTCTCCCTACCTTGTTACTTCCAACCAGAATTGCCTTTGAGCCCTGACAAAAAAAGTTCAGAATGCTCCCTCAACCAGGGGTGTAGCAAGATTGGAGTGGGCCCAGATATAAGATTTTAAAATGAGCCACTCTCACTGAAGTTCAGCTCATGAAGTAAATAAATCTTAAATGAGACTGAATAGTGGTAACAAAAAGCACAGTAAAAAAATTAAAATTTTATACACACACACACACCCCTATGTGGCACAATAGAACATCATCCTAAGGTTTTTTTTTAAAGGTTTTGTAAATTGTGGATGATGCAGATCATTTAATGGTACTAGAGAAGGACATGCTCTTCTGGTAGCTCCAGTTCTTAATACTCACATCCATTTCGGAGGATGAATACAACTGAAGGAAGCCTGGGCGAGTGCGCGGCTGGGGGAGTCAGTCACATGACTTGCCTTTGGGGGGCCCCCCCAAGGCAGTGGGCACCCAGATAACTCTCCCCTTGCCCTATTATAGTTACGCCCCTGCCCTCCACCCAACCCAAGCATTATGTCATGTCCTGTCTCCTTGGCTCTCTTAAAGTCAGTGACTGCTTTTGCGGAGGAAGAAAGTAAGCACTGGAAACACATCAGCCCTTCCACAGCAGTCCTGGTGCAGCTTTCAAAAAGGAAAGTAGGGGAAATGGAGGCCAGGCCCATAAGCATCTGCAGTGGGGGGTGGGGGTAAGGAGAAGAGGGAGTGTTTGTTCTACCCTTGAATTCTGAATTTACTACAAAAAACAATTGTTTTGATGCATAGAAATTAAGGAACTCTAGTGCTCCACACAGCTGGTAATCTGTTTTGCTTTACAGTAAGATATGTATATGACTAACTGATAAAGCTTTGATACAGAGACTTGTTTCCTAAAAAGAGACTGTAAGTAATTCAGTGAGTTTTGACCATCTTAATAGGTCCATCACCCCTGCAGGGATGAACTGTGGCTGTGAAACCAACTTTAGCCAGGTAGTGGTCCATCCATGACAATGGAGAAACCACTGGATCCCCCATCCACGGAATACCTGCCTGATCAGAACAAAAGAGCAAATCGAGTGTGTGGTTGGTAACATGAGTTGGTTCAGAAACTAATTGGGATAGGCTTATAGTTGTTATGGCTGGTATGAATTCCTGAGCTGCACCAGACAAGCCAGCCCCAAGGCGCATACTGAAGTCCCCCAACACCAAAAGTCTGTGAGACTCCAACACCAACTCCGCAACCAGCTCTGTCAGCTCAGTTAAGGAGTCAGCTGGGCAGCAGGGTATATGGTACACCAATAGAATCCCCAATCTATGCTTCATTCCCAGCCTCAAAAAACACACTCAGTATAAATCAACTGTCTCGCAGGGGCCCTGGTAAGGAGATAGTATTCTTATGGACCACAACCACTCCACCCCCCTGCCCACTTCCCCTAGCCTGCTCCATAACAGAGTAGCCTAGTGGGAGAACCTGGGCCCACAATGGACCACTTGCCTTTTCCAACCAGGTCTCAATTATACATGGCAGGTCAGCTCCCTCATCCATGATCAAATCATGGACAATTTTGGTCTTATTCTGAACTGACCTAGCATTGCAGAGGAGCAAGGCTAGACTTTGTGGGTAGATGAAGCTGCTCCCCGAGACCTGACAGGGCAGCTGGAAGTGGAAACAGTGACTAAATTACTGATTTCCCTTCTCCTGTAATGGCCAGCTGCTCTGCCAGCGCCAGAGAACAGAATTCTTCTATTCCCCACCACTATACTAATAGCTGCCCCAGAACCGCTGGATGCATCCCCAGGGCCATCCCTCTCAAGAGAGTCCAAGCACAGACCTGCAAAGAGGCCTGACACAACCCAATAAAAATGGAGAACCAGAAAACTAGCCCAAACCTCCAGCCCCATCCCAATATAACCTCTCCCAGACCTCAGTCCCACCCTGAGGCCAGCCCTCTTTGGTGGCTGGATTTGGTGGCCACCTAGAGGCGGATCGACGGTTGTGCCTCACATGTGCCTTCTTGGTATTTATGTTTCCAAGAACTCAGCAGCTCCTCCTCTCACAAGAAGCTCTCATGCCAAGTGACAGGTGGTGAGTGTCAGGCAATCTTGGAAGGCAGCCAGCTTGAACAAGACGATAGGCCAGGCAGGCAGTCAGGCTGCCCTTTGTCTGGGCTGGAAGATGGAGCTGGAGCTTCCAGAAACAGAGGGGGTCAGCTGAGTCCAAGCAAGGCAGGGGAGCCGACAGAGTTCAAGCCCACTTGCCTGGCACCTCCCTGCTCTCCTCCAACACTTGTTGCTGGTGTCTCCTTTATGTTTCTTATTAGTTTGTGAGTTCTTTGGGGACAGGGAACCATCTTGTTTGTTATTTTTCTGTGTAAACTGCTTTGAGAACTTTTCTTGAAAAGCTATATTTGTTGTTTGTGCAGTGGATTTTTAAAATTCTGTGTATTTGCATAGTTCACATTTAGCAGACTCACAGTTATTACCTTGAACTTATTTGCTTTTGAGTGTTCAGCCTTATTATTATTATTATTTTACATTTATATCCCACTCTTCTTCCAAGGAGCCCAGCTACATGCTTGAGTTTCTCTTTCACAACAACCCTGTGAAGTAGGTTAGGCTGAGAGAGAAGTGACTGGCCCAGAGTCACCCAGCTAGTTTCATGGCTGAATGGGGATTTGAACTCGGGTCTCCCCGGTCCTAGTCCAGCATTCTAACCACTACACCACGCTGGCTCTCTATTCTATTAAAACTCTTGAGCATTTCATTCAAGTTATTACTCATGATACTTTTGTTTACACCTTGTCTCATTTGAGTACTACCCCATCTTCTTTGCACTTCATGCTAGATTGTGACAGAATATAGATGCGATGGATGAAATGCTGGAAATTGCAATGGATAAGCAATCCATTCCTAGCAACCTTAGGCAACAAATACTAGCTTCCACATAGTGGGTTCAGGTTGAATCAAAGTGGTTTTGAATTTACTCTGTATAGTATAGGTAGAGATTGCTAGGTATATTTCCAGTTGTGCTACTGTATTATGTTTACTCAGTTGTTTTCTTTTGTTCAACCTGTACTGGGCTTTTTGCTGGTCTGTGACTGTATCAATGAAGATTGATTGATAAGACATATAGACATAATTGCTTCAGTTCCCCTCAGAGAAAACTTCTTTGAGGGACTTAGTGGCCCATGTGGTTGACTTCAGTGTTGCTACACGGGACAATCTTTGAAGTAGTTTCAACAACAAATATTTATACATCACCTTTCAACATAAGCAGTTTCAAAAGCGGTTTCCATAGAGAAATAATAAATAACTACATAAGATGGATCCCTGTCCCTAAAGGGCTCACAATCTAAAAAGAAAGATAAGATAGACACCAGCAACGGTCACTGGAAGTACTGTTCTGGGAGTGGACAGGGCCAGTTACTCTCCCCCTGCTAAATAAAGAGAATCACCACATTAAAAAGGTACCTCTTTGCCCTGTTAGCTGGGGTTCACAAGCTGCAGCTCATGCAGAATGCTGTGGCCTGCCTCTTTAGAGGGGAGCCACATATGGTGAGTATGACTAATGGCTTTGCACACCTGCACTGCCTGCCTGTATGCTTCTTGGCCCAGTTCAAAGTGCTGGGGATAACATTTAAAAAGCTAATTGATGTAGGTTCTGCATACCTTAAAGAGCCTTAAGAACTGCAAGGGAGGCCCTGCTCCACATCTGGACCTTGAGGATTGTAAGGGCATGGCTTTTTCCAAGTGCCATAGTCACCTTACAGACCTACATTAGGCCCCATCACAGAGGATAAAAAAGCTTCTTCTTCTCGGAAGCCTGCAGGCTGATCTGGGCTGTTTTTAACTTCTGCAATGTTATTGCTGGAATTTTTAGCTCACTTTCTTATTACAGTTTATTGTATTTATTTTTACTGTTACTCATTTCAGAGTCCATGTGGATGGCCGAGAATGCAGCATGTGGAAATAAAACAAACAATTTTCTGATCTGTGGCCATGTAACAGTCTTAATCAAGAATCTGAATTTCTGGATCAGCATTCAAAGGTGCACGTACCTTTGATGCACATGCATATTTTGTGCTTTAGCTAAATTGCATCATGGGATTTCTGCTCTAAGTTTCTTTGAACTTAGAGCAGAAGTACAACAAAATGTAAAGGCACTTAGGAAAGACTGTTATAGGATTTGATAAGAATACATAAAGACGGTTCACAAAGAAGTCCATATCTATGAAGAATGCAGATGTGGCAAGAATATATAATGCTCAGCTATAAAAGAATAATACAAAGTTCCTAGTTTCTTCCATGGCTTGTTCACAATAAGATTAGAGTAAAGCATAGTGTTAGTATGACTGCTAGAATTTTCTATACACGAGTGTCTCTTCAGGACTATAATATCTGACCTACTTTCTATTTCTAGTACATTTTTGTTGGGAGCTATTGGCAATGCAAAATAATCAGTATCCAAAGATAGCATTGACCAAGAAGCATCTCCCTAAAACACCTCCAGAAAACTGAAAGAGGAATGTAAGAACAATTAGCATTTTTTCTGGTGTAAGAAGATAACCATGATTGGCTGTTCTAATAAGTCTGTTCCATTATCAAATTTTCTCTTTTTATTGGTTTAAAATATCAATAACAGCTAAAACTATGGATGAAGGAGCAACAATCAATAGCAAATAGAAAGCATAACTGTTCTATTGGCAGGATGAAAGAAGGTTAAACAGTTTTTCAGAAATAATGTACAACACTTTGGATTCATCCAAGAGCTTTTAAGCTCTTGACATAGGAGGCAATTACTTTGTCACCTTACAAAGCCATTTGATTTAAAGGACTCCTGGTTTCCTGACTGACTAGGATACCAAGTTAGTTAATCTAATGGCTGGTTTTGTCAGCAGTTTCTATTGACTGCATCATGTAACCGGTTCTCTTTATTCCAGCGGTGTCTCCTACAGACAGAGGGCAAGCTGTCACGTACTGGTAAGGATCACTACTTTGTGGTAGGTGGAAGCCCCTACCAGCATGCAAGCCAAGCAACAGAGCAAACTCAAACTGCAAAATTGTGGTGAATGTGCAGAAGTGGATCAAAGCAGGAAATGCAAGCCAACAGGCAGAACTGGGGCTGAGGGAAGAAATTAGACTAGAGCTGACAAGTGTCCACAAATTTCTAAGAGCAGAAAGTGCTGCATTACACAAGCAAAAGGCACGGTGGACGGGAGGAAGCAAAGGTAAATGAAGACCAACCACAATCTGGAAAGGGTGGAGAAAAACAAGCAGCAGCTCATTTTGCAGCAATAACAAGGAAGCAAGGCTCAAGTTCAGCTTCCCAAATGATCTAGGCTTGAAGGTCCCTACAGCTAGAAGGCCTTTCACAAAGTCAATAGAAATTACCTGAATTCAGGCTGAATACCTTCTTTAAATTTGCAACATATTGGAAATCTGATGTCTACCATGATTCCGCAACAATCACAAAGACGTGGATGAAATGATATCAGCATATAGTCAGCAGAGAAACAGCAGGTTCACAAACCACTTTTACCAGTGCTGCTTCTAAGAGGGAGTATTCTTGTCTTCAGAAGGTCTGCATAAATGTACCTACATCTGCTATGGAACAAGGAGACAAATGCAAGTCTCCAGCTTCAGGACTGGAAATTTATGATCAACCTTTTTTCTATTCTATTTGCTTGTCTTGTTTTAATTAGTAGCAATTTAACTTTTTTCATGAGAATGATGATGTCAAAATGTGCTCTGGGAAGTTCCTGATTTGTATTTTCTGTTCTGACCAGTGATTACTATGAACACAGGGAGTCAGGTCCAATGACATATGGGAAACCTGGTACTCCTCTCCAATTTCACTCCAGAGATCATTCCTAACCAAACCTTTGAAAATATCTTCTATTGTCTTTTAAAGTAAAGGCTTGCCAAAACCCTAATACTCATGCTGAGGTGCACTCTACTAAGGGAATCTGCACATATAAAGTAACAGCAAATTGAAGCACTAGGCAAAATTGAACTTTTAGAAATGGAGTAACTATTTTAAAAACACAAATTTGAGTTTTGTGTAATCACACATAATAGAAGAATTGACTATACAAAAGTACAACTATATATTATAATTTTAGGGCAGAGGAATACTCCTACAAATTATTCTTATGTTTGAAATCTTAATAAACCTAACTAGCTTTAAGTCATACACATCACTCCAGAAGTGTCCCAACCTACTAGTGTTAGATTTGGAGACAAGGCATTTTCAAATAAGTACTCTGATCTAAAATCACAACGTGAAAAGTGATTCAGACTGCAATCCTGTTGACAATTAAGTTGTTTTAAGCCTAATTAAAAATGGAATTTACAGGCTAGTGGTGTGAAGCAGGCGCGTAACAACGATCGGGCAAGGGGAGACAGTTGTCTGGGGGCCCCACTGCCTGGAGGGGCCCCCCAGAGGCACCTCACGTGACTCCCCATTGCCCCCTGCCCAGCCCCAAGGCCCCTCAGCCACTTGCCCTGTTCGCCGTCTCTCCAGCTTGTTCTCCTGGCCGGCAATCGAGCAGCAGACACGCTGCAAAGAGCTCCTTTTCTCCCGCCTCTCAGCTGATCGGCGGGTGGGCGGGGCTTCCACGGAGGTCTGGTGTAGGCCTCTGTGAAGCCTGAACTCGAGTAGGGCCCAAGCCAGCCAGGAAGGAGGAGGCAGCCAGAGAGGCCTCCACTGTTCTCTGCAGCAGAAGACCCCTTGCTGCCAGGTAGAGTGTGAACTCCTTTTTGTGGTTACCTTCCTTCCCCACCCCCCATATATAGGCATCTGCTTGCCATAGGGCTTTCATATGGGGGGGAGGGACTGAGAAGTCTCTGAATATTTATTTTGAAACAGCTTGGAAAATTTGCTGGCTTAAAAAAAAACTATCTAAAAAGGCCTATAAGTGGCTTGTTTCATGGCAGAAAATTACAAAAACTTCTGGAAGAAACAGTGTTATATTTATTTTATTCATTCATTCATTCATTCATTTATAAATGCACTTATGTTCAAGTTGTTTTGCAACCCAGAAGGTCTGAGTGAGAACTGTGAAGCATGGCTTGTGCTTTTATTTTATTTTATTTTTCTTGTGTGTGAACTGCTCCCCAATAACCTGCAGGGACTTCAGGGTAAATCTGGCCAACATGTGAATGCAGCACCTCTATTCCAGAGGAGATGTGTGTTAAAGGGCTTTAAAAGCCTCCTGTGAAAAACCTCCTGGAATCGAACTTGACTGAATTTGTTCAGAATTCTGAGAAAACAAACATAGGCTCACCCTGCATGGTTGAAAGTCTCCTTGGCTAATCTGCAGCGAGGGATCCATTTTAATCATTCATCTTTCTAGTGTGTTCTAGGCATTAAAAGTAAAACAAATGTATAGTACTCAATGTATATCACTATATATTGTGACGTGTGCGTGTGTGTATTCAGTGAAATGTATTTGCAGGCAGCATACTTATTTTGGAATATCAGACTTAAATCCTTGGGGGCCTGGGGTGTGCGGAGGCCCTGGACTTTGAGTGGGGGGGGGCCCATTTTAAAATCTTGTCTCTGGGCCCATTCCAACCTTGCTACGCCCCTGGTGTGAAGATTTACTGACCTAGACTTAAAACCAGAAACAGCACTGCTAGCAAACATAAAATGTGCTGTCAAGTAACTGCAAACAGATAATTTGTATAGTTGTAATTTTATAAATTATGTTTGGACTTTTTGATAAAAGGCACTACATTCTACTAGTAATGTTAGCAAAATCACACTACAGTAAGTAAAACATTTCATTAATGTTTATTAATGAAATGTTTTACTTACTGTAGTGTGATTTTGCTAACATTACTAGTAGGAAGATCTTCAGGATAAAGCCACATGAAATCTCCCTATTGCTGGTTTGTTCTTGGTATTTATTTCATTTTACATTTAAAACATCTCAGTTTCTTTGGTGCATTCTCTTTTTTATCGATGGCCTTTGCACCTAATTGCCAGAAAGCTATGCAATGCATATGTCAACATGCTGTAATCAAGAATGGTTGCTTCTCCTGCATATTCTCCAAAGACAGTTTAAGGCAGATAGTGGCAGACTTTCAGCACATCTTATGATTTCTCTAGAGAGTCCACAAGAAATCAAGCATCAGTCATACCTGTAAATTCCTTTTTGCACCGGTCTCTGACGCTTTCCTCCAAGCCTTCAAGTTGTGATTTAATTTTCTCGTATTCTCGTTCTGCTTGTTGGCTTTTCCGTCTATTAGGAATAGAAGCAGAGAGTACAGAAAAGTTACGGGCTGTAAAAATAAATCATTTTACAACACAGCTAAACAAAAAGCCAGAGGGATCTTTAGAAGCACAGTCTTTTTCCTCTTGATCTTTTAAAGCTGAGAAGGTAGAGAAAAAAAGAAAAACAACAGGCCAAATGTTTAAACTGGTATAAAATTAACACGGCTGTATTGATTTTACTGCATCAAGGAATGCCTGAATATCAGCCCCAAGTACTGAACATGCAGTGTTCAAGATTTTTTAAAAATCCAAAATACCATTGTAGGATAAAGCTGAGTTCAAACTGGCCTTTTAACTCATATTGTTTATGAATTTGGGACTAATGGTTGTATTAGGGATTACTTTTTATCAATATGGTTCTTAATGCTCAGGTTGTCAGTTGTTTATTATTATTAATTATTATTATTATTATTATTATTAAAAAATTAATTGATATACTACTTTTCAATCAAAAAGTTCTTAAAGCAGTTTATATAGAAAAATAAATAAGGTGGTTCCGAGTTCGTAAAGGGCTTATAATCTAAAAATTATCAAAAGGTAGACATCAGTAACAGTTACTGGAGGAATGCCATGTTGGGGTTGAATAGAGACAGTTGCTAAATACAAGAGGATTGCCATTTTAAAAGGTGCCTCTTTGCTCAGCTAGCAGGGAATTGCTGGACATATTTACATTTTATGTTAGTGTAATGTCTGTTCACCCTTTTTATCATTTTACTGAGTACGCGTTTCTAGGAAGATACCAATACCTCCATTCAGAAGTGAAACAGATACCAGTTTTAACTAGTGGTGTGCCCGAACCGGTCCGGCAGCCATTCCAAAGAATGGCCGAACTGCCGGACCGGTCCGGCCCTGCCTGGTTCGGGTCCGGGTGGGGGGTATGTCTTTAAGGGCGGGGAGGGCTTGCTTAGCCCTCCCGCCTCCTTGCCCCCGCCAGCGCCCGTATTGTACAGTATAGGGGCGCTGGAAACCAGCCGCCCCCCCCGCCGCGGCGGCGAAATAACCCCTAAAACCAGCCAGCCCTCCCTCCCTCCCAGCTAGCTGCCTGCCCGCCCGCCCACCCACTCACCCAGTCGCTCACCCGGTCGCTGGATAAAAAGCGAGAGGAGCTCCGGCACAGAGCTCCTCTCGCTTGGAAGGCCTCCAGCAGAATGGTGGCTTGCGCGCGCATGCGCGCGCCGCAAACCACACCGTTCTCCGGAGGCCCGGTCTACCCGCCGGGAAAGGGCCGGGTAGACCGGGCCTCCGATCGCTGGGTAGACCGGGCCTCCGGCGATCGGAGGCCCGGTCTACCCAGCGATCGGAGGCCCGGTCTACCCGGCCCTTTCCCGGCGGGTAGACCGGGCCTCTGGAGAACGGCGTGGTTTGCGGCGCGCTCATGCGCGCGCGCGCGCAAGCCACCATTCTGCTGGAGGCCTTCCAAGCGAGAGGAGCTCTGTGCCGGAGCTCCTCTCGCTTTTTATCCAGCGACCGGGTGAGCGACTGGGTGAGTGGGTGGGCGGGCGGGCAGGCAGCTAGCTGGGAGGGAGGGAGGGCTGGCTGGTTTTAGGGGTTATTTCGCCGCGGCGGCGGCGGGGGGGGCGGCTGGTTTCCAGTGCCCCTATACTGTACAATACGGGCGCTGGCGGGGGCAAGGAGGCGGGAGGGCTAAGCAAGCCCTCCCCGCCCTAAAAACAAGGCCCCCCTTCGGTGCCGGTCCGGACTTCTCCGGACCGTGCACATCCCTAGTTTTAACTCATGGATCAAGATGTTGCAAACAAGTAACCTTTGAAGCAACCCAAACAACACCAGACATAGTGGGAAGTACGAAACCTGTGGAGATTGCAGCACGGTGACTTATAACCAAGGGTTACAATATCCTAACGGCCGCTAATACCACTACAGGGCTCTGGTTCCAGAACAGAAGCACTCTTGTACACAGAAACAGTTGCATGGTTCTCACACACTTTGTCCCATGTTTTCAGCTAATATGTGAAGGGAGGAGTGGGACGGCACACACTGGTCTCACTCATAAATTAGGGTTGCCAACATCCTGTTGCCCGAATATGGGACACAAAGGGGCAGGGGTCATCTCAGGGGCAGGCCCAGCCTGCTCAGGTCCCTGATTCATCGCCACTGCCAGGGACATACGAACAGCCCACTTTTTCTGCTTACTTCCTAGCCATGGAAAGAAAGGAAGCACCACACTGTGACAGCTAAGCTGCAGCTAGGCAACAGGTTGCTTGCTCTTGGCGCTCCAACTTAGATTCAACCCACCCCATGCGTGGTGTGCTCCCTCTGTCCCGCCCCCTTGGTCTTGCTGTTTGGCCCCACTTGCCATTTCTGCCTCCTCTTGCCTCCTTTCCTGTCCACCCATGCCACTCCTCCTCCTGGGGCACAACCTCCATGGCAGAGCCAAAATACAGGGTGAAATGGTATCCTGGATGGGATGACCATTTCCCCCTGGAAATACAGGCTGTCCTTCTTACCCTGCCAGACTTAAGGTTGTATTTTGATGCTGTCTGTTTGACGTGGTTAAAAGAATGGATAACATTAAGAAATCCTAGAATACTTGATTTGGAAGGATTTGATAGAAGGTTCGGATGGCATTCATATTTGTGGTATGACAAAAGTAAAATACATAAAGATTTTCTGAATCACTATGTAAGAAGGAGTCTAATGAGAGTGTGGGTAAAATATAAAAAATGGCTGGAACCTAAAACTCCGTTATGGTTATCCCCGATTGAAGCTTTAGTACGTAAAGAGATAAATATGCAACCGCAATGGAGTACCTATAGCAGGGTTTCTCAACGTGTGGGTCCCCAGATGTTGTTGGACTTCAACAACCATAATCCCCAGCCCCAGTGGCCGTGGGTTGGGAATTATGGGAGTTGAAGTCCAATTACATCTGGGGACCCACACGTTGAGAAACCCTGACTTTAGGGATCTGTTGTGTTTTCAAGAAAAGGGCTGTAAGTTAAAAAGTTTAATTGAAGTACAAAATCTGTTTAGTAATTGGTTTCAGTATCATCAGTTAAATGAAGTTTTTAAGAAGGATTTCAAACTTGGATTTGAGGATCAAATGTCCAGATTTGAGAAGGAGCTATGTGAAAACGATGAAAAATTAGTGTCTAAGATGTTGCTTTTGGAAGAGACAAGAGATGAAGTGGTTAAAACGACTATGATAAAATGGGCTCAAGATGTGGGTCATAATATAGATATGGCAGCTTGGGAAAAATTATGGAAAACTGATTTAAAGTTCACTGCATGTTACACTTTAAAAGAAAATTATTATAAGATGATGTACAGGTTGTATTTGATGCCTAAAAAATTGGTGATAATGTATAAAGATGTTTCAAACAAATGTTGGAAATGTGGACATTGTGAAGGAACTTTTTTTCATATGTGGTGGTCTTGTAGGAAGGCAAAGGCCTTTGGGGACATGATATATAATGAGTTAAATTTTTTTTAAAAAAATGACATTTCCTAAGAGCCCAGAATTCTTCCTGTTGGGAATAACACAAGGGGAGTTTTCCACAAGCAATTTAACATTCTTCATGTATGCAACCATGGCGGCCAGAATAGTATATGCACAGAAATGTAAGGACAATGAACTGCCCTCAAAAGAAGATTGGCTGATAAAAAGTTTGGAATATGCAGAGATGGCAAAACTTACAGTACTGATAAGAGATCAAAATTTGGAAGGTTTTAAAGAAGATTGGAAATTATTCTTACTGTACCTAAAGAACTATTTTCCTAATATTGATTTTTCATCAGGGTTTGAAATTTAGTAATATTAGCAGGTTGAGTAGATTAAAATCGAGTTTGGTAAGATATAGGATATATGTTTTGAATTATTATAGCAAGGGTTAATTGTATAGTTAGTGATTCGCGCTGATTGGTGAGCTGGAAGTCAATTTTTGTTTAATTTGATGTAATGAGATGTTCAAGATATTGTTAAAATCAATAAAAATTTAAAGCCAAAAAAAAGAAAGAAAGAAAAAGAAAGAAAATACAGGCTGTCCTCTGTAATCCGGGACTGTTGGGAACCCTACACATGATGATGGTGCACACAATAAGCCCAGCTAAGCTTCTACATGCTCAGCATTAGTGTGAACATGTACAGCCCAGGGCTCCCAACAGCATGGAAGAGCTGTAGAGATCTTTCACACCATAGCACTACCCCTTTATTACAATCACAGACCAGCATAATTTGCAAACAGAAGTCCAACAAGCATTACCCATTTAAACTGTATGTGTGTGGGTGAAATGTGCACATTACTTTTGTTGTCGGTTCCTATTTGTAGTATTCTACTTCTAAGGCAAGTGTAGAGGGGTGTGTGTGCATACAAATAAGGAAAGGTAAAAGTAATTTTATTCATATTTATCTGCAAAGAACACTTTTCTTCGCCATCAACATTTATCTTTGGCATTTCAGCAATAAGAGACTCTAACTTACCTGTAACAATAGATTGCAACGAGGATAATGGCCAGCATGGGAATAATTACTAAGGGCAAGATCAGGCCCAGTGGCATGTCGCTTACTTGTGTATATTCCACTCTTCCTAGGACCCATTCTTTGAAGCCAAATTTGACCTAGATAAAGAATTGCACATACATAATGAGATCATTCAAAGTTATTTTTCTGTGCATGACAATGCTTAGCTCCAAGTCCTCTTGTCCATGATTCAAGAATATCAAGAGAGTTCAAGTTTCCAGTTGCCTCACAAACTTAATTCCTAAATAGTATAACAGACTAGAATTTAGCTGAAGTACAAATTATCTCCTAGCAAAATCCTATGGGTATTAAAGTTATCATGCCGACTGATTCATATTACAGTACATGGAAAGAATCTAGAAGGGTCAAAATGCAAGGCAAAAAGGGAAGGTCCAAAAAGGTGGCCAACAATGAAAGAAGTCACAGCATTAACATTAGAATTATTTATTTAGTTAATTTATAACCTATGTTTTGTCTGAGCCAGACTGCCTTGTAGGTACTCTACAACACCATAATGGTACAAGTGTAACTTTAAAGACTAAAAATAAGATCAGCAATAAAATAAAATATGTCAAATACAGAACAGCAATACATTAGATTGATCTAAAAGCTTTCAAACACAAATGTGTTATGATTAGATATCTAAAAGGCAAAAGTAGTGTGCAAACCTGGCCATTTTGGTACATGTATACCTTGCTGAATTGTAAAGAGGCATTATAACATTTAACCTTCTTGTTATGTAATAGCTCATAAATGCCAGAGTTCAATTCCCAGCTCTGCTTCACTGAGGCCCAAACTGAGATGTATTAAATCACATTAAATCTCAGCAGGTCTGGACAGTCTTTCCCTAGTGACTACAATGTGTAATCCAAGAGGTACGTACACCCCAGGATACTCTGTGCATTCCTCAGATCACATAGTATTTCAGTGGTGCTTCTAAAAGTACAGCTACCCTAGGTAACCACTGGCTTGTGCTGCTAGCTGGTCCTGAAACTAAATGAATGTACAGAAAGATTTCACTTTAGCAAAAGAAAGGGAAGTGTTTCTCCATCTCGCAACAGGACACATGCAAACAGGGAGTGCCACGGGCAGAAAAGTCACCACCTCCCACCACCACACACACACATTCTGGGAACATACAAATCATGCACTAAGGATAACTCATTCTTAGTGTCACTCAAAACAAGATACTATGCATGCTACTATAGAAAAAATATGACATACGCTGAATTCTGGCAGATTATTAACTGTATCTCTCTTCTGCCTTCTCTTTGGCAAGGGCTGCTCTTCAGGTGGTTCACAGTATAAATCCTTCTCAGTCAGGGTTTTTATGGTACAGGGTTCTTCACCCACAAATGCTTTGGCCTCATCAATCGTCATAGCTTTGTCCAGATTACTACCCTAAACAGAAAAAACAGTACATGAAGCCACTTTAAGTATCAGCTTATCTTGGGATCTGTTTCATAGGGACAGTGAATGGGGAAGAGGCAGATAGTGAATTCATACATTAATATTTTGCAGAATTTTATCTTAGAAGAGCAGAATTTGATATATTGTGGATTTGATATATACATGTAAGATAAGGAAATACCCTCAGGTCAGTGACATAGTCAGGTTACCTATTGTTTTGTTTACATATGTTGTTGCTGCAGGAGAAGCAGAGGGCAGGCCTTGATTTAGATAAAACATGCAACATCCTCCCCTTGTGGCAACTGGAAGTATGAAACAGGTCAAATTAAAAAAACCTAGTTGGAAAGAAAGATAACGACAAGAAACCCCACTGACAGCAAGCGATCAGAGGTATTCCTAAGCAGCTCGATATGCAAAAGCTCCTAAAAAGCAGCAAAGAGTGGCATTTCCCCCCTTTCATTGCACTGGCCCTTGAAAATAGCAATCCAGATGATCCCAACTAACCACAGGCATCAAGCTAAGTTAATGGAAGCAGGAATGAAAGCATCCAATACAAATGCAGAATGATCTTTTACCAAGGGATGGCGTGGAGGAGTCCTTGCCTTGTCACATTTACCTTTGCATGAATAAGTTTGTTGACCTGTTTTTTGACACCATCAGTGAAATTTTCAAAGGTTGGATCAGCAACGTACTGAAACTCTGTTGATTCCACCTCAAAACCATCCATTTTAATATGTATAATAATCCTATAGTTTTCTGGATCCTCCAGTACAGGTGGAGATAAGAAGGTTATTGCAGTGTCATTGATTTTTGAGATGTCCTTTCCTTCAAACTAAAAGATGACAAAATAGAGCATTGGGGTTTTGATGAGAGCATTACACTAGTACTTACCAAATTTATGTTTATTTTATCACCTAATAAAGCAGACCCACTGTGAAAACTGTAAACTGTCACAAAGCCATTTAGAACCAGCATTTGGAAGGGAAGTGTGTTCATATTAACTGGTGCTGCCACCACTCATGACCAATGGAGCTGCTTAAGGTGGCTAGATTGCTGCTATACTTTCCTCCAAGAGGCTAGGAAAGAGCCTTTGACAGCGGGCTGTGACCAACTTGCATTCACTTTGTGAACAAAGTTGCTCATGTGCACTTAGACCTGGACTCCAAGTTAATGTCAGTACCAAATGATTTGTCTCAAACACCATCTAGTCCTGTTGTATTGGATACATTTTGATTGCTGTTCTCTGAGGGATGTGAACAAGATCCTTGGTAGTGTGAGGGAAACTTCATGATACTATCAACCATAGGCAGCCATAGGACGTTGAAATTTTTCTAATTGTATTACTGGATGAGACCGTGGAGGAAACCCAGAAGGTTTCTGAGGAGGACTTCTGCTTGGCCCCTTGACCTTTAGGGTTTTCTAAGGCTCAACCTTGTTTCCCATGTTGATTAACACCTATGTGAAACAACACATGTTGTACAGAGATCTGGATTCTGGAGTCATCAATATGGAGATGACATCCATCTCTCCCTCTCGCTCCCCCTATCTATCTGTCTGTCTATCTATCTATCTATCTATCTATCTATCTATCTATCTATCTATCTATCTATCACATAAACACAGATAGATAGGTGTGTGTGTGTGTATGTGTCTCGATTTGTACACTACCCCAAAGTTCTATCTCTGGGTGGTTTATAGCAGCATAAACAAATCAGAACAGAAATTAAAACTTTTAAACAATTTAAAGCCAGAAGTCTAGTTAAAAAGCTTGGATGAATAAATGTGAATTTAGATACTTTTTTTAAAGTTTTCAGAGAGGGGGAAGCTCTTATTTCAGGAGGGTGTGCATTCCACAGTCTCAGGGTGGCAACAGAGAAGGCCCATCCCTGTGTAGCCACGAGACAAGCTGGTGAAGACCTCTAGCAAAGGTCCATCACAATTGAAGTGACATCCATAGAAAAGAAGATGTTTAAGAGAACATCTTCTTCAGATCCTGGGCCTAACGTGTTTTAGGCCTTTATAGGTTATAACCAACACCTTGTATTTTGCCCAGAAGCCTATTGCTAGCCAGTGTACTTCTTTTAATATAGGAGTAACGTGGTCTCTTTGAGATGACCTAGAGACCAAGCTGGCTGCTGCATTATGTACGAACTGCAGTTTCCAGACGACTTACTATGTAAAGGCAGCCCCACATAGAGTGCATGGCAGTAGTCAAGTTGAAATATGTTGGATATTACTAGCATATGTATTACTGTCCTAGGAACATAGGAAACTGCCATATACTGAGTCAGACCATTGGTCTATCTAGCTCAGTATTGTCTTCACAGACTGGAAGTGGCTTCTCCAAGGTTGCAGGCAGGAATCTCTCTCAGCCCTATCTTGGAGAAGCCAGGGAGGGAACTTGAAACCTTATGCTCTTCCCAGAGCGGCTTCATCCCCTGAGGGGAATATCTTGCAGTGCTCACACATCAAGTCTCCCATATATGCAACCAGGGCAGACCCTGCTTAGCTATGGGGACAAGTCATGCTTGCTACCACAAGACCAGCTCTCTTCTCCGAGCTGAGGTTGTTTATTTCAAGAAACTGACGCAGCTGGCATCACGAAGCTGACAGAAAGCACCTCTGGCCACTGCCTCCACCTGAGACACCAGGGAGGGGTTTGGATCCAGAAGCACTCCCAGACTTCATAACCTGTTCCTTCTCGGGAAGTGTGACCCCATCTGGAACTGGCAGAGCAAAATCATCTCCCAAGTTCTGACCCCACACAATAATTATTTGCGTCTTATTTGGATTCAGTCCCAGTTTGTTGTCCCTCATCCAGCTCATCACTGCCTCCAGGCAGGCATTTAGGGAGTTTATGCATTCTCCTGATGATGTTGACATGGAGAAATAGATTTGGGTGTTATCATCATACTGATAACACCCTGCACCAAATCTCCAGATGACATCTCTCAGCGGTTTCATGTAGATATTTAAAATATTTGGAGATAGTTTAGAGCCCTGGGGACACCATATAAAAAGGTTCATGTTTTGAAGAACAACAGTCTCCAAGGGGTACCATCTTGAATCTGCCCAAGAGGTAGGAGCAGAACCACTGCAAAGCAGTGCCATCCACTTCTAAACTTCTCAGACAGTCCAGAAGGATACTATGGTAGATAGTATCAGAAGCCACTGAGAGATCCAAAAGGACCAACACACACACACAAACACACACACACACCTCCTAATTGTACATCATCCGTCAGGCTGACCAAAGTTGTATCCACTCCACAGCCCACCCGAAAACCAGTTTGAAATGGGTCTTGATAATCAGTTTCCTTCAAGACTGCCTGGAGCTGAGGGTCCACCACTCTTTCAATTACACTGCCCAGCCACAGAAGGTTGGAGACAGGCCTATAGTTGCTTAACTCTGAGGGATACAAAGCAGGCTTCTTCAGAAGTAGTCTAATGACTGCCTCCTTGAGAATGGAAGGCATCCCACCTTCCCTCAGATAAGCACATATAATTTCTACCAGGCTTTTGCAACAAACCCCTTGCCAGATATCATAAGCCATGTTGGGCTAGGGTCAAGAGAACAGGTCACAGACCATGCCACTCCAAGCAGCTTGTCCATATCATCAGGAGTCAATAACTGAAACGGATTATCAGATCCCAAGGAATCAGTGGATGTGCTGGACTGGGTGGTTGGAGGCAGTGATAAGCTGGATGTGGGCAAACAAACTGAGGTTTAATCCAGATGACAGAGAGAATGGAAGTCACAATAGGAGAGCCACTCAGGGAGTAGGGATTCAACTTACTCTAGAGGAAGTTACACTCTGTCTAAAGGAGCAAATACTGGGGATTATCCTGGCTCTGACATTGCACTAGGTGGCAGCTGTAACCAGGAATGTCTTTGTACAGTTTTGGCCTGTGCATCAGCTGCAACCCTTCCTGGAAAAAGCAGATCTGGCTACCATTACCCTTGCCTTAGTCACTTTGTGTTTGGATTACTCTATGTGAACACACTCTATGTCCTTGGACAAATATTCTGAAACTTCAAAATACAGTTGCCAGATTAATATCTGGGGTCCCTTGGGTAGATCATACCATCCCAATACTGAAAGAACTGTTACAGTTTTTAGCTGTTACTATTTTATGTCTCTTTTTTGTTTGAAGCAGCACTGGGGGTCTATGTGACAAAAGGCAGTCTAAAAATAGAACAAAAAAGAGATGACTAATACACTGAAAAAAACCAAGAGTAAGAAAACATCAACTTGCAAAATGCTACAATAATTGAGATACTTTGAGGCGCTTCACAAGAGCAATGTGAAGTGCTGAGAGGTTTGTGGGGATAGTGGCTTTGACATGCTCTCTCCCGCAGACAATCACTTACCCATCGCTGGGTGGGCAGATTGCATGCCCAGATGTGCAGCGGCTCTCAGGCAGGCCACCTGCACCTCATCACACCGCGGCTGGCAGCTCTGGGGACGGGTGGAGAAAAGGGCCACTGTGTTGTGCCCCGTGTCCCAGAGCCCCAGTAATCCACTGCACGAGTGCATGGTGCATTCCTGGGGTCCCACCTCCCCACCGAGTGTGTCCAACATGGCTGTAAGTAGCTGTGGCGGACACACAATCGTAAAAATGGGGTTAACGGAGTTACCCTCATTTAAGAGGGTGGCTAAACAGGTGGGCTTGCCGCCATGGAGCCACTGGGCTCGTCCTGGAGCCTGCTGGTTCTCACAAGTGTGTAACATTGGGCTGGGCTCCCTTAGCCCGGTTTTGCTTGCTCATTAAAATAGCTTCATTGTTTCAATAGCATGCAACTGAACCATTTTGAATTTTTCTAAGGATGTCAGAGTAGTAGTTTTATGAATGTTCGTGACCATTTTAACCTTTTCAGAACATTCTATCCAACCTAACAGCTCCCAAATCTATCCATATTCCATTTAAGTGTTCTTGTCTGAGTATTCTGCTTGAAACAACTACTAATGTATTGTCATACAAGTAATAGTGACAGGTAAAATAGCAACAGTTTTTAGCTGCGTAAAGTAAGACATCAAATATCAAAAATGTGGTGAATGTCAACAATCTCAGATAAATTTTCTCAGTGCCCCAAAACTTCCAGACTGTATCGCCTGTCAATAAATGAGATGGTCAGTATTCACTGGTGTATTTATAAAAGGCAAAGAAATGTATCTTTGAAAATTCACAACATTCAGCTTTGTTGCAATCACATGAATGACCAAATTTTGAGACTTGCTCACACATTTCAGATAGTGACTTGTGTATGTTACAGTCAATAATATAAACAAAAACACTACCTGAATTGATTGAGCAAGCTACCAAATGCACTGAAACTAATGAAGGTATTTCAATAGCCCTTGGATTAGGACCCATTCAGGCATTGCCCAGATAAAAAAGTACGTTTCCTTAGAAAGAAGAGATGAACGTTACCTTTTGTGGCTCTTCTATCTCCCTCCTCCTCCTCAATAAGTCTCCAAAAGGCTTAAATATAACTTCCACAAAGAAATTTTGAATGATATCAAAACCCGTTCCAATTATAGTAATGTTACGTCCACCACTGAAATACAAATAAAAACATGAAGTATGGCTTGCAAGTATCCCAAATTTTCTCCTAATTCGGCGTTACATGAAGGTGATTATTTTATGGGCAAGGGAGTAAAACAGACAGTGAAAAAATCCAAATCTTACTAGCTGTTTCCTGCCACAGGAAAAGAAAAGTATGATGCCTTTCAGTTTCAATATCCATTTTTGAAATTCCACATTTATCTGTTCATTCTGTCATTTTTATTCTTTTGATAGTCTTCTAAGACCAAAGGGAAAGTAGACTAATGTGGTAGTTTTCAAAATTGTGGTGTATGGGCTACAAATAGCTTGTACACTCAAAGTGGTATTACTGTACTCTTATTTCTGTGATGGATAGCTCAGTTATATGACACACACCTAATACACAGACTTGAAAGATTCCTTTCTCTTTGCCTAGTAAGTGGCATAAGTTGGTTTATTGTGTTTTTAGTGGTTTTGTGCTTTTATTGTACATTGCTCAAGGCAGTTCTTCAGAAAGGAGACAGATACATTTCCTAGATCAATTGATTCACTGGTAAGCCACTTGCCACAGTGAACAGGTGGAAGGGCAAAAATCCAGCTGAGTTTCTATGCACTTGCCATAAAATATAAACAGGAAATGTTTTGTTTTAAAATAGCAAGGCTATGCTGTAAATTATATTGTGAATCGTTCAGGGACTTTTTGGTATGGGGCGGTATATAAATGTACTAAATAAATAAATTTATAAATTAGAGCTAGGCTTGCTTTCAATAGAGAGTCCTACTCCCAGCCCCAGTACATTACAATATAGGGTAATTGTTTATACATTTCTTACCATGTCCTGACAGTCCTTTTACAGTAAAGACATGGCAGGGGGCCATCTGCACGTCTTGTCCCAGGGCACCTCAATCTTGCTATATTTCATTCATTCATTCATTCATTCATTCATTCATTCATTCAATTTCTATACCCCTGAAGGTGAACCTTTGGTTAAATTTTGCTGTTCCTCTTTGTACTCACATATCAAATACGCTTGCTGATCTTTACTTAAGTAGCATTGCATAACAGTTCTTGTGAACAAAGCATGGCTCCAACAAGCACATTCTTTTCAAAGAATATTGTTAAAGTCATTATGTTAATGAACTTCTAAATTTTGTAGATCAGCACATATAGTTTAGAAAGAGAACAGAAATACAGTTCAGGAGCAGTGCATAATACTGACATGGCAGTAAAAACTACCAAGCAATGAACTTTTTTGCAATATGGATAAAGCTGTTGGCATGCATCCTAGGTAAGAAGGGTGGAAACCATGAGTATTTCATTTTAAAGATCCAAATCACTGGCATACTTTCCAGTCCAGAGCATGGTCTGAGAGTGAATGATGCAGCAATCTTGCTGAAGCTAAGAAGGTTTGGGTTGGTCAGTGCCTTAGATAGTGTACAAGTGGAAAACCCTGTGTGTGCCGCCTTGAATTTCATGATGGAACGTAGGATATAAATGCAATAAAAGAAAGAAAGGCTTAGAAAAATCTCTTTAAAAGACTACAGATAAAGTTTTCTGAATTTCAATTTCTGCAATCACTGGCACAGTGATTAATGTACTCAATAAGATCTTTTGAATTTCTGATGGTTCAGGCTGAGTATTTAAAGATTTAATTCAAATCAAGCTTAACAAAGCAGTTCATTTTTTTCTAATGGAGCAGCGACGTATTTTCATATGAACATCTGATAAAATTGACACTATTTCTTCAATGGATGAAGAGAATTCTGCTTTCTCTAAAGGAGATGATTTCTGTTTTATAAGGAATATATAATTATGTTACACTTCATTGTGATTGCTTAGACCCAGGGTAGTAGTTACCTAATAATTACATTTAAAGAAAGAAAAAAACCCTCTATGATTTCAGCACATTTTGAGATAAGCATTTGTTTATAGCAGAAACGTTTCATTACCTGCGAATACTGGTTTCTGGCATGATCCTGTTAACTTTAGGGTTTCCAGTATAGATAAATGGCTCATTCTCTATTTTTTTGGAGGTATTTCCATGATGTACTGTAACATAGGCCAGGCCCTCTTTGCTATTTTGTCCAGTAACACAAATGATTTCTTGACCACATTTGATACTAAGTTCAGGAAAAGGAGAAACAATTGTGTTACAAACACTGACAGTACCACCTTATTGTGAGAAATACATACACAGTACAAATTTTTCATCCAACAGGTCCATGGACATCAATATTGTTGGGTCAGTCTGCTATTTTCATTAAAAATAAATAAATCTTAAAATGAAATTAAACGGAACCCCATTCTCTTTGGTGCAGAACAACAGAACAGAAACAGTTAATTAGGATAATCATAAGCATCTAAGGAATCAAGTTCTCTGCAAGCCAGTGGCAGCACCCTTTTGTGACCAGCATGAGGGGGAGGAAGATGGTGTGGCTGACGATTAGTGTGGCTGTGGTTGCTTGGCTCTGGGCCTGTTGTCCAGCTAGGTGAACACTTCATATTCTGGCCATTTGGCTCAGTGCTAGTTCGTCTGGGAATGGGGCAACCAGGGCAGATCCAGCTGGTAACGTTTCTTCTCTAGTCCATGCCTGGAGTATTAATAAGGGTTTAATCTAGGTGTCACGGGTTGAGGCAATGGCCAGAAGTGGTGTCTACCAGCTTTGGCTGATACACCAGCTGTGTTCATTTCTCGAGATAAATTACCTCAAAACTGTAGTACACATGCTGGTAACTTCTGGACTTGACTACTGCAAATTGCTCTATGTGGAGCTGCCCTTATACATAGTCCAGAAATGGCAAATGGTACAGAACGTGACAATAATAAAAAGGTAAAGTTATGCCATCAAGTCGATGTCAACAAACAGTGTTGTGTGTGACCTAGTGACCGACCATACAGCCCTGTGGTTGTCTTTGGAAGAATACAGGAGAAGTTTACCATTGCCATCTCCCATGCAGTATGAGATGACACCTTTCAGCATCTTCCTATATTGCTGCCTGATATAGGTGTTTCCCATAGTCTGGAAAACATACTAGCAGGGATTCGAACTGGCAACATTTGCTTCCTAGGCAAGTTATTTCCTCGCTGACATAATACTCCTGTATTAAAAGAACTACACTCACTACCAATAGGTTTCTGGGCAAAATACAAGATTCTGTTTATAACCTACAAAGCCCTCAACAGACGAGAGCTGTTTTTGTGGTAGCAAGCATGACTTGTCCTCTTAGCTAAGCAGGGTCCACCCTGGTTTGCATCTGAATGGGAGAATACATGTGTGAGCACTGTAAGGTATTCCCCTTGGGGGAAGAGAAAACGCTCTGGGAAGAGCATCTGCCTGCTTGCATGCAGAAGGTTACAAGTTCCCTCCCTGACAGTGGCAAGATAGGGCTGAGAGAGACTCCTGCCTACAACCTTGGAGAAGCTGCTGCCAGTCTGTGTAGACCAGGCCTGCTCAACTTTGGCCACCTGGCTATTTTTGGACTACAACTCCCATAAGAGATGCAAGTTTGGGGCAGTATAGAAGTATGTTGAATGAATGAATGGATGAATGAATGAATGAATAAATAATTCCCAGCCACAGTGGCCAATTGCCAGGGATTATGGGAGTTGCCGGCCAACATCTGCAGGAGGGCCAAAGTTGAGCAGGATTGGTGTAGAGAATACTGAGCTAGATGGACCAATGGTCTGATTCGGTATAAGGCAACTTTCTCTGTTCCTATTTAAGAGAATGTCTTCTTCACTATGAGTCCCATTGCCCATTGAGATCATCCGGAGAAGTCCATCTGCAGTTGCCACCAGTTCATCCGGTGGCTGCTCAGGGATGGACTTTCTCTGTTTCTCTGAGACTTTGGAATGTGCTCTTTGCTGAAATAACCGCCTCTCCATCTCTGACAGCTTTTTAAAAGCCTCTAACGACGCATTTATTCACTGAAGGTTTTTAACTAGAATTGTGGTTTGAAATTGTTTTAATTGGTTTTATGTTGTAAACTTCTCAGAGATGTAAGTTTGGGGCGGTGTACAAACACAACAAACAAACAATCTAGAGCAAAGGCTCCATGTTTATTTCACCTTACCTTCTTCTCAGACGGCAATCTTGTTTAGTTCTTCATAAGTCATCACACCATTGATAGACTACTTCCTTTCTAATACTTTACTCCACTTTACTTTACTTGTGTGATACACACAATCTGTAGCCTATAATTGTCCTAACTTTGTTTTAGGGTATTGCCTATTTTATGCCAGACTGCCAGCCAAGATGATCTGGTGGTGCTTTCTGATCACGGGTTTATTATGCCAAGTTAAAAGGTAAAAAGCACAGGGAATGCCGCTTTTATTGTTCTGTATTTAGATTTCCTTCTTTTTAAATTTTTTTTTTGCTAATTCCAGTCCAGTTTAGTCCATCTTATGTGACCAAGCATTCAACAGCCAAAACAAACACGTAGTACAACAGCGCTGGGTCAGATGATGCCAGACATCAGCAAAACAGAACAAACATGACATTTGCAAAGAACATTCTCTCTGTTCTGCTTCTGTATGATTCTCCATTTTCCATGTTTCTCTATAAAACTTAAGATGACGATCTTACGTAAAACTTTCACAGCTTTGTTATTTAGAGTGCTACAATCTAGTGCCATGTTTTCAGTGTCAATTGTTGATAGTTTTGTAATAAACATAATTCCTGATATGATATTTGTGCTCTAATAATAATGTGATAACAATGGTACATCAGAAATGTGTTGTGTGGGCAGTCTCCTACAAACTACCACTATTCACATTTTGATAGAGCCAAGAACAGCCTATTGATGATATCAAGCACATATACGTTGCCAATTGGATTCACAATCCACATTTGAGAAAATGGGCTAATACCCACGTTTGCCATGGATGGGATTCAAATGCAACTAAATAGACTAAAGGCTGATTCACATATATCATGAATATCAGTCAGTTAATAGCAGAACTTGGTATTTTATTTCCATTCCCTTGCATAATCAGAAATGCAATGGTTTTCACAGAGGCAGTTCACAAGCATTGCTGGGCTACACAGGGGCAGAGGCATTGTGCTGACAAGTCCAAATAACCCGGCTGCCACTCCCTGTTGAGCTGCCCCATCCAACCTAGCTACATCCCCTGCATCTGATATCCAGTGCAGAAGGCATGACCATATCTGGAAACAGGGCCGTGTGGCCCCATCTGCAAGGTGCTTCAGCCAGTGCTGGTTTCCCAGCCTGGCTAGGAATGTGTCTCTCTGCTTTTGGGGGCAAGGAAAGGCACTCCTAGCGAGGCTGGAAACTCAGTGCTGGCTGAAGCACCTTGTGAACAGGGCCCAGTGGCCCTGTTTCCACATATGGCCAAGCCCCCTGCATCTGATTTCAGATGTAGGAGGTGTGGCTAGGGCACCTACGGGCCGCTGCTGGGTTGCACCCATGCTGCTGGCAGCTTCCTACATGCCTGTGGGGAACATGTTTTATTTACCACAGGGATTCTGCCAACAACAGCCTCTCTGCAGTAAGAAAATCACACCCAGACTAACATCTAGACCAGGGATTTTCAGTGTTGGGTCTCCAGATGTTATTGGACTTCAACTCCCATAATCCCAAACCAAAGGTCATTGGGGCTGGGGATTATGGGAGTTGATGTCCAATAACATCTGGGGACCCAACATTGAGAATCCCTGATCTAGACTACCGGTATCATCATATAGATGGTTGTCATCACTTTGTGTATCAGCATGTTCCTGATGCCTTTAAGAGAATCCATAAAGATTCACAAAATGCTAGCAATCCACACATTACGTTCAACAACTTACAGCCAGGCTGGATCCACTCATCACAGTTCAGTGGTTTTGAGCAACAGCCCTATGGTGAACTGTAACATATGCTCAGATGTAGGTAAATGTGTGAAGTAGCCTATTGAAATAGGGTGTGTTTGTGGTGATACAAAACAATGTGAAAACAATGCCTTTGTGGTGTGATGACTGTTTTCATTTATCCACATCATTACACATGGATTTATGAACCCATCTCACAACAGAAGGAAAAAAGGATTGGAGGTTTCTACTGAATAATTGCTAGAGGTGAAAAATGTGCAAGATGAGGCTAAGACAATGGAGATGTGGTTAAGACAAAGCTAAATGTTGTGACAAACTTTCACAATACAGTCAAATGGATATGTTGAACTCAGAAAACTGAAGCAGGGAGTCATCTTGTAAAGTCCTAATATCATAGGTTAGTCTGCTAAAAATGGTACAGTCACACATAATTTTAAAAAATCAAGAAAGAAGACGCTACTGCATGCTTTATACTTACACTCTACAGGGTATAGTATCCAGATCAACCCTAACATCTTTAATAGAGCCAGTGTCCAGGTTCCTGCCACTGATAGTTAGGAGTGTCCCTCCAGCTTGGGGGCCTTTGGTGGGTTCTATTCCACTAGGTTCAGGATCCTGTGACGAAGACAGAAAGAGCTTAAATTTCATTTTACTCTTTTTAGATACAGCCACTACTTTTTACATCTAACTCTTTCTAGGTATAACAAAATTACAATCTGAGGAAAAAAGGATCAGTGAAGGAGAAAAGAAATATTATGAAGAGACACATATTTAAAGCTTACACTACTGTAATCTGCTATTGATTTCAAGGCACTATCTATAACATAATGGATTAGCTGTCTGCCTTCACTTTTTGAAGGTTTCCCATTTTCAGTTTTAGTTTCACTGCTTTTTTCACAATTTTTTCCTTTGGATATAACTATATCAGTGCTGTCAAACTGAGTATAGAACAGGGGCACAGCTATAATCCAACAAGGGGGCGGGGACAAATGTCTCTTGGCCCATGAGGGAGGAGACTCACTGGTTGGGAAACAGTCTGCTCTTCACTCTTCCCTCCTGTCTCATTGGCAAGCTGTAGCCTCCTGATCAGAATGTGGAGAATGTGGATATTATTTGCACAGGAGCAAGAGAAAGGGCATGCCAAGAATGTTTTGTTTTTCACCATGTCCATATAGTTCTTTTGCAGCAAAGACACCGGGCAGGTGGGGAGGTTATTTACTTCTTGTCCTAGGGCCCACTCCAACCTTGCTATGCTCCTGGTATAGATCTATACAATACATGACCAAGTGTACCAATGACTTTCACCTTTTGAGCAGAGCTAACACCTTCAGAATTATTTTTGCCCATATTTTACGTCAGTATTGTGTCAGTTATATTATCCTCTTAAAAGGAAATACAATTGTGTGTAAAACAAATCTTTCTTTATCTACTTTACTAGTTCGCAAACCTTCTAATCAAATACAAAACACTGAAAACATGTTTTGAAATTATTCTCCTTCCGTTGCTGCTGTTTGTAATAAAAACCCAACATACTTTGATTAATTGGAACCAAATGCTGCTATTTCCACTTCCTGTTTTCTAATATAAATTCTTCATATCCTGTACGCACCACATGTATTAAGCCATTCAGTAATGGATTTCATTTACAAATCTGGGATTTTCTAGGATGTATCACCACATTCAAAATGGATGTATTTATGTAGGCCTTCATAGCTTAGAGCATGGGAGGCTGTGATTTAAGATGATGTGGATGGAATGCAATATCTAGGAGCCTAGTTCACTTTGACAAAAAACATTAATATCAGAAGCCCAGAGTGTTAAACCAGAGATAACGATACTCTCTAAGTGTGCGTTAGGGAATGTGCTACTTTCAGCACCTAGTTTAAGTGCTTCTGTAGGTGATGGAGATACAGCATGAGTAGTGTGACTTTAGAACTGGAAGAATATTAGAGTATACATTAGAAGTTACATATTAAGTGCATTACAAGGCATGTGTAATACAAGGGATTCAAACGGGACTCTCTGACTGCCTTCAAATACCCTGGAACCAGTATGACATAGTGGATAGAGTGCTGGACTTGGGACTAGGAAATCCTGGGTACAAATCTCTAATAGCCATGATCCTCACTAGATTAGTACAATCACACACACTGCCTATGTACCTTAGAAAGGTTCACATGGGGATAATCTACATCTGTCCTATTCTGACTTCTATAGAGGAAGGGACAGAATTAAAATGTGATAAATAAAACAAATAAATTAGCTGAGTTACAAATAGTAAGAATGCTGAGAATTTTGTAACTAAACATCATCAGCAAAACATCATTTATCAATGTGATGCCAAACATGGGGTAAAGGATAGGGCATTTTTGAATGTGAAAAACCAAAGTGAAAATCCCTGCTTAATCATGAAGCTCGTTGAATAGCCATATTCTCTCATTCATTCATATGGTTAAATTTATATACTGCCTTTCATTAAAATAATCCCAAGGTGGTTTACACAAAATTTTAAAAACAAGATTATAAAAATGACATTTAAAATATTAAGTTAAAAATCTAAAACAAATCTGATTAAAAAATTTAAAACACAAGCATAAAAAACAGTACAAAATACAAAGAAGCCGCAGCAGAGACAATCATAAAAAAAGCCTGGGTAAAAAGCCAAGATTTAACACGCTTTCTAAAAACTGTGATGGAGACTGAGGAGCGAATAGACACCGGGAGAGCATTCCAGAGTCTTGGGCAGCAACAGAGAAGGCCCTGTCCTGAATGCATGACAACCAAGCCTCCCTCATTGTTGGAACCCGGAGCAGAGCCCCCTCAGATGACCGTCTCAAGTGGGCAGTAACCCTTGGGAGCAGACAGTCCCTCAGGTATCCTGGGCCCAAACTGTTAAGGTCTTTAAAGGTCAAAACTAGCACCTTGGATTGGATCCGGAAACAAACTGGTAGCCAGTGCAGCTCTTTCAAAAGGGGAGTGATATGCTCCCACGGCACAGCTCCAGATAAAACCCTAGCTGCCATATTTTGCACTAGCTGCAGTTTCTGGATATTCTTCAAGGGCAGTCCCACGTAGAGTGCGTTACAGTAATCCAGCCGTGACGTGACTAAGGCATGGGTAACTATGGCCAGATCTGCTTGCTCAAGAAAGGGACGCAGCTGGCGCACTAGCTGAAGCCGTGCAAAAGCACCCCTGGCCACCACCTCCACCTGAGCTTCCTTCGTCCCCACCCCTAGCCATCAAAATGTAGCTGACAGGGCTGTTGAGAAGATACATGACAAAAAATTATGAAGAACTTAATCTAATAAGTAATGCTAAAGAAATTAGCAAAGTAGAAACACAGGTAGTTTGAGAGGAATATCCAAAATATTTGGACAATCAGAAGTTTGACTCCCTTGTCTTCGAATATACTTAGATGAGATCCTGGGGTTTGGGCAGATCTATTTACAGCTTCTCACTAAAGGAACAATGGCATATTGTCTTTTGGCTTTAAAAACAACAACACCCAAATCACTAGAATGCTTCAGTTGACAGAAACACATACATATCAATGAGAATTTCTCTCTGCTTTCTGACCTAAGGTTTACAATTCATTAGCTTTTGTTTTGAATGTAGTATATACCTTGTTATGTTTTATTGCCTAGATTACCGGCTAAAAGATAGAACAAATCCCTTTCTTTCTGCACTAAACAGAGTAATTTTTCTTCTTATATAGCAAAATAACATCAGTTAATCTTCTACTCAGGCTTACTCTCATGTGGAGTATATCAGTTTAAGAGCTACAAGAGTAAGAGCCCTGTAACAGATGGGTTTAGATAGATCCCTGACAAAACTTAATGGCCTGGGCTTGATTTTACAACACATAAAATAGGTTTTGCTGGGCCAGGCTTGGCTTCTAACTGCAGTTCGAGTATATTCATTACATGCTGTGAAATGAAGTGCAATTGTCTATTGCCATCCCTAAAGAAACTATATTCCATGTAGCCATAGCTGCATGCATTTGCACATGCACGTGTTTGCACTTTAAAAAATGGCCTCAGAAGTCACAGCATGGCAATTATACGCTCACATTTATTTCTTTTTAAAAAATTTTAAGTTGATATTGAACCCATTTAAATTCAGTTTTGATAATGGAAAACATTGGCCTCTTCCTGTATAGGAGTCATCACACAACTTTTCCCATGGGTTCATTAAAGCTTGCCCTCTTATTTTTGTGACCCAGCTCTAGCTACTGTGCTTATGATAGTGTATACATGCACAGCTAGTAAGGATACATGTAAGAAGCCTGAATGGACAGTCACCAGGAGAAGCAGGTTCATGAGTCAGAGAAGCAGGCCTGCAGGTTCATGAGACAGAGGAGTAGCCTGTAGCGAGCCTAAAGGTTTAGGAGAGGTGCCAAAAAAGTGGGAGGGAGCAGCTTATTTGGGCTCCATCAGTCCTAAGTGCAAGCAACATTCTGTTTTTAAAAATAACAACATAAAATGCTGGGACTGGCAATTCACATAAGGAATACTGGTTTCCAGTAATCACACTGTGCTTTGGTTGCACAGGGTCATGCATTCTTTGTTTGCTAGGCTAGGTCAGCACTCATACAAAATGCATGAAGCATGGGCGAGGGACTGCTCTATATTCAGGCATGACAAGAAAAGGGGAAAAGGCTATGGAAACTGCGGATGATGCTTATAGTTTACAGGAACCAGAACTCTCACTGAAAATGGTAGTTCCTTTCTCATTCCTATAGCACTAATTTTGCAGAAGCCCTGGGAAGCAGACTTCTCTGTAGAATAGTTAATGTTTCAGCAGGCTTGCCTTAGAATGGAATGCAACATAGTGCAGTGCAAGTTGCAATGATTAACATTTCACTTTGATAATGAAGAGTACAGTGTTCTTATAATGCCTAAGGAGCTTTTTAAAAAGTTTAATTGTATGTCAGACAGTTTTTACTCCCACATGAGAATTCTGGTGTGTGTGAGTGTGTGTGTGTGTGTGCGTGCGCATGTGCATTCAAAATCTTGCATTTCTATGGCATGTAGTTGCCACCTTCCTTTTATGGAAGCAGAAACACTGGAAACTGTCTGGGGGCACAAGCCCCAGGAGATTCTCTTGCACTAGTCCTCTCTCTCAATTATGAGTTCAGGGCGGAGGGTTTGGGTACCTCGCCTATTCATTTCAATCAGATAGTAAGAATTGTGCATCAAATTACTAACATTAATTTTAACATTAAACATATGGCATGGAATATGCATGAGTAGCACAAAGATTAACTGTGGGTGACTAACAATAGAATAGAGTTAAACTTATTTTGCATTGTTGGAAAATGTTCTAGGGAGTCACACTAAACAAAGAGAATATAGCTCCAATTTGAAGATTTGTGAAAACTCTTACTGAACCTGATTCTCCATGCATTTAATGTTGAATACACTTGCATGGACCTAATGGGATTAACATGTGATGATGATGGATCCAGCCACAACAGTGAAAGGGCACACTCCATGTACATTTGAGTTGTGTATGCACATTCTAGCTCTGGCATACATGGATATGTTTGTGGTCACTTGGATATTAATAAATAAAACATATCTCCATCTCCCCAAAATGGTGTGTGTGTATTCCAATCTGTAGGGGAAGAATAGCAGTTCAGTCTCCAGGTAGCAAAGAAAAACCAGTTTGGTGCAGCAAAGCAAGAGGTCTTGAGACAGTTCATTAGTATTGAAGAACTACAAGGATTCATTTAAAGAAAAGGTTACAAATAAATGTGAAATAGCCTGCAGCTTAATTTCAGCTGTAGCTCATGACTGAAGAGAGAGACCAAAACAAACAGCCATCTCTGCAGAGACAAAATGGAGATTAACATTGGAAGAACAAAGAGGGGAGGAGTCCAGCACTTTTATCCATGACCCTAACCCCACCCCACCCCAGTGGTCACTTTGAGACATTGCAGCTGAGACCTGAAGCTGCCAGGGTCCTAACTCCAAGACAATCTTACTGGACTATCCTACCAAAATTAAGCACTTTAAAGCATCAGTTTCAATAAAAGTGACTTATGCACGCACTGAAGTCTATAGGACGCAGAACTGCTTACTTTGGTTCAATTGTGCCATAATTTGCATACAATTCAGTGCAATACAAGACCCTGCTAACTGAACAAAGAGGCACCTTTAAAAGTGGTGATGCTCTTGTATTTTAGCAGGAGGAGAGCAACTGTGGCTATCCAGCCCCAGCACAGCATCAGTGGTGTTTCTTCGATTGTGAGCCCTTTGGGGACAAGGAAGCAACTTACTTTATTTTTCTATGTAAAGTGCTTTGACAACTTTTGTTAAAAAGTGGTATATAAATGTGTAGTCGTAGTCAATTCAATGCATTCAAAAAGAAAAAAATGAAAAAGAAAATGTTATTTTTCTCGGTCATTTCTTTTTTGCTCTCTTTTTAATAGCCCATATTGTAAACCATGCACATCATAGTAACAGAACAGGTCATAATTTTTAAATTATAAAGGCGGCGCTTTTTTTTTTTTTTTTTTTGCTACATAAGAAGGTTCATGCACTTTGTTTCTTTTATATAATCATCTTGTGCACAACAATGCTTCCTCAGCACACCTAATGTTTTCCTTAATAGGCCATAAACGTTTTAATGCCATACATTTAATGAAGGACACTTTTTGGAATGAAACTCTGCATGATACAGTTGTGTGTGCAATTTTAAACCTTTTATTGTTTAGTATCACAGTAATGATGTAGTTTCTCATAATGAACCAGCTGTATCAGGTTTGATAACCGGTATAAAACTCTTTATTTTAACATATCATAAGTACTCTGATTTTGCAAACATGTTCCATAAATGTATAACAACAGATCTCCTCTGGCATTAACTTGATATGTCCAAAGTGGTTTGTTTAGGTAGGTCACCACTTTATCCAGTGTTTGCATCAACGACCATGATACTTTGGATTTTTATACTGTGGTGACTGTTCTAACTATAAACATTTAATATGCTTCAAGGCAACTTTCTATTATACCTTTAGAAGTGGTCATGTTAATTTTTGAATCACAATGTTTCAGGCAATAAACTATCCTGATTATAGCATGTGTGAAGCTTATTTAAATAAATGGTACTTTTATCTTTGTTCTCACACAGCATCAGTCATTAACAACCAGGAGTGTTAACAATGAGACACTGGTTTGTCTGTGGTTATGCATGATCTGTCACAGATTGGTAGAACTACCAATATTCCAGATGGATGAACACTGAGAATTTAGGAGAATATTTTTGTTCACAGTTTACCAAACACATTTAGTAACTGTGGTTCAGAAATTTTGATTTCTTAAAATTATTAAAATTAAACCACCAAAATAACAAAGAAAAGTCAACCTACACAGCTTGAAGAAACATAGAAAATTGAAACAAGTAACAATGGCCTAAAGATTCTCCAAACTCTGAAGAAAAATCTTTTGGGAATGGCTGATAATAAACTTTAAGCTATCATTTCAAAAATAGATAAAAAATTCACTGGTCCTAAAAAGATTTAAGGAAAATATTTATTTGTCCCTTATTTCTTCTATTTTGAGAAGGCCCATGAAGTTTGTGTGGTGTTTTTGTTTTTAGCAATAGCAATAGCACTTACATTTATATACCGCTCTATAGCCGGGGCTCTCTAAGCGGTTTTACAATGATTTTAGCATATTGCCCCCAACATTCTGGGTACTCATTTTACCGACCTCGGAAGGATGGAAGGCTGAGTCAACCTTGAGCCCCTGGTCAGGATCGAACTTGTAACCTTCTGGTTACAGGGGGGCAGTTTTACCACTGCGCCACCAGGGTATACACACACACACACACACACACATACCGCCCTTCCAAAAATGGCTCAGGGCAGTTTACACAGAGAAATAATAAATAAATAAGATGGATCCCTGTCTCCAAAGGGCTCACAATCTAAAAAGAAACATAAGATAGACACCAGCAACAGCCACTGGAGGTACTGTGTTGGGGTGATTAGGGCCAGTTACCCACAGTTACCCACAAATAATGCCCATAGGCGATCCCAAAGACAAAGGCTATTAAAACAACATAAACAGACTTGATTGCCTGGACTGAACTTCAACTGCTGTTGAAGTTGTTGAAGCTGTAGAAGACCATGCCATGCTTCTGGAGATGCAAGCCTATAGCATTCCTATATGAATTTTAATTACTCTGGGGTAAGAAGCATTCTCTATCTCTTTATGTACAGGAGAGGAAAGCCAAATGAGAGGACACTATATCAGCAGTGCTCAGTCCTCACCTCCATCCCCCCATTACACAGTCAGATTCAATAGGAATTTGCATTATTGTAGGTTCGGTATATTAAACCACTGCAAAAATGAGGAGTTAAGGCAGAGAAAAACATATTTCTTCTTCACCAGTTAAATAAACATGCAAAGATTTCAGCAATAGTTTACTCAACCATGTCATTCAAACCCCAACCCCATGAACCAAAGCAAATATAGAGAAGCTATGCCTGCAGTTTTCAGAAATAAATCGCGAGGGTGATGTCCATTTATAGAAGTTCCTCTTAAAAGGGAGGCAGTCAAAGAACACCCATTTCCTTTTAGAAGAAATTTTCTCTCTTCCTAAAGGATAATTAGCTCAACACTGGTGTGAAGAGTCAGAGAGAGGAAGCCACCCATAGCTTTGGTGGTGCACTGTGACTTCTCATTAAATTAATAACCCAATACTTTTTTCTTCTTACACTGCATCTTCCCAGCAATGCATTAGAAAATCCTATCAAATGAAAGCTATACTATCCATGCCAACACTCTTTTACAATGTTTTTGAAGGTTTTTATATTAAGTAGTAATGGCACTGAATTCCGGAGAAACTAGTGAGTTATGTCACCATATTTGGGGAAGGTTGCTGGAGAGAAGTCTTCAGCCTCCTTTTGGAATCTGGGTGAAAGCTTATGACATGGGTCCAAAGTAGTCTGAAAGGTTATCATACTCTGGTCTATTTCTGATCATTAGCTCAAACCCAACAAAAGATTTACTGGATTCATTAGAAATTGTACTGGAAAAGATTAGCCCATCATAACTATCATATTTACACTTACTTACTCTCTACAAACCATAAATATTTGTGCATGTACCAACTATAAAGAATCAATAGCAAGCATGGGTGAAGCTGTGAGAAGACCAAAACTGTTCAGTGCAAAATCTGTGCTTGTGTGTCAGGACCACATCAGTGTTAGTATAAATAACTTATAATATGCTTATAATTCTCCAATATTGTTATTTTAAGCATATTCATTTGATTTTTCTCTCCTTGTTAAATAAGGGAGCAACTGTGCAAAGTTGGAGGGGGAAGTGAATAGCTGTTGGTTAGTGACCCCTGCTCATGTTGTCTTTTGCCCTAGAAACAGCTGATTGAGGCTTCTGTCAAGGCTGATAAAATATGCCCCCGGTTGGGGACATAAAAATGTCTTTAAAAGGGCAACCAGTCCATTTGAATGGTTTAGCTTGTGTCTTTCCCCCCATCATACAGGCCTTGGCTCCTTTCTAGCAGTGGCCTTCTCTTTCATTTTGCTTCAATCTACCTCAGAATGGGGCCTGTTCCCCAATCTGCCTCAGACACCAGTTAAACCATCCAGTGTAATGGTTGCCCTTTATTTACAAGACATTTCTCCTTCTCTGAGGTGGGGGGAGCCAGATTTTATCAGCCCCTTTCAGCTGTTTCCAGAGCTAAAAAGAATGGGGGCAATGACCAGAAAACGCTTGCTCTTCTCCGTTTTCCACGGTCATTCTTCTTCTTTCAAAAATCAAATAAAAATATTTTCCCATTATTCTGGCATGACATATAAAAGGGCAATTTGGGGTGGGTGGGTGGCCGTCTGAGTTAATACAACCAGTTGTGGTCTTCAATTCCCTCATTCCCACCCCTACATAATCTTAATTGCTAGTGAGAAACATGTTATCATTGAGGAATCTACAAATGTTAGATATTCTGAAATTTCTTTCACAAATCCTTTTTCAGTCATTAAAGGAATACTGTATGTGATAAAAAAAAGTAACACACAAGCCTGGAACTCAGTCAATCCTCCCACATATTGCAGGAGCCTGCAGGGAGGTTGAATAGAGCTGATGTCACAATCACTTCAACCAATGGGAGAACATTCTTGCTCTACCATGGAAATGTGAATCTTTAAACAGATTTTTAAAAACAAACTATTTCACGTAGGAATAAAACACACACTATATAATGATGAGCTGCTCAACTGAGTAATACTACTATAAATGTTATATGAGATTTAGAAGACATCCCTACTGCTCCTTTTCTTTCTTTAATAACTACTTTCTTCTATGTGGCCATTTAAAGCTTGCCAGGTATATTCTTTAAACTGTACATATTGGTCTTCATGGAACATAATGGAAATTCTTTGTTGCAGCATATGTCCTCTGGTCCATAGAACCTATGGAACAACCAACATGGTGCAGTGGCTACAGTAAAGGTCAGAGGGGTTCTGCTCCATGTGCCAATGGTGAGAGAGGCTTGGATGTTGAGCATGTGTGGCAATGCCTTCTCAGTCATTGCCCCAAAGCTTTGGAATGCAATCCTGGCTGACATTCACTCCTCAGCTTCCATCACAGTTTTTAGAAAATAAGTAAAAATGTGGCTCTTCACCCAGGCTTTTTATATGAGAGTACAGTTTTTACTGCTGCTGCATTGTGTTTTGTGTGTTACCATTTTATATAGGTTTTTAAACTTTTAAATAAAGATATATTATTTTTATATTTAATATCTTAATTTTTGTATTTTAATTGTGCATTGTTTTAATTATATTGTAAACTGCTTTGGGTTGCCCTTTATTTATAAGACATTTCTCCTTCTCCGGGGTGAAGGGAGCCAGATTTCATCAGCTCTTTTCATTATTTTAATGAAAAGTGGTATAGAAATAAAACAAACAAATAAAAATAAAGATTGGGTTTTAAATCTCCATACAGCTGTGACGCCTCTTAGCTGACCCTGGACCAGTTACTACTGGCTGACATGTTTAGCATCATACCATGTTTGGAACAACCGGGGTGAAGGGAGCCAGATTTCATCAGCTCTTTTCATTATTTTAATGAAAAGTGGTATAGAAATAAAACAAACAAATAAAAATAAAGATTGGGTTTTAAATCTCCATACAGCTGTGACGCCTCTTAGCTGACCCTGGACCAGTTACTACTGGCTGACATGTTTAGCATCATACCATGTTTGGAACAAGCGCAGTTGGGCTACTGCAAGAGGATGTTGCGGTTGTGTTAAAAACGGGATTTGTTCAAGAATGCTATCGTGCCCTTGTGCAAATGTTTCCATAAACCCAAATGAGGCATGCCACAGTTTCACAACTGCTGTGCAACTGCAAGCAGATTTGCAGCTGCGCAAGGCTAGTCTGGAATGTAAGTTCCACACTAGCACAACTCCTCCAGCATGAGTTATGTGGCCCAGCATGTTGGCCACTTTCTTTATTCTAACATACCCCGCAGGGCGTAAGGAATAAGAGCCACAATACCCAGAACAACTTCAAGATACAAACATGATTATCCACATTAAACATATGTCATGAGAGAACTATTCACATATAGCCCTTATATCAAAATAGTCACGTATGAAAAGTGTTCTTTTTCTTAATGAGGGCTAGAAATCCACAGAGAAAAGCCCTATGTGCCAAAGCCTGCTGTGGTTAGATAACCCACATGTTCCTCATTTTGCAATTCTAGCCAAGTATTCTATATTTATCCAACTTGTTCCAACTTGTGACTTGACCACATCCACTGGTGCTTTTACTCAGCATGAAAGCTGAAATTGCAGAAGCAGAAAAATAAATGCTCAAGAGAATAACCTAACCCTGACTTCCTATAATGTGACATATGTCACTAGTTTTGTTTTAACCACAAAAAGTGAAAGCTGAATTATTTTAAAACTTTACATGTTAACAGTATCCCTGTTTCAGCAGCGGCCTGACAGGTATTATAAGCTCTTGCACCTTTAAAGATCACATTGGTCAGCCACTAAATTTAGAGGAATTATAAATTCTGCTTAGGGAAATCTGAGTAAAATATTTTCTGACATAAAGGGATAAACAAAATGCTGGGTATGAAATCAAGTAGATAGGATCTCAAATTGGTTAGTCATGACTAAGCATCACTGAAATGAGACACATTAGTCATCACTAACATAAGTCCTATTGGGTTTAATGAGACTTAGTCTGGATCCTACCCAGAACTCACAAGGAAATATTCACCTGATATGTAAATTGTACTTCATTTGTTGATCTGCCCTGTTGCCCATTTACATCAACTTCAATTGCTCCTTCTCCTGCTTCCTGCACAGCTTTAACTTCACATACAATCCTAGTAGGAAACAATGGGAAAAAACAGCAAATGAGCAGAGAAGCTATCATCTTAAATCTCAAAAGCAAAAATGATGAATTGAGGAAATCGTTACACAATTGGCCCCTAGTATTTGGACAAGCAATTTGTACTGTCACTGTCTTGATTAGGAAAGATTATTCTCAAACATTCATTAAACAAAACTAAACATGTTTAAAATGGTTATATGGTTTATTTCAACAGGACAAGGTGAATGCACAAATCCATTTCTCAAAGAAATTTCAAACTCTAGACTATTCTCACCATTTGGGAAGTATTAATACTAACATGAACAATAGAGGAATTAAAAGATTTCTAATTTTGACAACTGCCATCCAATTAAGAAATCTTAGATTATTAATCCATTGATTAAACTTACATATGGGTAAAAACAAGGAGGTCTGAAACCAGCAGGTGCTTTTTAAACTTTTGTAACAGGTGGACATTTGTAACAGGGATGTTACATTAACCGCTCTATCCAGGGTTGGTTTGCTGGATTAATCATAAACCGGAAAAGAGGCAGTCTGGTCTGCAATCAAACCAAACCAAGCCTGGTCCATAGTGGCCTGGTTCAGGATCGAGGGACTATGCTTGTAAAGGGGAATCTTCACAGGATTCCCCTTTACAAGAAAGGGCTAGGGCAATCCTTGACAAGTCTTCTAAAAGGGCAGATAGGGGGATGGCAAGAAGACACCTTTAAATGTAGATAAAGGTTCACATTAGCTTGGTTCCTCGAAGGATCCCTGGTGCATCCCAAGTGCACAGCACACCTTCCAGCAACCCACCTGTGCGGCAGCACAGTTCCGACCTCTATGCATTTGCAGAGGTTGGAACAGCCCCGCCAACACATTGGCAGGTGACTGGAGGTAGCACTGCATGCTTGGGCTGTGCAAGGGGAGCTTCAAGGAGCAGCCACCACCACCACCGAACCAGTAAGAAACTTAATCTACTTTTAAAGGTGCCCTCTTGCTGCACCCCGGCTCCCCTTTAGAAGACCTTTCAAGGAGCCCACACCCCTTTGCTTGTAAAGTGGAATCCCCACCCTTTAAAAGTATAGCCGCTTGAACTGCTGAACTGATTTGGTTGAATGGACTGGTCTGGCTGGTTGGTTTGACCAAACTGGTTCACGTACCAGTGGTTCAGCTTGAATTCAATCCAGATTCGAACCGAACTATAAATTTTGCATACTCCTAACTTGTAATGTAACATATTGTAATCTTAAGAGAGACATTCCCTCCTATGTAAAAGGAAAATCCTTTGAAGATGGTCCTTGCCATCTATAGTTTTTATAAGTGCTTACATTAAAAATAGTGGTTGAATTCTAAGGATTTCCTCCGTGAGCAGAAAGACATTTTGGTTCTCACAGGGAAGAGCAAATTTTTCACTGATCTTCATACATGACTATGCTATCCTGTTCCACAGGATACACAAACCTTCCGAAGAAGAGTTTTAGGATGCAAAGAGAAGGGAAATTCAGTGAAAATTGCTCTTTCGCAAAGAGATGTACTTTTCATTTGTGGAAGAAATACTAATGACACAAACACAAAAGTAAAGTAGTAAGTAACTGAATATGTATAAGCAGAAAGGAAACTGTAGTCAGAGCCATCTGATCACTAAGATAGGTCGTCATTATTCTATGTACTGAGTAATTAAAATAAAAATAAAACAAAATAAAGATAAACAGTCATTTTCACTGATTTTTGCAGTTAAAAAAACATTAAAATAGTTACAACTATGGAATTATATAAATACTATATATAAATGCTCCCAATGTTACACAGATTTAAAATCACTTTAACTGCCTTTAAAAAACAACAGTCTTATCTCACATTTCTACAGTTGTTGGCTCATAGATTGAAATCTTTTACAATTCTTTGAAATTCAAAACAGCTGACACTTACTTGGTAGAAACAGAATAGAATTCTTCTTTAAATATACATTCTGTGTTTGCCACCATTATACTTTTGACATCTTCAGCTTTTATGCCCAAATTAGATCCCATTATGGTCAACAAAATTCCACCACTTAGCGGTCCATTCTTTGGTTTAATCTGAGTGCAGAGAACAACAATAGCAATTTGATCATCAGCAACTGTAACTTACACTCTAGGTTCTCAGACTGGAAGATGTGATAGAAATTGGGTTGGGGTATATGCTAGAATTTTTTTTTTTAGCATCTCAGGTTTTGGAAGAGTGAAGGATAACGAAGTGAATAGGATATTCAGGCACTAAGCTCCAAGAGTGGAGAAAAGGGTGGGTAAGGCCTGGAAGTTTGTTGTTCCAACACCTTTTAGTAATGGCCCACTGCACTTTGTGCTTTTTAGTTTGTATATTGCAACGTTAGGAATAATCTTAACTCAGTTTGCCTCTTCGTAGTTCAGTCATTCTCTAGAATCAGCAGAAATTATTTCATTACTCGAATGCCCACCCAGCCCAGAACACCACACACACAAACACGCACATGCACAAAACCTGTCATTTTTCCTGGAGAGACTTTGGACTTCATGAGAAAACTTTATAAGATTTCATAACTTAAAAGCACTGCTCAGCCCAAGAGGGGCACTTTCATCACTGAGAGAATGGGAACAAGCCATTTTGTACAGAACAGAGTCATTATTAATCCATGGTGTTTCCTGTTGTCTGGCCTTTGATTGTTTTTATTTTTATATAGCTATATTTCAATATTTAACTATATTGTTCACTACCTTGGCAATTTAAACAAACAGACAAACAAACAAACAAACAAACAAACTACACCAGTGTAGTGTAGTGGCTAGAGCACTGGACTAGGACTGGGGAGACCGGAGTTCAAATCCCCATTCAGCCATGAAACTAGCTGGGTGACTCTGGGCCAGACACTTCTCTCTCAGCCTAACCTACTTCACAGGGTGGTTGTGAGGAGAAACCTAAGTATGTAGTACACCACTCTGGGTTCCTTGGGGGAAGAGTGGGATATAAAATGTAATAAATAAATAAATAAATAAATAAAATGTTCTTGGGAACTTTTTTTTCCTAACGTGGGACAAGCATTTTTAACCTTAGTGTATGTGGATATCTTGTGGTAGTTAGGCATTTCAAGGGGGCAATGATATCATATACCCTATGAAGCACTAATGGTGATTTATGATATAGCAAACTACACTGAAATATAAAAGGAGGTTAAATTGCAGATTGAACCATTGATATTGTGCATAAAGAATGTGGGGGCAGGTGAGAAATAAAGACATTCCACGGTATTTTAAAAAAACCCAAAAAACAACAGGTTTTTAAAAAGAACAATATGGGGAGTTTATAACTTGAAGATTCAATTATTAGGATAGATTGTGGAAGAATTATACTTGTTAAGGGAGTAGGGCAAGATTGAGGCAGTGTACAGCTAGGGATAGCTAACTGACAGCATCTAATTCACATGGCATAATTTACCTCTGCCACTCAAGCATCTCCTTTCTGAAGCACATGACATTCCATCCCAGGTGTACAAAATGGTCCACCCCAATGTATAAGAAAGAAAATGAGGACTGAACTCTTGAGAGTCTGATAGCCACACTAGTACAGACTTCTGTATGGCCTTTATAGGGCCTCTGCCAATGTCTGGTTCTTAGAAATGCTAACCATCTTACAAAAAACCCATAACTAAAAAAAGTGGAGAAATTTCTACTATAAAATCTCAGGTTAAATGCTTTCCCATATAGCATAAAATCAATAACAAGTTGCCAAATTTCAAACATCCAATTCTATTATACTTTATTACATCATGATTGTTCACCACTTTAATTCATATATATATATATATATATATTTCATTCATTCCTACCATTTTATCCAATGTATAACTTTGTAAAGCACCTGATGCATTCTCTTTTAAAAATATGTGTGGGAGCTTTATTTAGTTGGATGCCTTGTTGCTGAGGAGTTTATTAAGCAGGCAGCAAAATCTCTTAAGGAATGATTTCTTACAAGGATTTTCGGCTTAGTAATGTTCTGATAAAAATGTAGGACATCATGCAAAGACTGGTGCAACGACGTCTTTAGGCCAAAGAGCATTTGGACATACATTTATTGAGCTGCAGCTCTTAAAGCCACAAAACAAACTGCTTTCTGAAACTCAAGAAATGTCAAAAGTAGCCTATGATACAGCATGTAGTGTCAAATTAAAAGAAAGATTTTAAAAGGTCATTGGGTGTCTTTAAAGCAGGCCTGCTCAACTTTGCCACCCTCCCCAGCTGTTTTTGGACTTAAACTCCCATAATCCCCAAGCACAGCGGTTGATAGCCAGGGATTGTGGGAATTGTAGGCCAACATCTGCAGGAGGGCAGAAGTTGAGCAGCCCTGCTTTAAAGGAACATTTTTGAAGCAGGAAATAGAAATATTGAACAGAATCAGTATGTATAGAGACCAAGAACAAATGTGCACAAGGTTATTTCAAAGAACAGATGTGTTTGTCCAATGCATCTCAAAAATATTATTGTAGACCTACAGAAAAGGGCTACTAGATTAAGATGGGATAGAACAGTCTTGTCTTTAGTCACTGGCCTGATCATAACTGGAAACCTGGAATTTATGTTGGGAGAGTGAGGAATGGTGTTAGAGGGAACTAAATTAAAACAAAACAAAACCTTCCCCATGCCTCTGTGGACAGCAGCTGCTTCAGCAGCACATGAAACACTAACAACAATCCCAATAATCATCTCATGCCAGTTGCCATTTTCTCTCTCTCTGTCCAATGCACTAAGTAATGACTCTACAACATGATGTGGGGTCATTTCCTGGATCATTCTAGAGAAGAAAAAATGGCAACCAGGACTATTGTTGGTACTTCAAGCACTGCTGATGCCACTGCTCACAGATGTGTGGCAAAAAGAAAGAAAAGATTCAACCCTCTCCGATGCCCCTGAAGCAGTAACTATTCCCCCCTGTCCCGCCCTTTAAATTTTAAGAAAGGAAAATTAGGGAATGTAGAACTTTGGCCCTCCAGCTAGGTAGACAGTGTGGTGCAGTGTTGGACTGGGACCAAGGAGACCCAAATTCAAATCCTTATTCTGTCATGAAACTCACTGGATGACTCTGGCCTTCTCTCTCTGCCTAACCAACCTCACCAGGTTGTTGTGGGGATAGATATAACCATGTATATCATTCTGGGCTTCTTGGAGGAAGAGTGGGATATAAATGTAACCATTAATGATAACTAATAACTCCCATCATCCTCAGCCACAGGGGTAAATAATCAGAGATGATGCGAGTTACAGTCCAGCAACAGCTGGAGGACCAAAGCTGTGCAGCCCAGATCTGTATTTCAACTTTTAAGACTGGTGGTAGAGCATCTTCCCCATAAGAAGACTTTCAGGGGTGGAATGCAAAGCAATTCCCATCATTGCACAAGTGTGTATTTTGCTTTCTGTACAGGTGTTTTGAAGTTGCAGCACTAACTTAGTTTTCCTATATTAGCTAGATGCTATGAGAGCATGGAGCTGCTGCTTTGTTTCTCCTGCCTGCTCTTTCCTCTAACACCACAGTGCATGATCTAACTCCTTTGAATTGTGCACTACCCTGTCGCTCCGGCCACACTGCATGTGTTGTTGGCAGAGGGAGAAGGGCAATGCAGTCTGATGCTGTCACCTTGCACATTGTGTTCAATCAGCTGTCATCAGGCAGAAGGGCAAAGAAAACATATCTTAATGGCATTGAACCTCAGCAGCATCTCTACTTCCTGTGTTGCTTTGCAACATAGCTACATCTCATGCCAGTGTCAGCTTCTTCTGTTGAAGTGCTGGCAAGAGAAGGAGCCTGGCTGTGGATTCCTTGCACATAACCTAAGTCCAGATGTACCTGATAGGGATGTGCACGGAACTGGCTGGCCTGGTTCGGTTCTGAACACAACCGGGCCAGTTCAGTCTAGCACCCCCTCGAACAGAAGCCATGTGCGCAAGTGCCCAGCCCCCAACATGGCTGCCGGGCCACCGGGTGAAGGCTGAAAATCGGCAGGAGAGCACCTGAACCGGGCGAGGGAGTGATTTAGAAACCCGGCGGGGTGAGGGGAAACCTCCATGGACCCCACTGCCTCCAAGAACACCCCTGAGGGGAGTAAAAGGTAAAAATAAAATTAATTCTTTTTAAAAAGAACTTAAAGATTGCGAACCCCCTGAACTTCGGGGTGTGTGTGTTTCAGTTCAACCCCAAACTGCTGAACCCCCAAACTGAACCCCCAAACTTGTTCGCACATCCCTAATACCTGAGTGGGGAAAGCAGAAATTCACTGAAGAAGTGCTTCTAATGCTGCTGAGGCAATGTCTGAACATTGCTGAGGTGCTTTTTAATATATATATATATACATAAAGGCTACTCAGAATGCAGCAGTACGGTTTCCTGCTTTCCCCCCCTTTTTTTTCAGAAAAGGCTTTTAAAAAATTATGGGATATGGCAAGGTTTGCTACAAGACTTCAGAGACACACAATTTCTTTCCTTGTTTCCCTGTATGTAATGACCTCTTTGGGTGAGCAAAATTTTCAGAGCCAGAGTAATATGATGCAGATTTCATTTACCTGAGTAATGACTGGAGGAGGGCAGGTGACAGTAGGAGCATCACACAGTTCTGTGTAAACACATCTGTCTTCACACCAAACACATTTGTACCCAGGATCCGCCGCAAGACACAAGCTGCAGTCACTCCGACCATAGGAACAGCTGTATAAAGTAACTATAAAAATGGCAGATGTGTCATATACATTCTCTATATGCCTACCATCATTTTGTACTACAGCATTCAAAGCCTGTCAAAGCCCACAGAATGCCCTGGTGTAGCCACATCAAGCAATGTCATCAAGGCATACCAGTTCCACCGCCACTGGCATAGGTGGCTAGCACAACATTCAGCCTGCTCTCTTCTCCCCCATTCTATTTTCCAGCTCGGTCCTTGATTTACAGTGGCATATGCTGGAGGCAGCAACTGAATGCAAGAGGGAGAAAAACTTTAGGGCCTTCAGGAATGTAGTCAACTTTCCCAATTACACGGCTTCTTCACTGCAAGTTATTAATAACGCTTATACATAATCATCTGTTGCAATTAATAGAAGAAAATAAGACAAAGGAAGAAAGTGCCCCTGCACAACCAATTTATAATCCAAGAACTAACAAAGGTAAGAAGAAAAGCAAAGAAATGAGAAGGCAGCAAAATGTAATGCCTGCACTTGGATTAGTAGCACTGCACAAATCTCTCAGAGGGGATCAAACAGGAATCAAACAGCTGCATTGGGATAAATTAACAAGGATATCTTTATAAATAATTTTGAAGCTGCTGCTGTATCTCCACTGGGATCAGAAAGGGTTCTGCTTCAATATCCCTTTCTCTGGTATCTAAGGAGATACTAAATATAGTGGAGCTGTCTCCTCCTCTCCTTTAAGTCTCTTCCTCTCCTTTAAGTGGATTATATCACTTGACATTGGGAACCCCTGAATTATACTGTAAAAGAGTATAACATACCATCACATCTAGGGAGTTGGAATTTTGCTAGGACAAACTGGACAAAAGGAAGTTCACTGAATGCAAGGGGGAGCACTGCCATGTTTTGACTCTTGCTGAGTCAGTTCTTCTTTAATTAATAATTTTAATAGAGTTAGTTGCTTAACATGCTGCCTTTCCTCAGCCTGGTACATTGTTGTCTAAATTGCAGAGGGGGCAGACAGGTCAGTAGTCTTATTTTTAGGCAAGGGAATTGGACTAGATGACCTTTGGTACATGTCTTTGCCCCTTATTGGAGCAAGGAAAGGATGTTTATGGAGTAAAGCTTTGCAGAAACTGAAGGACAATCAATTTACTCAGGGAAGGAGTTTCAACAGTAAGCATCAGCAAAGATTACTGGAAATAGTTAAGTAGAAGAGATTCCTTTGTTAATTAAGCATGGTGGATTCATTTCAGATGCAATTGCAAACAAAATGCACATGTTAATGGGTAAGGACAACTGTAGTGGTGCCAGCCTAGAGCCTTGCTGTTGGCAAGTCCATTCACTTCTGGAGAATATTCTTTTCAATCCACGCTATTTACAGAAACATTAGTAACTATTGTTCTTTTAACTTCAGAGAACACACCAGTAATGTTTCCAAAATTTTACTATGAGAATGTACGCAAATAAAATCAAAAGACAGGCAGTGTCTCATCACTTACATTCACTGTCTCATAAGAACACACTTCAACCTATTTCTCCACCACTTTACATTTAATCCTAAAATCAAGGGAATCCAATGAATCCTGTCGCATACACCAAAAGGTTGACAGATGAGGTCAGAGACTAAGGGCAGAAGGGCACTGCAGAGCACTAGAATCCTGATAAAAAATGCCCTGCCAGTTCCGGCTATCATGACAATGAATCATAGAGAAAAGACAGAGTACCTCATAAACCCATAGCAGTTTGTGTTTGTTGAGGGGTAACGCTAACCTGAGCTGAATTTATGATATGTGAATGCATCTTGAGGTTATAGTGGTACTTGTCATGATTGGAAAGCACAAGGGGCTAGTTCCAGATCATGTGGACTAAATCCAGAAGCTAGATATTATGGCTCTGGGGCAGGCCGCCAGTTAAAAAGCAGCTAGTTCAGTCATGAGTGTTTTAGCATACTTGGATGGGCAGACAGATGATAGTCACTTTAATTGGAGTAATTAACACTAAAGTTTACTAACTACAACATTTTAATTCTAAGTGGCTATTTTGTGAGGAGGGAAATACAAGAAAATCCCCTCTGATTACTTGATTTAAGAGAGTCATCATTAACCTTCATGCCTGGCATCAGAAAAAGAGACACTAGAATTGCTACACCTTCTGACTAACTCACAATATACTTAGACTTGCTATACTGCATCACTGTTTTCTGAACAGTTGTTAAAATTGCAGCCTCTTGCTCAGCACATCCCACTGTGCTTATTCAAAACAGTATAAGTTCACTAGCTGAGTAAAGGTTTATTTTTACTAGGAATGAGAGATTTAGATTTTGTTTCTTTTTTTGGTTGTTGGCAACAATCCATCAGCAAACCTATTCAAGGTAATATGGCTGCATATGTGATTCAGAACAGCTGAACAAGACTAATGTTTGTCCTGTGATCAATGACTGAATGAAGAGAGAATTAAAACAGCAGGCTTGACTATGCTGAGTCTCCATCACATGTTTGGAGATGGAAATTTTTACTTTATTTGATATAGCTTTTGATATAGAAATAAAGGCAGAGTCCCCAAAACTCCAAATAATTTCCAACCGTTACCAACACCGTAGGAAATTCTTAAAGGATGATGGAAGGATATAAGTAATTTATGCAGAAAAAAACCCTGTTTTCTTTCTATCTTACTATCATGTGGAATCAGAACCCACCACTCCGTTAAACAACAACTATTTGCAACTTTTATAATTCAGTGCTCACACACTGGTAATCAATTGCTGTGGTACTGAAATGTTCAGCAGACAAAACTGTTAGCTTTCCTCTAACCTTACCCAAATGGTTGAGATGCTTTACCACAGGACATGTACAAAATCGATTTGCTCTCTGCCCCAGTTGTATAAGTAGGAAAAGGAGAGGGCTTGCAGATTACATTGTGATGTAATCTGCTCTTTGATTAGCTCCTACTACATGGAAAGCTACTGCTTGCACCTATCCTATTCAACCTTGATAAGAATACATGGATAATTCATTGAGAAACCACCATCTGTAGGACAGGGAAAGTTAGCCTGGTACCTGTATGATGAATTTACATCTTTGACAATGAATAATCCTTCAGTCTAGGATGAATCTGAGCTCCTTATATAAATGGTCTGTACGTGTATGGGCATAAATCAGATAGAACACACATTATTTTAATGGAAGTTATTTCCCATGTTTTGAATCAGGTCAAAAAACGGAACTCATGCATTCCTTGAGCACTGCATTGCGCATTGTCTGACTCACTAATATGATATGGGGATGCATTTACAAACTGATTCAGTATAATTTTTTTATCTGCACACACAGACATGAGAATGACTTCAGTGTCTGAAAAAATCAACATCTGAACTGTCTCCAAATTATATCTGTCATGGTAAAAGCTCTCACAGCCGCACACAATACAGAGACAGAACTTAAAGTGTTAATCAGTTTCCTTGTTACTGATCAGCTCGTTAAATGTAGCAGCAGCAAGCCAGCCATTAGATTCTAATTCTTATCCATCATCTTTAGATACCAGCTGTGAAACCATTGATAGAACAGGACAAAGAACACAAGGGATATATTGGATTTTGTAGTTTCAGTCTCCAGTGGCTATAAAGAGATATTAAATGCCAATGTTACTTGGTATTTTCTAAATGGCTTATAGAAAGGAAGGATTCATTTATTCTTTGAAATTCAATAATTGCTCATCTTCTCTGTAACTACCAGCACAACCAAGGTAACTAGTTTTCAAGGTGATATATACTGAAATTCAGATATGCCTACACATGTACAGGTCGGGTTTTTTTAGTAGAAAGGGAAAGCCTAGATAGCATAAGCACAAAACAAAGCACCTTTCAAAGTTTTTTTCTGTGTTCCTCTTATTGCTATTGTAGACATAGGAACATGACATTAAAATTTAAAATTCAGCAGTCCCTTCTTTCCAATAGTTTATGTAAAGTATTTGCACATCAGTCAATTAGAATCAAAATTATATATGGCTTTGGGAACAAAGAGAATCCCTGACTTGTTAAGCCAGAAGGGGCTGAAAAATTATATAGTTACTCAGAAAGTCTCAATAAGACTTCCTAGTTAGGTTTTTAAGCATCCTTAATGGGTAACACATCTAATCCATGCTGAATTATTCCTTCTTGGATATAGGCAGGGCTAGGGTCAGGGATCAGCCAGCTGAGGCAGTGGCTGAGGGTCCAGGCCCAAACAGTCAATGACCATTCTGTGGTCCTAGTGAAAAGTGATGGAGGCAGCCAAGAGACTTGAAGATGTTGCTGCTACAACCACCAAAGTAAGCCTCCCTCCAACCTTTGTGAGCAGAAGAACAGGCTGGATTCAGAGAAGGAAGATCTACCATTGACCAGTGCCTAGTATTGCAACATTGAATTCTACATAAATATTCTGCAAGTACCACACTCTCATTATACACAGCCTTCATAGAGCTGAAGTCTGCATTCAACTGCATCTCTCAAACTAAACTGCGGGAAAAACTGGAAGCCACCTTAACTGTCCAGCGCCTGCTCCTCTTCATTCGCACCCTCCAAGATGATACTTCCCTGAAAATCAGATGACTCTAAGACTATCTATCAAGGGCCATTCCAGCCCGAAAGGGCATCAAACAAGGCTGCATACTTGCTCCACTCCTGTGTAATTTCTACATAAATGACATGGCAGGCCATTTAAACAACTTGGACTATCACACCCCCAAGCTTCGAAGAAAACATATTTCCATCCTGTTCTATGCAGCAGATGATGCAGCAATTCTCTTTAGACCCATAGGACTGTATTGATTTCCCAATACTGTAAGAAGGACCATCTGGAAATAAACTATCATAAAACCAAAGTAATGGCCTTTGCCAAAAGACCAAAGTCCTGCTCATGGCACATAAACATAAATAAAATTGAGCAGGTCTCATGCTTTATGTACCTGGGGATGGTCTTTCACACTTCTCACAACAGGAAAGCCCATGGCAGCTATGTTGCCCAAAATGTACATAGGAGTGCCACCATGCTAAAATTCTTCCACTCAAAAGGAGGCCACAAAGGAGACCACTACAAATCTCCAGGCAGCTCTTAAACTATTTGAGGAAATGTCCCTGGCACAGTTTCTCCATGGAGTTTCCCCTTTCCCAACTTTGCTTCCCTGGAGCTTGTCTAGTCCAAATTCCTAAGAGCAGTATTTCAGGTACCTCGCTGTGTCTCCAATGCAGGGCTTACACTGGAGGCAGGCCAGGTGAAAGTGAAAGCTAGCCATACATTTTCTGGTGCTTAGCCTCCTTAACTCTGGAAGATGGATACCATTCCACATGGAAGCAAACCCTGCTGGTGAAAATATCATCACTTGGACTCTTCCCTCCTCACCTACTATCTCTGGGATATGGACAGGCCAGAACACTTCTCAAACAGTGCATTTTGGATGCAGAGTGCCAAACAGATCTAGACAGGTGCCCAAACTTTCTTGTCACTGAAAACTCAAGATACATAGTAAAACCTGCCACATCTCTTATGCAGCTCGAAGCCCAAGCCACAGGAGGGCTTTCACTTTGGTTCATGCAGAGCTCTTCACATGCCTGCCCCCAGCTGTGATAGAAGGAATATATAAAAAGATTACCTTCCTGGAAGGCTGTGCCCTTATGATGCCAGGCAAGTCGAAACCATGGAGCATACTTCTCTGTTAATTCTAGAGAGCAGGGATTCTCAAACTTGGGTCCTCAGGTGTTATTGGACTTCAACTCCCATAATCCCCAGCCTCAGTGGCCTTTGGTTGGGGATTATGGGAGTTGAAGTCCAATAACACCTGAGGACCCAAGTTTGAGAATCACTGCTATAGAGATATCCACAAAACTCTTATCCTCTACTCACCAGGCTGCCAGGCCACCCTGGCCAATTCAAAGTTCTCTTACTTCTCTCTGACTGTACTACTCTCATAACTCACAATGTAGCCAAGTTCTGCACAGCAGCTTGCAAACTTTGCCAGGCAATGACTGCCAAGAAATAAACAAGCCCATTGCAGCCCATTACTACACTGTTGTCCCAAATTCTCAATTATAACCTTTTTACTGTACTTTCACTTCTACCACAACCTTAAATCGTAACCTTAATTTTATAATTAAGCCTCTGGAATGCTCTCCCAGTGAATTCCCACTCTGACATTTGTGGCGGCTTTTAAAAAATGACCAACGAACTTTTTATTTGTCCAGGCTTTTCTTCCTCAGGGGCTGCTGGGTCTCTCAGCCTTTGCTCTTCTGTTTGTATTTTTTAGGTGCTGTGTGTATCATTTTTATTATTTAACTGATTTTAACCTTTTAAATGTGATTTTTATGGAGTTTTACTGTATTTTAACATTTGTAAACTGCTGTGGGATGCCTTATGAAATGCAGTATAAAAACTGAATGAATGAATGAATAAATAAATAAATGTTTTATAGCAGTAATTTTACCTCTAGCCTCCTAATTAGCAGTTTTACAGAAGTTTTATCATAGTTTTATAGCAGTTTTTCTGTAGTTGTAGTTGTGCCATAGCTGTGCCATAGCTGTGCCATCGAGTCGGTGTTGACTCCTGGCAACCACAGAGCCCTGTGGGGTTTTCTTTGGTAGAATACAGGAGGGGTTTACCCTCCTGCACAGTATGAGATGATGCCTTTCAGCATCTTCCTATATTGCTGCTGCCTGATATAGGTATTTCCCATAGTCTGGGAAACATACCAGCAGGGATTCGAACCAGCAGCCTTTTGCTACCTAGGCAAGTTACTTCCCTGCTGCGCCATTAGGTGGCTACATGTAGTAGTATTTTAAAACAGTATTTTACAAATACAATAGCAGCATTTTCACAATATTTTTATAGCCGTTGTAATGAAATCTTTACAGCAGTCCTACACAGTGGTTTATTGTAGTTTGTACTAGCTTTTAATACCACCACCTTTAACTTTATAGCTCCTGTATCGTTCTAATGCTGTATGCTTTTACCTATGCTCAAAGACCGTAATAAAGATATTGGTAACTTGCATTTATTCCATGTTGAATTTTTCCTTCTTGGATATGGGCAGGGCTGGGGTCAGGGATCAGCCAACTGAGGCAGTGGCTGAAGGTCCAGGCTCAAACAGTCAGTAGGACCCTGTGGTCCTAGTGAAAAGTGACAAAGGCAGTCAAGAGGCTTGAAGGTGCTGCTGCTACCACCAAAGTAAGCCTCTCTCAAACCTTGGTGAGAACTTCAGCAGATGTGCTGCTGGCACTGTTCATCTTTTTTGATCTGATGCATTTCACTTGTCCCCACTGCTGCATCTTGTGACACAATGATGGCTTGGGCACACTGTTTGTTGGTAAACAAAGATGGTGGTCACCAGCAGCATGGCTGCTGAAGTGTGCTCTGAACCACCACCACCACCACCACCAAGGTGTCTCCCAAATCGTAGCAGGACTCGTAGTGTTCTTCAGCAGCTATGCTGCTGGCACCTAAGTTTACCCACATAGGTAACCTTTGTTTACCTATAATGTCATGCACACTTCCCCACTGTTGCGTCACCAGAAACAGCAACGGGAAAAACACATAATATTATTGATATAATGATGGCACCTGCCAGTAACTAAGGGGAGGGCTCACACTGAGATTTGGCTAGGTTCCATGCAGATATGGTTAGAGAGAGCACTGGACATGGCTGATGGAAAATGAACAAAGCACATTATTGTCAGTGTGCTATACAATGGTAGAAATATTATTGAGTCCTTACTGGAAATGCTTTAGCAAGAAGATCGTAGAATTCCATTTGCCTTTTATGGGTTACATTCCATTAGAACTTCACATAATCTCAATATAAGAGGATGAGTATAACATAATGTGAAAGAGCTATTAGCATTGCAAAAGTAAAGGGCAATTCTCTAAGATTTTTGTTTTCAACATCCAGTAAATCTATGAAATACGATATGTATAGATTTTTTAATACAAAGTATTCTTTTTAGCTCGATCAGTATAAGCACACTAGTTACAAGTGTAAACAGAGGGCTAAACAACATCCTACACTCAATGAAAAGTTTGGCCCTGCAATTATTTTTTTGTTTTGTTTTTAGAGTTAAGCAACGGTTGCAGGGTGGTGGGAGAGATATCAGGATCATGGAACATGGGGAGGTGCTTTTAGTAAGCATTTTGCTTATTACTGTGACTCGAGGACAAACTAAACATTTTGTTTGCTAGGTTCAGACACAATGAGAAACCATGACATGTACGAGTCATAGTTAAGAACCTAAATCACTGTTTGGGTTCCTAGACACAAAATCAGGCAAGTTATGATTTAGAACTGCTTGTCTGCTTTTTCATTTTCATCAGGTCATAGCTTCACTCCCACTCCCATGGGGCAGGAACCTCTGGAGGCAGGGCAATGGCTTTGACTGCGATTTATCAGTGGTTGTGGATTCAGACATTGTGTGTAACTACAGCACTCACTGTGGTTTGCAAACCAATTCAAAACCATGAGTTAGTCCTGGTTTGTTGGCTAATGGCTTATTTTCAAGATTGAGTTCAGATGCAATACAAAACCATGACTAGTTAAACCATGGTTTCCAGTTATGTCTGAACCCTGCCCTTATGTTAAATATGCATTATGTTAACATATGCACTATGTTTAATATAGGCCCCTTGTGACTAAGGGTCACAGTGCATGAGAAGGGGTGTGTGTGTTTGGCCATTTCCCCCTGCCATAGTCCTGCAGCAGAAGCTTCCTTTGGCACCAATTAAAGCTTCTGTCTGGGGCTAACAGCAGCAATGGGAGCAAAAATTGTGGTCAGGACCACAGTGCAGAAGAAAAGTGTCAAATATTCCTTCCCCATGTGTTGTGGTCCTGATCTGCTCCCCTGCAACCATTTAATTTAAAAAGAAGAAGCAGGGCTAAACTATACATTTAACATAATGTGAAGTCTGGCACTGACTCACAGTAATAAGCTTACTAAAAAGCATTTGGAGGGTGCTCATGCTTGGTTTCAGTCTAGCATAATTATTTATTGTGGATGGTCCTCTCTGCTTGCCAGGAAACACACGGTTCACACTGGACCTGTGCCTGGACAGAACTACTTGCAAGATTGAGACTGTAATCAGAAACAGCCCCAAGCTAACTGAACTAAAGCAAAGGCAGTGACACAGAGGAGCAGGCCTTGGCTGAACGTACATGGAGGGGCAGCCATTGAATCTAAAAAAAGAGTAGACTTATTTGTAGACTTGGCTACACAGCATATGATACAGAGTGTTTGATTACATCTACTCAGTGGTCTCCAGATTTTGCCACTCTTTCAGTGATGAATCATTGTGGTGTGCTCTAGAAGTGGAGAGGACTATGTGATTTATGAGATTAATGCTTTTTTCTTTTTTTCTTTTTTTTTAGAAACCACTACTGTGTGTATTTTTCATACCTAAGCAAGTAAATGTCAAGAAAATGTTCATGCAAAATGCCAAAACTTCAGGACAATATTCTGTCAAAGCAAAATACTACTTAAGGAAATGTAATTTACATAATACAGTCAATGCTTTTGAAAACTAAATGACATACTAAAACCAGTGTTTTATAAGGTAATGCTCATTATTTATTTATTTATTTGATTTATATACCACCCCAAAGTGGCTCAGGGTGGTACACATTAAAACAAACAATTAAAAGCAATTAACAATTAAAAACAAATTGTGGTACAATTTGTACATGTTGTACATGGATGCAGAAATCTAAAATTTTGATGAAATATATCTGATTTACTTTCAGTTTCTACTTCTCTTTCTGGTACTGCATACTTACCCATCAGTTTGCTGTCAATCTTGACTGTGTCTTTTTCAATGAATAAACTAAGTGGCAGAGTTTCATTTGCACTAATGGAAAACTGGGGGAAAAGATAATAGTTATCTATCAGAAATTATCTGTCTTAACCCATCTGATTTGTATTAACCCTTCTGATTTCTGAATGCAAATCAAGGGGCCGATAACTAATGTGATAAGCCTGAGCCTTCTGCATCCTAAAAATGATGTGATCAATAATCCTGCTAATCAACTAAGGAGTTATACTCAATCATATTACTGTTATAATACCTTAGAAGAGAGAGGAAATAGATTAATATACTATAAAATGTTCAAAATGTTCAAAACCCCAAACACGCAGAACGGAAGTGTAATGTTTAGTAACATTTTTGTTAAAGGGGTTTTTTGTTGTTAAAGAAATGTGTTTTTAAAATAAATGAGAAAAATGTGAATATGCACACACAGGTGATGCTTGCATTCTACAAGTCCAAATACGTTAGTAACTACCACTGCAGTGCCTTCCCCTACTCCAAATATGGTTATGTGTATAAATGGGGAATGTTCCTTCAATTCCACTGTGGAGGTCAAAACCTTCCATGGTGTAACATACCTGGCCTGTCCCAAGCACAGATATGTTCCTAGCTGCCACTACAAATGTAAATGGCAGATAATCAGCATTCACCAGCAAACATCAACCATCTCTACAACACTGTTTTTATCATTTTTCTCAGGCATATGTTGGCAATCTCCAGTTTCTTACATTCATAGAAGTGCACAAACACTCCCTACAACCTTGCCCCCCACCAAGTAGAACAATAAAGATAACAGTTGGCCTGAAATTTGGGACTAAAAGGACACAACTGTTGGAGACCAATAGCCATCTCCCTTCACATACACCCCACATTTAATATCAGACTTTTTGATAAGAAAATTAGGCCATATATGGACCAGAAGACAGGTGATGGGATTGAGCCTGTAGGTGAAAAGTAGGATTCTCCTGGATTTTATATGTTATACAATCTTTTTGAGGAACTGTGTAATGGTGGGTGAACTGAGCCTTATGACGATATAACTCATCCTTCCCTGAGACAGAAAACTAGAAAGGGATCCTTTAAAAAACAAAAAAATTACCTCTGGGCTTTCGAAGAAGAAACCTCCATCAGGTGATTGTTGCACTGACGCATCAAATTCCATGTAGTTACTTCCAATCCTGAAGGAGCTACCCTGTAAAGACAAATATTTGACTTATAAACTGTATAACACTGCTGAACCAACAAAAGTATCACCAAGCAATATACTTTACAGCACTGGAAATAAAGAGATCAAGTAGAAAGCCAGAAAGCATAGAACCGATTATTTCAATCACAAACAAAACACAAGAGACTGTGAGCATCTCAGTATAATCTACTACTAGGCCCAGTGTTCTCTCTAACTTTTTTTCATTTGTGTGCGGGTCGGAATGAGTTTTGTTCTGGGCAGCAGTATCAAGGCAATGTGAGTGCACATATATTCAGAGTGGGGCCTTTCTGATTCAATCTGAGCGGGATCTAAAATTGACTGGGCGGACATAAAAAAACATGTGAGCATGCAAACACCTTAGAGGGAACACTAGAACCAGTGCCAATCTTGCCACCTTGCTGACCCAGAGTAGATTTAGCTTCTCCGACCCATCCTCCACACGTTCATACACTTTGAATCAGCATGGCCACCGTCACAGAAGCTAGACAGAAGGGAACTAGAGGGGTCTCTTGGCACCACCCAGAAGTGATAGATCCAATCTTTTGGACCAACTTTGGGGCAGCCACTGCAACATCGATACACATGAGTACAATGCGGGCAAGATGCGAGAGAAGGGTCACAACAGCACAGTGCAAGAATGCAGAACTTGCATGCACATGCATTCAGAGTGGGACCTTCCAGTTTCAACCTGAATGGGATCTTAAATTAACTGAGTTGGCATTAAAAAACCTATGAGCGCACGTGCATGCCTTAGAGGGAACATTGCACCCATTAATATTCCTCCTTAAGCAGACTAAAGAAAAACATTAGGCATGAGTTCACAGTATTTGTTAATACAATAGATTCTTCATAATAATGTTTACATTTAAAAGTGAGAACAGTATACCACAACTTCTCTATGAACTGATTGATTCATATCCAATAATGTATGTCTCTAGGCCAGGTGTGAAGGATCTTATTGCACAAAAACTCCTCTTCTCTCCCAATCAGTCTGCAAGGGAGCAAGACTGCACAGTCTGCAAGGGAGCAAGACTGCACAGACTGCACAGTCTGCAAGGGAGCAAGAATATAAAAAGTCTTGGCAAAGTGGAAAAAACCTACCGACATATATTTCCAAATCCTGACCTAAGGGTTCTCTGAATTCCTCCTCACTCTGAATTGCAAAGAAAAGGGCCAAATAGGTGCCTTTTTAAAAAAAGAGACTCAGATTAGTAGTTCCAAAAGAACAAAAACTTGTGAGAGGCACAACCAACTTTGGTTGCACCTGAGCCCACAGTTTGTCAACAAGACACCTTGCCCTTCCACTTTATTTACCCCACTCTGTGAGGTAGGCTAGGCTGAGAGACAAAGAACGGCCCAGTGGGCTTCATGGCTGAGCAAGGACTTGGACTAGAATGTTCCTACTCAAAGCCCAACACATTGTCTACGACACTTCACTGGTGGTTCTCTTTCCCAGACTTTATGCATTATTATTCCATTAAAACAAACAAATAAAATGTGCTATATTAGACAGGTTCAAATCCAACTATACTTATGGAGTTGAGCAAGTGGCTTAGGAAAGTCACCATCACCTTTTCACAGTCTAGCATATTACATAAGAAAGTTGAAAGGATAAACAGAAATAATATTTAAAGGTCTTTGTACTGCCAGTCTGTCCAAAATAATAAACTTTTACTTTTTAAAATTCATTCAGTGTCCTGCTGATTTACACAGAAGGCTTGAAATGAAGATTTTGAGATGGCAGAATTCAGAGACAATAATAGTTTTTTTAAAAAAACACCACTGAAAATGAACTATGAAACAATACCATAGTTTAATAACTGTCAGAGGAATGACCTAACAGAGCAGGGGACAGATTTAAGGCTTCGGGGAGCTTCCCCCCTCTTTTTCCCGGAGCCCTGGGAATTACCAGCACATAACAGTGGTTTGGAAAGGCAGAGCCAGTCCTCAAATGGCAGCTTGTACAAAAAATAACACTGACAGAAAGAAGGATTTAAACATCAACATCCCTGAATTTCTGGAGAAGTTTGTTGCAGAGAAAAGGGGGGCAAGAGAAGAAGCTAGAGAGAAATAAATGGGAGAGAAAATAAAACCTTGGTCAGAGAGAGAGAGAGAGAGAGAGAGAGAGAAATTAAACATGGGCAGCAGCCACACCTCCACTCAGCCAGCCATTCAGATTTACATAATTAGCTGGAAAGGAAGGTGAAGCAAGACCAAATGCCCAGAGAGCTACTTCAGATAAGCCCAGGAGCTGCCTGCCCCTGCCTACAAAATCAAATAGATGGATAAAATGAATGCTCTGTTGTAAAATCTGCAGTGTGTGTGTGTGTGTAATAGCATTTCCTAATCAAAATGACTAGCCTAGGAAATACCAAAATGAGGAAGTCCTACATTTCAGCAATGTAACTATACCGAAAAGGATGTTCATTTTGAGTGAAATGAACAGTGAAAGAATTTGAGATAGTCATTAAGAAAGTAGCTTGCTGAGAGGTTGTGGCAGAAAGGCCTGAGGTGTCCAAGTACAAGAAATGTTGAGAAAAAGTTGGTTCTTTGCCTTGCCTCCCTTTCCTCGCCTCACTAATTAGAGAAGGATCTGGGAAGGCAGACTACACAGAGAGATGCAATGGTCCCAGCACTGTTCTGCTGTCTTTGCCCTATGTTTTATTTTACATGTATTGGGAGCTGGCTGCTTCTCTACAGTAGGTAATTGTAAAGGAAGTTGAAGGGCCAGTTGGATAAGTTAAAGAGAAGATGAAAATTGTGTGTGTGTGTGTGTGTGTGTGTGTGTTATATATGTATGAATGAAAGGATTACGCTGATTACACAGGGCACCATTTTAGCAATGAAACACACGGATTCTGGAAAATCTCCCAGGGAAGGCAGGTATTGATCTAACTAAGTCTGAAGTTCAACTTAGCCTTATATTCAAACACTGATGACTGCTAGAGGCTCACTCTCAAAGAATGTTTTTAAAGGGGTGGTGCTCAGCTTGAAGCCATGACCTGCAGACTAAATGTTACAGTGCAGTAGCATCTGGCCATAAGTTGCAAGCAGCCATCTCCAGATTTACAGTACATGCATGCAAAGTTTTTCTTCTATAACTGCAGTAGTTTGAAACTGCTCTTTTCCTCATGCAATGGCGTTCATTGGGCTGCCACTAGTAATAACTGTCCTCCTAGTAAACCTCTTTAAAGACGTTTTCTTTCACTTTTAAAAACCTCTTTAAAATTGTTTTCTTCAGTTCAGGGGATTTAGGGGCTGTGGCAGCTTCTGTGTAGAGTACGTGGCTCATGGCAATCATCATCACATGGGACAAGATGCTTGATCACAATACAAAGATGTCATGTCATTATGGTGCTCAGGATATCAGGATATACAAAAGACAAATTGTAACCTGCATTAATTCATGAAAAGATTTTGTGGCCTATTGCTATTATTTCCTACTACATGCAGTGTGCTCATAAGAGCATGATTGACCAAGGCTCTTCAGCTACTCTTTCCACTTTTATTGTTATAAACAAAAATATCTTCAGCAGTGCTAAATAATTCATTTACCAGTATGCCTCAGAGTGTCCCTGCATCAGTCACTTCAAGGGTATATATAGGCACACAGAAAACAGAACTAAATATGTATTCATCTTTAGAGTTTAACACCCATAATAATAAAAATCCATCTCATATGGAAGGCTATGCCCAAGCTGCAACATAGGAAGCACTGAATTAAATGTAACACAAGTCTCCATTGAAGGCAGAAAGCTAAATTTTCATGAGCCTCGATTAGAGACTTTGGGGAAAGGAGTAAAACCTCATCTAATTTACACTTGCTCAATTATTTGCATTCACATATGTCTCTTGCTAAACCCCAAACTGTTAGTATATAACCACAAAATGTGAGAATTGTTATGTTTAAAGATATAGCCTCTCAAATTGTTATAGGACCAATGGATGTAGGAACAAGACTAAGAAAGAGCAGAACAAACTGTTATGGAAAGGCTAGATATGGTCCCCATTCTGGATGCCTAGGAATCACAGGATCTTGGGTATATGAGTACTCTTTCACATACATTACAGACTCTTTTGCTTTCTCTACACAAGTCAGTAGGTTTCCATGCAGGAAAACCACTCATGGAGAAGGCACACTAGCCTATCTACTGGGCCCTCAGGAAAAACAGAGGCATTCATCTGGGACAGGGAATAATTTCAAATCCAGTTATTTAAGAGTTATTTATACAATTCCTTTTCCATGACATATAGGAGAAAGGAGAGCTATTTTGTATTACTATAACATTTGTGTTTACCAAAGAGAATGGAAAGAATAAGTTTTATTACCCCTAATATTTCATTGAAATAATGTTGGCAATAAAATTCAATGAAATATCGCAGGCACTTAGACAAAAGATACAGCCTTTACAAAAACACATTCTTGCATTCATGTTAGGGTCAATACAATACATACGAGGGCTGTGAATCACATTGATCCGATATCTGGGTCCAGATTAGTCCTACTGGGGCATTTTTCTGCAGAAACAATTCTTGGAGAAAAAGTCATCTGGTATCAGCAGCCTATCTGATACCATGTCTCAAATCAAATCAGATTGGAAGGAAGGACTTAACTTTACAGAAGAGCCTGCTCCCCCCCCCCTTTTTTAAAAGAAACTGACTGCCTTCCAGCAGCTGCAGTGGCAGCATTTCAAAACTCAGCCTTTCCTTGTACCATCCTATAATGCCCTATAGTTTCAGCCATTTCTCCCCCAGTAATGTACCAGGCATTATAGGGCAGTACCAGCAAGGAGGGGCAAGATCTTGAAATACTGTGGCTGCTGAATTATTTTAAAAAGCCAACTTTTCAGTAAAGGTAAGCCCTCCTATAACCCCAGTGCATCAAGCCAATAGCTATTATGGGCTCAATGTGATCCTGATCACCCTCTGCATCGCTAGCACAATATGAGAATGGCCAGGTTTGGAGCGATAATCGGACTGATAAACAACCTAACTTAACAACATTTCACAACCACACTATGGACTGGGAAGTGTCATATTCACTATTATACAATGCCTAATGCACAAGATAAAATATTAATATTATGAATAACTATGAATACAGAGACAACACAGCAAGGCTCAATCATCATGCATATTGTATAGACATACTTGCCTGGATTTGACTTCAGCAAAGTAACAAAGAAATCCTGAAATATATTTTGCTATTTTTTGGGAGGGCTATGTTTGATGTTTTGTTTATCCTACCACAAAATCAAATGGTGTAAAAGTTGTGCTAATTCAGCAGTTTCTAATGTTTTGGAGCTCCTATAGAGCTCTCTGCTAACAAAGGCTTTTGCAATAACACAAGAAGCAGACCTATGTAGGCATTGCCTTTGTATGCTGCTTCCTTCAGAGAGTATCTCATGCCCACAAGAGCCCCACAGAAACATAAGAGCCCACTGATAATTATCATTTGTGGTAATAATATACAAACATCTATTAATGTGATTTACCAGTTATTCCTGAAAGCAAGTTTAAACAAATATTCACTTAGTCATATAAACGTTGAATTAAGCAGTGGCTACTTGTAACCACAGGATATTTTCAATAAAATCAGTTTGTTAACAGGAACTGATGAGTTGTAAGCATCAAAATGTATTCAATCATTTTTTGAATTTACCTGATAATTGTCTAGATTTTTTCCTTCAAAGTAGACACGCGTTGAGACTTCCATAGGAATTGTTTCAGGACTGGGATTTAGAAACTGTGGACAGTCTTCTGCCTAGAATGATAAACATTTCATAAATAATTACATAGAATCATTCCACCCCAACCAATCTGAACTTTTTTTGTGTTCAGAAGAGCTTCTTGCTTAGCACAGACTGACAGGTTTGATTACAGCTTTCAAATTAGACATGCTAAAAATGACTGCAGCATATGCCAAACTATCATTCCCATCCTTGAAACCTCTCTCACACATTAAAGTAAAAATGGGCAATACGGAAGACACTGAATTGTTTCTTAATCACATTTACTCAACTCCATATTTATTTTCATGCCCATATAAAGGCATAAAAAAACAAAAATAAAAACCATACTCACAGAAAAAAATATTCCTGAAGTTGCAGTACAAATGATGATTTTTCCTTTCTATTAATTTGTGATCACACACACACACACACACACACACACCCATCTCCTGTTCATGGCTCAAAATGTCTCGTGTCTGACAAGACATGAGATGACAGTGAGACTGTTAGTAGGGGCCATGTTGACTTCTCCCAACCGTCATATTATGTGTGTCAGAGATCCAACATGTTTGTTGGCCACCCGCCTCCCCACACAATTGCTTCCCTCTCTTCCTCCAGCTGTAAAGCAGGGGACAGAATGTGCCACTTCCTCCTCACTATGGGGGAACATTCAAGAACCGCCTTGCCTTTTGTAGCTTTTTATTCCCTTTAACTTTCCTCCTAGTCCCAAATGGTGTGGGTCCTTCTAGCATTGGTATTTTTCCCTCTGAGGCTGTAGCCATACATTTCTTCAGATAAGCAATCCAAGAAGCACAGCACTACTCAGGGACCAAGCACCACTTAGGGACCTAGCAATAAAGTGAAAGAAGAAAAGTCCCATTTAAAACTGCCAAAGACAACCCCAGGGTTCTGTGGTTGCCAGGAGTTGAAACCAACTTGATGGCACACTTTACCTTTGCAGAAAGCAAGGCAAGTGCTTAAATGTTCCCACCAAAGGAAAGAGAAAGATATGCAGTCTGTCCCAGGTTGGAGGAGGAGCTAGAAGACAGGGCAGTGATAGGAGTGGGTGGGTTCGGCAGACATTTTGGCTCTTCAACAACAAGGCTGTCATTGCAGAACTCCCCTCTGACAATGCTAAACATGACCCACAGCCCTATTTCATTCCCTCTCTCACAGACGGAGACAGACACATCTTGTATGCGCACGCGCATGGGTATATATAATATTTCAGAAAAGTAGCTAAGGTTTTTTAATCTATTTGTTCTATTTTTAAATAAATGTACCATGCTTTGTTTAATTGCATCTTGATCTGAAGATGAGTCTACACAGATATGTTTCTTCCAGTTCCACTGGCAATTCCAGCTGCTGCTTGCACAGGAATGGCACCTGCATTATAAATGAGATGCTTAGAACAGCCTTTGTTTTGCATTTCACTTTCTAAGTTGCACTTACAATTTCAGTTCATTTATCAATAATTCATTTTCAGAAAAATAATAATATGGATATCTGTTGCTCCAGGGACAAACAGTACTAACCAAGGACCATCACCAAAAAAATTCCATACACAGTAGTCAAATCAAGTCAAGTCTTTATTGTTATGGCCACCGACCAGAACAATATTAAAAACAAAAACAAAAACCTAGCACATAAAGTTAAAAAGATTAGTTAAAATACAATGTATCAATATCAATAAAATGGATATTGTAAATTAAAACAATAAAATTCCCTTATTAATCATCTGCTGACGAGTATTAATGGCAGCAGCACAGTATCTAGCAACTCTAGATGTAACTGCAGATTCCAAATCGGAGAGCAACAAAGAGCAAGAGAATTGATCCTGTCGACCTGGAAATTTACATAATAGAGGTGTAATAAATAGTTCACGGATATCCTTATAAAACAAGAAAAATAGTAAAACGTGTTCAGTAGTTTCAACCTGGTCCAGCCCACAAGGGCAAAGCCTCTACGAGAATGGAACTCCTTTATAGCGACCTTCAAGGACTGCCAAAATTAAATTGTGGCATCGAGTTAAAGTAAAAGGTTTTCTATACCTAGGAATTTCTAGCCAAGTAAAGTAGCTCATTGCAGAAGTCAAATATCTACGTTCCTCTGCTATATAAAAATTGGGCACCTTACTAAGATCATTTTGCCACTCAGAATCTAAAACTCGCTGTCTAATCAGTGACTTCGCTTGATCATAACCGACATTAGACAAGATTGTAACAGAGAGGCCCAGTGTAGCTATTTTAGCCTCAATAGTCTGAAAGCATCTAGATCAATGGTCATCTTGCAAGATCAAAGGGCCAACTGGATGATAATTTAATTTAAGCCAATATCATAGTATAGTAATCCAAACATTTACCTCAACCTTAATCAGGCCTATCTCCAGACAGATAACAGTACTGGAAACAGATCTTGAGACACAAAGTGCAGTTCTCAAAATTTTTGACTGCACACGTTCTAGAGTTTCCATATTTGGAAAAAGGCCCAACTGTGCACCATAAAGTAGCTGGTCCAGTGGCTTGGCTTAAACAATTTGAAAGCCGCAGTTAAGTAAGAGCCACCTTTTAGTCGCAAATACTGTAAAATAGCAAGGGAGCTTTTCTGAGCATTAGAGGGTATGTAGTTCCCATGAACTTTTCTGGCACCCCCAGCATGGAAAACTATTCCCAAATACTTAAAGAATATCACTTGCTCATTAGGGTGTCCATCGATCCTCCCAAGTGCGGATCTTGGGCCTCCTCGCAAAGGCCATTATTTTAGTTTTCTGAAAATTCACTTCGAATCCTTCCTTTTCACAGCATAGATTTAATTCTTTTAGCGCTTTCCTAATGCCAATGGGTGCCCTTGAAAGCAGAACTGCATCATCTGCATAAAGCAGGATAGATATATGCCTCCCTGCGAACTTAGGTGGGTGGAAGTCTAAATGGCTAAGTTGATCCACCATAGAATTTATATAGTAATTAAACAGAAGTGGAGCGAGTCTACACCCCTGCTTAACACCTTTCTGTGTTGTTATAGCTCTCGTTAGATGCCCTTGAGAACTGAATCTAACCTTAAGAGAGGTATCCGAATATAATACTTGGAGCAAGTACAACAATCGGCAATCAGTAAAGGAAGTCCCCAGCTTCTTCCAAAGCTTAACCCATGAAATCAAATCAAAAGCTGCCTTAAAGCCAAGTCCACAGTATTTTTTCATTAGGGGAAAAAAACCCTCATGAAATGACCTGAGAATCCAGGAATCTCAGATGAACCAAGTTCTGGTCTTATCATCATGGGAGATGGGCAAATATTAAAATATGGTAGAGGAGAGCTGGTCTTGTGGTAGTAATCATGACTTGTCCCCTTAGCTAAGCAGGGTCTAACCTGGTTGCATATGAATGGGAGATTTTGTGTGTGGGCACTGTAAGATATTCCCCACAGGGGATTGAGCTTCTCTGGGAAGAGCAGAAGGCTCCAAGTTCCCTCCTGGGCATCTCCAAGATAGGGCTGAGAGGGACTCCTGCCTGCAACCTTGGAGAAGCCACTGCTGTCTGTGTAGACAATACTGAGCTAGATGGACTTATGATCTGACTCAGAATATGGCAGCTACCTATGTTCCTATGGTTTATTGGAAATTCAATCAACTATGCTGCAATGAGATTCAAGGAATAAGTTACTCCTTTTTTGCAAAACAATAATGCCCCTGTAGGAAAAGCCTGCCTCATACTCTGAAATTTATGACTGAATGGAAAGGGATTAACTAATACAATTGAGTGCATATTATTATTATTATTATTTATTTACACAGTCAGACAGGTGTTATGAATTAATTCAGGATGGCTGAATAAATAATAATAATAATAATAATAATAATAATAATAATAATAATAATCCCCCAGTGAGGCACTACCTTGGCGTGGTTGTGGGGCTTGCGTGCTCTGAGGAAGGTGAGAGCTATGCCAGAGGTCCAACCATACTGGACAGGTCTCACCAGAGGAGCCAGATGAAGAGTGCCTCTCCCATCAACAATATGGTGAGACGTAACTTTAATCAATCTATACCTGATCGGTCGTCGCCCGGGTCAACAAGGACCATGCCAGGTGCTATAGTTCCTGGACATCTGGTGGCAAGTGGGCAACAGGACTCAAGATCTTCAGTTGAGCAACCAGGGCTGAAGACAGCAAAGTTACTGGAAGAAACGTCGATTAACCGAAAAAAAATACAAAAAATGCAAACAAGGAAATAATGATCTGCTATTACAAGTCTAGTCCAACTAGAAGAGGTTATTGAAAAAGAATGTACCAAATTTGGAAAGAGAAGCATCCAGATACAGAAATCACAGAACAAAGGCTAGCAGACCAGAGAAGATTCATAATAAGAAATAAAGTATTCACAGGAGTTGAGCTGGAAGAACTGCAAAGAGCAACACAGGCTCAAGATATGGAAGAAGAATTACCACCAACTGAAGCAGTTGCTCAGGCGCATGTGGAGGAGGTGTTGGAAATAGAGGATACCACCGTTGCTGAACTGTTTCAAAATCAAAACCAGGCAACCTCCCCTTTACCTTCACCTCAAAAACAAATGCCGTTTAACAGAAAAGCAACAAGAGCTAAAGGAAAAATAACTGAGCACATGAACCAAGCAACCACCAGGGTTTGACTTCCAGCTCTAAAAACAGTTGCCAAAAAACAACTTGCTCAGGTATTAAAATATGTCAATGCTGCACTTGCAGAAATAACACCCAATAATTTGCAAGAAACAAACCAACTAATGTACAGTGCAGCAACAATAACAACACAAGAGCTTGGATATAAGATCAATGGACCTGTCAAAAAAGAAAGTAGTACATCACCTAAATGGAAGATTAGATTAGAAAATAAAATCTCCAGGCTTAGATCAGATGCTAGTAAATTGAAAGATATGAAAGACAAGAAGCTGAAGAATGAAAACACCAAACAGTATCTGATCCAAAAATACCACCTAGATTCAAGGAAAATCAGAGAAGTCCTGGAAATAATAAAGTAGCAAATAACAGCAGTGTCAAAGAAGATTAGCAGATATGAAGCCAGAACTACACAACACAGGCAGAATCTCCAATTCCAGTCGAATCAGAGACGTTTCTACCAAAGCATAGAAGGAGAAACTGCAACAAACCTAGAAACACCAAATAAAGAAGAAACAGTGCAATTCTGGGGGAAATTATGGGACAATCCAATAGATTATAATAAAAAAAGCAGGCTGGATGAAAGAGGCCAAAAAATGTAACCAACAAATGCAAGATCTAATAATAACACCAGAATTAATAAGTGAAAGAGCAAAGAAAATTAAAAATTGGACTGCGCCAGGCGACGATGAACTGCATGGCTTTTGGCTTAAACACCTAACAAGCCTTCATAAACAACTATCAAAACAGTTCAATCACATTTTGCAAGGAGGGGATATTGAACAATGGGTAACAACTGGGAAAACTCACCTCATAATGAAAGACCCAGCAAAAGGTGCAGTTCCAAGTAATTATAGACTGATAACCTGTCTGCCAACCATGTTCAAATTATTAACTGGAATAATAGCAGATGAAGTGATGCAACACTTATTAACTAACAAACAGCTTCCAGTTGAACAGAAAGGAAATTGTCCGAACACCAGAGGCACAAAAGACAAGCTGCCGATTGACAAAATGATTTTGGAAAATTGCAAGAGAAGAAAAACCAATCTAAGTGTTGCATGGATTGACTACAAGAAAGCCTTCGATTCATTGCCTCACACATGGATACTAAAATGTTTAGAAACAACTGATGTCAGCAAAAACATTCAGATATTTATTAAAAAAGCAATGAGCATGTGGAGTATACAGTTAACAATCAATGGCGAGACACTTGGACAGGTTAGCATTAGAAGAGGCATTTTCCAAGGGGACTCACTATCCCCTCTCTTGTTTGTAATCGCCATGACCCCACTCTCACAAATACTAAACAAAACAGGCCTCGGATACCAAACATCTAAAACATCAAGTCAAATCAACCATCTGCTGTACATGGACGATCTGAAGTTGTATGGAAAGTCCCAGTCAGAAATCGAATCATTGATAAACACTGTCCGTATATTCAGTAGCGATATAGCAATGGAGTTTGGACTAGACAAGTGTGCTGCATTAATAATGAACAGAGGGAAAATAAGAAAAACAGAAGGAATAGAACTGCCCAATGGAAGCAAGATCAAGAACCTGGAAGAGAAAGAACATTACAAATACTTGGGCATTCTCCAGGCTGATAACATTGCATGCACTGAAGTTAAAAGAAAAATTGGAAGTGAATACATCAGGAGAGTTAGAAAAATCCTCAAGTCCAAACTCAATGGCGGGAACACCATACAAGCCATAAACACCTGGGCTATACCTATTATCAGATACACTGCAGGAATAATAGACTGGACCCAGGCAGAGCTAGAGACGCTAGATCGTAAGACCAGGAAAATCATGACCATCAATCATACTCTCCACCCCCACAGTGATGTCGATGGGCTCCACCTCCCTTGCAGCTCAGGTGGAAGAGGAATGCTGCAAGTCCATCAAACAGCAGAGGAGGAGAAAAGAGGCCTTGAAGAATATATCAAGGACAGTGAAGAAGATGCACTTCAAATGGTCAATAATGCAAAACTATTCAACACCAATGAAACAAAGCAGGCCTACAAGAAAGAACAAGTCAAGAACCGAGCAGAAAAATGGAAAAATAAGCCACTGCATGGTCAATATTTGCACAATATAAGTGGAAAATCAGACATCACCAAGACCTGTCAATGGCTTAAGAATGGCAACTTGAAGAAAGAAACAGAGGGTTTAATACTGGCTGCACAAGAACAGGCACTAAGAACAAATGCAATAAGAGCAAAATTCGAAAAATCCACCACAAACAGCAAGTGCCACCTTTGTAAAGAAGCAGATGAAACCGTGGACCACCTAATCAGCTGTTGTCAAAAGATTGCACAGACTGACTAGAAACAAAGGCATGACAAAGTAGCAGGGATAGCTACTTTGGAACATCTGCAAAAAATACAAGCTCCCTGTAGCCAAAGATTGGTGGGACCATAAATTTGAAAAAGTTGAAGAAAATGAAGATGTAAAAATATTTTGGGACTTCCGACTACAAACAGACAAACATCTGCCACACAATACACCAGATATCACTGTAGTCGAGAAGAAAGAAAAACAAGTCAAAATAATCGACATAGCAATACCAGGGGATAGCAGAATAGAAGAAAAAGAAATAGAAAAAATCACCAAATACAAAGATCTACAAATTGAAATTGAAAGGCTGTGGCAGAAAAAGACCAAAATAATCCCAGTGGTAATTGGCGCCCTGGGTGCAGTTCCAAAAGACCTTGGAGAGCACCTCAACACCATAGGGGCCACAGAAATCACCATCAGCCAATTACAAAAAGTAGCTTTACTGGGACGATATCTATAACAATTGACAATAAAATTCTGGCATCCCAGGTCCTTGGGAAGGACTCGATGTCTGGATAAAACAAACCAGTCAATAACACCTGTCTGACTGTGTAAACAAGAATTAATAATAATAATAATAATAATAATAATAATAATAATAATAATAATAATAATTGTTTACATTTATAAACTGCCCCATCCAGACGCTATGGGCGGTGTACAACAACTTTTAAAACACATAAAAACACACAATTGAAAACATAGTGCTAAAAATAATATTAAAACAATTAAAAAACAATTAAAACCATTTAAAACCAATTAAAATGCTTTTAAAAACAACACTTTACAAGCCTTGGAAGGCCAGGCCAAACAAATAAGTTTTTAGGGCTCTCTTAAAGGCCGACAGCGAGCCTAAGTTGCAGATATCTGCCAGAAGTGCATTCCATAGACCAGGAACAGCTACAGAAAAGGCACGGTTCCAAGCACTGGTAGTAACTGGAGACGGACCTCTCCAGATGACCTCAACGAGCAATGGGGATCATACCGTAGAAGGCGCTCTCTAAGGTAACTGTTAGAGAGGTAACCCAAGCCATTCAGAGCTTTAAAGGTAATAACCAGCACTTTGTATTTCGCCCAGAAACATATCGGCAGCCAGTGCAGCTGTTTTAAGACAGGCATAATATGGTCTCTCTGGGCTACCCCAGAGACCAGTCTGGCCACCACATTTTGAACTAACTGAAGCGCCCGAACTACGTACAAAGGCAGCCCCACTAGAAGCATTAGAGGCGGGGGAGAATGAAGTTAAACAGTTAAGATACTTACGGTTGATTTTCAATATTATTTATAGCTTCTCCACAGTCATAAAACGGATATGTACCCGATGCAAAAGCTATACCATCACCAAAGGTCAGATGCAATGGAACCAAGACATAATCTATCAAAAAGAAAAAAGGTTTTATCATTTTAACAATGCTGGCTACGATATTAATGCCCATTTATTTGTTCAGGACATGTAATATAGCCTAACTTGCGTACAGAGCAAGAGGTTGTTGGTTCGAATCCCCGCTAGTGTGTTTCCCAGACTATGGGAAACACCTGTATTGGGCAGCTGTGATATAGGAAGATGCTGAAAGACATTATCTCACACTGTGCGGGAGATGGCAATGGTAAAACCCTCCTGTATTCTACCAAAGAAAACCACAAGGCTCTAAGGTCACCAGGAGTTGACACCAACTTGACAGTACAATTTTACTTTACTTTACTGATGCAATGGTTGAACTTGTAGATCTATGGAAGTTTCACAGTTGTTGAACTTCATACTGAGGCTTTATATCAAATGGTGTGTGCCACTTACCATTTATGAATTCTACACTATGAATAAAACAGATGACTTTAGGGTTACTAAAATAACCAATATATGCTCAAAATAATAAGCTAACCCAAGCATTTTTGAAAGCTGGTCTATTGCACAGATTTCCTCTGTTAATGGGTTTCTAATCTGGATTATTAGGGAACTAAGGGTGAAGGCCTATATATAGAAACTGGGAGTTCCTCATTGAGGCTTCCAGCTATTCCTTTGACAGAAATCATTAAACCCTTCTGACAAGCCATTTCACAAGCTATTGAGCAATTTCAAACTCAGCTTTCCTCTAACAGCTTTTTGAAGGAGTGGTGACAGTTTAAATTTAAACCCATTTTATAAAGACTTCTGTTGAAAATTCCAGGTTGTTTTCCACTTTAGCCCATACACTGAGGTCAGTTTAAAATTGCATTTTTAAAAAGGGTGCCAGTTAATTCAGACTTCAATCTAATAAAAAGTGATATTTACTAACAGACTATTTACATTTGTCAGAACTTCTCAGGAGAAATGGGTGTACCTTATTTTTATTTATGTAGTACATTTATATACAACCCCATACAAAATATTTGCTTGGCAGTTCACAATAAAAAGTTTTGTAACATGCCACTAAGAACTACTACTCTTCTTGCATACAACAAACAGTAAGCGATGACACCATCTAGCAATTTGTCTCTGAGAGACCCTAAGTGTGTTGGATGGTTAGTGCATGTGTGTGTGTACATGCAAGCTTGCACAGCAGTTATCAGCAATCCAGCAGGGTGCCACTATTTCAACTATACATATGGCAGTGAGAGATGGATAAGTCATTCCAAGTTGTGGTCAATCCTCTATCCTAATTTAGGGCATATTGGCAAGCCCTGCATGGGAAAATACTATTGCAGAATGTCTGGTCAGTGAAAAACATCTAACTATCTGTGATGTCATCCTAGATGAATGTACTGGCCTGCTTGGCGTGTATCTCTGGGACTTGGATTAGCTAGGTGGGATAATTCTCTCTCAGCTCTGTTCTTCGTGTTTTGGGATACTGCAGCAGCTCGAGTTGTAGGAGTAAAAGGGAAATTGCCTTTTGTCATGAGTTCATTCCCCTGTCAGAAGGTCCCTTTCAGCAGTTGCTAGGGTTTGAGTGTTTGTATCTGAAGTTGGCTAACCAGGACAAGCTGTGGATTCTGTTGGTGTCCTGTCTGTTCTGCTGCCCAAATACCTACTCATCTGGGGTAATCTTTGGCAAGGTGTTGGAGTCTACCAATTAGTCCTGGGAGTTAGTCTTTCATTGTTAATACTGGAGATACCACCTTCGGTGTAGGGATGTGCACAAACCCGGTTTGCTCGGTTCGGTTCAAATTCGAGCCGGGTTTGAACCAGGAAGAGGTGGTTCGGTTTTGGTTTTGCTTGAACCGCACACTGGTTCGGTTGGAATTCAAACCGTTTTGAACTGGTTCGAACCTCTAAAAGTGGGTGGGGTGGTAGCTGGCACCCATGGGTACCTGCCACCCAAAGCTCGTATGATTTTTAATGAATTTTTGAAATTAATTTTTATTTTTTTCTCATAGGGTATAATGGGACTCGAACCACCCCATTATTCCCTATTGTGTAGCACCCATGGGTACCAACAACCACCCAAACCACAAAGCAATTGGACAACCCTATGATTTTTTATGAATATTTGAAACATTTTTAATTATTTTTCTCATAGGATATAATGGGACCGGAACCAGACCAGACTATTGTGGAGCACCTAGGGGCACAAAAGTGGGGTGGGTGGTAGGCACCCAGAATTGCCTACCACCCACAAAGCTCCAAGGCAATCGGACACTCCTCCGATTATTGGTGAATTTTAAAAGTATTTTTGAATTCCTCATAAGGAATAATGAGGATTGCAGCAAATGTATAGCTTCACGTTGAGGGGAAAGGGGTGTCCTAGAGCGGAGTGTGGTGGGTGGTAGTTCCCAAGGAGGGCAAGGAAGCTATCAGAATTATTTGAAAGGAGCTGGGCAAAGGGCCTCCATGCTTCTTTATGGATCAAAACCTTAAAGATGCATAAACTTAAAAAATAACTGAAAAATCAGCCCTTTGCCCAATTCCTTTCAAATAATTCTGATAGCGTCCTTGCCCACCCAGAGCGAGGGTACCAACCACCCACATGGGTTGCTTGCTCTCTCTCTCTCTCCTACACCTTTGATTCCTCCACTGGAGCTTTTACCAGCCCCTCCCTCCCTCCCTCCAAATGATTTTCTCCACTAAGCAGACCAACCACCACTGCTTTCCTTCCCTGTCCCTATCTATCACAGCTATTACCATATATTCATTGTCATAGCATAGGTAAAGCCTGTGGTTGTTACTATCTTGGGAAACTGCCTGTTTTATAACTGCATCCAAAGGTCCCGCAAGTGGGTAACAGCTCCATCCATAACACTACTTAAAGAAGCAGAATTCAAAACTAGAAAAGCATGGGGACATCTTTAAACACTGATTCTTCTTTACCTTTGCCTTTTGTTGTTGGAGGAATTTCATTAGGAGGATTGCAGATAATGGCCTCTCCTTGCAACTCTGCCTTATAAGTCGTTCCACCAAAGTTACACCAAAGCTGGTCCTCTTCATTTAAATCTGGCAAACGGCTTAGAGTCAATTCTACCTAGAAACAAACATAAATGTAGAAATAAGCTGACAGAAAGCAATATGTATGTGCAAAGCTGTCGATTTCCTAGTAGAGGACAGCAGAGGAAAAAAGGTATTGAATGCAGTATTGAACCTGATACATTTGTAATGCCCTCTTAGTTGACACAGGGTTGTTGTTATGGATTGGCCAAGCTGGGCACCAGCCTGAGGGCCCATAAAGAGATGCACTTAGGATCCAAATGACCCCTTCATGGTGAAGGAGCTGCTATACATATAGTTGCATTTATATATAATACAGAGTATTTCTATATGCAACTTATGTAGTAACTTCAACATGTTCCTGGATTTAAAAAATGGAAGAGTTAAAATAACTAAAACCCCTCACTTATCTATGTGAATCTTCCATTGTCCTTCAGTTCCCTCCCCACCCACCCCACAGTATGGACAGTTCATTCCTTAGGATAGATAGATAGATAGATAGATAGATAGATAGATAGATAGATAGATAGATAGATAGATCTATAGATAGATAGATAGATAGATAGATAGATAGATAGATAGATAGATAGATAGATAGTTCATTCCTTAGGATAGATAGATAGACAGACTCCCAAATAAAACCAAGATAAAATAATCCCAGATTACAGGTGGCTATTATAATATGTCCAATCATGAAGTCCTCTCCTTTGTGCTCAGGCACAAAGCTGTAAAAATTCCCTCCTCCTTTCAAGAGATACTGATTACTATATCCACTGTCTTCTAATCATTGGATAAAAACAGAGCCTCCCCTTATTCATATGCCAGTGAATCTGGTTCCATTGTCACCTATCATCATTACCTTATAATTCAAGCCAGTTTTGGTCAGGTTTTTATCTAACATAAAACTTCCTGATGTTGGATAAAAACCTGACCAAAACCAGCTAGAATTATAAGGTAATGATGGTGTCTAGGTGCAATGAGACCCGATTCACTGGCATATGAACAGGGGGAGGCTCTGTTTTTATCCAATGAATAGCAGACAGTGGATCACCCTGCCTATTCTAGTACCCTTCCTTCTCCCTCCTGTGAATGGTGCAAGTTAACCATGTGGATTGCACAGCATGTGCTGTTTTTTGCAAGTTGTTTGGACGAGCAGGTTCTAGTGACAGCAGAAGAACTTTAAACATTTTTACGGTGAGAACTGCTGGCACAGAACCCACCCCAGACTTTTCCACAGGGAGCCATAGTGTTTCATGGTGCTCAGTGTTCCTCCTGGAAAAATCTGGGGCTTTTCAGCAGAATAGGAAAGCAGTTTCCTTTCCGGATGAATCTCTTGGTGAAGCTAAGGCCTTGGGAAAGCTGGAATCATGCTCCTGTCACCTTGCCCTAAAATCTGTTTGGAAAAAGAAAGAGTGCCCTGTTCGTGTTTCTACTCTTCTTTTTAAGGTCTCTAGGCTCTCCTTTGTGCTGTTTTTGTTTCCAGCAGAAATGCAACATCTATTGAGTACAGAAGTTATTTAAACTTTTCCAACATAATTAAAACACATTAGCCACACAACAACAATAGCCAGAGGACACAGCAGGAGTCACGAGTCAGGCTGGGAAGAATTGAGAGGCTTGTTTTGAAGAGACAACAAAGACAAACATCCCCCCAAACAGCCATTCAGAACTAGAGAGATGAAGCAATGCTTTGGCTGCCAGGGGACAGAAAGAAGAAGTTGCCTGACAAAAAGTGCCGCCTGGGAGCTTCATGAGCCTGGGAGCTTCATGAGCCTCAGGGGGAAAAAACACCGAACATTGAAGTGTTTGATTATTTCTGTAATATAAGGAAACAAGCAGCCAGAAAGAAGGTGAGAGGGTGGTTTAAAATGTTGTTTGAATGACTGAATGCTTGGGAACATATTTCTCCTTTTTTCAAATTACTTGGCTTCCCCCACCCCCCACCCGCCACTCCCTGCAAATAGCCTTGCTACAATCTGGATATAGTAATTGTATGGCCCATTTCCCCAGCTAAGGCAGTTTTCACCTTAGGAACTGCAACATTCCTGCAGCTAATAAACAGACCACACATCAAGGTAAGCATAGAAGTATAACCAGTCACAGTACACTCAAAGAATGAAAAGATTTGTTGTATATGCTTTTTTCTTTTTCATTATGGCTGGTTTTCTTTCAACTAAAACATCTCACAATTCTAAAAGTAACAGGCAAGGTCCTATTGATATATCCTCTCTATCTGTGGAAACAACAGTCTTAACATTTTACTTCCTTTGTAGTATTGTATGTATTTCAGAACATATAAAAACCTGGTCCTTCAGAGCTGAATCACTGTAATTTACTCATGCAGGTATGTATGCATTACCTCCTTTCAACATCATCAATATGTCTGGTTTTATTAGCAATGAACAGGGCCAACATCTGGGCCTTTCCATGGAATTGGAAAGTCAGACACCATCTCAGTGGCCCACAGCTAGCCTAAGTCCAAGGGCCTACAGGTATATGAGAAGTTTTGGGAGAAGGCAACACAGTCAAGAGATCCCTCCATTGCCACTGCCTTCTCCTACCTTCCTTTCCATCTGCAAATGGAATGTCCCTGTCCAAATATACAGGAACACTGGAAGAAACAACTTCTGGTGGTCGTGTAGCTCAACAAAGGCACATAACCACTAGTGCCAATAAACTCAATACCTGCTCAACACATTGTACAACCAAACAAAACCAAGCTGCATGAACAAGGGCTATTAAAAGTATAGGAGACTGTGCATGCAACAGGAGTGCAAGAGATACTGCTGTGTGTTGTGCAACAGGAGCTAGAGAACTACAGGTGAAACTCGGAAAATTAGAATATCGTGCAAAAGTCCATTAATTTCAGTAATGCAAATTAAAAGGTGAAACTGATATATGAGACAGACGCATTACATGCAAAGCGAGATAAGTCAAGCCTTAATTTGTTATAATTGTGATGATCATGGCGTACAGCTCATGAAAACCCCAAATCCACAATCTCAGAAAATTAGAATATTACATGGAACCAAGAAGACAAGGATTGAAGAATAGAACAATATCGGACCTCTGAAAAGTATAAGCATGCATATGTATTCAGTACTTGGTTTGGGCCCCTTTTGCAGCAATTACTGCCTCAATGCGGCGTGGCATGGATTCTATCAGCCTGTGGCACTGATGAGGTATTATGGAAGACCGGGGTGCTTCATTAGCGGCCTTCAGCAATTCTGCATTGTTTGGTCTCATGTCTCTCATTCTTCTCTTGGCAATGCCCCATAGATTCTCTATGGGGTCAGGTCAGGCGAGTTTGCTGGCCAATCAAGCACAGTACACTGTATACTTTTCAGAGGTCCGATATTGTTCTATTCTTCAATCCTTGTCTTCTTGGTTCCATGTAATATTCTAATTTTCTGAGATTGTGGATTTGGGGTTTTCATGAGCTGTACGCCATGATCATCACAATTATAACAAATTAAGGCTTGACTTATCTCGCTTTGCATGTAATGCGTCTGTCTCATATATCAGTTTCACCTTTTAATTTGCATTACTGAAATTAATGGACTTTTGCATGATATTCTAATTTTCCGAGTTTCACCTGTATGTATTACCACTAGTTCAGCATCTTGCAATATACTCTTTCGTCTGGAACAGAGGTATATTTCTTTGACTTTACATTAGGATCTCATACTAGTCCAACAGTATCTGAGATAGTGAAAAGGAACTCTGTATCCAAGCCACTAAGATTTTATATGTTCTTTGCATCCCTACATCATACAAAAACTGCTGATGCACTTACCTTGTCTTGGACTCTCCGACTCATATTTTGAGGTTGAGCACTTATGATATTCAAACAAATGCCATCTGGGCTCCAGAGCCAATTGTTTGCCCGAGCCGATCTTTCACAGTCTTTTTTCCTTGTGCACCTGATATAAATTATAAAAATTGAAGTTCTCTAAATAAATTAAAAATGTGAATCTGTACTTATTAATTTAAATCAACAGACTTCAAACATATGTGAACAGAGAGGGGGAAATGGCACCAATGTGCATTTTATATTTGATTTCTTTTTCTCCATTTATGTATTGTTCTGTATGACAGGATAATTACCTGTGAGCATTTTCAAACAACAACACTATATGTACAAATATTTACCTTGCATGTAATTTACTGTGTGCTAGCATATACTGTACATCTAACCTATTACTCAAGAAACATGTAATAGGAAACTAGACTAGCAATAAAGAAGTGCCTGTGGTTGGCCTGAATGTTTTGTTTTCATTAACACATGGCAGGGCTGGGAACAAACTGAAGAGCAGCTGCCAGTCATTGTTCTCATTAGTGTTTGGGAGTAATACTGAAGTTGTAGCTGCTGGTACAACTACAGAGTGGGCAAACAAAGACAGACTCCAAGTCCTTATCAAGAGATTCAAATGATGAACTCAAATTTTATAACTTATCAACTGCCAATATATGATAGACCAGGGCTTCTCAACGTGTGGGTCCCCAGATGTTATTGGACTTCAACTCCCATAATCCCCAGCCCCAGTGGCCTTTGGTTGGGAATTATGGGAGTTGAAGTCCAATTACATCTAGGGACCCACATGTTGAGAATCCCTGTGATAGACTGTGCAGTCAAGTGTCACTTGTATGGGCTCCCCATCTCATAGAATGTGGTTGCTCCAGCTCTGACTGTTTAGGAGAGGTAGGAAATTCCCACCCTGCTCAGAAGGATGATGGCCTCATCCTTCAATGGTGATACCACAAGCCGTACAATTTCTATCGCCTGGCACACAGACAGATCCAGCACGTTGCAGGAAAAAAGAGGCGGTGAAATATTACAATGGGATCATGATGAGGTAAAACAGAAATCAGCTAACCAGGGAAGGAGATGAGCCACATACAACACTTGTCAACCAAGCTCTCTGGCAAACATACTTAGATTCTTTTACATGCAAATTAATTTAACAATGAAAATGCTTGTTTTAGACAATCAGAGATGCTTATATCTCATAAGCTCCTTGTTAAGATTTTTTTAATGTATGCAAACATTATTGAAATTGTATGTTAAGTCTCTTGATTGATTCATGATTGATTGATTGATTAAGTGCCGTCAAGTCGGTGTTGACTCTTAGCGACCACATAGATAGATTCTCTCGAGGATGATCTGTCTTCAACTTGGCCTTAACGCTCTCTCAGTAGTGCATTCATTGCTGTCGTAATCGAGTCCATCCACCTTGCTGCTGGTCATCCTCTTCTTCTCTTTCCTTCAACTTTCCCCAGCATTATGGACTTCTCAAGGGAGCTGGATCTTCGCATAATGTGTCCGAAGTATGATAGTTTGAGCCTAGTCATTTGTGCCTCAAGTGAAAATTCTGGATTGATTTGTTCTATGATCCATTTGTTTGTTTTCCTGGCTGTCCATGGTATCCTCAAAAGTCTTATCCAGCGCTGAAGTTCAAAAGTGTCAATGCTTTTTCTATCTTGCTTCTTCAAAGTCCAGCTTTCAAAAGTGCAATAACTCCTTGGTTTTCTTATATGCTTTCATTTGAGGTAAAGAGAATGAAATGTATTACCAGTGATAGGTTGTATATTGGGTGGGATGAGGAGGCAGGTTGATAGATGAAAGGAAGAGACAGAAGTCTTATGAACGGGAGGGACAGAAGTCTTAGGAGACAGGCACTAGGTGTATATCATTATGAGGCAATACATGTGAACAAAAGAATGGAAAAAATCATCCATGTTTATGAGTAAAGATGGCGAGCAATGGACTTTGTAAGAAGCTGGCTATGTTTAAAATAGATTAATTAAATTAAATTATTATTAATTATTATTTATTCAATTTCTATACTGCCCTTCCAAAAATGGCTCAGGGCAGTTTACATAGAGAAATAAATAAATAAATAAATAAGATGGCTCCCTGTCCACAAAGGGCTCACAATCTAAAAAGAAACATGAGATAGACACCAGCAACAGTCACTGGAGGTACTGTGCTGGGGGTGGATAGGGCCAGTTACTCTCCCCCTGCTAAATAAAGAAAATCACCACATTAAAAGGTGCCTCTTTGCCAAGTTAGCAGGGGATGAATGTACATGCAATGGAGAGCTGCTCTGAATATCTGATGTTCTGCTAATTATTGAAAAGGTTGTTGGGTTACACATGCTGAAGTATATACAACAGCATTTTAAGTTCTTAATTCTTATTTTAAGCTTTGGAAGAACTAGGTTTTCAGAATTAAATGTCTATAATTTAAAACTTATTCTGTATTTTTCAACAGCCAGTGTGGTGTAGTGGTTAGAGTGTTGGACTAGGACTGTGGAGACCCGAGTTCAAACCCCCATTCAGCCATGAAACTAGCTGAGTGACTCTGGGCCAGTCACTTCTCTCTCAGCCTAGCCTACTTCACAGGGTTGTTGTGAGGAGAAACTTAAGTATGTAGTACACCACTCTGGGCTCCTTGGAGGAAGAGCGGGATATAAATGTAATAAATAAAATAAAATAACAGAAACCCCGCAGCACATACGTGTTTGAAAGTTTATTTTTGACACCTGCGGCACTTATGCTGATGCATCACTTACATGCGGTTTCCCCCCCTCCTCCCGTGGAATCCTTTCAAAACTATACATAAGCCTAGAGGCTGGTGAAGACAGCACCAGGCGGGCCGGCAAGAAGCACCTTTTAAGAATTAATCAGCGTTTAGGCAGTAGCTGCAAGCTCCCTCAAGCAGCCAGGCTGCAGCACTCTGCCTGGCATCCTAGGGGGGGCGGGGGGCGTGGCATCCTACTGGCATCCTAGGGGGGCGGGGGTGTGGCCCTGGCCTCTGTGCATTCTATTGCAGCTATTAGTGTCACCTGCAATAAATCTGTGTACGTTTAGCTGCGGCTTTTGCAGCGATGAGATGTTTCTGCTGCTTTTCCAAAATAAAAAATAAATAAAAATTCAGCCTTCTATCTTTAGTGAGGCATTTACATATGCAGCATTTCTACTTATATAAACAGCATTTCTACTGAAAGAATATGGTATATTTTAAAGGTCTAAAAGTAGTTCTCATATATTATCTCAGTAATTCTGAGACCAAGGATAAAACATACGTTGATTATCCCCGTTTTTATTATTATATTCAGTGTTTGCTGAGCAGTTCAGGAATAAGACAATGTAATCAATTATTATTTCCATATTGCTTTGAAGTGGTGAAAGGAAGGTCCTCAAACTGAAAAAGACTACAAGAACTGACCAGGACAGGGATGTTGGGATCGTGGTGGACAGCTCGTTGAAAGTGTTGACTCAATGTGCGGCAGCTGTGGAAAAGGCCAATTCCATGCTAGGGATCATTAGGAAGGGGATTGAAAATAAAACTGCTAATATTATAATGCTCTTATGCAAAACTATGGTGTGGCCACACCTGGAGTACTAGGTATAATTCTGCTCACCACATCTAAAAAAGTACATGGTAGAACTGGAAAAGGTGCAGAAGGGGGCAACCAAGATGATCAGGGGCCTAGAGCACCTTTCTTATGAGGCAAGGCTACAACACCAGGGGCTTTTTAGTTTAGAAAAAAGACAACTGCGGGGAGACATGATAAAGGTCTATAAAATCATGCATGGTGTGGAGAAAGTGGATAGAGAGAAATTCTTCTCCCTCTCTAGAACCAGGGGTCATCCCATGAAATTGATTGCCAGGAAATTTAGGACCAACAAACGGAAGCACCTTTTCACACAACAAATAATCAACTTGTGGAATTCTCTGCCACGAGATGTGGTGACAGACAACAACCTGGACGGCTTTAAGAAGGCTTTGGATAACTTCATGGAGAACAGGTCTATTATTGGCTACTAGTTGGAGGGCTAAAGGCCACCTCCAGCCTTAAAGGCAGGATGCCTCTGAGTACCAGTTGCAGGGGAGTAACAGCAGGAGAGTGGGCACGCCCTCAACTCCTGCCTGTGGCTTCCAGCAGCATCTGGTGGGCCACTGTGCGAAACAGGATGCTGGACTAGATGGGCCTTGGGCCTGATCCAGCAGGGCTGTTCTTATGTTCACTCCAGAATGCAGTTCACTATTATTATAAAATTATTAATTACTACTACTACTACTAAATACTAATAATACTAATACGAATAACAATAATAATAATAATGTTGAGGTTACCAATTACTATCAGAAGTCTTAGAGGAAAAAGATGAGGGGAATCCATTTTTTAAAACTATTTGACCATGTCTTCAAGTTTACATATTGCTAGCCTTTCATTCAAATTAAATTCTGTGGTTGGAGAAGATATGATACTGATGTATTTCAAGCCAGCTTTTTTTTTTTTTTGGCTTCATGTCAGGCTTTCAAGTAATTTTATTGAAATAGTGCAAGTGTTTGGAGATGAAAGTAGATCCCTGAAATCCATCTACTTCCTATAATTAAACAAACTCTTTGTGCCAATAACATGCACTTCATATCACAAAATCCCAGGTGCTTCTGCCATGGGGTTAATTAACCTAAAAGTCAGAAGCAGAGTTGTGTGACTTAGGCCCACTCCTACTTCCCTTACTTATTAAAGAAAATAAGCCTGGAGACATTCAAAATGCATGGCACAGCAGATTTTAAAGCTTACGCCTGAAGTATAATTTAGTTACCAAGGCTGATAAGTCAGCCTGTGTGTTTACTGTAGGAACCTACAGATGAAACTGGATCTTTAAATTCTATAATAAATTTACTCAGGGTGTGTGTATGTGTATTTCCAGAGAACCCCACAGGTCAGGGGCATAGGGACTATGGAGCAAGGGGGGAGGGGGCAAATGTCCCCCGGCCTCCAGGGCCTGGATGCCCCACCAAGGAATCCACCTGCCCTCAGCCAGGGGCACACCCCTGCCACCTCCTGCACTCAGTCAGTCAATGAAGCACTATCCATCTGGGAGCATGTGATGCTTCTCTTCTCCCCAGCAGCTGTTTCACTGAAACTCTGGCTGTGCTGTGGGGGAAAGTCCAGCCAGCCAACGTTTCAATGAAACGCTGACTGGGGATAGGAAATCCCAGGCACAGACACTGGGGTGGGGCCAATAATGAGGACAGGGCCCAGCAGCCCTGGCAGCAGTTCCTCAGTCAGCAGCTCATGGAATCACTGACTGGGATCTCCTTTACGAAGGCAGGGAAAAGAGTTCCAAGTCACAAACCGCTAACTGGAGAAGCTCTGCCAAGGCTGACAGGCCTGTCCTTGGCAATAGTTGTTTAAATTATGACAGAAAACAATTAAGAGCAAAGAGTCTGTTCATTGCTGAGTGTCACTTTGGAAGCATATATGTAGAGGAGATGTCTGGAGATTGTCACATTTTTGTTGACACCAAATACAATTTCCAGAAATGTGAATGCCAGTAGGACCATAGGGACATAGGAAGCTGCCTTATACTGAGTTAGACCATTGATCTGTGTAGCTCCCTATTGCCTACATTAACTGGTAGGGGGTTCTCCAAGGTTTCAGGCAGGAGTTTTTCCTAGACCTATCTGGTGACACACACAATTGAACCTGGGACCTTCTGCGTGCAAAGCAGATGCTCTACCACTAAGCTTACAGCCCCATTCCCAAAGGTGGCATACATGGGTCTCCTATCAGGCACTAACCATGCACAGCTTAAGCAAGGTGTCATGTTCCCTTAGACTATGCTCTGGGACAAAGTCCAACTATTAAACTTTGGGCATAGGGATTTAATTGCACCTCAAAAAAACCTTGGGATATTGTGTTTTTATGATGAAAAAAAATCGCACTAGGTAGTCCAGTTTATCCACATCACTTTTGGTGGTACGGTAGAACAATACATAGTGGGGCTTTTTCTACTCCCTCTCCTTATCATAGTATATGGTGGATAGCAGGATCATGACCTTAGCCTTCTTCACCATATAGATCATAATTCCTTTCAGCATACCAAACCCAAATATGGAGAACAGTGACTCCCTTGTATGATGTGTTCAGAACTCTGGAGATACATCTGATTGCGCCCACATAGGCCAAGTCATTCATTAGCATAGTTGTCACCCATTTTGAATGGGTAAAGAAGTTAGCCCTTACCACATTTCTTCTGGAGTACCCCTTTCAGGGTCAATTCAGTTTGCAAATAGGATCAGAAATAACCCGAGATAGGTAGTTTTGCAACCCAATTACTGGGATAAATTTACATCATCTATTGTTTGAAGTATATTTCTACCCCAGAGTATCTTTTTATTCATATAAAATAAATAGTAAATAATATCTTGCTATGCTTTGGATATGATCTGTAACCAAGTGCTGGTGACCATGTCTTAGAAGGGTAAAGTTGCTGAGCCATTAATTTGCAGGTATCTGCATGGGATTTACTGCTGGGTTGTAGAGCTGAACCCCATAATCTGCGGAGGTTCATTTCTCTGCACAAGTGCGGATAACGGAACCATGGATAATGGTCATTGAGACAATGGGACTCAGGGAGTTAGATACCTGGAGGAAAATGATGAAAAAACAGCAAAAAAAGCCCTAAAAACTGAGAATACAGTGCTTTACCGTGCTCTGCAGGTCTCCAGCAATGTCTCCCGAAAAGTCCAAAATATGGAATTTTCACGTGAGAAATCACATTTTAAAAAACCACAAATGAGCCAGCACAAAATGGCTCATTTCCTGAAAATTGTGATCGGAAATGACCTTGGAGATCATTTCCAGCCACACTGAACCCACGAATATATGAAATTAACCCTTTGCTTCGCCCTCCCCCACATATGCCAAGGTCGTGTGTCAATTACCTGATTGCAGGTATGTGGAACTGCAGATGTCGGGTTTGCCTGTATATGTACTCCATGTGGTAGTTTTTAAAATCTCAAAATTCAAATAAAAAAGAAACCTAAATTTCTTTTTCAAATGGATTTCCAAGGTCCAATTTTTCAATTTGAGAAGATACATTCAGGAATTTTTAGAGTTAACAAAACTAGAATAAGACTATCACCAGATAAATGCTAGATGTTCACAGCTGTGGATTTATAACTGCCATTTTAATGCAAATTATATACAAACTATTCAGACAACATATGTAAATTAGATTCTTTCCTGCTGCTCATTATATGTTTACACTTTGGTAATTGGATGAAAATTCTTTCCAGTTGTGGTATAAATACTTTGAAGAAATGATTTAACACTGTTAACATTGTGAAAAGAATTAACTTGCACAATATGATATACTCCTCTCAGCTGTAGACTTGAAATACTTACTTTCCCTCTGTTACACACCAGCCACAGTAAGGATCTCTGGCTTGAATACAGAGACCACAGGTTGAGTAACTATCACACTCCTGGACTGGCAAACGGAACACCTAATATGAAAAAAGCAACATGTATGGCTAAATAGCAGTAGCTTATATGCAGAAATTAAAAGAAAATCAATATGTTCACTTGTCGACAAGGAGCACCACTCTAGTTATTAGTAAAGTAACATTAAAATCAGTGAGAGAAATTAGTCATGACTAACCTAACTCCCATTAATTTCAGTTGGGCTGAGTCATGACTAACTGACACACACACACACACATTCATCAACTGATTTCTGGCAAATATATAATTTCATACTGAAGTTGAGTTCACTTAGTACCAGAGCGCTAAGTTGTTGGCACAGAAAACTGCTCTGTTGACAAATTCTGATAAGCTGGGTTAAAAGATACCATAAACTTTGAAGCTTCATTGCTGTCACCAAAACTCTGTTAAGATGTTGTACCTTGTTCGTGGTCATCACATATAAGTTCTCATGGAGAGCATCAAGGATGAGATCCTTCTTAATAGGTCTGTTTTTTTCAATAAGTACACTGCCATACTCCTTTGTAGAACGTGACACCAGAAACACCTGAAACACAAATTTTAACTGTTTTTCTTAGCGATTTCAAGAAGGAAATTTCATGCAATGAAACAAGGAAGTAAGCTGCATTGACCTGAAACTCATTTAGGCTAATAAATGTTTTGGTTTTTTTAAAATCAAAGACTTCAAGAAAGAATGTTTGCCATAACTAACACCAAATACTGGCCTTTCAAAATCTTATGTAAACTAGACTAAATTCTCATCTTCTATTTGGCCATCATTTTTGTCATGTTCTTACATGTGTAAGAGTGGAAATATGCTTCAAATTACAAAGGAATTATCAAATTTATCTGCAAGCTTAGTTAGTTTTGAAACTTCTTATCCTCTTTTTATTACAGATATTGATTAAGTTTAAGCTCCTGAACCATTATTATAATCTGAGAGCATCCTCCATCCTTTCAGTTTTTGGTTCAGCGCTGATATTGAGCTTGTTTTGATGTAATTGCCAAATTATGGACTCATGTGCTTCCTCTTCTCATTTGCACGCTGTGCCTCCTCCCTGATTCATTATTTTCAACAAATAATTTGCTTTTATATCCAAACTGCACAAACTGTAGTTTGCACAAATCTCAGTTTGCCTATAAACCAGAAACGGGAATCCTACTTCAATTTTCTGCTGGTAACCCTCTTCCTCCATCCGTTTGCATCACAGGGCTCAGTCATTTGCACAAAAACTAATCCTGGAGCCTTGGACACTTGCCTTCTTGGCAAACTATGGTTTCTACAAATCACAGTCTGCCAAGCTCAAGCATGAATGCCAAACTATGTTTGGTGCACTCCATGAAGTCATGGAATGAATTGGAGCACACAAGGGGAGGAGAGAGGAAAAGGCTCAAATTTGATGATCAAACATGACTTTGCTATTGCATCCAAACTGGCTTATAACATTCTAAATTAGGCGGTTGTGGGGGCGGAGCGAGGGGAGAAGTGGCTTGTTTCATTTAAATGTTTTTATTGCTTACATTTGTTTTTTATTCATTCAACTTTTTATTAATGTGGTATCACGAAGAGAGGTGCGCGGGAAGTCAACTTGTAATTGTGTTTATCATGATTATTATGGTTATTATTATTGTTAGCAGTTAATAAAAAATTTGAACCCAAAACTTTTTATTAATGTCATTCTTTTAAACTGATTTTACCTTTGCTTTTATTTTTTTTAAGTGTAGCATTCCAGTGTATAACTATTTTCCAGCCAGAGCTCCATTGGTTTTATCTTCCTTTCTCCTTTTTTGTTTTGTCAGAATTTTAATTATGTGTTGAAAAGGAGAAAAATCAGATGCTTTCTAGGGCTGTGTGAAATTTTGGTAGCCAAATCAACACACACAACTCTGGCTGCTTTGACTCAAATTGAAGTCCCAGCAAGTTAAAGGATAATCAAGATGAGAGAGGTTTCATTTGGCTGCATAGATCCAGCAACTTGTCCCTTACTTTGGCAACCCCCTGACCCCTAGTTTAGTTATCACACAGGAGACACATATTGTGCTCTGCAGGATCAAGGGAGCAGCTGTTACTGTGACACAGGATATTGTGGAATATCAGTTTTTTCTGGGGCTATAGTCTTGGGAAAGACTGAGAAAGACTACAGTTCCTAAAATCCTTGTCCTCATGGGCAGAAATGAAAAATGAAACAAAAATTACTTGTTCTGCTGCAAGTAATTTTAAATACAAAGCTACAGAAGCAGCTGCGCCCATGCTATTGAAAGCAGAACTTATATTAAAGATTGGGAGAGTGACAGGAAGGGGCTGAAGCTCCAGTCCAATTCACAGCAATCTTTTCAAATCAGACCAAAATGATTTGAACTCCCCACAAAGTGCCAAATCAAATTGGGGGCCTCGTCAAAGCTGCTTTGCACAGCCCTAATGCCTTTACTTGTGGAGGAACTCATACATGTTGTAAATGTTTGGCTCATTTATGCGTTGAATAAGACTTACGACCTTAGTTATACTTAATACCAAATGCAATAAATTGTAAGCATGCTATGTTTCTGTCAAACTAAGGGGCTTAGGCTTATCTGAATTTAAATTGACACTTGCAAATACAATTTAAATCTTTGAGGTTGAAGTTTATCTGAAGTCTTTAAGGTGAATTTTATCTTAATTTTGGACTGAAGGATGAGTTAAGAAGTATGTTTAAAAGCCTTAGTTTTATCATCTGTAGATATGCTTATGAATTGTAATGTTGAAATTGAATGCTTAGATTTATGTCATTATTACCAACTTGTGTCTTCAGCTGATTTATTATGCCATATTTTTCTATAAACAGAATTGCTTTTAAATTTAAAAAGTATATTACCTTTAGTATTCTACCATCTGATGTTCCAACAAATACCACGGTCTGCCCATTCTCTGCTGCAAATGTCACTGCTGTTAAATCTACACCCTCCTTCTTTAATACAGGTGTTGTAGACACTCCCTCTTTGCTTCCCAAAGGATATGGCAGATGTTCACCCCCACATGGAAAATTTTTGCTTGAACCCTATAATGAATGAAACAAGCAACAGAAAAACATTCAGACTGGTTGTTTTGGACTTGAAACTAGAACCGACTTGAAATCACTAATTCCCCCCATCAGTTATCAGCAATGTTAGTACCCCAACACTTTGACAATGTGTTGAATAATGTTCTTTTAAGGAAATGTTGAAGTTTCTCAATAGACAGTAACGCTATATGTGCTGCCATCTAACTCTATCTACCCAAATCAGACACACACTGTCTGATAGAGACAGTGTCACCTAAGATACAACTTAGAGACATGGGTTTTGCCCAGAGGTGTGAGTTTTGGGCGGTATAGAAATATGTTAAACAAACAAATAAACTTGAATGGGCCCCTGGTATTACTGTGAATGCCCATATATGATGCATGGTGTAAAGGCCAACATACCCCCCATTTTTAATGTTACCTTATTTACATGTCACTGTACACCACCCGGAGTCTTTGGAGTGGGCAGTATATTAAATGCTTTTAATAAAATAAATAAATAAATAAATAAATAAATAAATAAATACAAATTTTATTTAACATCTACATAAAACAGCTCGAGAGGTTATTTGAAGATTTGGGCTTTGGTGCCATCTATATGCAGATGATATCCAGCTCTATCTCACTATTTCATTGGATCCCAGGGATTTGATAGATGTTATATACCAGGGGCTGGAGGCAGTAATGGGCTAGATGTTAACTAACAAGCTGATACTTAATCCAGAGCACTTGCAGGTACTGGTGGACAGTGTGAGAGCTGACTAAGGATGGGGCTGCACTCTCTCTGAAAGAACAGGTATGCCGCTTAGAGGTTCTCCTGAACCCAGAGTTATTCCAGGAAGCCACCATGGTTACGAATGCCCGTGCACAGCTTTGGCTGGTGCATAACCATAGTCTTTTCTTAAGAAAATAGATCTGGTCACTGTTGCCTACCTTGGTCATGTTGTGTACAGATTACTGCAATGTGTCTACATGTGACTGCCCCTGAGAAATATTTGAAATTACAGATGGTGTAGAGACCACCCATAGTGTCCATATTACTCCTGTCTTGAAGGAGTTGCACTGGTTGCTGATTTCTGGGTACAATTAAAAGTGCTGATTAAAGCCCTAAGTGGTTTGGGCCCCAGATATCTTCAGGGCCACCTGGTCCTGGTTGAATCTCTGCCTGCATGACAAGATCCACCAGGAGAGCTCTGGTTTTTCATGCCAACACTTGCAAAGGAGTTTCTGTCATGCACCTGTTTGCAATGCAAACTGCAAGATGTTACACAATTGCTTCAAGTACACATGCTAAAGCAGGGGTAGCCAACTTTTGCACTCTGGCTGTTGTTGTACAGCTCCCATCATCCTCAGCCACAAAAAAATTGTAGCTCAACAACAGCTAGAGTACCAAGGTTGCCCACCCCTGTGCTTAAGCATGAATGCAAAGACATAGCTATGAATTATTAGCTGCTAAAATCACGTGTTCCTGTTCGCTCTGGAATATAGGAAAAAAATAATACTCAGCAACTGTTTGTGGGGGTCCAGAAAAAAGCTTCAAATAATTGGACATAAGGCAGTATTTCATTTGGATGTTTTTTTAAAAGCCATACCTCATTTGGTTTGAAATGTGAGGACACTAAAGTTGCACATAAGCTTGCCATATTACTCTTCTATAAGATGATAGTGAATGAAATAAAACAGGCACAATTCAGCTAAACAGAAGCACTTTTAAACTCCATTCATTTAAATGAGAAAAATAGAGATCAGCAGATGCCGTGGGTTTAACTCCCACGGCTTTACTTTTTTGCAGGCAACTTCCTGGTACCCAAATTTTCCTGTTGGGATTTAAAAGTTAAAGCCAAAACCCCTTTAACTTTTAAATCCCTAACCCTGCAAATGACCAAAAACTACCTCTACAACTAAATCTGTGGGCTAAGAATGAGCAGCCGACTTCCCACCTTCCTTCTTCCTTGCCTCCCTCCTGCTCTGTCATCCACCCCACTTCCCCATTTCCCCCCTTACCCTCTTGGAGATCTGCCAGCCTGCCTCTGCTCTGAAGCAGCATGTCAACCTGGCTGTCAGTCAAGTCAGCCACTTTCGATTGAGTGATGGCTAACCTTGAGAGTGAAGGGAAGAGGAGGAGGAGGGGAAAAAGAGGAAGGTGGGAAAGAACCCTGAATCAAAGCAGAGATTTTGCTCTGATCTCTTCACTTTCTTTTTCCTTCTTCCTTGTCTGACTCCCAGTCCTCCTCTTTGCCCCTGCCAGCTACCTCCACGGCTTCTCAGCTTCTTGTTTACTTTTTAAAACCCTAATTTGGCAAGTGGAGATTTAAAAGTTAAAGAGCAGCTAGTCTCACTTCTTAGCTGAGGAACAGCACATGCTTCTTATTTGCCGGATTGGGAGGGTTAACTTCAAATCCCCAGCCACACAAATCAACAACCCATTCCAGTTCTCAGGAACATAATTCCATTTTTCAGGTTATGTTTAACACTTGAATGTCTTGGTTTTAATTTCCCTGGTAGTTTCATGGAACAACACCTCCACAATATTCAGCCTCCTGTATTTTGAAGGCTGCCCTACTATAATCAATGTAACTTTGGTCCTTAACTTTGGCTGGACTGTGCCTTTTTTATATATCTGAATGGATAAATTTTATATTTTGCTACTAAAGTGAAGACAGAAGTACCAATAAGCAAGAAAAATGATGTGACCTGTGCTGGTACAATTTAGCTTCTAGCCATGTGGCCTCATGCTCTTGCTTCAAATAGTGAAGATGTATCCACAAAGCATTAGATATCTACTCAGTCTTCTAATATAATCTTAAAACAAAGTTTTCATTTTACCTGGTGAGTTGAAGTACTACATGGAGCGTTATCAGTTCTAAATGGTTTGTAAAATACACCTTGGTCATGCCTCATATAACACTCCTCCCTTTTTTCTTCCATTCTTGTATTGATTTCACTCAAATCAAACAAACACATAGCAGATTCCAAAGACTTTTCACGGATCCTGCTGTAAAGTGCAATAAGTATTTTGCCATCTGATGTGACATCATCTTGTTCTGATGCTATATTCACTGCTGGAATCTGCCCAGGTACAGAGGCATGGACTGCATTACATTGGTTGTAAGGTCCAAACTCATCTTTACATTCCAAATCCATTTCAAAGTAAGAATGATAATGTTCATCTTCCTTGCAAAGTCTCCCAATTAATGTCCGGTTTTTAGGAGGCTGTTTCTCATGCTGATTGAAAATAAAGTATATATATTGGTTGTCTTCAAAGACGTATAGAAACTGTTGAGTGCTTGAGGAAGGATATGCTGATTTAATAGCAGCAGGATCTGCATATAGCTCGAAAATCTCTCTCCCATCCCCATTGAAAAGTTGCCGAGTGCTGATGATTATCCCATTGTCACTTGGCCCATTCCCCTTTCCCACAAACATCATTCGACCTCTTGGCAAAGAGGCTATCAGCCCCACTGTGGAAACATTCTCATCATTACTTGCAACAAATGATTTTTCTCCACTGCCATTCTCATAGTAAGTTCTATTTGAAATGTTCTCGAGCTCTCTTATGGAACAAATGCCCTTAAATAAGCTTCCACAAACAATAATTTTTTTCTCCTGCACATCCATCAAAAGTATCTTGTTGTAATTGTCAGTCATTTTTGCTTCAGTGCACTGACTTTCATCAATGGGAGGTGTGCACATTTTGTTATCCAAGTACGGCCCAGTTACTACTACATCCACTGATGGATATGGTTTCAAGTCTTTAGTAAGCTGATACAGGGCATTTACCGCTCCTAGGTAGACTGTCCCCGTCTCATGGTTCACTATCAAGTGCCTTAGTTCTTTTTCACTCGGGTAAAAATCCAGATTCTTAGGTCTTAATGCACAGGTAACACAAGAATAGCTCAATGTCAGAATGCTCAATGTCCAAAACCATACAGCCATTTCTGAGTAATACCTGAAAGGAAAAGATAAAAAATGTATTACAAAACAAAGAAATATTATTTGGAAATAGTATCATTTAAGGAATTGTTTAAAGGAAGAGTTGTATCAGTGAGCAGATGTTGGCGATTTCAGCTGTATGCCATATCAAGGTCTGACCTAAGCTAACAGATTAATGGGCACTCACTGCTAGACGGCTGTCAGTGTGACCACTTCTTACCCAGCTGATCTCGCTTTGAATTTTCTGAACCATACTCTCCTTCTGAACTATATACTTCAAGTTGAATAGCAGACCTAGCAAAACAGACCAGCATGGAGAAAAAAGCAGAAGCAGATAAAAATAGAGGCAAGCAGAAGACAGCATTTCCCTTCTCATTGCAATGCTTTGATAGCACTATGCCTCCAAGTAATAGGATAACAATTTTTGCAATTGGCTGGGAGATCAGTAGGTACTATAACTCCACTTAGTTCTGCTTGATAAAGCTTGGATCCTCATGCATGTTTCTTTCATTATTGAAGATATTATTTTTAAATTTTAATGTTTTTAACATGTTTTTATCTATGATTTTTATTTTTATGAATTTTAAATGTGTTATATTTTATGTTTTAATTCTGTATACCGCCTAGACATTTTTATACTAGGTGGTATATACATTCAATAAATAAACAAAAAACCCCACAAATAAATAAAGTTTTCAGCCTTCATTATTTATTTATTTATACACTTATATCCTACTCTTCCTCCGAGGAGCTCAGAGCAGCGTATATGGTTATTTTATCCTCACAACAACCCTGTGAGGTAGGTTAGGCTGAAACTGGCCCAGAGCCACCTAGTGAGTTTCATGGGTGACTCTGAGCTGCACCTTTTGACCGCTGCTAACTTGGCAAAGAGGCACCTTTTAATGTGGTGATTCTCTTTATTTAGCAGGGGGAGAGTAACTGGCTCTATCCACCCCCAGCACACTACCACCAGTGACTGTTGCTGGTTAGCTTGTAAGCCCTTTGGGGACAGGGAACCATCTTATTTATTTATTATTTCTCTATGTAAACCACTTTGGAACTTTTGTTGAAAAGCAGTATATAAATATTTGCTTTTGTTGTTGTTGAATGGGGATTCAAACTCAGGTCTTTCGGTCTAAGTCCAACACTCTAACCACTAAGCTATGCTGGCTCATTATTAAACAGAACTGTGGGAACCTCGAACAAGTTCATTTCCACTAAAAACTGAAATTTAGTTTAAAAAATGGCAATTTATATTTTAAAAATGTCATGATAAACATATCATTCTTGTTCTTTTAAAAAAAAAACTTAAGTTGATTGTAGGCACAGCATAACACAATGAAGAGCTTCTCATAGTCCATGAGGGATGTGCATGAATGGCTCGTGCATCCGTGGGTGGGGCTGGACTAGGTTCCTTTAAAAAGCAGAACCTTACCTGCTCCTCCACCGCCTCACTGCTTTTCTGGGTGTGGCGATTACTGTTCAAAAGGCCACGTGCAGTTGTAGTACTGCTCCCAGCAGCCTGTGTGTGGCATTGGTATGCACAATGGTTATGTGCATGCTGATGCCATGCACAGGCTGTTGGGAGCAGTGCTGTAGCCCTGCATGGCCTTTTGAACAGTGAGCACCATGCCCAGAAAAGCAGTGGGGTGGTGGAGGAATAGGTAAGGTCCTGCATACCTGCTTTATAAAGGAACTGAACCCCACCCTGCCAAACTGGTTCGAATGCCGGTGACCTAACTGGTTCAGACACATCCTTATATTTAATTGCCTTGAATGATCTTAACCCTAGCTGGCACCCTTTGTAATTGTTGCATTTGCAGTAGAAGCCTCTCTGTTGTTTACAGCAGGAATTGTCAAAATTGGTAGCACTGAGACTTGAAAAACTCATGAAAACAATGAGTTCTGAAAAAACCTGAATTCAGTTAACCCTATTAATAAATATGGAAGGAAAATGAGAAAAAATTAACTTCCTACTCTTCAGGTGTTGAATAAAAATTCAAAAACATTTGCTTTCTTGCAAGATTAAAACCATCTATTAACATAATTTCCTTTAGGAAATAAGCTTTGCGAAATTATCTCATGAGGACTAATGCTTTTAAAGCTATTCTTTCCCAACAGAAAAAGAAAAATGTAAGTGTGTGGACTTCAATAAGGTTTAGCCACTGGTTATAAGAATTAGGGCAAAGTTGGACATTATTATAGCAGTTCAGTACTTGAACAACAAATCCTCTCAATTACACAAAAAGAGGGGTGGAGTGGGAGTGGTATCAATTTTCTTTCCAAGTGAGACTCCATCCCCTCATTCTATGCAATTGATGTCCACTGGCATCTCACGGAGTTTTGCTCTTTGGTTTTAGTCACAGGAGACACTGGTTGACAGCAGATTGGATTACTCATGCATAGTAAAAATAAATTTAAAAATATTATCAAGAAATATCCCTCCTGCAGGGTGACCTCCTTCTATGCCGCCTTCATCGATCTTAAAGCAGTATTAGACTCCATCTTACATGTTAAATTATGGGGAAAGCTGGAAGCCTCCTCCATCAACCGGCGCCTGCTACACCTTCTTTGCATCCTGGATGTGAACACATCACTCAAGGTAAGATGCAGCTCTCAAGGCCACCTCACAAGAACTGTTACAACTCAGAAGGGCATCAAACAAGGATGCATTCTGTCTCCACTCCTCTTCAACTTCTACACTAACTCTATGGTGGGTCAGCTCAGCAACCCAGATTTCCACCCTCCAAAGCTCGCTGATACAGCTATCCTCTCAAGGACCCCCATTGGCCTTAGAAGAGCACTGAGGGCCCTGACGCTGCACTGCAGGGAGAACTGCCTGGAAATCAATTATCACAAAACTAAAATTATGGCCTTTGCCAGGAGGCCCAGGATCCACTCTTGGCGGATTGAGGTGCATAAGATTGAGCAAGCTGCACACTTCAAATACTTGGGAGTAGTTTTTCATTCTGGTGGCTCTAGAAAAGCCCATGGAGAATATGTGGCTTTAAATGCCCATAAAAGTGCCTCTGCCATTCTCAAATTCATGCGGAGAAGAGGAGGCCATTATATACCCGTGGCCCTTGAACTGTTCACTGCCAAGTCACTAACTCAGCTTCTCTATGGTGCTCAATTGGGCCCCTTCCCCAACATTGTGGCTCTGGAACTTGTACAATCTAAATTCCTGCAAGCAGCACTCCAAGTACCAAGGTACTTCAATGCCACTCTGCACCTGGAGATAGGCCTGATCAAGCTAGAGGCCAGTGTATGAGTGGCCATCCTCTGTTATTGGCTCAGACTATCCTTCTGTCCAATTGGCCTTGCCCCCTAACCCTACACAATGATTACCAATCTAGCAGGATTCAGGCAATTGAGTCCAAAATAGCTACTTTGGGCCTTTACCCATTTACCATGCTCAGTATGGGCTATGATCAGGCAAAAGCAACCATCAAGCAGTGCATTACAGACATTGAGCGCCAAACTGATCTCAGCAGTGCCCCAAAATTTGACATCAGTGATGGGCTTAGATATTCTGCTTCTCCAGCAGCATACCTCACCCAACTGGAAATTCCAAAGCACAGAAGGGCATTCACCTTGGCTCACTGTCATGGCCTCCCTTCAGCAGTGCTAGAAGGCCATTATAAGGCCATTTGCTGAGCAACTATGCCCCATGGCCTAGGGCAGATTGAAACTATTAAGCATGCTCTCTTCTACTGCTTGTTCTATAGAGATACTCACGCCTCCCTTATCCTTCCATTGCTAAGCAAGTATCCAGGTCGTTCGAGCCAATTCTATAGCTCTTTGCTGCTGTCTGACTCTAAGCCTGCCATCACATATAGCGTTGCCAGGTACTGTACAGCTGTGATCAGCATTCATCGGCGGATGACAGGCAGTGAGCCCTACAACCTCAATCTGACTCTCAGTGACTCTGGGCAGGCCCTGCAATTGCTCATGTGCCTCCCTTTTACTGCTCCTTATAACCTTCAATCTAGCTGGGGTTTTTTCAGTTTTATCACTCAGGTCATATATTTCTGTCCTCTCATGTATTTTAACTCATGCATTTTTAAATTACTTTTACTACACTTTAGGCGCTTAGACTCTCATGTTATTTACTATTTTTAGTATTTTTAGTATAGCTAATCAATTTTTATCTAATTTCACTTTTAACATGGAATCACTCTTATACTTTAACATTGGCTTAGTATTTTTAGTATTCTTAGTCCTTTTAGCAACAATATGCAATAATTTATATGCATTTATCTTTTATCTAATCTCACTTTTAACATGTAATCATACTTATACTTTATGCTGGTCTGTGACCGTAATAAAGATTGATTGATGCATGTGTCCACGAAAGCATGCAATCTCCCTGCCTCAATCTTATGAATTTTCATATACAGATGCACCACATGATCTCGATTGGCTGCTTTCTCTGGTGGGCAGCAACCACACAGTTAATACCACATTACAAATTGGTCACGGTTCAAGCTTTAAACATCAAGTCTGCAACTGATACAGATTTCAAAAAGCTGAAATCTAAGATGTGCTGTTTTGATGACTTACCGAACACTAGCATAGTGTTTAAGAGTATGAGATGTGGGCCAGTAACTCCTTATTCCAATCTCACTTTAGCCACATACTCACAGAGTGGCAAGACACTCTTTTATATTGAGCCCATCCAACCCCCACTGAAATCTGTAACATGTAGCCCCCACACTAAAAAACTGTAACTGTAACCACTGGCCAACTTTACAGGGGTGTTTTAAGGGTTGCTTACATGTTGATCCCTGCTGGATTGCTCAGCAAAGTGATCAGCCATTGCTACCTAAATGCTTAAGGCTTTACTTAAACTTTCCATACACTAGTACTGAACCAGGAGTGGAAGAACCTAAAGAGAATGCAGCCCAGGAGCTATGTTTTTTGGCCTGCAAGACACAGGTCGCTTTTCGCAATCATAAGCAGGCAGCAAAAACAGGATGTTTGTTGAGTATCTGGTAAGTTGCCATGCATTGCTGAGTAACTGCATTCAGCTTGGAAATCACACATTTCGTAGGCCAGCGCTACCATCTCAGTTTTATCACAAATTTTTTTATCTGAAAGATTATAAACTACATTCTGTCCCACTCTAAGTCACTTGAAGTGGCCAACAATCCAAGCCTTGAGGTTGCAGGAATCTTTTACTAAAGTTAATTTCATTAGCAATCCTGGTCTCCTTTCAACCATCCTTCCTGCTCTTCTACTGTTTTTATGTCTGCTTCTGTTGTTCCAATGCCTTGCTACACTGCTACATCAATAATTACTCAAGACCCAGCTGTTTTTAAGATAAGCTTTAATATACAATCAATAATCCCAATTAATGAACTCACAAGTAACAGCGTACAGTGGAGAACATGCACCTTCGGGAAGAACCAATACCTCATCAGCTATTAGAGTAACACTAATTCAGTATGCATGCATCCTAGCAGATGGTACAGAGACAGCTGTGCCCACATTAAAGCAGAAGAAACAGAATGCTGAAGGGTTAGGTGGGAGAAACAAAAGGAATGCAGATAGGAGGGTAAGAGACAGGAAAAGGAAGGATCTATTCTCATAAATTTGAAGTGACTAAATTAGGGTAAGTAGAGAGATTTGCAATGTGATTCCATACACTCTAATTAATGTGAGGAATGCTGAGAATCATCCTACAGAGCTGCAATAGTCCAAAGAAGTGCCCTTTAGTGAACATCTACATGGATTTTAAAAAGAAAAACTGGTGAACAGGAAGCTTGCAGGAATCTAGTCATACAGATCTTCCTTGAAAAATGTTTTTGCACAGTGAATGTTTTTGTAATGGTTTGTATGTGTACTGCTCGATGGCTATCATTCTGAAAAAATTTCAGTACAATGTTAATCTAATAGCCCTGTGCAATTTGATTTTATATATTAACTTTCACAATTTCTAAAATCCTTAAACAAAGCAAAGCTGACTTTGGCCCTTTCTAAGATTGCCAGCTGTCTCTGTACAGAACAAACAAGTCTATCTTAATGGAGATAATGGCAGCTTCATAATGTAAAGGGCATATTTCCCCTTTTTAAAAATACACACACACCAGATACTTTTGCTAGTATGGAGGGTTTTTTTAATAATTAAAAAATCTTTATCTGACAATCCTTAGGCCTAGAATATACAAAAAGGGGATCTTCTCTTTGAATTTTGTAACCCCAGTGGCCTCCTAAAGTACAGACATTCCAACTCTTAGGGGAAAAGCAAAATAATGATAGGCCTGCAAAATAAAAGCTATCATTCTAATTTTAAACAAAACAAAACAAAACAGGAAATGACAATGAGATCCAGCAGTCTCACTCCAAACATTAATCATGTAAGCGTCTACAGATGACATTATGTGGAAATGATTTGGAAAGCCCAAAGGAAGCTCAAGCCAGACCCAAAAGCTCCAGAACAGTGAAGACAAATGCCAGGCTCCGGAAACAACAATGTAAAACAAGAAAACATAACCAAACAGAGCAGGAACTGCCATGGGGAAGATTGCAAGCAGCATGAAGTGCCAAAGCAAAAGTATGGAAATCGGAGAGAGGAGGGGGAAAGAACCTGGTTGCCTGTGCCATAACAGAAGTCTAAATTGGCAGAAAAGTAAACTCCTTGGTGGGTGGTAGGCAAGAACTGCCTGACTTCATCAGTTCTGCTGGCTCATTAGACCAAAAATGTCAATATCCAATCTGTAGAAATATTTGAGGCAAGGAAGGTGGGGCAGGGGAAAACCATGTGCCTGCCCATATCCATACTGACATTTTAAATACCCCACTAATTCTGCTCCTTTCTGGAAGTTTTTCACATCTGGCTTTTATTTCGCTTCTCCTCCGGAATGGAGGTGTGCATTCACATATTGGCCAAATTTACCCCAAAGTCCTTGCAAGCTATCGGGGAGCACTTCACACACAATTTAGGTTTTTCATTGGGCGTTAAGCGTATAGCCCGATTTATATCTGCGATTTTTAAAAAATCCACTTTTTGTGTCAGTTTGGGGGGGCAACTTTGAACTCGCAATAAAGCCTCACAGTTATAAACCCGTGGAAAAGCCTGCTGCCTGTGAAAGCTGGCAGCAGTAATTTCATTTTTAAGACTACATACATACAAACAACCAGGGTCAGTGGTAGCAAATACTGCTTCCCTTGAAATCTAAAACCAACTTGCTTGAAGAGAAAAGGTATACATGCTCTGAATTAGGATTAGCACCCAGTAAAGCAGGAAAGGATGCCAGCCATAGCAGCAACCCACTTGTGTAGTGCAAACCCCTTATTTTCCTATATAAATTTGCTAGAAGCTTTCATGTTTAGTCACCCATGAAATCTACCCAGTCACTTCAATTGTCCTGAAATTTGAATTTTGTACATAGGAGTAAGTAACAAGAGGTATAATGTGATCAAATTTTGTGAACACTGTTACACTGTTAGGAAAATAGCAGAGACAACACTTTAAACTTTCTCCTATGCAAGTGACCTAAAATGGCATGAAGTGTACCATTCTTTTTTCACATTTTCTTTTTACTGTAAAATTCTATAGTATTATGGATTATATGCTTGTGTATGTTAGACAACAATCCATTCCATCTTTTTTGTGTTAAGTGATAATCTTTCCATAACCAACACAGCATTTCAGTTTCTAGGCAGCACAGAATATCACAACTATTCAATAGGTGGACCATGTTTCCCTCCCTCTTTTATTCTCTCTTGAATGCATTTCCAATGCTTTAATCAATCAATCAATCAATCAGTCAATCAATCAATCAATCAATCAAATTTTTATACTGCTTCACCCAGATGGCTCTAGGTGGTTCACAAATATAAAAACAGATAAATAAATTAAAATCCTTTAAGTACTCACTTAAGGACAGGCTAAAAATATATGTTTTTAGGGCTCTTCTAAAGGTAAAGTAAAGTGTGCCATCGAGTCGGTGTCGACTCCTGGTGACCACAGAGCCCTGTGGTTGTCTTTGGTAGAATACAGGAGGTGTTTACCATTGCCATCTCCTGAACAGTATGAGATGATGCCTTACAGCATCTTCCTATATCACTGTGGCCTGAGTGCTGCTCATCCAGCTAATTCCTCCCACTGAAGTACTCTTTGCCGAAGGCCCTCTGTAACCTGGAAACCATACTTCCCCGCTACATCAACAAGCCTAGGAAATCCACGGCTACTCTCCTCTTTCTTGCATGCAGGGGACAGACTGAAATGGCGAACTACAGGTTCTATCTCTCATCCTAATTCTGGTTTGTTAAAACAAACAAAGCTCAAATCAGTGTTTGATATCTTGATTTGTTGGCAATATACAAGTCACACTTCACCTGTTCATATGTAATATGGAACTGTGGCTTATTGTAAAGTGAAAGCATCATCAATTTTATTACAGCCATTGTCCAGCAGAAACAGAAACAACAAATATATCCAATACAACAATACTAAAACACAATAAAACAAAATACAGTCATTCATAAAAAATTAGTTTAAAAAGCATAAACAGCTCCCACAGTTAGGCACTTAATTGAGACCTTAACCTAATGGCAATATTAAAAAAATTTGCTACAGTTTTTGTAATCTCAGAGCTTACATCCGCGAGACAGTAATATGTATAAAAACACCCGCACCTCCCAGGAAATTTGAGTAACAAAGGGGAAATAAGTTCTTCTCTAGCATCCTGATACAAAGAACAATATAGCAGAACATGGGAGACAGTTTCCAGGAGGCCAGCACCACAAGGGCAAAAAACCGTAGCAGATTGGTCTTTAGCAAACCTCCGTTCCAAAAGAGAAGAGGGCAAGACGTTTAACCGAGCCTGAGCAAATGAGACCCGAAATTTAGAAAAGTGCAATGTTGTTAATTAATTGGCATCTCTATCTCCCCTAGGTGGCAAAATCCCAAAATGCAGAGGGGAACAAGTCCTGTTAGCCAAAGACATTAGTTCCTGATGTTCAGTGTCATGCAACTGGAGAAATAGTATTTCCTTCACCTTATTGCATTCCTGAGTGAGAAGTTCAAAATGAGAAAGGCTCAGTTGCATTATTTTGTTATTTACATATGTTAGCCAAGAGTTGGGATAGGAATCCACCCATAAGTATTGAAAAAAAGAGAATTTCTGAATCTCTGAGCAGAGTTTACACCATCTGGCAAAGGTAAGCTCCCAGGCTTTACAAGCTATGGAGAAAGACCCAGATTCCAAGCATAGAACAGAGTATGACATGCACCTAGGCACTGCAAGGATTGCTCTTAAAAAAAACAGACTGTACTCTCTCCAGTCCAGCTGACACTCCCTGGATCCATAGCGGGACTCCAAAGAGTAATTGGGCCACAATCTTAGCACGGAATACCTGAAGAGCCATGGGAACAAACTGACCCCCTTTAGAATAATAAAAATGCAAAAAGGCACTGAGAGTATTACGGGCTATATGAACTGAAGACAGCCTATGGGCGTTCCAATTTAGATTATATTGAAATATTATACCTAGATATTTATAGCAGTAAACCTGCTCAATGAGATTCTGATTTATTACCCATTTGTATAATTTCCTGGATTTTGAAAAAAACAGGACCTTTGTTTTTTTGTAATTAACTGTTAGATTGTTATCATTACAGTAGCTGGCAAAAGCGCGCAACAGTCTTTGCAGACCTAATCTGGACTGAGATAGCACAGCTGCGTCATTGGCGTAGAGTAAAACGGGCACACGTATATTAGCCAGCATGGGAATCCACCTTCTCCAGAAATGGTGCCAAATCATTAATAAAGAGATTAAACAGAGTTGGAGCCAAGACACAGCCCTGTCTGACTCCTCGAGTAGAGGGAATTGGATCAGTTAGGGCCCCATTGGTAGCATATCTGACCCGCAACGAAGAATTAGAATAAAGCTGCATCATCAAAAATAGCAATTTCTTATCTGTTGTTGTTTTTGCAAGTTTGGACCACAATAGATATCTGGAGATAGAATCAAACACAGATTTTAAGTCAATAAAGGCCACAGAACATTTGCAATTGGGGCTGCTAGAGTATTTCTTTGCTAAATGGTACAAGATCATGCAGTGATCGAGGGTAAAGTGAAAGCAAAAGTTCTCTATCCACTCCTTTCTTCCATATACCTGCTTCACACATGATACACTCCCTGTCTCCTACATTTGGGTGCATACAGAGGCGTAACTATAGGGGGGCAGGGGGGGCACGTGCCCCGGGTGCCATCTTTTCTGGTCACGTGGGGGGGCGCCGCCATGACAAAAAAATTTAAAAACAAATTTTTTTTGTTAATACAAATGTTTCCTGCTCAGTGCAGCAGCGCTGCAGCAGTCAAGGGAGCGTGTCGGCGCCCCTCCCCCACGAGCGGTCCCTTCCGCGCTGCCCGCGCCCCCCCCCATTGCTTTGCTGGCGCCTGGTGGCCAGTCAGTGGCCTGGCTTGGCGGCGGGCGCTTGTGAGGAAAAACCTAAGTATAATGTAGTATGTTGGGGGGGGTGCGGGGGGGGCGCCATTTCAGTGCTTGCCCCTGGTGCCATTTTCCCTAGTTACGCCTCTGCATACAACCACAACTGGAAGTGGCCTAATGGACGTTGTGTGATTATGCTGTATGGCATACAGGTATTTGTAAAGTTGCACTTTTTTGTATAGGTGTTCATTTTTAAAGTGAACCTAACCTGGGTCTCCTCAACAGAACCATGGTCTCTTCAACAGAAACTGTACTACTGTGCACATGTGGATTATACACAGATTGTACATGCACTGAACATAATGCATGAATAGGGCTACAGTGACTTGCCTAAGGCTATTCAATGAGCTCTACAGATGAACAAGGACCTGAACCTAGGTTTCCCATATTTGACCCAACACCATTGCATAAACTGGCTCTCTATAGGGTTCTGAAATCTTGCGATACAAAGTTTGTCTCTTATAGGTTATGCACATCATCTTTCACATTACAGTTTCTATGTATCTTCTGCTGTCACCAAAGAACCACATAGATTTAAACTAAAATATAACAAAGGGCCTGTGAGATTTGTCTATAGTTACAGAAGAAGACTATTGAAGGATTCCACTTCTGTGGTATCTTAGACTTAAGTCAGGTTCTGTTATCCTTTGCACTGATGCCCTAAGCCAATCTTTCCTCTCCACCCTTGTTTAAATGCCCAGTGCCACAGCCATGCAAGTCCAAAGTTAGAAATCTACAGAACTGAGAATTATAAATAGTCTTTGACACAGCACCTTATTAGCTATGCAGTCCCTTTCAGAACCAAGCTCAAGCTGTGTGCATTCTTTCTGCCTCCAAAACAATCAAGGTCCCTCAGTACATCTGTTGGGATTCATTGAACTGCAAAGTATTATTTCCTTTCATAAGAATCTGTCCCCTTGGTGTCCTCATTCAGACTATGTTACTCACTGAAAATTCAATTTAAATTCAGTCATTTTTATAGGTAAAACCCCTTCAAGTTATTTCGAAGGGTCTCCACTACTAGGACGACAACATCAGGTTACAGAATAAAAATATTCATGAAGCATGTAAATGTACACTGTGAAGAGGCCAGTATTTCAAAGCAAGCTAGAGTGATGATAGTATCACAGGTATCTTCTCACTAAGGACAGCAATGCTAGCTTTCAAGGAAGGAGCAATAATTGAATGAATGCAAATATTTTAGATGGTACAATAATTGTATCATACAAACCTTGTTTTCGTGCACAAAGCTTTATTTGCAACATTAGGAAGGAATAAAAGATGCTGGCGGCTGCATACTAAGTGAACAATTTTCACTGACAAGAAATTTTGACTCTGAAATACTTTTTAAGGTGAGGCAATTGTTTTCCATGACACGGTAACAGCACATTTTCTTTGTCTGACTGGACCAATTTTAAAATCCAAGAACATAATTATATGTTTTTATTCAGCAAGCCCCCAAACTAGGCTGTGCTTCACAGGACTGAACATGAAATGAACTTTTATAATCTACTTTTGACAAGAGAGAGGAGGAAAGTAGGGATATGCCCAGAACTGTTTCGGAAGCGGCGGGGGTGTTTCCTGAAGGGCGGGGGAGGGTGCACTTACCCCTCCCACTGCATTTCCCCCGCCAGCACTCTGTTGTATCAAAACCCCTTGGGGCGGCAGCATACCTCCCTGCCACCCTGTTGCTCTCATCGGCCGGAAGTGGCCAGAAGTACCAAGCCTGTGCGTCCGTTGTGTGCGTGCACAGCAGACAGGCGCACGCATGTGACGGGCACCTGTGCACCCATTACTTCTGGCCACTTCTGGCCGAAGAGGGAAATGGGGCGGCAGGGAGGTACGCTGGCAATTGTGCTCTATTTAATAAACAGTATCTCCATAGAATAGATTTTCAATCCACCATCACGACAGATGCCCAATTACATATTTTGAGCCAATGAAAAGCTTCTTTCTTTCTATTTCAGTCCCAAACTTTAATTCGTAATTAAAAGTTTGTTAGAGTCAAACCTTTCTTCAAATTTTGCCATAGTTATGACAAATCATCCTGTAATCATATACCATATGATCCTTAACTAATAAAGATTTTCAGCAGTTGTAAAGTTTGTGCATATTTAACTTCCTTGTCTCTTTCCCACTACCACTTCCCCACTTCCCTGTCTCTTTCCTACTATCTGTATAAACAAATAATGTTACATCATTAATTTTTGATGCATCCTAAACAGCCAGCCATTTTTAAGAAAACATGAATTCATAAAATGAATACATAAATTAATAAAGCTCACAGTGTTTGGGAAATAAATATATGCACCTACCACAGCAAATGGAGACCCTTTTAAACTTTAGTATCAGATCATATTGAGTTACTTTCATACACATAAAATAAATCACTTCTGTTTTGGGTGCATTATTTACTACAATTATGTATTTCTAATGCCATGAAGGAAACAATCTCCATAATTCTTGGTTTAAGAGATTTTGATCACAGTAGTTTACTGATCAACACATACTTTTAGGCAAACTTTAGCTAATGACTCAGCCAAGGTGAGTAAATGGAAGTAATGAGCCACTCTCATTGCCTATCAGCTATTGTGAGAACAGTCCAGAAAGACAAAGCAGGAAATGTCTGCTGAAATCAAATGGTAGCACCTGAAAGACCACCTAGAATAGTGGTATGCTTGGGACTTCCTCCAAACCTTAATTAATTAATTAATTAATTAATTAATGTTTGTTTGTTTGTTTGTTTATCATATATAGACTCTTTATGAAGTATATGGACAGGAAAATAGGAAGAGAGTATGCGAGCCTCAAGTAGTGCATGTAAAAACCTTTCATTTAAATAGAAACACAACCTATATATAAGATATATTTCCCATCGTTCTAGCAACTACAGCAAATTCTTGATGTGGCATATATACTGAAAACACAAATAATAAATCAGTCAAAGGCAAAGTGTGGACAGTGTATGTGCTGTATTATATCCCATAGCGGCACTCTCTTATACTTGACTTGTGACACTTGTCAGAAGATGTTGGCCAGCATCATCTTAGGAAATTTCCAGACCCTGTCCTCCTGTGATCATACTACCATTGCAAGCAACTGGCACTCTGACATACCAGATTACAATAAAACCAGTGACAATTACTCAGTTCACACTAAACCATGGTTTAATGCTATGTGAATGAGCTTAAGGAAGCTGCTGGCTCATGCTTTTTCACAAAAGAGGAGAATAAAAGCTATTGTTTCCCTTCAGAACAAGTCACAGTTTCATGACTGTGGACTTCAGCAGGAGCCAGTGTAGTGTAATGGTTAGAGTGCTGGACTAGGACCGGGGAGACCGGAGTTCAAATCCCCATTCAGCCATGAAACTAGCTGGGTGACTCTGGGCCAGTCACTTCTCTCTCAGCCTAACCTACTTCACAGTGTTGTTGTGCAAGAGAAACTCAAGTATGTAGTACACCGCTCTGGGCTCCTTGGAGGAAGAGTGGGATATAAATGTAGTAACAACAACAACAACAACCTCAAGGAACTATGGTTTGTTAATGTACTAGAATATCAAACCACAGTTCTTGAAATGTGTACCAAATATGGAACCAGGAGTATAACCAGGAGTGGGCCCTGGGATAAGAAGTGAAGGTAAGATCCTGCCCGCTCACTTTATTCTCCCCCCTCCACCCCTGCCATCCTGATTGTGCTGTGGAAGAACTGTAAGGACACGATGAAAAATGAACATGCTTGTCATTGCCTTTCTCTAAATCCTATGCAAATAATATCATACACACGTTTGTGCACATGCATTCAACTGCTTCAGAAATATTTTAAAAACATACATTCCTACTACAACAACATCAAGTAGCAAAGAGCAAGCTGTGACCCAGCTGGCGGACAACCCTCCCGTGCAGAACTGCAGTTTGCTTTCACTGAGAAAGCACTTTCCTTCTTGTGCATGCAGGAGTGGAGGGCGGGATAGGAGCCTCATCAAACTTTGGCTCATTCACATTGCATTTGAGTCCAAGCACCCTGGTAATAGTTGTTTTGTTTCTGTATTTTTAGCTATGTTGCTGGGGAAAGAAAAATACAGTATATGGACGCAACTTTCATTCCAGATGGAAAGTAATATGTAATACTTAAGAACATAAGAACAGCCTTGCTGGATCAGGTCCAAGTCCCATCTAGTCCAGCATCCTGTTTCACACAGTGGCCCACAGATGCCACTGGAAGCCTACAGCAGGAGTTGAGGGCCTGCCCTCTCTCCTGCTTTTATTTTTCTACCTTGTCTCTCCCAGGCATGAGATGCTTTCCAAGAGAATAAATAGCACTAAACAAAAATTAACACAATAGTCAATACAATATAATACAATACAATCAACCACAGTATAGCACACAACGCGTGGTGCCTATTCAGCTGAATAGATATTTTGGAACAAGTAAGTTTTGCATCCTCTCTGGAAAGACACGAGGGTAGACAGCTACAAACCTGGGAGGTCATTACACAGCCTTTGAGGAAGCTATAAAGACATTCCCCTTTACCACAGATGTCCTCACAAAATAGTGAAGATGAGTCCTGTGACAGTATGCCACAGCGCAGGCACACAGAACAGAGACCACCACTCTTGTTTTGTTGAATGCAAACAGCGGCTGTGCTCAGAGAGCCAAAGGCTGTTTCTGGGAAAGGGTTGAAAATAGATCTTCAAAGACTATTTTCCCCTTTTGCTAAAGTTGCCAACTGCTTTCCCTCTATATCTTTTTAGGATACATATTGGGAATGTGGGGTCCTCATGATTGGTGGATGACTGCTTCCTTTAAGATATTTCCTATGCTTGACTAATTTTAAAAAATTGTGCCTATTTCCTCTCTGTGAACAACCCATGTCTTTAGTAAAACATAATGGATTTAGGGGAAAGGATTTATCAACTCCCTCCTTATCTATATTTTAGACATTCTTTAGGGGAAAATGAGGGATGGGAATGCCTAATACATCATTTCTATCCACAATTTAGAAATACAGGAATATATTTTTATTTACAAAATTTGCTATTCAACAAAAACACCTAAGTATGTACTAAAATTGCACGATCAGCAGTTAAACAGCAAACAGCAACATTTAGTGGATGTATATGTCTTAACAGTAGATTTAGATTTAAGGAACAAAAATCTGAACTTGAATGAATTCCCTGCATCTACAGCAATAAATTTATTCAAACATATCCTTTACTGTGAATTCTGAATTAAACAAAGTCTTTAATGGAGCCAGTCAAAGCAAGAATTCCAGAAAAGGGATCATTTCTCATTTTCACCAAAAGCTTCTAAGATCAATAGAAGTATCTGGAACAGCCAGACTTTATTCCACAGTAACAGACACTAATGGTTGCTATTGCTATATATAAGAACCCTTTCTTTTCAGGGGCTTAAAAAAATCTCCACAAAGAACCATTAGAAAACCACATTTTGTGTTTCTCTTTCTCTTCTTAAAAAAATGTTTTATTTTGGAATTTTTACAATAGATCTTTTGGTTAACCAAGACCTTCCCAAAGGTGCAACTAGGTCATTTTGGAGCCTGGACCTAAAGGCCTTTGGAGACCCCCGCTGCAAGTTAAGCATCAACCCCCTACAGAGACACAGTGTGACACACGCAGTATTTTTTAACATGCGGGTTCTTGAGGACACAAACAGCAACTCAACTCACAAGAATGTAAGAATATAAAACAGGTATAGTATTGCAAATATGCACTTGCAGAAACATTTCAACATGCAACTTAACATATTTCCCATTCCACATATTTCTTTCCCCACTCCCCTTCTGTCTCCAAAGCAGAGGTCATGCTTGGCTGCTTGGCGCATGTTACAGTCATGCTAGGCCAGTCATGCACAGCGCAGGCCAGTGGCGTGGCGTGGCAACCACACCACCCAGGATAGACTAAAGAGGATTTGGGGGCTCCCAGGGGGTGTGGAGGCCATTGACTTTCCTCGCTTAAGTCCAGGGGGAAGAGTGCCTCTTAGGCCTTCATATAGCTTTTAGTACTTTATCCCATTAACTTATAAACTCACATTTTTATGAAACATAGATTTGTTTCACATGCTACAGTTTTCACAAGTACAAACTGGTGTGTCCTACTGCACACCAATGAAAATAATAATATATGAAGTATCCCTGCTTGACAAACATTTAGGTTAGCTACCTGCCTAACATAAGTCACATAGCAAGTATGTGTGTGTGCACACTTTTTTTTGGGGGGGGGTAGTTGCTGTTTACATAATTGGTTTTTATGTTACATCAGTATGAGATACACTAGCCTTATCCTGATGTTTCCTCTCCCACAAATGCTTACAGCTCTGACAGCAGGTAGCAGCTCTGAAACCCGCCCTGGAGATGCTTTTTCTCCAGCCACTCATGGTTATAGCAACGGTTGTGTGCAGAGGAACCCACTGTAACCGTGAGGGAAGGTGCTTCCTGGATTGGCTGGATCTCACTAGGCTGTCAATGATGGAAGCAACTTCTCTCATGGTTACAGCAGGTCCCTCTGCAGACAACCCCTGCTGTTATTGTGAGCAGCTGGAAAGAGAGGGTGAGTGATAGCTTCAGGGCGGGACTTCCTACCCACTTTCAGAGCTGTAAGCATGAGTAGTTTGGGAGGGAAAACATCTGAATGGGGCTACTTAAATTGAGCTACATGGGATACAATTTAACAATGCCCACAAATAAGCAGGAGCCATTTTCTGTTCTGAGGGCACTGGTAATTCTTTTCATGTTAACAGAGGAGCACTTCTCTAGATCTTTTTTTTAACTTCCAAAACCTATATGCCATTTTAAGTCAGTATAGGACTAAGGTACAGAGTTATACATAACCATTTTAATTTCCCCTTGGAGAGGCAATATAAGGGACCCAATTACAAGCATGGCTTAACCTGCATATTTTATGTTTTTCTGTGTTCTGTCACTAGCTGCACTGAAACTCAGCATTAGGATGAAATTCAAATATCACACTGGCAATGAATGGAGCACTTCTTCTGGTGCTTACCTAATGGACTTAGTCATATGCATGCAGTGTTTGCATACCAGCTGCACATCTGCTCTGGCCACTGCGTTAGATCATGAGCTAAGCAGGAAACCTAGTTTTGATTAGACACTGCTGAAATTATGGCAAACACACACCCTCCAATGTATCACATGAGAAAATAAGGGGAAGATCACATTCCATGTTTTCACATTGTGTATCATTGTCTCCCAACTAGTTCATGTTGCTAAAAGCTCTTCTATGAATGTTCTTATCTGCCTTCTGTACATTTTATTCATTTACTCCACAACTGTCTATTTATCCTCCCTGAATCCTGAACTAGGGTGTGTGAATAATAAACTTTATGTAACACTTTGTTTCACAATGATGCAGCTGGTAACTTAAATACTTTATAGTCATTTAGCAATATTTACTCTTTGGAACAGTAGTTATGGCAGTGTGGGGGTGGAAACAGTGCAGCAGCAGTTTCTGTACATTTAAATGCAGAATCAAGATGCAGCCACTAACCCGAGACATAATATTTAGAAGACCTTCGGTAGAGGACTGAAACCTGGAGAACAGTAAATCGCACTAATGGCATATTAAAAGTGGGTTCTAAAATCTATCCAAAAAATAGTGGCAAAAGTTTACCAGGGGAAACTTACTGGTTACTTTTATCCCCTCACCATATTTTTCTAAGATTATGATCCTACCATCACTTGCCTTAGAATAAGTACCATGACAGTTACTTCTAAGTAAGCAAGCACAAGATCGGGTTGTAAAACAAATTCAAAATCTACATAACAAAAGCTCTTCTGCCAGCTGTTTTCCTTTTCTAATTACAAGTAAAATGTAATTTCAAATTACAAGTGCCACCATTATAAATAACTTCTGCTACCAAAGACAACCACAGGGCTCTGTGTTCTCCAGGAGTTGACACCAACTCGACAGCATACTTTACCTTTACCAGTTTTAAAGGGCTAGTCTCATTAGGCTGTAACCACTGTTCCCTCTAAAAGGAATTCCCAGATGTTGTTGACTACAACTCCCAGCATCCCCAGCTGCAATGGCCTTTGGCTGGGGATTATGGGAGTTGTAATCAACATCTAGGAATCCCTGTTAGAGAGAGGGAACACTGGCAGTAACCCTATGCAGGCTAGCTTAGCAGCAAAGTTGGAGTCTGGGCTTGACACTTTTGAGCTGCTGCTGAAACCTCAACTTGGGAGGTTTGGGCCCCTTTGGGCAAGTGTGTCACCCTTCTCTGTGCTGTGGATAGCAACAGTGCCTCCTCCTCCTCACATGTTCACAAAAGTGGGTAAATATGGTGATTGTTAATCTGTGATGGCAAAGAACAGCAGGCAGTGCCTCCAATCACTAACCTGCCCCCTCACTTTAGGAGATGCAAAGGAAGAACTGGGTCTGCCACACTATCTAGCAAAGGAGCAACAGGAAGTGGTGGCTGCTCTGCCAGCTTCCACCCTCTCTGAGCAGCAAGGCAAGAAGAACTGAGCAGCATGACAAGATTGCTTACTAAGGAGACCATGTGGGCCAGAAAAGGGAGCATCTTACATCCTGAAAGAGTAGCCACTCTCCTCTTCCTGGGTGGCACAGGAAGTTTGGGCCCATGGCACTGTTCAGGATGAGGCAGCTGTTCCTTGCACAAGCAAGTCATAGGAACATAGGAAGCTGCCATATGCTGCAAAGCACACAAACATTGTTTTAGGTGGGTACAAAACAATCTGCACCCCTCTGCACCAGCTCCTTCCCAAGCCAATCTTGCACTGTTCTACAGTTAGAACTAATGAACAGGCACAAGCTACCCCATTTAGTGGGTACCATAAAGCAGTCATTCTGAGGTTTCCCCTCCTGCTTTGGCCTCCATTGCTGGCACCATTGCAAGCTCCAGAACAGCAGCAGGGAGCAGAGATAACAGACTGACTCTATGTAGACTTAACCACACGATTCCACTGAAATAAATTAGCTTTAAGCATACCAAACTCTGCATGGGACTGAGCTGAAAGCTTTAGAATACAAAAACTCATCTGCTGCTGGGGATTCTTATTTGCCAGGAACAGTTTTCTGCACTGTGCAGGGGCTTGGACTAAAAGAACTCCAAGGTCCCTTCCAATTCTAACATTCTATGATTCTAGGATGAAAACGTTGTTCATGCCGGCAGGTTGGGGAGTACATTTGCCTAGGACTGATCAAAGGTTACAAGGTTGAGAATATCATGTATATGTAGTAGTGTTTGCAACATATCCACACATAGATAAATGATGAACTCTGTGTGTGCTGAACATCTGAATTATATTACATCAGCATTACTTAAATGGGAGCAATTTCATGGCTTAAACAAGCTGCAGCAGATTTTACTATTGGTACTGAATACATATAACAGATAATGCAGGAAGATGCAAGGAAAGCATCATTTTACTTTATTGATCTTTCCCCATACTCTAGGAGGAAGAACTGGACAGTGGGACTTTGTGTAGCCAGAGTCTGGCATGCACATTCAAATTTTTTTAAAAGCCATGCACATGTTATATTAGACCAGTGTCTTTTTCAAAAGATAGCCAACAACTAGGCCATAATTCCTGAATTTTTAAAGAGAGATATAGATTTACATGCATACATTCTTTACTCACATACAGTACATTTTTTGTGTGCTGAGGGCAGGGTGGAAACTTGAGTAGGAAAAGATTAGAATCAGATCTCAAGCTGATCTCTCTATCATACAAAAGGGGGAGGGGCAAAGTCTAAAGAAATTCTCCATCTTTCATTGGGTAAAGGGAGAACCTGATACCTGAACTGGAACCCAACCATCACCAGCTCATATGAGCTCCCCCGCTCCTTCAGTAAACTAGAAGTGAAGCCAAGCCTATAACATTTTGATTGATGTGAATTTGAACTGAATTGAACCACTCAATACAAAACATGGGAGCTGGTTCAAAACAAGCTCAATGAATAAAAATCTTAAATAACTAGGCACCGAGAAGCTTCTTTTGAGGGGTGGCAAGGGCTCCTCTCTACTCCAGATTATTTAAACAAACTGTACTTCCCAATGTATTATCTGAAAAGGAGGAGGAGGAGAGATTAGCAGTCATGATCTAGGACTGGTAGTCCTTGTGGTGCTCAAGGTTTTCCTGCTCCACAGACTGTTGTCCAGCAGTGGCGTATCAGGGGGAAACGGCACCCAGGGCAAGCGCCCTGAAATGCTGCCCCCCCGCCGCCCCCCACATACCTGGGCCGCCGGTGGCGCCCCCCCAGGCAGCAGATCGCCGGCGGTGGCGGCAATTTGGTGGCAGCGTGTGGCGGTGATGTGGCGGGCTGCGGCGGAGGCTGGTGTGGTGGCGGGCATGCGGGCGGAAATTCAGCGGCAGGTCTCCCGCCACACCGAGTGTGGCGGTGGCTGGTGTGGTGGCTGGCCTGGCGGCGATGGGATGGCCTCCTCAGTGTAGCTGTAGTGGCTGAGCGGTGGCGCGGAGTGCAGGCAGCGACGGCGAGCCTGCCTTCTGGCCCGGCATCGCTTCTGCGCAGGTGCACCTGGCGCGCCTGCACATTTGGGAAGCGACGCCGGCTTGGCGTCGGCGTCCCAACTGCTCAGGCGCGCCAGGCGTGCCTGCACAGAAGCGACGCCGGGCCAGAAGGCAGGCTCGGCGTCGCTGCCTGCACTCCGCGCCGCTGCTCAGCCGCTACAGCTACACTGAGGAGGCCATCCCATTGCCGCCAGGCCAGCCACCACACCAGCCACCGCCACACTCGGCGTGGCGGGCGACCTGCCGCTGAATTTCCGCCCGCATGCCCGCCGCCACACTCAGCGGGCGATCCAGGGGCGGCGGCGGGGGGGAGCCACTTTTTGGCGCCCCCCACGTGACCCACCGGGGTGGTGCCCGGGCACGTGCCCCCCTGCCCCCCCTATAGTTACGCCCCTGTTGTCCAGCCACAAAATCTTTGTGGACAGTTCTTGAACTGAAGCTGGAAGCTTCTTTTATTTCTTTGGCACTTCAGTTCATCCTTGATTCCATTCTAGCATTCATCCTAAACAGGGTAGGCTATTTTGCTAATGTAGTGAAGTTTTTTGGTGTTTTTTTTTTTTTAAGAAAGGAGTTGGGAGTAGGGGAGATGATATTGTAAAAGGGAGGAAAGCTGTGAGATTGTAAAGGAGTAGAAAGGAAGCACAATTTAAGAGGGGAGTGTATTTAGCAGTTTTAACTGATCAATAAAATGTTCATTTTATTAATAGGCCTGGCACCTCCCCAGGTGGCTGGCTAAAGCTTTTCCTCTCTGCCCACGAGCTGAGACTTTCCTTCCAAAATAGAACTGCATATTACTTGTTTGATTATTTGTAGTTTCATGATTTTAAAGTGATTAACTTTACTAATATTTTTGAATTTTATACAACATAGGCAAACAACAAGGGATGAATCATAGCCCTATTCAACATTAGCCCTATTCAACATAACTATAATAAAGGCACACTGCTATGTTGGCAGAGCTGGCTCAAGGTCTGGGAGGGCCAAAGACCTTGGGTCAAGTGCTTTCCTTGCATCTCCTCCTATGTCACAGCCCTCTATGTGAGCAGGCCATGCTAGGTGGCAAGTGGTGGCAGCTACTGCTGTTGTGCAGCTACAGGAGTGGCAATGATGGCAATAGCACTTCTCTCAGCACCAGCATAGATGGAAATGCCATTTTAACGCCACCACAATATCCTAGACTAATGAAGCTCTGTTCTAGTGCAATGCTATATACGAAGGTGGGGCATTGCGGGGACATTAAAATGGCACTTCCAACTCCACCAATGCTGTTGGCTTCCATCACTGCCTGTTAAGACCACATGGGAGGAGGCTTTCCTTATGGCAAGTCTGCTCCACTTTGGCCCTCCTGCAGATGCTAGCCTACAATTCCCATAATCCTTGGCTACTGGCCACTGTGCTTGGGGATTATGGGAACTGTAACCAAAAAAACAGCTGGGGGATCAAAGCTGAGAAGGTCTGCCTTATGGAATTAATTATCTGGCACTATGATGGTGAGCAGCAGTAGCATTTCAGCACCAGTGTGATTAAAAGCACCCTTTTTGTTTTTCCATTGACCTGGCCTCTGACACAGCATCACTGGAAAGAATGTTCTGGGCCTAGTGGCAGGTAAGCATTAACAGTGATGAGCCTTCTGTGTGGAAATGTTGTTGTGATATGTCCAGCTAGTAGGTGGCACTAGCATTTGCTAGTGGTGATCTTAATCGGAGGCAGAGCCCCTTCGTTCTTCCTACCTGTACCTTTGTTGAACTTGCCTCTTCCTGTTACACAATAAAGTAGTTTTAGCCTGTAATAGCTGCCTTCATCTGAGCTCTCGTGACACCTTTCTAGCTCCCTGGAACCCCAGAGTTTGCATAAGGATGCCACATGCTGCTGGTGGTCCTGAGTGTAAAGAAAAGGGGCATAAATACAGCAACAATTTCAGTTATTTTCCCTGGAGATTGTAATCAATTATGGATTTGAAACTACTCTGCATGAAATTGATCTAAGTAAGTTCAAAGTGTCTGAATCAGTTACAAAACTATTTCTTAAAGATACTGCCTGAATCAGAGATTTAAAATGTCCTGACAAACCTGAACAAATTTTAACTGTACAATGCTTTTAACTGTACCTGCTGCATGCCACTAGTTCAATACTGCAATGACAACTTGCTAGTTTGCAGTAGGGAGGTCATCTTCAAGGACTGCATTTGGATTTCCCCTGGACCAAAAAAACCTCACACAATGCAAATGAATTTGAACATGACTATACAAAGGCAACATGCAGCAAATTATTCATACTTCCGTAAACTAATTTATTTTTGCTTCTGAATTAGTCATTACTAAAACCAAATAAGTACCTGTTCTGAAAGTTTAACTTTTGTACCTGACTAAAGAAAGCCAGTGTGAAGAGATCTCATGTAAAGCAGTTAATTTAATTTTACTGAACAATTTATCTAAACCACACACAATACAGAGTTGGAAACTACCTTTGCAATTTCAAAACACAGGATGCATCCAGTGAGATAACAGTTAACAAAGCCATTGATCACCCCAATGTTAAACATATTTAATTGAAGGCAAATCTTATTGATTTGAATGTAATTCACTTCCAATAAGGCATGCTTAGCATTGAAACCTTGGTTAGGATGAGAGCATGTATTTAAGAAGAGGTGGAAAGGGAGAATTATCTTTTCTGATACAGCTGTGCAAAATTGCACAGTTCAACATCCCAAGATAAGTGGCAATTTGGTACCACATAAACCTATAATTTCACTCTCTCCATTAATCCTGAATGAAAGGGAATGCACATTGATTAACTTGCAAGTCAACATAAAGTTTAATACATTTTTTTTACTATGTCTTTGAGCATCTCTGTATAAAGGCAAGATCTGATTCAGAAATATTGTAAATTGTGAAAACAGAGTATAGGGAAATCTCGTTTGTGTATCCGCAGGAGTCAAAAAGACACCCAACCTCCTTATCCGTGGAAACAATAGGGTTAAAACCCATGTATTTGCAGTTGCTAGAAGGCTGGAAATAACCATAGAGATCATTTTTTGCCGCCATTTTGTGGCTCATTTTGGCAATTATTTTTTTAAAATGGAAAAAAATCAGCAACTTTTTGTGACCATTTGGGACTTTGTGGGAGGCATTGCTAGATGCCAGGAGACCCACAGAACACAGTAGGGTTCATCTGACCCATTTTCAAGATTTTGGCTTGGGGAAAAAAAGTCCTGGCACCTGCGTTCCCATAGACTCAATGACTCATTATCTGCGTTTTTGTTACCTGCAGTAGTCTGTGAGATAATGAAGTCCATCTATACATCACACATTTCCTCAGCTGAGGACAGTACTGCCACTATGATTTCAGACTCAGTTTGCAAACATCTCTAGCATACTTTACAATGTGTGTTAAGATTCCTGAGACAGTGTTTGAAGCATACTGGGAAGCACTATATAAAAGTTCACCAAAACCATAAACAAGACAGAATGACTCGTTGGATTTCTACAACAATCTCATAGCTGTGCAAATGCACAAAAAGTGGTGTTTGTGGAGAAAATATACTCTTTGGCTTAGAAGTTCCCAGATGCTTCCAGCAAAGGAACACAGTTGAGAAATAGGGTCCCATTTTCTTTTCTTTTTTGGCTTTCTTCTTCTATAAATAAGTCACATATTTTTGTCCGGCCTGTTGCTCATTATCTTTTCGTTGCTGGTTGTGACTGCTTGTATTTCCCCCTCCCAGCTTTGATTTGCCTAAAGGCCTTTTCTTTTGCCTAATTTTCCATTGCAAAACTTACTTTATTTCTTACTTCCTTTGATATTTACCCCTTAAACTTTAATTGCCTAATACATACCCACAATACATATATTTTTGCTGTTCATTTTTCTTCTGCTTGAGAAAAAAGATTTATGGAGAATAGGAATGGAAGAGAAAGAGCCAAAGTATCAGGTTGTGTTTAGCTCTTGATACAGAAAATCCAAAAAGCACTCTCTGCTTCATTTGCCCCAGATTTACTTTCTGGTCTTCTCTAAGAATAATTTCATCCCAGCTTCCCTAGGACTGCCATATTGTGTGAAATCACTCAGATTTCAAGCATTCTTTTCAGTGCAACATCTGGCCTGGATTTTCTATGGGCATAAAAAACGGTCTTTAATGCTAGTTGTGAATAAAACATTTAGGAGGAGACACAAATTTTTTTATTATTATTATGAGCTATGGTTGCAGTATAAGAAGCGAATTTTGATTTCCAATACACAGTGCCGTCTGCACTGGAAAGACTCCTAGAAATAGTCTTTTTCTTGAAAATAATGGCAGCTTCTAATTCTCACATACATAGAGAAAACCTTTAAAAATTAAAAGGTACTTAACAGTTGCTTAAGTTCCTGTGACTTTTGTTTTTCATCACCCATCAATAAATGTTCTTCTGCTGTCTGCATACATTAAACATGTCGATCTCTATGCAAAAGAAAAACAAAGAAATCTGACAAGGGAAATAGTAACGTTTTCAGAAGGTAGTAAGTGAACAGTTCAATTATCCCAGGAGATACTACTGCTGGTCTAAGTCACAATTCAACAACAACTTCAAAAGGGAATTCCTAGTGTGAACTGCAGTACTAGGATTTATCAGCAAGTCTCACTGTATTTGCCTAGAACTCAGTTGGACCCAATGTTTCTGCCACACTACAGATATTAAATTAGTACAGATCTTTCCTGCACTTGGGTATGGTAACTGCTTCTTGAACATTTGAACTTTGCAGAGTAATATGACAGGCTGTACCTTGTGCATTTCAAGGTATTTTGGACTCACTGTTGACTTTTTGTCTTCTATTGTGTGCGTGTATATATATATGCATTCATACACACACAAACCCCCCTTATACTCATATACCACACTTGGATAATGCTTCATGTATGTGATGAAGTGATCATCACCAGCAAATGAAAGTATCACCAGATTAAGACATAACACAAAATCATTATGGAGTTGAATGGGACAAAGGTTGGAGCTCCAGTGCATCCAAATTCGTGACAGCGTGGTTTTGTGGCAAAAGCAACCTGAGGTTTGCCTCACCAAACTCCAAATTGAATCTTCCATTTGCACAAAGTTTCGCCGCTGAGACCTCCAGTTTGGCCGCCAGAAGATTACATACAAACTGTGGTTTCGTGCAGATTTCCAAAAGGCAATAACAGAGGTGGAGACACAGACGCACCCAGGATCATGCCTGCTTCATACCTGCAGCGCTTCTCGCCAGCTGCCTCTCTGAGCACCAGCCCCATCTCTCCTTTGATCCAGCAATGCAGTTGCCTGGCAACAGGGATCCCACCACATTACATTCCAGGCTTGTCAGCCTGTCAAGTGGCAGAGTTACACAGGGGCATTTCCTCTTACCACTCTGTCCCTTGCTCTCCCTTCCTGGCAAGCAGAAGGGAAAGGGGACAGGATGGGCACTAAGTGCTTTAATCCCTGAGAAGGAAGCAGCAATGATGTATGTCCACAAGCACTCCAGGTGGCAACATAAGCAAGGCACCTCATCACAGCACTGGGAGCAGAATGTTTGGCGGATGTGTGTGCACTCAACAAGGGTCAGGTTTAAAAGGCAGCCCCAAGGAGGGAGTCTCGAGCAATCAAGTTCTCCCCCCCCATAAAGTTTGGGGAAGGGGGCCCCAGCCCATTCCCCTTGGGGGTTTGCACTCCCTAGGCTTTCTCATGAGCAAAACCAGTCACCAGGGTCAGCAGTGCTCCAGTTGGACTGCTCAAAAGTGGCAGCAAAACAGAAGGAGCATGCCAACTCAGGCTCAGGAGAATGCCAGGCCATGGGGACACACTCTTATAGCTCGTGAGAAGGATCATCAGAGAGGAAGGGAGATAATTGCTGAGCAAATTCTGTAATAATGTCCGACAGCAAAACATTTCTTTCTCCCACGGACCATTCTCTCACAAGAGTGCCAGGCCATTATGGCTCTATATCGAACCAGTGTTGCTCTATGCAGAAAAGCCATGGGCATGGGTACCCTGGCAACTGCTTGGTGACTGCCACCAAGTAGCTGTCAATGTGTGCCCCCTGCCAGCCTGTCTGCCCATGTAGACATGTGCACCCTACAGACATGTATTGTGCCCCAAAATGGCCACTCCACACCTGGGGTCTCTGGAAATTGGGGCACCCCTCTCCCATGATTCCCCTCTCTGGAAATCTGCATACAGCACAAGGCTGGACTGAGCCTGGGAATTTAAAATAGATCTTTAAGATCCAACCGGTGTTCCCCCTGGCCACGCATATGTCCTAACTCTGACCCATGGAGCATCAAAATCTCCTTTGGGCCCATGCAATGCTTTACAGGGAAGTGGAAGGTGGTTGCAGTGATTCGGTTCTATGTTTTAACAATGGAGAGTTGGGACCCACACAAGTAGGGTTCCCTTGGGTGCATTAGCTCAACTCATGAGTATGCAGTTCAAAGAGAGACATGGGGTCACAGCTTCATAATCCTCCCCATGAGAGGGCGAACCCACCAGCAGCAAGCTGCCAGTGGGGCAGGAGTGTAGTTTGATCTACAAGGACTACTTTGACGGGGTAATCCCTAACAGCAGCATCCTAGGTTATGGGGGACAGATCCCCACTAGCATCCTTTGCCCTTCATACATGTATCTCCTTCTAGGTCTCCATGTTCCCCTCCCTTTCCAGAGTAACAGGGAATAGTATCCCAACCTGTTTCCCCTCCCCCAGATCATACTTATGTGAAACTATTTGGGTGCAAGGCTCTTGCAGGGGGCAGTACCATTGCTGTCACAACAAGTGCTGGTATGGCATGGCATTTAAAGTGACTTAAATGCCCTTTCCATGCCAAGGGCAGGTGGAGTGCTCAGAAAATGCACCATTGCATTCAGCACATGGCAAGATTGTGGCCAATTGTGGCTGCTCCGCTGACATGCTGACAGTATGCCCACAGTCTGGCCATGGAGCTTGCTGGGATCTGCCTTGATAGCCAAGCTTGAGCAAAGGGCTCCTCTCTCCTGGAACAGGAAGCTGTCGGGCTGTGGTTTGATGAATGTCGGCGGTGCAATTTACAGTTTCAGATTGAAATCGCTGCTTCACCAGCCTCTGGTTTCATGTTAAGTCTGAATCTGGCCTATATGTCACAATAAATTTGTTAGTATTTATTTTTGTAGTTATTGCTTTTGTTGTTAGATGCTCTGCTAGTGCAATGCTAGACAGTTTGATCATCCTTCTGAATCTTGACTGACATGGTACTATAGTAAACTGCTTTCCCCACTCCCCTTGCCTCAGATGGCACAACAGAACAAGGTTGTAAATAGGAATAGCAGAGGAATTAGGAAGGGAAAATTCTCTATACAGTAGCCAGCATACTTTGCATAAAAAGGTCCAAGGAAGTAGAAGTTATGCATTGATTTGTGGACATTTTTTGCTGATTTTCTATGAAAACGTACATGGATTTTTTGTTTAAACGAACAAGCCACAACATGGCTCTGTTCATATGTTCAGCAAAATATTTATTTTATTATTTATTTATTTATGTGATTTGTATACTGCCCTTCCAAAATGGCTCAGGGCAGTTTACAATTAAACTAAAACAGTACCTGGAAATGACCTCAGAAGTCATTTCCAGCCACTGAGGAACACCCAGGTTTCAGACATCATTTCCAGCCAACCAGGAACTACCCAAGATAGCTACATGGACAGTCTGCGAGGAAGACAACTCAAGAGTTGTCAGAAAGCTTGTACTGATCCAAACCTGCCTGCACAGGAGCTGGGCATGCTTATTCTCTCTTTCTGTTCATCACATTTCATTCCAAAATTTACACAGCCAGTTAAACAGTAACTAGTACAGCTCTGACAGTAGCACCTACCAAGCCTGTAGATTTAATGGCCTGTCAGTTCAGCCATTATACAATCCATTTTTATGGATGTACAACATAACCATAAAATGATTTTTTCCCCTGGGTTTGAAAAGATGTACAACACGTTTTTAGTCCTAGAAGCAATTTTCCTTTTTGTGTCAGTGAGGTATAACAACAGAATTGTGTGTGTGTGCACGCACGACACTGCTGATTTAGGAGCATTTTCCTGCAGGGATTTTCTGAAGTGACTGAATTCTAAACCCTCTCTCTCTCTTTCTCTCTCTCAGTTTGCTTAGATGCATCAAATACGTGCAATGGTATGGCAACAAATATATCCGCGTCCTTAACACTCAACATGTTTTATGACAAGCGCAAAAAGTGTCAGATTATTTATTTGCATTGCAAAACACTTGTGTTGCCACAGTCCACTTGAGATTGATGGATACTTCACCTGAACTCATACGGCATGATTGAGGCGCAAGACATGTAGTCACCCTACCCAATAGTCATAAAATAATGACCTAGTGTGGGCCACTCCAATATGTAAGCTAGGGATAAATAATAATAATAATAATAATAATAATAATAATAATAATAATAATAATAATAATAATAAATTCGATTTCTATACCGCCCTTCCAAAAATGGCTCAGGGCGGTTTACAAAGAGAGATAACAAACAAATAAGATGGTTTATTTATTATTTTTTAAGATTATTTTTATTAAAAGATTTAGAGTAAATGTCATATTCTAACAAAAATATGTTTAATATTTTATAATTTGTTATACTATTATTTGGTGGTGTGGTAGGTTTCCACCTACATCTGTCAGGTTATAAAGGCTGGCTATAAATAAACACAACCAACCAAGAGAGCTTTTCAGCTGACAAATAGTATATGTTTATCATATGAGAGAGCGTGAAGTAGATTTTATTTTTTAAAATGAAACACATGGAGGCACATTTTGAGAACATCCGACAGAGAGCAGCTTTTCCTTCTGAAAACTTGTTCCCTGTAATTCCTGGCCATTCAACATTCCTGTGTACAGCACACAAAATGTCTGGAGGATAAAGCTGAATTTCCAAAATGTAGAATAGTCCCAGATTTACAATTTTTGCAATAAACTTTATATAACCAAGTACAACATGACCTAAAATTTCAAATCTGTTTTGACTTCCGTGAGAATCCAAGTTAAGCAACCATCTGTGTGTCATTGCGATTCCACTTCATAAACCCACCATGTAAAATGTAACAGCTCAGAGGCAAAACTATATCAAAATCTTTCGTGGCTTAATATCACAGCTTCACAGGACAGCTTTCTTATTTGATCTTCTGTTTCCAGCCACTATGAGTGTGCTTTGGTTTCTTAACTTAAAGAATACATGAATAGAACTTGAAATCCTGCTGCTGCTAAATAAACTGAAGGAGGCCTTATGCTAAAACTGCACAAAACCAGACTCCATGTTTTGATATGTTCAATGGCCCTTTGAACCCCCTTTCAGCCACTGATAGCCCTCAGCCATTTGCTTAGGAGAAGTGAAATGAACAAAAATTATACTCCCACAATTTCATTAAATTAGGACAGGAGGTCAGGGTTCCTGTGCTAAAAACACAAATCTGCAACTAAAGACCCATCCATTACATAACTGGTATTACGTACATTAAACCAATTTGGCTAAGTGTACTTAATTTGTCTGCCATAGATTTGTCAAAGCCTGGCATTTTTGCCCGAATGATTTTGTCTTGAACCGATAGGAGTTGTTTTTAAACCCTAAAAACAGATAATAGAAGACAGACAGAGACTGATAGAGGGAAGGAAAGTGACTGGGCCCAAGGTATGGCATTGTGCGTTGAATGAAATGATAACATTAAGAGAACTTCTCTGGTTCCTAAGCAACTAGAAGAAATGTCACACACAATGTGCATATGCATTTTTCTTTGCATATGAGCATTAAAAAACTAAAAGTGTAAACTCACAAGAGTGCATGGTATAGACACACTCATCATAAGTACAACCAACCTTATTTTGCGTTTGTATTGTCCACATACAAGTGCAAAATTTCAAGACTGTTGCATCAGGGAAGACTATTCATAAGGCAAATGGTATGCCAGCTGGTTGCTTCAGTTCCTGATGGCCAGTTTTCTAGGAATGGAGTGAAAATAAAACCCTTTGGGGTTGCTGGGCAATTGCAGGGTGGGATGTTAGCTTCTTCCAAGCTAACTTATAAGCCGTTGATAAAGGTCTCCTTGTAATTGTAATTAAAAAAATCAGAAAGATTTTCTCTCTCCAGCTAAGTAAACCTGACTTGGCATTAAATAAATAATGCAAATACACCGTGGTGTTTCAAAGTGGGGTGGAGGGGAAAGAAAGAGGGTTGCATTTTTTCACTGGGTGAGTGGAGGCATGAAAGCCCAAGCCTCTGTCACAGCTCTGAATATGTGCAATCATTCACATATTTTATGGATCAAATCAAGATCTCACAGTGTGGGCTGAACAACAGCTGCAGACCATGTCATTTGGGCTGTGTGAGTGTGAATGTGCATGTGTGCTGCAGTGCTAATTCAGCATGGCCAGGTGGGAAAACCCCTATCCACATTGTGAAAGACATTTTTAAAAAAGGAAAAAAGCAAAGACAAAATATGGGTTTGCATGACTAGTTCCACCATGCATACCTAATTACTGAGGCAATCTTCAAAAGCCTTCTGGTAGGCAACTTTAGTCACAGACATCCCCTTTTCTCTTGGGTTACTTCCGTATTTCTCTTAAGAGATGCAAATAATGGGGTGGGGCGGAGGGAACGACAATCCTTTTCATTTTGCTTTTTAGTCTGCCTACTATATCATGCCGCACTACAAAACACAAGTTTAAGTTTCTGTTCAGTTTTGAAAGGGACATTTTGTATTGATAAAGGCTAGTTATAATTAAATATAAGCTAAGTTATAGTATAAGGCTAGTTACAGTTAACTCACGGCCTAGAGATGCACATATTGGGCATATAAAAATATGATAAAAATAAACTTGCATTTTATCATACAGTTTTAGGATGCTGTATTATTGATAGGTACAACATAATTAGTACATACACTCTCACACACACCTATCTTCTAAGTGTGATTCAAGTTTATTTAGTATATATAGTCATTACTGTCTTAAAATACACAAATACACAAGTATTTAGTAGCCCTCATTATCCGCAGGGTGTTCCGTTGTTGGCTACGCTGGATAACAAAACCATAAATAGCAATACCTTAATCATATGGTTAGACCTTAATCATATGATAGGGGGGTTAGGTTTCTGGAAGCCTTTAAAAGCAAGTAGGAGGCAGAAATGAGATAAATAAAGCACCATATCATGCTCTGCAGGTGTCCAGCTGTCCAGCAATGCCCCCCCAAACCCTCAATTCCACCAATTTTCCATGAAAAATTACAGGGATGATTAAAAAAAACACACAAAAAAAACTACAAACAAGCCACAACATGGCTCTGTTCAGCAAAATGGTAGCTGGAAATGACCTCTGAAGTCATTTCCAGCCACCAAGGCCAGAAGTAATTTCGGAAGTAATTTCAAGCCACCCAGGAACTACCAAGGATAGGCAAATGTTTACTATTTTTTCAACCGTGTATAACAAGGCTGGGTCTCCATTGCCCGACTACGGATACACAAAACTGTGGTTGCCAGGACTGTGGATAAAAAGGGCCACCCTTAACACAAAAGTAATATCATAGTTTACATAAATTACATATTTTTGTTTGAGCTAGAATTTTAAATTTTAACAAAAAAATTCCAAAACCCCAATATAAATGTCCAAAATTTCCAAAACCCCATATAAATTCCTAGAGTAACCTATAATTATATTATATATAATTATATTACAGTATTACTTCTCTATATGTACAAGAACTTGATTTGCAATGCTTTCCACAGCTATATAAGAGCAGGTTGGGCCAAGGGTGTGAGCCTCTTGGTGCGAGCCGAAGGGCGAGAGAGCACAAGGGCTCTTATCCTTGTAGCTCTCAGCCTTGGGGTGAGCAGCATGGGGCCTTGGAAGTCCTTTGTCTTCTTCCATCAAGAAGCCAGCGAGAGAGTATACTGAGTGAGACATGGACCTGGTTTTTTATCTAACAGAGGAGCTGTGGTTAGTTGGGCTGGGGAGATGTGTCTGGGAGAGCAGAATAGTGGGAATGTTCTGGGGACAGCAATGTTACAACTAGCGGGCAGAGGGAGGTACAGTGGGGGGAGTTGGACAGGCCATTACAGGGGGAAATGGTCCAGGCAACTGAGGCCTGTTCCTTTTTCCAGTCCTTCTCCCAACCCTGTGGCCCCAGGGAGCTCTCCCTCACTCCCTCGAGGATTAGGGTGCTGCTGTTGAATGCCAGGCCAGTAAATGCTAAAACATCTCTCATCCACAATTTGATTGTGAATGAGAATGCTGACTTGGTATGTGCGACGGAGACCTGGTTGCATGAGCTGGGTGGGGTTGGTCTCTCCCAGCTCTGTCCTCCAGGTTTCCTGATCCTGCAGCAGCCCCGCCTGGAGGGTCGGGGAGGGGACGTTGAATTCATTTCTCATGAGACCTTTCCCATTTTCAGGTGCCCGGTGAGGCAATCTCAGAACTTTGAGTGTTTATCCTTGAGGGTGGGCTTCTGAGATAGGCTGGGAATTCTGTTGGTGTACTGACCACCCCGCTACACTTCAGTCTCCCTACCTGAGCTGGTGGGGGTGGTCTCGGAGATGGCATTTCATTCCCCCAAACTTATTGTTTTGGGGAATTTCAATGTCCATGCTGAGGCCCCCCTAGAAGAAGCGGCTCAGGATTTCATGGCCTCCATGGCAACCATGGGCCTATCTCAGCTGGTATCTGGCCCTACCCATATGGCAGGAGATACTCTGGATCTGGTTTTTGCTGACCGGGGAACACATGATCTGGAGGTGGGAGAGTTTGAGATAACTCCCTTGTCATGGACAGATCACCGAGTGGAATTTAATATGATTGCTCTGTCTGCCATCTGCAGAGGTGGTGGACCGAATAGAATGGTCTGCCCCTGGAGGCTTATGGATCCGCTTGGTTTCCAGACAGCCCTCGGGGAGTTTCCAGTGTTCAGAGCTGGTGACCCTGTCGAGGCCCTGGCGGATTTCTGGAACAGAGAGACAACCCAGGCTGTTAACACAGTTGCTCCTAAATGCCTTCTCCAGCTTAGTGGAGCCCATTCTGCTCCTTGGTTTTCCTCAGAGCTTAGAGTGATGAAACAACTTGGGCAACAGCTAAAATGACGCTGGAGGAAGAGCCGTGACAAATCTAAATGAACACGGACTAGAGCCCATTTTTGGGACAACTCCATGGTGTTGGGGCTGGCGAAGAAATGCTTTTTTGCTGCCCCGATTGCATCTGCTCAGAGCAGACTAACGGAGCTGTTTCATGTAGCAAAGACATTGCTGCACACATCCCCCCAGGTAATGGGGGAGGAACCATCCACAGCCCGCTGTGATCAGTTTGCGTGTCACTTTGCGGATAAAGTTGCTCGCATCTGTGCCAATTTGGACTCCAGAGTTTTGGCAGTTCCAGCAGACTTGCCTTTGGTACCATCTGGTCCTATTGTGTTGGATTTTTTTTCAGTTGGAGCAGCCTGAGGATGTGGACAAGATCCTGGGCAGTGTGCGGGCGACATTGTGTGCTCTTGACCCTTGCCCTTCATGGCTAATAAAAGCTGCCAGGGAAGGTACAGGTAGATGGTTGGAGGTGATTATTAATGCCTCATTAAGGAGGGCAGGATGCCATCGTGCCTCAAGGAGGCTATGGTAAGACCATTATTAAGAAAGCCCTCCCTTGATCCCTCCAACCCAGACAACTATAGACCGGTTTCTAACCTGCCTTTTTTGGGCAAGGTGATAGAGCGTGTGGTGGCATCCCAGCTGCAGAGGGTCTTGAATGATACAGATTATCTGGACCCTTTTTAATCTGTCTTCCGCCCCGGATATGGGACTGAGACTGCCTTGGTCACTCTAGTGGATGACCTATGCAGGGAACTAGACAGGGGGAGTGTGTCCCTGTTGGTTCTGCTGGACCTCTCGGCGGCGTTCGATACCATCAACCATGGTATCCTTCTGGGCCGCCTCTTGAGTATGGGAATCAGAGGTACTGCATTGCAGTTGTTCCGGTCCTTTCTTAGGGGGAGGGTCCAGAAGGTGGTGCTGAGGAACTATTGCTCAGCTCCATGCCCATTGGCTTGTGGGCTCCCGCAGGGTTCAGTTTTGTCCCCCATGCTGTTCAACATCTACATGAAACAGCTGGGACAGGTCATCCGTGGACTTAGACTGAGTTGTCAGTGATATGCAGATGGCACAGCTTTATCTCTCCTTGTCACCTAATCCTAGGGAGGCAGTGGCTGTCCTGAACCGGGGGCTGGAGGAAGTGATGGGTTGGATGTGGGCTAATAAACTGAGACTGAATCCAGACAAGACAGAGGTAATGTTAGTCAGTAGGAGAGATTCTACCATGTCTGGATGGGGTTGTACTCACCCTGAAGGAGCAAGTACGCAGCTTGGCTGTATTGCTGGACACAGCTCTGCTTTTGGAAGCTCAGGTGGAGGTGGTTGCCAGGGGTGCCTTTGCACGGCTTCGGCTAGTGCGCCAACTACTACCCTTTCTCAAGAAGGCATATCTGGCCACAGTTACCCATGCCTTAGTTATGTCACGGATTCCTGGACTGGATTACTGTAATGTGCTCTACGTGGGACTGCCCTTGAAGAATATTCTGAAATTGAAGCTAGTGCAAAATGCGGCAGCTAGGATTTTATCCGGAGCTGCCTGCTGGGATCACATCACACCCATTTTGAAAGAGCTGCACTGGCTGCCAGTTTGTTTCCGAGTCCAATTCTAGGTGTTGACTTTGACCTTTAAAGCCCTTAATGGTTTGGGACCTGGATAGCTTGAGGGACCACCTGCTTCCAAGTATTGCTGCCAGTTTGACAAGGTCACCTGAAGGGGCTCTGCTCTGGGTGCCGAGAATGAGTTAGGCTTTGCTGTCGTGCACAGGGCCTTTTCGGTTGCTGCCCCCAGGCTCTGGAATGCTCTCCTGGTGGCTATTCACTCCTCCATCTTCATCATGGCTTTTATATGATTGTCTCCACTGCTGCTTGTTTGTATTTTGTATGGTTATTTTATGCATGTGTTTTAAAATCTTTTTAGTTAGACCTTTGTTTTTATATTTTAGCTTAATATTTTAATTGTGTAATGTTTATAGTCTTGTTTTAATTTTTCTATGTGAACCGCCTTGGGATTTTTTTTTAATGAAAGGCGGTATATAAATTTAACAATAAATTAATTTATCACAGGAAGTATATTTAGCCTTTTAAAAGTCCTATCAATTTTGACATATCACAGCATCCTGGGCAGAATTAACCCTTGCTTCCAAGGAAAAAAATGTTAGAAGTCCTCAGACTCTGACAAAAAAGTCTGATAAAAATATTCATGTTAAACCCAAAGCAATAGCACTTCTAGGATGCTGAATATTAAAGGATGCAATCCTGTGCCCATTTATCTAGGAGTAAATCATATTAAACATTCCTATACTGAACTCGAGTTGACCTAGAAGGCCGGTCCCTTTCCAACTCTAAAATCTTATGCTGCATTCATTTTCCTTCAGCCTCTTGGCTCATGAAACATGAACACAAGGAGTTGGCAGAAATATGAAGCTATGCTGGTGGGTGTCTACAATGTGTTTACAAGTCAGCTGTTTCCACAAGAATGGAAGCTTAGTTCCCCAAAAGGTGAAAAGATATACAAGTCTGTGTAATCCTTCAACTTAAATTGACGGTGATCATTCTGTCAATTTATTGTTTCTCTGGTGTGCTTCATTTGTGACATAAAGCCATGGCTTGATTTAACATCTAAACTCAACCCTGCCCACAAACCAGAAGCTAACTGTGGTATAAGTCATGCTCTGCCTCAAGAGGAATGCTGTGTCATGGAAAAAGGAGTGAATATGAAATTGAGCCCTGAAAAGATGGGAAACAAAATAAGATAATCTCTAAACCAGAAGTTTTCAAAGTATGAATCATGATCCAGTATTGGGATGTGAGGCATTGGATCTCTTGCTAAATATATTTTTAAATTATATATTTTAAATGTGGCAGCTAAAATTTAGGTTAAGTAGTTTAAATAGCATGTACTGCCCAACTGTGATGTTATGAAAACCTTACAAGAATATTCTTCTGGGTAATGGGAGTAAGTGATTGCTTTCAAATTAAATTAAATTATACATGTTTAAATACTACTGCTCCCATGATTTGCCTGTTATACTCCTGGATTTAACTATGGTTAATACCTCTATTTTGTGTTATATATGAACCTATATAAGTTTTATTATGTGTTAATACATCTATCAGAACAGAAGAATTACAGGAATTTTCACCTTATGGTAGTATATATCAGTTTCATAAAGTGATAACATAAATTCACTCTTTTGGAATTTGGTGTAGTGTATTTTATTTCTTTTCACAGAGGTACCTATCAGTGTTCTAACAGGGATTCCCAGATGTTGTTCACTACAATTCCCAGGATTCCCAGCTGCAGCGGCCTTGGCTGAGAATTCTGGGACCTGTAGTCTGGGAATTCCTGTTAGAGCGAAAACTGGTAAAAGGATATTGCATGTCCTCTTGAGCATGGATTCACTGTTGAATAATTACATAAATAATCTGGATAGATCACTCCTATAACCTTGGATGTGAGAAGGGAACAAACATGAATTATAATAATTTTATCATCTTTGAACACTTGCACTTTTCATGAAGTTGAAGAAAACTGATCTATAGCTAAGTTAGGTGGTCATCAGCAGCAGGCAGAAAACCAAAGATGCACAAAGAGGTGTTTCTCCAAAGTCAAACATCATTTTGGACTTGCTTCTCTCAAGCAATTCTCATTTGGTGGTGAATGGAAAGGAGAAAGTCAACTTAAAGTATATATGGTTTGGCTTAATATGCCTGCAACTTGCTTCTGTGAAAGATGTTCAATTCCTGCCCAAACCACATAGTAACCAGGAAACTGCTGTCACAAACTTTGCCTCAGTCCAGGTCAACCTGAACCTTGTCTGCAGTGTGACAAGTGCAGTAATTTTAAAACAAGCTATATAGAAGAAGAGCTGCATTTAAATGAATGTAGAGCGCATTTGTAGATTTATGCTCAGGCGATACTTTCAGCAAAGAAGCTATTCTTTTCTGCCCATATTGCATCCGCAAGTACACAGGGCTAGTATGGGCTAGTATGTGTCCCTCCCCCCTTGAATCAGAATCTGGAACCTTCGATTACCCACTGTGATGGAAAAAATCTCTCGTATTCGGGCCGACTTAGATTCCGTATCCACAATTACTTTAGTGTCTGATGTGGAAGTGTCCAGAGACTCCTGTAAGTTGGATCAGTTCCAGTTTGTGACTCCTGAGGATGTGGAAAAGCTGATTGGAATGGTGAGACCCACCACCTCTTCTCTTGACCCTTGCCCGACATGGCTTAAACTACCTGGCAGGGGAGTTGTTGTAGAAGGCCTGGTAGAGATTATAAATGCATCTCTGAGGGAAGGCAGGATGCCTCCTTGCCTTGAGGCAATTATTTGACAACTTCTGAAGAAGCCTACCATGGATCCATCCGAGTTGGATCCATCTGAGTCCATACAGGCCTGTCTACAACCTTCCGTGGCCGGGCAAGGTAATTAAGAGGGTGGTGGCCTCCCAGCTCCAGAGGGTCTTGGAGGAAACTGATTATCTAGACACATTTCAAACTGACTTTCAGGCGGGCTATGGGGTGGAGACTGCCTTGGTTGGCCTGATTGATGATCTCCAATTGGGAATTGACAGAGGAAGTGTAACTCTGTTGGTCCTTTTGGACCTCTCGGTGGATTTCAATACTATCTACTGTAGCATCCTTTTGGAGCGTCTGAGGGAGTTGGGAGTGGGAGGCACTGCTTTGCGGTGGTTCCACTCCTACCTCTTGGGCAGATTCGAGATGGTGTCCCTCGGGGACTGTTGTTCTTCAAAAGCTGAACTTTTGTATGGTGTCCCTCAGGGCTCCGTATTGTCTCCGATGTTGTTTAACATCTACGTGAAACCGCTGGGAGAGATCATCAGGAGATTTGGTGCAGGGTGCTATCAGTATGCTGATGACACCCAAATTTTTTCCCCATGTTAACATAACCTCCCTAAATGCCTGTCTGGATGAGGTAATGAGCTGGATTAGGTAAGAAACTGAGACTGAATCCAGATAAGATGGAGGTACTCATTGTGTGGGGTCGAAACCCGGGAGATGAGTTTGATTTGCCAGTTCTGGATGGGGTCACATTTCCCCAGAAGGAACAGGTATGCAGTCTGGGGGTGCTTCTGGATCCAAGTCTCTCCCTGGTCTCCCAGGTTGAGGTGGTGGCCAGAGGTTCCTTCTATCAGCTTTGGCTGATACGCCAGCTGTGTCCTTTTCTTGAGATAAATGACCTCAGAACAGTGGTACATATGCTGGTAACCTCCGGACTGGATTTCTGCAATGCGCGCTATGTGGGTCTGCCCTTGTGTGTAGTCTGGAAACTACAGCTGGTTCAGAATGTGGCAGCCAGGTTGGTCTCTAGGTCATCTCGGAGAGACCATATTACTCCTGTATTGAAAGATCTACACTGGCTGCTGATAAGTTTCTGGGCAAAATACAAGGTGCTGTTTATAACCTATAAAGCCCTAAATGTCTTGGACCCTAGGTATTTAAGAGAACATCTTCTTCTTTATGAATCCCACCGTCCATTGAGATCATCAGGAGTTTTGGGCGGTATAGAAGTGCGTTAAATAAATAAATGCACCACAGACTAGCCTGTGTGAGGACATTACAAAGCAGTTTCCACAGTCTCCTCTATCGTCAGTTGGCAGAGTTTGTTTTGAGAACTTGCTCGGGCTGTTTGCATCCAGCGGCATGGGGTCCACTGGACAAGGGGAGGACAATCCCACTTGGGCCCACAGGGTCAGAGAGGCCCCCAAGTATCCCCAAAGGCCAGCCTGCTTTGCCCATGAGTTGCCCTGCCTGCCTCTTCTCCCGCTTAGCTCGAACTTTGATCTAAGCAGCCTGCTTCGCAACTTCTGCCCCCTCTCATCAGCTTCTGCCCGCCAATCAGCTGCTTCTGCCTTTGTCCTGCCACTGCCAGCTCAAAAGAGGGAGTGCTGGAGGCCGGCGTGAGGCAAGCAGGGCAGGGAGGAGAGAAGACCAGTCCACACCAGCAAGCAATTGTTTTTCTTCAGACAGAAGTTCAGTTCCAAACTGGCAAGACTGGTACTTCTTCTCCCCTGTTCTTCCCGTAGTACCATTCTCTTTTGGTTCTAAAAAGAGGCGAAGCACACAGCTTTTGTTGTTGAGTTGCGCTAGGGTTGCAAACGGCAAGCTAGCAATCAGCCTGAGCTCTATAGAGCTCTTTCCTTCTTGCTGTTGCTCTTTGCTCTAGGTTCTTTCCTTGCTCCTTGGTTTCCCTGCTGCTGTAACTTACTTGAGCTGAGCTGCTGGAACCAACACTAATCAACTGTTAGGCGGTGGGCAAGCTTTGCACAGCAGAGTTTAAGCTCCACTCTGGCTGCTCACAATGGCCCAACAACAGGTTTGTACTGACTTGTGTGTCCTACTGTCTAGCCCCGACTCGTTCGAGTGCTGTCAATCTTCTTTTTGGAGAGGATGATGCTTGCACAGTATGGTTTTGAAGGACTCATTCATCACGGAATCTCCATCACTTTTACAGATTCACCACCACCACTTCCTGTCTTCGAGGGCCCCTGTTTAAAAGCCTCTCCCTTCTTCTGCTTCTCTGTGTACGTGTGTTTAGGTTTGAAAACCCCTTGGCAAGCGTCTGACCTGGGGAGCCCTTTAGTTGTGTAATTTAAAAGAATTTTATTTGGAAAATGCAGTCTTGTGAGGAACCGCTTTCTCCTCACTGGGCAGGTTTTAACTTCTGAATCAACTATTTCGAGAATCATAAGCTTACCAGGAAGATGATGAGGTGAAGTGAGATGTGTGAGAGCACCAGGGTAGTGGCTGAGCTGGCATCAGAATGCAAGAGCCACGATTAAATTTAGGACTGCTGGCTAGTATGTATGAACTTTGCTTCTGTTCTCTTTCCCCCCGCCCCACTGCCCCTCCACTTCCACTGTCATTTTGAAATTCATTTTGGTCCACAAAAACATTTCTGCTTGCTTTCTGCTGGTATTGTAATTATATATGCAAAAGGTTAACTTGTTTGGGTTTAATGAAACTCAAAAGTGCAGGAGAAATGTTTGGAGGCAAGAGCAGTCCCAACAGTTGCTAGAAAGAAACATTAGAATTTTAGTAAAGTAACTCAGGATTGATTCACATAATCTGCTTTCCTAATGTGTGAAAGCAACTATACTTGTGCTCTGCAACAGAATACGATAGTATATGGGTGGTGGTGAGATGTCATAGTTGGGATATGTGCATTTATTAAAGTTCTTCATTGATACTGTTGTATTATTTGGTTCTGCTGTTATTTACACCTTGTAGTCTCCTGTCCTCTGTCAATCTGCTACACCATATTACATGTGTCCTTAATGTTCTTCTGCAGCAAATACATGGGGCTAGGAGAAGGAGAGGAAGGCAGTGAGGGTACCATTTTGAAATCTTGTCCCTGGGCCCACTCCAACCTTGTTACGCCCCTGTTGGCATCTATAAACTATTCTAGTTCCCTTCCAGATTATTCAAGCAAGGGCCGCAGTAGAATCCAGAGGGAAGAATTGTGGTATGTAAGGACAAAGCAGGGGAGCAGAATCAGGAATATTAATGGTTTATTGATATATATATATATATTATTTACAGAGGAGCGTGGAGTCTGCTTTCAGTGCTCTTGTTGCTGGCTGTTTGTTAGCCCCAGCTCTACTCTAGGACTGGAATAAAAGTAACTAAAGCACCATTCAAAAGCTGGCCTGGATGAAGGAATGGATTGACCAAACACACCACAGCCACCTACTGATTTGCATAAGAGATTGTTATGCAAAGCTCAGCTGTGGGTATTTTGGCTAGCATTTTCCAGTTTTTCTACCAGCCTTTCACAAAGTTCATACTTAAAGAAAAGGCTGTAGAACTGAGTTGCCCCATTAGCTTTCTCAAAGCCCACACTCAGCTAGAGCCTTGCATTTATGCCTTGGCTTGAAACTAGCCAGGAGCAAGCGAGAAGAATGGCAAAGCTCAGGCTGGAGAAATGTAAGTAGCACCATTGGCACCATATCACCAAAGCAGTTTCAGAGAGTCATATCCAAGGGTTGGAGCTGACTGAACTGGACTGCTTACATGCCTTGCAAACAGGAAACATAAGATGTATACCTCCTATGACCAGTGTTCAGATTAACTAAGGCTCATATCGGAATGATGTGGATCACTTAATTAGGATGACTTTCGATTAGCTTAAGCTACTCAGAGAAGGGTGTTGCTATTCACAAGTACTCTGTTTCAAGACATTGTTTTGTGCTTTCCTGCTTCACAGGTTTGTAAAATCAAAATGACTAAAATTGCCAACTTAGCACTATTATCCTCTACCACCACCACCACCACCACCATTATCTTTTAAAGCCTTCCTAGGACTATTTCTAGGACTGCTACTTTGAGAACATTCATGTAGGAGAGGTCTATCATCGGCTACTAGTTGGAGGGCTACAGGATGCCTCTGAGTACCAGTTGCGGGGGAGTAACAGCAGGAGAGAGGGCATGCCTTCAACTCCTGCCTGTGCCTTCCAGCAGCATCTGGTGGGCCACTGTGCGAAACAGGATGCTGGACTAGATGGGCATTGGGCCTGATCCAGCAGGGCTGTTCTTATGTTCTTAACATATTTGAAAAATTGCAAATACTGCATCTTCTTGTTTTGTGCAATGCCCTTCCTATTACCAATGAAATTTTCCCTTCATGCCCCACCTCTGAGATTTCACCAGGTACACTCATACACTGTTATTTTTATAGCCAGTAAGAAACTTGCTTTGTATCTTATGCATGGATATATATTATATACATAAACATGAGCATAAAAATATACATACACATACATGTAGAGGCTTTCATCATGATGTAATTTACACCAAGTGCCAAAGTATGCAGTTCTGTACAGAGCCCTGATCAAGGATTAAGAATTATATGCTGCACAAACAAGATCAAGCTTATACCACAAAATCAACCAGAACCTCATAGAGGGTAAATGTTTTGGTTTTTTTTAAACCACCCTGGCATTATTAAAACAGTAACATTGACATATTAAAACAGTAACAAGAGCCCCTGGTGGCGCAGTGATAAAACTGCCGCCCTGTAACCAGAAGGTTACAAGTTCGATCCTGACCAGGGGCTCAAGGTTGACTCAGCCTTCCATCCTTCCGAGGTCGGTAAAATGAGTACCCAGAATGTTGGGGGCAATATGCTAAATCATTGTAAAACCGCTTAGAGAGCCCCGGCTATAGAGCGGTATATAAATGTAAGTGCTATTGCTATTGCTAACATTGCTCACAAGTTTCTTCAGAGTATGCATTTTGAAATATATTGTGGGAAAATTAGGAATGTTCCTAAAACTGTCTTCTGACACCATGTGAGGAAACAACTGTGCAAGGCTGAAGAGAAAGCTAGAATGACTCCCTCGACAGGAAGAGACTTGCATGAAGGAGCTGGAAACTAGGCTGAAGGCCAGGCAGGAGTTGGATTTACATTTCAGCAAGTTGCGCTTGTTGCTTAGTGCAGCAGATATCTTGATGCAAGACAGACTGCAGTTGTCAACTCTGATAGCCAAGTCAGGAAAGATCTACATGCTGTGAGCTAGAGAATGACATGCCCACCTCTGGTGCTGTAGATATTTTATTTAAATTGCACAACCCCCTACTGGCAGGCTGGTGGGGTGTGTGTTTGTGGGGGTGGGGGGGACAGACACATGTCTGAATCCTAGGAAAGGCCTTGGCCCAGTTCTGGATGCTAATAATGAGCAAGATGGAAGCTTTTCTTTATAGAAAATGTAAAAAGTTATTATATCTTAAGCATATGGCAAGAGGAAGAAATGGGGAACTGTGACCTGGCTAATGAACCACAGAAATGTCCAGAGAATAGCACCATCTGCCCTTGCTGAGTGTATTGCTTGGTCTGGCCAAGCTCATTCTGTCTGTGAGCCTGAAATGCTGCTACCAACTAGCTCTGGGAATTCCATGTCAAGTAATTGCCATTACCAGTGGCTGGATCTCCAGATTAGCGCTCTATTAGCATCTGTAATCAACAGGATTGTATTCAGACAGTGTAACTGTCTTTTGCTATTGTTAATGTGATCAGAAAATGGATACATCCTGTTAATTCAAATACTGAGAAATGAAGCAGGGCAAAAACGTTGGCACAGAGATTATACTACTATATAGTTGAAGAATCAGAGAGCAGGCCAAAAATCTGGTCTGGACATTTATGCAGTGCTCTGCTGCCATTTGAAGCCCTCTCAATTTCTCTTGCACAAAAATGTGAATAAATATTTCCTTACAACTTGTTTCTGAATACTTATTATTGATCCCAGAAAGGTAAAGTGTGTCGCCGAGTCAGTGTTGACTCCTGGCGACCACAGAGCCCTGTGGTTGTCTTTGGCAGAATACAGGAGGGGTTTACCATTGCCTCTTCCCACGCAGTGTGAGATGATGCCTTTCAGCATCTTCCTATATCACTGCTGCCCGGGATTTGAACTGGCAGCCTCTGGCTTGTTAGTCAAGTCATTTCCCCACTGCACCATTAGGTGGCATGATCAATTCCATAGTAATGCTTTCTAGGTTGGCAATATTATTACGACTGATCTTTACCAAATACAAGGGATAGACATTTTTGTTATCTGTTTCCAAATATCTTCATATCTTGCAGACAGTCCTTGAACAGCAGATTGTCAAGTTGGACACCACCCTTATAAGACAGAACATTCAGACAGGCCTACTTTCCACAAAGAACACATTTAATTTTAGCGTCACACATCCAATTTGTAATATTTTTATTTTTTATTTAGACCTAGAATTACATGTAAAATATAAAACACATTCTGTAAAGGCAACGCTTATGTATTTTGCAAAATGGTCCCAAATGTTAGGATAAAATGGTGCAACTCAGTGTGTGCATCCCTGAGTTCCTTCAACAAAAGGTATTATCACAAATGTGATTAAACTGATGTACACACATGCACGGATGTAGGCTTGTTGCACTGCATTTTATACACACATACACACACACACGTGCATATGGTGGCTTTTCCATGGAAAACAGGAAAGTGAACATTCCATATGCCACAGGGCTGCACAAGGTTAATTACTATGCTCTGAAGAAACTCTGTTCCCATCTGACATCTGTTTCTATCCTATTGCAGATTATTTCTCAGAACTAGCCTTCTGCTTTCAGGTACATTATTACTGCTAACACCAGTTTAGTGCAGAGGTTTTGCCCCCAGATCTGGAAGCTAAACATTTCTCACAAAACCTCCTTGCACATATGTAGGATACACAATGGGATCACAAACATCTATACACAACGGAATCTAAATAGGGCAAGAATATCTGTTCTTCTGCATTCTAGCTTGATTGAACATAAGACAAAGAAACTTCACCAGCATGGCCTGATCCTACTTTCATTGTATGTTGTGTTACTTTAATTTGAGCAAGACTGGAGAACACAGAACAAAGACAGGCGTATCACCAGTTCACAGAGGTAGGTGTAATGAGAAAAACAGAATCACTGCTCAACTGGCTTACAAGTGTTTCTAGTCTCACAGATAAATGACAAGGAAATTATGTCTATCCAGGAACAGCCTATCACACAGGAACAGCACAAGGAATAGTATGTGTGCTGCTCTTATGGCTTTTCAAAACCTTGCAATAATTAAAACCTGATAAAAACAGCGACACTAATAATTACTTCAGCTACCTCAGACTTCAATCAAGTATGTTTGAGAGTGGATTTCAAAAGTGTGCATTCCAATTTCACAATGTACTGAGCTAAACAGTGTTTGGTTTAATATTAAATACTGTTAGCCTTCTGATTAAGCATGTTATCGCTCAGGCCAAAACAAGGTCACCTTGCTCAATCTTGTCATTCTGTACAGAAAATTACTTGTCAGTAGAACAGCTAACAGAAAAATAGGTTTGATAAATTTTTCCAAAATAAAGTTGTAGATCCACTGATTTCAATAGATATGCACATAGTTAAACATATATATTAGATATGAATATAGTTAAAGGCAAAGGGACAATCAAATAATTTGATATTTTACTCAAATTAAAAATACTTCTGAGTAGATGAAATGCTGCTTCCAAACTACTTCAGCCAGAAAGTCCTAATAACACCTTACCCAGCCAAGTGATCCAGCCAAGTGAAAGCCATGCAAGTTTTGTAACTTCTAGAATATGAGCCAGCTTTTATCACTAAAAGAAACGTGGAGTGAATATTTATAATACATTATAAATGCAGTTCAGTATACTGCATACTATTATGCTCCTTGCAAAATTTTCAGCTACGAGGAAACATTTCCAGAAACCACACTAAGAAAGCATTAGAGCTCTTTGATGAAAAACTAGAATTTATTTCAGAGTTTCTCTCTCTCCGACTCTCCATTACAGCACTTCCTTTTATACTAAAAATGCTTACTACAAACATCCATTTACACTGGTGATGAGTAAAGTTTGCTTGTTGCAAATGGACAAGGGTCAAGGGTCAACGCCTTACACCAGTGGTTTCCAAGGAGCACCAGCCTTATCATTGAGCAAAGGTTTGATATATGGATGATTCTTTTTGGACCATATTGCATCCCCAAGTTCACATCTAGCGGAATTGTTCAGGGTTCTGAGAGGGCTAGTAAGTGCCCCTCTTCCCTTGAATCAGAATTTGGAACCATCTAAATACGCTGTGATGTATTTAATGATTTTTGTGTGGATAAAATCTCTCATATTCGGGCCGACTTGGATTTAAACCCCACAATTACTGCAGTATTTGAATTGGAGGTGTCAAGTGACTCATCTTATGTGGTGAGGCTGGATCACTTTCAGTTTGTGACTCCTGAGAATGTGGACAAGTTGCTTGGAGTGATGCGACCTACCACCTTGTTCTCTTGACCCTTGCCCGACATGGCTAATCCTATCTGGCAGGGAGGTTGTTGTAGAAGGCCTCATAGAGATCATAAATGCTTCTCTGAGGGAGGGCAGGATGCCTCCTTGCCTTAGGGAGGCAATTATCAGACCACTTCTGAAGAATCCAGTCTTGGATTCCTCAGAGTTGAGCAACTATAGGCCTGTCTCCAACCTTCCGTGGTTTGGCAAGGTAATTGAGAGGGTGGTGGCCTCTCAACTCCAGGCAGACTTGGAGGAAACTGATTATCTAGACTCGTTTCAGACCGGCTTTCGGGTGGGCTATAGGGTGGAGACTCCCTTGGTCAGCCTGATGCATGATCTCCAATTGGGAATTGACAGAGGAAGTGTGACTCTGATGGTCCTTTTGGACCTCTTACCGGCTTTCGATACTATCGATCATAGTACCCTTCTGGAGCGTCTGAGGGGGTTGGGGGTTGGAGTGGTAGGCACTGCTTTGCAATGGTTCCACTCTTACCTCTTGGACATATTCCAGATGGTGTCCCTCGGGGACTGTTCTTCAAAATCTGAACTTTTGTATCATTTCCCTCAGGGCTCTGTATTGTCTCCGATGTTGTTTAACATCTACATGAAACCGCTGGGAGAAATCATCAGGAGATTTAGTGCAGGGTGTTATTATGCTGGTGACACCCAAATCTTTTTCTCCATGTCAACATAATCAGGAGAAGGCATAACTTCCCTAAATGCCTGCCTGGAGACAGTAATGGGCTGGATGAGAGGTAACAAGCTGAGGCTGAATCCAGATAATACGGAGGTACTTATTGTGTGGGGTCAGAATTCAGTAGATTATTTTGATCTGCCTGTTCTGGATGGGGTCACGCTTCCCCATAAGGAACAGGAATGCAGTCTGGGGGGTGCTTCTGGACACAAAGCTCTCCATGGGTGCCCAGGTTGAGGCAGTGGCCAGAGGTGCCTTTTATCAGCTTTGGCTGATACACCAGCTGTGTCTGTTTCTTGAGATAAATGACTTCAGAACAGTAGTACATTTGTTGTTCACCTCCAGACTTGACTGCTGCAATACACTCTATGTGGGGCTGCCTTTGTACATAGTCCGGAAACTGCAGTTGGTTCAGACTGCGGCAGCCTGGTTGGTCTCTGGGTCATCTAGGAGAGACTATATCACTCCTATCTTAAAAGATATACACTGGTTGCCGATAAATTTCTGGGCAAAATTCAAGGTTTGGGTTATAACCGATAAAGCTCTAAACAGCTTGGGCCCTGGGTATTTAAGAGAACAGCTCCTTCGCCATGAACCACACTGCCCATTGAGATCATCTGGAGAGGTTCTTCTGCAGTTGCCACCTGCTCGTCTGGTGGCTACTCAGGGATGTGTCTTCTCCTTTGCTACCTTGAGGCTTTGGAACACACTTCCTGCTGAATTAAGAGTCTCCCGTCTCTTTTGATTTTTAAAGAGGCAGTCGTGATGCATTTGTTCACCCAGGCTTTTAATTAGATATTGTTTTAATTGTGTTTTTAATAGTTTTAAAATTTTAAATTTTAATTGTAATGTTTTAATCTTTTTATCTGTTTTTATTGTTTTGTTGTAAATCGCCCAGAGACTTGCATTTTGGGTGGTATATAAATCTTTTAAACAAATAAAATAAATATACTTGTTTCACTAATCAAAATTCTATTCTATTCTATTCATTGAGCAAAGTGAACGCAATGCTTCAACCAGCATATTCCAGAGGGGGCACATTTTCCCCACTTCCATTATATGTAATATTAGCTCTTTGCACAAAAACACATAAAGTGTACAGTGTGTATGTGTAATGGAGGAGTGCGATTGGATGCAGTAGACATTACATTAAATGAGGTCTACATGCACAGAGTTTAATATGCACAGCACTGACAAACATGGGTTTGTGTAGTGGTTCCCCCCCATTTATCAGTGTTACACTGAATATGTGGGTTGAGGGAGTGAGGGAGAAGCAAAACAGACCTTTGCCTACTCTTGGTAGTACCACTGATTTGCAAGTCACATACCAATTAGACCAATGTGCTGTGTTTGTTTACAGCATCCAAAGGGAGCAATCTGATCATATACCCATGCGGTTCCTGTGATGAGAGATCCCCCTCCCACACAAAGTATATCCAGTTCTTACAGTGGACAGGATTTGCAAATATGTGCTTCATATCAGATTAACACATTATATTTATCATCAGGTTGGGAAAAAAAACTGGCAAGAATCCAAAGTACTCCCAATATTTTAATTATATTATGTGTCTCACTCTTCATCCATTGAGTGCAAAGCAGTACTTTAGTATCAAAAACCTCTGATAGGAAGCAATATTCAAGGGCCCCAAGGGTCATTCATACTAACTATGGTAAATTAGGATTAACAATACAGCTTTCAATCTAATGAGCCCGCATGCTCTTTTCACTTCCCTTAACTCTCTGTTCATGCATTGTCAGCTTCATAGTAGCTTCAAACCATGGCTTGTAAGTAAAGGATAACAAAACCAGGATGTAAATATCATCGTTTCATGCCAGAGCCAAGGAGGTAAGTGGAGGAATCAGAAAATGTTATAGTCAGAAGAGACCATGGAGATCTTCTAGCCCAACCTCCTGCTCAGTGCAGGAACCTACTATAGCATCCGTGACAGACAGCTGTCCAACCTCCATCTGAAATGAAGGAGAGCTTTACTACTGTATACAGGCAGAGGTGCTCTTACCTCTGGACTTTGGGGTCGAAGTCCAGGGACTCCATACTCCCTGGTGCGGAGAAAATGTATCATTAATACACTTGTATACCACCCAAAACGTACATCTTTGTGTGGTTTCAATAATCAATAAATTATAATCATTTATCAATAAATTAAAAAGCATAATTTAATGTTTAATGTTTAAGCATAAATTAAATTATATATTCATTTAAATTTATTAATTTAAAATTTATTAATTTAAATTAAGTTTAATTTAATGTAAAGAATAATTTAATGTTTAAGCATAATTTTCTCACTTTGTGATTTATGTTTTTGAAGCCCAAGGGTTTGCAGAATTATAAACTGTGAGATTATATATACGACTAATTCACTTTACTCAAAGCTCATTGTGGTGGAAAACACCACTGCTTCCCCCCCTGTACACAACACTTTTGAGACAGAGCCTTAGCTAATTAAATAAAAGGAAGATTTTCAATAGGCAGAAGATCGTTACCGCAGCTGGCACCTGGCCCAAGCAGTGAAATACACACACACACTTTTAGGAAGTTAATGGGCTCTTTATTTAATGAAGCGTGTCCAGAATCTTTTTTATATATGTGCATAAATAGTTAGAACATCCATGAGGAAATCACTGAGGCAAAATATACTTCTCTCCCTACATAACACTGCTTAGAAAAATAGTCCCGTCCCACCCCCCAAATACAGAAACTGGCCATCCCTGATCTAGAATGTAATCCCTCCTTCAGGTAGAATTCTCTTTATGTTAATCCAAAGATTCAGACCACATTAATCAGATTACAGATGGCATAAGTGGAAAAAGCAAGAAATTGATGCTAGAACATCATTACTATTAAGGTAGTAATATCCTACTAACTTTGTAGTAATATCCTACTACTTTATTAGGAGTAAATCCCCCTTTTTAGCCCAAAACTATATGCCTATGTGTCTCCCAGACAGTACCATGACCTTTTCAAGTCCAAATTGGAATTACCAGAGACCAAACACAAAAATACATTTTACAATGGAAGATGAGAGAAGGTTTGGAATTGCTGCCTTTCTTCCATACTTGATACCAATAACAGAAGGGCTGAGCAAGTCTGAGTAAATCGGATTGGGAAAGACCCTAAGACAACTGCAAAAAAGTCTGGTATGCCTATACTATGTAGTATATCCTTATACGATTAAATATGCATATACTATGAAGCAGCATGCAGCCGCTGTTGATTTAAGTCACCTGGTCTACCTCCAAAAACAGCTGCATCATATTCATGTGTTTTATCTATCCCTCCTTTTCTAACCAGCCTATTCCTCTGATTTATGGTTCCCTGTGTCACCCAACTCCCCTCCTGTCTCAGGAACCAACACCACATAGATTTGCCAAAAGAGTCACCAGGAGTCATACCTCTCAAATCTCCCCATTCATTGCAATGGTTATTATTGAATGCATTACATTTCTGTGTTGATATTCATGCAAGAGAATTTAGTCTCTCAAATTCCACACTTTAATGATTTGGTTTACTAGTAATTAGATATCTATGTTATTGATTCCTCAAATGTGATTGTGTATTTTGATTCCTCTTAAATAAATGTTATATATTTTATCTTAGAAACTTGTTTCCTTTTTCTATCGCTTCCATGTCCACGCTAAGGTTAACACTTGCTTTAAAGTTCCAACAGTGTACACATGTCTTGCCCTTGATAAATTCAAATGGCTCAGGCAAATGAGGAGTACTGAGGCTTATGCATGAAATGAATGCTCAATTCCTGGGCTTCTTCAAGTTAGTGCAGTATTTAGGGTTGAACAGTATTTAGGGTTGTCATGTACCAGCAGTTAGTAAAGGGGTTTCAAGTTTATTAGTACAGGTGTGCACAACTCAAATGACCTGGTGGGCCAAAACAAACCGTGACTTGGCTCATGGGGGCTGAGGTAAATTTTTAGGGTGTTGATTATTAAAGTAACACTTAATATCAATCAATTAATTAAATCAAATTAAAGTGAAATTAAAATGAATTTAATCAAAATTTAACTGTTGAAGTTCTGGCAGGCCAATTAAAATTAAATTAAATTAAAAATTCTAATAAAATAAATACAATACAGTTTGTATAAAATGCATAATAAAATGCATTATTCTTCCTTTCCACCTCTGCCAAATCATCACATTTAACATGGAACATTTGTAGGGAAAAAGAGAAGTTTTTCTCATAATTTTGGATAAGGAGATTACGCTTTTATTAGAAGGGAGCGAGTGGAAAGGATGGGGCGGGCAGGAGGCTTGGAGAGAGAGAGAATTGGGGAGGGGGAAAAGAAACAGGGAAATAATGGGGCAGGAGGCTGAGAGAGAGAGAATGGAGAGTGCAAAGAAAGAGGGAATGGATGAGGCAGGAGGCTGTGCAAGCGAGAGAGAGGGAGGGGGCTGCAGACTTTATGAGAGGAGCACCCCCATCCAGCCAAACCTCCATGCGTTTTCTTTTACATTCTGCCTCTGCGCGGCCGAGGGTGGCTGCTGGGGGGTTTGAGCAGAATGTTTGGGGTTTTTTTCCTTCCCTGGCATGGACCGGCACTCAACTCTTCGCAGACTGGCACCGGTCCCTGGACCGGTGGTTGAGAAACACTGATCCAGACCACATGTGTGGTTTCCTCAGAACCACCACTAAATTCTTACTTCATAAGAGCCCGATTCACATATGCTATTGTAAACCTCCCAGAGACGAAAGTTTGGGGCAGTGTACAAATTTGAGAAATAATAATAAAAAATAATATCATGTTCAACACTCCTATAAGAGTACAGTGTACACAGGTACAGCTATTCGCACATTATGCTGAATACAGGTACCACAGTACACTTCTTATTTGTACCTTGCACCCTGTCCCCAGGTTCACTTATAATTCAAAATGAAATAAGCAAAAAGAAAGGGAGGGGGTCAGTTCACAAAAATCAACAAATAGATGCTCCCTGCTCCCCTTGCTTTCTTAGCTATGCTGTTTACTTTTTCATTATATTAAAAAAAAAAGTGTGATAGAGCCAAAATATCAGGATCTTGACAGCAGGAGGATGAATTACAGTTTTATTTTTGTGTTTTAAGGGGAACAATTATTCTGTAAAACACAGTGGCAAGCCCCTTACTTCAGAGTAAATCACCACAGAGGGAATACAAATGGTACATTAGCACAAGTGACGTCAAGCCCTGAAGGCAGGGTTTACTTTCTCTATTACTAGCAAGAAAATATTGAAACACCCAGACATTTTATCTTCGACTATGCCAGCTTACTGCCAGTTTCAACAACTGATGTGTACTCATTTCCTTATGTAAGTGTTTGTTAATTGGGTTGTAACAATTTCCATTAATTAAATGTGCATTGCACAGTAATGGTTGTGTATTTCACTATAACAAGGTTATCAAGCAACACTACACAATGAAACCCTGAGGCCAAAAAATCCATGTTCATGTATCTTTCTACAATGCCTGACTGAGACGCAGGAAATGAACTAGAATTCCAATGCAAAAGGAAGCAAAGGAAGTTTCTGAAATATTAAATAAATTCAATATATACTTGTTGAGCCATCCTAGTGGCGGGGTGGGGGGGAGTAAATAAGCAGGTGGATTTCCCTTTCCATTCTCATTATTCCACTTCCCCCCTTTAACTTTATGTTTTCCACATCTTACCATTGTTTTCCACATCTTACCATTCATAAGTTATACTGCACAGTTAAGATCGTTGTAAATTAATTCCTGTGAAAATGATTATTTGTTATTGTGTGTTATGGGAAAAACAATAAAATATTAATTAAAAATAAAGAACACAGAACTTTGGTTTTGGTTTTTTTCCTGGGTACCTCATTCATGGTTGTTGGCTGGCTGCTTTTAACATTTCTGGCATTCACACATTTACATCCCCACAACAGATTAGCTGGGTTCAACCGTTAGACACACGGTGGCAGAGGCAAACAAGGGCACAATCTTGCATGGCTATGCTGTCCTTCTCAATTCTATGCAAACATACATAAACGGAGACCATCCTGTCTCCTCTATAGCTCAACACCAACAAACATGAATGCATCTAGGGGAAAGAAGAGGCCAACCCACAAAAGCCCTTCTCTGTGGTACCTCCTGCCTGCACAACAAGAGGTCAGTCTTGTTCCATCACCAATGGTATTCCACTGTCTGCTAATCACACATTTATTCCGGCTGACTTTTGCTACTGTTGCTCCTTGAGTTTTGTTTGTCTTTTATTTGATGTTTACATTGTAAGCTGTTTTTAATATGTATTTTCACTCATGTGTACACTACCTATAACATTTTAAAACAAACAATAACTGGAGCTCCTAGTGTAACTGTGGGCATATTTGGCAGTTGCTAAGCAATGGTGTGAGGAAATTAAGCAACTTGACAGTAATCTTCCTAAATCTATTTTGCTTGTCACCAGTAGTAAGTGAAATCTTTGTATTAAGGGCACAAGGATACAAGGGCACAAGGATACAAGGGCACAATCAATGTACCTCATAATCCTAGATAATGTTAGGTATCTTGAGTTCAGCCAGAGGATGACTTTTGGGTGACTTTCTAAAGCGACAGCTGCCGAGAGTGTGGCCAGTCCTGAATTCCAAAGGCCCTTTCCCTACTTGTGACTAGCAAGCTATATTTGTGAGGGTTGCTTTGAAGTTACTTCATTTCTTCACACTATTGCGTAGCAGCTGCCAAACACAACACAATGAAATCAGGATCCCGTTTGGTTCCTTTCCCATTCCTTTCCCTACAATGCATTAATAAAGGCTCTTTTCTGAACTAAAAACAGTCTTTCCCTTAACTTGTGACCTGAGAAATAGCTGCTTTCCCTTCCTTTAATTTGTGAAAATTATCCAACCACTATTTTCTTCTATAGAAGGAAACCTCACTTGCAGTAGTTTACTAACAGTACAGTGGCTTTTGCTTTTCACACAGAAGGCTGGAAATTGATTTGCTGTGTTGAGTTTGACATTTCATGCTGCTGAAACGAGGCACAATTATGGAACAATTATTTTTAAATGTGTGATTGTGGTACTATAAAAGCCCTACAAATAAGGCCAATTTTAGGAGAAATTTCTTTTACCTCCTCTACCTTTTGCGCGTGTGCACAGTTGGATATCTAGTTACTTTCAATTGTGCTTTAAAACGTTGCCTACTGGTTTGTTCTTTTGAGGCTCTATATTGTTTGTTCCAAGACAGCAAAGTGGGGAGGGGGTAATCTTGAATTATGTAGCCATGCTAGAGTCCAGATAGGTGAGGGGAAAGGGATATTTTGTAGAATAAACTGGTTATCTATAATAGTATTCTAAATTAGAGTTACTATCAATTAATATATTTCTTTCTAAGGTGGCAATATCCACACTGTGTGACTACAGATGAGTTTAGCAGCTCATCTTCACAATTTGGAGGGGGTGGGTAGAAGGGAAGGATTATGCTGAAGTCTTCAAAGTAAACACAGCAAATAAAGTTATCCAGAGCTTTGTTTTTTAACTTGAGTCATAATATGGGGGATTTTCAGGTGGGTAACTGCAAACAAATGCCTCTCCACATGAATGCAAGTCACTATATACAGACTTCCCAAAGGGATATATTTATTAATCCCTTGGTGTAACATAAACTAGCCTATATGTAATTGAAAATATTGTTTGCATATAGTGTAATGATTTGCTCATCCATGGAAAATATCTGGCCCTCTACATCCCTTACATGTACCTACTTCCCAACCCAGAGACACAACAGTGTGTATGTATCCAACAGTGAACATTTTGCCTGGTATTACTACACATCTCTACTCTCTACTCACGTCTTGTGACAAGAGGTTAGCTATCATTTTGTTTGTTTTAGTTCCAGTAACTATAATGCTGCCTCTATTTGTATTGAAATATTTATGGACCACATTTATAGACTTATCAGACATCAGAGTTTGACCCGGACATGAACATATCCTTTGTTACTCCTGAAAGATGTTGAGCCAGAGACTACTTGCAGGGTCTGGGCCTAGGAACATCTGGCAAGTCTAGTAAACAATTTTTTGTGTGTCAAGGCCGTTCCCTTTCTGGGAAGAAATCCAGTGGCAACTGTTGTCGTCTTTTAAATTACAGAGAACGATTCCTGTGTCAGTCTATGAAGTGAAGTATTCATGGATTGCTCAAGCAAGGAAATGGGTTATTAAATCAATGTTCCTTAACTACTGGCTGCTTATGAAGAGAACTCCATAAATTTAAAGTCCTTTACTTGTTATTGTTACAAGGCAACTAGATATCTAAATGACTTTTATAGCCTAGCACAGATGATCCAGATGATCAGCTGATCAGTTTCCTGATCCAGCAAACTCACACATAATTTCTAAAGAGAGTTCCCATAATCCTGCTACACTGGAAACTAACAGATTGAATCCAACAATGCAGTGTAACTATATGCATTATCCAAATATATAACCCCTTGTGGTGGCCTGCTACTGCCATATACACTGTGTTTCCATGGCTGAGAAGCATATCCTGAACCTCCCCCAATTCTCATGATCCTCTGCTAGTCACATCCTTTGTTAGGCGGGGGTGTCCCTTTCTGAGCGGTGGAGAGTACACTTACCTCTCCCACCGCTTTCCCCCCGCCAGCATCCGCCGCTGACACATGGACAGTGACACAGTTGCTGACACACAGGTGCGCACATGTCATGCACGCACAGGCACATTGGTGACTTCTGGTCATATCTAGTAGATTATATGCTGATGGGACGCTGCCACCCCAATGGGCATTAAGAAACGGACGCCGGCGGGGGGGAAAGCAGCGAGAGGGGTAAGTGCACCCTCCCCCACTCTTAAAGGCAGATCCCTGCTGCCTTCGAGCCTCCATGGCGTGGTTCCGTGCACATCCCTACTTTCAACTGCTAGCAGCAAATTAGGCTTCATCTAAAACAGCTCCTAGTAGCTCATCTTTGGGTCCTATATACTTATCTGAAACTCCCACAGCATTATATTACTACTCTGATTTTATACTATACATGTGGTGAAAGATTTTGCTAGCACATCATAATATTTTGCAAGCCCTCTCACCTGTCTGTTGCTGCAGTTTCATCTCTACTTATTGCTCTACAGTGTTCTATGGAATCTCGAGTCCTTCTTTCACTAGCATGAGATGAAGCATTAGAGAAAAGGTTTCAGGTCATGCAAAATAACTCACATTAAAACAAATTATGCAACCCAAATAAACCAAGTGCATCATAGTGTATGAAGCTGACAAATTTGGATGATTTATTCAATTGCACAATTTTGAACTTTTAGCAAGAAATAAAATCAATGAGACTTGTGCATACATAAGTGTGTGTAGGAATGTGGTCTAGATATGTCTGGTTTTTTTAAATAAATAAATAAATAAACTCACTAAGGTCTTTATTGAACCTTTCATTCTGGGAACATAACTCAATACACTGGTGTTCATTTTGTTCAACTATCAAACTCCACGTGTTCAGCACTATTTTCAGAGCAGAATTTTTGTGTGTGATACTTCACTGAGTATTTATTGAAAATTTGTACTATCAAGTATGTTTTAGAAGTCAATGTCTTATTAGGAATGCTTTTCACATACAGTATTTAGTACTTTGGGATAAATTTAAAACTAGAATTTAACTGTGCACTCCAAGTGCATTATTGATAAAAGTTCCTTTCATACTTGCAAATTGTGCTGATGGAAAATTCAGAACCAAGACTCAACAGCAGCTAGCCATAAATAATCATATATAGCTTGATTTCTGTTTTAAAACGTGGAACAACAGCTGCAGAGTTCCCAAAATTTACATGCAAATATGCAAGTCACACTTAGCTTACCTTTTACCCCCTCTTCCTCCTTCCCACCTCCATTAGCCCACAGATAATCAAGAGCTCTCACAGGGATAACAGCAAGGAAGCTTCAAGTCTGCAGCATACATTTTTCTAAATGTTGCCATGGTGATATCCGGAATGTTGATCCCCTGAGAAATCAACTCAAAATTCAGAGCAAACTGGGGCAGGCCAGATAAATGACACCAATGCAAAAAGCAACCCAGGAAGATGTTATTCTGAAAAATGTATGGCTAAGCAACTGAGTGGTTGTACTAAGAGCCATATCAAGAAAGTAAACATGAACAGCATAAACATCACAAAAAGACAGTTGAAACTACTAGACCAACTGCAAGGCCAGTTATTAAAATGGACCCTCAGTATTTCTCATTTGTATAACTGCATTAAGCATTGAATGCTTACTCTGTTTTTCTATTCATTAAATATCTATTTTATTTATCATGTAGATATGACATTTGTTTCTTGTCCTTTCAAGGAAATGAAGCAAATATTTATGGATTTGTCCCCCTTAATTCTCACCTCAATCCAGCAAGTAGTTTGTCCAAGATCACCCAAGTGACTTTAATGGCCCATCAGGCATTTGATACCAGCTATCTCACACAGTCCAGTCCTGTTCCCATCTTCCCTCCATGCATTCAGTTAATAAGTGCTTGGAAAGGGGAATCACTCCTGCTGTCCTCATCCCCCATTTATTCAGTGGAAGAGGCTTTGCACATGCATAACTAAGTGCATAGGTTCTTCCACAAAACCAGAGACCTTGCATGATCATGCTCAGAGCATACAGCTGTGTACGCGTTCCACTAAGTGCATGGAGATCAGAGATAAGGTTAATGGGTGATCCTTTCCCCCTCCCAGTAATTTATATTAATGAGCAATTGATGGGAGAACGCGACTTACATTATACCACAATTGCTGTCTACAGAATGTTTGGGAAAGGTTCCTTTATCTTTCCCATACAATCTAAATGGAACAATTACTTAAATGTGTACTTATATTTAAAGTGTTTCATCTCATTTGCAGATTCCTGCAAATTGCAGCATGAGCTACTCATCATATTCTCACACACTGAAATTGTGGTCAAGTACCTGCAAGTCAGCTTTGCCCTTTGGCAATCATGTTTTTCTCAACATATGCCTCAAGTAAACCATGAAACTAAAAATCTCTCCTTAAATCAAAGTCCTCCTGACAATGGATTTGCTTTTGTAAATTAATTGGTTGGGTTTTTTTGCGGGACGGGGGGAGCATTTTACACTTATTTCAACTCACTGTTCAAATGGGTTAAGGTACATAGCTACAGAAACTGGAATAAACTAGCAGAGGACCTCCTAAACGCACAATACTTTGTTATACAAAATAACCCAAAGATTCCCAGAGAATTACAAGAATGAACATGCCATGGTTCAAGTGCTGAAGGTAGAAGGGTGAAGCCTTAAAGAGAACTGCTCCTGAAATGCGGTTGTGATGGAAAAATTGTTACACTATATTGAGATGTTTGACATGACACAATCGTGCGCACACATGTATGCATGCTATGGCTTGCCATTTCTAAAAAGGAGGAAGTGGCTTTTATATGGCTTCTCAGATTGTCTTCTGTCTAGGATTATTTCCATGAAGGTGGAGCACCTGAATAGGAAATGATTTGAAATCCATTTTGAGCTCATACAAAGAAATAGTCTCTCTTTTGCTCCCTTAGGCACACATACACACATGCTTTGTGTGAAATACACAATAATCCAGTTTTACCCATCTGCCATCAGATGGCAAATTTGAGCAGGGATTCACAACTACACTCACCACTAGTGAGTGCATCTTTTAACAAGGTCTCCTGATCTTTGTTAGGAGACATCGGACATTGGATGTCCAATGGACACTGGACACGTGAAAAATAGCAAGATGTCTTGCTGCTATCTGGTGCCGGAAAGTAGCACACATCTGAGCCCCCATTTTGGAAATAGAGAGGAGACATAGGGATTTGTCCTCCCATAATGATCAGTGTAATGTCAGTTGAAAAACTGTGCAATCTCCCCTTGGGTAAGTCCAAAAGCATCAGAGCAAATGCAGCCAAAATACATGAATTCCTGTTTTCAAACAGACTTGAGTTCAGCATCTCGAAGATACAATTTTTCCATGGAATCCTGAGCTCAGTGTAAACCCACAAGTTCTTCTCATTTTGATACCATTATCATCTCCATCCAAACTACAGAGATGTGAACAATTCAATTTCCATTATCTCTCCTTTTTACTCTCTACTTGTCATATCAGTGTTGAGGTAATGCCTTTAATTTTCATAAAGTGGTGAAATTTTATCATACAGGAAGGATAGCTTCAGCTCCTTCCAAATATTTTTGGTTAGCTAATGTAGTTAGAAAATGTAGTCCTACCTGTTTATCCCCATTAACCGACAGGACTTCTTAACCTTCAACCCAATTAGTCCCTGCATGACTGAAGGCAGTATTTTACTTAATGTCACCTTTGTACTCTGCCATCACATCTTACACAATCTAATGAGTATATTCTCTTTATACCTCTTACACAATACCTGGGATGATTGTTATTCAAAAACTCTATTACTAGGATCTCTTTTACTTATGACTCTGTTTAAAAGTGAATGTTCCCAGGATCCTCTTCCCTATAATGTTGAAAGCAAAATGAAACCACATAGGATGCTGAAGCATGCTGATGTAATTCTTTATCTCTGTCATGATTATGGTAAATTGCAGGTATAAAGAAGTTGAAATATAAAGAGGAATATACAGCTAGGCCAGTTTCTTCTTGCCACCTACCAAAATCTCTAGAACAAAACAACCTGTTTTTGAGCTTTTTCATAGCCAGTATTTTTTTTGCAGAATATCCCAAACATTTAGGTCCTCACATATAATTTTGTCTCTCCAGAAGCTTCACCTTCGCATCCTCTCTTTGAAAGTCACCTTTTCTACTTTCACAGTGCTCTGGACACTGATGTTCAGCTGTGCTGGTCTGTGATCATAATAAAGGAATTGAATTGATGATGTTCAGCATCCCAAAGAATCATGCTCAAGTTCTCTACAATATTTTAAGCTATGATATGGGAAACATATTCCCAAAGGTTTGTCAACCATCACACAAAACTGACATGTCTTGCACATGACAAGCCTTTTTGAAGTGATTACTATTTTGCTGCCACATTCAAGGACACCCTTATTTTAGCTATTTCTGCACATGTATTCATTTCTGACTTTAAAATAGACTAGAAACACATACATTATTGAAAGTCCGAGCAATGCTATGACAAGGATGGAGAAAGACAGAGTAATATTATGGCAGTTGCTCTGCTGTATCCTTCAGAAATAGTGTTTTATTTATGAAGAATGTTAGCCAGCCTTCAAGATGATCCACAAATTGTGAAGGGTGTGATCATTCTTGGCAGATGCACCTAACCATTTTAACATAGTTTTCATTAAGACATGTGAGATAAAAGATAAAACTCAGGTCTTATAAATGTAATGAAAAAATTTACCCTACAGAACGGAGTAATTAATTTACAAGATTTACTTACAAAAATATAATTTCAAATTATATTTAAGTGAATTATTTCCACCTATAGGCACATTTATTTCCCATTGCAAGATATTCACAATGATAAATATAGAATAAAAGCTAACAAACTGCATTAGACTCAGCCACTTGTGTGCCTCAAAAATCTCACTTTTGGAAACACCACTCTTTGCATATTCTTGTCTACAACCATAAATGCAAATGTGTAAGGGTAAACCCCATTTGATGGCCACAATACTGGAATATGCCAACTGCCAGACAATGTTGCATTGTTAAACTGATATTCTGGAATAATACTGTGCTGTAAAAATTCGTAGAGCCGGGAAAGAGAGACCAAGAGATCTTGCTCTCTACAGGCCACCCTTTATAATCCAAGTCCAAAGCATGTGTTCACTGAAGTCATTTAGTTATAGACCCACAATGACTCGCAGCAGAATGTTCAGCATTCCAAAGAGAAAGGCTGCAGTGCCAGGTTCAAAAGCAGAGTCACATATATGCAATTAAACAGTAAGCTAGGGTTCCCAGATGTGGAACTGTTTTACCCCAGATTGGCAATTATTTTAAACCCCCTGCAACTATTTATGTACTGGAGAGGGTTTCTGGAGTTCCAGCAATTGTGCTGCAAGTGCCGAGTGTCTGGGCCAAGTGTTGTGTTTTTTTTGCAGCAGCCTGACTCCTTGTTTTTTCAGGGACTCACTGTGTCTGGCCCACTTCTCCTTTTGACTGTGTCATGGGTCTCTGCTGCTCTACAGCTGTGCAGCCAACAAGCTCCCTCCAGGTCAGGTCAGGAAACTTGTGCTTCCCCTTTTTGGAGTGGAGGGGAGGCTAGTGTTGAACTGTGGAGGAGGGGTGCATCCTCACATGAAATTAAAATGCCGCATGTGCCCCATGGGATTCGGTGATCCAGAAGTTTCTGGTGTTTGAACTGTGTGGAAAGAGACCTGTGGTGAACACAGGAATCTGCCATATACTGAGTCAGACCATTGGTCTATCTAGCCCAGTATTGTCTTCACAGACTGGCAGTGGCTTCTCCAAGGTTGCAGGCAGGAATCTCTCTCAGCCCTATCTTGGAGAAGCCAGGGAGGGAACTTGAAACCTTCTGCTCTTCCCAGAGCGGCTTCATCCCCTGAGGGGAATATCTTAGCAGTGCTCACACTTCTAGTCTCCCATTCATATGCAAGCAGGGTGGACCCTGCTTAGCTATAAGGGGACAAGTCATACTTGCTACCACAAGATCAGCTCTCCTTTCAAAGAGTGGTTTTGCTCCCCCTTGAAAATGAAAAGAAAATGTACCATTTGTCCCATAGGATTCTGTGATCTAGTAAGAGGAAGACTGGTGTTTGAACTGTGTGGAAAAAGAGGTGTGAGAGTTTTATTTATTCTCAAATTATCCTATTTTTAGTAAAACATACATATATTATGCCAAGCAGCATATGTAAATTTTATGCAATTTTTAATGCAAAATGGAGGCTTTTTCAAGACCTTTTCAGTGAACAGCACCAACTATTTCCACTTTATTGGTGACAGATTTCAACTACTTTCACCACTTGGACCTGGCAACCCTACAGTAAGCCCATGCCTAAAAGGTACTTTAGTATTTATTAGTGTCTGCATACCTTAAATGCTCGTAACTGGCTGCTTCTTAATGTACTGCCATCCATGTCAGGTTACAGCACAGGAAACATGTCACTCCCTTGTTATTTGAGCTTCACTTCTCCTGATCCATTTCCAGGCCCACTGCAAAAGTTATCACCTTTAAAGCCCTGTATAGAATGAAGCCCAAGATATCTGAAGGAGTACTCCATATGAGCCCGCCCACACACTGAGATTCTTGGGGGCCTGCTTTATGTTCTTCACCCAGTTGAGGTTCATTTAGCAGCAACATTTGTGGAATGTGGGCTGTGGAATGCACTCCCGGCAGAAGCTCGCAATCTGAGTTCATTATTGGCCTTCAGGAGAGCTCTTAACACCTTACAGTATCTTTTTGACCTGGCCTTCCAGGAAGAGAAAGCCCAGGCCACTAAAAATAACTGGACAGAACTCATAGAGGCGGCTAAATCCAAAAACCAGGTTAAGTTTTGGAGGTTAGTTTGCCCTGTTTTAGAGAGAACTGCCCCCATCATGAACATCTATTATTCTCCCAGAGGCTTGGGAATACCATTTCTCTCAATTATACAAGAGGGCTGATTTTGTGTCATTTAATACTGACTGGATGAATGACGATCTCCCAAACTGGAACCCAGTCTCTTGTTCCCAGGTTGAAAAGCTTATTAAACAATTTCAAAATGGCAAAGCCCCAGGAAGCGAGTACATTTCTATCAATGCTTTAAAAGCAAATTTAGACTGGTGGGTCCCTGTTCTTGCCTTTATGTTTACTTACATTGATAATACAGCCAAAATTCCAACTGATTGGGGCCTTGCAATAATAATTCCTATTTATAAAAAACATAGACAAGAGGATCCAGCAAATTATCAGCCCATTAGTTTACTTAACGTAATTAGCAAAATCTATGCAAGACATTTAGTTCTTAAACTCTTGGATTGGATTGATGCGAATAATATTCTGGCACTGGAACAGGCGGGTTTTCGGGAAAGACCCACCATGGAACACACTTTCATTTTACAATCTTTAGTGGAAAAGTATACTCAAAGACCAGGTTCTGCTTTCTATGTAGCTTTTATTGACTTGAAATTGGCTTTTGATTATGTCCCCAGAGAAAGGCTCTGGCAAAAATTGATAGAGCTCAAAATCGATAAACATCTTCTCATTCTAATTGTTGGTTTACACATGAGCACCCGCTTGAAGGTTCGATGCAACTTGAGTGGCCTTCTATCCTCGGAGATTCCAACGTCTAGAGGGGTGAGGCAGGGTTGCATTCTTGCGCCCATTTTGTTTAACATCTACATAAACTCAGTGGTCTCCTGCTTCTCTTCCCCCTCTATTCATCCCCCGAAACTAGCAAATAGGACTATACCCATATTATTATATGCAGATGAAATGGTTATCATGTTCCAGACGCCTATAGGACTAAAACGTGCCCTTAGACTTTTTAAATCCTTCTCCGCTAGTGAGCTAATTGAAATAAATTACTCCAAAATGAAGGTAATGGTTTTTGCTAAGCACCCAAGGCCACATAATTGGCTCATGAACAGACATAAAATCAAACAGGTGAACTTTTTTAAATATTTGGGTATAGTCTTTCACTCATTATGTTCTAGGAAAGTCCATTTTAATTCAATCAGGCAGACTGCTCAACTTGTCATAAACAAAATTAAATCTTATCACTCCACACGAGAGGCATTATTTATTCCTGGTACAATTAGGCTTTTTACTACCAAAGTGAATCCCTTACTTTTGTATGGCGCTCAGTTGTGGCCTATTAACAACTTTGCACCTTTAGAAGCCATACAAGCTAATTTATTAGACACATACTGCAAGTCCCTCGCTGTGTGCCAAACGCAGTAATTAGACATGAGGTGGGACTTATTAGGCTTGAGTCATGTTATTGGCATTGTATGATTCTGTTTTGGCTAAAATTGGTCCTTGCTCAAGGGGGTTTAGTCTCCTTAAAAAGGATGGATGGTCACAAATTTAAATGGAAGTCATTAGTCATAAATAAATTAACTCATTACGGACTTTCCCCAGTTGAATTAATTGACCTAGGACTAGATCAGGCCACAAGGGTGGCGACTCAGAGGAGGCCTTCTCTATAGCTGCTCCGGGGCTGTGGAACATGCTCCCTATGGAAATCCGTATTTTAGATTCTCTATTAGCCTTCAGGAGATCCCTTAAAATGTATTTGTTTGTCCTGGCTTTCCAGGGTTTTTTAATTGGTTTTAATATCTTAACCCGGTTTCGGAGTTTTTAATTACTGCAATTGTTTAATTCTTGTTTTAAAATATTTTTAAATTGTTAATTGTTTTTAATTTTTGTTTTAGCTCTTTATTGTTTTAGTGGTTTGTTTTTAATTGTAAACCACCCTGAGCCATTTTGGAAGGGCAGTATATAAATCAATCAATCAATAATAAATAAATAAATAGTAAGGGTGGTTAAACAATGCATTTTAGATATAGAACTACAGGATGAATTGGCTGGCCCCAAGAGTGGTGTATATATATAGGGAACCAAACTATCAACTTTAAACTAGCAGAATATGTAAGTGAGGTATCTCTGTCTAAATTTAGGCATGCTCTTACTTTAGTACATCTTAATGCACTACCTACGGCGGTCCTTGATGGCAGGTTTGGAGGGTTACCTTTTTCCTCCCGACTGTGCCCATGTGGCACTGGGGCCATAGAAACCACTTCACATGTTATCCTATATTGTGTTTTCTATAAAGATATTCATTTAAGATTAATTTCCCCTCTATTGGAAAACCTCCCTGGACATCCTGATGACTTTTATTTTAAAAAATTTTATTAGCAAACTCCAATAAAGATATTATTTGCAGAATGGCTAAGTTTTGTTATATTGTACTCTTTTACTGGTCAATGACTGAAATAAAAATGTATCTATCTATCTACACTCTTAACGTTATCTTAAATTATAGAACAGGTGGCATAATTGGGCCTTCTTCCTAGCAATTACTAGGAGGGGGAGTTAGGGGGTTGTCTGCCAAGCTAAAGGTAAAGTTGTGCCATCAAGTCAGTGTTGACCCCTGGTGACCACAGGCCCTGTGGTTGTCTTTGGTAGAATACAGGAGGGGTTTACCATTGCCATCTCCCTCGCAGTATGAGATGATGCCTTTCAGCATCTTCCTACTGTATATGACTGAGGCCCGATATAGGTGTTTCCCATAGTCTGGGAAAAGATACCAGCGGGGATTCGAACCGGCAACCTCTTGCTCCCAAGGCAAGTTACTTCCCCACTGTGCCATTAATCTACATGCCATCTAATCAAAGAGGGAGGAATCCAAGTCATTTTGTTTCCCTTCAGTTGGTGTTAGTGTGGATCATTTGAATTTACATAGGTGGTTAGTGAAGATTTTACACATTTCAGAGGTTGCTGCAGGTTTGCTCATGGGTTGTAGTTATAGCTTCAGCAGCATGCCTTCGCTAAAGTAGAGAAAGGCTCCAAGTAGAGCTGAAGATGATAGATCTGAACTCTTGACCTGGAGCAAGAGATTCAAGCAACAGCACTCTCAATGAGCAGATGTCCTGTCAATGAAGAAAAAGTGGTAGCGCCAATGAGTAACCTAACTGCCACGGTGGGGTGTGTGGATGTGCCAACAGGGTAACCCATAATAGAGAATGGAGGGAACCATGGTGCCACCAGTGGAAGCCTGCCCCAGGGGAGGTTTACTATGCATAAGTGTTGCATTGGCTCTAGGACTTGGAGAGATAGATGGGTGTATTCGACAAGTTTCCCTAGATGAGTATCTTAGGGCCTTCCTTATATATGTGTCCAGATGAAAGTCCATTTGGGCTTGTATTGTCCATTGGGGGCCAGGGGTTTTAACCCCATATGGGATTTGCATGCCATTGTACAGTGAGGCACAGGCACTGCAGCCAGAGATGATAAATCATGGGACGCAGCATTCCCATTTGGGTGAGCTGGCCTGTTGAGACCAGGACCTTGGGTTTCACTGGAGACAGTGGTACATTGGCTTTGTAAGTGGGCAATATCTGATTTATGCCTTTCCTCTTATGTTCTGCCTCAGATTTGGCAGCAGAGGGGAGAAACATTTTGACCTTGCATCTAGAGGGATGATTTGGGCGCTCTGGCAGCTCTTAAACTGATAACTTCTGTTATCAAGGATCTGGTTATGATTATCATTTGCTGAACTGAGATTCCCCCTTGCAGGAGCTGACCATCCTATTGCCATTGAGTCAACAAGGAAAAAGGCCAACAAAGGGACAGTCAAAATTTTGGGGAGGAGGAAAGATGTTGTTACCCAATAGAACAGAAACACTATTAATTCAGGACAGGAACACAATAGGACAGGAACACTATTAAGTTGTTCACTGTGACAGAATGTGGAGAAAAAAATATGTCTTAATTGTATTTACTAACTGTGAACATTGGTCTACCTTGCATGAAATAATTTTCATTTGCTAACAGTAACATTCAGGTAATTCATAAAGTAGCTTTATTTATTCTGACTTTATCAAAATTTGGTGTAAACAAGTTATAAGCTGGTGTAAATAACTGATTGTATGTATGTTGTAATGGCCAATACTTAAAACAATAATACTAAATTGACTAGATCAAGCCGCTGGTATAATCCATCTCACACTGCATTTGCACATGTTTTGAGATATAAGTGTGGCTTACAAGAGTGGGACTTTACAGGGTGGAAAGCAAAACTGAAAACTCCTCTCTATTTATTGGCACAGTCACATGTAGTTCCCAGCCACCTACAGTTAACAATGAAAAATTATTTGTCAAGGAATTTATTTGTCATTTGTTAGAAGCCCAGCAGAGAGGGAAAGGGAGAGTCCATCTAGTTCCCACCCAGTGCTGCCTGGAGTGAGAGACCAGGTGGGTGCTGGGGTTCTTTCTGCTGTTGCCTGCCTGCTTCTGCTTCCCCTGTGGGGATGCAGCCTCAGGTTAACATCTGTGGGAAGTGTGGGCAGGATTGGGACCAGCCTCTGAGTGACTCAGCTGTTCTTTGGGTCACCTGCTCAGTTTTGGGCTTTATAGGAAGGCTCCTTGTGGCAGTGAGCCTGCCACTGGCGGGGTCACAACCAAAGGCGTGACACCAAAGGGGTTGCCCTTTGGGGGAGCCACTTCGGGGGAGAATGAGGGCGAGGGCTAGAGGGCTTCTGTTTAATTGTTTTAAGCTGTTTAGACTTGAGTTGAAGTTGCTGTAATGTGTTTGGGTTTGTCTGGAAATAGGTGGACAGGGTGCGCCTTTGTTGACTATGGGCAGCTATCCTGGTGGTGGTGGAGAATAGAAGTAACATTGGCAGGTCAGCAGGCCGTTCCAGGGGAAGAGTAGTCAGAAATTTAATAGCTGTCTCCCCTTCTGGCTGTCCTGAGAACTCTTTGACCTTGGGGAGCACTGCCAACAACCCACATAGCCTTTCCCTACTCCTCTGTAATGCCAGGTCGGTCTAAAATAAATCTGAACTCATCCATTATTTGATCATGGATAAAGGAGCCGACCTGGTATGTATCACTGAGACTTGGTTGGGGGAGGCTAGTGGTCCAGTTTGGACCCAGCTTCTCCCTACAGGATATTCTGTAGAGGAGCAGGTGAGGGGACATGGGCGGGGAAGTGGAGTGGCTGTGGTCTATAAGGATAACATCTCCCTTACCAGGGTCCCTGTTAGGGTATCGGACCATATTGAATGTGTGTACTTGAGTTTGGGGGCCAGGGATAGATTGGGACTTCTGTTGGTGTGCTGATCGCCCCGCTGCCCAGCGGAATCCCTTACTGAGCTCATGGGCTTGGTCATGGAACTCGCGTTGGAGTCTCCCAGACTCTTGGTGCTGGGGGACTTCAATGTTCATTTTGGGACCAATCTGTCTGGGGTAGCTCAGGAGTTCATAGAGGCCATGACAGCTATGGGCCTATCCCAAGTGGTCTCTGGACCGATGCATATTGCAGGTCACACGCTTAATTTGGTCTTTTACTCTGAGCAGGGTGGTGTTCCATGGGTGGGGACTCCTGTGATTTCCCCATTGTCATGGACGGACCACCATCTGGTTAAGGTTGGACTTACAACCACTTCCCACCTCCGCAGGGCCGAGGGGCCCATTAGAATGGTCTGCCCGAAGAGGTTCTTGGATCCAATAAGATCCCAAGAAGCCTTGGATGGATTCAATGTTGGCTTTGCCAGTGATCCTGTTGATGCCCTGGTTGAGAATTGGAACAACTTGCTCACCAGGGCAGTAGACACGATTGCTCCTAAGTGTCCCCTCCGACCCACTTCAAATTTGGCCCCTTGGTATATGGAAGATCTACGGGAGCTGAAGCGGCAAAGTAGGTGACTGGAGCACAAGTGGAGAAAGACTCAACTAAAATCTGACAGATTACAACATAGAGCACATCTAAAGATCTATGCTCAGGCAGTAAGTATGGCAAAGAAGCGGTTATTTTCTGCCCGTATTGCCTCTACGGGTTCATGTCCAGCGGAATTGTTCAGGGGTGTGAGGGGACTAGTATCTGCTCCCCCTCCCTTGAACCAAAATGTGAAGTTATCAGTTACCCGCTTTGATGTGTTTAAAGAGTTTTTTGCAGATACAATCTCTTGGATTCAGGCCAACCTAGATGGAGACTCTACAATTAATTTGATGTCTGAGCTGGAGGTGCCCAACAACTCCTCTTATGTGATTCGACTGGATTGGTTTCAGTTTGTGACTCCTGAGGATATGGACAAGCTGCTTGGAGCAGTGAGGCCTACCACTTGTTCTCCTGACCCTTTTCCAACATGGCTTGTTCTATCTAGCAGGGAGGCTGTTGTAGACAGCCTGGTGGAAATCATAAATGCTTCTCTGAGGGAGGGGAGGATGCCTCCCTGCCTTAAGGAGACAATCATTAGACCTGTTCTAAAGAAGCCAGCATTAGATCCCTCAGAGTTGAGCAATTATAGGCCTTTTTCCAACCTCCCATGTTTGGGCAAGGTAATTGAGAGGGTGGCGGCCTCTCAGCTCCAGGAGGTCTTGGAGGAAAATGATTATCTAGACCCATTTCACACTGGTTTTCGGGTGGGCTATGGGATGCAGAATGCCTTGGTTGGCCTGATGGATCATCTCCAATTGGCAATTGACAGAGGAAGTGTGACTCTGCTGGTCCTGTTTCTCAAGCCCAGTGACCTCAAAACAGTGGTACATCAGTTAATAACCTCCAGCCTTGACTTCTGTAATGCACTCTACGGGGGGCTGCCTTTGTACATAGTCCAGAAACTTCAACTGATTCAGGATGGGGCAGCCAGGTTGGTCTCTGGGTCATCTCGGAGAGACCATGTTACTCCTTTACTGATGGAGCTACATTGGCTGTCAATAGGTTTCTGGAAAAAATACGAAGTGCTAGTTATACGGCTTAGGCCCTGGGTATCTAAGAGAGTGTCTTCTTCACTACGAGTCCCACCGCTCATTGAGGTTATCTGAGGAAGTCCATCTCCAGTTACTGCCAACTCATTTGGTGGCTAAACAGAGATGGGCCTTCTCGGTCACTGCCCAGAGATTGTGGAATGTGCTCCCTGCTGAGATACGATCCTCCCCATCTTTGGCAATTTTCAAAAAACACCTGAAAACTCATCTTTTCGTCCAAGCTTTCTTAGCTTCCTAAAATTTTTGGGTTTTAATCTCTGGTTTATTTTTAAATTTTTAAATTGTTTAAAGTTTTTTGTATATGTTTTAAACTGGTTTTATGCTATTATTAACCGCCCAGAAACGAATGTTTGGGGTGGTGTACATATTTGATAGATAGATAGATAAATAAATAAAGGAAAGCCACAAATAAGGTGCCATGTAGTAATTTCTAATTCTGTGTCCTATTTGTGCACACTATCTTCTAGCAAAAGTAGTATTCCTACAGGCTGCTTATCACGTAAACTTGAGTGGAAGATAATGAAAACAAAAAAATCAAGAGAAAAAAAAAATCAAAGCACAGCCAAACCAAAAATAGAAGGAAAAATATAATCTCTGTGGTCACAATATTTTAATTAGTTTACTCTCCAATGCTGGAGGGAACATTCTATGTCCACAATGATAACTGCTTCTTGAAAGAAGGTAATTCTATTGAGCTTGATTACTTGTTCAACAAAAAGCAATCTTGGTCTGGAGTTCGTAGCTGCGTTTCAGCTATTGTTTCAAATAACCCCAACTCCCACCCCAGCCACCACCTGACTGAAAACATCACATACTGTACTTTCTAAATAGACCTATTCACTCATCCAGTCAGGTACAAGCAAAGTCTGAGTTACACTGAGCCACATTTTTTTAGCCACCTGAATGAACCATGCTCCATACTTCCCCCGCCCCACTCACTTTAAAAACAACAGCACAGCACAGCCTAAAACCAGATATATTCTTGCAGTCTAATTAAATTCAGCAGTCATCTCACTATAGAGCAGACTTCTCATATTATAGCAAACATCAAGATAAAAATACTGCATCACATTCCTAGAATAAATACAATGCATATACATAGCAAGAGGGGGTGACAATGTATATGAAAAACATCTTACAGATGGCCAAGTCCTTGCATAACAAGCAGTGTTTATTTTTGGTCTTTTTTTCTTCTTCTTCAGACCTTAGCTAATTAGTTTCTGCTTTGCCAAAGTCTTGTTTTTTGACTGCTTGCATTTTTAGAGAATGGTTGTGTATGTCCGCATGTTAACCCTTTACTTCTGGGTCTTTTAAACATGGCAGTCTTTGCCCCTTAGTGCAAGATGTGTTGGGTTACTAGGCCTCTGATGAGCAAAGGCACTGTTGCTTCCCTCGGGCAATGGGAAGTAGTGCAATTCCTTCCCTCAGGGAAAGCAGCAAAGTTCCTAGGAATCTGTGGTGCTCTTTAACAAGTGAAAAATTGTTGTCCACAATCATAGATTGTTGCATTCACAGCTGATTCACATTTGAACAACTTTCAGATGGCAATCTTTTGTATGAGCTGGCAGAGTCATTCAGGTGTACTCACAGAATTGTGGGTCATTATTATAGAACGTTATCTTACTACCTTCCCTGGTGGAAAATAAATAAATAGAAGTAGCTGTAAATAAGATGTGACCTGTTTTATTAAATATGTAGTTGTATCCTAATCACATAAAAAACATAGGATATAGCACTAGTTTGTGTTAAGTCATTGAGTTTCAGCATGGATATACAATGCTCAAACAAGACACATTGTCTTTTTAAAAAGTGTGTGTGTGTGTGTGTTTTAAGTGAGAGTTTTAAGCCCTAGGCAATTTTCCATATTTAACAGCAAGCAGAAGATAAGGAGAGTAGTAATGGAGCTAGCATATTTCAAAACAACCTGCCATGTTAATATAATCCATTCTGATCTATAATTACAATGCTTCCAGTTCACACCTGTTTTTACCAAACAATAGATTAAAAGGCTATCTTTGCAGCAGAAGAGCAAAGACTGATGGCCCATGCAAGCGTCTAACACAACCATGCAAATTTGTACTGGGAAGCATTTTGAGGCCGCCTGGTATAATTTAATGAACTGATCTCATCCATCTCTAAAAAATCAGTGTCTTTACCCAAGCAGTGATGAAACAGAGAATCACATGGGGTCAGCTCTTCACAAACAGAGAATCAATGGGGCCAATACCAAGGAAGATGTGCTTGTATGGAAATAAATATATTTAATATATTTCACTTTTGAACAGGGCTGAAATAGGCCTCAGCCTCAGAGTATTTTCTGAGCAAGAGGAGGTGCAAGCTCCAGCGCCATCTTGGAAGGCATGCATGGAGCACTAGGAAGTGCAATCCTTCCCAGTGTTTTCCTTTAGTGCTCTAAGAAGAAAGCATTGGGAAAGACTACATTTCCCAGCACTTTGTGCATGCCTTCCAATATGGTGTCAGGACTTGAGAAGGTTCCATCTCTCTTACCCCACTGGCCCTGGGGCAAAGCGCAGCAATAGTGAAATCAGATACCTCTGTGCGGTGCCAAGAAGACTGTGTGGAATATTCTGCTTCAGCTGAAGGTTTGTTCAGATCTAACCAACAATGTCAGGGAGGTGAATTTAGGGTCAATGGAGCCACCACGAGCCCCCAGGCCTCGCAATGAAGAACACTGCTAATGATGGAAAATAACATGCATAATAAAAATACAACCCCTGCTAACTTGGCAAAGAGGCACCTTTTAACGTGGTGATTCTCTTCATTTAGGAGGGGGAGAGTAACTGGCCCTATCCACCCCCAGCACAGTACCTCCAGTGACTGTTGCTGGTGTCTATCGTGTGTTTCTTTTTAGATTGTGAGCCCTTTGGGGACAGAGATCCATCTTATTTATTATTTGTTATTTCTCTGTGTAAACCGCTCTGAGCCATTTTTGGAAGGGCGGTATAGAAATCGAATAAACAAACAAACAAATAAATGATACATGATCATGACATGCAACATTCTATGTGGAGTATCCGTGGATCCGGGGTGGACAGAAATTACCTCGGAGCTCATTTCCACCTGCCATATTGAGTGCAGGAGCCATTTTTGGCTCAGTCAGTTTAAAAAACCCATTTCCCTCCATTAAAAATCATAGAATAATGGCAAAATGTGGGCCTCTGGAGACCCACGGAGCACATTAGGGCACTTTCCATTTTTTGCCTGTTTTTTTGCCATTTTCAGCAAGATTTTCAGGCCTCCAGGAAACTAACCCTGCACATAGAGTTTAACCCAGCACATAGAGTTTAATGATGCAGTATTCTCAGTTTCACTATCCGTGGTAATTGCAGAGAACGGCATGCCCGTGAATACAGAGGTCCATCTGTATTTAAATTCTTGTAACTCAACCTCAAGCTCAGAACACACACAATCAAATCAAGTGTATTTTTTAAAAAATTCTTTAGAAACAAGCTTCATTGCCATTGAGGAATGTTTAAGGCAGCTTTGTCAGTATGTCAAACAATTTATTTTGACATGGTTTCCAATCATTTTTTAAAATTTTTTTAAACCTTTATGCTCATATAGATTCTGTTGAAATCAGTGGGACTTTGCTGAAATGAAGAGCACAGCCTCAACATCTCCAGGGTGAATTAGGTGCTGTGCGCTACTGCTATATATTATGCTTTATAAAAATAAGGGTTCAGGTAGGCTTCTCACACAATGCAACACAAGGCCTCATTTAAACATGGATCACATTGTATTGAAGCATTATATATCCTTTACATTCAAATTGAGCTACTGGCCCCTATTTAGGTATGGGTAACTTGGCAGTATATCGTTTATCATGCTGCATGTATGCGCCAACAACTCCATTAAAGTGGAAAGCCAGCTACATGATATGTGACAACAGATATGTGCACTTTCACACAACTATCTTAATGACTGACCTAGATTTATTTCTGGAGCTCAGATTCTCACTGCGGGCAAGATCTAAGATTCCTATTGCACATGTTACATCATTAGCAGGGCTTGCAGAAGCCTAACATGCAGGTTTAACATATGCAGTAGTTCTAAAGACACATTTTTACAAAGCTTCATAATTATAAACTTTCTGGATAAAACACAATCAGAACATTTATTAAAGAAACCCAGCAGTTTTAAGGTCTGGAACACAGCTCAGGGATATAATTAAAAAGGTGACAAACCCAGTTTTTATCTTTTAAAATTGTTTTTCTGTAAACAATTAAACCTACGTTCTGGCAGTTGTTTTTTCAGATTTAAAAGATTAAATTTGGTGTTTGTTCCCACCTGATTATTCACACAGAGTGTCATCATTCTGATGTGATTCACCTGATTCATCAATGGTACAGTGCATGTTACAATATTACCTCAGAATTTCTGTCTATAGAAGAGCTGCACCTCCTATAGATGTTGGACTACAGCTCCAATCATCCCTGACTACTGGTTGCTGTGGCTGGCTATTATGAAACTTGTATTCCAGCAACAGCTGGGAAGCTAGTGTTGTGCAGCCCTGGCCTAGAGAGACGTTGCTGATAAAGAATCATTACATAACATATACCCACTCATTCTAACAGACTTCCAAATGCCCACTTAATCCAAACAAGAAGCAGCAGCCAAAAAGTCTCTTTCCAATTGGACTATTCCTAATCTAGTTAATTGGAGACTGGTCTGTATGTCACCCCTGGCTAAAGTGGGTAAAGAAGCACCTTTCACAGTCACAATTCTCTTTATATTAATCAGGGGAGAGCAACTGGCCCTATTCAACTGCAGTATAGCATTCCTCCATAGGCTGTTACTGATGACTACTTTGCAGGGTGGATTTGATTTAAATCAAACTGATTTAAATCACGATTTAAATCACTAGCAGGGTGGATAAAAATAAAAAAAAATCTGATTTAAATCAAAAAAATCCGATTTAAATAAAAAAAATCCGATTTAAATAAAAAAATCTGATTTTTTTTTATTTAAATTGGATTTTTTTGATTGATTTTTCAGTTTGATTTAAATCAAATCCACCCTGCTACTTTGCATTTCTTTTTAGATTGTGTGTCATTTGCGGTCAGGGAACAAGATTGTCCTTTTTATTCTCTATTTAAATTGCTTTGAGAATTTCTGTGAAAAGTGGAGTACAAATAGAAATCGTAATTGTTTTCTTATCCTTAATCTTTTCCCTTCCTCTCTGGTTTGTGCCTTTAGTAGCAGCTAAAACATTCCAAGTTGGGTCAGAACAGTATGGAATTGCTCTAAATTTGAAACCCAGACAAAATGCAAAAACCACTACTAGTAGTATTAACCAGTAGTATTAACCACTACTGCAGTTGTCGCTTTCAATTAGTATTAACCAGTAGTATTAACCACTACTGCAGTTGTCACTTTCAATTAAGTTGACATGCCTTTTGTATCCAAGGTTTCCTCTTCACACAAGGATCAATCAGGGATGAGCACGAAATGGATTTTGCATTTTGTTTCGAGCTCAAAACAAAATGCAAAACAGCCGAAATGTTTAATTGAAGTAGCAGTCAAAACAGATGACTCTAAGAAACCAACTTGAAATGTTTCACATGTTTCAGTCATAGGGAACAATGGGGAAGCTCAAAACATGGGCACCAATGTGGGTTGGGTTTAAAAATTGACTAAATGTTTAACCTTTCACCAAATCCAAAGGTTAAAATATGTTTAAAATTGTCTGCTTGTCCATTTCCTTTGTGGTAGGTAGGTACCCTGGTACCTACCGTGGTAGGTAGCACCCATCATGCTCTACCACCTTACCCACTTTGGTGTCCCTAGGAGCTACTCATGGGAAATAATGGGGTTTTTCAAGTTTCCCCATTATTCCCTATGGTCAGAACAAGCTGGATTCATAGAGTGCACATGCAAGTTTCCACTGCAATCTGCAATTCATTTTGCAACCCTGCCTTGAAAAACACTGCAGAAACAGAGAGAAAAAAGGAATCTTTCTCTCCAACATAGAACACACATTTCAAACACAGTCCCCAAAAGGCCAAAAATGAATCACTGACCCAGAATCCACTGCCAGCCACCATGCCTGTGCTGCAGTAACATTATTGGCACAAGTTGCTCTCTCACACAAAAATATGACTCAGTACATTACTTTCTAGCTAACATTGCAATAGCTGCCACAGCAACACCTGTAGCAGCAAGCATAGCCATAAAATCAACTAGAACTACTTCAGCCACATTTTGACTGAGTACACCCCGCAGTGCAGATTGCAGAGCAGAGCAGAGCAGTGAGTCGAGCACAAGTTACTATCAAGGCTAGACATCGAGCTTCTCACAGCAATCACCAAGAAATATTACAGAGAGACAGCTGCCACTGTCCATTTATTGCCATAACACTATGTCACAAACAAAACAAACCACAACTCAAGGAAGGCAAGCACCTAAGTTCTGCCTTTGTCAATCTGAGATCCAGAAAAACTAGATAGTTACAGCAGCGATAGCACAGCATATTATACTCAGTGTTGAGAAAAGAAAACCACAAAATCAAACCTTCCTTCTTCCTCTCCAGATGTCCTCTTCAAGCGAGGCATAAGGGTTTTCTCTGCCTACCAGTCCCTTTGAATAATTTTGAAATTTCCTTCTTTTGTGTTCCACTCCCTCCCTCTTTTGACACAGCCAATGGGGGAATAGTTACCCATGACAACACTTGATTTGTATGATAACAAGCCAACCAAGAATGAAGCATATTGCAAGCCAATCGGAATCCACTTCCAGAAAACCAATCCATAATGGAAAAACAGGCCTTTGAAATAACACTCACAATGTCAAAATGTTTCGATCGAAAAGGGGTTGTTTTGCTCTGAGCAAGAAATAGGCCCTTTATTTAGAACAGGGCTGCTCAACTTTGGCCCTCCTGCAGACGTTGGCCTACAATTCCCACAATCCCTGGCTATTGGCCACTGTGGCTGGGGTCTATGGGAATTCTAGTTCAAAAACAGGTGGGGGGCCTAAGTTCAGCAGGCCTGATTTAAAGGGTCTTTAGTTTCAAGCTCAAAACACTCGAAAAGGCCCGTTTTGAGATGAAATTGACCATTTTGAGTCGAAATGTTTCAACGCTGAAATATTTTGCACAACACTAGTAGCAATCTTGTCACCTAAAATACTTGTTGCCACAATTTTGTTTAGTATTTTTCACCTGCTCCACTTTCATTGCAAAGGGAAAGCAAAGGAAAATAGCTAAGAGTAAGCACAGCATGGAAAAAACACACACACCACAGTTTCATTTAGAAAAGCAAACAGGCTACAATTCCCATTTACAAGGCATCAGAGTACTTTTAGAGTATCTTATTTACTATGTTACCACAGGCCATTTTAGTAAACTGAATATTGAACATGCCCAATTACCTAATAAAATATCACAACTCATTAGATTTGCTAAAAGCAATACACCAAAACAAAAAGAAAAAAGCTACCGATATCCAGCTTGAATTGTGCTGACTAGGCAACTGAACTGAGCTAAGAAAGAAGGAAGAACAGCAGAGACTGCAAGGTAACAGCCAGCATTTGTAACTGTTGCCAACAATGTGAAGTAGACAAATTACCTGTCAATGTGTCTGTTTTTCTCTTCAGACTTCAAGTTCCTGTTTCCGTATACTCACATCCCATTGCCTACAACCTTCAAAACAAGGTCTTCACAAGATATGTCTACAATTGTAGCAATCCAATGTCTTTGCTGCACAAACAAGAAATATATTTCTGCCTGTAGGTATTGAAAGGGTGTGCTCCAGGAACGTGAACTTCAACACAGAAAAAATACATCCAAAACTTTTAGCTCTGACCCTTGCAGAGACTCCTCCCTTCACCAGCAACTAAATTTTAACTCTGATAGCTAGTCATCTCCATGCATACAAGGGTTTTAATGGGTTTTGTATTGCGTGTAGAGGTGCAATTCAGATGATTACCCCCACACACAATTAAAGGACGTGCTGAGAATGCATTGGCATATCTTTTAATAATGTTGGGGCTGGTGCATTCTTGGAGCATCTGCCCCTTTCATCACGAGTAGGGGGCTGTGTTCATGTGAACTGGACCAATATCTTTTTGCAGGACCCTAGCCATCAAAGCTCCTCCATACCCGGCCTATGAAGCCAGTGTATGGTGATTCACTTGGAGAATGAGAGGAACCAACAAAAACATATAACCTATTTGGGGCATTTTAGATTTTTTAAATAAGAAATGAACACAGACTAATGCAGTCTAGCAGTGCTCATTCTAGTAACAGACTCAATCGACTTTTTAAAAAACCACATAGTCCACTTTTCTCAACTCAAAAGGAATCCAGGCTGACTATTACCATATTTCTTGCCCCCGAACATTCTAGTTTTGCTACTTTTCAAGTACAGACACATTAATGGAATTATTTCTCTATAGATAGGACCCAAAAAATAGTGGGGGGAGAGAAGGGGGGGGAGAGAGAAAGAGAGAGAGAGAGAGAGAGAGAGAGAGAGAGAGAGAGAGAGAGAGAGAGAGAGAGAGAGAGAGATCCAAATTATCCTGCTATCAATTTGAAATATTTCAAAGTTATCCTAATACTTACTTTAGAGCAGTGGTCTAAGTATGGCATATAGACAGACTATAATGCTGGATAAATTTGTGAAAGCTGACATAACTTCATATCGATCAGCAGCTCAATTTTCCAAAGTTCCTAAGCTCTCTGCAATATTGCTTCTAATCAGCCACTTGCCACTTTCCCTTCTCTCTGTTCACAACAGTTCAAATTCTCCAGCATAGAATCCAATATTACTACTTGACCTTCTCTGTCCATTAAACTCACTGTCCTGATTACTCACAGGAGTAACTGAAGCCCACTATTTACAACAGAATATGTTCAATGTGGCCGAAAAATCATTTCACTACTTATGTCTTTCAACTGTGGCTGCTCCTCTTGCACCCATTTGCTCAATAGCTACTAGGAAGTACTTGGAAGTGCATAAACTTTGATAAATCAAGAAGCTTCCTTCATGTATGCTCCTGAAAACTACATTTGTCTTGTCCTAAGAACTGAACAATAGAAGCAAAAATATTAGTTAGAGCAAATGCTTAGCATTCCAGAGAAGGCAGAGCATATATGGCATGAATAATAGGATTGTGCATGCCTTGATCTAATGAACATGACAGAACACTATTTGAATACTAATGTAAAATGCCACTTTTTCTTTTCTTATTTTATCCAACTGCCAGAATTCATGGAGACAATCAGTATTAAAACCAAAATTAGAAACTCTGAAAAACTGACCAAGGTTGCACCTAAATTATGTACAGCTTCTGATTAGATTTTTCTCCCTGCTGCTTGGCATTTCACTTCTTTGTGATTCTTCTGTCGTTCTTGGAGAGTAAGTAAATGCATGTCTCATGCCTGCCCTAACCCTATCACTTCATTTCTTGGCAGCTAGTATAATTCCAATCAGTAATGAAGCCAAAAGATTCAAGGAACGCCCCCGCCCCCCAATGATGATGGGGATCCGTGGGTTTCCACTATAAAAACAAGAATCTCAAGTGGTACATTTGTGTGCATGCATGGGAGAACAGAGGGAAACCTTTTACTTTCAATTTGTAGTCAAGTATTAATTACAAAATCCGGGAAATGCAAACCACAGATAGGGAGGAAAGCAGGTTTTTTTCCTGGTGCATGTCCCAGCTGTAATTCGAACTAAACCACAATTTCAAGATTTTTATATGTAATATAGAATTGAGGTTTACTTTAAAAATAAAGTAAAAGTTTTTCCTCCCCCCCCCCTTGCATGCAGAAAGGGCAAATCTGGGGGGTGGAGGTGGCACAAGCCCACCATTCACAGAGGTAGCATTTCCAATGGACCTGACCCGCCGCCCCTGCACACGCTTCACAGACATTGAAAATCACAGTCTCAGAGACTCCAGACAGGAGAGGAAACTGGCAGAATGGACTTCCTTCTGGCATCAAGGACAGTCCTGGCAGCCCATCATGAGGGAGGAGCTTCCTCCCTCAACTCCGGTTACAGCTCTTTGTAATTCCAGTTCTGCCTTCAGACGTAACATTTCCGAATGCAAACCTCAGGAGCAGCAAAATTCGGAGTGAGTTTTGGGTTGGGTTAAAACTGGAGTTTGGGAAACGAAAACCTGGGTCACTTTTCTGACAGAACCGCAGCTGCATGCATTTCAGACGGAACCATGGCTGGACATACAAGAAATCCAACCTCAGGATTCTTCACCTCCGATTTCCTGTAACACGCAAATGCAGCCATAGGCTCATTCTCATAGCAAGAAACCTCGGTTCCCCATCATTTCTGGACTAGTCATTATCTCATGGCATTAAAATATTGATTAAACACATTAGGCAGCATCAGATATTTGGCTGAATGGTGCTCTGTCATTTGAAGTTTCTTCTGTTCATGAAATGAGTTGTGCAGACACAAGGACCACATACTGCTCATGAAAGGACTTATTGTGTGAGTGCATCTCTCCTTCCATTGCAGAAGAAACTTCTGGTGAAGGTACATTACTATACCAAAGGTTTGATGCACCCACTGAATGTGACTTAATATTTAGTAAGCCTTTATGAAGCAGAAATTCTAGATACAATATAACTTGAGAGGAGTTTATTTTCATAAAATTCCTGTCAATCAGTTTTCAGGACAAACAAATTTGCTAGTTTGATGCAATGGTAAGCTGCGGTTCGCAGTACTAAACCAGTTCAATATAGATAGATAGATAGATAGATAGATAATCAATAATCATTGATTATATCAATATATAATCATATATAATCAATATATAATCAAATTAATATAATATATTAATCTGGATCATGCCCAATTTATATATATATATATATATATATATATATATATATATATATATATATATATATGGCATGATCCAGATTAATTCCAACGAAAAACATTGGGACTAGCTTGTCTCATTTGTTTAAATGATGCTTAGATCCTGACCATTGTTATACAAAAACGGTGCAGCAATTTTTAAAGATGAATTCCACCATGCTTCATAGTTCCTGAAATGGAATCAACGTTTGTGTTTCCCTCTCCTTCCCCTACTTTAAAAAGCCTTTGCAAAGCCAGAATACACAAATATACCTATTTACATAAAGCAGCCCTATTGAATTTTTCCAGTTCATCGGCCTGTGACTTCCTGCAAAAATCTAACAAGTATTGTTCTGTTCCACCCTATAAATATGGTCTGCTTTTTACAGCTCTTACTTGATGTCTCTCTGCAATCAGTACTTTTAATTGTAACAACAAACAGGTATTACTTTCCCTACAATGACTGGATCTTTTCTGAATGTTTATACCAGCCTATACACTGAATCTGACATGCTTTGCAGTAGTATAGGCACCATATGGCACCAAGTCATTTTCATGCACCATGGACTCCAGAGAAGACTACTTCAGTGCATATGGGGCATTACCGCATGGTAGATGAAAACTCCTAAAATTGAACAAGGAAATAATTTTTTTCTTTAAAGTTCTTATTGTCTTTCTGCCATTTATAATTTCCTCTCCTTTAAGGGCTTATTTTCCCCTCTCTGTTCCCCACAAGGGTTCCAACTACTGATTTAGGACAAGATGGAAGGGAACTTCTTGTGTTCTCTATTACGGCTCAGCATGCAACTGGAAGGGATGAAGCAGTAACAGACACAGAAAAACAAATGTGTCTCACATTGTTCATGTTTCCACCATCTAGACTGCACTCTCAAAGCAGACCTACAAAGGTGCCACATGACTTGCAGAAATCAAGTCTGCTGAATCACCACAGTAAAAAATTGTATCTACTCCATAGTAAGCACCCTATGTTTATGTATTTAAATGTATATCCCACTCTTCCTCCATTAAGCCCAGAGTGGTTATGTTTATCCTCACAAAAAGCCTGTGAGGTAGGTTAGTCTGCGAGATACATGACTGACTCAAAGTCACCCAGTGAGTTTCATAGCAGCATGGAGATTTGAACTCAGAGTCTCCCCAGTCCTAGTCAACACTATAACAACCACTACACCACTCTCCTGTGCATATTCTCTATTGTTTTAAACAGCACTGCATTTATTATATGCAAGTTATGCCAGTAAAACACAATAAGCATAACATTGCATTGCTATTATGACCTCTACCATAATAGGTATTTGTATTGTAGTTATCAGTGTTAGAATTTTCTCCTGCCCTTGAATTCTCCTGTGCTACACCTGGAGACTTTCCTAACTGAATAATGAATACTGGCTATAAGAGTATGTTCTAGTGGATGTTTTACCTTTAAAAAAAAAAAAAACTGATAGAAAATAGCAATGGAATATCAAAAAGCTCAAAGAGCCTCTGGTGGCGCAGTGGTAAAACTGCCGCCCTGTAACCAGAAGGTTACAAGTTCGATCCTGACCAGGGGCTCAAGGTTGACTCAGCCTTCCATCCTTCCGAGGTCGGTAAAATGAGTACCCAGAATGTTGGGGGCAATATGCTAAATCATTGTAAACTGCTTAGAGAGCTCCGGCTATAAAGCGGTATATAAATGTAAGTGCTAAGTGCTAAAAAGCGGGGATTTATGGCAACATCAATACTAGCGCATGCACGTACACACAAAAGAGCTGTGTGGACCTTCATTACGACTATTTAACAAACACTTATAATCAGGGTTATGTTCACTCCATGATCATGCAATAGACAATATCATTGACAATAGACAATGAGTATAGGAAGGAGGACATAATTGCTCTTAATTCTTCTGGAGTACTCCTGATTACACAGTTGTTGAATGTTAAATGTGATGGGAGAGGGAACTAACTACTCTGCAGAGATATTACTCAGTAATATTTTACAGTAGACTCATGTTGTGAGACTCGTGCAACTTGATATTAGGCCAAGAAGTGGGGGGGAAGGTAGGTGGGGGCAGGGTTTCTAGCAGTCATGAACATGGGTTTCAAAACATGTGAGCAATGTCTGATGAAACTTTAGCAGGGAAAAAAATCACAGGTGGAGGAATGACATTGTAGCTTTTTGTCCCTTTCAGCAGAGCAGAATTATGACCAGTAGAAGCAGAATTATGCAAAATAAGCAAATCTATGTAAAGACTTCATATGCGTAATTCATTCTGGTCTAAGTATTTGAGGGGTTTTTTTGTTTGTATGCTAAGCACATAAAACACACAGCTCTGATACATGCTCTGCTTAGGGCCTTTTGTGAAAAGAAACCAGCTTTTTTACTGATCTCTAACCTTTATGCTCCAGAAACTAATAGAGTTACTATTTGGACTCTAGCAGAGATTAGAGACATACTGATAAAGAAAGATTTCAGAATTCCTCTAGGTAAAACAACTGGTATTTGTTCATTTAGCTTGATTCTTAACAGCTAACAAAAGAAGTAACACAGATATGGTTTTTAGAAATCTAATCGTTGTTGGATGTGCAATAGTTGTTGCATGCTGGTTCTGTTGAGAATGGAAGCAGTGTGCAATTGCTCGATGATTATTAGGAGTGGTTCAGTCCTAATGTTCAGTGCCACTCTCTTGTGCAGCAGTGTGGGACAGGGGATTTAGAGCCAGGTAGCAGTGTGGGCAGGATCTGTACCTTCTAAGTTCCACTGTAGATGTCAGCCACTACTGAACTGTTCCAATAGTACATTCAGATATCAAATGAGACTTGCTCCTATGCTATTTGCAAATCCTTAAAGAATCCCAATAATTGTCTGAAACTCATACAAAAAATTTATATGTGTATAATCTGTGCCTTAATATGTTTAGATGTGCATAATACTACTACATAGATAGTATAACACTGAATCAAGTGTCCACTCCATTGAATATGACACTGAATGACACTTATGACACTGAATCAAGTGTCCACTCCATTTTCAGGGCTTAAATAAATGTGTAGTGGCAGACTTAGAAGTCCTATGAAGCTTTTCAACAGGGAGAGTAACTTACATTTACTAGTTCTTCCTTCACTTTCCTTATTTTTCACAGACCCCTTCTACTTCTTTAAAAACCTAAAAAAAAAAAAAGAGGAAAAATATTATAGTCATTTCGTTTTCAACTTTGCAAACTATAGTTCGCAGAACAAGAATCAGACAAGTTCAAAAATCATAAGCATCTTTAATGTAAAGCTAAATATAACTGGGCCTGCCTTTAAACAGCTAACTAGAGAGACATTGTTTGCATGCAGAGTTTGCCTAGTTCAGTCCCACACGTTGCTGATTAGAAGGTCTAAGGGAAGGCAGCAGGGCTGAGAGTCTTCTGCTTGAGAGGTTGGAGAGCTGCTGCCAGCTGCACTAGGCAGAACAGGGCTTGACGGACCAATATTCTGACTCAACACAAGACAGCTTTATGGGTTACTTGAGATATGCTTTCATCCCCGGCCCACAGAAGCAGTGCTTTTTTGTATTCTTCTGTATCATTCATGCAACAATGAAATATAATAATAATAATAATAATAATAATAATAATAATAATTATTATTATTATTATTATTATTATTATTATTATTATTATTAACTGGAATAATAGCAGATGAAGTGACAGTTATTAACTAACAAACAGCTTCCAGTTGAACAGAAAGGAAATTGTCCAAACACCAGAGGCACAAAAGACCAGATGCTGACTGACAAAATGATTTTAGAAAACTGCAAGAGAAGAAAAACAAATCTAAGTGTTGCATGGATTGACTACAAGAAAGCCTCCGATTCATTGCCTCACACATGGATACTAAAATGTTTAGAAACAACTGGTGTCAGCAAAAACATTCAGATATTTATTAAAAAAGCAATGAGCATGTGGAGTACACAGTTAACAATCAATGGCGAGACACTTGGACAGGTTAGCATTAGAAGAGGCATTTTCCAAGGGAACTCACTATCCCCTCTGTTGTTTGTAATCACCATGACCCCACTTTCACAAATACTAAACAAAACAGGCCTCAGATACCAAACATCTAAAACATCAAGTAAAATCAACCATCTGCTGTACATGGACGATCTGAAGTTGTATGGAAAGTCCCAGTCAGAAATCGAATCACTGCTAAACACTGTCCGTATATTCAATAGCGATATAGCAATGGAGTCTGGACTAGACAAGTGTGCTGCATTAATAATGAACAGAGGGAAAATAAGAAAAACAGAAGGAATAGAACTGCCCAATGGAAGCAAGATCAAGAACCTGGAAGAGAAAGAACATTACAAATACTTGGGCATTCTCCAGGCGGATAACATCGCACACACTGAAGTTAAAAGAAAAATGGGAAGTGAATACATGAGGAGAGTTAGAAAAAACCTAAAGTTCAAACTCAATGGTGGGAACACCATACAAGCCATAAACACCTGGGCTATACCTGTTATCAGATACACTGCAGGAATAATAGACTGGACCCAGGCAGAGCTAGAGACGCTGGATCGTAAGACCAGGAAAATCATGACCATCAATCATGCTCTGCACCCCCGCAGTGATGTCGATAGGCTATACCTCCCTCGCAGCTCAGGTGGAAGAGGAATGCTGCAAGTCCATCAAACAGTAGAGGAGGAGAAAAGAGGCCTTGAAGAGTATATCAAGGACAGTGAAGAAGATGCACTTCAAATGGTCAATAATGAGAAACTATTCAACACCAATGAAACAAAGCAGGCCTACAAGAAAGAACAAGTCAAGAACCGAGCAGAAAAATGGAAAAATAAGCCCCTGCATGATCAATATTTGCACAATATAAGTGGAAAATCAGACATCACCAAGACCTGGCAATGGCTTAAGAATGGCAACTTGAAGAAAGAAACGGAGGGTTTGATACTGGCTGCACAAGAACAGGCACTAAGAACAATTGCAATAAGAGCGAAAGTTGAAAAATCAACAAGTGCCGCCTTTGTAAAGAAGCAGATGAAACCGTGGACCACCTAATCAGCTGTTGTAAAAAGATTGCACAGACTGACTTCAAACAAAGGCACGACAAAGTAGCAGGGATGATACACTGGAACATCTGCAAAGAATACAAGCTACCTGTAGCCAAACATTGGTGGGACCATAAAATTGAAAAAGTTGAAGAAAATGAAGATGTAAAAATATTAAGGGACTTCCGACTACAAACAGACAAACATCTGCCACACAATACACCAGATATAACCGTAGTCGAGAAGAAAGAAAAACAAGTCAAAATAATCGACATAGCAATACCAGGGGATAGCAGAATAGAAGAAAAAGAAATAGAAAAAATCACCAAATACAAAGATGTACAAATTGAAATTGAAAGGCTGTGGCAGAAAAAGACCAAAATAATCCCAGTGGTAATTGGCGCCCTGGGTGCAGTTCCAAAAGACCTTGAAGAGCACCTCAACACCATAGGGGTCACAGAAATCACCATCAGCCAATTACAGAAAGCAGCTTTACTGGGAACAGCCTATATTCTGCGACGATATCTATAACAGCAGCAACAACAATGACAATAAAATTCAGGTATCCCAGGTCCTTGGGAAGGACTCGATGTCTGGATAAAACAAACCAGTCAATAACACCTGCCTGACTATTAAACAAGAGAATAATAATAATTCTTTAATGTCATACAATCAACTATAGCAAAACATGGCATTGGTTAAAGAAGGGGACACTAAAGAAAGAAACAGAAGGTCTCATTTTTGCAGCCCAGGAACAATCACTACGAACAAATGTTATAAAAGCAAAAATTGATGACACAGAAAGACAGTAAGTGTCGGTTATGCAAGGAAGTGGATGAGATGGTTGAGCACCTTGTATGTTGTTGTATGAAAATTGCACAGACTGATTATACGGAAAGATACAATAAAGTTGCTGCTATGATCCACTGGAACTTTTGCAAGAATTACAAATTGCCAGCAAGCAAGAATTGGTGGAATCATCTGATTGAGAAGGTCACAGGAAATGAGGAGGCAAAAATCCTTTTGGATTTTAGAATACAAACTGGTAGGCATTTAGCGCACAATTCCCCAGATCTAACAACTACTACTACAAGAATATTGAAGTCATTGAAGAAGATATGACAAACCAAATGTAATATATGTATTGCACAGGATAACTTTTTGTAACAAATTGAGAGCCTTAATTTTGTAACCAATTAAGGTACTCCAAAGTGGAGAATTTTCCAATATTATATAAAAGAATAATCACAATGCACTAGCTAAACCTTGACACTTTAAAGCTAGCAGTAATAAGAAAATCTTAACAGAACTGGAACATGACATTTGGACCTTAGCAAATGGAACATGTGGACCTTAGCAAATGCCTATGGAAAATAGTTTCATAACTGACAAGCTGAGTGCTCTCGATTTCCTCTTGTAAAACAGATCTGGCTCACAGATACCTTTTGAGGATGCTCTACTGGTCTAGCCTCAGGTACTATGACAAATATAGACAGAGCTACATGCTCTGTTTCTCTGTCCTCCCCATACCAGGGAAAGCAACGCTTTGCAGTCAGAGTGTACTTGCATAGTTTATGCTCTTCTCAGTATTTAAGCTTTCATCAAGCCAAAAAGGTAGACCCTCTGATCCAGCCACAGTAGAAATCATTAGGGGCAACTGGATTATGTATGTACTACAGGTGTTTGGCAACATAATCCAAGTCCCCAAACTGACTTAGGTGCAAATGCACCCACTGTACTGCCCGGTGGATGCCTTTCATGTGCATTTTCCAAGGCACCAAGTAGTGGCAACAGAGATGTTTTGTGATACATGCTGTAGTAAGGACTTTTATTAGGGCCTACAGGTTGCTGCAATAGTAATTCATATCTGTATATTTTTGGAGCTGTATTTCCCATGGATCCTAGCATCTATGGACATTGCCATGCATGCCTGTAACAGAACCCATAGATGCTGTGAGTACTGGTCATAAGCCTTTTCCACTTCTCTGGTAAGCTAAGGAAAAGCAAGAAAGGAGAGGGCTCTTACTGGGTGCTGTGGAGTGGTGATTAGATCCAAGTTCCAGGGGAAAGATTGCCTCTGAATTATAAGCCATTGGAGAGTGGAACTATGCGTCACCCCAGCAACTATATTAGTCCCAGAGACCAGGGAAGTGTGGGTTGAATTCTAAATAGATCCAGATAGTAATGTGGACACCAGGAATCAAGTGTTCCCACAACCCCAATCACTACCAGCTTTAAAAAACAAAACACAACACTGCAGAATATATGCAGTACTAAACACAAAAGGAACAATCACACTTATAAAGGTGTAGGTTCCAAAACACTAACACACACAGTCAGAGCATCAAAAAGAATGAATTCCTCAGATGTTTTCTGAAAGGAAGAAAGAAGCGGATTGATCAAATACTCAATGTTTAAGCAAAACCTGAGCAGTGACAAGAGTTCAAATTACAAGACAACTTAAATTTGAAATGAAAGAGCAACATTCATGAGGAAATGTCCACTGCAAACAAAACCAACACATAGCATCTTTTAAAAACAGCATCAGTAGCACACTGATATTATTTTATACTACTTTTTTTGGCATTCATATCAAAATTGTAACATTACAATGGAACTTGCTTCTTAAAGTTTCTGGGGTGATGCATAGTCCCACTCTCCAATGGCCCTATAATTCAGAAGCAATCTTTTCCTCGGAACTTGGGGTGCTGGTCCATGGCCTCCTGTCTTGGGGCCCCCCTCCAGATAGCACTAGCAATAGCAATAGCAGTTACATTTATATACCGCTCTATAGCCGGAGCTCTCTAAGCGGTTTACAATGATTTTAGCATATTGCCCCCAACATTCTGGGTACTCATTTTACCGACCTCGGAAGGATGGAAGGCTGAGTCAACCTTGAGCCCCTGGTCAGGATCGAACTTGTAACCTTCTGGTTACAGGGCGGCAGTTTTACCACTGCGCCACCAGGGGCTCCTGGGGGTATCCTGGGGGGTCTTCCCTGGAAGCTTACCACCATCCCACACCCCACCAATCTTTGCCATTTTATTTATACCTAAAGTTCTTTAGTTCTTTGCTGGGGGTTGGGGAGGTGAGCCGAGCAGCTGCAAAATGGAGCTGGGCCAAGAGCACTCAGTACTTTGCTGCCACTGCTGGGGCACCTTCCTTGGCTGGCTTGGTTGCTTGGAGTCCTGCGGTCTTCCTCCCCACTCCCAGGACTGGCCTTCCTTCCTCCAAAGGGTGCTCTGCCCAGCTTCTGCAACCAGGAGGGGCACACGATACAGCTGATCAGTCCTAGCATCCTAACAGACGCTAGCAGAGTGAGTTGAAACAAGAGACAAAATGAGCCTCCCTGCCTGCCCAGCCGCTACCTGCTGTGTGCTGCCTTCATGTTTCCTGCTGCTGTTGGTTCTTACCAGAGCTCACCTCCCACCCCAGCCCCAGCCCCGGCAAAGAACTAAAGAACTTTATAAAGAAAATGGCAAAGATCGGGGGGAGTGGCAGCAGGTTTCTGGGGAAGCCCTCCTCCCAGGACATTTGCAAATGCAGGTTTTATTTTCGTATTTCAAAATTTAAAAGGGGGAGGGGTTCGTGGCAGGGGCCTCCGAAGCCCTTTAGTCCGGGGGGCTCCAAAATTACCTAGGTTCGCCACTGCCTATATTAAGCAATCACTTGCATTGTTCTACATTTTGGAGTTGCAACAATGGCTGGGATCAACAGGCACAATTGCTAAATTTTGAATGCTTGAAGCAGAAGAAAGTCCTGGATTTAACACTACTGTAAATCTTTCCTGTACAATCGACTGAATTCAATGAGCATCCAACATTTCTCTGAAAGAGCTGCTGTGATGAAAACCACAAGCATTAAAAAATATTGTAGTAGAAGCTACCACCTAAGTAGTAAGACATAATTTAGGAAGGAACAAGGATGTTTGGTTGATGCTTGTGGTTTCAGTACTAGGTCTGCTATGATTCAATCATCTTGCTTTATCTGGTAGTTCCATTATTGTAGGCCTTATTGAAACAGAAAATAGAAACACATAATGAACTCAAAGGCTCTATATAAACTTGGGATATAATAGTTCAGTGAAAGTGGGATGACTGCTTCATTACAAAATAGCCAAGCAGTATATCATACTCTGAATAAATGCAAATACCCCCAATTAAGTATTTCAAACAATGCTGCCATATTCTTTATATTCTTTTGCCCTCACTCCTTAAGGGCAAAGGATGAAATCAAAGATGGTACAGCAACCAAGACTATGTAAATTTATAAGCAGTCCAGCAAGTCTCAGGACCTTGGTAACTGAAAAACTGACTCTTAACAAATGACTTGGAAGGCCAGAGAAATTTATTCCAGCAGCAAAACACATGTATCCGTCAAAGTTATGCTGGTAGACAATCAAGTCACAGATGGCTCCTTCAAATGATATTTTCACAAAACCATCATGCATATTCTCTTTCTCTCTCCCTCCCTCCCTCTCTCTTGCACTATAGTACAGGACTTGGGTAATAAATAAGCACATTCTGGAAGAAAGGGTGAAGCATCTAGAACCCCATAATTTGAAATCAGCTTGTTTCAGAAACAAATTTATCTTTTTAAAAAAAACCTAATGTCTTGTTTAAAAAGCTTCTGCTCTTGTCGAAAGGTGTATAGCTTAACTCTGAGAAGAAAGATCTTACCAAGGCATAATGAATGTGTGCTGTGGGAGATAAAACATTGACAAAGAATAGCTGAGTGCCTCTGATCCTCTTAGAGCTACATACCTGCTTGCACAGCACCTCTGGCATGAAAGTAATAGCATTTTTCTTCAGTATAGTTTCTGACCTACTGGGTAAGTCTAAAGGTGCCAATGAAGTCCTTTACGTAGTTCCTTGTAATCTGTTGCTCCTGTGACTTCCAGTGAGGCTTACATTATTACTGTACAGTTTCAGATGACTAAATTCAGTTTGCTTTCAATTTGGGAAGAGACATGCAAGGGATTGTCTTGCTCAGACAGTCTACAATGCACCTGATGCTCTGGAAAAAATGGATCATAGAAAAAAAATTAAGCTGCACTTTATGAATAAACGTGTGTGTGTGTGTGTGTGTGTGTTATGGAATACTCAAGAGGAATCCTCAAAGTCTATAGCTCTGACTGTCTTTGAACAAATTTTATAAATATATATGGTATGGAATTTATGTGAATTCTGACAGATCCCAGAGTGATCCAATTGAGCTTATATGAGAGTGAAGCAATGCCAAGGAAGTCCAACACAGATGCACTGGACTTCAGAAGAGGAAACTTCTGAAAAATGAGGGGAGTGCTAAGAAGGAAGTTGAAAGGGAAGGTCAGGAGGGTCAAATCCTTCCAGAAAGCATGGAATGTATTCAAAACCACACTAACAGAAGCACAGTTGGAATGTATACCAAGAAGGAGGAAAGGTACCACCAAGTTCAGGAGGATGTCAGCATGGCTAACAAGTAGAGTCAGGGAAGCTATAAAAGGGAAGAAGACTTCCTTCAGAAAATGTAAGTGCTGCCCAAATGAAAAGAACAGGAAGGAACATAAATTCTGGCAAAAGAATGCAAGGAGACAATAAGGGATGCAAAAAGAGAGTGTGATGAGCATATAGATGATGAGGACATGAAAGGGATTACTAGGGAGGATTGTAGAGAAGCTGAATGAGTTCTTTGCATTTGTCTTCCTGGTGGAGGATACTGATGATATAACTGGTCTGGAACTGAGCTTCTCAGGCTTGGAGGCTGAAGAACTTGGCCAATTTGAGGTGATGAGAGAGGACGCTCTAAACTGTTTTGAAAAACTAAAAATTAACAAATCACCAGGGCCAGATGGCATCCACTCAAGAGCAAAAATATGTAACTTTCCCCTAAAAACAGGTTCTATACCAGGAAAGTAGCTAATGTAACCCCGATTTTCAAAAGGATATCCAGGGGGCTTGAGGAAATTACAGGCTGGTTAGCTTAGCTTCTGGTGTTGGGTACATTGATGGAAAGCATACTTAAGGACAAAATGGTTAAACATATAGAAGAACAGGTCTCGTTGAAGGCGAACCTGCATGGCTTCTGCAAGGACAAGTCCTGTCTCACTGACCTTTTGGAGTTCTTTGAGAGTGTCAACACGCACGTGGATCAAGGTGATCTGGTTGACATAGTATACTTGGACTTCCAAAAAACTTTTGACAAAGTTCCCTACCAAGGGCTATTGAGTAAACCTAGCAGTCATGGGATAACGGAACAGTTTCATGTGTAGATTGGGAACTGGTTGAATGACAGGAACTAGTTGGGAACTGGTTGAAGGACAGAGGATAGGAATAAATGGACAGTTTTCACAATGGAGGGAAGTAAGAAATGGGGTCCCCCAGGGATCTGTACTGGATCAATGCTCTTTAACTTGTTCATAAATGATCTACAAGTTGGGGTAAGCAGTGAAGTGGCCAAATTTGCGGATGACAAACTATTTAGGGTAGGTAAATCCAAAGCAGATTGTGATGAGTTCCAAAAGAATATCTCCAAATTGGGGGAGTGGGTGACAAAATGGAAAATGAGGTTTAATGTAAGCAATTGTAAAGTGATGCATATTGGGGCAAAAGCCCCCAGCTTCACATATACACTGATGTGGTCTGAGCTGTCAATGACTGACCACAAGAGAGATCTTGGAGTCCTGGTGGACAGCTTGTTGAAAGTGTTGACAGTGTGCTGCAGCTGTGAAAAATGCAAATTCTAGCTAGGGATCATTAGTAAAAGGATTGAAAATAAAAATGCTAATATTATCATGCCTTTATACAAATCTATGGTGCGGCCACATTTGGAATACAGCGTGCAGTTCTGGTCACCTTATCTTCAGAAGGACATTATAGAACTTGAAGAAGGTGCAGAAGAAGGCAAGCAAAATGATCAGGGGCTTGGAGCACCTTCCTTATGATGCAAGGCTACAGCATCTGGGACTTTTTAGTTTGGAAAAGAGGTGACTATGGGGGGGGGCATGAGCGAGGTGTATAAAATTATGCATGGAGTAGAGAGAGTGAACAGAGATAAAATTTTCTCCCTCTCTCACAACAGGGTCCATCCTATGAAACTGAAGGCTGGGAAATTTAGGACCAGCAAAAGGAATTACATAAGCTATGTACTGTGTATGTACTTATGTACACACAGCACATAATTAATTTATGGAATACTCTGCCATGGTATGTGGTGATAACCACTAGCTTTGATGCTAGTGGTTAACACTTGGAGGTTTTGGTATGAATGAGCATTCACATATTTATCACAGGAAGACAACAACCTGTTTCTCTGACATCTAAAACAGCTCTGAGACCACTAGCTGAATCTGCAAGGAAAGCTGAAATTATGAAACCTCTCCTAGAGCAAACCTTTTACATCCTATTTGTATAGGATAAATAAAAATATTACGTTTTACAAAATACAATGTTTCTGCAGCTACTAATACCAACCAAGCTTCTATTGATGCTTGTCAAAAATTTCTGCCTGCAGTTACCACTATGGAAAATAAAAGCGCATTGTTTCAATTAATTAAATTAATTAATTAATTACAGAATTGTACTCCTGAATAGATTATACTATACTCTGGTACTATGTTCTAGGTCTTAGACTCCAGGATATATTGTTTAAGCATATTACTTTGAACAGTGGGATCAATCTTTAGGGGGTTGGCTTGTGTTTTGAGGAAGTAGGTACATCTATAATTTTGTACAGGGATGGGGAATAATTGGATGATCTTCAGCTGCTCTTGTATATACCAGGAAACATAGCAGATCTACTTGCTCTTTCGACCACTTTTTAAAAAAAGAGCGCACTCAACCTACTATCAGTAAACATGCAAATGGCCATATTACATCAGTACTGTACACTTCTCTCATTTTCTTCCTCCTTCTCCAAGCTCTGTAAATGAAACACTGCATTACTGTATAGCCTTCACCCTGCACTTTGTATTTTTAAGCCTCTTAAAAATCAAAACAAACAAGATGCAAAAAAAAAAAGTTATATTGAAGACCCCGTTGAAAGCTGCTGTTGCCCAACTAACTTGGTGTAGAATCATAAGGAACCAATACTGTCTTAAATCAAAATGTGGACAAGTTTACATTAAACGTTTGAAAATAGACATAAGTACTTGATGTATACTCAAGAGATCACAGGCAGCAGCAGGAATCTCTACACTGCCTGTGTTCAGACTTTTAAAGGATCTGTTTTGTTTAACACACAATATTTTACAGTTGCTGCTTTTTTATATAAAGTAAAATTATTGTCATTAACCATCACACCCAAGGAACAGAATATATACCAATATTGTACGGTGATCATTTATTATTATTTCTTGTTTACACAGTCAGACAGGTGTTATTGACTGGTTTGTTTTATCCAGGCATAGAGTCCTTCCCAAGGACCTGGGATGGCTGAATTTTATTATCAATATTGTTGTTGTTATTATTATAGATATCGTCATAGAATATTGGCTGTTCCCGGTAAAGTTGCTTTTTGTAATTGGCCGATAGTGATTTCTGTGGCCCCTATGGTGTTGAAGTGCTCTTCAAGATGTTTTGGAATTGCACCTAGGGCACCAATTACTACCTGGATTATTTTGGTCTTCTTCTGCCACAATTTCTTCTTCTTCTGCCATAAAGCCTTTCAATTTCAATTTGTAGATCTTTGTATTTTATGATTTTTTTCTATTCCTTTTTCTTCTATTCTGCTATCCCCTGGTATTGCTATGTCGATTATTTTAATTTGTTTTTCTTTCTTCTCGACTACAGTTATATCTGGCGTATTGTGTGGCAGATGTTTGTCTGTTTGTAGTCGGAAGTCCCATAATATTTTTGCATCTTCATTTTCTACAACTTTTGTAATAATAATAATAAGCAACAACACTGACAATAAAATTCAGCCATCCCAGGTCCTTGGGAAGGACTCGATGTCTGGATAAAACAAACCAGTTAATAACACCTGTCTGACTGTGTAAACAAGAAATAATATTCTATTTACACACAGTCTACCAGATGTTATTGACTGGATTTGGTACTTTAATTATCAGGCTATTATTATTATCCCCCTTGGCGTGGTTGTGGGGCTTGCATGCTCTGAGGAAGGTGAGAGCTATGCCTCACTTGACTGGATTTAATTATTTTTAATTAATTATTTATAATTATTTATAATTAATTATTGACTGGATTTAAGTACTTTAATTATCAGGCTATTATTATTTCTTGTTTACACAGTCAGACAGGTGTTGTTGACTGGTTTGTTTTATCCAGACATCGAGTACTTTCCAAGGACCTGGGATGCCAGAATTTTATTGTCAGTTGTTATAGATATCGTCGCAGAATATAGGCTGTTCCCAGTAAAGCTGCTTTTTGTAATTGGCTGATGGTGATTTCTGTGGCCCCTATGGTGTTGAGGTGCTCTTCAAGGTCTTTTGGAACTGCACCCAGGGCGCCAATTACCACTGGGATTATTTTGGTCTTTTTCTGCCACAGCCTTTCAATTTCAATTTGTACATCTTTGTATTTGGTGATTTTTTCTATTTCTTTTTCTTCTATTCTGCTATCCCCTGGTATTGCTATGTCGATTATTTTGACTTGTTTTTCTTTCTTCTCGACTACAGTTATATCTGGTGTATTGTGTGGCAGATGTTTGTCTGTTTGTAGTTGGAAGTCCCCTAATATTTTTACATCTTCATTTTCTTCAACTTTTTTAATTTTATGGTCCCACCAATGTTTGGCTACAGGTAGCTTGTATTTTTTGCAGATGTTCCAGTGTATCATCCCTGCTACTTTGTCATGCCTTTGTAGTCAGTCTGTGCGATCTTTTGACAACAGCTGATTAGGTGGTCCACTGTTTCATCTGCTTCTTTACAAAGGCGGCACTTGATGTTTGTGGTGGATTTTTCGACTTTTGCTCTTATTGCATTTGTTCTTAGTGCCTGTTCTTGTGCAGCCAGTATTAAACCCTCTGTTTCTTTCTTCAAGTTGCCATTCTTAAGCCATTGCCAGGTCTTGGTGATGTCTGATTTTCCACTTATATTGTGCAAATACTGACTATGCAGTGGCTTATTTTTCCATTTTTCTGCTCGGTTCTTGACTTGTTCTTTCTTGTAGGGCTGCTTTGTCTTATTGGTGTTGAATAGTTTTGCATTACTGACCATTTGAAGTGCATCTTCTTCACTGTCCTTTATATATTCTTCAAGGCCTCTTTTCTCCTCCTCTACTGTTTGATGGACTTGCAGCATTCCTCTTCCACCTGAGCTGCGAGGGAGGTATAGCCTATAGACATCACTGCGGGGGTGCAGAGCATGATTGATGGTCATGATTTTCCTGGTCTTACGATCCAGCATCTCTAGCTCTGCCTGGGTCCAGTCTATTATTCCTGCAGTGTATCTGATAACAGGTATAGCCCAGGTGTTTATGGCTTGTATGGTGTTCCCGCCATTGAGTTTGGACTTGAGGATTTTTCTAACTCTCCTGATGTATTCACTTCCAATTTTTCTTTTAACTTCAGCGTGTGCGATGTTATCCGCCTGGAGAATGCCCAAGTATTTGTAAGGTTCTTTCTCTTCCAGGTTCTTGATCTTGCTTCCATTGGGCAGTTCTATTCCTTCTGTTTTTGTTATTTTCCCTCTGTTCATTATTAATGCAGCACACTTGTCTAGTCCAAACTCCATTGCTATATCGCTACTGAATATATGGACAGTGTTTATTTTATTTTTTTATTTATTATTATTATTATTATTATTATTATTATTATTATTATTATTATTATTTTACACAGTCATACAGGGCTTATTGACTGGTTTGTTTTATCCAGACATCGAGTCCTTCCCAAGGACCTGGGATAACAGAATTTTATTGTCAATGTTGTTGCTGTTGTTATAGATATCGTCGCAGAATATAGGCTGTTCCCAGTAACGTTGCTTTTTGTAATTGGCTGATGGTGATTTCTGTGACCCCTATGGTGTTGAGGTGCTCTTCAAGGTCTTTTGGAACTGCACCCAGGGCGCCAATTACCACTGGAATTATTTTGGTCGTTTTCTGCCACAGCCTTTCAATTTCAATTTGTAGATCTTTGTATTTGGTTATTTTTTCTATTTCTTTTTCTTCTTCTTCTTCTTATTATTATTCTCATCATCATCATCATCATCTCCACTTGCTTGATTACATTCCCTTTCATGTTATTGTAAGTGAAGGATTATCCCAGATACATTAAGACCTCATGACCCCACGCCCACAAAACAACCATCTGGTAGAATCAGTTTGAAGTAGATCCCCATGTGAAATTGGATCCTTGAGATTTCAGACAGGCTTCACTGTCTTCACTTCAATTCAAATTGAACAATAACTGATTTTCACAATTCTGAGCAGTGCTTAAGAATACTATCATTTTCTATGACATTTTTAAATATATGTCAGTCTCCCAAAGGACTTTGTTTTTGAAGTGTACAGAGTTCCTTCGAAACTAAAAGGGTACCATTTTGAAAATATGTGGCGCATAAGCAATTATATTATTATAGGTGTTTTTTTCTGGCAAATGGACTTCACATAATCCCTAAAGACTACCAAGTGTTTGGCTTTGCCAGTCAAACCTGATTTTTGTTTCTTTGACCAACATTGCCCCCCATCACCCATTCACCCACTGAGTTTCAGAAGGTTACTTCCCATCTAGCATAGGAGATCAATGTTGATGAGAGCACGGGGTGGTTCATGCAGAAGACTCTCAAAAACAACTTGCAAAGCAAAACTGTATTGTCTGTAGAATTAAAAAGTAGAAAAATATTGAAAGTTTTCATTTTTAGCTAAGTATTTAGTGAAGTTTGCCCACTTATACATTCAAGAGAAAATTCTGCATAAAAATGTCAATTATTTGATATGTTGATGCTGAACACTATGCTATTCTTTATGTTATAACATTGGTTTTAGCATCAAAAAGTAAATTAAAAAAAATAAGAATCTGGATAACAATAAAAATAATGAGCAGAATAAAGAATTAACCTAAAATCAACTCATCTCTATTTTATTTTTTAGTAGATCATTAAATCTTTACTACTTAAAATGTCAGCTCAAATGATACTTTTGCCTAACATAAAGATGTGAGCACAGTATCTACCCCTCACCCACAAGAGTTTAATCAAGTTCCTTAATTATGTGTAAGGTGATTGCACAAATCACTGTTCTACACGTGGTTGAAAAGTGTGTAGAGGAGCAGTTCAAATTAAACATGCCCCCCACTTGATTATAGAATGGCACACTGTGGATGACACATTCACGCTCACGTCTATCATATGAGACAGTTCGGTTAAGTATTGCCTGAACCAGCCCAAGGATATTAACAGATAAGTACAAGACAGAGGAAGGAGAAGTGGAGATCAAGGAAGCACACACCTCACCTTCCAGAAACAAAATATCATGTGAAGACTTAGAATGTTCTACTGCTCCATATTTGAGGAATTAAAAAAGAAGAAGCCAAAAAGCTAACTTTTCAATTTCTGTCATGAGACATGTACTTATTCAAACTAAATTACTTTCCCAGCTTTGTAAAATTGGTTAGGGATGTGCAAACCAGTTTGATATCAAACCTGTTTGCACTCAAACAGGGCCGGTTTGGATGCTCAACCTCAAACTGAACGTGATTCAGTCCAAGGTCGAACTGAACCTCTCAGGCCAGTTTTGGGCCCTTTCAAGGGTCGCAGGAGTTGTCAAAATAGCATAAAATAAGGTATGACTTACCACCAACAATGATTGCAGTGGATGCTGTACCCCACCCCCCTCCTGAGTCTCCTGTGGCCAGTTCAGCCCATTTTGAGACAGTTTTGAGATGCAACCATATTTCCAATACCCCGACCTGAACTCAAGGGAAGGATCATAATATGATAGTTCTCCAGCATACATTTTTACCCCCTAATACAAAGCATGGGAAGGATATTGTGCATTCTGTAGTGGATCATATATTGCTTTGGATCACATTGCACACCACAGTATACCTTGAAGCATATGCTGCAATCTCTGCCCAAAACTCTGTATCCAACTCCATGATCATTTTTTTGGGGCCTGTTTCTTCATAAAAGTTTAGCACTGGAATTTGAATCATACAAGATTTATGCTTTGAAGAGGCCATTTCTTTTTAGGCATTATTTAAAAATATTTGGCCTTGTCAATCCCAGTTTTAATACCATATATTATCAAGGGATGGATTCATGCATTTCTCCCCATCTTTCTTTGTTAAATTTTCCTTTGCTAGTAGGAGATAGCATGCAAGTGTGGGAAAGGAACATTTAAGGACAGCAGATGACCAGGGTGGGGGGGAAAGAGTATGATTTATAGAGAACAACAGTGAAGAGGAGATAAAGCACAAATAATAGGCAAAATGACAGTCAGTGACAGCCAAATCACGAACCAACTCAATGATGGGAGAAAGTGGGTGATGGGGAATGTGGTAAAATGGCAGATCACTAAAAAGGTGTAGACAGCTGTGATTTTGTATTACACACTTCTTTAAAAAGACAGAAGATTGAAAATAAATGCACCACAGCCTTGTCGCTTAAAGCAGGTTATGGACATCTGAGTCAAAGCCAAAATTAGCAATATTATCCCCCACCCTCACCTGTACAAGTTAGTTGATATTGTTAAAAGCAGAAGATTCGATTGAAGAGGAAAAAATAGCGTGGCACAGCAGACTGGATGCCTGGTGGTGCTATGGGAGGATTCCGCTCTTCAGCAAAATGGGTCCATGGTGTGGTGGCCTCAGAATATGCAACTTCAATTTACATCATTACCTCATATGCCCCTAAAACTTTAGGCTCTTCCAACTTGAGAGTAATCTGGAACATAGGAACATAAGAACACAGGAAGCTGCCATATACTGAGTCAGACCATAGGTCCATCCAGCTCAGTGCTGTCTACACAGACTGGCAGTGGCTTCTCCCAGGTTGCAGGCAGGAATCTCTCTCAGCCCCGATCACCCTATCGCTCTCTTTAAGGAGAAAAAATCCCTTTCCATTTATGGGAAACAAGGTGGCACTTATATCATCAAGTACTACCACTTAATGCGGCTAAGCCATGGCTCCCAGAGGACCAGCAAGAGTGCCCTAAAATCACCTGCAAACAGAAAGCTAGTGAGCGAGGCAAAACATTCAGGGAAACCCACCCACAACTCTTAAAAGTGTGTGTGGTAGCCAAAAGAGTGTGGCAGGGAGTAAGCAAGCTGTTAGAGTGGCCTGATTTGGAAAAACAGACTTGGGAAGATCTAACCTCAGGCTTGAGCAATAGAACCTAGGCGTGTGTCCGAACCGGTCCGGCGGCCATTCTATAGAATGGCCGAACTGCCGGACCAGTTCTGCCCTGGTTGGTCCGGGTCCGGGTGGGGGGGGTATTGCTTTAAGGGCGGGAGGGCTTGTTTACCCCTCCCGCGCCTCTTTGCCCCAGCCAGTGGCCGTAATCTACTGTAAAATTGGGGCGCTGGAAACCAGCCGCCCCAGCCGCCGCCGCCGCTTCCGCCGCGCCCCCCCGCGAGCAAATTAGAGATAAAAAAGGCTACTGCCTACAAGGAAAGGCTACTGCCGCCCGGCTTCCTCTCGGCGGGTAGACCGGGCCTCCGGCAAAAGCTCTATAGGATAAAGAGCTCTAGTGCGCGTGCGCACGCGCCCAAGGCCCCAGTTGGGCCAGAGGCTTCGATAAGAGAGGAGCTCTGTTCGCGAGCTCCTCTCTAAGTTCTTCTAACTTGGTGAGAACTCGTGGGGGGGTGGCGGGTGGCGGGTGGGGGGGCGGCAGGGCGGCAGTAGCCTTTCCTTGTAGGCAGTAGCCTTTTTTATCTCTAATTTGCTCGCGGGGGGGGGGCGCGGCGGAAGCGGCGGCGGCGGCTGGGGCGGCTGGTTTCCAGCGCCCCAATTTTACAGTAGATTACGGCCACTGGCGGGGGCAAAGAGGCGCAGGAGGGGTAAACAAGCCCTCCCCGCCCTAAAAGATAGGCTCCCCTTTGGTGCTGGTCCGGACTGCTCCGGACCATGCACATCACTAATAGAACCTCTTTTCAAGGTCCCAGAAAGAAAACTTCAAGGAAATGGGATGGAACAGGTGCCCTCATACTAGAGAATTGGAACGTTCCCCTTCTCGTAATCAGGTTAGTAAACCTGTATGTCATTTATGCAATGCTCCTGCATAGGAATAGGGAGGGAAGACGTGACCAAGAGGTTCACGTGGATGAGACAGTAAATCTCTTCTGAAAAAGTTTGTATGGTTATGTGCAAAAAGACAAGAGTATCTCTTCTGAACAGCAGTGGGACAAATTGTGGAAATGGACGTCGGATGTAACACCCCCGATTACCTGAAGTGCTTTGAAATCCCCCACCCCCGAGTTACAGTACTACCTGCATATACTTCATAACCTTGTGGGTTTCTAAATCATTGTGTGTAAATATTTGTAGATATATCATGTACAAACAACCACTTTGTATATAATTGTGCTTTGGCAACGTACTGTATGCTTTGGTAGTTTGTTGGTTCAATAAAAAAATCTTGTCCTATCTTGGAGATGCTGGGCGTGGGGCTTGGAACCTTCTGCTCTTCCCAGAGCGGCTCCATCCCCTGAGGGGAATATCTTACAGTACTCACACATCAAGTCTCCCATTCATTTGCAACCAGAGCAAACCCTGCTTAGCTAAGGGGACAAGTCATGCTTGCTACCACAAGACCAGCTCTCCTCTCCTACTCATCTGCTACTCATAACATTTAATAAAACCAAATAAGCATCTTAACACCACTGTGAATACTATTGCTTTACTTCAAACATCAAAAGGCAACCAAACGCATACATCACAACCATATTTATAGGTCTGCAAGCCATATGATTGCTTCACAAGTAGAAGATAATGTAATTTTTGTCCTCAGTGTTAGGTAGCCTGTCACTACTATTATGGAACAAACAGTTACATATACTTCAATATATCTGAAGACAAATGTTTTCTTAATTTGGCCCTTTTAGGCAGGAAAACTGCTAAAAAAGCGGGATTTTACCACTGTTTTTGCCTTAACAAAAACAAGACTACCTTCTTTCCATTATGGAATACATTCCACTTAAGCCCAGCCTATTCTTGCAAAGTTTAGGCTGTTTCAGTGACATGACAGAGGGCCATGGGCTACTCAAGAAAACATTTTTTTTTGTAATGCCACTCATTATTTTCCTAGAGAAGATACCACAGGATACTGAGGTATAATTTAAATAAGCTTTCTAATGGTGGTTCTGATAATCTAGTTTCAAATTCTGACCATTTAAACATAAATAATCAATATGAAGAAATAAAAGCAGGGAAAAGAACACACTACTTGCATGAAGTTTCCATTCTTAAAGCAGAATGAAGATCAAACGGCTTTCGGAAAGGAAAAGGTTAACTTAGGAAGGAGAGTTTGTCAAATTCTCATCACTAATTTATTCTTCCTGTAGACATGGAGGAAATCCACAGTGGCCACAGACATTCCTGACTTGTTTCAATAGTGCTCTTTGTGAAATGAATGTTAATAGCCAACCAAAGTGATCCAAACCACAAACAATAAAAACAGTTTCAAAAGTGGTTCCACTGAAATGCCAAGAAGTCTTCTTCTTTGCAAGATTTATTTCTTACTTTAATTCCCAATTTTTGTACAAAGACAGACTTTTGAATTATCAGAATGTGCATCTTTGTTTAATGTTTATCAGCTAACAAGGAATGTTAGTCATCATTTTGTTAAGTAATGCCTTTTCAGTTGATTTTCTTTAGTAGCAATCTACAGAATCTGCAATTACTGAACTGAATAAACAGGATACAAAATCTTTCTATACAGTCAGTGACACAGGAGCATAAACTTGCCAAACCAACCAAATAAAGTGTGTGTGTGTGCATGCGAGAGAGAATATATTAATATTGAAAGGGCCCACAAGCCTGAAATAGTTTGTGCTGAATATGAAACAATACAAAACATACCAGCCTCCTAGGAACTCCCACATTCCTAAGCTCAGCAGTGAGGGGAGGCTGGCGGCGGCCTGTGTGTGTGTGTGGCCGCTGCTGCAGCCCCCTAGCCCCACCCCCACATCTGACAAAAGGAGAGCACTGCACGTGGACCCGTTTGGGAGGGAGATCGATCAGCCCCACTGTGTTGGCAGCAAGACCAGGAGTGGCTCTCCCTGCAGGGAGGGTCACTCTGGCTGCGCTGACAATGCAATGCAGGCGAATTTCAGCTCCAAATGGGGTCGCGTGGCCTCATTTGGGACTGAAATAATGCCCCCCGTGTTTGATGTCAGATGCGTGGGGCATGTCTGGGGTTGCGCTTGCGACCCCTAATTAGTGGCGGCCCAGGTTCTTTGAACCCGTTCGCTCAATGGTGGCTCCACCCCTGCCTAAACTGACACTTTATAAATTGGGCAAGATATGTGCATGTCTATATTTTCTAGCGCTTTAACATTGAAGTAGTTGAGGAAACAGGAATAAGCAGATCTCTGAAAACAAAAGCTGATCATTCAAAGTATTTACAGGAAATGTAAGTTTAACTTTCACTAGCAGCTGATAAAGTGGGTAAACTTGTTAATCATATGACAAGGAGAAATGTTCCAGTCTAGCTTCGCCCATATATATATATATATATATATATATATATATATATATATATATGATAGATAGATAGATAGATAGATAGATAACTTCTTGACCAACCCCTCCCCCCCCAAAAGGCTTACATAGCAAAATGATGAGAAAATGGTTGCCTGTTCCTAAAGGGCTCACAATCTAAAAATGCAGAATTCCTAACTTCATTGAGCACACTTTTTAATTGAGGCGCACGCAATCAAGTGAACACTCAACTAGGTCTGGAATGCACTCTGGAGTGGTGCAGTCCAGACCTAGGAATACAATCTCATCTGCTGCTTGTGAGAAACGTCCAAAGAAAAATGCAAAAGTCGTCTGCCTTATCTGCAGGTTTTTATCAATCCAGTTCTGGTCTAGATGCCCATTTTGAAAATCGGTACCACATTTGTTCAGACCCTGTGACAAGATACTGTTCACAGTGGAATTTAATCATACTGGAAGTAGCACCAAGCCCAATGACACATCCCAATCCGAGAGGTAGATAGCTTTGTGAATCCTTCATCATGATTTTTAGCAAGCCTCGATCATGCAATTGTATTAAATGAAATAATTTTGGTATGTGAAGGGTTTCCAATTTGAAAATGAAGGGTGCCAGTTAGCAACATTAAATGTTCCACACTTTACATACAACTCTTGTTTCTCATTATCCACACTTTACAGATAGCTTTGCTCAATTTATATGAGTTATGAATGTATCTACACTTGCCACAAAGAAAAGGGCATGGAAAGTTGCAAGCTGATTGAACTGGACTCTATGACACAGAAAAGTGAAGCAAACAAAAAACAAAAATGCAACCACAAGATGATAACAATTGCATTTTGGATTTGTTTGCAGAGATGACGACACAAAATATGCAATTACATAGGCCACACCTTTAACAGGACACAAGAGCAATCAGAAACAAAGAACCAGGGTGGAGGAGAAGCTGTCTTAACTCAACAATCCGAGGGAAACTGTCTAGCTACAAATGTTTCCAGAGGCACTCCATCTAAACCAGCAACTTCAGAATTCTGGAACAACAAGGTGAACACATCCATGTATTCCCCATGACAGCTCTTCTCCTTTGCTGCTGACAGATGACATCCAAACAGAGCTGAAACCTATGCATATATGGTTACACTGGAATAACCAGTGTTGCATCCATCAGCATACAACCCTTGCCCACTTACCTCAGGTAGGCTGACTTCTCCTCTTCCTTTGTGCTGTGAAGTACCCCTAAGCTTCACCCAATGCCCTCAAACCACTGCTGGCTTTGCTTACTCCAGGCACCAAGGCCAAAGGTAGAGGGAAACAATGGAATACCTATATATTCATCAGATTCTATACCCTGAACAAATCCTCATCAAAGTATTAAAGAAGATATGAAGATGGCCTTGTTACAGCCTCTCTGGCTGCTTTTGTCATACTAGTCTCAGGCAATACGGTATCACTAGCTCTGCCAGCTATGGCCCACCTCCCTTGCATCTTCGGTTAAGTTTCCAGCTACCAATCCAACAACCGACTCCCAAACCATTACCCTCACTCTTGCTGCCCACACAGAGACACCTCAATCATCTGCTCAAGCCTTACATACTACAACCACTGCACCACTGAGGGGCAGAGTCCCCACTACCACCCATAGAGATATTTTCTGCTCCAGAACCTCCCAAACTCCTAAAAAAGCTAGTCTACCGCATGCCTGCTTCAAGATCAGCTAGACCCACCACAAGTCTACCTTTGATCCCTAAGGAAGCAGCTTCTGTTCCAAACAGTCAACCTCATAATAAAGTGACTCTGCTGCTATCAATGTTTCACTCCAACTAGCCACTGCCAGCAGCAGTTCCCTTGGCACCTCTACCACCTCATCACCAGCATCACATGATCCACCACCCTCTTTTCCTTATTGAGCTTTTCAAACAATATGACAACAGAGTCCTCTGACTTGCTGGCAGCCCATAAGGAAGGCCCTTCCCCCACTTATAAATTCCCAGGACAAGCCCAGAATCCCCAACCAGTGTTCCCTCTAAGGCATGTGCACACACTCATACTTTTTTGATGTCCACTCAATTTTAGATCCTGCTCAGGTTTAATCAGGAAGGTCCCACTCTGAATGCATGTGCACACACACAGCCTTGATACTGCTGCCCAGAACAAAACTCATTCCACACACAGATTAAAAACATTAGAGAGAACACTGCCCAAACCACAAGAAACTACCCTCAAGGCCCAGAGTGCCCCAATCAGTCCACGTGCCCATTCCAAACAGATGAAATGAGGCTGAGCATCTCCTTGAAGTGAGAGAATGTGTCACAACCTATCAAACTCCAACATGCAAAACACCAGATGGGTTGCGCCTACATAAACTTTCCCCAGGGGTGGTTCATTAATGAAGTGGGGTGAGGCGATGGCCTCAGACAGCACATGCGCTTGGGGCAGCAAGCAGGAACATCGCACCTCATCTCTTCTCCCAGCTGTTGCCTCACATGGTGTTACCAAATGCTCCCTGCCTCATCTGCTTGCCTCCTAAAATTCCAGTGTGACAGTGAGGTATGGGGTTCCAAAAGAAGCAGCTTCATTTTTACCAAGTTGCCCACTTTGCTGCTGACCTACATCAACCTACAGGTGTGACAGCTGTCAGTGACTAGATAAGAACATAACTTCTAGTTTCCTCCCTTGCCAATCTACAGTTTAAATGTAAAAGAAAGAACATTACAAATACTTGGGCATTCTCGGGCTGATAATATTGCACACACTGAAGTTAAAAGAAAAATTGGAAGTGAATACATCAGGAGAGTCCAAACTCAATGGCAGGAACAACATACAAGCCATAAACACTTGGGCTATACCTGTTATCAGGAATAATAGACTGGAACCAGGCAGAGCTAGAGATGCTAGATCGTAAGACCAGGAAAATCATGACTATCAATCATGCTCTGCACCCCCGCAGTGATGTCGATAGGCTATACCTCCCTCGCAGCTCAGGTGGAAGAGGAATGCTGCAAGTCCATCAAACAGTAGAGGAGGAGAAAAGAGGCCTTGAAGAATATATAAAGGACAGTGAAGAAGATGCACTTCAAATGGTCAATAACAAGAAACTATTCAACACCAATGAAACAAAGCAGGCCTACAAGAAAGAACAAGTCAAGAACCGAGCAGAAAAATGGAAAAATGAGCCACTGCATGGTCAATATTTGCACAATATTAGTGGAAAATCAGACATCACCAAGACCTGGCAATAGCTTAAGAACGGCAACTTGAAGAAAGAAACAGAGGGTTTAATACATGACAAAGTAGCAGGGATGATACACTGGAACATCTGCAAAAAATAAAAGCTACCTGTAGCCAAAGATTGGTGGGACCATACAATTGAAAAGGTTGTAGAAAATGATGCTGCAAAAATATTATGGGACTTCTGACTACAAACAGACAAACATCTTCCACACAATACACCAGATATTAGGGATGTGCGAATCGATTCGGACACAAATCGATATGTACCCGAATCTAGCTGATTCGGAGACAAAATGAATCACCCCTGTGGTCCATTGGCTAGATTCGGGTACAAATTGAATTGCGGCTGATTCGATTCGAATTGATTCGGGTTTTGGGTCTGTCCTATTAATTTCCTGATTCCCAGTTTTCATTTAAAAAAAAAAAAAGCTAAGCTCTAGCCCTTATACAGGTGAAACTCGGAAAATTAGAATATTGTGCAAAAGTCCATTAATTTCAGTAATGCAAATTAAAAGGTGAAACTGATATGAGAGACAGATGCATTACATGCAAAGCGAGATAAGTCAAGCCTTAATTTGTTATAATTGTGATGATCATGGCGTACAGCTCATGAAAACCCCAAATCCACAATCTCAGAAAATTAGAATATTACATGGAACCAAGAAGACAAGGATTGAAGAATAGAACAATATCGGACCTCTGAAAAGTATACAGTGTACTGTGCTTGATTGGCCAGCAAACTCGCCTGACCTGACCCCATAGAGAATCTATGGGGCATTGCCAAGAGAAGAATGAGAGACATGAGACCAAACAATGCAGAATTGCTGAAGGCCGCTAATGAAGCATCCTGGTCTTCCATAATACCTCAGCAGTGCCACAGGCTGATAGCATCCATGCCACGCCACATTGAGGCAGTAATTGCTACAAAAGGGGCCCAAACCAAGTACTGAATACATATGCATGCTTATACTTTTCAGAGGTCCGATATTGTTCTATTCTTCAATCCTTGTCTTCTTGGTTCCATGTAATATTCTAATTTTCTGAGATTGTGGATTTGGGGTTTTCATGAGCTGTACGCCATGATCATCACAATTATAACAAATTAAGGCTTGACTTATCTCGCTTTGCATGTAATGCGTCTGTCTCATATACCAGTTTCACCTTTTAATTTGCATTACTGAAATTAATGGACTTTTGCACGATATTCTAATATTCCGAGTTTCACCTGTAGAAGTGGAGTTATGGAGCAAAATGTGTGGTCACTATTTTTCAAGTGTTCCGATCCTTTGTGTATAACAACTTTCAATCAATGAATCCTTATGAGGATTCCTTACACACCTTCATTTCTTCTATTCATTTTGACTGTCTTTTAGACAGTGCCAATTGTCAACAGCCATGTGCCAACTACACCCCACCCAGCCCTTTGTCCAGTTCCTCTGCAATTTGGGTGGTAGCCTCCACCCATTAGGCACTTAACTTAAAATGAGTAGTACCTCACTGCCTTGTGGGTGGGAGTGGGGTGTAGTTGGCACATGGCAGCTGACAATCTGAACACTTGAAAAATAGTGACCACACATTTTGCTCCATAACTCCACTTCTATAAGGGCTAGAGCTTAGCTTTTTTTAAAAAATGAAAGCTGGGAATATGGGGAAATTAATAGGACAGATCCAAAACCCGAATCGATTTGATTCGGTTCAGCCGCGATTCGGATCCCAATCGAATTTGGGGTGATTCGGATGGGTCAGATTCGGAACCAAATCGATATTCGGTTACAAATCGAAACACAAAAAATCCAAATTGCACACCCCTACCAGATATAACTGTAGTTGAGAAGAAAGAAAAACAAGTTAAAATAATCGACATAGCAATACCAGGGGATAGCAGAATAGAAGAAAAAGAAATAGAAAAATATCACCAAATACAAAGATCTACAAATTGAAATGAAAGGCTGTGGCAGAAAAAGACCAAAATAATCCCAGTGGTAATTGGCGCCCTAGGTGCAATTCCAAAACATCTTGAAGAGCACCTCAACACCATATGGGCCACAGAAATCACCATAAACCAATTACAAAAAGCAACTTTGCTGGGAACAGCCTATATTCTGCGACAATATCTATAATAACAGCAACAACATTGATAATTAAATTCTGGCATCCCAGGTCCTTGGGAAGGACTCAATGTCTGGATAAAACAAACCAGTCAATAACACCTGTCCGACTGTGCACAGAAAGAAGGAAAGAAAGAAAGAAAGAAAGAAAGAGCAATAGTCATATTGTGCAAAGCCAATGCATCACATTGCCAAATCTACTAAGCATTAGGGATGTGTGAAGAGGTTCAATGTTGAACCTGGGTCATCACCTGGCCATGCAGAGGCCCAATGGGCATGCGCAGCAGCCTCCAAAATGGTCACCACCACAGGGGTAAGGCCAGGAATGGGATGAAGACCACCCGAACCAGGTGATTTGGCACATAATGGCGGCTGGGGGGGGGAGGGTGAACTTCTGCAGACCCCCCTGCAGCTGAATCTAAGCCCCCAGACTGGGTGGCGGTGAATAAAAATTTATTTTTTAAACTATTTTTTTAACTCAACCCCCCCCCCCCCCCGGACCGGACCAAACCAAACTGGAGTGAGTGAGTGAGTGTGTGTGTGTTCAGGGAGTGGCAAAACCAAACATGCCCATTCCAGTTCAAGTCCAGGCTACCCGGTTTTGTGCGCATCCCTACTAAGCATACAGCCAACTAATGTAAAAATACTTTGTATTAAAAAGTTATGATTAAAACTGTCATGGTGCAATGCACATTAAAAACTTTTAAACAGCAAAAGTCAATAAACAGAAAAACCTATGGTGCAAGGACTGCATGATTTACTGCCTCATTACATTAAAAGACAGAGAATAACCCTTGCATAGGACTTTCATCTCAAAATGTTTTAATGGCCAGTTATACAGCCCTCTCTTTTATACTGGAGCTGCCAAACTGAAGAAAAAAGCATATGGCAACTCTCAGAGGGTGGGACTTGGATCGGCGGCCACCAATTACTGGCTCTATGAGCGGCTGCTTTGGGTTGTTGCCCCTAAAAATGAGCAGCCTTTTAACAGATAAGTTCAGTCAGTAATGAAAATTGGGAAGGTTTCACAGAAAACATTCATATTTGTTTGTTGGTCATGTTTATCATAAGATTTCCCATTACCTTTCATCTCTAGGAAGAGATGTTATGCTTTTTAAGTAGTTGATTGCATGAATAGTTTACACAAACTACCCATGGAACAACATTTCAGACTGCATACGAATTGTTTTACTGTTAACTAAAAAAAAAAAAGCATAAACATCAAGGACAAAAAGTTGCTTTGTTCAATCTATTTAAAAAACCCAACAATTTACCGACTGCTTACTTTATAAGTAGGGTGCAGTGCATGAAAATGCCAACAGAACTTAGTCCCTAAAAGCATAATATTCATGCATGAACACGAAAGTTTACCTGTTTTAGAAGATCAAGGATGAATTACTGTTTCGGTCCATTCCCTTGACTATGCACTGGAGTAAATACTCTAACTGGTAAAGGGTGGCATAATGAAGCAGCTATTCTAGGACACATTTAAGCAGACATTTGCAAACTTTCCAAGGTGGCAACTAGAATCTAATTAGCACAAAAGGTCAATTCCTTGACATCATTTCTGAAGGCAGAGCTGTGCTTTAAGAAGCTTAGATGAAATATGCAAAGCTAATGAAAGACATCGTATCAGACTTCTCCTATTGAAGATTTTGCTGCAGTCACATCAAGGCCTGTTCTGGCATGAAGAGAAGAGTGCAAGTTACCCTGCTTCCTAATTCCCATCACTATGTAAGGAGTGCTATTCTGAAAATGCTCTACTGGCATACAAGAGGAACAAAAACTGGAATAGTCAAGGGATTAACCCATCCTACCACTTGCTTGCTCTTGAGGCCATAGTTAGTAATAACTAGGATCTGGTTATTTTACAACTCGTACTCTACTTTTGTAGGGCTTCCTCATCCTAGCAGACTGAATGCTTCTTTTGAAGAGCAAAGTAGTACACCCTAAAGAAGGTGTGACTTTGTCAAGCCCATGTGTCAAAACCATGCATCAATTTTAGGATTTTCAGCCTAACCCTTTAGCACAAAATGCTGAGGCAGGAAGTGGAATAAGCCACTGGGACTCTCACATCCATGCGCTGCATGTGGAAGCCACAATTTCATTTGTCCCTTTCCACTCAGAGTTGATAGCAAGCCGATCCGAACTGATGTATTGAGACTCCTTTGAACATTTCACTTCCTTACCTGGAAGGTGAAGTCTAAAATGAACAATGGTTCTAGCTTCAGCATCTCTTCTCCCTTTTGCTTTTGATCAGTATATATCCATCCATGCACTGGCATCAGCTAATGCTGCTTTTGCAGGTGCTGAGGGAGAGAGGGGCTTGCTTCTCTTCAGACTGTGCCTGAGGATTTTTTCTTGGCCCTCTTCCAAAATCATCAGGAATACAAGTGAAAGGAGGGAGAAAGCCCCCGGGCTTTTTCCCTGCTGAAAGGGCAGCTGCATACAACAGATGTGAAAAACCTTCACAAATAATGGCCATAAGAATGGTTTACAATGGAAAATAGTAGGTGTCCTAACAGTAATGAAGCTTCGCTATTTCTTCAGCTCTGACATCCAATCAGATAAACTTTAAAATCCTTTGTTGAACAAGAATTACCACCATTTGTATGACTTAACTATTTAGGCATTTTTGGCTATTTCTAATGCTACAGGATTGGTGTGTGTGCGAGCGAGAGAAAGAGAGAGTTACAATACAGTATATGTGCTTTCAGTGGACAGTTGTGTATACTAGACAGAACTGCCATTTTTCCCACAGAGAGAACCATTATATCCAAAGCAGTTATATATTGTATATTGCCTTTGTCACAAAGAACAAAATTTAGTTCCAAAAATATGTCTTGGTGGTTTTATTAAGAAAAGCTTTTGAATTTCCAACAGGAATGAAAGTTGAAAACAAATCTGTACATAAAATGATATTAACACATAATCATACTACTGAACTGAGAAACAAATTTTGGAATTCTACCAGAGCAAAAGGGACCATTTTGGGGACACAAATGCTAGACTGCAAGAACTTATACCTATAGAAACTGCTGCCTAGAACTTTCCACTGTAAAAATCATGGGTCTGGCATAGCTTGTATCAGTCCCATTTCAATACAAGCCAGGTCCAGTGGTAATAGTTTCCTTTTCTCTATTGTAGTAACATGATTCTTTCCTCAGTAAATAGCTAATGATGATCATCTCATGAATATTTTTCTGTTTCTCAGAATTGTTCATTTTGGGGAAAGTACTCCATCTTTGGGAGTACTGTAATGATGCATGACCCCTGAAAATGCAACAGAAAGTGTCAGGGAAATATTTCCCAATGCTCAAAATGTGCTGCTAAGACCACAACCAAATTCTGTCTTTCATGAGCAGAAGAGCTTCTGATTGCACAAGAGACACATCAATTTTTACTGCCCTCCTCTTCCCTTTTTAGCCTCCTGCACCAGCAAGATGTTCATGCTGGGGACCAGAAGGAACAGGATGGTATGTGGCATGGGAGACTGGATAGGGAAGCAGTAATTTGGCAAATGCAGCTCCCATACACCATGAGTCAAGTTCTATCCAACCCTTCCTCCCTATCACTATCAGAATTGAGTGAGTCTGTGCCAGAAGGTGTGATTTCCCCTCCTCTTTTGTCCAGGTGATTGCTCAGCAATCTCCCTTTTTTGAACGTCCTTTGTTATGGAGAATACAGGAAAGCACCACCAAGACAAAATCATAACTAATATTTACACCTCATCAGGAGCCGTAATTTTTGAAGTCATCAGGAAACTGCCAAAGGGGACCATCACAATAGAGTCAGGACATGCTTTTGCTTATAAGAACCCCCTTCAAACATAGGCTCACCCTTTTGCTTTTGGGCTCACCCTTTTGCTGTTGTCATCATGTCTGTCACACTTGCTGCTCATACACCAGCGTGCACCTTGCCATCGCACACTGCCTGGGTATACGCCGATGAGCTTGCTCTGTGTTTGAACTCCCCGAAGAGAAGGATTCCCACCAGTTGTGAGATCTACACAGCTCTCCTCTTCTCTCTCTCTTTCACCCTTAGACCTCTATCCCCCTTCCTAGTATAGCAATTTGCTAACGTGCCTAACCAACCACTTTTTCATTTCCTGTACCGTGATCAACCCTCAATAAAACAACACTTTTCAAGTCACGTCTCCATCTTTTTTTCCAGTGCATCCATGTTGCAGCTGCCTGACCTGCACAGCTCTTAAGGTATTTTTTATTGCTGTTCACAAGGTCTGGACCATTTGATGCTAATTTACCCCACTTCAGCCAAATCATAATCATAGAGGGTGGTAGTGAGGGTAACATGCCTCCTGCAAACCTCATATGTTAATTCTACATAGTGCATAAAGGTATATCATAGCAGGCAGAGGGAAATTATGCTTATTCTGCACGACTGATCGAGCTAACTTGATATCAAGAAAAAAATGATGTAGTCATCAGTTAGCAATGCAGATGCACGTATTCTGAGACATGCCATCAGATGAAAGAAAAATAGAAAACCAATTGTTTTGTGTCACTGACAGTTTTAACCTTGTGTGGAAAACAGCAAATGAAAGCATCAATGTGCATTTGCAAAAAGACAATAGTCATTTTATCACAAGAAAGGGAACCTTATGTTACCAGTGTTTACTACATGTGAGCACTGTAAGTTTTTCCCTTAGGGGATGGGGGCTGCTCTGGGAAGAGCATCTGCATGCTTGCATGCAACAGATTCTAAGTTCCTTCCTTGGCATCTCCAGGATAGGGCTAAGAGAAACTCATTCCTGCAGCCTTGGAGAAGCCACTGCCAATCTGTGTAGACAATACTGAGCTAGATGGACCAATGGTCTGACTCTTATGTTCCTATATCAGCAACTGCCACTATATGTGTAGAATACATATATTTTACAGAAGCCATGTTCTGCATCTCCAGCCACTGCAAGAATAAGAGATCTTGACTGGGGATGATTGCACTGCAAATGCAAAAGCAAAACGTGGATTCTTCTGATCTGTCCTTGTATAGTCAGGTAGCTAATAACAATCTTTGGAAAAACCATGAGCTCAGCAGAAATGGTGAGATGATAGACATTTTGCATTCTTCCTCAAATTAGATCTCTGAATGGCCCCAAGAAACTGAAATAAGCATCTAAGACAGGGCTGCTCAACTTTGGCCCTCCTGCAGATGTTGGCCTACAACTCCTATAATCCCTGGCTATTGGTTATTGTGGCTGGGGATTATGGAAGTTGTAGTTCAAAAACAGCTGGGTGGCCTAAGTTGAGCAGGCCTGATCTAAGGCTTGGTTCATCAATTACTAGTTTACCACATTCTTTTCCCAATGTGTAGAACTAAGTGAGCACCGTTCTCCTCCCTCCATAATGCACACCCTGTAAGTATGAAATGAGAAATATTTTTTTTACAAGTCCATTCACACACATACCCCAACCTTATACATCAAACTCTTACTTCAGACTGTGGAGACCACAATAGAATTAACTATATTTTCTACTCACTTTCCTTTTCCACTCACTTTCCTTTTCTCTCAACTTGACTTAGGATGAATACTGAAACCTTTAACCTCAATTCTTCAAATTCCATATCATGTTTATAAACACAAAGAAGAATGCATTTCATTAATGGAGAAATAGATTTTTAAAGAGTCAGAACTTAGCATAGTGCATATTTAATTGTTCAGATTTTTACCTATGTTTATTTGGAACACACACACACACACACACACACACACACACACACACACACACACACTTACTGCATCAACTTCTGGATGCTTCGTAAAAATTACTAGGCTGCTTACCCCGATCAGCAACTAGTTTTAGTTGGGAAACACTTTGAAAAGGAGATGAACAGTTGGTCATGTTGGTCTCTGGGTAATCTAGGAGAGATCATATTACTTCTGTGATGAAAGAACTGCACTGGCTGACAATAGGCAAAATACAAGGTGCTGGTTATTACTTATAAAGCCCTAAACAGCTTAGGCCCTGGATATTTAAGGGAATGTGTTCTTCACCATGAGCCTCACCACCTGTTAAGATCATCTGGAGAGGTTAGTCTGTGGTTGCCATCAACTCGTTTGGTGGCTACTCAGGGATGGACCTTCTCCATTGCTGCCCCTGGACTTGGGAATGAGCTCCCTGTTGAAATAAGAGCCTCTTCATCTCTGGCAACTTTTAAAAAGGCACCGAAGACACATTTATTCACCTAGGCTTTTAATTAAATTTGTGTTTTTAAATTTTTAATGTTGATTTTAAATGAGTTTAATGTTAATAATTTTAATTTTTAAATGATTTTAATTGTTTAATTTAGTTTTGATTTTAATTGCTTTTGTTTTGATGACAACCACCCAGAGTCATTTTTGGAAGAGTGGTATATACTGTAAACAAAACAAAACAAGCTTGGAGGCTGAAGAACTGGGCCAATTTGTGGTGACAAGAGTGGATGTGCTAAACTGTCTTGAAGAAACAAAAATTAACCAATCACCAGGGCTAGATGGCGTCCACCCAAGAGTTCTGAAGTAACTCAAATATGAAATTGCTTATCTCCAAGCAAAAATATGTAACTTGTTCCTACAATCAGGCTCTGTACCAGAGGACTGGAAAAAAGCTAATGTAAATTAGTGAAAATGTAAGTTTTCACAATGGAGCAAAGTAAGAAATGGGGTCCCAGTTCTCTTTAACTTGTTCATAAATGAACTAGAAGTTGGGATAAGCAGCGAAGTGGCCAAATTTACAGATGACACTAAACCATTTAGGGTAGTGAAATTCAGAACAGATTGTGAGGAGCTCCAAAAGGAACTCTCGAAACTGGGGGAGTGGGCAACGAAATGGAAGATGGAAGTTCAATGTAAGCAAGTGAAAAGTGATGCATGGGGACGAAAAACATGGGGACGAAAAACACCAACATCAAGTATACACAGATGGGATCTGAGCTGTCAGTGACTGACCAGGAGAAAGATCTTGGGATCAGGGTGGACAGCTCGTTGAAAGTGTCAACTCAATGTGCGGCAGCTGTGGAAAAAAGCCAGTTTCATCCTTGGAATCATTAGGAAGGGGATTGAAAATAAAACTGCTATTATAATGCCCTTATACAAATCTATGGTGCAGCCACACCTGGAGTACTGCATATGATTCTGGTCACTATATTTTAAGAAGGTGCAGAAGAGGGCAATCAAGATAATTAGGAGTCTAGAGCACCTTCTTTAAGAAGTAAGGCTACAACACCTGGGTCTTTTTAGTTTAGGAAAAAAAGGCGACTGAGAGGAGACATTATAGAGGTCTATAAAATAATGCATGGTGTGGAGAAATTTGATGGTGATAAGTTTTTGTCCCTCTCGCATAATGCTAGAACCAAGGGTCATCCCTTGGAATTGATTGCCAGGAAATTTAGGACCAACAAATGGCGGTACTTTCCCCCCAGAATGCATAATCAACTTGTGGAATTCTCTGCCACAAGATGTGGTGACAACCAACAACTTGGATGGCTTTAAGAGGAATTTGAATAACTTCATGGAGGACAGGTCTATCAGTGGCTATAGGCAAGATGCCTCTAAATACCAGTTGCAGGATAGAGGGGATGCCCTCTCCTCTTGCCTGTGAGCAACCCAAAAGCATCTGGCGGGCCACAGCGCAAAATAGGATGCTTGACCAGATCAGCCTTGGACCTGATCCAGCAGGACTGCTATGTTATTCTATCATTTCCCCCTAATTTGAGATGTGAACTAGTTTACAATTAAATGATGTAGTGTTAATAGCTTAATCAGATACTTTTAGTAATTTTTACATCCCTACTAGGCGTGGTCCTATACAAATTATTCCATCACTATGCTTATAATGAGTTAAATTTCAAAATGATACATTGTGGTACAGAGAAAATACTATGACCAAAACATGGAAATAAGAAAGTATATTTAGATACCACATTCCAAATCCTGTTACTTCTAAGTAAGCCTTCTAAAACTAGCACATTTTTCCTCTCATAGATCATAAATCATGTGACCCAGCCAAGGGATTATACTAACTACAGATGTTTTTGTGTAATAAAATAATCCATTCAGCTACAGTATTTTGACACCAAATCGTGCTCAAACTAAACTACCCTTGTCTAATGGCTATATGCACGTAATATACTAAGATTGTTCATTCCCATGGTTTCCATTTCGCTAACATAATTCTAAGAGACTTTGAAGCTAGCAGAAACATGTCACAAGGCAAGGACAATAGGACTAAAATCCAAATTTTAGCGGTAATGACAAGTTTAAGGCATTTCAAACATTCCGAGTTGATTACTATTCCTTTAGGAACCAGCTGTCTTTGCAATTCAACATTCTACAGAAAAATTTGCATGTAATACCTTATCTTAAATAAACAAACAAACAAATAAATAAATAAAAGCAACAAAAAAACTCACTCAAGGGTTTCAAAATTCTTAATTTTAGTGTTAATTCTTGGTAGTTTTTTTTATTTCTTTCAAAAACAGATAAAGTAAAGCAAGATTGAATGGCTCAACTGCAACCAAAGTCTTTTAAACTTGCCTTGTGCTTTGGAAATATATTTGTGAGATTTGGACATTTTTGCTGGGATCCACACACCAGTTAGTTTGCTCAAAACAGCCTCCTCAAATTTTTTTAAAAATCCTAAGGTTCAGTTTTGCTGGAAGCTAGTCTGCGTGGTGCATGAATGAAGATGGTTAAAACTAGTATGTAGGATCAAGAATGCTTTGAGAGGAGCATAAAACAAGTAGAAAATGTTACTGATACTAAGCAAGGGATAGGCATTATATCCCTAAACAATTCATCCTGTTCTTTGCAACTTGACAATTAAAGTGGATGTGTAGCATTTTTATTTTCTTTAAACATCCTTTTCAGCATGTTACACATCAGTATAATGCCTTTTACTGTCAGAATCAATATGAATTAATCATTGCACCAAACTAGTTTTTGCAGTTGTTAGAAGCAAAATTTGTGTGTCCCTTATGTAGGGATTAAAACAACTTCCCACTCCTTAAGTTTCAGACATCTGAACTATACTTTGAAGTTTTTCTTGTAAGATAAACATACCAAACTATTTCCCCTTGCAGCAAGTCTCCTAATACCCAGCTATTAACACTATAAGCACAGGATCTGAGAATGGGTCTGAAATCCCACCTGGTCAGGAACGCCTTTTCAATCTTGGACTGGCCCACAGGGCAACAGGGCATATTCCCGGTGCGCCCCAACCGCAGAGCACCCCTGTGCCCCACCACACTCGGCAGCAGTGAATACTCCCACCCTTAAGCACCCATAAAGTTACTTAAGCACCCATAAGTTACTCATAGGATTGCTTGTTTCTGTTCGGAGGCATGTAAAATAAGGTGTCTGCAAACTGGTTTATTTGTAGTGTTTATTTGGTCATTGACCGTAAATAAATGAGTTCCACATATTGCTGCTAACTCAGCCCAAGTCCCCGGATGACCTCTCCCAGCAGTTTCATTTAGATGTTGAACAGCATGGGGGACAAAACCAAACCCTGCAGGACCCCACAGGCCAATGGCTAAGGAGCTGAGAAGTTGTCCCCCAGCACCACCTTCTGGATCCTCCCCCAAGAAAGGACTGAAGCCACTCCAAAGCAGTGCCTCCAGTCCCCATATCTGAGACTCAGTCCAGAAGGATACCATTGTTGATGGTATTGAACACCACTGAGAGATCCTGCAGAACCACAGCGAGGCACTCCTCCTGTCAAGTAGGTCATCCTGGTGTAGGTCATCCACTAGGGTGACCACGGCAGTTTCAGTCCCATATCAAGGACAAAAGCCAGATTGAAAGGGGTCTAGATAATCTATATCATCCAAGACCATCTGCAACTGGGAGGCCACCACACACTATCACCTTGCTCAAAAAGGGACAGTTAGAAACAGGTCTGTAATTGTTCAGGTTGGAGGAATCAATTCAGGGCTTTTTAAAGTAGTGGTGAGACTCCTTGAGGCATGATGGCATCCTTCCCTTGCTTAATCAAAACTGAGTCTACTACCAACTCACTGTACCATCCCTAGCACATTTTAAGAGCCATGAAGGGCAAGGATCTAGGCAGTGATTCCCCCACGCTGCTCAGGATCTCATCCACTTTCTCACGCTGCACCAACTGAAAAGGAGCCAACACAATAGTACCAGATGGTACTTGAGGCATGTCAGCCAGAACTGCCAAAATCCGGTGTCCAAATCGGCACGGATGCAAGTGACTTTATCTGCAAAGTGGCATGCAAATTGGTCACAGGAAGCTATAGATGGTTTCTTCACCACCTCCACCTAGTAGTCCCGAAAATGGGTTCTAACAAGTATTCGGTCAGATTTGTCACGACTCTTCCTACAGTATCGTTCCAGCTGCTGTCTGAGTTGTTTCATTGCCCTAAGCTCCTCAGAAAACCAAGGATCAGGAACTGGCTCCACAAAGCTGTAAAGAGCAAGGGTTGTTTAGGAGCAATAGCCTGGGATGTCAATAGCCTGGGATGTCTCAACATTCCAGCGATTCACCAGGAGCTCGACAGAGGTGCCAGCTCTGGACACTGGAAACTCCCTGAGGGCTGTCTGGTAACTGAATTGATCCATAAGCCTCCAAGACAAATTCAAGACCATTCAAATTATTCCACCAGTCTTGCAGAGGGTAGATGGAGCAGTCAAACTAAATCCCACCAGAAAATTATCTGAACATGACAAGGGAGTAATCTCAAACTCCCTCACCTCCAGCTCATTCATTCCCTGGTCAGAAAAAAACAGATCCAAAGTATGTCCTGCCATGTGGGTAGGGCCTGATATCAATTGAGATAGGCCCATGGCTGCCACAGTGGCCATGAAGTCCCATGCCACCACTACTAGAGGCGACTCAGTGTGGATGTTTAAGTCATTCAAGACAATATGTCTGGGGAAACCCATTGCCATCTCTGAGACCACTCCTGTCAGCTCAGGTAGGGAGACTGAAGTGCAGCAGTGGCGGTTGGTACATCAACAGAATCCCTAGCCTCTCTCGGAGACCCTCCCTCAAGGTGATTGGTGAAATCTGGAGATTGCCTAACTGGGAACTTGGAAAGGGAAAAGGTCATGTGATAGATGACCACAACACCCCCTCCCCAACCCTCAAGGTGGGGTTGCTGCAGCATCAGGAAACCTGGAGGACAAAGCTGAGAGAGACCAACCCCACCCAGCTCATCCAACAGGTCTCCATCACACATACCAGGTCAGTATGTTCATCCACAATCAAATCATGGATGAGAGATGTTTTAGCATTTACTGATCTGGCATTCAACAGCAGCACCCTAATTCTTGAGAGAGTATTCCCAGAGCTCCCTGGGGCTGCAGGATTAGGAGAAGAGCCAGAAAAATGAACAGACTTCAATTGTTTGGACCGTTTCCCCCTGTAATGTCCCGCCCAACTCCCACCAACATATCTCCCTCTGACCACTACCAGATAAATCACCACCCAAGACCCTCCCCAATCTTTCGCTCTCCCAGATACATTCTTCAGCCCAACTACCTCAGCTCCTATGTGTTCTCAGCACTAAGACAAAACTCCCTTTAACTCCTCCAACTCTTTCTCCTTCCTTCCACTTGTCTTTCTTTCCTTTCCCCTCTCCCTTCTTTCATTTCTTTTTCTCCTCTCTTCCTCCCTCCACTTGTCTTATTCTTTCTTTATTTCTTCCTCCCCTCTCCTTTATTTCACAGGTCCATCTTTCTCTCCCCCACTTCCTTTCCTTTCCCATGCATAGATGTTTGGCAGAGAAGTTACCCTAGAATAATCTAGGTGTTCTACCAACCACGTAGCTTTCCTTCTTTCTTAAACAAACTAAAACAAAACAAACCTGTACAGTATACTTGGGCCATTGTAAGGCCATTAGGTACAAATTCTGAAACAACCAAACGGCACTACTCCACTTGGTTCCCTCCCAAATGTGTGTGTTTGCTCCACAAGATCCACAGTCAATACAGACTGAGGAATTCCGTTTTGTGCACTACAAGGTAGGTCGTTTTGATGAACCTTTTCAACACTATGCTTAGGCATAAAAGACCATTTTTAGGTGTAAAAGCTAGTCAACTCAAGTCAACTCAAGTCTTTATTTCAGTCTTTGACCAGCATAAAAAGCTAGTTTGTATATCTGAAGCTTTAAAGGGATTGGCATTCCAGTGGAGAATTTCATACCATCTGGCTGCACTGTAGCATTAATTTGACTTATCATGAAGTGAATTTCCATACTTTTAATCCCCAGCAATGGCATTCATTGGGGCAGGGTGGGGTGCACGCACAATGAAACACACTATGGATATGCTGATTTGATGGTGAAAAGGGGCAAAGATGTGTTGAGCTGTACCTCTAATTGCCATTTAAAACTAGTATAAGATGTTACATAACTGTTGAATGAACCAAAATATTTATTAATTGCATTCCAAAAGCAATTTCATTATTGTTCAGAATTGTTCCACTTGTCAATCAGATGTCACCACTGGAGCACCACTGTTTAAGGAAAATGGAAACTTGCATATGGAAATCAAGGTCTTACCCACTGGAAGACCATGGGCCAGTCACACTCTCTCAGCCTAGACTATCTCAAGATAGGGGAGGATAATGATGCAATAAATTAAGAAACATCAGAAGTGTGTGTGGTTTACAGTCTAGTATGTAGCTCACTTCCTGATGCTACTGTTTGCACATCCACGGCAAAACTTTAGGTGATTATTTTACTTCCACTCAGTTATTTCATTTTGGCAGAGAAACAACTATTTTTTTAAAAACCAAGTTTCAAAAATCAATGACAATAATAGAGAGAAAATGATACAAAACATATCCCCAAAAGGTCAGAAACAACCAAGAAAGGAATTCTAAATCCAAACTTCAGCTATCACAATTTCAAGCCAAACACAAAACTTTTTAGAATAACTTTTTATTTCGAGAACTTGGTTATCATCAACCCCAGACTCCTGATTGTCCAACTCTGGCAGGCTAAGATTTATTACCAACATGCCAGGAATATTTTACTAAAAATAAGCACCCTAGGAAATGTCAGGCCAAAGCAGAGCAGCCAATGTTTGATTTAATGGGGTTAAGCTAACATACCTTCAAGAACTTCTGGTTTAATGGAATGGTACATTGCTCAGTTTGTTCTTGACAAAAGAAAAATGAACAGTACAGCAGCACATATCTGTTATCAAGCACCACCACCAGACACAGTGTGTTAATGTAACATAGACCAAACTCTAATAACCTATGGTTCAGTAGTGAAGGGCCAACAAGCCATATCTGAAGCAGGAGACAAGAAGCCACTCTGGTCTGTGCCAAGCAAGTCAATCCTCATGCTATGATGTCATTTCCCCTTTAGTCTGCTGCATTTGGGATGTAGCAGAAGCAGCTTACGAAAGGCAGGAAGGCAATAATACAAATACAAGGGCAGGATCCAGACTAAATTAGTCATGTACCATTGAAATGAATGAATAAAGTGACATTAAGTTCAGTGGGACTTAGTCTGGATCCTGCCCAATGTATTACCCTGCTCTTGTCCAAACACATCACACCACTTACCTCAATGTAGTGGTGACCCCCACAAATTACCTAAATGTAGCCCTCCTTGTTGAACTGGCTCCTATTCCAGTGGGGACAATAGGCTTAATACTGTGTGAAACACAAGGGTGTTTTCCCCAGTATGAAGAAGGAGAACCAAGTCTAAGAGAACATGTGTAAATTAAAGTCCTATCTTTCCATTCTTTTTTCCTTAAAAGTGATAACACACACTTTTTGTGTTTTTGCAGTACCTGTTCTACCAAAAATGTTCAGTTGTTAATTACTTGACAAGCACTCTTTAATTTGTAAGTTTGACTTTGTAATCTAATTAAAATAAAGAGGTGAGATATCAGGAGGGACCATTTTTTCAAATTATGTCTCTTCCTCTTTCCATCAAAGATGAAGAATGAAAATTAATTATATGTCACTAGGACACAGGAGTCCAATAGCATAAACCAGAGCAAAACCAAAAGCCAGACATTTATGTAAAATTACTCTGTACCATCAAATATTACAATTTATTGAACCATGTTTGTGATTGCTCTATTATGCTTTTATCGTTTTTGTCCACACAATACAATGTTTTAAAATTGTACTGTGTCTGATTATTTAAGGTCAATCTCCTTATATAAGGAATATGATTAATACAGAATGAACACTTGTTAGTTGGGCCATAGTATCTATGTAGATAGTGTGATAGCAGGTACCTTACAGGAACAACCAGTAAAAGGTCCTAAAATGTAGCAACTCAGTCAAAATAACCGGACAGGTCTTTCTATTTGATGGAAAGGTCTACGTGATTTTAAAACCGTCTTTTTCCTAATAACTCACCTGATCACCACTGGTGACCTGGGGTGGATGTCTCGGTGACTGCTGGCAGTGGAACTCCTTTTTAATGTTGCTTTGCTGCGGTGGACATCAGCAGATTTGGCAGTGCTTGAAGTGCTGATTGTGCCAGCTGCTGCCAGTTGCAGACTTTTTTGTGTGGAGGAGGGCGGGTCTAGAATGAGGCAGGCAATGATCCAGGGTCATTTCTGGACTCACCATATTTTTGTCTATACATAAAGATGTGAGGACTGTAAACAGCTCAGTACTGGGAATTAGGGTTGCCAACAATCCATTGCCCGAATAAGAGACACAAGTTGGGGGGGGAGCAGAGGGTGTATTCCAAGGTAATCAAGAGCCTGAGTGACAGTACCATAGATGTCATTGAATTATATTAAGAGCAACAACAAGCTACAGAATTACATTAATAATTAAGCTGCAGGCTGTGTCCCAATTTCTAACTTGATGGCTGACTTGAACCTACAAGTTACAGTTTTTCTCCCTCTACTTGAGAACACTTTTGCTGTTTTTGTCCTCTTAAACACAAGTTATTCACAATATGTCTGGATCGTTTCCCTTCCTGCTTTTCCCTCATCCCGATCTTCAGCTTTGTGATAGAATTTTTTTGTCCAGTTACAACACCAAGTAATGGATAATAAAACTTGATAGAGTGAGTTTCCCCAATCCAATCACAAAGATATTATTGCTTTTACTTTGTATAAAATGTAATAAAACTAATATAAATTGTTTCTTTTTTAGTGGGTGTGCTCCCACTTTGTCAGGCAGAAAAAGGCAATTACTGAAAAGCAGATTTTGTTTACGGTTGCTTGTTCTGTATTACTTTGAATGAATGAATGAATGAATATGAGCCAGTTTAGACATAAAATGGAAACAAGATTGAATCCTGGTTTTGTGCAAGATCCCCTAAGCAGGAGCAAAGTGACAACTGAGCAGAAACATGCTAAGAACCCATGTCAGTTGCCTCTCTGCCTTTCCCACGCTCCTTTCCTCCTCTGGTGGCACCTCACATTCCAGAAGCAGCAGCAATGGCTCCTAAGTTTTGCCTGGCTGCAAAGACATCACAGCCCCTGCACCTTTCACCATTCCTAGACCTAAATCCAAATGAACTTGCTTAAAGAAACACACTCAATTTCAATAACATTCAATAAATATTAGCAAGCATTACTTAGCTAAGCAGGGTTTGCCCTGGTTGCATATGGATGGGAGACTTGATGTGTGAGCACTGCAAGATATTCCCCTCAGGGGATGGAGCTGCTCTGGGAAGAGCAGAAGGTTTCAAGTTCCCTTCCTGGCTTCTCCAAGATAGGGCTGAGAAAGATTCCTGCCTGCAACCTTGGAGAAGGCACTGCCAGTCTGTGAAGACAGTACTGAGCTAGATAGACCAATGGTCTGACTCAGTATATGGCAGCTTCCTATGTAACTGAATTAGCTTTTGTACAGAAAAAGTTACTTTGCTACATAATGGAATAGATGCTAGTTCTTGTCATTCAGTCTAGGCAGTGATACTCAAAGACGAATGACATTTTTATTTAGAATTTAGTTGCTAACTTTTAAGTAGCTATTAAGTAGTTAATAGATGTGCTACTTGTTTCAGTTATGATGATGATAAAATTTGTAAAGCAACCTGGTAGTTTTGTGCTGGCACTATTACTCTCTTCAGTTTCTTGCACAAGTTGAATGTGAAAGTGCAAGTGCTGTCATTTAGTTTCTGTAGGATCACTAATTCCACTGTTGTGATTACTGCAGAACTCAGTGTTCTATAGATTTGTTTTTTTCAATCAAAACTTCCTATTTTATTTAATAATAAATGAAAGAGCTGCTTTATGTTTTGGTGTGTGTAAATAGGTCACACAAATACACAAAATATGTGTTTGTGTGCATGTGCATGCACATATGCATATGTGTGAACACATATGAATAAGCTGATTTCTTGGGTTTTCTCCTAAGTACTGCACACACATTAAGAATATTTTCACCACTGGTGACAAAGGATGGCTGAGGCTAAGTGAAATTTAGCTATTTCATGGAGCAAAAGCTATTTCATGCAGCTACTCCAAGCAGTAAAAGATTTGTTAAGAAAATCATTACAACCCACTGAGTTCAGAAAATTGAATCTTCAGCAAAAGCTTGAAGTTTTTTGCTGATGCAGTAAATAGGGGACAAAATACATTGAATACATTGTGCTGTTACAACCCATCATCTTTCCCTTATCTAGAACAATGTATAGCTCTTATTAGCAACACCGGTTCTAGTGTGCCTCGTTAAAAGTAAACACAATTATCAGATGAAATCATTAAGAACAAATAGCACAAAGTAGCTTCCTTCCACAATTCCTTCCAACTCACAAGGCAATAGTGGTTTGGTGCTCTCATGTCATCAGTGTGGTTGGAAGCAGCAATAGATGAACAGAAGATTTTAATACATGAATATTAGTATTCAATGGTTTTAATTATCCATTCAACAAGGCAAAAAGTGCAACAAGCATCCACTCATTAAATCCAGAAGAGTCATTCCCTTGAAAGCAATTAAAAATGACGGAATAGTAAACTCTTCAATTAAGTACACTTCTGACATACTGAATGATAAAAGGCTACAATCTTTGTACAGCTTTGTTCATATGCAAACTCCAGTCACATCAACTGGATTAGTATGTAGGATTTGGCCTGAACAAATACCTAAATATAGCAAATCTAGGTATATTGCTAGCCCACTTGCCCATACACAAACTTTAATTATTTTTGGCATATTGACTACTTGGAATGAAAGAACAATCCATTCTCTCCCTGTTTGCAAAAAATTGCCTGTGTGGTCACTTAAAGGGAACTCTTTCTTTAGGTGAACAGGCAATATCTTCCCTGCATGATTGCCTAGATGTAATTTTTTTATATAAAAGCAAACAGGCTATTTACATGTCTACTTCAGACTACAAAGGCAGCATCTGGTATTCATCTGTTTAAGCTCCCCCCTGCCCCAACCCGCAGAAATACAGTGCTTGAATGAACAAGTATATCACTCTAATTTGCTTTAAAAGAATCATATTATTCATTTAATTTTGAGTGCATTTCAATGCCAGGACAACAGCAATGTGATAAAACTGGAGAAACTGAACAAGGCAAAAATATTCATTCAAGATATATCCTGGGGACAGATACTTTATGATTATGAACCTGATGCAACTATCTACTATCCTTTTATTTCACAAACTAACTAAAGTACATAATTTGGTACAGATTGAGAGAGTCAGCATAGGTTATGTTGAGATACATACTTTCTTACAATGAAATTGCAAGGCTCTACCACACCTTCTGTAATTTAAAACTAGAAAACCATAACACCTTCTAGGATTTTTATGATCTGCCTATTTGGCAATTACAACACACAACATGTGCTACTAAGTAGGTAAGATGTTATATGTGCATTTTGGCTATACATTATTAGTTTTGTTAATAGAAAGAGTAGTTACTATTGCAGGATGGGACAATGTTTCCAAGCCCAATAATTAAATATTAAACTCTACTTATTACCATGAACTGTTCAATGCATATGACTTTCCCTTAATCAGTTTGCTCTCATAGCCATTCCTACAGCTTTTACTCAGTCTGACCCCACCAGCTCTTCCCAACTTTCTTTTAGGGGTGTGTACGGAACTGCCGAACTGCGGTCCGGCACTGGGGTGGGGGGTTGCTTTAAGAGCGGGGGGAGGGTTTACTTACCCCTCCCGCTTCTTTCCCCCTCCATCGCCCATCGTTTTTGTAGTAAATGGGGCAGCAGGATACCTCCCTGCTGCCCCTTCCCCCATTTCACTTGAAAAGGCAACCAGACTCAGAAGTCTTCTGCGCGCTCGTGCACACGTTGCCCCTAGTTTTTCTAGTAATTGCGGTGGCAGGATACCTCCCTGCTGCCCCTTCCCCCGTTTCACTTGAAAAGGCAACCAGAAGTCTTCTGTGCGTGCGCACATTGTGCATGCACTTCACGTCTCCGTTGCCTTTTCAAGTGAAACGGCGGAAGGGGCGGCAGGGAGGTATCCTGCTGCTCCAATTACTAGAAAAACTACAGGCGACGGAGGGGGAAAGTGGCGGGAGGGGTAAGTAAACCCTCCCCCCGCTCTTAAAGCAACCCCCCACCTGAATCTCCCGAACCCCGAACCACCCAGGTCCGGACCATTCTGGAGGCCTTTAGAATGGCCTCCGTACCGGTCCAGGCACATCACTACTTTCTTTGCAGTTTTTCCCATCTCTTCTTGCTGAATCCTTATAAATTTCTGTATGTGATGTCCTTATCTAGGATACGGCTGGGGGAAAGTGGGAAATCATCTACTGCACTCATCATGCATATGGACAAAGTGCTTTCACTGAACCACAATATTGGAAGTTTCACGGAAGGTTCTGCAGTATTGATTATCTTTTGGGGGACAGAGTTCTGAAGAACTTTGGCGCCTTGTTTTAGAAAAAAGTTCATTCACAATTGGCAAGCAAAGTGCTGTCAAGTCCGTGTCGACTCCTGGCGACCACAGAGCCATGTGGTTTTCTTTGGCAGAATACAGGAGGGGTTTACCACTGCCTCCTCCCACACAGCACCTTCCTATATCACTGCTGCCCCATATAGGTGTTTCCCATAGTCTGGTTTCCAATAGACTGGGAAATATACAAGCAGAGATTTTAACCAGCAACCTCTTGCTCCCTAGGCAAGCTAGTTTCCTGCTGTACCATTAGGTGGCTATTCACCAACTGTAGAATCAGCGAAAATCTCAAACTCCAAGTACACAAGCCTGTTTTCTCAATCATCTCTCACGGTTTAGATCCGATTAACAAAAGAAAACAGAGGCACAGTTGCAAGCTGAAGTGCAACTGTGGACATATGCCATTCATTAGTAGCAGTAGCCATACAAAATTCACCAGAAACACCCCCCTCCCCCACCAAAAGTGAGAACAAGATGCAATTTCACTATGTTTATCAGATTCACAGGGTCAGCTGAAGGCACCTACATCTCAAGATCCCGTTACGACATTACTTCATCAGGTCTTGAGCTGTCACAATCAAGCCAATTACTATCCCTGACCCTCACTATCTAGCCCTGTGTCATTGGCTTCCAGGCAAACTGCACATTCCATAAGGCATTAGAACCCACAAGTTTTAGGCTAGGTCAGACGACACTTTTTCCAAGCGTCCCCAGCAATGCAATAAGGCTGAGTACAGTCCTCCCCATACCTTCCTCCTTGTGTGCTAGAACGCATTTCCATAATCGCAGGGGAAAGCATCCTCAAGGAAAAATTGTAAAGCAAATAGAAGAACAGGCCCTGCTGGGAGAGAACCAGCATGCGTTATTCAAAGGAAAATCTTGCCTCACAAACCTTTTGGAGTTCTTTGAGAGTATAAACAAGTGTGTGGATCAAGGTGATCTAGCTGACATAGTATAACTGGACTTCCAAAAAGCTTTCGAAAAAGTTCCTCATCAAAGACTCCTGAGGAATCTTAGCAGTCATGGAATAAGGGCACAAGTATATGTACAGATTGCTAACTGTTTGAAAGACAGGAAAGGAGTGTAGGTATAAATGGAGAGTTTTCACAATGGAGGGAAGTAAGAAGTGGGGTCCCCAGGGATCTGTACTGGGACCGGTGATTTTTAACTTATTCATAAATGATCTAGAAATAGGGGTAAGCAGCGAGGTGGCCAAATTTGCAGATGATACCAAACTCTTTCAGGTAGTGAAATACAAAACGGATTGTGAGCAGCTCCAAAAGGATCTCTCCAAACTTGGGGAGTGGGCAACAAAATGGCAAATGCGGTTCAATGTTGGCAAGAGTAAAGTGATGCACAATGAGATGAAAAACCCCAACTTCAAGTATATGCTGATAGGATCTGAGCTGTCAGTGACTGACCAGAAGAGGGATCTTGGTGTCGTGGTGGACAAGTGAAAGTATTGACTCAATGTGCGGCAGCTGTGAAATAGGTCAATTCCATCTTAGGGATAATTAGGAAGAGGATTAAAAATAAAGCTGCTAATATTATAGTGCCCTTATACAAAACTATGGTGCAGCCACACCTGGAATACAATTCTGGCCACCACATCTAAAAAAGGAGATTGTCAAACTGGAAAAGGTGCAGAAGAGAGCAACCAAGATGATATGGGGCCTAGAGCACCTTTCTTATGAGGCAAGGATACAACACCTGGGGCTATTTAGTTTAGAAAAAAGATCACTGCATGGAGACATGATAGAGATATATAAAATCATGCATGTCGTGGAGAAAGTGGATAGGAGAAATTCTTCTCCCTGTTACATAATGCTAGAACTAGGGGTCATCCCATGAAACTGATTTCCAGGAAATCTAGGACCAACAAACAGAAGTACTTTTTCACACAATGCACAATCAGCTTGTGGAATTCTCTGTCACAAGCTGTGGTGACAGCCAACAACCTGGATGGCTTTAAGAGTAGGGATGTTCAAACCAGTTTGAATTTGAACCAGTTCGAATTCAAACTGGTTCAGTTTGATGGTTCAAATTCGAACTGAATCAGGCATTAGGTTCGACCTGCTGGTTCGAATTCAAACCAAACTAAGCCTGGTTCAATTTGAACTGGTTTGAACTGGTTTGAGCCTCCAAAACTGGGTTGAGTGGTAGACCCTACCTAGTTCACATAGGAAATAATGATCAAAACAAAACAAAACATTAAATAACGTAGGAGTGTTCAATTGCTTTGGGGGTTGGGTGGTATATGGCACCCATGGGTGCCTACCACCCAACCCAGTTTTGGAGGCTCAAACCAGTTCAAACCGGTTCAAACAAGGTTCAAATTCAAACTGAACCAAAGGGGGATTTGAGGAAAACCAAAACCGAACCTCCCCACCCCACTTTGAACCCAGTTCAAATTCAAACCAAACCGGGCAAACCAGTTTTGTGCACATTCCTATTTAAGAGGGGTTTGGATAATTTCATGGAGGAGAGCTCTATCATCGGCTACTAGTTGTAGGACTATAGGCCAACTCCAGCTTCAAAGGCAGGATGCCTCTGAGTACCAGTTGCAGGGGAGTAACAGCAGGAGAGAGGGCATTCCCTCAACTCCTGCCTGTGGCTTCCAGGGGCATCTGGTGGGCCACTGTGAGAAACAGGATGCTGGACTAGATGGGCCTTGGGCCTGATCCAGCCAGGCTGTTCTTATGTAAAGTCTACTAGTTGTAGACTAACCTCTGCACAAATATAGATTGCGACGTGAGCCCCATTCATACATGACTTGGCATATGCATTTGGGCATTTTTCCAGAGCAAATGACACTTGTGAACTAACAATAGAAGTTATATGGTTAGTGATAAATTTCTATGACTTGCCCAATAAAAGCCAATGAACATGCTCAAGTTTTACTTATGTAACCAAGTACATTTTAAAAGCTACACATTTCTCTTTCAAACTTTCTGAAGTTTTATAGAATTCAAACATTTTTCACTTGAATGTGTAGATATTTCAGCACTACATTTTATGGTCCAATAATTCAGGATTACCAATTTCAATAAATCCTTACAGATAGATGAACGCAACATCATCTATTTGTTTAAAAGAAATGCAAAGGATTAATGAGCAAGCAAGTTGTTTGAGAGGTTACGGGAAATATCTACCACTATTCCTCTTTCACTGCCATACCAGAAACAATAATAGCTTTGTATTACTAGTTGTAGACACATGCACAAATGCACCAAGAGTAAGTATTTTGATTTCTCTTTTCAAAGACATTAAATTGCAGATGTACAGAAGATGCAAAATATCAAGTACTCAAGTTTTGTGAAAATAGAAACAGATATTCCCCCAGGACTGTAGAGTTTTCATTTTGTTATAATGTTTGTTGATTAGAGACTCACAACACACTTAACTCATTCAAGCCTCTAAAACCCGATTTTAGTCACATGAACAATGCCATTCACGTGACTAAAATTTTTACAGTGTATAGATAAGAAAATTAGCAGACCACTATACTACTCTTTTCTCCTTGCCTACTGAACTCATTTCAAAATAACCTGAAATAAAAGCATAATAAACTTTTAAAAATCATCATTTGAAGTTCATCCTCTTATTAGGATTATGGATTCACTCCAGTTTACTCAGATTCACTTAGAAATCTGCTTTAAAGTGCAACAGATGTCAACTTTTCATGCAAGACCTAGGAAAGCCTCTCTGTTTTATTTCCATCTGGTTAACAGATATAAATAAGAAATAATACCTTCTGAGAGCTAGAAATACACTCAAGCTGAAAAAGTTAGGAGGTCCGGTCCTTCCAAAATCAATGAAACTTCTTACCAGTCACGTTAAAGATGCTCAGGATTTTGTTTAGAGCTGCTATGACAACACAAGCTGATCTGACAGGATCTTATGAAAAGGAATAATGCTAATATTTTTCCTTGGCAGGACCAAGCAAAAAAGTCTAATTCTTCAAACTGGAATCCTAAACACAAGACGTGCCTCACTGATAATTTGATGGGTCTCACATTCAAGTAGATGGGATCAGTGCCAAGATAAGGTTTCCAATATGTTATTCAAGGGATTTTATTTTAGAGACTATCAAGTTCCCCAGTTTTCAGAAATACTTCTGCAAGGTCTTAGAGCATATTGGACACATGTCTGTGTTAATTTAAATGGAGAACAATAAGTTATTAAACATTCTAAGGATCTAAACAAGCTTGCACATTTCTAATTGAAGCTATTAAAACAATTTAAATTGTGCTTGATCAAAGTCAAACAACATTTCTGGAAGAGCTTCAAAATGAACAACTAAAGCCGGCAACTAAACAAATCTAAATATGCATTTCCATGAAATTCATTTGTCAAAATCTAGCTTGCTCAAGAGTTAGTCAAGTCCTAGCTCTGCAGCATTATCACAGTATCCATAGCACACTCCCGGAGCAACAGCAGGGCTTACAAAGGCCAGCTGTTTTTACTGGGACCAACTATTACTTAACGTAGGCAAAACTATGCAATTCAGTATTCACACAGACATGCAGAAGTACACACTTATCTCCATGGACTCAAAGGAGGCAGCATTTCTTACAAACTTATTTTTGTAAACAGTATTACGGACTATCCCTGACATTGACCTTATGCATACTAATGTGCATCAGCAACAAGAAAAATTAGATTATATTCAAATATTTAATTTCTTTGTTTTATTAAATATACCTGAAACAGATCTGAACTATACATGGCTTAGACAGATCCGTAAGGTACCATTGTACAGGCAGTATTACTTCTTGTCCAAGAAGTAATCCCAATTTTTGTTGATTTCGTCCTCTCACTGCAACATCCCATGCTGTTCTCAGGGCACCTCTCTGTCCTTAGGAGAACATGGTGCACAGGAGGCTACAAAAGGATAAGCAATCCCATGAGTAAACAGTGCACAGCAGCAAGGGCCAAGTCAATGTCATCTCGGACTCAATAACTGTAATTATCTTTGGATTCAATTTGTGGATATTGGAAAAAGTCACTGAGTGGCAAGATATGAACTATACATCAATCAATTCCCCACCTTCATCGTAGTCCATTTTGAAAGTCTCTGCCAAACTGTGTGCCAAATTATTTCTTACAAACATGGGGAAATATTACTAACACACTTATAGAAGTTTCTTTTTTAAAGCACTGCATTCAGAGCTACTTAATTTAAGAAAAAATATTCTTTTTTGAAAGAGCCCTTTGCAGATAAGAATGTTACTTAGCAGAATTACAAGGCAACTTTTCCTTTAGAGATAATTTAATATTTTGATCTACCACATCAGATTCTGAATTCGTTGCCTTGAATTTCTGTTCAAGGAAACAAAATGATACAACTATATTTACATTATTTTGATTAAAAGGAGGTTGATTCAGCAGTTCTAGAGTATACATGCAGCCTTACAAAGGTCATAGCAGAGGGTCCCAAGTTCAGTCCCTGTTATCTTGCGGGGGTGGGGGTGGGGTAGGACTGGGATAGACCTCTTCCTGAAATCCTGGAGAGCCACTGCCAGTCAGTGTAGACAATACAAGGTTAATGCCATATATTTATACTGACAAGGCAATATTATGGAAATTGGTCAATGTTTTCCACATACTATTCAGATCCTTCACTGGGCACATCAGACCTGCATGGAAGGGAACAAAATAGTTCAAACCCCCTCCACAGGAATGCACAATACCACAGTGCTTTGAACAGTACAGAGTTGAGAATGGTGCATACACCAGTGCTGGCTGTGGCAGAAAGCTGCACATGGACATATGGTTCTGTTTCTCTCTATAGTTAAAAGTGAGAAGCCACAACTGTGTTGCATGATCATCTATTCAAATTAAAAATAAATAAAGACTATCAAACTCAACATATTTCTTTCTTCAGCTACTGAATGGTAAATGAATGGTGCTTACTCAGTGAAACGGGAAAAAATGCAAGCAACCTGATGCCACTGAGAGAAAACTACAGCCACACAAGAAGAATTCATAAAACAGCACAATTAATAGTTTTAACTTACTCATTTATTAAGACTAATGATCAGTTTAGGGCTTAGGCAATCATCTAAACCAGTGATTCTCAAACTTGGGTCCTGAGGTGTTATTGGACTTCAACTCCCATAATCCCCAACCAAAGGCCACTGAGGCTGGGGATTATGGGAGCTGAAGTCCAATAACACCTGAGGACCCAAGTTTGAGAATCCCTGATCTAAACAATAGTTTGGAAGATGTCTGTGAATGAGCCACAGCAAGCTCTGGACATGGGTACTCTCCCTGACTCATTTTTAACACACAAAAGGAGGAGATCGAAGGTTTCCATTTTCACTTTTCAACAGTCACAGTTTCCAGTTAAGTCCCATTTCAGAAACTATGCACAGTTCATCAAATGATTAGGATGTAAAACCATGGTTTGATCCTCATTTGTCTGACGCAGTTGGAATAAACCAAAATTTAGCTTATTCAAAACCAGAAGTGAAATCTTTCAGTATCCTCCCCTTATGTATGAAGGAGGAGGAGAGGAAATTAGTGCATAATTAACACAGGCTTATTAGGGTATGTCCACAATAATCTGAATATCCGTTTTGATCACTGCCTGAACCAAGCCCAAAATGGCTTACAAAGTAGTGCAAGCAAGATCACATGAAGGGAATCCTTATACCTGTGACCTCTAAGTACATTTTCATTCATGGTGTCTTACTACTGTTGTATATATTTCTGTATACATAAATAAGCCTTCATGGCTTCCACTAAACTAGTTCCAATGCAGAAGGAACATGATCTGGAAGACTCCATCTGTTTATATTTACCAGGGACATTCCCTATTATGGAGCCTGTCCCTAATAAATCACTTCTCTTGGGAAAGCATTCTTCAGTCCTCCTGAAAGCATTTTTCAGTCCAAAAAATTAAATTTGTTTCAGAGGATTAAGTAGGGAGCATTTACTTTCCACTACAGTATACCTAAAGATTTGGGTTTTCTTTTTATCATGCAATTTACATTTTCTGGCTGAAATGCACATCAAACTAGTGCAGATTAGTGACCCCAACTGTTATCAGTATACATGGCAATTTGACTGCAACAGGCAGGATTCTAGCTTTTTGAGGCTAACAACTAAGTCCAGGGTACTTAAGAGACTGCCTTCTCTTCTTTTGTCATGAATCTTGCCACCTATTAAGATCATCTGGGTAGGGAGGTCCAGCTCATTTGGTGGCAACTCGGGACTGGGCCTTTTCCGTGGCTACCCCGAGGCTTTGGAATATGCTCCCTGTCAAAATAAGAGCATCTCCATCTCTAATTGCTTTTAGGAAGACTCTCAAGATGCACCTGTTTTTAACTGAAATTAATTTTAAACTGTTTAATTGTTTTTATCCTATGTCATTGTTTTAACTTTTTTATTCTGTGGACATTTTAATTGTTTTTACTCTCTTTTTTATTTATTTTAAATTGTGTATACAGCTAGAGATACACATATCAGGCAGTATATACGTATGATAGATAGATAGATAAGAAAATCATATGGGAGGGAAGGGATGACCTACTACTAGGATATTGATCACTTCTTCAGTTGCTAAGACAGCATTTTATTTTACAAAGGAATAAGCCTGTGTACCTTATTAAATGTATCTTGGTTAGCAAATGATTTATGAAGAATAGTGAGCAAGGCTAATCGATGCAAGTTTCCATAAAAAGTTTACATTTCTACAAAGCTACAATTGTACCTTGGAAAGCAAATTATGTGATCATCCATCATTACCAAAGTCTCACACACACCGAAACCCACACACACCACCACCACCTATTGCACACATAGACTGTGCCTTATTGAACATAAACTATGAAGTCTATGCTCCAGAAGTTAGCAGCTATAATCAATATGAAGCCCACCACAGTGCATTAAGAAAAGCCTCCAAAAGTTCATATTGATCAAACTGCCATGAACTCAACTCTCTTCAGTTTTTAACTAGTTTCATAGTTGTACTTACATACTGTGCGTTCTCACTTCCTGTGTGCTCTAGAAGCAGCTTTTAAAGCCCAAATATTGAATAGAGCACACAACTTTCTGTTCTCCTAGCAAATAACTGATCTCTGGAATGCAGAATAAATGCTTGAGAGAGAGAAACTGAGACTGCTCAATGCTTTAGGGCTTAGCAGAAGACTGGCATGCACAATTTAAAACAGATGTGTCACAACAAGTTTGGGGAGGGGAAATATGCTCACTCATGATATAAGAATGCTCGGGAGGGGAATGATTATTACTAGGCATTTATGAGAGTTAAAAAAAGAGTAGCTGGCTCAGCTGACTGGACCTGTCATTCTGTCTAAATGTACTGGATAGCTTTTGAGGCTTGCTTAAATAAGCATAGATAGCAGAAGTTGTTTCACGGGCTGACAATTCTTAATTGTTTGTAAGTTAACAACTTCTGTCTACATTTGGGGTGTGAGGAACTGGCTCTGTTGGAACCAGGCTGGTTTGATCGGAACAAAAGCAAACCAGACTGGCCTCAAAAAGAGGTGGCCAGTCTGCATTTTAACTGAACCGAGACTGGTTTGAACTGAATCAGTCTGAACCAGTTCAATGATTCAAACAGCATGGCAGCCACCATTTTCTGTGTGTTTACAAGTTTTGCTGGTTGGTTTTCTGCCACTTCCTTCCAATTGGCTAGCAATCTCCTTTCTCTGGGTTATTATTCAAATCTGAGTGTTGTCAGGGCAATTCTGCTCCCATTCTGACTGGGTAGTTGGATGAGGGAGGTGGAAGAAAAAAAAAGGGGGTTTCAAAGTGTATTTAAATACAAGCAGTGCCTGCCTGGCTTCATTCTGTCTCTGGATTCTGGATGAAGAGAGAGAACTGACTTGCCTTTCTTTACTGCTGCTGATTCCCCCTTGCTGCTGGACCCCTGCTCCAGATGGTTAAGACGACAGACGGTTAAGCCCCCCCCCCACCACCAGAGTGACCCCTTTGGTTTTAGATGAGAGTACTTTCTTTTAAATAGGGCCTAGTTTGGGGTAAGCAATATCCTCAAGGAGGGTGGAGGGCAGAGCTACTGTTGCAGGCAGAAGAAGGGTAGGGGTGTGCACGGAACCAGCTGGTCCAGTCCGGTTTGAGTCCAGACCGGACCTAAACTGGAACGGGCCAGTTCGGTCCGGCACCCCCTCAAACCCTCCTGGTTCGGCTTGGTCCGGGGGCATCTGAGAACCTTATTTTTTTACTTATCCCCACCAGAGGAGTTGTTGGAGTCTGGCCGGCTCTACAGCCCATTCGGACCCTCTGGCATGGTGGGCATTTTAGAGGCCGCTGCACCTGCCCAATTGGCCTAGAGGAAAGAATGGGTCAAAGACCATCCAGCTGGTATGGACATCAAGGGAGGCCGATGAGGGGAGGGGAAACCTCCACGGATGCACACACCCCACTGCCTCCAACAACTCCCCCAAAGAGAGTAAGTTAAAAATTTAAAAGAGAAGAAGTCCACGAACCCCTCAAACAGTTGGTGTGTGTGTGTGTTCGGTCTGGGGTCGGACCAAACGGGATGGCTCGGTTCGACCCCAAATGGTCAAACCTGCTTGCACATCCCTAAAGGAGGGGTGATGCTCGTCAAGGGCGAGGGCAGTGAGAGGGGCCTCGTCAGCAAGTTGCCACTATCCCACTAGAGGTTGTTGCGCAGAGGTTCACCTATCAGGTGCAGCATGCTCCCACAACATAGCTGCCTGTGGTGGCTGAGATAGGAATAGGAGAGGGAGCTCCCCTGTTAGGCAACAACGACCTTGAGCCATTTTTGGAAGGGCGGTATAGAAACGGAATAAAAAATAAATAATAACAACAAGCTCTCCCTTTGGCAGCAGCGGAGTTAAAATCATCTTCGGCTGCTAGCTCAGCAGCCAGATCACTCTGTCCATCCTCCTCCGCACTAATCCCCTTTTTCAGTGCGACCCCTAGCCAGTATGAGACTGAGCAAGGAGGACTAAGCAGAAGGAAGTCATTCTTGTTGTTCCTGGCCCTGTAGTGGGATGCAGGCTGCTTTCCTGTGCCTCAGAAATCACTGGTGGGGGCAGGAGATATGGGCATCAGATGCTGCTGTTGGTGTGGTCAGCCCCTCCAATGCAGCGAAACCCAGGTAGGCTGTGCTGCACGTGGAGCCGTTGGACACAGACCACACGGCGGATGAGCTGTCGACAGTCATCTAATGACAGGTGGAGAATAATCAATGCTGTCTGGGAACTGGCCTGCAGGGCTTTGGGCTGACAACAGCCTCCTTGCAGAACTGCTGTTTTATGTTTCAGAATGGTTCTTTGATGACTGGCTGGAATAGGGAGTCTGGGATTTCCTGGTCTACGGTATTACTGGTTTGGCCAGCAATGGGGCCAGCATGTTGAAGGCAGCCCACCAGCTGCAGTTTGTGTCCATATGTTGTATATGGCACACATTCTGCACCTGGCTGTGACTAATGAGCTTGGCCTCAAGGAGGCTCCAGCCAGGGAATGTCAAGGCCTGCCCTCTGAAGGGCCTGCTGCAACCACGGCTGCTCTTGTGGAGAAGTGCACACAAGGCAGCATCCTACTTCCACTGGAGTGAGAAGGATAGGTGGATGCTCTGGGAGAGGCCACACCTGGACACACCATGCCTAGGGATGAACTCCACCTCTCTCTTGCTGCAGCACCTGTAGGAGCAAGAGCTGGCCATCCATGCCCTGGTGAGGAAGTGTAGCTGAAAGTTCATTTCCAAGCTTGACTCCAGCTGCACCTTCTTGCCACGAACAGCTTGCATGCCAAGGCAGCAAAACTGAGCCAGGCTTTGCCCACTGCACTTCTGGAGAAGACAATAGGGGAACTCCAGACCTCTCTGACCACTGAGGAAGCATGTGCCCTGGCAGGTTGTGAGGACTGTAGTAGTGGATCAACTCAACTGCAATACATGTCAATCAGCACAGCATGTTTTGGCCTGCCGATGTGACTCAACTATGAAGGGCAACACCTTCACCCCTGGTGAGGTGCCCAGGTGGAGGGCTCTCCTGGTTCAAGAGGTTAGGCAGGCAGAGGAGACAGCTGGATCTGTACTAGGAGGAAGATGTTGCAGCACCTACTTCTAGTGTGCAGTCCACACCCAGCAGCAGCATCACCACTGCTTCCCAGTCCAGCAGCATGGTGTCCCTGGCAGTGCAAACACACCCAGTAATTCCACCCATGTGCTCCTCCCTGTGGTTCAAACGGGGTTGCCTTGGCGCCTTGCCAGGGGTACAGGTGGTCCACCGTGCCTTGCAACAGTGCCAAGCAGTGTGTGTTACACTACCTGCAGGAGCCAGTGGCAAACCTTGAGATTGAGCCAAGCCTGTTTTGGGCAAGCATCACCAAGTCTGGCACCCACCACGCCCTACCACTCAACCCACTTTGGTGTCCCTAGGTGCTACCCATGAGTAATAAATTATTATTCCCTATGGCCGAACTGGTTCAAACAGTCACATCTGCCATCACATTTACTAGGCACCTGCTCAAAACTAGGGATGTGCATGGAACTTGTTCAGAGGCCCTTTATAGGTCTCCGAATGGTTCAAACGGTGACCACTTCTGCCAGTTCAACAGCAGGGTGTGTGTGCAGCTTTAAGGGTGGGGAAGATACACTCGCCCCCCTCCGGCACTCGGTTCCTTAAACATCTGCCGGGGCAGCAGGGAGGTATGAAGTGCCAGCGGGGGAAACGTGGGGGGGGGAGTGCATCCTCCCCCGCCCTTAAAGGTGCACCAACTGCTGTCAAACCAGCCCGTCGGTTCCATGCACATCCCTGCTTGAAACACGATTAGGCTCCCGAAGCATGGCACAATCCTTTTAAAATCAAGGGCTTACTCAGCCCCTTTAACAGAGGTGAGCAGGTCAATCCCTGTTCCTCCTGTGCTCACCGCCACTTCTTTACTGGTGGTGCTCCCCCAGTTATGAGTGCGCACTAGTGGCACTCCCTCCCCCCCCAGCAGACTGTGTGTGACACTGGCATGCACATAACCTCCATACATGTGTGTAGGCAATGTGCATGATGTTGGCATGCAGAGGCTGCTGGGTGGAAGCGCCACTGGCCCATGCTCATAGCTGGGGGGAGTGCCACCAGTACAGAAATGGCAGTGAGCGGAGGAGGAGCAGGGATAGACCTGCTTACCTCTGCGTTAAAAGGGATGGGTAAGCCCTTGATCTTAATGGGATTGTGCGGAGATTCAGCAGCACAGTTGCATTTTGAGCAGATCCCTTAACAATTACACACAGAGATAGTGACTATCAATTGTCTCCACAGTCATTTATGAGTAGGATGACAAAAATGAAATAAAGTCAAGTCAAGAGCCTCTAATTAGATATGGGCCTGCTTCCTGCTTTTTTCAGTTGATGAACAAATATGATGAACAAAGCACTTTCAGTACTCTAATCAATTGATATTGCAGACAATGGTTTTTCCTTAAACAAATGGCCATTTATCAATTTCACCTTGTTTTCTATATTACCTGACTTCTTATATGGTTAGAAACACTACAAATAATGGAAATAACCAGGATGACTGCCAAAGACAAAGTGATCTAATTCCCCATCACTTGGTTAAAGCAACAACAAACCACTGAGAATAATATAGATGTATTATTATAGCAATAGCAATAGCAATAGCAATAGCACTTACATTTATATACCGCTTTATAGCCAGAGCTCTCTAAGCGGTTTACAATGATTTAGCATATTGCCCCCAACATTCTGGGTACTCATTTTACCGACCTCGGAAGGATGGAAGGCTGAGTCAACCTTGAGCCCCTGGTCAGGATCGAACTTGTAACCTTCTGGTTACAGGGCGGCAGTTTTACCACTGCGCCACCAGGGGCTCTTATGTTCTGACACAAGCACCATTCCCAGCTTGGTTTTGCGGATATAATAAGTACAGCATCTAGACTTAGAGGCTTCTATCCTAAAAATATTCCCATTGATCCAAACTGCTGCTACAGAACAACATACTAAATGGCCTAACAGATTATAACTACTAGTGCTCACATATTGCTCACATACAAATATACTTATATTCATCTTGGAACACTTTGAATGAAGGCCAGATTATATGCACTAGCATTACTGGTTGCAGGCTTAAATGCCTCAATTGTGGAAGAAGTCGTCATCTATTATGTAGTCACCACAAACAAGTTTTCAACAACTGTAATGTGTAACCACACACAAAAAGGGAAAAATATGCAGGAAGTGGTTGGAGAGATATTATAAATCAATGTTATTGACTTGCCTTCTTTATTAAATCTACCAGTCCTGACAGGACAAAGGAAGAAAACCAAAGACAGCCTCTCTGCTGAGAAATGAATTGCTCAGTGAATATATATGCTGACTTTTTCAACTTGCCATGAGTTGCACAAGTAGTTTCTGAAGCCAGCAAAGAAATTTGTTCAGGATGTATTATAGAAAAATGTCAGATTTGTGCTTTTGCTTCTTTGGCCAAATCAAACTGGTCAATGCTAAAATCCAGAACATAGTTCTTCCAAATCCTCTATGTTCTTTTAAGGCTTTCCTCATATATGCTTCAATTGAAAAACATCTTTCCTTCTAGAACTTTACATCAGTTCTGTATTAAAGTTAGAAGCCTGTGGAAGCAGCCACATGGGTGAGAACTGGACTGAAAACCACAAGAGAACAAACCAATTTAAGGAACAGAATGAAGAGCCCACTCAACTTGATTCCTTTTAAAATCTCAGAACTGTATGCTCATTCAACTGGGAGCCACAATAATTTATGGTGTATGTATGGAGAGGTGTGACAGGAAGAAAAAGACTATTTTCCACTAATGATTTCCCATCATTAGTTCTACAGATAATTGGCTATGATTAATATACATTTCTTGGTCCCACTCTCTGATGCCAACAGCTCATGAGGGCTTAAGGGATAGTGACATTTCATAAACGCTTAAGTAGGCTCACATAGCATATTCCTTTTAAACTTTCCCTTGATATGAGCACACATTTATTAAGAGTATACTACATTCTCTTCTTCATCGCTCCTCAGCCTTTTGGCTAAGATCAAGTGTTAGTACATTCTCTTCTTATCTGAATCCATTTCCTGTCAAAGCAGATGCTTTCAGTAACAAATTTCATAACTGCAAGCTGCAACATGGAATATAAATCTGAAGTAATGGAGCTGGGACTCTCCCCATCATGCTCCCTTAGTTCAAGACCACAACTCCCACTGCATTCTATTATGAACATACAACCTACACAATGCACCTCTTAACCATCCTGCAAGTGTCAAAATTATTATAGTTAATTGTACTGGTACAGAGGATTCTCAATCGTTCAAGCCAACTTTGGTAAGATCTTTATATGGATTACTCTGTATGTGTTTATCAGCTTATTTTAAATGTTTTCACACATACTTGAATGACATAGATTACAGTCCATTACTGAAAGGTTGTTTTGACAAACTTGTGTCAGCCACCAGCATAGCAAAGCATAGTGGCAGATATCCAGAGCATAGTGGCTGACATCCATGGGCAGTGCCAGTCCACCCATACAGCTGTGGACTATCATCAAAGCGCTAGCAGTCTTACGCTTTTGCACAAGAGTGCAGATTCTTAAAGTATCCCCCACAGTCCAGAAGCATTAGTTATATTGGAAACATCAGCATTTCCAAGCTAACTTGCAGAAAACCCAGCATCTTATTTCCCAAAATGTTCAGCCAGATGCTTTCAGGAAGCCCAAAAGAAGTGCAGCAAGGAAATCCCACAAGCTAATTCCATCCAGCACCAACCAACTACTATTCTGGTGTACAAGGTGCTTTTACATGGAAATTCTACAAGAGGACCAGATTACCCATCACTATGAAGCCTTCGTTTGCTCAGTTTGGTCAAGTGAATATTCACAGACAGTTTCGCTGTCATGCAGAACCATGTTCAAGATCAGTCTACCTTAAAATGCTGTTTGCTTGGCAATGGGCAGTTGGGGGGTAGGGTTCATTGCTGCAGTTCTATGGGATTTCCTAGCATTGGGTAGGAAGCATTGGTACCTTGGTCCCAATCTTACATGTGGTTACTCAGAAGTAAGCTCTAGATAAAAAAATTGGTTCCCTCTCAGTACATTTTTCTATCCTTTGCTGAGGGGCTGGGAGAAAGGGAAGGAGGATTCCACATTCTTGTCTCAGATCTCTGCTGGTCCAGCTTCTTATTTGTATTTACTCATAAGTAAGCTCCAGTGAAAGAAATGGACGTTCTTTGCAGTAAATTATTCCAACATGTGCTGAGGGACTTTGCGAAACCCCTTTGGTAGGGGTGAGTGAAAAGAGAAAAACATAGAAATATAGGAAACTGCCCTCTACCGAGTCAGACCATTGGTCCATCTAGCTCAGTATTGTCTACACAGACTGGCAGTGGCTTCTCCAAGGTCGCGGGCAGGAATCTCTTTCAGCCCTATTTTGGAGATGCCAGGGAGGGAACTTGGAACCTCAGATGCTTTTCCCAGAGCGCCCCCAATCCCCTAATGCAAATATCTTACAGTGCTCACATGTAGTCTCCCATTCAAATGCAAACTGGGCAGACCCTGCTTAGCAAAGGGAACAATTCACAATCCCAGCTCTCTTCCTTAAGAGGAGGAGAGGGAGAAAACAGAAGCCCATATAAAGGAAAGGGAGGGGAAGGGGATATTAGGTCAACTATTCAGGTGCCAGAATGCTCATAGACTCTCCTTTATCAAGCATTACAACCAGGAAGTCACTCACGAAAACTTAGCAAAACCTGCCCCTCTCACCTATGGCTTCAGAACCCTACATGGACAGTATCACTGATCTGTGCCCTTAGTTATTATAGGGAATCCAAACAGTAATTATTCAAAAACCACTAGATAAGTGTTTTTAAAATCAGCAAAAGTCACTAATCTAATATGGGCCTGCATTTTTCGATACTGTCAGACATCAAAAATTTAAAAATATATCATCTGTGCCAGAAAAAGGTCACCAACGCTTTGACCGCTCTTTTTAGGAATTAAACTTTTAAACTGCTATATCTCGGCTATTTTTCAATTGATATGTACCACATTCGGAGAAGAACCTCTTGTCACCTAGTTGAAGTACACAAGATTTCAGGTTCCAAGATTTTATAAGCAGTAAAATGTTCAGGGGTTATAATGGTGGAATGTTGAAATAACTCCTCACCTTAACTATATTGGCCTATATATATATATATATATATATATATATATATATATATATATATATACACATACACACACACACACACACTTGACTCCCTAAGGTTTTTCTATGGAGTGCCATGACAGATGCTTGCTAAATAGTAACACACCACATAATAACTACACTGCTAACCACTGCAAAGTTTATATAAAGGTGAGAAATATTTTAATATGTTGAAAGATAAAAACTTTCAGTATTTTTTCTTTTTCTTAATTTATGTATGTTAAAATTGTTTACCCTATCTAAAAAAATTAATAATAAGAATGCAAAGTTGAATTTAATCTAGCACTGCCTCCAACAGCAGCCATCCAAATGCCCCTGGGAAATAGTATATGATAAAGAAAGTTACCCCACCTGTCCCTAGATAATCCAATGTGCATTGCCTCTGGACATGCAAGTTCAAGTTACAGTTTGTATGCCACACAGAGTTCTTTCAACAAGACAAAAATAAATAATTTGAATGGTGTGAAAATTCACCCAGCGTTTTTCCATTGTCAGCACTGGATATTCAACAAACGCACTCAGTATGCATTTAAAAGCAAAGTTTTAGTGTTGTGCATAAATACAGAGGTTTGTATCCAAAGAAAGTCATGACTAATTCTCATTGAAATTAACTAGAACTTGGTTTAGTCATGAGCAGTGTTTGCTCTAAGGTGTGCATACATGCACGCACAAACAAGTTTTTTGATGTCTGCACAATTAATTTTAGATCCTGCTCAGATTATATCAGGAAGATCCCACTCTGAATGCATGTGTACACGCATTGCCTTGATACTACTGTGGCCCACCAAAAAACAAACAAACAAAAAACCCTCATTCCACTCATTTGGAAAAAATGAGAGAATACTGGTCATGATGAGTAACCTTTCTTGTTGATATCAATTCTGTTTCATCATTACTAACTTACTTTGAATACAACCTATTAACCAATATATACATCCCAACCCAACCCAAGTAAATTACTGTAGCTGAATTTCATCATTACTGTATGTGAATTTCTCACATACTTATAATTCCACAGAAGTCTCATGTATAACTCCACATAGGTCTGTGCTTAGTGGCATAGAATAATGCATTTCTGATGTAATGTAACTTTTTGGTGCTATTATTTAAACAGGGTTAAGAACTATTTTTAAGCATATCAATGCTATTCTCACCTCTTTTGTTCCCCCTTTTCACTCAGTAAACAAGTGAACAAACCATGAAATTGCCTGGTTCCAAATTAAACCATCCATTCAGCTCCTTCTTAGTCACACAGGCCTATTATCATGCAACAGCAATAAGGCAATGGTTTAATTATGGAAGTATTTTAATATAAGTTCATTTGTTTACTCACACGCCATATGAGACATGAGTTTTGGGAGGTATAAAAATGTGTGTGCGTGTGCGTGTGTGTGTGTGCGTATATATATTTGACCATTACTTAAAGTAATATCATAAAAAATCAAATCTGCATTCCCTTTTTCCATTGTTATAACCAGAAAAAGATGGAACCTGGTTTGTGACTCTGTCACTTAGGTGACTGATTAAACATCCTGTTATCCATCATCAAGGCTCCAGCAGTAAATGACCCACTATTAATTTCATAGTCCTTTTAGAAGACAAGCTTTCCATTCCATCCATTATATATGCTGCATTACATGAATCCACTGTAGACTGCATTAAGAGCGTGAGTGATGCTGACGCACCAAGAAGTAAATGAAAGAATTATGTTAAGGTAAGCATAAGGAAAACAGGCACAAGACAGAAAGAGAAGATGGAAAGTGGTTTCAGTTACAAGGAGAGAAATATATCCAACTTTAACACTGACCATGCATAGAAGTAGTCAGCATTAATTTTTATCATAATTAAATTTAATTAAGTAAATTTATGTTTTCAACAACAAAAGTTCTCCTAGTGGTATAGATAGCAAAAGGTATGAGATGGAGGTTTCCTGTCGCAAAAGGGCTCACAATCTGGAAAAACAGACAGAACACCAAGATGACGTCATCAATATCCACTCATGCAATGTTCAGCTGGATAGTTCTTATCCCCTTGCTAAATATAATAAAGCCACCACTTTAAATGGCTCAGGAACATTTTCCTAATTAGCAGGGTAAAGAATTAGATAGAGAAGTCATATTTAGCTAAAAGCTGTAAAAGGAAAGTTAGAAATGGCATAAAATAATCGTACTCTGCACACATGCACACACATTAGCAAGGGGGGAGTAACTGGACCTACTGACTCCCAGTGCTGGTGTCTGTCTTATGTTTCTTTTAGATTTTGAGCCCTTTGGGGACAGGGATCCATCTAATGTATTTATTATTTCTCTGTGTAAACTGCCCTGAGCCATTTTTGGAAGGGCGGTATAAAAATCGAATGAATAATAATAATAAATAATAAATTACACAAGTGATTGGTTTAGAATTGACTGTGGAAGCTAAGCAGGTGTGGGCCTCACCACTTCTTTCCTGGAGGACCAGTGTAGAATCAGGATACCAGTTATCTAGAAAAGCGCAATAGAACTCTTTACATCCATTTTTCCTAATATATATGGATTGATACACTCAAGTCCTGCCGAATGAGCAGAGAGGCACCTTTTAATTAGTTTTAGCAGGCAGAAAGCAATTGCTCTATTCAACTCCAGCATAGCATATTTTCCAGTGGCTGTTTCTGGTATCTCAGTTATGGCTTTTTCTGTTTTTTATACTGTGAACCCGTTTGACAGAGGTGACCCCCCCCCCATTAATTTACCATGTAAACTGCTGAGTGAACATTTTGTTGAAAAACAACAACAGTATTCGTAGTAGTAGTTCATATTCACTAGACCAGCAGTTCCCATCAAGTACTAGTATGCCTGGGGTACTTGAAGGGCTTCCAGGGTATACACAGAGACTTCCTGGCTCTCCATTCTCAACCACATTATTTGTTCCTTATCTGACAATCACTAGCTTGAAGCGGAGCTGACACATCCTCAGTAATGTGTCTACTGAAGAAGTGGATGGGAGAGGGTAAAGACCCTCCTCTTCTGCTCCCGAATAGCAGCTACATGCTGAAACTCAGCATACAACTCCCACCCCCCGCATTAAGAAAATTAACACTGAGTATTCCCATTTAAATGAGACAAGTAAACTTGTCCCATTAATTTCAATAAGTCTGCTTAGGACTTAGTTCGTATGGATGTGAAATAGTGACTGTCACGTTACCTGTAATGCTTAAATTTGTGCATATATGTGTACACACACAGAAACACAAATTTAAATGTTACAATTATGAGACAGGCTACTCCAAACACTAGCTTGCATCTAAATGAAGTTACTCATAAGCAACTTAATGCAACTAACCTATTCGTCTAGATGTAAGGCATTGACTAAAGTTCCATTATTTGCTGTTTCTATAGGAAGATAGGAAGCTGCCATATACTGACCATCAGTCCATACAATGGACTATTGTCTACACAGACTGGCTGTGGCTTCTCCACGGTTGCAGGCAGGAATCTCTCTCAGCCCTATCTTGGAGATGCCAGGGAGGGAACTTGACTCACAACTATAGGCAAAAACAGTACCTAGGCACGTAAGAAGCTGGTGGCAGCATGGGTGCAACCTGCCAGCAATGGCTCCTAGACTCTCTAGCCACACCCCCTGCATCTGATGTCAGATGCAGGAGGCATGGCCATTTGTGGAAATGGAACTGCACAGCTGCTTTCTTACTTCAACCTGCGCTGGGTTTCCAGCCTGGCTGGAAGTGCCTTTCCCTGCCTCAAAAGGCAGAAAGACGAGTTTCAAGGCAGACTGGGAACCTAGCACTGGCTGAAGCACCTTGTGAATGGAGTCTGCACAGCCCCATTTCCCCACATGGCTATGTCCCCTGTGCTGGATGTTAGATGCAGGGGCTGGTTTGGATGGGGCGGCTCAACAGGGAGAGGCAGCCGGGTTCTTTGGACATGTCTGCACAATGGTGGAGACCACTACTACCCTGAATAAGGAGGGCCATCTGTACTTCCTTGTTGGATAATGCCAAGTTATTTCTTTCTTTTGGCTAAGCTTGAAGAAGTCTATAAATCAGGCCTGCTCAACTTAGGGCTCCCTAGCTGCTTTTGGACTACAACTCCCATAATCCCCAGCCACAGTGGCCAATAGCCAGGGATTGCGGGAGCTTTAGGCCAGCATCTGCAGGAGTGGAGAAGTTGAGCAGCCCTGCTATAAATGATTATTTAAATATAAAACTACAGCACGGGCTAACCTTTTCATTAGGCCTGAGCCAAAGGAATTAATGAAGGAGATATTTGTTGTATTTAAAGCTGCTCTATTCTGACAGAGGTTCTTTCTTTCTTTCTTTCTTTCTTTCTTTCTTTCTTTCTTTCTTTCTTTCTTTCTTTCTTTCTTTCTTTCTTGGTGGGATTGCATTTCCCTGTTCAAGTAGCATTGTCCTCACTCTAAACAGGTTTTGTTTACTTACAGTGATGTCAGCACATAGCAAAGTCTGATCGCTACACAGCATTTTGCATAATCAACATTGAGTTTGTGATCTTTGATTGGCTGAATCATTCTAGGAAGAGGACAACTGCCCTTAACACAGGAAAACTGCACCACAACAGTAGCATAAAGGAGAAACGATCATAGTGAAAAAGCACTGCTTTTATATAGGCAAGAATTTAGCACCGTTCTAGCTTCAGTAACAAACACTTCAGCTAAGATCAGTTCAACTTCAGTTAAGATTGGGGGATGAACAGCAGAATTTCCTATGATTTGCATCAATGTGAATCAATCTGAATAAGATTCAGAGGAACTCAAACACAAACAAGGGAACAATGAACAAATCTGTGTTCTGTTTTTGCTGTGCGGTTGGGTTTTAGTCTTTACTTGGTTGGACAAGAACAGCATAAACAAAATCACATTTAAATGGACTGAAGGGCAAAAATCAAGTCACTACTGATAATTTAAAAATTGGGTCTGATGTTGAGGGCATACCACCAAAACCTATTCCAATGCTAGGGCTCAGCTCTAGAAGATACAAATTAGAGGTAACAAGAAGCGATGTGACCATCTACACAAGGAAAATAGGGAAGAAGATAAAAATCCATAATTTCATTGACATATCCAGGTCTCTATCACTTCCTCTTGTTCCTAAAAGTTAGCAAAAAATAAAATTCACCCTTGGAGATTAATATTGCTAAGTTGTAATTGAAAACACGAGTGGGCCAACTGTTCTTCATACTGCTTGTGCCCAAATGTGCTATGCATTGCTCATTCATTGTTCATTATGAGCCAGCATGGTGTAGTAGTTAGAGTGCTGGACTAGGACCAGGGAGACCTGAGTTCAAATCCCCATTCATCCATGAAACTAGCTGGGTGACTCTGGGCCAGTCACTTCTCTCTCAGCCTCAAGTATGTAGGACACCGCTCTGGGCTCCTTGGAGGAAGAGCGGGATAGAAATGTAATAATAATAACAAATAAAAATAAATAATAATTCACATTGTAGTCTGCCCTGAGTTCCACTGAAGGAAGGTAGGAGAAGAAATAGCCTCTATCACCTCATCCTGCAACCTATGAGGGATTGTGCACTGCATCCTGGTCTGTCAGTGCAAAAGTAACAGCGTCCACGTTTAACTTTTAAAGCACATACCAATGATTTTTAAAGTGTTTGCCTAAAAATGTGAAGCATACGCCTTAAACAGTAAAGACCAAAGGTATAAATATGTTTGCAAATCCCAGTATGATACAGATATTTCTAGGAAGTTAAATTAACTGAGGATCCATGTCATGTCACAAGTGTATATTCAGCAGTAAACCCTGGTTTACTGGCATAAACCTTCACTAAACAGCTAGAATCTCATATGCCATTGCTGTTGTTTTTCACCATCCTGGTCATTGTCCACCTTAGCCAATGAATATTGTACTTTGTCATATATTCACACATCTCAGCTGCCACCCAAATTTCATTTTGGTGCTTCTTGCGACACTGTATCAGCCTAACTCCTTGCAGGGGCAGAGCCACAATTGTGCCTGTGTGTTCACATGCCCTGAAGATTGGGGCCGCTACTTGGCACCTCCACCTCTGAGATGAGCAGCAGGCACACAGCCCTCTGCACTGCTGATCACAGCCCATGCATGTTGGCTGCACTGCTATCAAGCTATTGGGTAGGCCAAGAGGGTCTGGAGGGTGCCTGCTCCTTTTGGCAGTGGGAGCATCAGGCAGCACCTGCCACTTGGCAGGGCCATGGGGCAATGGCCAAACTGGCTGCCTGCTCCTCTTAGCAGCGGGAGCGAGCCAGGCAGCACTCACCATGACTAGCTGTTTGGCAGGGCTACAGAATATGGCCAGGCTGGGCAGGTGAAAGAGGAACAGGTTGTCTTTGTGGAGCTCTGAGCTTACTTCAAGTTAAGTGTGATCTCAGCCTTCCATCTGCTTCAGTTTCAGAACAACCTGATACATTACTCAGAAGTAAATTCCACTGTGTTCAGTGGAAATTATTCTTGGGGAAGTGCGCACAGGATCACAGCTCATTTTGTGCACATTTATTCAGAAATCTGGTATTTGACAAATTGACAGTGGATGGTATGCTTAATGGTTACAGTACTTAAAGATTTCTTATGGATATTATGTTCAGTTGATATTACAAATGCAGTGACAGATGCTTGTTGCCTGCCATCTCTATAGCAGAGGGGATTTAGACATAGCCTTTAAAAACACACACAGAGAGAGAGAGAGAGAAGGAAGGAAGGAAGGAAGGAAGAAGGAAGGAAGGGCTCATCTTCAGTTCTTGAACATAGAGATGCAAGTTCTCCCTTCTTTGTAATTCAAAGGTTAGCATGGAGAGAGTTGCATGCACATGTATGTGAGATAATTGATCATACACAGGAAAATTAAATATATATTTCAACAATTGATTGCACATTGCATTCTTTCAGTATACAATGTACAGTCCAGAGTCCCAAGAGGAAATCTGCAAGCAGCTCTAGGATGGATACAGAAACAACAAACCAATATTAAAATAAGTATGAACTGCAACTAAGGAGAACTGGTACATCATCATACTTTATGATATGGACAGCTGTTACTGGCTGACAGCTGGGCAAGATGTGGCATGCACTTAGTTATACCTATATACCTGTATACAGCAAGTGTAGATGACCCACCTCCCATATTTCCTGTCCTAGTCGCTAAAACCAAGGCTTAAAATCAAGTCCATATGATCAACTTAACTTTTTGATATAATGATTAACACAAGGTAAAATCTGCATATATGAAATTTATTTAAACATAGGAGTATTTTGCTATAAGGACATAGGCAAACTGCCATTGCTTCAGTGTTTTACCAGGCAGCAACATCTCTTGCAGATGGTTCTCCCCTCCATGATTGGCTTATTTTTCATAGCTATAGCAGCCATTAATGAGACTGGGTCAATCCACCCCCTAAGCAGTTACTGATAAAACTTAGTTTGACATTTATCATTAAACCACTGGGCATTTAAACATCATAATAAACTGGCACATTAGGACAGTTAATTTCATTTAGGAGTGCAGAGTTCAGTGCTGCATTCAGAGTTCATTTCGCTGAAAGAAAAAAATAGGTCTTTTCTCATAGGAAGGCTAATGAAGGCAACACACAACAAAATCAAACCAAGATGCTAGCAAAGTGGACAGGCTGCTTGGAAAGCTGAGGCCTACCACATGCATGCTTGAGCCTTGCCCTACATGGTTGGTGAAGGCTGCTGGGGAGGGACAGGGTCCATGGGTGGTAGGAGTAGTGAATGACTCTCTAAAGCAGTGGATGGTGCCCCCTCAGCTGAAGGAGGCAGTCATTAGACCCCTCCTTAAAAAACCCTCATTGGACCCAGATGATTTAAATAACTTTCTACGAGTGTCTAACCTCCCCTTATTGGGCAAGGTGTTGGAGAGCATGGTGGTGTCTCAGCTCCAGACAGTCCTGGGTGAATAGATTACTTGTATCCTTTCCAGTCTGGCTTCTGACCTGTATATGGTGCACAAACTGCCTTGATCACCTACACCAGGAGATAGTGTGACTCTGACAGTGTGACTCTGTTGGTTTTTCTGGACCTCTCAGTGGCTTTTGATACCATCATCCTTCTGGGACGTCTCTCCGGGTTGGGACTTGGGGGCATGGCTATACGGTGGCTCTGCTCCTATCTGGAGGATCGTACTCAGAAGGTGTTGCTGGGGTAAGCCTGTTCCACCCCTTGGCCTTTGGCCAATTGGATCTATTCTGTCCCCTATGCTGTTTAACCATTACATTAAACCTCTGGGAGAGGTCACCCATCAGTGTGGGCTATGGTGCCATCAGTATGTTGATGGCACCCAGCTCTACCTATCTTTGAAATCAGCGGACACCAGGGAGGCAGTGGATGCTCTGAACCGGGGCATGGAGACTATTCTGGACTGTATGGGGGCAAACAAGCTGAAAATTAATCCAGATAAGACTAAAGTAGTCTAGGTTGGGAAAACTGACCATCTAAGTAGTGAGATAAATCTGGTCTTGGACAGGCTTACACTCTTCCTAAAAGACAGAGTCCACAGCTTGGTGGTGTTTCAAGACCAACACTGTCCTTGGAGGCATAGATGGTGGTGCTGTGCAGAAGTGCCTTTTATCAGCCATGACTGGTAAACCAGCTGAGACCCTACTTGAGGAGTCAGACCTCACTTCAGTCACTAATCCTTTGGTAACATCCAGATTAGACTACTGCAATGCACTCTACGTGGGGCTGCCCTTGAAGATGGTTCAAAAACTTCAGCTGTTCCAGAATGCTGCCACAAGGTGATCGTGGGTGCAAGTCATTTCACCTATCCTGCAGCAGGTTTATTGGTTACCGGCCTGCTTCCATGCTAGATTCAAGGTGCTAGTCTTGACCTTTAAAGCTCTACACGGCTTGGGGCCGGGGTAGCTGCCGGACCGCATTCGCCCATATGAACCTTCCAGGACCCTCCCGCTCATCATCTCAGGCCCTGCTCATGGCCCCACCACTAACAGAGTTCTGGTTGGCAGGGACTAGAGACAGGGCCTTTACGGTTGTGGCCCTTCAGCTTTGGAACATCCTCCCTGAAGAACACCGAGGGGGCCCTCAGCTTTGGAACACCCTCCTTTGCCATGCTCTCTCCTTCAATCTTTCTAAAAAACAATTAAAAATCTTTTAAAGGAGGCTTTTTAATGTTTCATCCGCTGCTTATATCTGGTAGGTTCTTTAGTTGTTATAGTTCTCAGTTTTTAGCTTTTTAAATAACTTAATTCAAAATTTTAAAAATATGTAATTTTCATTGTGTTTTTAGCCTGGTCTTTTAACTTGTTTAACATAATTTGATTAACTTTACTAGTCTTATTTTACATTGTATCTATTTTATTAATGTTGTGAACTGCCCCGAGCAGTAGTGTATTGGAGGGGCAGGGTATACATATTTTAAATAATAATATTAATAGTATAACAGAAATACATGCAATAACAATGTATAATATGCAGGTAACATGTAAAGATTTAGTGAAAATGTTTGAGGATCTGTTCTTAAGGACCAACGAGAGACCTGAAGCTTGGCGTTTGAGTATACTGGTACCGTATCTTAAGAAGGATGCTGTAGAACTGGAAAAGGTGCAGAAGAGAGCAACCAAAATGATCAGGGGCCTGGATCACCTTCCTTATGGGGCTAGGCTACAGCATCTGGGACTTTTTAGTTTGAAAAAGACGTGTCTAAAGGGAGACATGATAGAGGTGTATTAAAATTATGCATGGAGTGGAGAGGGTGAACAGAGAGAAATGTTTCTCCCTCTCTCACAACACTAGAACCAGGGCTCACCCCATGAAACCAAAGGTTGGGAAATTTAGGTCCAACAAGAGGAAGTACTTTTTCACACAGCACATAATTAATCTATGGCTTCTTAACCATGGGCCCCCAGATGTTGTCGGACTACAACTCCCATCATCCTCAACCACAAAGGCCATGTCTGGGGATGATGGGAGTTGTAGTCCAACATCATCTGGGGGGAGGCAAGGTTAAGGTTAATTCCTGATCTATGGAATTCTCTGCCATGGGATGTGGTGATGGCCACAGCTTGGATGGCTTTAAAGGGGGCTTAGACAGATTCATGGTGGACAGGTCTATCAACGGCTACTAGTCTGGTGGCTGTGGGTCATCTCCAGCCTCGATGCCTCTCAATACTAGTTGCAGGGGAGCAACAGCAGAAGAGAGGGCATGCAATACCTCTTGCCTGTGGGCTCCCCAGAGGCATCTGGTGGGCCACTGTGTGAAACAAGATGCTGGACTAGATGGGCCTTGTGCCTGATCCAGCAGGGCTGTTCTTATGACAAAAGTCCCTGGTTGAGTCCAGCCTGTAAGAAGGCTAGAACCTGAGAGACCTTGGTAGAGAAGGGATCAATAAGCTTTCTTCTTGTGCTGCATAGGAAAGCTTGCCAGGTGGCCTAGTAAATGTGATTTGTGGAAGGCTATCATGAAGCTAGTATAGTACCCTTTAGCTTGAAATAGCCCTAGAGTAACTCCTCTTTTCTAGTAGGGAGTGCTCAGTCTTCAGGCACAGAGTTACAGCCAATCTGGGTCTGGATATGGGAGAGGGCCTTAGGATCTACATCAGTAGTGGCTAGCGCAGTACTGGTTGCAGTGCTCTTTGCCCTTGCTGCTGCCTCTCCGTGCCTTAAAGTAATGGCACTAATTCCCTTTCTCCCTCAATCTAATTGCCATCTAGCGACAAGTGAAACACATTGCTGCTGTACAATTCCAAGAGTATTTTTTTAAAAATAAACCACCATTCTATTAGCAAGCTATGAGAACCAGCGTTGTGGTTAGAGTGCTGGACTAGGACTGGGGAGACCCAAGTTCAAATGAGCCAAGATACTTGCTGGGTGACTCTGGGCCAGTCACTTCTCTCTCAGCCTAACCTACTTCACAGGGTTGTTGTGAGGAGAAACTAAACTATGCACTCTGGGCTCCTTGGAGGAAGAGCGGAATATAAATGTAAAAAAATAAATAACCAGTGGGGATGGGGAATGGCTTCAGCTTTCCTTGCCTTTAATTTTAGTAGTTTAGTGCTTGTCATGTTTCTCCATCTTTCAGGAAAGCAATACTGACCTATCTCAAGGGGGCTGGGGGATCATAGTAACAAATTAAACTATGCAAGTTGTTTTGAATGTGTGAAAGCTGTGTAAGTGCTAAGCATTATTAATAATGCTGATTATTTTGCACCCAGGTTAAATTTAAGCAATGTAACTTACAGATTGCTAAGAGAATGGGTTCCCGCTCCAGCAGAGAGCATAATGTGTGGAAAGCTACAAGTAAAAGATTTAAGATGGTCACCACTGTAATAATGGCATACACAGGGGCTGGAGGTGTTGTGGCACTTGTAGACCAATGGCCTACAACAAAAAAGTATACACACACAAAACCAAATCAAGGAACATGAAGCTTTGCCTGGTCTGCAATAACTCCTGTTGCTTGATGCATACTTTTTTTTTTTGTTTAACATAAAAAATTAGTATGCTCCTTTGTTATGACTGGTTTACCATAATAACAGTAAACCAGTAACAACAAAGTTTATTTACAATCTCATCTATCATATAAAGATACTCCCAAGAAAAATTATTTCTCTCTCTCTTGAAAAAAGCAATAGCATAGAATTTTTTCAATTTAGAAATAAGATGACAAAAGCCAAAGCCAGGCAGATAAATGATAAAGCTAAGGACCATTGGTTATTTATGGCAACTCACACATAGTACATGGAAGCACTGGGAAATGAATGAAGGCAGCCAGTAGTAAACATTTAACCTGATGACTACATTTACTACAGCAATTATGTTTTTTATTGTACTTCCTTGTCAGGTATACTGTTTCCTCAATTAAACATTCTCAAGAATTATGACACTAACTGAAGAACATCTCAGAGTTCATTCATACATAGACAGAAGGCTTACTTTCCTTCCACACAGAACCAAAAACTTCTAGTACTTGATGCAAACACCATCCATAATGAAATTTTGAACACCCATAATATAAACATTTTAGGAGACTATGTGAAACATTACTTGCCTCGCAAATGGTCTTTCAGGTTTTTAAGGCCATTAAAAAGAAAAAGCTCTCTCACAGCCTTCAAAATGAGCTCCATGATATACAGAAGAGCTACAGGAACGGAAGCAGGGAAGTAGATGACTGGAGCGCAAATGGAAGAGGACCCATCCTGAATTTGATGAAACAGCATAGAGTGCATTTGAAGACCTATGCTATGGCAATATATGAAGTAAGGAAGCAATTTTATTATGTGCATATTGCATCTGCAAGTTATCATCCACCAGAACTGTTCCGGTTTGTTAGGGTTTTAAATTCAAGCCCCTTCTGTTAACGGAAACAAGGTCTCAATGTGACACATTCAATCAGTTCTGGATCTATCTATCTGGATAAAATGTTTGATGGATCTCAAGAATCTAAGGCCTTTGGGTGCAAGGTGCAGTTCAGTGGATTTGTTGTAAACTTGTTGCTAGACCTTGCGGAAGTATAGTATTGTGCAATGGTAAGTAAGGCAAAATTATGTGCATTATATTTTAATTTAGAAGGTTGGCTTTTGGTGCAAATACAACATTACCTGCTCCTTGACCACAGTAAGGGACCTGGAACTGGCCAAGGTGCCATATACTTCCTTTACACGAGCCCTCCCTTCTCACATGTGAATTCCTCCTAATGCCCTTTAGCAATGCTAATCATGGCTGCCTCACAACCCTAAAATTTGAAACCAAATCTTTTCCCAAAGCTTGAGTTACTACAGGTGTCTGTCTCTTTATTATGACCAGAACAGGGTTTCCCTGTGACTGCTTCAAACACCTTTAGAGTAAGAAGAGGGAACAAAGAACCCCTACATCTATCCTGTACACAACACCTCATTTCAATAGCTTCAATAGTCTTAGCTCAGGAAGTGAAATTAATTCGATGAAAGGAGTCTCCTATTTTTGAACAGCCTTAATTAGAGCCTTCCCAGTTTGTATAAAGAAGCAATTTTGGAAGATCAATACCATTTTCAGCTGTTCAACATAATGAGTGCAACACAAACTACAAAGGTGACATACTATTTTATGCATGTCAGGGGCCATGTTTAGTCAAGTAATTTCAAGGTTAAATTAGGTTGACTATAGAAGAGAGATTCACCCGCTTTTATGTGATCCCTTATGTAAAGAAACAACAAAAATCCATTGAATCTTCCCTGCTGATAGCCAAATTAGCTGGCAGAATACATTTTCTCCAACTGTTCCATATTGTGATTAAGAGGACAGTAAGAGAGGAACTTTTAAGTTCACATTAAAGCAGCAGTCCACATGTTCTCTGTTAAGTTTAGACTAGTTCACTTCAACTCTTCTTTACAATGTCACCAAAGTAATTCCTGAACACACAACCAGAAGGACCCACCATGTATTACCCACAGTTAAATAAGCAGCTTCTTAAATAAATAAGCAACCCCCACAACTATAACACTTGAAAACGTGCTGCTGAGATCTCAGAAATAATTGTTAGAAAGCTGTATCTTCGTCTGGAGACGTTGGACCACATGTAATGCTCTTTATATGACTGCAGGCACATGTGTAGTTTGGCATGGCCCCATCACAGATAGGAGGACTAGATAATGTGAATGTCATATGTTCTGCAGTATAAGACAGTTAAAATAGTAATACCAGATCATGGTGGCATAAAAATTACAATTTAGGGTTTTCCAACACCAACATGCATCCTGATAGGTTCACATGGAAGACTTTTCCCTACTAATTACAATAAAATACAGCTTCAACTATGTAGCTAGTTTGCTAACCCAATGAGCTGCTGAACTAGTTAAAGCAAAGGTCAATAGCTTTGTTTCCTAAAGCTCTATTTGGGGACTTGGAAATCATATTTTCTTTTTACATAGTAAAAGTAAAGTGTGCCGTCAAGTTGATTTCGACTCCTGGTGCCCACAGAGCCCTGTGGGTTTTTTTTTGTTAGAATACAGGAGGGGTTTACCATTGCCTCCTCCTGCGAGGTATGAGATGATTCCTTTCAGCATCTTCCTATATCGCTGCTGCCCGATACAGTATCAGCGGGAATTTCAACTGGCAACCTTCTGCTTGTCAGGCAAGCATTTCTCCGCTGGTCCACTACTATGCGCTAATTTTAAAAAATGAATTTTATTTTTAAACCAGCTAAAATAATTTAAACAAAGGAGCATGCTAGATGAAAAGTGAGACAAAATATTCATATCCTGGGCAAATATGCATTTAGAGGGCCGAGCCATTATTTTAGCATATTACTGGATGGGTGTGTGGTGGGGTTGAGAATCAGTACATTTGAGTGCTTTGGTATGAAACCAAGTGGCTGAAATGACACTTCAAAGGCAGCATTATACAAAAAAGCCTCATATTTCCATCTTCCTTTTTTTTTTTAGGTTAGGGCTCTATAACCAACAGTAAGTGCATAAATATTTTATAGAGCACCACTTAAGAAATATGTGGTTTCATGCTGATTCTAAGAAAGAGAATAGCATGTTTTGGAAGTGACATTGGATCAACAGACTTGAGATTAATGTTGGTATGCATTGTCTCCATCAGCATGCATCAGGAAGCAATGTTTCTACCTTTAAGGCAGATCAAGTTGTGAACGTTTTGGGAATACACACATATGGCTGAACTGAAAAATAATGTATTGGTTGCAGGAGAAAAAGTAGCCCAAGAGAAGTTTACTAATTATACTGGTATGCAAGTTTGCATTTCTGAACAGAAGACAGGACAGCACCATAAGAGCAGTCCATATAGCTTTTGAACTTTTTGTTCAAGCATTTAGTACCCTTTGACCATTAAGAAAAGTGAACACACCGATATAAGTAATAGAGATCATACGTGAATTCACAAAACTACTCTCAACACATGACAATGACAAATCCTCATGTTGTATTTATACAGAGACTATTTTCAGGATGCCCAATGGGTATTCATCCCATACTAGGCTGCTTGTGACCTCCTGATACCCAAGTAACCTGAATAAGCTCTGTGTCTCCTAATAAAAAGTATGGCATACTTTTAGATACCAACATTTCTAGCTACCAGCATTTAAGAAGCTCATGGTTTCTTCTTACTCTTTTCTGTACCAGGGAGAGGCAGCTGATGACCTGAACCAGTGCTTGCAGGCTGTTCTGGGTTGGATGGGAGCCAACAAAATTAATCCAGATAAGACAAAGGTAATTTGGGTCAGTAAAACTGATAATCCAAGTACTGAAGTAAGTTGCCTTGGACTGGATTGTATTGCCCCTGAAAAACCAAGTTCATCGCTTAGGGATTCTGCTGAACCTAATGGTGTCCCTGGAGGCCCAAGTAGCAGCTGGTACACCAGCGTTTACCAGCTTCAGCTGGTACAAGAAGCTGTGACTCTTCTTGGAGGAACCAGACCTGTCCTCTGTTACCCATGCACTGGTCACATACAGACTGGATTACTACAATATGCTCTTCATAAGACTGCCTTTGAAGACACCTCAGAAACTTCAACTGGTTCAGAACACATCCTACAAGGATGCTTATGGGCAGTAGTTGCTACACAAGTATTAGATGTGTCCTACAGTGGCTTCATTGGTTGACAGTTTGCTTCCAGATTCAAAGTGCTGGTCCTTTACACACTGCTTTGAAGCCCAACTCTGCTTGGGACCTGGGTATTTTTCAGACCATTTATCCATATGAATCCACTAAGCTTTCAAATCATCAACTCAAGTGGTTCTCTCAGCCCTGCTGGTTATTTCTAAGACATTTTCAGTAGCGCACCCTTTAGAATACCCTCCACGAGGGGGCTTCATCAGTCTCCCTCTTTGATTAGTTTTAAAAGAATTTGAAGACTTTCCTTTTAAAGCATTTTAAACAAAACTGGCAGTAATTTAGTTTCTTGTTTTATCTATTTTTTAGTCGTGACTGCTATTCTATCTTCATTTGCTGCTGCTGTCTTTTATTGTGCTTTTATTGTAAGCCACCCCAATCAGCAGTGTGCTAGATGAATGCAATATAAATATTTTAAATAAACATTTCTTCAAAACTTAACTATTAGTAATTAGTAAAAACTATTAGTAATTAGTAAAATTACTTAACAATTAGTAATTAGAGGCACCGTTTACCGTGGTGATTCTCTTTATTTAGCAGGGGGAGAGTAACTGGCACTATCCACCCCCAGCACAGTATCTCCAGTGACTGTTGCTGGTTCTTGTGTTGGTTTTTTTTAGAATGTGAGCCCTTTGGGGACAGGGAGCCATCTTTCTTATTTATTTATTTATTTATTTATTTATTTATTTATTTATTTATTTATTTTCTGTGTAAACCGCCCTGAGCCATTTTTGGAAGGGCAGTATAGAAATTGAATTATTAATAAATAATAATAATAATAATGACAATAATATGAGTGAAGTGAAGAAGATGCACTTCAAATGGTCAAGAACATGAAACTATTCAACACCAATGAAACAAAACAGGCCTACAAGAAAGAACACGTCAAGAACCGAGCAGAAAAATGGAAAAATAAGCCCCTGCATGGTCAATATTTGCACAATATAAGTGGAAAATCAGACATCACCAAGACCTGGCAATGGCTTAAGAATGGCAACTTGAAGAAAGAAACAGAGGGTTTAATACTGGCTGCACAAGGACAGGCACTAAGAACAAATGCAATAAGAGCAAAAGTAGTAAAATCCACAACAAACAGCAAGTGCCACCTTTGTAAAGAAGCAGATAAAACCGTGGACCACCTGATCAGCTGTTGTAAGAAGATCGCACAGACTGACTACAAACAAAGGCATGACAAGGTAGCAGGGATGATACACTGGAACATCTGCAAAAAATACAAGCTACCTGTAGCCAAGAATTGGTGGGACCATAAAATTGAAAAAGTTGAAGAAAATGAAGATGTAAAAATATTATGGGACTTCCGACTACAAACAGACAAACATCTGCCACACAATACACCAGATATCACTGTAGTCGAGAAGAAAGAAAAACAAGTCAAAATAATTGACATAGCAATACCAGGGGATAGCAGAATAGAAGAAAAAGAAATAGAAAAAAATCACCAAATACAAAGATGTACAAATTGAAATTGAAAGGCTGTGGCAGAAGAAGACCAAAATAATCCCAGTGGTAATTGGCGCCCTGGGCACAGTTCCAAAAGACCTTGAAGAGCACCTCAACACCATATGGGCCACAGAAATCACCATCAGCCAATTACAAAAAGCAGCTTTACTGGGAACAGCCTATATTCTGCGACGATATCTATAACCATTGACAATAAAATTCTGGCATCCCAGGTCCTTGGGAAGGACTCGATGTCTGGATAAAACAAACCAGTCAATAACACCTGTCTGACTGTGTAAACAAGAAATAATATGAGGTATACACAAATTATACTGATGCTAACACAGTAAAGTCTCTAGTCATGAACTGCAGTGTTATGAATATGCACATGATACCCAACTCTGTTTTTTCATTCAAGTCAGCAGTTATCAAGGAGGCATTGGATATCCTGATCCATTGTTTGGAGGCTGTGATGGGAGCAAACAAGCTGAAACTTATTCCAGATTATGAGGACATGTTCTGAGTTGGTAAAATTGATTATCCAAGCAGTGAGCTAAATCTCATCTTAGATGGGGTCACACTCTCCCCAAGAGAGCAAGTTTGCAGCTTGAAGGTACTCCTGACCCAACCTTATCCTTGGAGACCCACGGGGCAGAAGTGTCCAGGAATGCCTTTTACCACATACGGCTGGCTCTCAAGCTGCAATCCTACTTGGAAAAGTTGTGTCTGACCTCAGTCACTCATGCATTTCACAACTGGGATTTTATTCTGTCTGAAAAGAATAGTAGCTTTATTTTAAAATAAAAATTCCAATAGTTCGGAATTGTAGAGCATGGGTGCATTTTGATTGAGTTTGATTATTTTTTGTTGACACCACCCAAACCACTTCATCTATGCTCTAGTTACAAACACTACAATGCTTAGCTTGCCAGACATATTTACAAGTGTATTAATGATGTGGGTAATAACCTCACCAACAAAACAAGGGAACATTTGGATAATTTTAAAGCTTTGGTTTTTAGAGTTTCTATTGTATTTCAAATTATTTTAATTATGTTAATGTTTTAATGGTTTTTATATTGTGAACTGCCCTAGGACTTTTTTGAATGGGTAGGGGTGTGCAATTCGGATTTTTGGTGTTTTGATTTGGATCCGAATCGAAACACCCCCAATTTGAATCAAAACACCCCACCCCACTCTTCCGCCCCAGATCCCACTTTATGCCCCAAATCTGCCCCAAAGACACTAAAACTTCAACAATTCACCAAAAATCAGCCCTTTGCACAATTCCTCTGAAATTTGGGCGGTAGCCTCTACCCATTAGGCACTTAACTTAAACTGAGTAGTACCCCACTGCCTTGCAGGTGGGAGTGGGGTGTAGTTGGCACATGGCAGTTGACAGTTGGTGCTGTCGAAAAGACAGTCAAAATGAATAGAAGAAATGAAGGTGTGTAATGTATCCTCATAAGGATTCATTGAGTGAAAGTTATTATGCACCAAAGAATCCAAACACTTGAAAAATAGCGACCACACATTTTGCTCCATAACTCCACTTCTATAAGGGCTAGAGCTTAGCTTAAAAAAAAAAAAAGAAATCTGGCAATCTGGGGAAATTAATAGGAGGGAAACCAATATATAGTATTTAACTAATTGGGCCTTTCTCCCACAAATACTCTTTAGATGGGTTTCCAGTGCTAGCACTAAAATATTTAGTTTCAGCATATGACCATTGACTCCCAAGGATGATGATCCCATCTTCTTGCCAGTTATCGGTCTAAACAAAATTATTCTCCTATCTTCCAAGCTGTCATCTGCAGGCACAAGCCATCTGTAGACAGATGGGAACTTGCCAAAGCTTAATACTCATAGTTTTTTTTGTTGCTATATTGATTAAATAGTTGTCTCATTGTGCGTGCATGTGTGTGTGTGTGTGTGTGTGTGTGTGTAGAGTGTGCCAGAGTGTGCCAGAGTGTGCAAGATACAATATATGAAATTAAGAAAAAATGTGGTCAAATAATATTATCATTCCTCAACTGCCTCCTGAAATTTAGGCTTGGCAATCAAGCCTATTTAAGTATTTAAGGCAACTTTAAGTATTTAAGTATTTAAGGCAACTTTACTTAATACTTGTTTTGATGCTGCAAATTGCAGTTATTCAAACAAGTAAATTTAAGTATTTTAATGGATGAAAATAATATCAATGTGGCCTGAAACACAAGGCTATGCAATGAATTCCTGAAGCCATTTGCCATACCTACATATGACATTTGAGTAGATAATTGCAATTGTCAACATGGAAGTGATTTATACGCACTCTTGTAAGCCAAAACACAAATGTGGAAGGGAGGCTGAACAGTCATTGCATGACCCTACAGAAGGACTGCAAGGGATGGAAATGGTTTCTTATAGAAAAATGAAAAATCAAATGCTGAACAACTTCAAAGTCATCAAATAATTGAGTCCTTTAAACAAGAGATGGTCATAGGAAGCTGCCATATACCAAGTCAAACCATTGGTCCATCTAACTCAGTATTGTCTACACAGACTGGCAGCAGCTTCTCCAAGGTTGCAAGCACAAATCTCTCTCAGCCCTGTCTTGGAGATGCCAGGGAGGGCACATGGAACCTAGATGCTCTTCCCGGAGCAGCTCCATCCATTAAAGAGAATATCTTACAGTGCTCACACGTAGTCTCCCATTCATATGCAACCATTTGGATCCTGCTTAGCTAAGAGAACAGGTCATGCTTGCTACCAAAAGATCAGATCTCTGCCTTGGTTTAATTGTATATTGTGATTTTGAAAGTTCTCATAGCACAGAAACAAGGCCAAAGCAACACAGTGTATGATCCTCCAATAACTTTACTCATTAAAGCTTCTGTCTCCATTTTGCAAGCTGAGAAATGTTCACCAGATCAAATCTGTATTCTGTAAAATTACAGATCAGTACAATCATCTGTAAAAGAACAACTATTACATTAGCCCTTTTCACATTTTATATTCCTTTGAATATAATGGAATGCATCCGCTGCACCAGAAGAAAAGCAGCAATGATTTTAAATATTGCTAATCCAAAATAAAAGCAGATACATCTGATTCAGCAAACAGCTTTAACCAACAGCAAAAATGCAGTTATAATCATGAAACAGACTAGAAAAACCGGTTATAATAAAAAACAGTTTTGTGGCTAAACAGCAAACGAATCCCTAAAAGGCTATTGAAGGTAGCAGAACCCATGGAGGGGAAGATCGCATGATGTATCATCATTGAGTTACAGAAGCCCCATTCAGGTTGTGAGCACATCAGCATGGATGCAGCACCATCCATGCTTTTTATAATGCATCAACAGGGCTAAAGGAACTCACAGAAATGGTTAAAATACTTCTTGCAGCCATTGTTATTTGCAGCTTTGTTGTATTATGACTTTTAACACAAATTAACATTATGTATTGTATATTCGCTTTAACACTTATCAGCTGGTGTTCGGAACAGAAAAGTAGCAGAAGAGTTCGGGGGAAAATATAAAAATGCTAGAAGGCTGTCACAGCAAGCACCTAGTTAGGTATAAATCAATAGTCACATTTTAAAGATTTTTTTAACACACACTTTTCCACATGCCCCTACCCCCAAAGGGGTATTTCTAGGCATAAAATAAAAACATACTGTCTGGTAACTTGATGATAAATGGGTGAAGATACATAATTTACTGTTTTCACTATGGAAAGTTCGTACCAACTGCAGTTTCTGTGGAGAATGGGGGAATAATTCAGCTGACATGCAAAATTACAAGATTTAAACTTACTCTCCATCATTCATAAGGGGATTAAGCAGTTCTGACATAATGTTGAACGGCAAAGTATGCAATTCAATTATCTGACATATTGTTGAACTGCAAAGTAATTTTTTGAAAGGAAATGAAGGTTCATTTTAGATGTGTGTGTCCCAACATCTTGAACTCTGGGTGAAAATCAACAAGGTGGCATCTATAAATATACTTCAAAGACAATATATAATAAATTGCATCTTCTTAAGACTTTAGTCTGCCTTCCACTTCTGCAAAGCTGTGTTGCCCCATTATCATCACCTATGTGCTTCTGCTGTACACCACTAAATGAACATCCAAAAGACTGGTCTCTAGTCAGCTGAGATATCACAATGGGATGATGAAGGAGAAATTATTTAACACAGTCTAATAAATTCTTTATTTGAAGCCACAGAGCACTTTTGTTGTTAAGGGGAATGGGGGAGAAGAGGAGAGGTTCAGACATTTTTAAGAAAACCCATGTGTATTTTTCCTATGAGGTCTCCAGGCCTCCTGCCTAATCTTTCCATAGATCTTTGGCCCATTCCATTTATTGACATATCTTCATCTTCTCTGGAGACCAACCATTTTTCATTCTTAAGGAACCTTATTTTCATTCCATGCTAGTCGATTGTTCATACACGGGTGGGGCACAACAGCTCATGGTGACCAAGTCTGCAAATTTTGGCAGCATTTGCATGTAACATGGAACCGCAGGGGCCAGTAATAGGGGTGTGCAAGCCAGCTCAGTTTGAGCCGGACTCAACATCGAATCGGCTCAGCATGTTCAGGGTCTAACATAGACAGTTTGGAGCTCTACTGGCAAAACAGAATCCAGTGATGATTCCTATTTACCAGTGCAGGGGAAGGGGGGCTTCCATAAACCTAGAGGGAGTGAATATTAAATACTCATGAGTAGTAAATACTCATTTAGTATTTATAAGTACTACTGGTGGCAGCAGTAGTTTCCCCACCCCTGCCGGCCTTCCTCAGAAGAGCCCAACGGTGGCCATGTCTAGGCCTCTACACATTAGTAGAGGTCACAGAAATGGCCTCCATGCATGCATATAGGCCCAAACTTGGCTGCCGGTGGCCCAGGCTAATCTAGGGTAGGTGGGGAGAAGCCAGCACCACTAGTACTTGTAAGTACTAAATAACCGCCCTCCGACCCACTCTAGGTTTAGAGAAGGCCCCCTGCCCCTTCGCTAGTCAAGGGGAATCTTCACCCAATTCCACTTTACCGGTAGAGCTTTGAACTGGTTCAGCAGTTGAACTGGACCAGATCCCATTCAACCGGAGCCAAAACCGTGCTGGGCCAGCTCGAATCCAGTCCAGATTCTAACCAAACTGGCAAAACCAGTTTTGTGAGCCCCTCTAGCCAGAGGTTAACCTACAGTTACATTCAAATGCATGCAACTCCAGTCCCATTCATCCCGTAACCCAAGGTTGCACTCTACAGTCTCAAATTTGAACCCTCAGCTTGCAGTGAGTCTCACTGCTCATAACAGGGATTCTAAGCCGAGAGAGTGCAGTCCGAATGCAGCAGTGGAGGCTGCATTCGGTAAAACCAGAGTTGAGGGAGAAAGTTCCTCCCTCTCTCCAAGTGTCATTGGCTGTGTGGGCTGTCCTTCAAGGAAGAAGGAAGCCCACACAACCAGTTCCCTCTTCTCTCTACACAGTCTCCCTAAATGCAAAGAGCCCACTCTCTGTTTCATCTAAATGCAGACAGGAGAGTGGGGGCGGGGAGGGTCCCCTCTGTTTTATAGCTGCTTCCCTCAAACACAAAGTCATTTTATGTGTGTTTAACTAAACTTTATTCAGAAATAACTCCATTCTTCTCCTTCTCCTTTCCCTCCCTTTCCTTTCTTACAACACTTCCCATGCGCTCTAAGGATCCACATGGGGACAAACTTCCAATTAACAAAACATAAAAGATTGCTAGACAGAATACAGCACCTTGCTCTAAGAAGAAAAGCACAAAACACAGGAATTCTATTTCCTGCAACCTGCACCAGCATACATGTGCTGACAACCAAAGCATCATGCACTCTGACTCAAATACTGCATGAAGATTCATTTCTTACTCTATACAGAGAGTCTGAAGAACAAAGACCATTCAGTATTTACTATATCCACAATGCTCTTATTTCATTACAGGTCTTTTTAAGCATCACTGACATCACCAGAAGTAGACTTAAGGCAAAGAATCACAATTACTAATTTTAGTTACCAAACTGAAGCATTCAGATGGTATGTTATAGGAGGACATCTTTAGAAAAGTTAATTTCATTCCTAAATGAAATGTGGTATTGGCTCTAAAAATTGTTAATTGATGCATAATTTATTCTAAAAACCGTATACCTACACTGTAGTTGCGGAAGTCTTCTCTGAGAGGAGAGATTGCAAGATAATGAAACCATTTATCTTGGAAGCAGTGAATGAAATAGGAAGCAATAATGCTATACAGATTAATACCAAAAACTGCTACACTGTCTGTCTCAACACCAGTTGCAAAGCTAAAGCTATTATTTGATTTGATATAAACCTTAAGCCATTTGCCTCTTTAAACTAATAGGAATAAGTGGGCTTTAAAAATGAATGTGACTGTCATTTCAATGATGTCAGCTTGGCATGTGGCTATATGGGAAATGCCAATATAGTTTAATTTAGCTCTCAAAATGTGAATTCAGGTTTCTTCGACACTGCCAGGATATATACCTTCATACTGATTTAGATGGTTCATATACAGTAAAAATAGGTATTTTTCCAAGGCTGAAACTAAACCAAGAAAGCTGGCAGACACTACTACCTAAAGTTTATTCAGAAATCCCAAAACCTTCAATTTAAAATGAGAGTTAAGCTGCTTTACATTTTCACTTATGATCTATATGATGATGACTTTAGAAATGAAGTTCTATGTACCCACACTTTTCCTTGGTCTTTCAGTTGGACATTGGGCTGGGGAGGGAATTCATCAGGGGCATATCTAGGAAGTGAATAGGGAAAGTGAGCCTGTTAAAAGTCTGCCGGTATGCATCTTTGTTCAAGGCAAAGTGTGGGTGCATGGAGCCTCATTTCCAAAGCCATCATCATATACCAGTCTGTACAAAGTCTTTACAGCTTATATGGCGCAGAACTTAAAATGGGTGCCTTAACTTGCAATTTCCATTCTTTTTAGAGGACAAGTGAAAATGTAAAGCAGTTTAACTCTCACACACCCCCACCCCCGCTGCAAGCTTGCAAAGAGGCACATCTCCACCCTGCTCTATGCAAACGATGCAGCAATTCTCTCAAGGACCTCCATATGCCTCAGAAGAGCTCTGAGGGCCCTTGCTCAATACTGCAAGGAAGACCAGTGGGAAATATCAAACTATCATATCACGGCCTTTGCCAAGAGACCCCAGACTCACTCCTGATGCATAAATGAGCACAAGACTGAGAAGATCTCGTGCTTTAAATACCTGGGGGTATTCCTCCACACCTCTGGCACCAGGCACCAGAAAAGCTCACAGCTCTCATGTTGCCCATAAAGCACAGAGGAGCATCTCTGCCATCCTTAAATTCTTCCCGACAAGAAGAGGTCACTACATACCTGCACCCCTCAAACTGAAACCAAACTGCTGACACAACTCCTTTACCATGCCCAGTTGGGCCCATTCTCCAACTCTGCCCTACTGGAACTTGTCCAGTCCTACGGTGTGTCTCCAGTGCCACCCTACATCTGGAGACAGGTCTGGTGAAAGCAGAGGCCAAAGTGTGGATGGCCATACTGGCTAAGGCTATACCTCAGCCCATTGGGTCTAACCCACCGCTTGTAACACTGCTGGATATGTACCAGTCTAATTTGAAATGGACACTTTGGACATAAATGTCATGCCTGGGCCTCTCCCCCTGCCCACTCTACTTGCAACGGGCTACAACCAGGACCCAGTATAGCATAGTGGTTAGAGTATAGGACTAGGACTGGGAAGACCTGAGTTCGAATCCCCATTCAACCATGAAACTCACTGGGTGACTCTGGGCCAGTCATGTATCTCTCAGCCTAACCTACCTCACAGGGTTGTTGTGAGGATAAACATAACCATTCACACTGCTCTGAGCTCTGTGGAGGAAAAGCGGGATATATATGTAATAAATAAATAAAATAAAATAAAAATAATAAGCCAGGCAAAAACCCTTCTCAAACAGCATATAACAGGCACAGAGCACCAAATCAATCCAAACTTCCTCATCAGCCAAAGACTTAGATACACTGTAACCTCTGTTGCATATCTAATGCAGCTGGAAGTTCCGAATCACAGGAGGGCCTTCACCCTGGGCCAATGCCATGCCTTCCCTCAGCCGTGCTAAGAGGCAGGCCCCACCCTCAGAACCCTTATGCCCCTGCAACTCTGGGCAAGTTGAAACAATGGTGCATGTCCTCCTGCACTGGCCCTTCTACAGACACATTTGCAACCACCTCATCCTCCCACTAGTACTCAAGCTCCTAGGTCACATTAGCCAATCTTACTCCTCTCTGCTGCTTTCTGACTGCAAGCCTGATATCACACATACAATGCTGCCAAATTCTGTGTGCAGTAGCGTGCAAAATCCATTAGGTCCCAACAGGCAGCGAGACCTAAGCAGGCTGGACACCGCACTCAACCCCACAACTCAGTTTTAGCTTACTCATTAGCACTGCACAAATAGCATTTTATAACCAGTATTTTAGTTTCATAGCCCTGCAGCTTTTTAGATATTAAGACCTTGGGCCTTTAGACTTTGGGCCTTTAGGATTCAGGAGCTTAGGATCTAGGATTATAACCCTCCTTTATGCTCATTTTAATGCCATTTCTATTCCTTCTGGGTCATTTTTACAGTTTTTATGCCTTTTATACTACTGCAATCCACTTTATGGTGGTCAAGGACCGTAATAAAGATGCTTTGATTTAACTCTCATTTTAACTCTCATTTTGAATTACTGAACTTGCAGGCATTTTAAAAAGGGAACTCTGATTAGCCACTATGGGGGAATGGCTTACTCATACCATAAGGTGGAACTTCCTGATGTTCAACACCAAAAACTTTGTAAAACCTTCAACTAAGATAAAGTCACACTCCCACTACCACCAACAAGTAAATGAAATAAGTGGAATCAGTATTAGTAACAGTATGATCCTACCTCATGATTATTCAGCAGTGAATAAGGATACAAGAAGCAGGTAATTTACTTTTCCTTAAAATGCAACACATACACATAAACAACAATGATAATTAAAAGTAACAAATGGTTTAACAACTGTGTCCAAATCTACAGATACTGGCACATGCGCTGAGATAATCTGAGCCTGGGAGCACAGGTCAGGGCAGCCGGCAGGGAATGCCAGCTTGCCAGGGCAAGGTGCATGCAAGAAAGGATGAGGGGCATGTGCCAGCCGGGGTGAGGTACACACCTGAACAGGTGAGGAGCTCACGCCAGAATGGAGCAGTGGACAGGAGCGTTCCCTGCTGGTTGCCCCGCCTCATCCATCGGCTGGATGGAGCAGTTATTAAAAACAAAAACTGTCCTTTTACTGAAGGTACAATACTATAAACTTAGCAGCACCAAAATACTGGGTGCATTTGGCTGCACACACAGTTTCATCTCAATTATAGTATTCAATTGGCTTGTAGCATGTCAGTCAAACTATAGCCATAACAAACATCCTACTGGTTACCAGCTACTGCAATACAGATGTTTAGAGAACAAATAAAATCATGATACACCTATCGGAAAATCATAAAATGAAATTGTTCTAGGAGGAATAGTTAGGAACATTGGAGGCTGCCTTCTACCTAGTCAGATTCTTGTCCATCTAGTGCAGTATTGTCTACCAAGACTGGCAGCAGCTTCTCCAAAGTTGCAGGCAGGAATCTCTCTCGGCCCAATCTTGGATATCCCAGGGAGGGAACTTGGAACCTTCTGCATGGAAGCACGCAGGTGCTTTCCCTAGAGCAGCCCCCAATACCTTACAGTGCTCACACATGTAGTCTCCCATTCAAATGCAACCAGGGCAGAATCTGCTTAGAAAGGAGACAATTCATGCTTGTTACCACAAGACCAGCTCTTCTCCCTTCATACAAAGCAACTTATTAAAAATTACAATGAGTATGTACACACACACAAACACACACACACACACACACACACACACACATATTATGGTGTTTATCACCATGTTGGTTACAACATTAAGTAAAAGGATGCTATTTAAATGGAAAACCAGTTAGTCCTATCAGACTATTTCTTTAGTGGACCTTGTTATTATTATTTTTTAATATTTGTCAACATTTTTTACACAGCAAATGTTGGGGAGTGAGAAGACAGTTCCTTATCCAAAAGGGTTCACAATCTACAAAGACACACAAGGGAGACACCAATAACAGTCATTGGGAGGAATGTTATTCTGGGCTGAATAGCAACAGTTGCTCTCCTCCCACTACTAAATACATGAGAGCCATCACTTTAAAAAGATATATCCAAAAATTTAGCCATTTGTACTCTCTCAAGTATTTTAGTAACCAGCCTTTTACAGTATGTTATGGTGACAGTTTTTCAGAACCGAGCCATTACTAGTGTAGTTCCAACAAGATTTACAATTGGAAATTCATATAACCTGTAGATGTCACAACCATTTTTAAAATGTCCCAACCATTTAAAAAAGGACCAGACAAGTCTTTCACTTGTCATCAGATAGTGTCACCTGTGATCAATAAATCTGAATTTTAAAGGGTAGGAACACCAGACATGTTCGTCACACACTAACAGTTTTTTACCTGAACTATCTATATATTTAATTCTCCTAGACATACCCATCGCTAATCCCATGCGTGGCAGCTCTTGCGACAGTTCAGGAGCGAGCTGATGATAAGCGACAGGGATGGCCAGCCACCAAAGGAGGAGAAGCAGCAGCCCAACAAACGGCTGGCTGCCGGGGATGGGGGAGAAGTGGCGGCCCAGCAAACAGCCAGCCACTAGGGGCAGGGGAGAAGCGGCGGTCCGATGAATAGCCAGCCCTCGGGGGGAAGAGAAGCGGTGGCCCAGAAAATGGCCAGCAGCTGGGAGAAGTGGTGGCCCGGCAAATGGCTGGGCGCCGGGGGGGGGGGGAGTGGTGGCTTGACAAACAGCTGGCCACTAGCGGGAGGAGGGGAGAAGCGGTGGCCCAGCGAATGGCCGGCCACCATGGGAGGACTAGGGGCGCAGATACTCTGCACCAAGTCAGTTAGTTTTATTTAGTCTGAGTGGCCATGTAACATCTGTTCATAACTTTATTCTGGCCTCTCTCAAGAATGAACAAACTGAAAGTTGTACTATTATAAAAGCTACCCTTTGTTCTACATATTGCCAGATCATTGGTAGTACTTGATTGTACATTAAGTGATTGAGCTTACAGGTTTCACAGAAAATGATTATTTTTATTTAGTTTTTTTCAATTACCTTCTTTAATGCGCAATTAAATAGATGGACCTATGGTCTGACTCAGTATATGGCAGCTTCCTATGTTTCTATCATCTGGCAGACATACAGCATAGATATAGAGCAAAAACCATGGACAGTGCATGTTAAAGAACAACATCAAGGCAGAGTAGTGAATACAAAGATATTCACCTTGGATGCGGACACAAATGTGAGTAAACGAAAAATCAGAGAAGGCAGATAGATAGATAGATAGATAGATAGATAGATAGATAGATAGATAGATAGATAGATAGATAGATAGAATAGTTGCACCCAGCTATACATTTAAAGATGAAATTAGGGAGGCAATGAAATTCGTTGGTTATTGAGTATATGAACTTCATTATGCTTTTATGTTCTTTCCCTTCCTTCCACTGTTTTTCCTGTATGTGATATTGGGAGTTGCACAAGATTTGTTGATTGCCTTCAGTTCTTTAGCTGAATCATGGTGTGTTGTATTTAAGAACAAGACCTCAGGCACCTTTGTATAGTACTAAGGATGATGAATTACATTGATACAGTTGCTATTTTACTACATCTGTGGTTCAGTTTTCAAGTTTTTAAACTTTTGAATGCTTTTTAACTTTTAAACTTTAACTTTCAGTTGCGCATTAAAGAAGGTCAGTGAAAAAAGCTTTGAAGTGTGGAAATGTGTATCTCATCACCCTTATACTGTCTTATTTTTATTTTAAAAACCCACCATGATTTAGTATTAAAATTACCTGCTTTTATTTTAACTCAACTTAAAAGACTAGAGCATCTTTTTTAAAAACAAAGCACATGCAGCGATATAGTCAAGAGGACAGCATCTATGGTGTTTTGTCAGTCTAAGTAGAATATACTAAAGTTTTAGAGAAGAATGGGAGAATTATTCAGCTGACATGCGAAATTCATTATAAAAGCATACTCTATCATTCATAAGGAGATTTCACAATTTAATTTTGACAACTCTGCATTTTGAAATGACGGAACTAACCATGGAATGGACACCAGACTCATTAGTCAGCAAGTGATTCAGAAGCAGCTGAATAGGAATCACTCTGTTTATTACCACTTGCTGACTTTTGAGACATAAGGAGAACACACATGGAAGGCTAATTGCAACATAGGACAATACGACATTTGGTTTGGTTTAGAATTTGTTCTATGAAAATGTTCAAGTCCAAATTTAAGCTTCCCATAATGTGCAGGCATAAATACGCTTTGTCGTAACTTCAGTTTTTCAGCTTTCATGGAGTGATTGCTTTTTGATTTAGTGCTCTCCGAATAGGGGTTTCCTGTTAAGTTTAATATTAATCTGATGTGCTGTGAGAAGGAACAATATTTCTATTAATAGTTTATTGAATGCTTCTAAGAAGTAATGATATACAAAAAGAAAAAGAAAAAAACATACAGTTCTTCTACCCTTAATCTTTTCCTATAACCCTCTCCAATTCCTTGTCCCATTTAAAAACAAAACAAAAAGCAAAAATACCAACTGACAAAAATGGGGGGGAAGGACCACATCCTTCCTATTTTGCATTGTGTAGCAGCTACTGAGCCTTATTTGGGGAGAATTTTTAGGGCAGGAACTTCAATTAGCAAAAAGAGCTGAATGATGTTGTCCAGTATTTGAGAATTTATGCTGTTTGCTCCAAAGCTGCTAGCAGTAATGTATTGAACACCCAACCTTCTTGATACAGTACTTTGAGAATACAGTACTTTGATGATTCAAAGCACTTTGCATATATCCCTAAGTAATCCTTACAACCACTCAGTTAGGCAGGTCAGAGGGGCGGGGGGAGGAGGTTGTGCGAGACAGTGGTTTACCTAAAGCCACCCATGGTCAAAGTCCCCTCCAAACCATATAAGAGTGAAAAGCAAATATTTAAGGACAGGGCTACCAGTAGAGCTGAAACTGAACAAATTATTTATTGCCGAAATTCCCAAACCGCGCAACAGACAGCCACCTCTAAGGATGAATTGGGAATGATTGAATGACCCAATTGCATCAGATGCAGTGACAAGGCAGAATTTACCTGCTCCCAGTGGTCACTCATTGGCAAAGGAGGCAAGGCCAAAGTAGTGAATCATCCAGAGATGCAGCAGCCTCATCTGTGGGTGGATACTTTGGACTCACAGGAGGCTTTAATCATTTTCTTCTTCTTGTGACACAAGCAGCAGTTCAATCACAGGCCACCGCACCATTTGAGTAATGCTGCTATGTGGATTATACTGTCAAGCAACATATATAAATAAGTATGCAAACCTTTTCCAACCCTATTTTGCAACATATACCATTGTTTGATTCATTGGGTCACATGTGCAATAGCATTTCTTCCTTTAAAAGCAGGGGGAAGAGAGGAAATTGAACCCTGCAATTTTATCATCATACTGCCAGTGACTTAATGGCCATTACCATGAAGAGATTCTTATGCGTTATAAAAAAAGAGTCAGGGTATCATTGGGGCCTTTCAAGGATAATAATGTGGTTTTACCCTGCAATTAAATCAGTAGAAATGTACCATTATAATACCAGATTCAGATTCAAAAGAAAATCCATTATTGTAAGAGCACAATTATTTGTTTAATTCATAGCTTCTTCATTCCGCCTCACTCTGCTAAATACAGAACTGTACATGTTTTGAGCAGGGAGCAATACTTGAAACCATTAGGCACAATCAAATGCTACTGCTGCTATCGATGGCCATAGAACCTCCAACCCAGAACCACAGAACTGGCTGACAGGTTTTTCACTCAAAACCAAAATCCACAACAAGGCTCTTTCATTTTATCATGGCATCAATATTCTCAAACACGCTCATGTCAGCAGGGGAAAAAACTCCATAAAAACATTTTTAAAATAAAACCACCACTGGGATTTAATCTCCATTGTCAGCAAGATAGATTCTGCAATACATTGTTTAGAAAGCTCTTCACCCTTTCCCCCTCATTGAGAAATATAGCTGCCAGACTGAATCACAAGTGTTAAAAAACAAGTTTATTCAACTATAGTGTTAAAGGCTACAGATTTTTATGAGCTTTAACAACATTAAACATGAATTAAAACTCTTAAGAGAGAGAACAGCAGTGTAAGAACACAAAAGTAGTTGGTCATAGTACACTGATTCTGGTACAAAGATACATACCCTTTACTTTCCATTACCCAAACAAAAACAAAACAAAGCCATTCTCCAGTATAATGACCGCTGATTTCCTTCCTAGACTGAATTTCTAATAGAAATCCTACTGGTAACAGCCAATATAATCATATCCTGCCTATGTCTAATATCCCCTTGCAGTTGGACAACACATCCAACCAGCCCTTCACACCATACAATCAAGGACATAAGCATACATGTCTTTCTTACCCTGTGTGATGTCTCACAGCTGCATAATATTGGATGGGCATGTCCAGTGGTTCACCTAGGTCATTTTGGGGCCCAGACCTGAAGGGCTTCGGAGGCCCTCCCCCGCTCCCCGCTTTGAGGGGGGAGGTAGCACCCCATGCAGCTCTGGAGACTAGGGTGAGGCATGCTAGTCCGTGCTTCTCCTCCTCCCTGGCCCAGAGATTTGCCAGGTGTGCTGCGCTGCACTGCTGCTCCTCAGCTTTGCATAAGGCAACCAGAACCATAAAAGATCTGCCCCACCACATCCGGCAAAACTCTCTCACCCCCATGCTCAGTGCAGGAGGGCACTCCCAATATTCCTTCATCTTCTTCCCTGGGCTGCAGTGCAGTCCTTTCATGGTTACTAGCAAGCATCCATGCATTAGTGGTGGGATTGTCCCCTTCCTCCATTGCTTCAAAGGAAAAGAGATTCTAAATCTGACTGGAAAGGAAGCAAAGCCCCCCCGCCCCCCGCTCAGCAACCCTCCTGCCTCCCTCTGCCTTTCAGGATCAATCTGGCTGACATCCTTCATTTGGCCTTCCATTAGGGTTCAGGTCTGCAGATGCTGAAGTCACAGGGGGAGGGGAGAAGCAGCTCCTGGCTTATCAAAGCAAGGCCCTTTGAGGGTCCTTTATTCTCTGTGGATCTCTCCCAATCTGCAGCCTCTCTGGGCTCCACCCTTTCCTGCTACTGACAACGCTCACTGTCAGATCCCTGACAGAACTGATGCCGCAGGTGGAAAAAGCAGAGGAGTCTTTCGGGATGGGATGGGGAACTGGATGGGTGGGAAAGGCAACCTTCCTTTGCAGAGATTCTCCTCTCCCTCCTCTGAAGCTTGGCTCTCTCTAGGAGCCTCCACTCTATCCCTCTTCCTGCCTTGATCCCCTCCAGACTTGCCCTGCCAAAGCGAGAGCACAAGCCTTCTGCTAGAAAGAGGTAGAGAAAGGAGAGGAGGGGCGTGCACACACCTCATGCGTCCAGATGGAATTGCCCACCAGCCGCTGTGCATCCCACCACCACGGGGAGGCTCACTCGGCTGACCACCCAGCCTCCGGCCGCACACACGGCGGCTACAAGGCAAATATCAACATGGTGGGGTAGTGGGGGTGTCAGGAGCCCCCCCCCAGACATTTGGAGGCCTCCAGCCATTGCAGGCCATGGACCGGCACCCTAAGATCTTGGGATGAGAGCACCTCTGGGCATGTCTGAGTTGCTCCTCATATATGATTTAAAGACCCTATTAAAGTTATACTTAAAATTATTTGTGAGGGTAAGGTAAAGGGTAAAGTGTGCCGTCAAGTCGATTTCGACCAGGAAGTAAGGCAAGCAGAACTTAAACCAATAAAACAAGTTGTCAAAGTGGCCCAGTGAATGGATGGGGTGCTACTGGGCAAGCAAACTGTGAAGCCAAGCAACTACAAAATAAAGTAAAGTGAAGGCAGTGCTGAATCTTTGAACTGTTACATTTTTCTCAAGCTTCCACCTCTTTCTTTTTTCTTTTTAATGAAAAATACACTGAGGGACATGATTTTACCTACTTTATTGAACTCTGAGCGACAATCCCGCCAAAATGTGTCACGGCTCACAGGCACCATTTTGTAAATTCTAAAATCCCAACATATTACTGAAATTAACTTTATTGATCCAATTTCCGGGGTGGGGGTGGGGAATCAGATTTGGATGCTACTTTTTTTTTTTAAAAGCAATTTTGCACAATTTTGGATAGAATCCAAATTTGCACAGGCCTAGTTTCAACATTCCACCATTAGAAGACCTGAACATTCAATTGCGTATAAAATCATAAGCACTTGCCCAATCTGCCTGTACGTTTGTATACATTAACAAGAGATATGGCCCCTGCAAATTTAGTGCAGATCCATTGAAAATTGCCTTAGATACAGCAGTTTAAATGTATCGTCTAATTCTATTGAACAGGGGTTTTAAGTCTTGGTGGGTTTTAAGTCTTGGTAAGTCTTGGCACACACACACACACACTCGCAGATATAGATATGACCTATGCAGCGGGGGATTTTTTTTTTACTATTTTTCTCTAAAGTGTGGTTTTAAAGGCATAAAATGCATCTTCACTAACTAATTGAAAAGTCTGTGCAATAGCTGTTTTGAAGTTGTGGCACCCAGAGCATCATCCACAGACTTTCCCTGTCCAAGCTCTGGCAGCACAATCCTTCAGATATCTTTCCTGTCCCCTTCTCTCTCTCCTCTCCCCATTGCAGCTACACTACAGCCCTTAACTCTCCCATTGCGCCTCATCCAATTCTCTTTTGGCAGAAGCTTTTTGCACCTTCAGTCAGCAAGTCTTCTTCCACTTGTACACATCCCAGGAGGGGAGTGGCCATCCCATCCCCTCAGCAAGTCAAGCCAACCCAGCCTAGCCTCCCCAGGAACCACGATCCCTTGCCTACTTAAGCTGGTCGGCTGTGCCATCCCTCTCCCAAGGTGTGTTTTGCCCTTTGTGGGAGCAGCAGCAACCTGGATGGGGAGGGGGCTTCTTCTCTCCCCAGGGTTGGAAGCAGCTGTGCATACCACAGCCAGCATTTGGACAGAGCTAACAAGGAGAGGAAAAAGACAGCTGTGGTGGTGTGCCTGGGAGGTAGTGTGGAAGACACTGCTGCATCCCCTGCCTGGGAAAGTGAGCAGGGGGTACAGACCAGTGTTCCCTCTAACTTTTCCCATATATATGCAGAATGAGTTTCACATTTGCATTCAGATTGGGGCATTCCTGCTTCATCCAGAGTGGGATCTAGAATTAACTGAGCAGATATCAAAAAATTTGTGAGCAACTGTCACCAGCGCAATGGCAAGATATTTTAGGTAGTGTTAAATGTTATTTAATGGATCTTAAATTGTGCCTAAATTAATGCATATGTTCCTCCCATAGTGTGAGCATTCTGGAGGGCGATTATTACACTTATTAATTTAGTGATGGATTCATCCCTTGCACTGAAGGATCTGAATGCAGTACTGGGGTACATCCCAACTGAGTGGGGACTAAAATCAGGTCCTAAACCACAGCTATGGCACAGCTGACTGGTAGCCAAGAGATTAATACTGCGGTGTTGGAAATCTCCCACTCCTCCAAGGAGTGAGAAATGGGTGCATGATTCGCTAGAGTTAGTGGCACATGAAAAATGGGCCCTCATAAAAGTAAATAAACTGCATATATGGTCAGAAATCTGGGACAACTTTATCAAATTATTCTTAGAATAATTAAAAAAAAAACCCAGCCCAAAACACCCTTTCTGATTGACCCACATCTGTTGGTGCAATGGTGTGCATCTCCTTCTCTTCTTCTCTCCCTCCCCTTCTTCTCTCTCTCCCCCTCACTCTCTCTTTTCTTTTCCCACCTCCTCCCAGCCAGCGCAGCACACAAATCCTGGCTAGGGGAGGGAAGGTCGGGCTCAGAGTTGGGGCGGGGTGGGTAGGGGGAAACGGGGAAAGATGTATGTAAAATTATAAAATGACAAAAAACATTAAATTAAAAACAAACTTGTGAGCATGCACACACCTTAAAAGGAACACTAGTTCAGACTGAGAAAGGGAGTATGCATTGCTAAGTTGCATAGGGCCAGGAGACAGAGAAGGGCAGCCAACGAAGCAGAGAAACACAGAGTCTGAGCAGCTTCTTCTCTTCATTGCTGGTGACCCCTGTGCTCTTCTTCTCCGAACTTGTTGGAAGTCAGACCAATGGGTGATCCACCTGTCCCACTGGCCAGAACACTGGGAGATACCAGCAGCAGGTAGAGGCTACAGCCTTTTGCTGCTGGCCCTACAGTGCCTTTGAGCATGTAGGGAATGCCTGTTCATTCAATGGTTGGGGCTGCTCCTGGCTGAGCCAAATTATTTGATGCCTTCCCCGCACAACCCTGCCTGCTTTATGTCTACCTCTCAGCCGGGTATTGCCCTCTAATGTGCCTTCCCTGCTTTCTCTCTCCTCAGCATGACTATGGGTGACTACCTGATCGGCAGCAGCAGTATGGCACCATCATCACGGCACCATCCCAGCGGATGGCCGAATGCCCAGCAGCTCTTTGCCATAATCAATGGGCTTTCCTAACATTAAGTGGCTGTGAATTGGGGTGTGTGTGTGTGTTTGTGTGTGGGGGCGGGGGAGATCAGGCAAGATCAATAGGTGACCAGATAAGCTTCTCCCATCTGTCTGCACTTGACCCATTTATCTTGGCTGTGAGTTGGGACAACCTCACACTCATCTGGGACAGTTGGGTCAAGGGTGGTGTAGAGGGAGAGGATCTGCCTTTAGAGGGGTGGGTGGGTGGAATTAATCATTGCACTCCGAGGAAAGACACATTGGATACTGCATTGCATGGGAGAGGTGAAGTTAGCATGCAGTGCTGGGAGGATGCTTGAAATCCATTGGTAGAGCGAGCTTGGCCATTACAATTCAGGGGGTGGCTAGAAATCCAGCTTTGCCTTGTGAGTGTCAGACATGTTGCATCGTACTAGCTGTGGGGTATGACTTTGGGCATTGCTTTGTTGGTGAGATGAGGTCCGGCATTGCATTGCCTTAATGGGTCTCTGTGAAATTAGTGATTTCATTTTTATGGTTTGAAAATCTGGTATTGCATTGCATTGGAAAGGGTGAAATTATTGAATGCATTGCTGGGGCTTGCTACAGGTGAAACTTTGAAAATTAGAATATTGTGCAAAAGTCCATTAATTTCAGTAATGCAAATTAAAAGGTGAAACTGATATATGAGACAGACGCATTACATGCAAAGCGAGATAAGTCAAGCCTTAATTTGTTATAATTGTGATGATCATGGCGTACAGCTCATGAAAACCCCAAATCCACAATCTCAGAAAATTAGAATATTACATGGAACCAAGAAGACAAGGATTGAAGAATAGAACAATATCGGACCTCTGAAAAGTATACAGTGTACTGTGCTTGATTGGCCAGCAAACTCGCCTGACCTGACCCCATAGAGAATCTATGGGGCATTGCCAAGAGAAGGATGAGAGACATGAGACCAAACAATGCAGAATTGCTGAAGGCCGCTAATGAAGCATCCTGGTCTTCCATAATACCTCATCAGTGCCACAGGCTGATAGCATCCATGCCACGCCGCATTGAGGCAGTAATTGCTGCAAAAGGGGCCCAAACCAAGTACTGAATACAGATGCATGCTTATACTTTTCAGAGGTCCGATATTGTTCTATTCTTCAATCCTTGTCTTCTTGGTTCCATGTAATATTCTAATTTTCTGAGATTGTGGATTTGGGGTTTTCATGAGCTGTACGCCATGATCATCACAATTATAACAAATTAAGGCTTGACTTATCTCGCTTTGCATGTAATGCGTCTGTCTCATATATCATGTCTGTCTGTTTGAAAGCTGGGCTTGTACTCCATGGGGAAGGGGCACATGAACACGGCTGTTGTGCTGCAGTAAATGGGTGGGGATGCTTGAAAGATGTCCATTGCATTACACTGAGAAAGGGTTTCCATCTGCCCTTGGTTTTGCATGGGTCTGCATATTGTGTGAAAGGCGGTCATTGTGTTGCTTTGCAGGGTGAGTGGAACAAAACTTGCCCTTGCATTACATTACAGAGCTCAGGAGATCGGGCATATTTTTAAAAAATCAGCCCTTGCATTGCATGTTGTGATGGGGGGAGTTGTCATTTCATTTGCTTTATTTGTCTCTCTCTGAAATTTGATGCTGTCTTGAGGTGGGTTGCTGTGGTGGGCGGGGTGGGGGAGATAAAATGTCTCCTTACATTGCATTACAGTGATGGGAGCTGAGATCACGCTTTTTGTATTGTGCTGTGAAGAGGCTTTAAAAATCAGTACATTATTATGGATAACAACAGAGACCAAAAACCTTTTGTTTCTTTAAAGCCTTTGAAAGGGTTTTTGGTACCTTTATTATTATTAATTCAACATTAATGCCTTGCACTTCTTCCAAGCATATTGGGCAGTAACCCTCTTGTATGCTTACGCTAATCACTATACCACAGTGGCCAAGTTACAGCGCAGTTTTCTTATCTGTCTGGATTTTCCTTAGGTTTGGTTGCAAATATCAGGGCTCTGCAGCTTTGGGTCTCCAGCTGTCTTTGTATTGTAATTCCCATCATCCCCGGGCTCAGTGGTCAATGGTCAGGAATGATGGGAGCTGTAGTCCAGCAGTAACTGGAGGGATGGTGCAGCCCTCCTGTTTCTTGTAAGGTGCCCTGGGCAGCTGTTACAAGAATAGCCGAGTATGCAGTCCTGAAAGAAATAAAAATAATTCTAACATTATTAGCAGGAGAGAGAGTAAGAAATCTGGCCTATTGTTCAATTTTTAAGCTTTGCCAACACATGTTAATAGGAAGTATATTTCAAATGCCATTGAGGTGGCCATTCAAAACCCTCAGTTGTGAGTTTGTTGGCTTTACTGAGTAGACATTGGTGAAAGACAGTATGCCGGTATGTGTGTTGAACTGTACTATTGTGTTCCAGGGTTTCGGAAGGAGGAAACCTTGCTGAGAGTAGGAGAAATTTAAAATCAGGGTCTTCTTGAAAATCAGGGAAGTGGAGTTAATATTTCTAAATATTTGCAGCTTCAAGTTAGGGGTCATAGACAGTGACTAGTTTCATACATTCCTAGTTTCTATGTGCAAATCTTTGTATACCAAATACCAGGGTGGATTTGATTTAAATCAAACTGATTTAAATCATGATTTAAATCATGATTTAAATCACTAGCAGGGTGGATAAAAATCAATGATTTTTTTTAAAAAATCAAAAAAATCGGATTTTTTTGATTTAAATCGGATTTTTTTTATTTAAATTGGATTTTTTTGATTTTTTAAAAAAATCATTGATTTTTATCCACCCTGCTAGTGATTTAAATTGTGATTTAAATTGTGATTTAAATCAGTTTGATTTAAATCAGATCCACCCTGCCAAACACAAAAATTTACCTCAGCATCTAGGAATGTGAAATATCCTCTTAGTAGAAATTTGATCCCAACTTTAATATCAGCATCCAGGAATATAAAAAAAAATTATCAAGCCTTGATATATGTACCCACTTTAAGGTACATATATAAGGGTGATTTTCAGTTTCATTAATTACCTTATTTATTTCCTTTCCCAAGCTCAGTTTTAGTTTATGGAGATAGCCACAGAATAATTCGCACTGTGAAGGCTAATGAAAGGCTACAGCACTGCAGAGATTATTTTTTCCAGAAGCTCATTAATTTCAAAAGGAGCATAATATTGAGTAGTTTAAGTCACCTGTATACATACACACCTGTACACAGCATTTCTTACACTTAATCCATGCTTGCGCTCTTTTCTACTCTAAACAAATGAGCAAATAAATGGAAGTGTTGGGAAGGGGAGATATTCTGCCCTATTCCAAGTAACATTGTAAGTGTTCACAATAGGCTTTCAGTCCTTGGGAAAAGAATCTGAACACTAAAATAGTTTCCCACACACATAAAACCACTTGTTTATGTTTTCCTGACTGATGGGGCATGTCTGCTTAAAACAGCATGAACGCAGCACTAGTCTCCATGCTTCCAATGCACAGGCACTCTTGCTCAAGAGCGTGACTATTTTTGGAGCAATTCCTACACTCCAGAAGTCCTCTGTTACAGCAGAAACACATCCCTAAGGGTCCAGACACTGTTCTGTTTTAACAGACAGCTTCTGGAAAATAGGCAAGGTTACTAAAAATCATCATGCTGTAGCACAAGAGCTGTGGCTTTGGGAGCATGGGGGCAAGTGCTGTGTGCATGATAGTATTTGAAGCACACTCGCACTGTTACTCAATGCCTGAAATTTAGGAGGAGGTTTCCTTCCATTTGACAAACCACACAAGTCCTATTCAGTTATTTTGTTGTATGAATGTGCAGAATGTGTGTACAGTCACACACGTTTTTGTGTGAATGATGGTACCTATGTTAATTTTAAAAGTGAATCTGGGTACAGGCCCCTCAAATGCTATGGTACAGATAAGACATTTACTGTTGTACCTGTTGTCAACATAACACGTTATGCTATTTATACAGATACAACTAACAACCTGTGTACACTGTAAACTCATTGTACAAGGGCTGAACATAACATGTGAACAGGGCTAGTGAATGTCTTTACTGCACAACATTTCCATAGCACTTCCCTAAATGATTCTTTCTTCTGGTAACGAAGATGCAAATGAAACCAATGACTGCCGTCTCTCTTCACCAATTCTACAGGGAGTTTTTCCACTGACAGAATGTTTTGTTTGTCTGTTGAATTTTCACTCTGCCAGTATTACCCGCAATCTTGTCTGCATCCTCTGGGACCTATTCCTTCTCCATAATTAGAAAAAGAAAGCACTCTATTAGCTGGCTTTGGGATAATAACCTACAATCAACGTATGAAGACTTATGTACCAATATCCGTGAAATGAACTGTAAAACATTTAAAATGAAATGTTGTTAAGGGGGAAGTGGGGGGTTATAATATGCATGCTGTAAAAAGCACTCCAAAAAGTTAATAGATTTATGTTGACTAATAAGTTCTAATTGAACAAGGCTGCTTGAAACAGTAGCAATACTCTTTGATGATGCTCATGTTTTTCAAAGTGCCTTTGTCAAAGCCTGTTCCCTCCCTCTTCCAACTAATCCCATCAACAATTCCCAGGTGAAGTATTTTATCTGTGGCCTTTGGGATATGCATGCATCTTTAATGCATTTTCTCAACAGCAGTAAAAGCCTTCACTTCCCCTATCAAATGCCAACTATTTTTCAGACGCTAAGGGGTGTTTTAGCGAGTGCAGATTAAAATACTATTGTTGCCATTAAAATGATCCATTGAATTAGAGGATTGTTCAAAATATTCTGTGAAATAACCTTGAAAGTTTGGCTGTTATTTTATAGGTAAGCTTAAAAAACCAGAAGCTTGAAGAATTATCAAAGTGAAATTCAGTCTTTGCCAAATGAATCAGATTAATGAATTAATCACACATTCCCGTACATTTCAAGGTTAATGGCATTTGACAATATTATGATTTATTGCAATATAATATTATCATGACAGGTATCAATATACCTACAGAAATCTGCACTGCTATTGATACATGGGTTCATTGGGAACAGTTGAGGTACTTTCCAGACACAAATCCATCTGCAATCAGTAGCCAAGAGTCCCAAGACACAAAATATATCCTGAGCTCTTAAAGGCACTAAAAATAATAATCAAGTGAACCAACATATGCTGTTGAATATTAAACGGTCCAGAGTAAATGAAAGCCATGTCATATGCTGATATGTATTGTAAGCTTTATTTACAAAGTCCATATCATAATGAACAAAGATTTCTCTTTGTTCTGTTGACTGTTACAGTTTCTTAAGTTATATGAAGTCTGTTATCTAGCATCTCTAGATTCTTTGTACACATCCCAAATGGGTCGCTCATCACAAGGAAAAAATCTGGACTCCTATGGGTGTGAGTATGTCATCTTACAAAGTGTGTCATCACACAAAGGAATCAGCTCTAAGTCCTAGTTTTGAGGAGGTTCTACTTATACGGTGTGTGAAATTTTTTTTTTAATGAGCATAGAGTCTGGTACAAATGCATGTATCTAACAAGACTGTAGAATGCATGTATCTAACAATACGTCTGGCCATGTTACTTTAAAAAGATTGCTCACAAGAGTAATTCTGATTCAGTCATTCTGTTACTACGTGCATGCTGGCAACAAGTTCCTATTGTATAATGTAAAGAACTTGTTGCCAGATAGTGTCAGTCACCCAATAATTGTTCCAAGTTAATGCTTTATATAAACCTACACCTGTCAGTATATTGTCAGGCACTGACTTATCTTGGGATGCCTGTATTGCTAGATCTGTTTCAAGTTCTTCAGTAGCATGTAGCAGTTCATGCAATTCAAAATAACCATCTTTCTACTTCAAGTGAGGTTTTTCATACCAACACCAAGATGGTTTCACCCTATATTCAGTTATTTAATAACACACTACACAACTAATGAGCAGAACTTTTTTTTGCTGAAAATTTTTGTCTTTTCCAATATTTCGAACAGAGAAAAGCTTTTTGCAACATTTAAATGTGCACTCTTTGAATATCTAGCCAGTATGTGATGACTAGGATACATTTGATATCAGTATGTTACACCTATACACTAGGCACAGGTAATACCAAATAAAAAAATATGTAATATAGTAAGAGCTAGATCCTTGTTAATAATCTCAGAACCTTTGGCTCACTGGACTGAACACAGATAACTGGTTCATTTCTTTTTGAGCAACTGGGTAAAATATTCAGCTGCTCAGGGTGTGCTTTCAAATCCTACCCACCAAATTGTTATTTCTGGAAAACAAATTAGCACTAGCTATCTGACAAGAGTTCCTGTTTAGTTCATTTGTAATACCACGAGCCACGTATAAATTCAACTGTCTGCATAAGGACAAACTGACTAAATCATATACATAATGCTTTTGTGTTTTAACATGCTCAGGGACTGTGCTAAACAATGTGGATTTCAAAATTACCAGCCACATTCTTGCCTGAAAAACAACTTGTTTGAGATTTTTGTCAAAACTGGTTGAACTTCTCTTGCCAAAACATTTACCCTCCTATTATCTTTATGGTCTATCCTGTCAGCCAGACCTTTTAATTTTTGCAAACAATCTAAATTGGACACTCCTTTGTACTCACTATTAACATAAAGTGAATCCTAGCTTCAATAGAAGTGCTGTCACTGCCCACCTGCGCGTGGGAGTTTTGTTAGCAATGATTGGTCCTTAATTAGCATCTCAAATTAGTTGAGTCTTCCTGGTAGCTGATTATGCCAGAATCATAATCTCCCTAAATCTAAATTTCTTTTCTAGGAAAAAAATAGAGGGGGGAAATGAAAAAGTGTCATACATCGCATTCAAGAGATCTCAGAGCTACAATCTAGCTTTACTTTTATTAAAACCAACCAAAATGACATACATTACAATCTGAAGCAAGCTTTCAAATTCTCAAGAATTCATCACTGAGGTGCATGCTAAGCAAAGCTGAGAATGTTGTAAGAGACCCAAAGCCTGCAGTTTAGCACTCTTAAAACTACATAGCAACCATTAACACAGACTTATATTAATTAGTCTCAGAAGGTACTAGATCTGTCAACATTCAAACTAACGTTCCATTGACAAGTGGTGTTTGGGGGTTGTTTTCAGCAAGCTCCACTTCATCTTGCAGCTGTGAAAGGAACTGAAATGCAATCCAGTTTGGTTAAGGCTTTGTTAGTATTATTAATTCTTAATATGGTACTGTCACTTCTAAAAGGAAAGCCCAGTGGAACTCTGGGAGAAGGGAGGGAAGCCCCCCGGAATACTTCTAGCGTTGGCCTAGGCAGAGAGCAACAAGCTTGTAAAGGTATCTGAGCAACTGTAAAGCAATAAAGGTTTAATTTTTTTCACAATCTCCTTGTCACATTTTGGCTAGTCAGGCAGGAGAGTGAATTTAACACACTTCACCCCCCAAGAGATGAACCTATCCAATTCTGGAGGACCAAGTACTACAAGAGGGAATTTCTGAAGACCATAATACAGTAGAAGGGGCCTTGTTAAGAACTGCACAGACAAGAGACATGGCTGGAAATGATTTAGAAAGTCTGCTTATGGAGGTAGAAGGACTTTTGTATCAACTGCAGGAGGAGCAGTTAAAAGCAATGTGTGACTACAGAAAGAATAACTTGGAAAACTAAAACTATTAGAAGATCAGCTGCAGGGACAAAAAATGGAGGAGATAGGCAGGAAACATTTGGAGGAGAGAAAATCACCGATGGGAGTGGAACCAAAACAGAGGAAAGCTTTTAAGGTAACCGGGCAGATAGGTGACCCTCTGCAAAAGGACAGATTGAGTTTCACCAGCACTGTTCCTTCTAGGGCATGTGCACGTGCGTGTGCTCACAAGTTTTTGGATGTCTGTTCAGTTCATTTTAGTTCCTGCTCAGGTTGAATCAGGAAAGCCCCATTCTGAATGCAGGTGCACACACACTGCCTTGATACTGCCGCCCAGAACAAAATTCATTCTGCACAGAAATGAAAAAAATTAGAGAACACTGTTCACCAGCTAGGCCTATTAGACTGGGGGTGGAGTCCAAAAGGGTTACAGTGAGGCAGAAATAACAGAAGCTGTAATTAAGGCTATTCCCCTGCACATAGCCTCAGAAGCTATCTAGAAGGTAGGGATATGTCTGAACCAGTTCCATGCCTCCTTAGCAAAGTGCCAAACCAGCTCAGGCACCCACATTCAAACCAGCTTGGTAGGGTGGAATCAGTTCCCTCAACTCCTGCCTGTGGCTCCCAGTGGCATCTGGTGGGCCACTGTGCAAAACAGGATGCTGGACTAGATGGGCCTTGGGCATGATCCAGCAGGGCTGTTCTTATGTTCTTGAAGCAGTTAAGCATGTCCTTACCTAATCCACCACCAACTCCAATGCCCCACCCAGCAGCCTGCACATGGCCTTTTGGAAAGTGGGCACCACACCCAGAAAAGCAGTGGGGTGGCAGTGGAGCAGGTAAAGACCTGCTTTTTAGAGGAACCTATCCCTGCCCGTGGCTAACCTAAGCCAGTTCAAACACATCCCCATTGGAAGAGAAAAGAGATCTCAGCCTATCAAAACTGAGACACATTATGTGGTCCTACCACCAGGACAAAGATGCAACAGAGTTCTATTTATCCTTGTCGAAAGCAGTACAATAACCCCAAGACATACCCTGTTCTGTTTGCCGCAGGGAAGCAGACTCTGGCTTAAATTATGACCCTGCCCTTATACAAAGTATGTTACTCCACTCCTTCCCAACAGGACTTAAAAGTAATAATATCCGGATCTTGATGCAACCTCATTTAAAGGACAGCCAGATCACAGATGCCTTTTTATTAGAAAACCTGAACATTGTTGTCATTAAGGAATAAAAAAAGAACCAGAAACGGAGAAGAGGTGGCCATGGCAAACAGAGTTTACTGAGAAGACAAAATACATGCCGTGCTCCAGAGAAAAGGTTATGGACCTGAATAATCACTGTAAGAGGAAAATGGCAATGGGGACACTAGGTCCTTCATTGTAATCTGTTACATCCCTGCCACTTTTTACCACAAGAAGCAGCTTCAATCACCTATAAATTACACAAGAAATCAAAACACCACAAGTGTACTGTTTATCCCAGCTCTAATGAGATGGACACTGACTCCCAACTCTTTAGATGATGAAGATCATCTATATTACTCCCCTCTACCAAATACAGGACACATGGTGGATAGCACTCAACCCAAATGCACAAATCTTTTCTCCTCCTGATGAACCACAGCTTGCTCCTACCACCCTTGACCTTTCCAAAACTGCTTCTCATCCCATGAATTTACCTGAACGAGGTATAGAAAGGTCAGGATCTTCTCCTGCACCTGAGTGTGGAGAGGTGTTTGAGAATGCATCTGCTGGATGTCATCCAAATGTGGCAGGTCATCCAGTGAGAAAGAAATGGGCCCTACATGTACTGCCCTATGACCAATCAGGAATACCCTCCTACTACCAGAACCTTCCTTCAGCTGTAACACAGATTGCTGTTCCTTGGTGTTATCCACAAAGTTACTTGCCATATTATTGTCCAGTTCCAGTATTTTATATACCAATGTAAAATGAGGGGTGTGCATTTTGGGGTGTGTGTGTGTGTGTGAAAGGAATTGAAATGTAATCCAGTTTGGTTAAGGCTTTTTTGGTATTAATTGTTAATATGGTACTGTCACTTTAAAAAGGAAAGCCTAGTGGGAAAGGGGAGGGGGAAACCCCAGAATAGTTATAGTGTTGACTAGACAGAGAGCAATAAACTTGTAAGGGATTCTGCTGAATTGTGAAGCAATAAAGGTTTGATTTTTCACCACAATCTCCTTGCATTCTGGTATAACACAGCCACCTGTGCCTTTGAAATTATGTCCCTGAGGGTTGGGGACTCTCAGGGAGATGGTTTCCGGAGTCACAGGTAGCATCAGATGGAAGGAGAGCATATTGAAAAGCACCTCCCTCCCCTTTTCAACAGAACCTGCACACTGGCACACCGTGGAAGATTAGTCTGAATGTCAGCTACTGGTTTCAGGACACAAACTGGGCTTCTAAAAATGGGAAGTCAGCTTTTTCTTCTTTTTTCTTTTAGTAGCTATAAGATCTAGCAATTACTCTTTACTATCCCCAGCACTAAACACACATAACCTTTATAAATTGGCAACAAATCATGGAAGCCTATTAACACAACTGGGGATTAATCTTAGGTACACCATCCCATCTGAGACTAACTCTGTCAATCTGTCACCTGAAGATACATATAGATTCTAAGTTAAGGGTTTGCTTGTGATCAACTCTTTGTTGCAGGCCTGTGTGCACAAGTTTTTTTAATCTCTTTTCCACAACTGCCTATGTTCTTTGATGAGTTTCAATATGTGATTTCAATAAAAAATACAGTTCTTCTTTTAAAAGCTCTAGTATAATATGTATGACAAGCTAAATGCCTTGAAAAGTTTACTTACATAAGAAGAGCAAGCACAGGGAAGGTTTGGGGAATCCTTCTACCTGAGAAACTGTGGTTTCTAAGATTTTGCCCAAGGACATATTCTCTCAAGAAGCCATCTTTAGGAGGCTCATAACCAGGAGTGGGGAAAGTATAGTACTAGGAGCTGGCAGAAGTTGAAGTAAATGCTGAGGTGCAATTTAAACAAATATGTTATGCTGAGTGCACAATACCCTACATAAAAGGGAATGGGTAAATCTCCTCAGCTGAGCCATATTGGGGTATCCTTTCACTACGTGCAGTTAAGACTACTTTGTATAATATCTTTTTTTTTTCCAAGTGAGGGGGAAAGGAGGCACAAGTATTTTGTGCTTTCAGATCCAGGGAAAGCATTAGAAGTCTCTGCAGTTTGCATCGCACTGAGGTTATAAAACTAAAGTGTCCTTTAATTATTAACGTACATAGTTATTCAACTTCTGCCACATTATTCTGGTTACACATTTTTCTGTGTAAAGGTCATTAAAACTATATTCCCTGCATTTAACCATGTCTGAATCCAGGTTTCAAAAGTAAATTTTCTCTTAAGTTTTTGCTTTTCAGGTGCCTCTAAATTACAGGCAGATGTTTTCATAAAATTATTCCTAAGTGAATGTTTAAACCGGTGCTGCACTATCTAAACTAAAACACAAAAGTACTTCATATGCAGCTGCTTATGCACTTCATGACAGAATAAATGACAAATTCACTTAGTTTTGTGTCAATGTTATCTTATTCCTCTTGCTGCTGCTGTTTCTTTTGTAAGATCCCCTCTCTTTTCCATTATTACTACAGCTGCCATTATCTTCCAACGAAACATGAAAACCTAGAACAAGTTTGTATGACTGACCGAGTCTGACAAGTCTGTTTGCGTATCAGTTATGCAGTCCTACATGGCTATCACAGTGTGGCACTTGATCTGCAATTCAGTTCTTTCAGGGTAAGGCTCTTGTACTCTGGATAATGCCAATGGAGCTTGTTTGCCCATCTTTCATACTGTACTGAAAAGGGGATGAAGGCAACTTTGAAAAGTTAAATCATGGAGTTTATGCCACCTTGGAATAGGGTGGCTCCACACAGCACCAATTCTTCCCTTCTGTGCCAGAAGAGTACTGACGTCAAGAAGAGGAGAGCTGGTCTTGTGGTAGCAAGCATGACTTGTCCCCATAGCTAAGCAGGGTCTGCCCTGGTTGCATATGAATGGGAGACTTGATGTGTGAGCACTGTAAGATATTCCCCTCAGGGGATGGAGTCGCTCAGGGAAGAGCAGAAGGTTTCAAGTTCCCTCCCTGGCTTCTCCAAGATAGGGCTGAAAGAGATTCCTGCCTGCAACTTTGGAGAAGCCGCTGCCAGTCTGTGAAGACAATACTGAGCTAGATAGACCAATGGTCTGACTCAGTATATGGCAGTTTCCTATGTTCCTATACTGAGTGAGCAAAGATTAACTTCATTAGAGGTTACATCTGTAATGCAACTAACAGGAAAATGGACAACTATAAGTAATCCTGAAACCTATCCTCAAAGATGATTGGTCAATGGTGAGTGTGACATGCTAGGAAGCAATATTAATGAGCCTATCACAAAGTTGCAAGAAATATATCTGCCCATTATTATATAAGCTCATTACGCATGAAATGCAATGCCAATCCATAAACAGTGCATTGATAAACCATGGACAATAACAACCTTCTTTAAGGAGCAGATCAGTCAGTCAGTCAGTCAGTCAGTCCTTTATTACGGTCATGGACCAGTGCGCAGATCAGTCAGATTCAATCTCATTCCTTATACATGAACAGCATTCAATACTGCAATATTCAGCTAAGTTGAAATTATTATTATTATTATTATATTAGTACGAGTGGCATATCAATGATAATTAACAAATACCCATAACCTCTTTAGTATACCAGACTGCAATGAAGGACATTCCCTACCATCCCTTAAAAGCAGTTGACAAAGAGTCCTAACATCGCTCTCATAAACACACACACACACAAAGGAAGAGCTGGGGATCTAAATGGGTTGAAACTAAACTGCCCTGAACCTTTTGGAAGGGCGGTATTAAAAAAAAACTGAATTAGAAAAGGTCAGAGGATAGGTCCTGCAATGGCCATCAGCCGTAACAAGTAAATTGAACCTCTAGGTTTAGAGGTACTCTAGCACCTTTTAAGACACATAACAGAATTAGTTAATATGGAAGGCATCAGTGGGAAGTGCAGCTATGATTTCTACCGTATGAGACTTCAAAAAATATTTATGAATACAAGATAGTAGAATATACCAAATCTATTTGTTCTCAGGAATTCCTCTGTGCAATACTCTTCGCATACCACACTAGACACTGAACAGTCATTTGTTTCTACACCTTAAACAGACCAAAACATCTTGCTAGCTGTCATGAACACAATGTCTATCAGATCTTCCAATTTTAATTAATATACCAGTTCTCAACTATACCAAAATGAGGTAACTTTAGCAATTATCCTCTCCAATATCAATATTTTTTAAAAAAATTTAATACCAAGAATCATTTATCATTCTTATGGTTATTAAACAATTACACATTGCCAGGACTTAATATTTTAATATTTGCAAGATAATACAGCATTGGGTTTAGGAAAAAAATTGAAGTATCCCAGTAAACCTTTTTTCAGGAGAAAGAGATAAGCAAAAAGTTCTTACATATAAGTAGAAGTCATACAAGAATAGTTGCACTTCAGAATTGTTAAGCGATTCCACTGCAGATTTTCTTCAAACAGAATCAAGTGTTCTAAGTATGACGAGGGGGACAAGATGGTGCAAACATTTTTTCCCCCCTTCAGAAAGATCTGGCTTCAGCTGTCACAGGATTCAACAACAGTAGCTCACAAAAGGCCCTGTAAAGCAAAGAGAGAAAATGATGTTAAAAATCAAGCGTTAAATAAATGTTGAAAACAATTTTTAAAAAAACAAGGTTGGCCATAGAAACAAAACAACTATAAAGATTTTATTACTAGTTTTGAGATTTTATTTGTACCCCTCTGTAATGCATAGTGATTACTAGAAACAGGGTCTTTTTGATAGTGGGCCTCAGTCTGCATCCTCTCAAGATAAACTTGCCATATTATGCCATCAGCCCTTTTAAGAGTGCAGGAAGAAATTCTGTTTAACCAAGCTTTGAACTGTAGTTGCTGGCTTTATTAGATTGTATCGTGTCTCTCTCTTTTTAAACACTATTTAAATCAGGGATTCTCAACGTTGGGTCCCCAGATGTTATTGGACTTCAACTCCCATAATCCCTAGCCAAAGGCCACTGGGGCAAAGGATTATGGGAGTTGAAGTCCAATAACATCTGGAAACCCAATGTTGAGAACCCCTGATTTAAATCATTGCATATTATTAATGTTATTGGATTTTAATTCTTTTAACCATTGCTAGCTGCTTTAAGGATCACTGGTTTAAAATGGAAGATTAAATAAAATAGCAACTGAATTGCATTAAATTTGAACAATAAATGCATTAAAATGCCTAGTTCCAATAAATGTGTATCACCCCCCTGACAGTGGGTGCTCTCAGCACAGCCAGCTCAATGCAGGATCTGCCATGTCTGGTGCTGAGAACCCTTCTATGGAACTGGGAACCTACAAGGATTGTTGCTTTCCACATGTAAACGTGTGTATGTGGGAGGGGACTACACTTCCACATGGTAAAAAGTGTGTGTAGGCGGGGAACTACACTTCTCAAATATTCCAGTGCACTTTTCCCAATGCCACCCAGTCTCTGGTTCCATAGAAGCACAATACAGTGCTGCAAGGAGCTAACCATGCTTAGAGTGCCCACCTCTGCAAGACACCAGGGGGCAGTGATACACATTTAATCAGAACTGGACAATCTGAAAATATGCATTTGTACATTAATGTTCATGAGGTATGGCTAGTATTTTCATTCCTTTGAATGCCATTCATCTGATATAATAAAGGGAGAATGAGATTTCATTTGTTACTAACAACTCTTCATGTGTCAGCTTTCCCAGAAGAGAAGATGACACTAATCTAGGTTCATAAAACTTCCATCCTGTTTGTAGTAAAAATGCAATGACAACTTTTTAAATGAGTTGAATTCAGACGCATTGTATTGAACAATGCATTTTTTCACATGACTATTTTAGTCCAAAACTCTCTGCATTAATGCTCTACACACATGTGCATAAATTTATACTCCAAGCCAATTCTTCAATTGTGGCTGGGCCCTGCTCTGCAATCTTTGCCTTTATTGAAAAGGGAACACAACATCTAGCATTAATAACATTTTCCAATCAACTGCCAAGAAAACACTGACAGAGGTATATGAAATTGTGTTGTCTCTTATGCCCACTATGTTCCTTTTCCAACATCAGTTAAGTCCAGACATGAAACAATCTGGTAATTCACATACCAGTGGTATTGGCTTCTGGCATCAGATCCCACATGCTCTTTGTACACATACAAAACTGCCGAGTATTTGCAACACTAACAGTCTCAAGGACAAGAGCAAGAAAAACAATGAAGCATGTTGAGAAAACATCCTCTGGCTTAATCATTAACATTTTCTTTTAAGCAAGTCTGCCACTGAAGTCTACTTTACAAGCCTTTTGTTAGCCAGTGAGTAATCTTAATATTCATCTAATTTTCATATAGTTGAAAAACCACACAATGTTTTAGTTTTGAAGTCAACGCTGTCTTCCAAACCACAAACACTGTATATTACATATGAATCTATGATCTCATTTCCTCCTCCCTCAATTGACCTTACCCATTCTCCCCCTTGTACGTGCCACTATCTCAGTGTTTGAATTTGAACACCAAGCTCATGTATTTCATTACCTCATCAGACATCAAGTCCTTAATTAAAAAACAGCCCACTTTTTCCATCCGTGTGACAATGGGAGACCTTCTTCCACCACGGACAATCAAGTCTACCCTTAGAGAGATTTTTGTCTTGAATGCCAACTATGCAGCTTGAAGGGTTCCAGTGGGCACACACAACACTTTGTGCACAACCCTCCATCAGCAAGACATCCCACGCTCACAACAGCCATTCTCAATGAGCATGAACATCACACTCTCCAATACAGAAAGAACTGGGCAGCCTGGGAGCTCTCTGAATGCACCAGGAGTCCTGCAGAGCTTTGAATCATATCCTATACGTGGTTAGTCGATTTAATGCTTGGTTCACATCGATGCCAGTCAGAGGAGCAGGATGGAAACACACAAAAACATTTTTAGTAATCTCAAAATAAAGTACTTTGAGAATTTGTGCCAAGTCATTCTGGTGGTTTTTAAAAAAATATTTCCCACAGGTTTTTTTTTAAACCCTACACAATTTAAAATATTTACAAGACTACCAGCAATCTGCAGGTTGTTGACAGCTGGTTATTACATACTCCACCCCCTCCCCTTCAGTAGGCTTGGAGCACTACTTGGGTTTCAAGTAGCTGTCCTAAGCTCAATATCTTCACCTTATAAAAACCCCTTTACCTCAGCTTATGAGATTCCTTGTCCTAAAATCATCAATTACCAAGACCAATTCCCTAGCACAAAGCATCAGACGTGCAATGCTGGGTCCTAGAATGACATACTGCAAAATGCTGTTTCAAGTGCAGCCACCAAATGAGCTTCAATTTACCCTAATAATCGCCACTGGAACAGGAGAAAATAATTACATATTTGTCAGATGAGAAACAATTTCTCAGCATTTGTATAGGCAAAAGCACAGTCTCGGGCAGCCTCATGGCTCAGCAGGCACCATTAGTAGGTGGTAAATGAGGGAGAGTCGTGCAGAAGGAACACTTAATCTTTGGGAAGAAAAGCAAGCTGGAGATGGTGCAATGTTAGGCACCCTGATGGCATGAGATTTATGCAGCCAAACTGATGCCTGTCTTCGTGTAAGCAATTTGTTAGGCAGTCCCAGCTGCAGGGCTGTTTGCTGGTGTCTGGGAAAATTAGATGTCTAACAATGAAATATTAAGAGGAGGGAGAAATGGCAGTGCAAGTGAAAACCGCTTGATAAACCCACTTAAGTTGTACTTTTAAAAAAATGGAACAGAAAGCTTACAGCTTTGGCACGTTTTGAAATGGAAATCAAACAAACAAGGCTAGAGCTCACAATGCCATAGCCTCCAGAAACAGTAAGTGAATAATCTCCTGATTCAGTAATTGCACAAAGCATCAAGGTTGATGTTTGTTTGTTTAGGTGCAGACTTGTTACCATTTGTTCTCCCCAAGGTTCTATGTTATTTGTTTGGCAAGATGCAAAAAGTTTAATAAACTTTTATTTAAAAGCTAATATATGGAAATATATTACCATGGTTTTCTGGCACTTAGCTGTCCTCTATCAGACAAACCTTGGAGAACATTTTACACCAGCTAACCTTTCTGTAAGGTACTGTATTTCAGTGAACCGGTTCTTTCAAAACAAAACACAAGAACTCTAGGACTTCTGACAAGTATAACATTACATTGGGACATTTCCTCACCTACTGTGAATGCAGCTTCCCTTGGTATTATCATCTCAGCCCTGCAAACAACTTTGTCTCTATCTGACACATAGCACCTTCTTTGCACAATACTTTTAAAACACAGACCTCTATTTTTAGTGCTGCCTCTAAGGGCAGCCAGCTTACATGTCTAGTAATATTGGAATAGAGGTGGAGCAGGGACTGTGGAACAGAAGCAGTAGGCAAAGGAAGGACTGAGTACATGCATGGACATGCACACACCCTGAATTCTGATTCCCCCTACGGTACCCATTAATGCGTAAAGAGGTGAATACAGAGTTGAGAGTTCTGTATTTGCCTCAACTGTATTTGGGTTGAACATTGCTTCGGCCCAAAGGGCAGGATAAATTCCAGTTCACAAGAAAAGCCCTATGAGTGCACTAAAGCAGCTAAAGGGGCACTGCCATAAAACATGGGTGAGATATGGTAACCATGGCCTTCTCTTTCTTCCACAGTACTGAAGCCCAAAGATCCTGTCTATATGTATGGTGAGGAACACGTGGGTGAGGGGAAGAGAGGGCCATTATGAGAATCTTTAGACAGAGTATTAGTACTCAGTGTCAATGTCATGTTTATTTACGGTCATAGACCAAAATTTAGTATTAGTACTCTAAAGAGATCTCCCCACACATTTGAGAAGATGTGGTGTTTGGGGTACTCTTCATCTATACCACAAAAACAACTTTTTAAAATTTAAACACATAAAGGTGTTAAGACATCAATTGCAAAGATGTTTTCAGATATGCTAGTAAGTTCATGTAGGAATCATTTTGCCTTTTAAAAAAAATATATATATATTAAGGAAACTGAATTCATATTGTTCTTTTTTCCTAGCCTAGTTAAAATGTAGCACATTCCCCCAACGTCTGGTTTTATTGATACCTGTCAATGAAGAAGCTGGGAAAAGGACTATCTGGCCAAAGTGATAGATGTGCCCCCTCTCCCCCTCAGCTAACAGAAGCATGGTGAGCAACTGTTACAACTAGCATCAGTTCCATCTACGGCTGATTAACTTCAATATTAAGATTCTAGCTAGGGGTATGTGTGTGGCTGAGAGCGTTTTTGTTATTTAAACAAAATGGTGAGAAACAAACATCCCAGAAGGGGGAAAGCTCATTTATCTGTAATAACAACTCCCCCACTTCCAAAATCAAGATACTGCAATACCAAGTTTTTATTATTAATTGAGTCACAAATTATGGTGATTTTTACATTTTATAATGTTCTTACTACAGCACAATAGTAGAGAAAATAGCTAGATTTTAGCCTACTTCCCTAAAGGAAAGTAAGCTTATGAAATCACCCAGGTCTCTGTTTTGTCATGATGTCATCCACCCCAATTAAAGATGGTGGACATATTAACGTTTGATCTGGAAGTGGGATAACTTGTGTTTTGCCTAAATGATTTGGACCAAATTGTTCTCTGGGTGGCTCACAACACAGCATTAAAACTTGAAATAAAAAGACACAACACATTAAACCATAACAGACCAAAGGCGGGGGGGAGTGGGGAGCCAGACAAAATGCAATACAAAGCATTTTAAAACTATTTTAAAATTGGTTAAGAATCAAAATCTGGAAACCAACATTTTAAAAGCCTGAATGAACAAAAAGGTCTTTTATCTGGCATCTAAAAGAACAAAGTGATGAAGCCAGGCGAACCTCACTGAAGAACTGCTAATTAATAATAAAATCTTCAATCAGAAATTCTCATTTAATGATTTTGAAGAACCAGCACATTAAGTTCTTGAAGGTATCCAAACCAGGACCTGCATGGATTAGTTCCTGCTACATGAAACCTACAAAGCTACCTGACACTTAGTGAAGATTATGTAGAGAAAGTGATTTCTAGTCACTGTTAAGAAACATCACAACTAAGCTGGCTTTGACAGGTTTCGAGGTCTCAAAGACTTCCTGGCTGCATGTGGTTCTGGATCAACGTCTTGGCAGGCTGCAAGTCTTGGTTATCAAATGATGTCTCCCTTTCTTGACAAAGGTTGGCTTCTGTAACTTCTGTGTTCCTGTTCCTGTATGCCATCCAGCCCCATCCCAATTGGAGTGAATCATGTTGGTTGTTCAGAAAACAAAACACGTTTCTCCTTTTTGCCACAACATTACACTATTGTGCTGAAACCTGGGACACCTGATAATAATACAAGTATAGAAAATGACCACAAGCTTTACCTGTAGCCAATCTTCAGGGGCCAGGGGCACATGGTATGAAGAAGCCAACTCTTTGAAACTGATCTGAAGGCAACACTTCAAAAGTAGACTCTTGGTGTTGTGTTTTAGCTCCACAATGAGAACATTTATTTCTCACTTCAGGATTGTGAAGGCATAATGCGCAATTAATTTCTTCAATATTTACACAGTTGGTATTAAGAAAATATTGTTTAGAGAACCTTTTGCTTTGATGTTTTATCCACTTTACTTCCATCTCCAATGAACACACACCAGACAATGATAAGGAAGTCTATCAGTACTTTCTATCATAAAAAGGGGCAGAAGTTAAAATGAAATCGTTTTTGCTGTTCAGATTTCCCATTTGGCACTCTTGCCTATTTCTACAAAACAAGCTATATTGCTGCATATGACTTTTCTGTGGGAAGCTTTTTTAAAGTGTTTAAAAATGACCATAATAACCCATAACAAAAAAACATCCACAGCTGCCTGGAAATAAAAGAACTCAAAAGGAGAATGCAGTAGTCACATGAGGACAGCATGAAGGCATTTCACAAGAGCAGCTGATGCATATTTACTTTCAATACTCCCCATTACAAATCACCCACTTCAGTGCTGTATTTAAAGTCACAAATTACAGAACCACCTTTGAGAAGTATGTTTGTCACTGAGCATCCCACAACATCCACAAAGAGGCTGTAGCTAGAATTACCAACAGTACCTAGATTCAGGAAAGTAACAGACAGAAGGCAGCCCTTATTCCACTGAAGGCTTGTAATTCCAGAAGGCTCTTCCCCTGCATAAAATGTCAGAAAACATCTGTGGTATTCGCTAAAGGAAGTTCACTGTTTGTCTCACAGACCTGTTGAGTGTGAAGTGTTATCCTCCCCTGCTAAGCTAATTTTGCAGCTTCAATTCCTGGGATACAGGCCATTTGTTAAGGTTGATGTTAAATGATTAACATAAGCATTCTGCAAGTGTTAGAATATTATTTTTAAAAGCAAAACAAAACCCAACCACTGGGTAATACAGGAAAGACAGTTATCTACTCTTAAAATAGTTGGTCCTATATCCACCTGAAAACATTTGAGTGGGGAAAGACATTTATACATGAGGAGCCAGAATGAGTTAGTTATTGATGTCTCTCTTTTAGGAGAATATCAAAAGTTTTTAAAGTACTTCAAATACTTCCCTCTAGAGCCTACATCTCCCATAATCCCTGGCTATTGGCCACTTGGCTGGGGATTATGGGAACTGTAGTCCAAAAACAGTTAGAGGATTGAAGTTGAGCGGCCCTGATCTAGAGGCAAGTGGCTTCAAATCAGAAATTCCTCTACAATGAGTTGAGTATTCCTAATTTATTTAAATTGAACTATCTGCAGCAAAGATATATTCCAAATTGGCAACACAGTTTATTGAAGTTATTTTCAACGTCTATGGCAATTATACCCAATGCGAAAACCACTAATTTTTATTTGGTTTAAATAATTTGCAACTAGCCAAGGGCTACACAGCACACACTTTAATATGGAGAGTTGTAGTGTCTGTAGATCCAACCCAGGGTCCAACTCATGCATTTGGATTCATGCATTTCTGGGGATTTTCATCACACCATTGCCAACCATATAAATGAAAATGAGGGTTTGCAATATAGTTGGCTACGTTACCGGCAACTTTGTGGGAGAAGAGGGCTAAAAACCTTATTGTACAGACTTTTCTGTACAATAGAAAATGTACAGAAGCGATGTACATATCAGGCAGTATAAAATATGATAAATAAATAAATAAATCACCACCTCCAGGCAGGCATTTAGAGAGGTTATGCCTTCTGATGATGTTGACATGGAGAAATAGATTTGGGTGTCATCAGCATAATGATAACACCCTACACTACATCTCCTGATCTCCCAGTCATTTCATGTAGATGTTAAAAAACACTGGAGACAGTATGGAGTCTTGGGAAACACCATATAAATGTTCAGATTTTGAAAAACAAGAGTCTCCAAGGGACATCATCTGGAATCTGCCTGAGAGATAGGAGTGAAACCACTGCAAAGCAGTGCTTCCTACCCCCAATCCCCTCAGACACTCCCAAACGATATATGGTTGATGGTGTCGAACACTACCAAGAGACCCAAAAGGATCTCAAATATCTAATATCTCATGTCCCATTAAAAGTCACACCCCTTCATAAACCAATCAGAAGTTCATTCATCTTTCTGACGAATCTTAAATCCTAATTACAGTATCAATCTAAGAGAATTCACTCCATCCAATATGGTTGTTAGGTCCAGCAAGCTCATTTCAGCTTTTGGGCACCTTACCTGGCAATATTTAGAAACAGATTTTCAAAAGCAGGGTGTAGAAAACTAGTACATAATACAGAAATGTTATACTCTCACCTTCTCTCTGATGTGCTATTATCTAAATGCAGGCTGCTTTGTTTATTTTTTAAATATGGGAGAACATTAAAAAATGCCACTCCTCACCTTCAAGTGTTAGAATCAGGAAAAACTGGTGAACATATAAGATTGTCCTTTATTTTATTTTTCCTAATATGACAACTTCAAATGTGAAAAGTAATTGGATGCCTGAAGTATTAAATTATAATGTGCGAAAAGTTGTTTATTTGTTCCTCTTTTTGTTTGCCATTACACCCTAGACAACTTCCAAAAAATTTCATTTGTCCCCTAAAATATTCTATTCATGGGGTTCCACAGGCAAGTCAAGTGCCTCTGTGAATTCCATCAGTTGGGGGTGCATGGGTGGGCAAGCCAGTCATACTGGCATCCACCATTTTTTTCCACCTATAATGCAATGTCCCCGCAATCGCATCATTGGCTACAATGATGGGGATAATGGGCATCACATTACAGGTAAAGGAAGACCATGGCAGTCAAAGAGTACTTCAAGCCACCCTCACCATTAAGTCTCCACAAGGGTCTTGGGGGGAAGTATCTTGCCAACAGCAGCTTGGAACACTTCTTGCTGAGTGGCAATTACAATATTTTTTTATCAGTGCCTGAGCTGACAATTTTTTCTCAGCTAGTGCCAGAGTTGGTCATCCTTGAATGTTCGCCCCAATCCTATACAAGAGATAGAGAGCACTCTCAAATGTTTTAGGGGTCACATGTAGCCACCTAATGGCACAGCGGGAAATGACTTGCCTAGCAAGCATGAGGTTATGGGTTCGAATCCCTACTGGTACGTTTCCCAGACTATGGGAAGCACCTATAATGGGCAGCAGTGATATAGGAAGATGCTGAAAGACATCATCTCATACTGCGCGGGAGATGGCAATGGTAAACCCCACCTGTATTCTACAAAAGAAAAACCACAGGGCTCTGTGTTCACCAGGAGTCTACATTAACTCGAGGGCACACCTTTATTTTTATGTAGTTTAGAGAACATATGTTGTTCAACTCTATTAATTTATGTAATTCAAAATGTAGTCTGATTTGTTTCTACATTGCTGATGTGTGTGCTGCTGAAATCACAGGTTATAGGGATGGAGTTTTTATGCTGAAGTCATGAAGAACATTAACAGAGAGGGAGATGGTGCATATTCTTCTGAATGCATTTTCCCCCTTAATGGTGTTGTCACCAATGGTGTTGACCTTGAATATTCACGTTTCCTCTAACACATGCTACATAAGTATATAATCAAATAAGGCAAATAATCCAGCTACTCCTGTTAAATGCAGGAGGAAGTTTTCTCTGAAAAAACAGGTTGTAATCTGTTTAAACAGCTTGGGTCCAAAGTTCAGCATTAATGAAAATCAATAGTTACAAGCCAGCTCTTGGACAATCACATTAGGAAATGATCCAAATGCAGTAAGAAGAAACTATGCACATTAAACCCTGATAACATTTTTAAAATAAGATGCCCATACACCTAAAAACAGTAAAATGGCACAAACAAAACCATCATTTAACAAATAATTCTGTATGGTCCCAGCATATTGTATATGTTTTAGTGATCAGTTCCATAAAACTTAATAATAAATGTATTAGTACAATACTGAAGCTGAAGCAATCTTTTATAAATAATAATGCATGCGATTCTTTCATTATCTCTTTTGGAATTAATGTATTGACAAGCCAATATATCCCTCTGTCCTTACTGCTGGAAACATTCTTACATTTAATAAGTCTTGTATAATCTGGGTAAGATGCCCACCCAGATTTTGATTTGGTTGGGACACCAATTACAAGGAACCTCTGGACTCATATACTTCATGTACTGAATTTCTACTTTCTTTTAAACTGCATCTTTTGGTGTTTAAGCTGTCTCCCAAAGTTTTCTTAACCAAAACTCTGCATACTATTAATTCTGTTCCAAAAACATGTGCCATTTTTAAACAATTAGTTCTATTTGCTACAAGTTGTATGTAATATGTATTTTCTCATATTAATTGTCTTGTCACATTTTTGCCCTAACCAGTTTCAAATAGTTCAGGCCCTAACAAGAACTATCTACTCAGGAGTGTACCCTCCCATACAAACATATGAGGACCTTAGTAAGGTCCTACTCCAGCTTCTGTGATGAGTGGTACCAGCTGGACTGGCAATGTGATGTTTATACTACTTTTACTTTATTACAAAACTGCTATTTGTCTTAACGTATTTTGCATTTAAATTTTATCACCATCATGGGATCTCTGGACAGAAAGCATAAAAATGAATGAATAAATAAAAATTATGATAGTTCCATATTGCAAATGAAGCACTGAAGTCAAAATATTGAATCAATGGCCAAGGTTTGGACCAGAGATCTCCTGATCCAGAGATAATTCTATTGATCGCTGTGGTGCTAAGCTCATCAGAAAAGTGATTACTTCATGGTTCAGTAACAACTTCAATCTTCTTCCTCTACCACACCCTGAAATAGAACTAATGTTGTAAAAATGTATTCATTAATGTGTTGGCCATTAATCTGTTTAGCAAAATGCAATTTGATGTGTAATTGTTTTAGCTCAGAAATGTTAGATCTGTGGAAACAATAAAATTTGGAAAGGAATACTAAGGAAATCATTCAGGAGTACTCCATAGTCTCATAAGGAGGCAGTTGTGCACAAGCATATAACTATATTCTCCTCCATTTTTTTCCTTATCCTGGTGGCAGGAAGTGTTCCTGTCTAGGAGACAAGCTGCTTTGCAATTTACAAAAAGAAAGGTGTTGCTTTTCTCTAAAACGTAGGATTCTGAGAGCTCATTCAAAGTAAAATTATTGTAATGGAAATATATGCCAAAATTACCAAGTTCTCCAGAGACTTGGAGATTCAGGTATATATTTCACCTCCCTGCACTTCATTTCCAAAGATGGCTCTCTCTCTCTCTCTTTTAAATAAAAAGATGCTATACCATACTCAGTCTACAATGGACTTCAAGAACAATTTTCAGGAGAAATCTTTCTCAAGTACAATTATTCTTCTCTTTTCCTTTTAAAAAAAATATCAGCTATTTTAAGCAAAAAATGTTGGTTGTATTATTCCTCAACTTTCCCTGATAGGCCATATATATATAGAAAATAACAAAATTGGCTTGCTTTCCTTGTGAAACAAGGAGAGATAGAGATTATAAACCTTAGAGAGAGAATGAATTAAAAACTTTCAGTCATTAATACAAACAGAATGCATTATATCCCTAATTAAGTAGTTTCTTTTTAAAGCTGATCCATTAAAAGAAGCAAGATGACTTCAAAGGGGAAAACACCATTTTATACCTAGGATGAGAAAATGTGAGTTTTACCCCAAACAATATTTCCCTTAATCTACAACTATTCATATCAACTCAAGTGCAAATACTTCAGTAATGTGTACTGTGTATGCTCAAACCCATTGCATGGTACTTGTAGACCATTTCAAAGTGAAAAATACAAATGTTCACTGAGTTGACAAGACATCATAATAACTAGAAGTTAACTGCTGCTGACATTCACATGACTTGGGGAAATACGAAGGAAATGTTGTTAAATGGGACAGCTGTTTTAGACCATCATGTCAGCACAGGGTCAATATAGAAGGCACCGAGCAAAATTGGATAAATACAGATTATGGAGAGCATGTGCAATGGTTGTTCTATTGTATTTGAATACTAGAATATTTAAGCAAAAAAATGTGGAGTCACATTCATTAACGATTCACTTAGATGTTATTAATCATATATGACTCTCCACTTAATGCAAAAACTGGTCCCTGTCAACTACTATTGTGTGAAATAAGGATTCTGATGGCTGCCTCACACATGCTGCAATCCAGTGAGGAGCTCCAAAAAGATCTCTCCAAACTGGGTGAGTGGGCGGCAAAATGGCAAATGTGGTTCAGTGTCAACAAGTGTAAAGTGAAGCACATTGGGGCAAAAAAACCCAACTTCACATATATGCTGATGGGATCTGAGCTTTCGCTGACTGATCAGGAGAGAGATCTTGGGATCATGCTGGACAGCTCATTGAAAGTGTTGTCTCAGTGCACAGCAGCTGTGAAAAAGGCTAATTCTATGCCAGGAATCATTAGGAAGGGGATTGAAAATAAAAATGTTATAATATTATAATGCCCTTATACAAATCTATGGTGTGGCCACATCTGGAGTACTGCGTACAGCTTTGGTCACCGTATCTTAAGAAGGATATTGTAGAACTGGAAAAGGAGCAGAAGGCAGCAACCAACATTATCTGGGGCCTGGAGCACTTTCCTTATGAGGCTATGCTACAGCATCTGGGGCTCTTGACCTTAGAAAAGAGGCAACTAAGGGGAAACCTGATCGAGGTATATAAAATTATGCATGGGGTGGAGAAGGTAGACAGAGAGAAATTTTTCTCTCTCACACACAACACTAGCACCAGGGGTCACCCCATGAAAATGAAGATTGGGAAATTTAGGACTGACAAGAGGAAGTACTTTTTTACACAGCACATAATTAATCTATGGAATTCCTTGCCATGGGATGTGGTGATAGCTACCAGCTTGGATGATCTTAAAAGGGGCTTAGACAGATTCATGGTACACATGTCTATCAATGGCTACTAGTCTGGTGGTTGTGGGCCATCTCCAGCCTCAGAGGCAAGATGCCTCTCAATACCAGTTGCAGGGGAGCAACAGCAAGAAAGAGGGCATGCACATACCTCTTGCCTGTGGGCTCCCCAGAGGCATCTGGTGGGCCACTGTGAGAAACAGGATGCTGGACTAGATGGGCCTTGTGCCTGATCCAGCAGGGGTGTTTTTATGTTAGCATGTATAGTGAACGTCCAAATTCTCCTTCCCTTTCCTAGCACCTCCTTTGAAAACATAGGATGTGGAGGTGGAGAGAGCAAGAGAGTGTGCATGTGCACACGCATACACACACAGCTTAACCAAGGAATATTTTATCTGACAGCCTGCCTGTAAGCTCTGCATTCCACTTTCAAGAAGATCTATAACTGTTTGATGTGACAATGCTAGCATATTATTGGCTACTTTTACCTTGAGTAACCGTGAGTCTGTTTATAACTATTATATATTGGCATTCTCAGCAACAACAAAAAGAGGGGTCATCAGGGCTACTGATTATTTGTGCTCTTGAACATATTACAGTATTACAAAGATTCTACTACCCTTGTTAAAATCTTTGGTAAGAAGGCTAGTGTACCACAGTAAAATACTAATCTGACCCTGTGAAGAGTCTTGGCAAAGAAATGGAGAACAAAGTGTTAATGTGATTACACGGCAGTGGCTTAAGAATATTATGGTTGCTAGGAGTATTGAGTTACTTAGGGGGTGTGGCTATATGTTGGCTAGGTTAACATAAGAACAGCCCTGCTGGATCAGGCCCAAGGTCCATCTAGTCCACCATCCTGTTTTACACAGTGGCCCACCAAATGCAGCTGGAAGCCACAGGCAGGAGCTGAGGGCATGCCCTCTCCCCTGCAACTGGTACTCAGAGGCATCCTGCCTTTGAGGCTGGAGGTGGCTTATAATCCTCCAACTAGTAGCCGTTGATAGACCTCTCCTCAATGAAGTTATCCAAACCCCTCTCAAAGCCATCCAGGTTGTTGGCTGTAACCACATCTTGTGGCAGAGAATTCCACAAGTCGATTATGCATTGTGGACAAAGTACTTCTGTTTGTTGGTCCAAGATTTCCTGGCAATCAATTTCATGGGATGACACCTGGATCTAGTGTTATATGAGAGGGAGAAGAATTTCTCTCTATCCACGTTCTCCACAACATGCATGATTTTATAGACCTCTATCATGTCTCCACACAGTTGTGTTTCCCCCCCAAACTAAATAGCCCCAGGTGTTGTAGCCTTGCCTCATAAGAAAGGTGCTCTAGGTCCCTGTTCATCTTGGCTGCCCTCTTCTGCACCTTTTCCAGTTCTACAATGTCTTTTTCTAGATGTGGTGACCAGAACTGTACCCAGTACTCCAAGTGTGGCCGCACCATAGTTTTGCATAAGGGTATTATAATATTAACAGTTTTATTTTCAATCCCCTTCCTAATGATCCCTAGCATGGAATAGGCCTTTTTCACAGCTGCCACACATTGAGTCAACACTTTCAATGAGCTGTCCACCACGAGCCCAAGATCCCTCTCCTGGTTAGTCACCAACAGCTCAGATCCCATCAACATATACCAACATATACTTGAAGTTGGGGGGGTGGGGTGTTGTCCCTATGTGCATCACTTTACACTTCCCAACACTGAACCACATTTCGCACTTTGTCGCCCACTCACCCAGTTTGCAGAGATCCCCCTGGAGCTCCTCACAATCTGTTTTAGATTTCACTACCCGAAAGAGTTTGGTATCATCTGCAAATTTGGCCACCTCGCTGCTTACCCCTATTTCTAGATCATTTATGAATCAATTAAAAATCACCGGTCCCAGTACAAATCCCTGGAGAACCCTACTTCTTACTTCCCTCCATTGTGAAAACTCTCCATTTATACCTACCCTCTCTTTCCTGTCTTTCAACCAGTTAGCAATCTACACATGTACTTGTCCCCTTATCCCACGATTGCTAAGTTTCCTCAGGAGTCTCTGATGCCAAACTTTGTAGAAAGCTTTTTGGAAGTACTATGTCAACTGGACCACCTTGATCCACACACTTGTTTATACTCTCAAACAACTCCAGAAGGTTCGTGATGCAAGATTTACTTTGCAGAACCCATGCTGGTTCTCTCCCAGCAGGGCCTGTTCTTCTATGTGCTTTATAATTTTATCCTTGAGGATGCTTTCCATCAATTTGCCTGGAACGGACATTAAGCTAACCGGCCTGTAATTTCCCGGATCGCCCCTGGATCCCTTTTTTAAAACCAGTGTTACATTTGTTACTTTCCAGTCCTCCAGTACAGAGCCTGATTAAATATTGTTATATATTTTAGCAAGGAGGTCGGCAATTTCACATTTGAGTTCTTTGAGGACTCTTGGATGGATGCCATCTGGCCCTGGTGATTTGTTAGTTTTTAGTTTTTCCAGACAGTTTAGAACATCATCTCTTGTCACTTCTATCTGACTCAGTTCTTTAGCCTCCATCTCCAAAAAGCCTGGTTCAGGAACAGGTATTTGATCAGTATCCTCTGCCATGAAGATGGATGCAAAGAACTCATTTAGCTTCTCTGCAACCTCCATATGCTCCTTAATAATCCCTTTCACTCCCTCACTGTCTAATAGTCCAACTGTCTCCCTGGCAGGTTTCCTGCTTCTGACGTCTTTAAAGAAGTTTTTGTTATCCCCTTTGCTACTTTTACCTAAATGTTCCACAAACTCTCTTTTTGCCTCCCTTATTGTCACCTTGCATTTCTTTAGCCAGAGTTTGTGTTCCTTTCTGTTCTCTTCATTTGGACAGGCCTTCCAATTTCGGAAGTCTTCTTCCCTTTTATGGCTTCCTTAATGGTACCCTTTAGTCATGCTGGCATCCTCCTGGACTTAGTGGTACCTTTCCTCCTTTTGGGTATACAATCTAACTGGGCTTCTAGTATTGTGGTTTTGAGTAAACTCCATGCACTCTTGGGCAAAGTGACTTTCCTGATTTCCCCTTTCAGCTTCCTTTTCACCATACTCCTCATTTTGGAGAAGTTTCCTCTTCTGAAATTCAAAATGTCTGTGTTAGACTTCCTTGGTGATTCTCTCCCCGCATGTAAGTAGAATTTGATTGCACTATGGTCACTGTTCCCTAAAGAGTCAATGACACTGACATCATGTACCAGGTCCTGGGTGCCACTCAGGATTAAGTCCAAGGTCGCCTTCTCTCTGGTTGGTTCCAAGACCAAGTGCTCTAGGGCACAGTCATTCAGTATATCTAGGAATTTGACCTCTCTGTCGTTACCTGACTGTGGATTTACCCAGTCTATGTATGGGTAATTGAAGTCACACATTATCACAGCCCTGCCTCTCCTTGACATCTCCCTAATTTCCTGCTGCAACTCCCAGTCACTGTCAGCGTTTTGATCCAGAGGCGATAGCACATCCCCAGTAGCATGTTTCCTTTCAGGCCTTGTATTGTCACCTACAGGATTTCTGTGGAGGACTCCAGTCCACCTAGGTTATCTAGCTTGTTAGATTATATCCCGTCTTTAACATACAGTGCTACTCCACCTCCCCTTCACAGGTTGCTGTGAAGGGAGAGAGCAGTTAGAATCAGCAGTTGGAAAGGACAGCTTAGGAGGGCTGAGCTGTGAGAGGACAGGGCAAAGGTCTTGTTCAGAAACAAGACTGAGGAAGACACTTTGTTTTTAAAGGAGACAACACTGTTGTGAGGAAGAACAGGGATAAAGTATTTTAAACATTTCCAAGTAACTTCCAGGGAGTGACACAGTTTATACACAACAAAGTAATTATTTCGAGAGGAGGCTGTTTAATAGCCAGGTCTACAACTGAAAGGGGGGAAAGAATTCCAGCAGTGAAAAGTCTATGATTGTATGTTTGAAGTTGAAGAAGAGAATTACAATAAGTTTTGCAATTAAAGCCTATAAATAGTTATATATTTATTTTGAATCTACAAGCCAGTTTTGTGGTGGATTTTAAACACGTAAATTTCTTATTTTTCTCAAGATCTCTGATCTGGTTTGCCTTCATGCCCAATACCTTAACTAGCTACTGAGTCAGACTGGGGAAAGGGGAGAAGCAGTTAATTAAAAAGTGTGGGGAGGCAAGAGAACAACTTCTTCTCATCTGCCAGATAAGGATTCTGCACAGACCCTTTATTAGTATTGACCCCAAACACATGAAGAAGTCGGATATGCTGCTAGAAAGCAAATTATCAATGAGTACCGAAGTATCTCTTTTTAAAGGTGTTCTGGAAACCTTGTTAAACACAAGTAACGCAAGGGCACCTTTGGCTGGCCCACCAACTCAGGTTTTCCAGGGGAACTGTTTTAACTTGAAGTTGATAGAATTATTTGAATGCTAGGGGAATTCTGTCCCTTCTGCAGCCAACTCTACTATTCGGTGAAGGAGGCAGCTAGCCATCTGGCAGAAAAAACCCAAAGTGACTAGTCCAAAATCAGCAAGCATAAATACATTTCAAATCAAGTCTAGACAGCAGAGGGTCACCTTAGTGTACCCAGAGTCAAGAGGAAGAGCCAGAGTCAAGAGAAAAAGACTTTTCAGATTAAAGTAGTAAGGTTGATTGAAACTGTACACACAGAGTTCCCAAGCTTGAGTACTGGCTGCATTAGCAAGATTGAAAGAGGGGCGGGGCATGTTGACACAACAGGGCAGCAACCTGAGGGCTGTGTGAGAGAGAGAAGAAAAAAGGAAAAGGAAAGAGGGAGAGAAAGGAAATGTGGTGAACAAAGAAAGGGATGAATGTTAGATAGGAAGATACAAGGGCAAGGAGACTTAATACTACCAAGCAGCGACCTAGAGGCCAGTGTCCAAAGCATTTGCCTGCTTGACTGGCAGTAAGTACTCAGTAAAGTAAAGTAAAGCCATTGAGTCTGTGTCGATTCCTGGAGACCACAGGTCCCTGTGGTTTTCTTTTAGTAGAATACAGGAGGGGTTTACCACTGCCATCTCCCGTGCAGTATGAGATGATGACAGTCTTCTTAGATGGAGGGAAGAGCTTGGTTTATACAGTGGAAGATGCAAGGGCTATGGCAGAGTCTGTAAAGGTAACAAGAGAAACAGCAGAGGGACAGAAAGATGAAGATGCCAAGATGGATGAAGCAGCAGCTTATTAATAATTAATTGGAAAGATGGAGCAGCTAAATGTATTCTCAACAAATATAAATGGACTAAATAGTCCATTTTAAAAGGAAACAGACTTTTTTAAAATTAAAAAAAGAAGGTGCGGATATTACTTATTTTCAAGAGACTCATATAAAAGAGGATAATGTAAATCTGTTGGAATGTCATTGACTTGGCCAAATGTTTGCTCCATCCGGGGCAGGGTGGGGTGATGAGGTTGTGATATATATTAAAAATTTGGCATGGATTTTAGAAAAGCCGATTCAGGGCAAAGAAGGTAGATTTATTATTCTCAGATTTCAAACACCAAGCAAAAAAAAAAAGACATTTGCTTCATTCTACGTGCCAAATGATAAGACAAAGTTTTTTGAGAGATTTTCCCATCTCTGTTGGAGTTAGAAGGAGATATTTTGATTCTTGGAGATATGAATGCAGTCCTGTGTACGGCTCAAGATAAATAGGAGAAATACAAGAGGGGTACAGGTAAAGTACCTAAAATGTAGAGGATTACATGTCATTATTGTCGTTGGTTGATGCATGGAGATAGAGATATCCTGTGGGAAAAGAATACACTTTCCCCCCAGCACCTCATAAAATGTATTCACAAACTGATATGTGCTGGATTTCTACATCACTTTTACCCACACTTATAGATGTGGAAGTGGCACCACTGACATATGCAGACATAACCCGATAATTGTGAAATTGAAAAGAAAATATCTTACCAAGAAGATGGAGATTAAATAATAGTTTAATATTACAAAGAGAAATCAAACAGAAATGCCAACTTGAATTAGAAAGATTTTTTTCAAATTAACATGACAGAAGATGTCTCATTTTCAGTTTGGGACTGAAATGTAAAGTGTAACGCCTTGATTTCGTTGGCGTCAAAAAGAAAGAAACATCAATAAATGAATTGCAAAAGCTTGAACTGAAACATAAATAAAACTCTAAAGGAGAGATTCTTCAAAAAATGAAAGAGTTTATTTTATTTATTTAATCCATTTGGATACCGCCTAAAATGCAAGTCTCTGGGCGGTTTACAACAAAGAGTTGTGAAAACAAGTAGATTTAATAGATGCAAAAGAGACTTATAAAAAAATGAACTTTACCAAACAGAAATGCTTTGAGAAGGGTAATAAACCAGATAAATTATTGGCATACCAATTGAGAAAAGGATTATTACTTCAGTATGGAATGGCAAAGAATTTATCTCGACTATGGATGGGATGACGGAACAATTTGTGGAATATTATTCTCACCTATACAAAACTAAATCACCAAATAAGGACAAGATTAAGCAATATTTAGATAACTCACAAATTAAAGTGTTTACTGAGAAAAAAAGAGAGATGTTAAATAAACCAATTACAGAGGAAGAAACTAGAGAAGCCATACAGGGATTAAAACGGAGTAAATCGCCAATCCCAGATGGATTTTCTGCATTGTATTTTAAAACCTTTCAAGATATACTGGTCAAACCATTGACTCAGATAATGAATGAAATACAACAGTATCACAGTATACCTGCTACATGGCAAGAAGCTTATACTACATTGATTCTTAAAGAAGAGTAGGACCCAATACGTCCTGAATCCTATAGACCTATTTCATTACTGAATGTGAATTATAATCTTTTTGTGACTATTTTGGCAGCAAGACTGAAGAGATTTTTAGCAGATGTAATACATTTTGATCAGACTGGATTTGTTCCAAAGAGACATATGAAAGACAATCTAAGGTATATTCTGAATGCCATTGAGAATATTACTTCAAGAGCAAAGGAAACAGCGATGGTTTTTCTTGATGCCGAGAAGGCCTTTGATAATTTTGAATGACAATTTATGTTTATGGTGTTGGAAAAGATGAATTGTGGACCAAATTTCATTTTTTAAAAATCTAAAGTATCTATCGGGAGCAGAAAGCAAAAATAATATTAAATGAGGCAATATCAAAGATGCTCTGTTTCAAAAGGTACCAGACAGGGGTGTCCACTTTCTCCCTTATTGTTTATCTTGGCTTTGGAACCATTGGCATGGGAGATACGGCAGGAGGAAAGAATATCGGGAAATAAGATGGCTAGACAAGAGCATAAGATAAAGTTATATGCAGACAATATAGTACTAACAATTACCAACTAAGGGTCTCATTGGACTATGTAATTGAGAGAATTCAGCAATATGGGAAGGTTTCTGGATATAAACTGAATAGCAAGACACAGATGGTAACATGGAATATTACAGATGAAGAATGGAAAGAATTGGAAGAATGAACAGGATTTCAGCTCAGTGTTAAACCAGTAAAATATTTAGGGGTTAATGTAATGGCATTAAATAAAAACTTATTTAAAAATAATTACTAACAGGTATGGAAGAATATATTGGCTGATCTGAACAGGTGGAAAAAATTAAATCTTTCATGGTTAGGGAGAATTTAAGTGATTAAAATGAATGTCTTGCCAAGGATTAACTTGTTATTTCAAATGTTACTAAGAAGAATTGAAGAGAAGACATTAAACAAATGGCAAAGTCAGGTTAACTCTTTTATTTGGGTGAATAAAAAGCCTAGAGTTAATTTAAGAGCATGCTCACCTTAAGTGGCGCAGTGCGGAAATGCTTAACTAACAAGCAGAAAGTTGCTGCTTCAAATCCCCACTGGTACTATATCAGGCAGCGGCAATATAGGAGAATGCTGAAAGGCATCATCTCATACTGCATGGAGGAGGGAATGGTAAAGCCTTCCTGTATTCTACCAAAGAAAACTAGAGGGCTTTGTGGGCGCCAGGAGTCAAAATTGACTTGACAGCACCCTTTACTTACTCTAAGATGCAAAAGAATGCGGAGGATTAGCCATTCGAAATTTAAAATTACTCATATATTATCATGCCAGTTGTTTAACATCAGTTGTATAGTGGATGGAAGCCCCATATGGATGGGTTACAAATATGGAAGGGTCAACATGGCAAATGGATTATATAGATATTTGACTTAAAGAGACCAGATGTAGAAATTAAAAACCACTCCATTAGGAAAAATTTATTAAAGGTTTGGGATAAGTATATTAAAAAGGATAAACCCAACATTGTCCCCTGTAGCTTCGATATTGAATATATATTTTCATGGAGAAGAACATACAAAATAATTTGAACAATGGAAAGCCTACAACTTGCAAAATTTCATGGTAGGAATATCAAAAATGAAATCTATTCAATCTTTAAGTCAAGAATGGAATGAAACTCCTTCTTGGCTATTGCATTCACAGATCAACAGCATACAGTAATTCAGGAACTACGGAAGCAAGGTGGGAAACAGAGATTTGAAATCCTAATAAAGAATTCAGAGCATTTGCTAGGTTTTATATATAAATTACTATTGAAGTATGATTCAGAATCAGAACAGGTAAATGACTGTATGATAAAATAGATGCAAAATTTGAACAAAACAAAAGAAATGCAACAGTTGGAATTTCAATGGAAAGTGAATATAAAATTTACAGTGAACAGTGCTTTGAGAAAAAACTGGCATAAAATGTACCCAGATTGGTATACAGGTGAAACTCGGAAAATTAGAATATCGTGCAAAAGTCCATTAATTTATTTCAGTAATGCAAATTAAAAGGTGAAACTGATATATGAGACAGACGCATTACATGCAAAGCGAGATAAGTCAAGCCTTAATTTGTTATAATTGTGATGATCATGGCGTACAGTTCATGAAAACCCCAAATCCACAATCTCAGAAAATTAGAATATTACATGGAACCAAGAAGACAAGGATTGAAGAATAGAACAATATCGGACCTCTGAAAAGAATACAGTGTACTGTGCTTGATTGGCCAGCAAACTCGCCTGACCTGACCCCATAGAGAATCTATGGGGCATTGCCAAGAGAAGGATGAGAGACATGAGACCAAACAATGCAGAATTGCTGAAGGCCGCTAATGAAGCATCCTGGTCTTCCATAATACCTCATCAGTGCCACAGGCTGATAGCATCCATGCCACGCCGCATTGAGGCAGTAATTGCTGCAAAAGGGGCCCAAACCAAGTACTGAATACAGATGCATGCTTATACTTTTCAAAGGTCCGATATTGTTCTATTCTTCAATCCTTGTCTTCTTGGTTCCATGTAATATTCTAATTTTCTGAGATTGTGGATTTGGGTTTTTCATGAGCTGTACGCCATGATCATCACAATTATAACAAATTAAGGCTTGACTTATTTCGCTTTGCGTGTAATGCGTCTGTCTCATATATCAGTTTCACCTTTTAATTTGCATTACTGAAATTAATGGACTTTTGCACGATATTCTAATTTTCCGAGTTTCACCTGTATTACACCAGCAATGATCTCAAAGATGGACAAGGAATACCTTGGGGACTGCTGGAAGTGTTTGGAGCAGAACGTAAAGAATTCTTGCTGCTGATATCATATATAATGAAAGTTCAGTGAACTCTGCAGGAATATATGGTTTAGTAAAGTTTAACTTTACTTACTTACTTTATTCATTCATTCATTCATTTGATTTCTATAGCGCCCTTCAAAAATTGGCTCAGGGCGGTTTACACAGAGAAATATTAAATAAATAAGATATATCCCTGTCCCCAAAGGGCTCACAATCTAAAAAGAAACATAAGATAGACACCAGCAACCGTCACTGGAGGTACTGTACTGCGGGTGGATAGGGCCAGTTGCTCTCCCCCTGCTAAATAAAGAGAATCGCCATGTTAAAAGGTGCCTCTGCCAATTTAGCAGGGGCTAACTTGAAAATATCCAGAAGAAAAGGAAAATCTATATGCAAGTTTTTCTGCATCTTTGAATGCATTATTTTCCAAAAATTTTGGGCTTTTTTACATGTCCACCACATGTGATAAAAAGTACCCTTTCCTGTTGGAAAACAAATCTGATTCCGACTTTAGATGATTGGAAACGCAAACTTTGGGAATATGCATCAATGGCTAAAATTACTCCATATATTAAGAATAAATGTGATGACGTTTTCTCTCAGACATGGGAGCCATTTATTCAATATAATAAATCACAGGGTTTGGTCACTCATACGAGATTTGCTCTCTTTGTAAAGAAATTCAATGCAGATTGCTCTGTGCAGACAGCAAGAGCGCTAATTTTGTTATTGTTAATACTGTCAACTTTTTTTTTTTTAGCTCTACAGCCATTTATTTTTTAGTGTTGGAAAAGAGGGGTGGGAGATGTTGGTGGAAAGAAATCAGCTGGATGTATACAGACTGTAATGAGAATCACTGTAATTGCTTTGATTATTTTCTTTCTTTCTTTCTCTTTCTTTCGTCTCTTTGTTTTTATCTCTGAAAAAACAAAAATAATTTGAGAGAGAGAAAGAGAGAGAGAGGGAGAGAGCGATAAGATGCCTTTCAGCATCTTCCTATATTGCTGCTGCCCGATATAGATGTTTCCCATAGTCTGGGAAACATACCAGCAGGTATTTGAACCAGCAACCTCTTTGCTCCCTAGGCAAGTTACTTCACCACTGCACCATTAGGTCTCAGTAGAGCTGATGAAAAGCATGTGCCAGCTACTTTTAAAGGCAAAGGAGAGAGCATTTGGCAAGTACTCCTAAGGAAATATCCCCACAAGCTCATTTCTAGAAGCACCCTAAGTTCAGTTAACTTAAAGTGTTACACTTTAAGTGAACATAAAAACATAAGAACAGCCCTGCTGGAACAAAGCCCATCTAGTCCAGTATCCTATTTCACACAGTGGCCCACCAGATGCCTCTGGGGAGCCCACAGGCAAGAGGTATGTGCATGCCCTCTCTCCTGCTGTTGCTCCCCTGCAACTGGTATTGAGAGGCATCATGCCTCTGAGGCTGGAGATGGCCCACAGCCACCAGACTAGTAGCTATTGAAAGACATATGTACCATGAATCTGTATAAGCGACATCCAAACTGGTGGCTATCACCACATCCCATGGCAAGGAATTCCATAGATGTGTAAAAAAGTACTTCCTCTTGTTAGTCCTAAATTTCCTGACCTTCAGTTTCATGGGGTTACCCCTGGTTCTAGTGTTGTAAGAGAGGGAGAAAAATTTCTCTCTGACCACCCTCTCCACTCTATGCATAATTTTAATACACCTCGATCAGGTCTCCCCTTAGTCGCCTCTTTTCCAGGGTCAAGAGCCCCAGATACAGTAGCCTAGCCTCATAAGCAAGGTGCTCCAGGCACCTGATCATTTTTGTTGCCCTCTTCTGCACCTTTTCCAGTTCTACAATATCCTTCTTAAGATACGGTGACCAAAGCTGTACATAGTACTTCGGATGTGGCCGCACCATAAATTTGCATAAGGGCATTATAATATTATAACATTTTTATTTTCAATCGCCTTCCTAATGATTCCTAGCATAGAATTAGCCTTTTTTACAGCTGCCGTGCTCTGAGATGACACTTTCAATGAGCTGTCCACCATGGGACTAGCTGCTGCTGACAAATGGCTATCATAGGGTTTGGGTTTTTGTTCTTGGGTTTTCAAAGTTCTAGAACTCAGGGAATCTAGAGACAGGAAATAATAGACATATGATTAATACTGAGGGGGTTAGAAGAGGCACAGAAGCAAGCCAGTGCTGTTTTGTAAAGAGCACAGAACAAAAGGCTCTATCATGCTAAATTCAATGAGTTGCCAGGAGTTGTTCTGATAGCATTAGTGTATGATCAAGTTGGTCTGCTGAAACCTTGACATTGTCCCAGGACCATAACTTGGAGATGGCGATTTAATGTGCAAGAACACTAGGTGCGATCTTTTCTTTCCCTAGCTCAAAATTACGTGAATATTCCTGCTTGTCCAAAAAGGAGGCCAGTTCTCCAGGTACACAAGCCTCAGTCAGGCAAACATTTGGACCCAGAAGGTGGCCCAGTTCCCAAAATTGAAGGGGCTGATTGGCAGATTTCACTCTATCAATGTTTTTCAGGTTACAGAAAATAGGCACTTTATTTATTTCTCTATGTAAACTGCTTTGGAAACTGTTGCTGAAAAGCGGTATATAAATATTTGTTGTTGTAGGTACTTTTGTACTCATTGATGCTTCATCTCATCAATGCCTATTACATAATTCTACACCAGATGTGTAGTATTTACAAAAGAGACTGATATAGTTTCTTTCCCAGCTTCAGGTCAGTCTATGTACACGTACACAGTGTACTAAGTGAGGTCACTGGCTTTTCTGTTGCAAGCAATTAAATGTGTGTTTACAGCTTGTCTAGGCAGTAAGTAATTAAATTTCTCTTGCTTAGGCTGAATCTATTTTGCCCTGGATTGCCAAACAATAGAACCTACCATAGCCTGGTTTCCTACCAAGCAAAACTGCAAGATGGATAGAGCTATTCCTGTAACAATAGTGGAATACTAAAAGGATTCAAGTGTGTGTGTTTAAGTGAATTACTAAAATGACAGCAAGCAAAGACACTCAGGGACTTTCCACATGATCAAGCAAAGCATCCCATAGCCACATTTTTATCCTTTTATGCTATGTACACACAAGCTCTGATATCCTGTCCCTATGTAACTGGTGGAGGAAAGACTATCTGCTTTGTGGGGGTACAGAAGAGATGCTATTATAATATTCCTCAGAATGACTACTAAAACAAGTTGATGTGTTATGCAGCTGTATGTAGTGCAATAGTTATTACAAGATTCATTCTTGCATTCTGCACTAGCCAATGCAAAGTAAGAGAGAACCTTCTAGATCAGACCAAAGATTCATCTAGTTCAGCACCCTGCTTCTAACAGTGGCCAGGTGAAAAGGAAGCCACAAAGGCAACATTTATCTTTTGTTTGTTATTTACTAATGAAGAACCTTCTTCTTGCTGTCAGGGTTAATAGCCACTGATAGGCCCATCCCTCTATGAATGTGTGAAAAGTCATCTAAATTAATGGTTGTCACTTTATCCCAAGGATGTACAAGTTTGTTTGTCCTGCCGATGTTGACCTACAATTCCCATCATCCCTAATTATTGAGCACTGTGGCTGGGGATGATGAGAGTTGTAATCCAGCAACAGCTGGATGGCCAAAGTTGTGCACCCCTGCTTTATTCTATGGTAACGAATTCTATAAGTTAATTACACATTGTATAAACATCCAGCCTTTAGATTAGAGCAACACAGTATTAAGACCACTGGTTACTTGGGAATACACCTTATTGTGTATTAGGGAAGCCAGCATAGCGTAGTGGTTAGAGTGTTGGACTAGGGCCATGAAGACCCAAGTTCGAATCCCCATTCAACCATGAAACTCACTGGGTGACTCTGGGCCAGTCATGTATCTCTCAGCCGAACCTACCTCACAGGGTTGTTGTGAGGATAGACATAACCATGTACACTGCTCTGAGCTCCTCGGAGGAAGACTGGGATAACACAGGTATATATATATATATATATATATATATATATATATATATATATATATATATATATAAATATATATAAATTATTATTATTATTATTATTGTGAAACGTCTATTTTTGGAGTTTGAAATGAAACCGGAGTCTGCAGTCGATAGCTGGTAATGTGACGGTGATAACAGACTCTTTGGACATTTCCAGAGCAGCACAGGCTGTATTATATTTCATTTCCTTTTAGTAAAAACCCCTTATCTTGTTGAGGAAGCGCAAGAGAAAGCTGGATGTATTTTAAGAAAACCAGCTTTTTCACTGCTGACAATTCTATGCCTGCATTTAAAAACAACACGGCTGGCTCTTAGAATCTGCTTTCTAGCCATAAACCAATCCATACTACGCTTTATGTGCTCATTTGAGATTAGGACCTCATATATTACCATTATAGTATAGTGAAGAACATTCTCCCCATGGTGGCAAGGGAACAGGACAATGCAAGCAATTAACATCACCAGTGTTGTACCTCCATCTGGTATACATGATCCTAGGTTGGCCTGACCTAGCTAATAAGTTACTGTAATGCAAGCTGGTTAGAATAAAGAGAAGCTGATGAACATCAGAAATAAGCAATTTATAACAAAATAATCGGCAAGATAAAATGAGCTGGGGGCTAAACCAAGTCGCATACTGAAATCTGGTGGGTATCGAAGTGAAGTTTACTAAATTGTCTGTGGAAATGTATTTGGCATAATAAATAAAAAGGAGATTTCCTTGATGTAAGGGATGGGATAGTAGGGAGAAAGAAAGTCAAAGAGAATTAGAGAGAAATTTGAGAAGTAATGAGGGTCAGTGTTTTGAGTGTAGCGAAGTCTATGGCCCTGTGGAAGAATGAAACTTAATAGTTGCTACAGGACACAAAACCATTGTTAAATATTATGTCTTAAACCTTGTAATTAAGCATCTTCATTAAGTAAACAATGATTTAGGTCTTTTTCCTGCCTCTGTACTTGGGCCTAGCCTAGCAAACGTAATTATGAGTATTCTGTAAATTTGGGATATAATACGAAAAAACAGAACATATACACAGATACACACACCCCATAGAGAGCCAGCGTGGTGTAGTGGTTAGAGTGCTGGACTAGGACCGGGGAGACCAGAGTTCAAATCCCCATTCAGCCATAAAACTAGCTGGGTGGCTCTGGGCCAGTCACTTCTCTCTCAGCCTAACCTACTTCACAGGGTTGTTGTGAAAGAGAAACTCAAGTATGTAGTACACCGCTCTGGGCTCCTTGGAGGAAGAGCGGGATATAAATGCAAAAATAATAAAATAATAATAATAATAATAGAACCAAAACCAACAGAAAGATTAGCCTGAAATACTTCAAAAGAAAAACAAGAAAATGACAAAATACCCAATTTCCTTAAGGAGAATATCCAATACACGATACATAGCTACAATGCCAAAATAAGTGTGCCAGCACTGATGTACTTCAGCCCCACCCTCATGAGTACAACATTTGTCTACAGCCTTCAGTCCTCCCCAAGATGGGGAATGCTAGGCCACGAAGAAGAAAAAAAGAGGGAAACAAACCCAAAGGTGCTGAATAAATTGGTACTGTCCTTATTTTGTAGCCTAATGCATTTTAAGCATTGCTCTTCCTTAGAGGCAACTGTAAAAACCTAACATAAATTATCATGACTAAAATATCACTACTTCTCCTGAACGCTGGGCTACCAAGTGTTCTTAGTCATAGGAATATCTCCTTACCAAGTATAATGTTTGTCAGACATAGTTAGATGGGGGTGGCTTGGTCCTGCTGGCATTGTACTTAGGTAGAGCATACAGGACATCAAATATTAATACAGGGCAACCTTACTATTCACGGACTCACCATCTGAGAATTGGCATATCTGTGATCAGGTAATGGACACTCGACCTTGGTATATGTGAGGGGAAAGGCAAAAAGGGGAATAAACTCACGTATCACAACGGCTTGGGTCTAGGGTACTTAAGAGAGACCTGTTGCCCATTAAGATCATCTGGAGAGATCCAGTTACAGCTGCCATCAACTCATTTGGTGGCAACTTGGGAGCAGGCCTTCTCTGTGGCTGCCCTGGTGCTTTGGAATGCACTCCTTTCTGAAACAAGAGCATCTGCTTCTCTGTTTGTTTTTAGGAGGACCCTGAAGACATACTAGTTTTCCCTGGCTTTCAAATGAAATTGAAATTTTAATGTGTTTTAATTTATTGAGATTATTTATTTGTTTTATGAATTTTAACTGTATTGTTTTTATATTATGTTTTGACTTACACACCGCCTGGAGATTTCTATATTAGGCGGTACAGAAATTAAATAAATATCCATGTGTCAGAGGTGGCCAGAAATGATCTTGAAGGTCATTTCTGGCACCATTTTGAGTGTGAAAGCCACTCAATTTCAGTGACTTTTCAACTCATGGAGGGCATCCTTGGACTCCTGAAGGTCCATGGAGCATGGTAGGGCACTCTATTTGGCCCGCTTTCATGTTTAGGGGGCAATTTTATTTATTTTTTTAGTTCAGGAACCTAACTCCCCTCCCCCATTTCCATTGACTTTAATGCCCCATTAACTGTGGTGTTGCTATCCACACATCCCCTTCCCCATGGATAATGGGGTTCTCCTGTATACCACTTCTAAACAAAGTTCTAAGTGGCTTATACGCACTGTTACATAATGCCTGAAAAAGCTCTAATTACAGCCATATGTCAAACTCAAGAAATGACTGAGGACTAATCAGAGAGTTATTAGCAGCTGTCTTTCTCTTAACCTCAAACAGTTGTTTTCAAATGTGCCATGCATAAGAAAGAGAAAAGGCACTTCCACTCACACAGAGCAGGCCCAATTGTTGCAGCTTCTCCTCCCCCATTATAGTCCTTTATGCCACATCCTACATTGTTCTGGATCGTGGCTGGGGTCAAGTTCCAGGGCAATGGAAATATTTCCAGAATGGATTTTAAGGCGGATCTCAAGTGGAGAAAATGAGCCTCCTGGTGCAAGCAGACTCCCTTGAGCTACTCTGGATACACCCAACATTGGCTACAGCTTAATTATTTTTGCAGTAATTTATCAGCTGTACATTTACTGGAAATACAATGATAATTGCTAGTTTAGCAGTCCCTGCAGGAAGATTAATAAATATCTCAGCACCACCATTGTGACCATTTGTTTGAGGTACATAACTACAACCACTAACAGAACTTAAGTAGATCAGGGCTACACAACTTTGACCCCCCCCCCACTACAACTCCCATCATCTCTGGAGTACAACTCCCATCATCTCTGACTACTGGCCACTGTGGCTGGGGATAAAATAAAAAACAAAGCAAAACAATAACCACTTTACTATGTAATGTGTTTAATGTTTCTCTCCTAATTACGAAGTGATGTCACATTTTGTCTTTAATAATTTTATGCTTGCAACAGGTTAAAAGTCTAGAACAAGAAATGCTTCATTTCAACATGCACCAGATCATAAGAACAGTATTGACTACATTTGTGAACTTGCCTTATGATCGTTTAATCATTAATTTCTACCTACTTATGATGCCGTTACTGAGTTACTAAATCTTCATTCAGAGATCGTATAAAAGCACAGTTAAGGTTACATTTATGGAAATGAATTTAGAAGGACATCCAGGCAGGTCCAGCAATTATTTTTCTGTATTGGAAATGCTTTGGCAACTTTGCAAAATTAATTTTTAAAAAGTCACAAATGCAATTTGTTTACAGAGCTAGAAAACTGTCATTTAGTACAATACAGGTGCTTCCAACTGGAAGTCTGAATTAATTTTCTGCATCCCAAATGAGCTTCTATTTTATAAAATTGGCACACTTATTCATCCTGACTGCTAATTACTGAGGAGAAATAAGATAGTAAATGCTATGTTCGACCTTTCAACGAGGGTCATTAAAAAATTATAAGCTTTTCTAGGATTTCCAATATTCATGAGCTCCTCTGAGCAAGATATAGCATTCACAAACCACTAATATTGGCTGCAGTGCAATTAGTTAATTTGCATGCAAGTAAGCAAGCTATATGGGTTGCCAAAGCTTTCCTTGAAGATTTCTCTGCAGCTGCTGCCATCCCCAAAGAGGCAAGCCACTGCTCCATTCCCACCCTCCTTGTTTAAAGAAGTAGCTTTTCTCTTCTAGAGCAGGAGCTGCCTCCGATAACTCTTTAGAGAAAGCTCTTGGCTACACCCACAGCTCCCTTCTTCACATACAAACTATCTCCTTTGAAAAAATAATTAAATACGTATACTTTAAAAATAATTATTCGGATTTCAGCCTTTAAAGTTTAAAGAGGCTGTGCCCAGCTTTATGCAAGCAGAAGGAAGTTCGTGCAAGGGAAATTCTCCACTCCTCTACACAGCTGCTTCCTACATGTCCCCAACAGGCTTCTCTTTAAGCCTGAAAGCCTTTTCTAATCCTCTGTTTGGAGAAAGTATCTCCACCTGATTCCCAGCAATTGCACCCTTCTCTTAGAGACTCTGGGCCTCTATCTCACCACCTTCCAGTAGTTTCTCCAACTCTCAGGACACACTCTCTGGGAGTGCTTTGGAGAGGAAAAGATGGAGGGTTGTGGGTTTTTTTTAACCATGAATGTCCTTCTGCTCTGCTTATGCAGCTCTGGATACAACCCAAGGATTCCTATCACAGAGCCCCAAGCAATAGTATCATCTCCCGACACTAGATATGTCTATCTCAAAAAAGCCTTTTTTCCTTTAATATGATTTTGTAAAATGTTATAAATTCAATCATATCATCACCAACACTTGGTCTTCAGACACCTATATGAACACAAAGCATCTGTTGCCTCCAAATGCAAATATATCTAATTATTGTTCATAATAATATTTGGTTCATTGAAGAAGAACCTTATAAAGTACATCCATTTTCTGTTTACACAGAATTAAGAGAACGATATAGCTTCCTGTGTTATAAAAATGAACATCTGTGCAATTTAGTTTGTTGATTAACCACTTGAAGAGACATTTTTATTTAAGAAAATGCAATGCTACCAAGACACTACTAGGAACAGTGCAGAAATATCTACCTATGGCATAAAACCATCACTGAGCTTAATAAACCATCACTGAGCTTAATTTAAAAACTGAAAAAGGAGTCTTGTTTGGACTAGTCCTTACAAAAGAGTTGTAGAGTGAATCAAGATCTCCATCTTTAGTGCATTGACAGTAAAGATGCTTATTTTAATTCACCTAAAATCCCAAAGACTTGCTTATTCCAGTCTGAACAAATGCTTCAAAGAACTTTTTAGCCTGTGCAGTTTCTTTTCCAGCTGTGAATAAAGATTCTTTCCCTCTGCTAATACAACTCAATCATTCTTTGCCTCTCAAATTCATCTTTCAAGTTCCCAGTGATCTGAATGCTCCTTTTAAGAACACACATTCCTTTCTAGTTCTTTATGGGGAGAAACAAAATAAACCTTCTACAATACTTTACTCATATGTATTGACTACATTTTTAAAACACTGACTTCAGATATGAAATGGAATGTAGTTCTAATTGACCAAAAATGTTGTTGGTAACAATATATGGCATGAGGGACCTCTAAGGTGACTGCATACTCTAGAGCTATATCACATTACATATCTGGATATAATATATCTGAAGAGAGTATCTTTGGTAATCTAAAAACATATTATGTTAGATGGAATCCCACTAAAATAGGCCCCTGCATTTCTGGCAGACGAATGTAAGCAACATCAGTAATATCTAGGTTTTATTTTATCTTAACCACTGTGCAAATCAGAATTTATTACTGAACAGGTGAGTGAGCTTCTGGATGTCATGAACACATGCTGAGTTTAAGAACCAAACACAAGAGAACTATAGAAGTCACTCTCTGCCAGTCCTTTTTATTAAAAAAGCTATAATGATAATGTAGTGTCACACAGATTTCTTCAAAGCAATGACTATTTAAAGAATTAGCATAGTGTTGTAGAAACAATTAGTTTTCAATTGATGAGACTAAAAGGAAGGGACAGGCCTTTCTCCATTCCAGAATCTCTTCTAAAGACAAGAAAGAGATCCACAAAAAGCATTCTCTCAATTATAGGGTCACGGTCACCTGCTTCTCAATAGCTAATAAGTTTATTTTGCATATGAGAGGATATGGTTTAACCCACATTACACAGCTGTGATCCAGCCTTCGAAAGCTTTTATTTTGCCATACAATATCTCTAGATTGTTCCAAGGGGTGTGTGGGAAAGTGGGTACCTTTATTTCAATCCAGTGGTCCCCTGTGAAGCATAAATATTATATAGGGATGAGCTGAAGTGTCTCATTGATTAAGAAACCACAGAGGAAACCTGTCACATAGTGGAAGTGAAAATTGCTCCTCTCCAGATTAAATTTAGAAGTCAGCCACCAAAACATAATGCCATCACATGGCAGGATCATACCTGCTTGCCTACGACAAATATTAGGACCTAGTACTGTTCAATTCTCCTTCTCTTCATAGAGATTTGTACAACAAGCAATCTCTTGTTGCAACAAACATATTCCAAGAAGGGAAGGAATTCTCTACACCTCCTCAAATATTACCACAGTATATTCTGAAAATCCTGTACTGCAGAAGAATATAGATAGAAGTTGGAGAGAAAATATCTGAAATGATTAGCAGGGTGATGCACAAGAGATGAGTAACTTTTGGCATATGAGTGAGCTTTTTGTTCCTTAAGGGATGCTCATTACTTCCTACACATGTAGGGATTATGGCTAGTATAAGAATAGAGACTGTGCTATATAGGATAGTCTTACCTAAAATATTCATAAAATGCACAGCTAGTATTCCAGCTTTAGTTGAAAACCCTAAGGCTAATAAGGAACATCTTTGGGCATTAAAAAAAAAAAGAACTCAATAGTTATCAATTTTTATTACACAACAGGTGCTCTTGAGCCTGTTCCTTGTATAGAATGGAACATATTAAATCAATACTATTCTTACTTATTTATTTATTTATTTATTTATTTATTTATAATATTCATACACCACTTGAAATGTGTATCTCTAGGCAGTGTACACAATTTAAAATATAAAACCAAGTAAAAACAAAACAATTTCACAGAATCAAAAAGTTAAAACAATTTCATAGGATAAAAACAATTTAAAATTAATTTCAGTTAAAAGCCTGAGAAAACAGGTGTGTCTTCCTAAAAGCAATCAGAGATGGCGATGCTCTTATTTTGACACGGAGCATATTTCAAAGCCCCAGGGGAGCCACAGAGAAGACTAGGTTTTGAGTTGCCATCAAATGAGCTGGTGGCAACCGTAACCAGACCGCCCCAGATGATCTTAATAGATGGCAGGGCTCATGACAAAGAAGGTGTTCTCTTAAGTACCCTGGACACAAACCATTCAGGGTTGTATAGGTAATAACCAGCACTTTGTATTTTGCTCAGAAACATATCGGCAGCCATTGCAATTCTTTTAAAATTGGTGTTATATAGTCCCTTCAGGTTTTCCGAGAGACCAGTCTGGCTGCTGCATTCTGTACCAATTGTAGTTTCTGGACTACATACAAAGGTAGCCCTATGTAGAGTGCTACAGTAGTAGAGCTTGGGGGTTACCAGCATAAGCACTGCTGCTTTAAGGTAATTTACATCCAGAAATGGGCGTAGCTGACATATCAGCCCAAGCTGATAAAAAGTGTTCCTGGCTACTACCAGGATTTTTAATGGGAAAGTACATTGGTTGCTTTACTACCAGCACCCAAAGATGCAAAAAGACAGACATACCATAACTAATATCACTGAAGGGAAAAACCGAATAAATAATTAAATACACATCAGATGATCATCAATTATATTTATATAACACTTCTCAAAAATAAAAGGTTCGCAAAGAAGTTTAAATAGCAAAAGAAATTAAGTGACTGTTCCCTGTCCCAAAGGACCACCTAAAAAGAAACACAATGGAGACACCAGCAATAACCACCGGAAAGATGCTGTGCTGGGCTGAATAAGGTAAGCCCATGCTAAATATGTCACCTCTTTAAAAGTGTACCTCCTTGTCCAGTTTGCAAAACTGAAGCTCTTCCTCAGAGGGGCAGGTGACTTCCAAGTGACTGAACATTTAGCTAAACACATTCTAACTAGCTTGAAAAGTTAGTTACTCCAGTTAATAATTAATTGAAGCACCAAACAAAGAAAATTACATCTCCTTATGATGTAAGATTCTGTGCAGGCATAGCATCACTGTACCTGTACAAGGAGCTGAGACTCACTTTTCTCTGCATGAAGCTTCTAGGAGAATCAGTGCAGATTATCTTAAGGCACAGAGCAGGGCTACTCACTTTGGCCCTCCAGTAGATGTTCACCTACAACTCCCATAATCCCTGGCTATTGGCCACTGTGGTTAGGGATTATTGGGTTTGTAGTCCAAAAATAGCTGGAAGGTTGAAGTTGAACAGCCCTGGCATAGAAGATACTTCCACAGGATACCTCAAAAACCCATAAGAACATAAACAACCCTGCTGGATCAGGCTCAAGGCCCATCTAGTCAAGCATCCTGTCTCACACTGGCCCACCAAATGCCTTCAAGAAGCCACAGGCAGGGGGTAAGGACTTGCCCCCCTCTCCTGCCATCGCTCCCCAATTTACATGCAAAGCCTACTACATGTTTCTTTGCACAAGGGCCATACTACTTTTGACACAAGGGCCAAAATGCTGCAACAGGGCCAATTCAGACATTACCTGGAACCAAGATTAATCTAAGTTTTGGAGTCTGAAAGTCAGATCATGATTTATTTCAGACACTTTGGTTAGAACAGGCCAGAATTAGTTGCCTCAGATGTTATAACTGAACCTGGCTTGTTTCTAACTAGAACTGGAAATAGCATGTTTACAACTTGCATGTAAGCAGAGGAATGGGGAGTATGTACATTTGATGTTGAGAGACAATGTGAAGCTAAGCTTTAATCTTTTCTCTGAGTGATGACTGAGCAAGCCAGGCACATGAGTATAAAGTAACATGAGTAAAATGGCAGTTTGAAATCAAATTAGGACAGATACTTATGGGATGACAATACAGGAAACTCAATGAAAATCTGTAGCATCCTTGCACAGGCGTTAAGCTAATCTTCTTTGGAGAATTCACTTTCTAGAACAGGTTCCACAAAAGCAAGTGTAGGTTCTAAGAAAAGAGGAGAGCTGATCTTGTGGTAGCAAGCATGACTTGTCCCCTTAGATAAGCAGGGTCCTCCCTGGTTGCATATGGAAGGGAGACTAGAAGTGTGAGCACTGGAAGATATTCCCCTCAGGGGATGGAGCTGCACTGGGAAGTTCTCTCCCTGGCTTCTCTAAAATAGGACAAGATTTTTTAAAAAAATACATAGGACAAGATTTTTTTTATTGAACCAACAAACTACCAAAGCATACAGTACATTGCCAAAGCACAATTATATACAAAGTGGTTGTTTGTACATGATATATCTACAAAGATTTACACACAAGGATTTGGAAACCCACAAGGTTATGAAGTATATGCAGGTAGTACTGTAACTCGGGGGTGGGGGATTTCAAGGCACATCAGGTAATCGGAGGGGGGGGTACGTTCAATGTCCATTTCCACAATTTGTCCCATTGCTGTTTAGAAGAGATACTCTTGTCTTTTTGCACATAACCATACAAACTTTTCCAGAAGATATTTACTGTCTCATCTGAGCAGAAGGTTCCAAGTTCCCTCCCTAGCATCTCCAAGATAGAGCTGAGAGAGATTCCAGCCTTCAACCTTGGAGAAGCCGCTGCCAGTCTGTGAAGACAATACTGAGCTAGATAGACCAATAGTCTGACTCAGTATATGGCAGCTTCCTGTGTTCCTAAGTAAGAAAACAAGGAGTGGAATTATAAAAATTTCTATAAGTGAAGCTAAGCAGCAGCATAGCAACTTAGAATGGGATGTTTAAAAAGTGCTCCATGATCAGGAAGTCAAACCGAACCTGAACCCAAATTATAAACAGTACAGGCAATATTTCAGTCAACAGGATCTGGATATGAACCAAGAAGTCTCTTGGTTGCACTGGATCTGAACTAGAACAGAACACTTAAACTCAAGTGTCATGGTTTTAAAAAAGTAGTTACATAATCAGGCACTCAGCTTTCAACTGCATGATTAAATTTTTATTTTCTAGGGATGTGCAGAACCGGTCCAGTGGTCCATGGAATGGCCTACAGCCTCGCAGAGGGCATTTGTGCATGCGTGGCGGCGACCAAGATGACCACCGCTCGCCTTCAGGGAGGCCCAAAAGGGCCAAAAAGACTACATTTACCCGGCTACAGCGGTGATGAGGGAGGTTGGCGAGGGGAGGGGAACCCTCACAGAACACCCCCCCCCCGCAGCTACAGCAAGCCCCCCCGAAGTACAAGTAGTTATTTTTCATTTTAAATTTTTAAACAAACAAACAAACAACACAGACCTGTAGGACCAGACCAGGGGTGTTCAATCAGGGCCAGACTGAACTGGCCCGGTTCTGTTTGAGGCCAATCTGGCCTTGAACCGAACCGGGCCAGACTGTTCTGTGCACACCCCTATTATTTTCCTTATATGTTATTTTGTTTGTTAAAAGCTTATAAAAATGCAAAAAAAAAAAAATTGAAAAAGTTTCTCAAATTAAACATTTATTTTAAACTGGCTTTAATTTTTACATTTTTTTTGGTTTTAATTTTATTTGTTTTTAATAAGTTATTTCATTTTTATTTGCTTTTATATTTGTGAATAGCCTAGAGCCATCTGTGTAAAATTTAATAAGTAATATAAAATAAAAAGAGCTTCCACATTCAAGCTGGAAATAATAAATTAGGCAACAACAAGTTTATGAACAAGAAATGGCTACTTCCGTATCTACAAAGACGCATCTGGCTGTAGAGATGCTGAGTGATAGCGTGATGCTGAGTGATAGCGTGATGCTGAGTGATATGGAAGTTGGTCATTTAAAGTAAAGATGTGGCTAAATACTCTTGGACTGGAAGAACAGGAACCATTGGAGAGTGGAAGAGAGCAGCAGGCAGGGGATGCTGCAAACATGCAGGCCATGGGGCATATCGCCATGATAAATTGATACATCATATAGAAGATAAGAAAACTGCAAAATGAGGGTTTTCAACAGAAAATGATGACCAGTCAAGTCTCTCTCATGCTAAAGTTGTGCAACAAAAGGTTCAAAGGAGGAGAAAAATTACAGGACCACGTAGGCTCTTGCTGAAAGTATTAAGAGAGCAAAAGATAAGATTACCTGAAACAGCCAAAATTTAGCTCTTGTAGATAGAGGTGGCCCTCGTTATTTGCAGGGGTTCCATTCTGATCTACAACCGTGGATAACAAAACTGTGGATTATGAAATTGAAGTCATTGGGAATTGGGGCATTAGGTTCTGGAGCCCAGGAAAATGACCAAAAATCAACAAAAAGAAAGGGGGAAAGCAGAAATAAGCACAGCACTGTACCTTGGCCACCTAAGCTCTCCCATGCCTCCAGCAATGACCACCAGCTTCTCTAGTAATGCGTAATCATAATGTTTTCTCACCCCACTATTGAAGTCTAAGACCTAGCAGCACAAGCCCCTTGGCTTGAGTGCTTGGTAGGCTGGTCAAAGAGGCAGAACAAAATTAAATCCTATTCAAGTAAACACATACAAGGAGTATGTGAGACTCAAGCAGTGAGAGGAGAATAAACTTCCAAAGAATAATTAAAATAAATAATTTTTAGTTTTAAATGAATTTTAAATTGAAATGTAAATCAAATACAGCATTGTAATTATCAAAATTCTAATTATCTTTTTCTCAAATTTTTAATTAAAATAAATGTTCATCAAAATTATTATATATAAAAGCTGACATTTAATATATTACAATGGCACCACAATACTGCAAGAAGCTCCAGAAAATGGCTCCAAGAAGCACCACAAGAATGGCTTTTAAAAAAAGGCTTCAAAAGGCCCTCAAAGGCTCCAAAGAAACAGATTTTTTTTAAAAAAAAATCCTCCCAAAGCTCCAGAAGAATGACTCCTGGAGGCTCCCAACAGCTTCCTAAGGATACCAAATGCTACCCAACATGGCTTTTAGCAGGACAAAAAACTATAAATATGCTGACCAAAGCACCCCATTGTCCTGTAGTTTGCCTAAACATTATGTCCTGTAGTTTGCCTAAACATTATGAAAGTATCGACAACTTCCTACAAATAAATGAGAATGTGACTTTGAGTTTTGTACAAGAACGTATGAGAACAGAAAGGGATGGAGCAATCCAAAATTAGGCTCAAAGTTACGAATGGCAGGCAAATAAATAAATAAATAAATAAGATGTCCTAAAAGAGAACAGAAAAACAATTTCCAAGAGAGGAAGAAAGATAAGGATAAATCAGAAAGGTGGCTTTTGTTAACAGAGTTCTGCATGTAAAAATGAAAGTAAAGGAAGGAAAGTTGTAGACAACAGAAAGGTGTGTACTGCAAGAAAAATTATTTGCAAATTAATACAAACCAGAGTAAAAACAATTTATTTGTAGATAGTGGAGCAACTTCACATCTCTTTAACAATTTACAGGATTTCTCAGACACTGGTATTAACTATAAAGTTGAAATATTTTTCGCAGTTCATCAGTCAATTTCTTCAGGAGGAAAAGGCACAGTTCTTCTAAAATGTAACAGTCGTGGTGTGATGTCATACAGTGGGTGCTTCCACCTCACCTGGAGTGCTAATTGCAATCCTGTGCTCCCTTGCCACTCATAAATTAAATCTGAAACTACATAATTATTCAGCACTTTCTGCAGTATTTTCCACAAGTGTCCAATATGGATAGGAATAACATATCAAAAGCATTTAGAAGAGTCAAGCAATCAAGTACAGAGCCATCCCCCCCCCACCAGAATAATAAAAAAATACAGAAATAATAAAGGCCTCAGAGAGAGGAATCTGAAGATGCTCGCCTTAAGGGAAACTTTAATTTTAGAATCAATTTTTCATCAACTGCTAAACCAGCTGTAAACTAATCATTTTTAATTAGTAGTCGAGTGTGACAGATACTGATAATTAAAAATATGAGCGAGAAGGAAACCAAGTAGCAAGAAATTTACTGCACAAAACTTGCATGCTGAGCTATACAAAACCTTATTAAAAATAACCACATCTTTCTTAACGCTAAAATGTGTGTGGTGCTGTGAAAGTCTAACACCCACCCTTAGTTTGTTTACACACCCCAAGAGAGGGAGAGGGAGAAGGAGAGGGAGTGTCGTTGTGGAAATGACTGTGCAATCACAGTCATTGCACATGCACTCACACAACATACAGAATCATGAAAGCAGCAGAGGTTTAAAAAGGGTCTTCACAAATATGCTGCATTTTAACCAGGAAGGATCATGTGGTACAACTCCGGAAATATAAAGATCAGTTGTATATTTACTGAAGTTGCTAGTTGAGGTGGTGCTATTTATTCTGATGTCCTCTGCACCCTATTTTTGAAGGGTGAACAAATATGGTCACTAATTAGTCTTATAGAAACAAATGTTCTAGGATTTGATTCTCCTACTAGAACACTGTGTAGAAAACATCTAAACATTGCAAGTGAGGAGTGAAAGAAATAGGCAGTCACAGGTATATGGAATTATGTCAGGCCACAAGCTTATTTAAAGGAACTTGGTAAATAGAACATGGTTCAAGCCCAAGACCAGTGTGTATTCAAAACCTATAGGGAGACAACTAGAATGATGCTGGAAGGCATAATCTCATACTGCACAGGAGGAAGCAATGGTAAACCCCACCTGCATTCTACCAAAGAAAACCACAGGGCTCCAGAGTCAAAATTGACTTGATGGCACACTTTACCTTTTACCCCATAGTGAAGCTTAAGTAACATCTGATGGTTCTCCCCTCATAGGAAGATACAGGTGACCAGTAGGTTCCTCTGTATAAGCCTCCCAGCTCCCACGACCCTATCAAGCCATTTCCCTTAGAACCGACCACCCTGTAAGACAGGGCACCTACCTGCCTTCTCTTCTAAGACGCACTTCTCAGGCACCTTCTCTGATCCTGCTCCATTTTCACTTTCTCCCCCCACCCAACTGGCTCAATAAATGCTGTTAACCCCACTACTATATATTCCTCAGATACCATCTTAGTTATCATCTGTATTATGATAGCTACAGGTACTATAGCTATCATATGCAAACTGTATTCTGTCCCCCTTGAAACAGCAGTATCCAACCAGGGAACTGCAACCCATCTTGCTATTCCATAGTCCTCCTGCATCCAAATTCACCTTATTCCTTATCTGATCTATAGCTGCTGTATCACTGGCCTCTATCTAAAGTCTATTGGGGAGCATTTCTACAAAACTTATTCTAATCCCTGGAAAGCAACTCCTGCATTAGCCTCAGATCTTGTATCATTCTACTAATCAACTCCATGCCTGTAACACTACTCAACTGTTCAAACCAAAGTGCAGGATAATGATGTATTCAAGCTCATCAAGTTGTGGCATCAAATGATCCTACATCATGCCCTGGTGACTGAACTAGCTGACATCCACCCAGTGGCCAGCTAATACCTCAAGTCACCCAAAAGAAAATGCATCCACAACTGAAACAATGCTGTGGACACACATGCACTTAGAGTAGCAAAAGCCTTGTAAGTGAAAAAGTTCAGTCAGTTCCCAGAACATGGTACAACATTTATTTTCAACCCGGGACCCCAAATATTCAACTCACCAAAGGCTGAATAGAACTTTAATATGCACTAGACTGTGTACAATCCTCTACCCCATTTCCACAGCCACAACTAGTCTCATCAGCATACATAAGGAATGTGGGCCAAACACATATGGCAACAAATCGACATCAGACAAATGGAATAAACAGTAACAGAGTTGTGCAAAAATAAACACCCCTTTTCCAGATAGCATAACCAGCAGACAGTCTTACAGTACCATACATAGAAAAGGATAGTCCCACAGTGCTTGCCTGTGCCACACCAATCTGTCTCTGTCCTCATATCCCCTGTGAAGAACTCAGGACAAAGTCTAGGACCACCACTGAGTCCCAAACCTCACAAGAATCACCAACTATGACATCAGGTGGAGGCAAGCCACCACTCAGCTACATGTTGACCCATTCAGCAACTGGGTCCTACAATGCCTTGCTCTCTGTCCTGCACTGTCCTCCATGGGGACACAATGCAGTGCAACTGTACGAACTGGTTCCCCCAGGGTATGCTGCTCCAGAACATCCAGACAACTCCCAAAGTCCTGCAACAAGTTACAAAGAGTCTAGGGCAGGCCTGCTCAACTTAGGCCCCCCAGCTGTTTTTGGACTACAACTCCCATAATTCTCAGCCACAGCAGCCAATAGCCAGGGATTATGGGAATTGTAGGCCAACATCTGCAGGAGGGCCGAAGTTGAGCAGGCCTGGTCTAGGGTAACTAACCCCTTCTTCAGAGCACATCTAAGCGACCCTGCCTCCGGAGCCGACCTTGGTGGATATTTCTCTTCCAGGCTATCCAACTTCCTGCTTAGTAGCTCTATAGCAGCAAACAGAAATGTGAGCTTTGACAGTACCAGAGACCCCTAAACTTCCTCCACAATTAGGCTTAAGGAGCATTGCCAGAGAGCTGATGGACAAATACACTGAGAGTGATATTGGACCACTTGAGCACTGGGCCTTGTCTCACCTGTTCCCCACTAGACTGGCTATTACCAGCATAAGGAGAGGCATGCCTCCACAAGGAAATTCTCCTACATGGGTCCTGCCATGACAAAAAAGAATGTAACTCAATCCTTATCAACAGGTACTTCCAATGCCTATACAGCCCCTGTCCCCAAACAACGACAATAGTACATGGACACCCATCCTGATTGCACAAAATTGAACTCCATCAGACACCCTCCGAATCTCAATCCTAGAGGGGATGGGCCCCCACACATGCTTCCTAAGCATTGTGATGTGCAGCAACTCAAGTTCCAGACTACTGGTGCACGGCTCTCGGAACATACGGCTTGAGAGGGAAGGGAAAACCGGCAAAAATCTCCCTTTCTTCCACTCAAGCAACAATACAGCAGTAGTCTAGAACTAGAACTCACACTGCTTCATGAGTGAAATACTAGTCTAGGTGTTAGCCAATTAAATTTTGGAAATGGAAAAATTTCCACCAGAAAAATAAAGAATGGGTGTTTTTTTTCTAGAAAAACACAATTTTTAAATTTTTCTGCCAAATTTTTTTTTTTAAAAAAATGGTTCACCCCCTATCTCTGCCCCTGACCCAAAGAGGATCTGCAGCATGATCTGCAGCAGTAAGGAGCATCTACCTACCTGGCTACCTGGGAGTGCTCACTTTCAAAACAAGTTGGTTGCATAACAAAAGATGTTAAGGCCTGGGGGTGGGGGGATGAAAATTTTCAGCAGCGGGCATGTTTCTGTTGCTTTCCCCAACCTCTTGCCCTTCTTTGCTTGTGAATGTTCCTCTGACCTGCTTTCTTCTTTGACCTGGTCAATGGTGGGTGTACTGTCTTCTGGATTTGGTCAATGATCATCTTGGATATACTTTCTCACCTCAGAAATGATGGTGTTTTGCCCTCCTATTGGGAAATAAGCAGACAATTGCCCTACTCCTTTTGTGGAATACAGAGGGAACTGATGATGCAAGAATCTTGTTGTGGATAGCAATGCCTCAGGAGAAAACTGAACATTTAAATTGGGTAGCTTAGGATCTGTTTTTCCTTGCTCCATCCCATTCCACCTTGACACCAAGAACGAAGTACATAAGCTGTATTTTACAGGTCAATGACATTTAAAAAGTATAAATGCCTCCATTTTATTTTTAAAATGCAAGGTCTTGTGTGCTAACGAGTAAAATAATTCATTTTGTGCCTTTAGATCCACAATTTAAGTGGCTCTTAAATTGTTTGTCCCCTTCTAACTGAGCAAAGAGGGACCTTTTAAAAGTGGTGATTCTCTTTATGTAGCAGGGAGAGAACAACTGGCCCTATCCAACTCCAGCACAGCATCCCTCCAGTGGCTGTTGCTGGTGTTTATATTATGGTTTCTTTGTTTTTTGTTTTAGATTGTGAGCCCTTTAAGGACAGGGAACCATTTTATTCTATTATTTATTTATTTCTATCTTTTTTGAGTAGTTATGTATGATACAAAAATATTGTATATATTTCATTTTCCCCCCAAAATTGCAAGAATGGGTGTTTTTTGGTTTTTTTAAACAAAATTTATTCCATGGCTTTGAAATTTCTGAAAAGCTTTGTTGGCGGGGCGGGGGGGGGGGGGAAATACCTGACCTAACCACAGGAGCCTAAATGGGAACTACTTGAAAACTTAAAGGAGCAATAATGCTGCCAAATGCTTTCAAAAGCCAAACCACCATCACCACCACCACTAATCCATGCCAGGTGTGGCAACTGTGAATACGCTGCCTGCATAACCCAACTGGCCCTCAAAAACAGCAGAAATGAGACTTACATAGACTCTTTCCATGCTGAAAATCCCACAAGACCCTAAACTCAGGTTCGCAAGAACACAGCCCTTGAATTGCAAGGCCAAAAGCCTGTTCTCTCAAACCCACCCTGCTACATTTATTTATTTGATTTGGTTTATTTACTGCCCTTCCAAAAGTGACTCAGGGCAGTTTACATGATGAAAATTTTGTCTGGAATTTTTTCAGCATGAGGGGAAAATTGTCTAGAAATTACTGAAAGGGGCAATGGGCTAGTTTCTCTCCCCACAAAATATGCTAGTTCTAAAGCTACAATCAGGGCAGAATTGGACATTATGTCCAACAGTTATCCAAAATGGCAGTCCCTGTGTCCAGTTCTCTTGCTTTCTCTGTAGCATTTAAGTACTCCTATTAGTGCTGCAAAACCATATCTTCTCCATGATGAGGCCTGTTGCCTATTGGAGCATCTGGGGAGGTCCATCAGCAGTTGTCACCAGGTCGCCATGGGGGGTACTCAGGGATGGGACCTGAGTACCATCATTGACCTTCATTGCTTTCCTGGGTTTCGGAATGTGCTTCCTGCCAAAATAAGAGCTTCTCCATCTCTGACAGCTTTTTAAAGGATTGTTAAGACACATTTATTCATCCAGGCTTTTAATTAGTCTAATGGAATTCATGATGGTTTTAAAATGCTTTAATTTCTGTTGCTTCATTGTAAACCACCAGAGATGTGAGTTTTGAAATAAAAATTAAAACAAACCAATATATATTGTGTATTTTCATGCCCTAACTAGCAGCAGCTGAATTATGCAAACCAGGGCAGATAAATGCACACAGAGAAGTTACAACATGGGTAAGTATTCCTAAAACATAGTCCCTAAATGTTGCTGGTAGAAACTGAAGAACTTTGCTGCAGTAGCAAACTTTTAACTTGTGTCAAGCATAATGGCTAGATTCCATCCACAAAATGTATGATGTACCAACTACCAAGACCTTCCATTAGGAGAGCTGAAGGAACATCTGGCCTACAGCACAGAGAATTTTCTTTGTATCTAGGAGTCAGTCCAAAAATTTAGGAGCCAGACAATGGACACTTGACAAAATTACAAACCCTAGTGACTGACATTGTGATGTGAAGGGAAAGGTAAATTGGTTTTTCTTTGTTCTCTTTGCAAGTAACATGCTTAGAACAGATAGAGTGCTGCCTGGGACAAATAAATATTTCATTAAATAATTCTACTTCTGAATATCCTAAGCATCACTGTTAAATTTCTTGGCACTATGGTTCCCTGGTGCCTGGAATTTGTCAAGCCCTGCTACAGGAGAATACAAAGTACAGAAGAAATAATGGACAAGCCAGACAACTACTTTGATTATACCAGGGTTCTAAAAGAATAAATATTGCCTTCAGGAAACACAGCAGGGGGGAAACTTTTGTAAGCTGGAAGGAACAGATCCTTATTTTTCCTGAGACAAATAACTAGCACAGGTTCATATAGTAAAGGACCAGCATTTTTATGGATTTGTTTGCTTGGACTGCTCTAGTTTTTTCTAGATATGATTAGATATATGATTATATCTTTAATCATATTGGTTCAAGTGCTGGGTAAACAGCGAACTTAAAAATATTTTGTGTGGATGTGTGAGTGAGTGAATGTGTGTGAGTGAGAGAGAGAGCAAGAGAGTGTGCATGCATCATGGAATGCAAGGTAACATCTTTGATTTACCTTCTGTACCAAGTAATTGCACAGGTGCAGACATTTTTCAATGCCACTAATGAAAGATACAGATTTGACATATTAAATCTTAAACAGCTTTTTGGGAGACATTAAACTTTATAATCAAAACCTGTTCTGAATTTTTATTAAGAATCACTGATCCAAAAGACTAACAACTGAAAATTGGGTTTAAAAATAGAACAAACCAATGGAGGCATTAAAAATACCATTTAATGTTTTGATGAGGAAGGCAAATGCAATCTAATGACCTAACCCATACCAAAAGTAAATATTCATAAACGTATCAAACTACTGACTTTCATGGAAGTATTTAATTGTAGAAAAGATACAAAAATGAACCTCTAGATATCGGACATACAACACCACAACAGCTTTGATTCTCTGCAGACTTTTCCCCACATGTATTTCACAAGATGTTTCAGACTCCAATCGAGCTAAAGCTGGCTATGATTAAATCCTACAAAAAGTAATGGAACTTAAGTTGGTCACAACTAACTTAAATACCATTATTTTGAATTGGACTTGTCATAAAGATCTGTAGTTAGATCTGTACATGTAGTTAGATCTGTAGTTAGATCTGGGAGTGCTGGCTGATTACTGTAAAGAAGAGCAGCTAGTAATAAATTACCCCCAAACTGAGATTCTCCATTTCAGTACAAAAAAACCGAAGCTTCAACTGGTCAATTGATGGCCGCAGAATAGAACAGGTGAAGCAATTTAAATACTTATGGGCAGTTTTTCAGTTCAATGACCATAAAACTGCCCTTATAAGATCAATTGTAGACAAGGCCAAACACAGTACTACAGCTATACTGAGATTTTTTTGGTCTGGGGGGAAATTACATTCCAGCTGCCATTAAACTTTACACAGCCAAAGTAGTTCCCCAACTCCTATATGGGACACAACTGGGGTCATATTCTAACTTTAATGAACTTGACAAAGTTCAAATGGGCCTTTTGAGAACGCCATTTGGTGTACCTAATTGCATGCCCAATGTGGCGGGCCTACTCAAATTGGAATCTAGGGCATGGCTAATAAAAATATTTTACTGGATTAAACTCCACCTTCACCCGACAGGACTAATTCCTAAGTTCTTATCGGTTGAGCCGCAAGCATCCTGGAGTAGGAAGATAACAGATAAACTTTGCCAAAGCAGACTATCTCCTGCCCTACTGCTGGAGGCCAGCGAAAGAACGGCCTGTAGACTGGTGGGACAGAGATTGACTGACATAGATTTACAAACTGAGAAGGCCAGCTTACCGCTTTTCTATAAATCAATCTATGCTAAGGCGGATTTCATTCCGGCAGTGTACTTATTCGCAATCACCTTAAGCAAATTTAGATGGGCCTTTTCTAGGGCTAGGTTTAACGTTTTCCCATCAGCTTTACTGTATGGGAAATACGCAAAGTTACCTTATGAAGAAAGGAAATGCCCTTGCGATCAGGTGGTCGAAACTATGGCCCACATTTTATTGAAATGTCCTATAAATCAGGACATAAGGCATCAATTAATTGGTCCATTATTAAAAGATCTGAATGGAAAAGCCAATGACCTTGTGGTAATGCACTTATTAGATAAGGATACATCAACTTCTGCCGCAGTGGCCAAGTTTTGTTATGTGGCCTTAAGATTACGGCCCTCAAAGGAATAGAGTTTCTAAGGCTTCTGGGAAGATACAATATGTACATGTACTCCATTTTAAGTGATCAATTGGTTTTTATTTAATGTTCCAGATTTACTGAAAGTATGCTTTGTCTTCTTTTTTGTAATTGTAAATGTTTTGTATTATTTGGTCAAAGACCGTAAATAAAAATAAATAAATACAGATCTGTACATCAATATTTGTTGTAGTTGCAAATACAGACTACAATTAAGATGACTCATTCATTTACATTTCTAACCCTCCTCCTTCCAATCAATTTGCATCCACAGATATTTCATCTCAATCTAAGTATCTGCTGGGATTAACTTCCATAGCACATGTTTTAAAACCTAGTTCCTAACCAAAGAAAAGCCCAGGCATTCTTATATATTGCTGACTGAAATAAATTAACCTGCCGCAAGGAATAAGAACCTCATTAATCCTGGAATGCCTTTCCTTGTTTGCAGAAGGAACAGTTAAGTCCATTATTCCAATCCAAGGACTAACTCTGATTGCATTTAAGATTAGAAGTTTTGCAGGTTACAGGTCTGCTAGAATATTAACACAAGACATATCGACTAGCAGTGCAAGTAAGCCATCAATCATATACTTCCACAAATGCAATATGATAGATAGGTATGATTGTCCCCTGAACACACAGGGAGGGGAAGCATTCTGAAAACTATTGTCATTATACAGCAATTAGGCCGACAGTTGGGAAGAAACAGTTCCCAGTACTGCCACATAAGTGTCTGAAACACAATCCCATCCATGCCTTTACTATAACATAAAAACAATATGCTTGTCTACTCTACATTCAATCATATAATTTCACCCTAGAATGCAATTAGTAAAACCATACCCACTACCAACCGCCTCCTTTTAAAAACAGTAATTAACACAAGCATCACTAGCATGATGGGATTACAAACTGAAAACAAACTACATCATCTGGAAAAAAAGGAAACCTTAAAGCTCTAAAATACAGCTGCCACCCACTACCTGAAGTGGTTCAGCTGTAAAGCTCAAGTAGTTTACATTGGCAAAGTCCTCAGAGTTCCCTACCCTCTAATCAGGATTGTATTGGAGATTTTCAGAGGACTGCAATCTACATAATTTTTCTCTCAGCAGCGAGCCACACACCCATATTATATGTATACTTTATAATAAGTGGCATTTAAGGAAGAAAAAGAAAGAAGCACCCTTCACCAAAACTCTGTCAGAAATCACCATTTCATTTTATTATGTTCACACTAATTCAAGACTAGTCCTGCCATGAGGCAGAATAAGGTGACTACTTCAAATAGTAAATTTAGGGTTATTATTTATATATTATTAATTTAGGGTAATATTAAATGGTAGTAAATTATCAGATGCTTAATTTATTACATTTTAATCTCTGAGGGGTAGGCAGTGTTCCTTCGAAGGCATACACACACACGTGTGTGTTTTTGATGTTCACTCAGTTAATTTTAGATCCCACTTACATTGAATCAGGAAAGTCCTATGCAGCATGCACATGGACACATACTGCCTTGATACTGCCACCCAGAACAAAATTCATTTCACACATAGATTTATGTATTTGTTTATTTATATACAACCCCATATAGAATCTCAGGGCAGTTTATATGTAAACAGCAGTTAAAACTAAAAATCATATACAAGTTTAAAATTACTATAAACATTTTAAACCCTAAAACATCACAAACTAAAAGCCTGATGAAACAGGTGTGTCTTCAAAAGTTGTTTAAAAACAACCAGAGATGGGTGTGCCTTGGAGCAAATCTAGAGAAGGTCCAGTTTTGGGTCGCCACCAAGCAAGCCAGTGGAAACTGTAACCAGACCTCCCCTGATGATCTTAATAGGTGGCAGAGTTGATGAAGAAGTCAGCACTCTCTTAAGTACCCTGGGCCCAAGACATTAAGGGTTTTATAGGTAATAACCGGCACTTTGTATGTTGCCCAGAAACTAAATGGCATCCAGTTTAATTCTTTTAAAATAGGAGCAATGTGGTCTCTACAGGTGGCCCGGAGATCAACTTGACTACTGCATTCTGCACCACTTGCAGTTTCTGAACTACGTACAAAGGCATCCCAATGCAGAGTGCCTGTATCTTAAGAGCATATGCACCACTGTTTTAAGATCGTTTGTCTTGAGAAATGGACATACCTGGGGTATCAGCTGAAGCTGATAAAAAGCATGCCTGGCCATTGCCTCAACCTGAGATATGAGGGAGAGGTTTGGGGTCCAGAAGTACTCCCAAGCTATATACCTGATCTTTGAAGCTAAGCAAGTTTAGGCTTGGCTTCAAGTTTACAAGTGGAGTGCAATCCCATCCAGAACAGGCATATTTAAACCATTTCCTAAGTTCTGGCCTCCCACAAGGAGTACCTCTATCTTGTTCGCATTCAGCTTGTTTGGATTCAGTTAGAACACCTGCTAACTGAGGAAAGAGGCACCTCTTATAGTGGTGATTCTCTTATATTTAGAAGGGGGAAAGCAACTAGTTCTCTCCAACAGCAGCACAGCATTCCTCCTTATGTTTCTTTTTAGATTGTGAGCCCTTTGGGGAGAGGGAACAATCCGATTTTTATTTATTTTTCTAGATAAACTACTTTGGAAACTTTTGTTGAAAAGCGGTATACAAGTAGTAGCAGTAGCAGCAGGAGTAGCAGTAGCTTCGGTTTCTTCTCCCTCGTACAGCCCATACTGATTCCAAGCAGGCATTTAGAGAGGTTAAGTCATCTCCTGATGAAGTTGATACAGAAAAATAGGTCTGAGTGTCATCAGCATATTAACAGCACCCAGCATCAACCCACCTGATGATCTCTCCCTGACTGTGGTTTCATGCAGATGTTTAAAAGTATTGGAGATAGACTGAAGCCCTGTGGGACTCCATATAATAGCTGTCACTTTGAAGAGCAACTATCTTCAAATGAAACCATATGGAATCTACCAAAGAGGTAGGAGCAAAATCATCACTTCCACGCTCTCAGTCACCTTGCCCAACTATGGAAGATTAGAGACAGGCCTATAATTACCTAGCTCTGAGGGATACAATGCAGGTTTCTTCAAAAGTGGTCTAACAATTGCCTCGTTGAGACAGGAAGGCATCCTGCCCTCCCTAAGAAAGGTATAGATGATACTAACAAGACCATCTCCATTATTTCCCTGCTAGATTGCATGAGCCATGTAGTAGAGCTAGAGTCAAGAGAATAAGTGGTACAGCAAACTTCTTCGGGTAGCTTGCCCACGTCCTTGGGAGTCACAAACAAACTGATACAAGATAACATACAAGAGGAAATACTGGACACCTCCATAATACACTGCAATAACCGTGGGATCCAGCTTGGCTTGAATCAAAGAGATTTTACCCGCAAAAAATCCAATAAAGGTGTCACAGTGAGTCACCAATGGCTCTAAATTCTCATCCATGGGAGGAGGGGCACATCCTAGTCCCCTCACAAACCCTAGACAACTCTGCTGAGTGTGAACTTGGGGATGCAATGCACACAGAAAAGAACTGCTTCTTTGCTGCACAAATTGCTTGAGCATAGGTCTTCATATGTGCTCTGTGCTGTAATCTGTTGGATCCGAATCATGTTTCTCTCCACCTGCACTCTAACTGCCTGCCTTGCCACTTCGGCCCCTGTAGTTCTTCTGTAGATGAAGAATTAGATGGAAAACAATTGTTTCACATAGTAAAGAAATGTTTCTCACATAGATGAAAAAAAATTAGAGGAAACACTGCTGGAGGGCACTTCCATGTTTTCCTTTTAAGTGTCAAATGTCAACATACGCAAGTCTAATACTACATAGTTATGGATACTGTGATAAAGCACTGAAAGCTCATAGCCACGCCTACCAAGTCTGTGCAAGCCACAAAGCAGCTTACAGGATGGTGCTGCCAGTTTGGAGCCAGCGTGGTGTAGTGGTTAGAGTGCTGGACTAGGACCGAGGAGACCCGAGTTCAAATCCCCATTCAGCCATAATACTAGCTGAGTAACTCTGGGCCAGTCACATCTCTCTCAGCCTAACTTACTTCACAGGGTTGTTGTGAGGAGAAACTTAAGTATGTGGTACACAGCTCTGGGCTCCTTGGAGTAAGAGCAGGATATAAATATAATAATAAATAAAATCTTGAAAAATGTGAGAGGCCCTGCATCTACAAGAAATCATTACAAACTAAAGTCACCTGCACATGTCAATCTTTTGCTGTTCAAAAACATCCCACCCCCCATTTTAATTGTTGTGGCACAAAGAGGAGGTTGCATCCCAGCAAAATTAAATATCACATCACACGGCCAACAGGATATGGTCATCCTGCTCTGTCCACGCTCTAATTTAAACAACCCTGTTTATCTTCCTTCACATATTTGCCAGCATCAAGTACTACACAAGAGATGGTCCAAGGGCCCTTAGAACACAACACAAGCAACAAACAAACCCTTACATGGTGCTGTCAGTCTATGCAAGCCTTCTCCTCTGCTCTGGCACAGAAACATTAATGGTCGCTTACATCTCAGCAAGAGTAAATGTTTCCATCATGTAGGCACTGGAAGACTAGCATCCCAGCCTTCATTCAAGCAGATACTGTGACTGAGTTGACCCTCAGTGACATTTTGCAGATTTATGCCAGCATCCACATAAATTTTACATTAAAATTTGCCTTAAAATTTAGTTAAAATTTAGTTAAGGCAAGGCATGGCTTGTTCATTGCAAATGATCAGATAAGACAATGTAAACACTTTAATATGTAACACTTTAAAATGCCTGTTTTAAAAATCAGGAAAATTCAATTAAAATGCAAAGTACTACCTTAGCCTCATTTTTAAACAAGAGGAGAAAGGGTAAACACCTCATTTTCCACTTTGCAGCAAAACTGCTGGATTAAAGCAATTAATAGCCCAGGAAAGTTGCAATTGATGTGGAAAATAATCTGCATTTATAGAGAACTGTTCTGCTTTTAAAAGCTTATTTTACACTTTTCTGCAGGAGGTATGACAGTTCAGCTTATTAGCAGTTGCCTTAGATTTGCAGCAGCAAGTATTTTTCTTAAAATAAGGCCTTACAGATATCTTATATCAAGGAAATCTGGGACTTTCATTCGTATGCATCTAGAATCTTGTAACCCTTTACGCTCTGTGTGCATATGAGCATACACTTATAAAATAGATTTATATTGCACCCTTCCATCCCATATCTGGGACTTTCATTCATATGCATCTTAGAATCTTGTAACCCTTTACGCTCAGTGTGCATATGAGCATACACTTATAAAATAGATTTATATTGCACCCTTCCATCCCATATCTGGGACTTTCATTCATATGCATCTTAGAATCTTGTAACCCTTTATGCTCTGTGTGCATATGAGCATACACTTATAAAATAGATTTATATTGCACCCTTCTGACCATTAGGACGGCTGATAAAGAGCAAAAAAAATCAAAATCAATTTAAATAATCATAATAAAAATGAATGAGCAAATTATTAAACAACACAGCAACCATTCTAAATAGAAGACAAAGAAATAACAGCAAGAAATCCCTCCAATTGGGAGTGCATACATGATCCTTGAGAGAGAGTGCAGTCCTATTAGGAACAGATCATACACCCAAACCCAGATCAGCTTTCGAACTAACCAACACCACTTTTGTCTTGTATAGATGAAGTCAGGAATAGAGCTAGATGTTATCTGCAACCCTAACCTCTTCACAACCTTTCCAAGCATTTTCATGTAGATGTTAAAACACAATATGGAATGTGATTGAACCTCATGGGACCCATATACCAATGGTTTAAAGAGCACTCATCTAGTGCCACCCTCTAAGTCCTATCTTCCATGAGGATCAAAAACCAGCACAATACTGGGCCAACAGTCCAGAAGGATACCACAGTCAGAAGTATTAAAAGCTACTGATACTGAGGCTACTGTGGAAGCACAAGAGTCAAAACATTCATATTTACTCTGCTACGGGAACCCCTCTAGGGACCAGGGCTAGTGGGGAAGGTTTTTCCCCCAAAATGCCTAGTTACTACCAGTAGTATTTTGAACACCTTGAAGAATAGATGCTTAGAATTTTTTCCAGGGTTGCCATAAGCCACAGCACAAGTGGTATATTTATTTATTTATCTAACTAATCATATTTATATATTGCCTATATAGTTATACATGATCCAAATCTATTAAATTATGCATGGAGTGGAGAAATTATGGATGGAGGTTATCCATGGGTAGACAGAGAGAACTTTTTCTCCCTCTCTCACAACACTAGAACCAGGGGTCATCCCATGGAACTGAAGGTTGGGAAACCGACAAGCAGAAGTACTTTTCCACACAGTGCATAGTTAATCTATGGAATTCCTTGCCATGGGATGTGGTGATGGCCACCAAGTTGGATGGCTTTAAAGGGGGCTTAGATAGATTCATGGAGGACAGTTCTATCAATGGCTACTAGTCTGATGGCTGTGGGCCATCTCCAGCCTCAGAGGAACAATGCCTCTCAATACCAGTTGCAGGGGAGCAACAGAAGGAGAGAGGGCATGCGCATACCTCTTGCCTGTGGGCTCCCCAGAGGCATTTGGTGGGCCACGGTGTGAAACAGGATGCTGGACTAGATGGGCCTTGTGCCTGATCCTGTATATATATGGAATCCAAATTACAACAAAAACTATTACAACAAAAACTATTAAAACACTTTCACAGAATAAAAACAATTAAGAACAATTCACAGAGTGAAACAAAATATTTTCACCGGATAAAAACCAAACTGTTTAAATTAATTTTATTAAAAACTTGAGAAAACAGGTGTGTCTTAGGGTCTTTTTATAAGCAATCAGAGATGGGCAATCAGAAATTTTAAATCAGATTTCAAAGCAATCAGAGATTTTGACAGCGAGTGCATCCCAAAGCCTAGAGCAGCCAGAAAGAAGGCCCAGCCCCGAGTTGCCCCCAGGTGAGCCTGTGGCAACCTTAACTAGAGCTCCCCACATGATCTTAATAAGTGGCAGAGTTCATGACAAAGGCTGCAGTCTCTTAAATACCCTGGACCTAAGCCATTCAGGGCTTTAGAGGTAATATCAGTACTTGGTTTTTTTTGCTAAGAAACATATAGGCAGACAGTGCAATTCTTTCAGAATCTGTTTAATATGGTCCCTTTGTGTTGTCCCAGAGACCAACCTGGCTGCCACATTCTGTATCAGTTATTTCCAAACTACAGACAAAGGCCGCTCCACATACAGTGCATTACAGTAGTCAAGCCTGGAGATCACCAGCATATGTAATAGCATTTAAGGTTATTTACCTCCAGAAATGGGCAGAGCTGCAGCAATCAAAGTGACAAAGAAGTACAGCAAGAACTTGGACAATTGCAAAGCAGAAGCACTGATGGCAACACCTCTCCCCATACCTGCCTGGGGTTTTACCAGCCTCATAGAGCCTACCAGATTAGCTAGAATATTGCTGCTGTTTTAATAGGAGGAAGTTTTTATTTATTTTATAAAGGTGCTGCTTTTCACAATGTGTGTCTAGTGTGGGGTGTGTTACTTTAGAGGAGTCCATTCCAGGTAGGGAAGGGCCTGAACATGTTTGGAGACCATTTTATGGGCCTCCAAACAGGTTCTAACAACTGTTGGTTCAACTGGTTCGAACGTGTGGGGGAAAGCAGTTCTCCCGCCATGTTTCCCCTGCTGGTGCTACACTTCAGAAGGGTCCAGAGGGGCCACAGCATACCTCCCTGCTGCCCTGTTGCCTAAGCAGACAGGAAGTACCCACCGTGAGCATGATGAATGCACACGCATCAGATACTTCCCATCACTTCTGATCTGACAAGGCAACAGGGCAGCAGGGAGATATGCTGCTGCTCCTCTGGAGCCTTTTGAAGTGTAGCACTGGTGGGGGAAATGTGGAGGGAGGAATGAGAGCAGGCTCCCGCACCTTTGAGATGTCCCCTGCCAGTTCTGTGCACATCCCTAATGCCAGGTGAGAGGAAGGCACGTTGGCTATATCAAAGCCCTCATGCCCTCCGGTCCTTCTTCCATCCAAGGAGACTCCGTTAACTCTCACAGCAGCCTATCTTTCCTGAAGATGATACTATTAAATGCCAACCCCATACAAGCAAAGACCACAGCTATCCAGGAAGTTATCCTGGATTAGCACGCGGAGCTGGTGTGCATTACGGAGACCTGGTTGGATGAGGGGGAATAAATCTCTCCCAGCTGTGCTCACTATGTTTCCAGCTGAAGAATCTGCCAAGGCAGGGTGAAGTTACCCTGGTCATCTGGAGACCACCAGATAAATTGTCCACCATTCTGACCAGTTTGAGTGCCTGGATGCAGTGATGGGATCACGAGACAAAAGTTGGGATTCTGTTAGTATACCACCCACCCTGCTGTCTAACAGTCTCCCTGCCTGAGCTGCTTGAGATGGTCTCAGATGTGGCATTGAGGACCCTGAGGCTGTTAGTCTTGGGGAACTTTAACATCCATGCTGAAGCCACCTTGTCTGGTGCAGCTTGGGACTTCATGTCCTCCATGACAACCTTGGGCTTGTCTCAATTGATTTTCCATCCCATATGTAGCAGGCCATGTGCTCGATTTGGTCTTTGGGTCAATGGTGGACAGTGGTGCTCTGTGGATAGTCCAAGAGACCTCAATACTGTTGCCATGGATGGATCACTATCTGATGAAGATTGGACTGAGAGTGGACCCAATACACCTCTGCAAGTGTGAGGGACCAGCTAGGATGGTCCACCCTAAGAGGCTTGTGGATCCTAATGGATTTCTGACAGTTCTGTTTCCTGCTGAGGGAGTGGATGATCCTGTTGATGCCCTGGTCTCATTCTTGTATGAGGAGATGGGTCAGGCGATTTACACAGTCATGCCTAGGCTTCCTCTACTGACCTGCCGGGTCCAAATGACTCCCTGGTATACAGGTGAGTTGGAGACAATGAAGCAGGCTTGAGCACTGTTAGTAGAAAACTCAGTGTGACTATATGTGACCGAACAGAGGCTAGAGCCCATATTAGGGCCTATTCTATGGCGGCGATGGCGGCAAAGAAACCTTACTTTTCTGCCATTGCGTATGCTCAGTGTCGCCAAGCAGAGCTTTCAGGGCCTTCTAGGTGAGGGACCCAAAGACTATCAAACAGGACCCTCAGCAGCCCGCTGTGACCAATTTGCAATACATTTTTTCAGATAAAACCACTTGTATCCATTGTGACTTGGATGCTAAGGTTTGTACAATACTAGAACTGGATGTTGCCAATGCACCATCTGGGTTTGTTACATTGGATTTTTTTTTTTTCAGACTGTGTTGCCTGAGGAGGTGGACAGGCTGCTTGGAAGGCTGAGACCTACCACATGCGTGCTCCACCATTGCCATTCATGGTTGGTGAAGGCTGCTAGGGAGGGACAGGGTCCATGGGTGGCAGGAGTGGTGAATACCTCTCTAAGGTGCCCCCTCAGCTCAAGGAGGCAATCATTAGGCCCCTCCTAAAAAATCTCTCTTTGGACACAAATGATTTGATTAACTTTTGACGGGAAGTATCTAACTTCCCCTTCTTGGGCAAGGTGTTGGGGAGCGTGGTAGCATTTCAGCTCCAGGCAGCCCTGGATGAATCTGATTACTCCCCTGGAAACGGGACAGAAGCTGCCTTGGTCACCCTGGTGGATGACATATGCTGGGAGATAGACAGAGGGAGTGTGACTGTGTTAATTCTCCTGTACCTGTCAATGGCTTCCAATATCATCAGCCATGGTACCCCTCTGGGATGTCTCTCTGAAATGGTGGCTCTGCTCCTACCTGGAGGGTTGTACTCAGAAGATGGTGCTGGAGGATGCCTGCTCTACCCCTTGGCTTATGCAGTAGAATTATTCTATGCTGTTTAACACCGACATGAAACCTCTGGAGAGGTTATCCATGGGTGTGGGCTGTGGTGCCATCAATCACTGCCTAGAGATGTATATATCAGGCAGTATAAACATATGATAAATTAATTAATATGCTGATGACACCCAGCTCTACGTATCTTTTAAGTCAGCAGACACTAGGGAGGCAGTGGATGCGCTGAACCAGGACTTGGAGGCTGTTCTAGACTGAAAACAAACAAGCAAGCTCAAAAATCATCCACGGAAGACAGAAGATTGGCAAAAAGGATCATCCGAGTAGTGAAGTAAATCTGGTCTTGGATGGGATCATGCTCCCTCTGAAAGACAAAATCTGCAGCTTGGGGGAGTTTTTGGACCTGACACACTGTCCTTGGAGGCACAAGGGGCGGTGGTGTGCAGAGATGCTTTTTACCAGCTGCGGTGTGTACACCAGCTGTGACCCTACTTGGAGAAATCAGACCTCACCTCCGTCACTAATCCTTTGGTAACATCCAGACTGGATTACTGCAATGCACCCTACGTGGGCTGTCCTTTAAGACTGTTCGAAAGCTTCAGCTGGTCCAGGATGCTGCTGCAAGGATGCTCGTGGGCACAAGGTGCTTCAATAATGTCACACCGATTCTGTGACAGCTTCATTGCTTACTGGTTCCCTTCAGGCTAGATTCAAGGTGCTGGTCTTGACCTTTAAAGCTCTACATGGCTTGGACCACATTTGCCCATATGAACCTGCCAGGCCCTCCACTCATTATCTCGGGCCCGTCTCATGGCCCTTCCACTAACAGAGACCTGGTTGGTGATGACTAGAGACAGGGCCTATTCCATTGTGGCCCCTCGGCTTTGCAACACCCTCCCTGAAGAGCTTCACCATGCTCCCTCCTTCAATGTTTTTTAATAATAATAATCAATTATATTATTATTATTAAAATTAAATTTATATACCATCTGACTCCAAAGGCTCTAGGCGGTTCACAAAAATAAACACAATAGAAACAGAATAAAACCAAGTATTAAACAATTAAAAAATGTAAAACATTCAAAGATTACAATAAAAAAATTTAAACAGCAATTAAAATTTTAAAATATTCAGAGATTACTAAAAGCCTGGCTTAAAAATGTGTCTTAAGGGCTCTTTTAAAGGCCGGTAAAAACGTTAAGCCACAAATGTCTATAGGGAGCTCATTCCACAGCCCAGGAGCAACTGCAGAGAAGGACCGCTCCCGGGTCACCACCAAAGGATCTAGCAGTATACAGAGAGGGACCGTTCTTGATTATTTTAATGTGCAGTGGGGATCATGCAGAATAAGGCGCTCCCCCAGGTAACCTGGTCCTAAGCCTAATAGAAAGAGGCTTTTAAATTTTTCAACTCTGTTTATATCTGATAGGGTGTGTTTTTTTTTTTTTAGTTTTTATAGTTTGATGTTTAGCTTTTTAAATAACTTTCAATTTGAAACTTTTTAAAAATGTAACTTTTATTGTGGTTTTAGTCTGGTCTTTTACCTTGTTTAACTTAAATATCATTCATCTTCATTAGTCTTATTTTACATTGTATCTTTTTATTAATGTTGTGAACCACCCCAAGTAGTAGTATACTGGAGGAGCAGGGTAGAAATATTTTAAATAAATAAATCAGCTGATGCTAGTAACATATTGACAACATAATATTGTAACATATTACAGTTTCAGTTACAAGCTATCTTATAATTGGCATGAATATGATAATCTGGCAGGATCTGCCCATATTGGGGTAAGTACAACTGACCACAGTGTGACTTACTTACCAGAAAACATGCATCATGTTTGAACTACCTCAGCTATGGATAAGAACAGCCTCTCTTCACTTCACTATCCAGAACTACAGAGCTACTAACAGGAAGGAAGCCTCTTCCTACAGCATATTTTCCCCACAGACCTGATAGCTGATTTCCAAGAACTACTGGCAGCTACTGCTTTTCTTTCCATCCCTTTTAAAACAACATTTCAAGCAGTTGCAATTCCAATATATTTCATAGTTGCTCCGCCTATAGTGCTTCACAGAAACAGGACTGAAAAAGCCAGGCTTTAAAAATTGTCCACTGTCTTCTATTTGCTTCAGAAACAACAGCTTGGTTTACACAATAACATTTTTTAAGACCAGCTACCACCAGAACTCTCAGTGTTCATTTGCACATATATATTTCATTTCAACTGAATCTCCATTTATCAATGGAATTTAGTCCTGCCTTCTTACCTGGTGAGCAAAAAGATGCTTTGCTCAACTAGGCAGCAAACATTTAGAAATAATCATTTAACACACAAAAATGCGACAAGGTGTCAGAAAGCTTTCAGGTAAGGAAATTCTACCTGTTTCTTTCCTTTTAAAAAATGCACTCTCTGGCTGTACTAGAATTCTTTGTAAAGTAAATGCTAGCATAATTAATGTTATGCCAACACCTAGGATCTTTTCCAGTTCAGCTATTTCACAGTGATGCTGTTTGCCCAATTAGTAAGTACAGAGAGATATGTATCAACTCAAGTGGCACAGCAGAGAAATGCTTGACTAACAAACAGAAGGCTGCTGGTTCAAATCCCCACTGGTACTATATTGGGCAGCAGCAATACAGGAAGATGCTGAAAGACATCATCCCATACTACGAGGAAGATGGCAATGATAAACCCCTCCTGTATTCTACCAAAGAAAACCACAGGGCTCTGTGGGCGCCAGGAGTAGAAATTGACTTGGCGGCACACTTTACCGTCGTGTGTGTGTGTGTGTGTGTGTGTGTGTGTGTGTGTAAGAGATATAGCCTGTGTGTCAGACTAAAAGGGCAAGAAAAGCAAGTCAAGAGGAGGAAATCACAAAAGCCTACATCTGAAGCTACAAAACTGTGTTGGGTAAAAACAGATGGGTTTCTGCTTTCCTTTTTACACACAGCAAGTGCCTTATAGGATTCAAAAAATCATATTTTGTGTGGTCCCTTGTGGCCCCTAAATGACATCAACTTGCTTGCCATGGCTATCTAGGGTAAGCACCACTTCCAGATAAGTAGTTAAAATGAGCAATTGCCTTGTTTATGATTTCATTTAGCTAACACCCACATTTTCCATATCCTGTAGCCCCAGAATCTTAGTTACCTACTTGGTTTCAATTATGACCATGAAGAGGAATACACACTGCATTTCAATCAAGACTGATTTCTACCAACTCTTTCTGAATCTCAAAGCAGAACTGTTACTGTTTAATGTAAAGCTAGTGTTAGTGTTTAATGTTGTATCTATTATAATACCCTTATTAGGATACAAACTTATTCCCACTAGGTGAATACAGTTGCAACAATGGGGAAAGAGCATACAAGGACTAGTAAATCTCCCTTCCCTACTCCTTCAAATATCCAGGTCAAGGCAGATATCTATGCAACTAAGAAAGTTTCTATACAACATTTTGAATACACGTGGCCCATACAAAAGAATTGTCCCAATCACGTTTTGCCACAGAAACTAACACAACAATGAAGAGTAGTTTCCCCCCCACAATAATGCAGCTGAAAATCTTTTACTAGCTCACCCACAGCAGCACTGTGGTGAAACGACTATTTCTGTAGTATTAGCAAATCTGTGTTCAATTATATACAACTTTTGGGTTTATACATTGGCTTATTCACTTATTCAACCTGGCTATTTAACAAAACCACCTAAATATTTGTAGTTAAAGCAATGAAAACATACTTGCATCACATGAAGCAATATCTTCTCAATGCTGGCATAAAGGGGAGGGTATCAGGGGATTTGGTGCTGGGTAGGGATGTGAACAAATAGATTTTTTTAAATTCAATTTGTGCCCAAATTGAATAACCCCTGATTTGTTTTGTGTCTGAATCTGTCCCCTGAATCACACCAGATTTTATTTGGATTAAGATAGATTTGGACAACTTATAAAAGTCCTAGGGGCAGCAAATTTGGGTAGGGAGTAGGTCCCCATGGGTGCCATCTACCACCCAAATTTAAAGGCAGTGGGGCACTTGGTTGATTTTTAATTATTCTTTTTAGTTTTTACTGATTTTGTAAATAATGGGAATAACCATAGGAAATAATGGGGATTCAAAGACTCCCTATCATAATCCTAAAATGGATCCCCAGCTTTAATTAAAAAAAAAAAGCTAATCTCTAGCCCTTGTAGAAGTGGAGTTATGGAGCAAAATGTGTGGTCACTATTTTTCAAGTGTTTGGAATCTTTGGTATGTAATAACATTTCCTCATAATGAATCCCTATTAGGATTCATTACAAACCTTCATTTCTTCTGTTCATTTTGACTGCCATTGGACAGTGCCAACTGTCAACTACACTCCCCCGCCCACACACACACACTGGGGTACTCAGTTTATTTTTTAGGAATTTTTGAACTGTTTTGATTCTTTCATTACACACCTTCATTTCTTCTGTTCATTTTGACCCCACTGCTTTGCAGGTGGGGTGTGGGGAGAATTAGTGGCATCCCATGTGCCAGCTACCCACCAACCCAAAAGCCATTTGGTGTTCAGATTAAGTTTCAGAAATTTTTGAGTTGTCTAGACTCTTTGGTGTGTAATGAATCCTTATAGGGATTCATTATGAGGAAAGGTTATTAGACAACAAAGAGTCCTAACACCTGAAAAAATTCCTATAACATAAACTGAGTAGTACCCCACTGCCTTGCGGGTGGGAGGTGGGTGTAGTTGGCACATGGCAGTTGACACTGTCCAAAGACAGTCAAAATGAAAGGAAGAAATGAATGTGCCTAATGAATTCTCATAGGGATTTACTGAGGAAAAGTTATTATACACCAAGAACCCAAACACTTGAGAGACAGAGACAGAGACAGAGACAGAGACAGAGACAGAGACAGAGACAGAGACAGAGACAGATATATATATATATATATAGAGAGAGAGAGAGAGAGAGAGAGAGAGAGAGAGAGAGAGAGAGAGAGAGAGAGAAGAAATGAAAGCTGGGAATCTGGGGGAAATGGTAGGAGCAATCCAAAGCTCAAGGTGATTCAAATCAAATCTGACATGATTCAATTTGGACCCGGATCTAGCCAATGGACCACAGGGGCAATTTGTTCCATCTCCAAGTAGTCCGAATCAGCTAGATTTGGGTACAAATCGATTTGTACATGAATCGATTTGCACATCCCTAGTGCTGGGCACTATCAATATGCTGATGACACTCAAAACTCTCTCATTCCATGACATTATCAGGAAATGGCATTATCTCCCTAAATGCCTGCCTATAGGCAGTAACGGGCTGGATGAGAAATAATAATTCTGTTCTGGATGTGGTTATACACACTCCCCCACCAGAAACAACAGGTACTTAATTTGGGAGAGTTCTTGGACCAGGGTCTCACCCTGGTGTCTCAAGTTGAGGCTATAACCAGGAGTGTTTTTTACCAGCTTTGGCTGATATGGCAGGTCAGCCTGTTCTTTGGAAAGAATGACTTCAAAACCTCCAGGATGGATAACTACAATGTGCTCTATGTAGGGCTGCCTTTGTACAAAGTTTGGCAATTTCAGTTAGTTCAAAATGCAGCAGCCAGATTGGTCTCCAGGGTAACTCGGAGAGAGCACACCATGCCTGTTCTTAAATAGCACTGGCTACTGGCATGTTTCTGGGTGAAATATGAAGTGCTGAATGGTTTAGGCCAGGTAACTTGAGACAACGCCTTTCCCTGAAAGATCCCCACCACTCATTAAGATCATCAGGAGAGGTCCATCTTCAGGTGCCACCAGTTCATGTAGTGGCAACCTGGGATCAGGCTCTCTTTGGGGAATGAACTCCCTATGGGTATAAGAGGCTTATCTTTGGAGGCCTTCAAGAGAGCCCTAGAGACCCATCTTTTCAGCCTAGCTTTTAATAATATTTAATTGGCTTTTTATGTGAGAGTGGGAGAGGGAGAGGGAGAGGGAGAATATACCACCTGAGCCAAACTGGGATTGGCGGTATACAAACCAACCAACCAAAACAAGTTTACATTTTGAAAGCTTATGCTTTCAGACCCTGTACTTATGTCCAGAACTGGTACAGGTAAAGGGGTTCAAAATGAATGCAGAAAGAAAAGAAACGACATTTTTGATATTGTGATTGAGTGGATTTATCTTGTCAAGTTGACTAACTTCACAGAAGATATATACCCAGGAGAAAAAAAATCTTGCTGTGTCTTTTTAATATACTAAAAATCAAAATTTAAAGCAATTAGAAAATGTAGTAAACCGCACAGTGGGAGCAATTACCAATTTGCTGGCAAATTTGATTAGTGTATTCACTTTATTTCTTCTCCAACATGGTTGCAAATGTCCAGCTTGCACATCTCCTATCCCAGTCCTGATGCATTAGACACTCTTAATAGAAAACTTTAAAAGAAGCCCTAAGCTGTGTATAACCGGAGAAATATGTCTAAGACAGGACCACAGCTCCCCATCTTATTTCTGACAAGGCACCAGCCTATAACTGTTTAGGAAATCCAGAGGCCCCCACACTGCCCTACAATTCCATTAATATAAGTTTTATGTACAGTGTGCAACATGAAGGTAGGGTTTGTTAAGCCTACTATCCAATCCTTGCTATATCCAGGTGGAATTCACAGCAGACCTGTACTCCATTTTAGGCTTTGCCAGTTGTGCAAGTCTTGATTCAAAGTGACAGCTAGTCCAGTTACAGATAATAGGAAATACTTGCTTCTGCAAGTTTTGCAGGTGTGGGTATCCCTGTTCAGGTGCTACTGTGTACACTGTTACAACACCACCCATGTTGTGCCAACATGGAGGGAAGGCCGGTTATGAACAAGTATGTGCTTGAAGAGTCAAGCATGTTCTTGGGGAGAGCCCTTCCCCATTTTTAGAAATACAGGGGCAACCATTTTCTTAATCATGGGGAGGATTTCTCCTGAGCATACCATTTGTCTCTTCAGACAAACATTATAGTCATATAAGGTTACATATTGTTTCACATCAGTGAGAGGAGTAGAAGTTGCCAGGCAGTGCTGTAACCTTGTACATGATTACAATATTGCATAAATGGAGCTTCAAAACGTATACAATTCTAGCAAACAAAAAGAGAAGAGCCTGCAGAAAGACATGCACGGACATAAGGCAACATCTGCAGAGGTCAGCTTTATCTTGGCTAACAGTAAAACCTTTTGTGCCAAGCAATCTGCCAGTGTCACAGAGAAATGACAAGGTCACAACCTGAATCTTTCTAGCTTAACCCACAGGTAGGAACAAAGGATTTTTCAAGAGGGTAATAAAGAACTTGACACCTCACTGTAAGCATTCAACTAGATACCAAGCAAAGACATAAAAGAGTATATGAGAGCATCACTAGCAGTCTTCCCCTGAAGGCATGTGCACACTCGCATGTTTCTGGATGTCCGCTCAGTTAATTTTAGATCATGCGCACACTCGCATGTTTCTGGATGTCCGCTCAGTTAATTTTAGAGCCCGCTCAGGTTGAATCAGGAAAGCCCCACTCTGAATGCATGTGCACACATACTGCTTTGATACTGCCACCCAGAACAAAACTCATTCTGCACATAGATGGAAAAAAATTAGTGAGAACACTGATCACTAGCTGGGGTGCCATTCTAAAATCAGTAGCATTTGGTCCCATCCTTGGAGAGTTACTTACCAATAGGGATGTTCACGAAACAAGGTGTCGCACCAGAGGGAGGGAAGTGGTGAACGGGATGTTTAAAGAGAGAGAGAGCAGGCCTTCTCTTTCTGCAGGCCCATGCATGCACAGCTTCCTGCTGCAATGGAGTTGTCCCCAAGAACTCACGAGTGGCGCCGGCACACACATGGCATCAGCACATGTGCAGGTGCCATTTGTGTGGCCAGCATGGTGTTACAGACTCTTTTTTAAAAAAAAGATGGTGCTCACCACTCCCCTCCTAGTGGCCCTGAACCAGTTTGGACCTCGTTGGAACCAGTTCAGTGCCGAACCAGAGCATGAAACTGTTGATGCACATCCCTACTTATCAAAACCAAGCTGATCAGTGTTTTTACCTACTAAATACAGCAAGAAATGATTCAATATGAAATCAAATAGAATCAGACCAGTTGGTGAAAAGAAGATTAGAAGGAGAAGCAAGTCAAGCCCCTGTCAAAATGGAAGCTGCCACTAGCATCTTCACATTCTGGTCAGAACCAAGCAACAGAAGCCCAGAAAAAAATCATTGCCACAATAAGACAAGTACCTACAGAGCACAGAATACAGAACCTTCCATCCACTTACAAGTTTCAGTTTGAGCCTGCCTTTGTTTTTTTTGTTTTGTTTTTTTACAACACTGTATGCTGCAACTGCAGCAAACAAAAGCATCAATGGGTATTAGCTACCCAGAGTGCACTCATTGGAACAAAAATTGCTCTAGCTCTTTACACCAGTGATGCTAGGCTGCAACTGACCTGCCCAATTACCAACTAGTTTATACTTCCATTCTCTTCAGCATAAGCCAGTTCAGTCCATAGGTTTTATAGAGCCAAATCTGTCAGTAAATGGCTGTTGACACATTTCACAGGTGAATGCATTCCTTAACTTTATGGTTTATCATGATGGAAATATTTTATTTAGAGCAAGTTCCTTTCCAAGGCTACTAGTTGTTCACAGAGGATAGTCAGGCCAAATCCATCTCGGAAAGTCTGCAGAAGTCAGTATGATCTCCCACATGTACACCCACCACTAACTTTGCATTTTAAAAGGAAGATGAATACATCTCCAGTTCAGCATCACTGATAAAGACAGAAGAGTCACTTAGCAAAATCAGCAAATCATCACTCTGTCAGAGAATAATAATTTTAAAACCAGGTTTTGTTAGTTACCAACTAGATTTTGCTAGAAAGCAGAGGATTATATCAGACATGCACTTCATATATATATATTGCTGCATTTAAGTCTAGGGAAAAAAATTAAAGTGATTAAAACTGCCGTGGAATCAAGTAACATGGTTACTTGATATCCTAAAGGAATGGCTTTCTCATATGCATTATTTTAATATCCATTATAAGGAGGCCCAAATGCTCCTTATAATGGATATTATAAGGAGCATATGCTGTGCGGCATAGTCACAGACAGTATAACTTTAAGGTGCAGAGACTAGAGAAGCATTACAATACTGTAACATTCGTCAGCTCTTGACTCAGTTTGGCCCTCAGTTAAGTCAACTGGCAAAATAGTGGTAGGGAGCTGAAGCATCAGTTGAAGCATCAGCTGAAGCATGACTTTGCATCAGTTTCTGGCAAATTAGCCAGAGAAACAGAAGCAATAATACAGGGACAAACTATGTTTCCTGAAGAGTTATAGAATCCAAACATCGCTGAGGAAAACAAATTGAACTTTCAGAGCAAAAGCGTAAAGCATTTGAACAAACATAAATCCAGAAAGCTTTTCATGCCTCAGAAACTACAGCATCTTAAAAACACCCCCTGCACTATCATGAGTTTAATCATTATGTTATCAAGAGGAAAAGCCCAAGGTGTGGACTTTTCATATATAGCAAAAGTTCTCCCTTGATTTGTCTCGCCTCAAGTTCTCTTGCCATATTCTCAGTATCCCATCTAAAAAAAAAATTAAATTGTAAAGAAGACATTCTGCATCATTTTGTAGGAAGTGTGCTGAAATGTTATGTTACAGCTGCTCAAGATCAGATGTGTACACAGTCATGTTCAACCTCCCTCTTCATTCCAGTTTGCTTGGCACACCCTAATTATGGCCCCATATTAAAAATCAGTTTGCCCCTATCCAGCTCACTGCAGCATCCAAATCAGGCCTGCTCAACTTAGGCCCCTCCAGTTATTTTTAGACTACAACTCCCATAATCCCCAGCAAAAGTGGCCAAGGGCAAAGAATTGTGGGAGTTGTAGGCCAACATCTGCTGGAGGGCCAAAGCTGAGCACCCTTGATCTAAAGGGTATAATGGAGAGCATCTTCTTTCTCCCTTGCCAAGTAAGGTAACATAAACATTAATGATCTCTGAGTGGTCATTCGCTGCTTGGACTCCATCACATTTTTTAGAAAGCTTGTTAAATCTTGGCTTTTTATCCAGGCCTTTACATGATTGTTTTATTGCTGCTTCTGTGTGTTTTTATTCGAGGAAAGTTTTTGTGTTTGTATATTATATCTTTTAAATCAGATTTGTTTTCATATTTTTAGCTTAATACTTTTAATTGTCATTTTTATTATATGATTTTTAACTTTTGTAATCTGCCTTGGGATTGTTCTTAATGAAAGGCAGTATATAAATTTAACAATCAATTTAAATTAAATAAAATTGCCTCCTTGCATCACATTAATTCTTAAAGTACAATGGTAGCATAGGCCATGAGAATGAGAGCTACATACTTGTTCGGAGGCAATATAAATAAAACAAATATTTATACACTGCTTTTCAACACAAGTTCCAGAAGTAGTTTACAGAGATAGATATAAATATATAAATAAATAGGCTCCCTGTCCCCAAAGGGCTCACAATCTAAGAAAGAAACGTAAGAGACACCAGCAACAGCCACTAGAGTGGATGCTGTGCTAGGGATGGGTAGGGCCAGTTGCTCTCCCCTAAATAAAGAGAACCACCACTTTTAAGAGGTAAGTTTCTCCTCACAACAACCTTGTGCAGTAGGTTAGGCTGAGAAAGAAGTGACTGGCCCAGAGTCACCCAGCAAGTCTCATGGCTGAATGGGGATTTATTTGAACTCGGATCTCCCCGGTCCTAGTACAGCACTCTAACCACTACACCATGCTGGCCAAAATAACCCTCATTGCACTGGTTGTACATTATTCATAGCATAAACAAATTATAGAACTAAAACATAATATCCACACCAGGTATTTTCCAGCTTGACAACACCCTTTTCCCTCAAATAAAACCTACTGAAGGAGCCTCTGTTAATAGAGGCAACAGCAATGACATTGTGATAAGGCTTCTTCATAGTTGCTTAATTACTGCAGAACTCTTTTTCATAAAATTCATTTTACAAATTTGCTTTTAGAAAGCAATGCTAAATGTTAGGCCTGTGTGTATTCAGAAAAGTCAGATTCAACCTGATCCAACTTCGACAATTTTGGATTTGGATTCTATGGGCTCTGGCAAACAGTGGTCCCTCTATTTTTTTTCATTTCTGTGTGGGAATGAGTTTTGTTATGGACGGCGGTATCAAGGCAGTGTGTGCGCACTTACGTTCAGAATGGGGCCTTCCTGATTCAACATGAGTGGGATCTAAATTGAACTGAGCACACATCCAAACACTTGTGAGCACATGCAAGCCTTAGAGGTAACGCTGGCCAAGTCAGATATTGGATTGGATTCAAAAATCGAATCCTAATTCCAACTTAAATTTGGATTTTCCCCATAGTGGTCAATGGGGAAATTAAAAAATATCACCAAAAACTGGTAGGAGCTAAAGGTAAAGTGTGCCCTCAAGTCAGAGGAGACTTGTGAAGAGCCAGCGTGATGTAGTGGTTAGAGTGCTGGACTAGGACCAGGGAGACCTGAGTTCAAATCCACATTCAGCCATGATACTTGCTGGGTGACTCTGGGCCAATCACTTCTCTCTCAACCTAACCTACTTCAAAGGGTTGTTGTGAGGAGAAACTGGGCTCCTGGGAAGAAGGAGCGCACTGCTCTGGGCTCCTTGGAAGAAGAGCGGGATATACATGTTAATAATAATAATAATAATAATAATAATAATAATAAAGAGCACCTCAACACCATAGGGGCCACAGAAATCACCATCAGCCAATTACAAAAAGAAGCTTTACTGGGAACAGCCTATATTCTGCGACGATATCTATAACAACAGCAACAACACTGACAATAAAATTCTGGCATCCCAGGTCCTTGGGAAGGACTCAATGTCTGGATTTAAAAAGCCAGTCAATAACACCTGTCTGACTGTGTAAAATAAATAAATACATACATACATAAATAAGAAGAAGAAGAAGAACAACAACAACAACAATAACAACAAACATAGAAACACCAAATAAAGAAGAAACAGTGCAATTCTGGGGGAAATTATGGGACAATCCAATAGATTATAATAAAAAAGCAGGCTGGATGAAAGAGGTCAAAAAATGTAACCAACAAATGCAAGATCTAATAATAACACCAGAATTAATAAGTGAAAGAGCAAAGAAAATTAAAAATTGGACTGCTCCAGGTGACGATGAACTGCATGGCTTTTGGCTTAAACACCTAACAAGCCTTCATAAACAACTATCAAAACAGTTCAATCACGTTATGAAAGGAGGTGATATTTAACAATGGCTAACAAGTGGGAAAACTCATTTCATCATGAAAGACCCAGCAAAAGGTGCAGTTCCAAGTAATTATAGACCGATCACCTGTCTGCCAACCATGTTCAAATTATTAACTGGAATAGCAGAAGATGAAGTGATGCAACACTTATTAACTAACAAACAGCTTCCAGTTGAACAGAAAGGAAATTGCCCGAACACCAGAGGCACAAAAGACCAGCTGCTGATTGAGAAAATGATTTTAGAAAATTACAAGAGAAGAAAAACCAATCTAAGTGTTGCATGGATTGACTACAAGAAAGCCTTTGACTCATTGCCTCACACATGGATACTAAAATGTTTAGAAACAACTGGTGTCAGCAAAAACATTCAGATATTTATTTAAAAAGCAATGAGCAATGTGGAATACACAGTTAACAATCAATGGTGAGACACTTGGACAGGTTAGCATTAGAAGAGGTATTTTCCAAGGGGACTCACTATCCCCTCTGTTGTTTGTAATCGCCATGACCCCACTTTCACAAATACTAAACAAAACAGGCCTCGGATACCAAACATCTAAAACATCCAGTAAAATCAACCATCTGCTGTACATGGACGATCTGAAGTTGTATGGAAAGTCCCAGTCAGAAATCGAATCACTGCTAAACACTGTCCGTATATTCAGTAGCGATATAGCAATGGAGTTTGGACTAGACAAGTGTGCTGCATTAATAATGAACAGAGGGAAAATAAGAAAAACAGAAGGAATAGAACTGCCCAATGGAAGCAAGATCAAGAACCTGGAAGAGAAAGAACATTACAAATACTTGGGCATTCTCCAGGCTGATAACATTGCACGCACTGAAGTTAAAAGAAAAATTGGAAGTGAATACATCAGGAGAGTTCGAAAAATCCTCAAGTCCAAACTCAATGGCGGGAACACCATACAAGCCATAAACATCTGGGCTATACCTGTTATCAGATACACTGCAGGAATAATAGACTGGACCCAGCCAGAGCTAGAGACGCCAGATCGTAAGACCAGGAAAACAGTAGAGGAGGAAAAAAGAGGCCTTGAAGAATATATCAAGGACAGTGAAGAAGATGCACTTCAAATGGTCAAAAATGCGAAACTATTCATCACCAATGAAACAAAGCAGGCCTACAAGAAAGAACAAGTCAAGAACCGAGCAGAAAAATGGAAAAATAAGCCACTGCATGGTCAATATTTGCACAATATAAGTGGAAAATCAGACATCATCAAGACCTGGCAATGGCTTAAGAATGGCAACTTGAAGAAAGAAACAGAGGGTTTAATACTGGCTGCACAAGAACAGGCACTAAGAACAAATGCAATAAGAGCAAAAGTAGAAAAATCAACCACAAACAGCAAGTGCTGCCTTTGTAAAGAAGCAGATGAAACCGTGGACCACCTAATCAGCTGTTGTCAAAAGATCGCAGAGACTGACTACAAACAAAGGCATGACAAAGTAGCAGGGATGATACACTGGAACATCTGCAAAAAATACAATCTACCTGTAGCCAAAAATTGGTGGGACCATAAAATTGAAAAGGTTGAAGAAAATGAAGATGTAAAAATATTATGGGACTTCTGACTACAAACAAACATCTGCCACACAATACACCAGATATCACTGTAGTCGAGAAGAAAGAAAAACAAGTCAAAATAATCGACATAGCAATACCAGGGGATAGCAGAATAGAAGAAAAAGAAATAGAAAAAATCACCAAATACAAAGATGTACAAATTGAAATTGAAAGGCTGTGGCAGAAAACGACCAAAATAATCCCAGTGGTAATTGGCGTCCTGGGTGCAGTTCCAAAAGTCCTTGAAGAGCACCTCAACACCATAGGGGCCACAGAAATCACCATCAGCCAATTACAAAAAGCAGCTTTACTGGGAACAGCCTATATTCTGCGACAATATCTATAACAGCAGCAGCAACATTGACAATAAAACTCAGCCATCCCAGGTCCTTGGGAAGGACTCTATGTCTGGATAAAACAAACCAGTCAATAACACCTGTCTGACTGTGCAAATAAATAAATAAATAAATAAATAAATAAATAAATAAATAAATAAAAAGTCATCAATTTTGATTCCTGGCACCCACAGAGCCCTGTGGTTTTCTTTTGGTAGAATACAGGAGAGGGTAGGAGCTAGAGACATGAAATTTGCTGTACTTGTGGGGAAAGAGGTAATGGCCTGCTGTAGTAAATTTGATGAGAATTAGTTAATTCCATAATATTTTGAGAATTTTTGAAAGAATTGTTTTAAATGACTGAAAATGATGAAATCTGGCTTATTATCTGGCTGAAACTGATGACATTCCTTGGACCATCATTAATCTAGCCTGTGGAGGAATCTGTAATTTTTCTTCATAAAATGGGGTAACAGCATGCCCCTTTCCACACCCTTTTATATTTCTGGAATGGATGGCTATACAGTTATCCAATCTGGCACCAATGAAGTCCACATTGGCAGAATGTTGTGTTATTTTTTCCCAAAGCAATCGGTCTCCCTGCTGATTTTTTGGTGAATTTTTTTTTAATGTCTAACAATGGTGAAATCTGACTTGTTTCAAGCCAGAACGTTACAAAGCATTCTGGATCTGAAGCCCCTTCTGGAAACATTGTTCCACCCTCATGTGGAGGAAAAAGGACATTCCTTTGATTTTATATTAATTTTTTTCTTCCCCATTGCAGAAACAGGCAGACTTTTAAAAAGGGATTAGAAGGACATTATACCGTTTAATCCTTTAAAGGGAAACGAAGGGAAAATGATCAATTGTAACCACAAACTCAGAAACATTCAAAGTACTTTTACTTTTAGTGATTCTGCACTTCTGCAAAGGGGAAGACAAAAATCAATATAAATCAAAGGAATGTCCTTTTCCCTCCATGTGGGGGGTGGAATGATGGTCCCAGAACATTTTGTAAAGTTCTGGCTTGACACAAGGCAGTTTTAGCACTATTTTCTATTTTTAACCCCACCCCACCCAAACAAATACAAAATCAGAGCAGTTACCCTTAGATTTGGGGGGGAAACACAAAAAGAGTCCTGCCAATGTGGACTTCATGAATATCAGATTTCATAACTGTATGCCCATCCATTCAGGAAATATAGCAAGGTGGAACAAAAGGGGTGTGCTGCCCCGAGCCATTTTTGGAAGGGTGGTAAATAAATAAATAAATAAATAAATGCTGTTGCACCTTCCATGAAGGCAAACATGCTAGTGGAATGGTGTTACAAGGAAGGGCTTCAGATCTGGAACTTTTTGTAAAGTTATTCTGGCTTGAAACAAACCAGATTTCACCTTTGTTAGCCACTTTTAACAAAAATTCACCAAAAAAATCAGGGGATTGACTAATTCTCTTCTTCTTCACTCCAGAGGTCCCTTACCTCCTTCCCCACATGTGTGGGATGTTTCAAAGCTCTAGGGCCAAGTTATTTTTTTAAATTTCCCCATTCACCTCTGTGGGGGGAAATGGCACCAGTTTGCAAATTCCAAAATTCCCAAGTATTTCCAAAATTAATGTCAATATTTCAGAATTCCAACTTTACCAAAGCAATTTTTTTTAAATAAAATATATTCAGATTTTATCCATCATCATCATCTTCATCAATTTTATTACAGCCATTGGCCAGCAGAAATAGAAACAACAAACATATCCAATACAATACTAAAACACAATAAAACAAAATACAGTCATTCATAAAATATTAGTTTAAAGCATAAACAGCTCCCACAGTTAAGCACTTAATTGAGACCTTAACCTAATGGCAATATAAAAATTTTTTGCTACAATTTTTGTAATATCAGAGCTTGCATCCAAAAGACAATAATATGTATAAAAATGTTCGCACCTCCAAGGAAATTTGAGTAACAAAGGGGAAATAAGTTCTTCTCTAGCATCCCGATACAAATAACAGTACAGCAGAACATGGGTGAGAGTTTCCAGAAGGCCAGCACCACAAGGGCAAAAAACCATAGTAGATTGGTCTTTAGCAAACCTCTGTTCCAAAAGAGAAGAGGGCAACACATTTAACCGAGCCCGAGCAAATGAGACCCAAAATTTAGAAAAGTGAAACGTTGTTAAGTAATTGGCACCTCTATCTCTCCTAGGTGGCAAAATCCCAAAATGCAGAGGGGAACAAGTCCTGTTAGCCAAAGACATTAGTTCCTGATGTTCAGTGTCATGCAACCGGAGAGATAGTATTTCCTTCACCTTACTGCATTCCTGAGTGAGAAGTTCAAAAGGAGAAAGGCCCAGTTGCATTATTTTGTTATTTACATATGTTAGCCAAGAGTTGGGATAGGAATCCACCCATAAGTATTGAAAAAAAGAGAATTCCTGAATCTCTGAGCAGAGTTTATACCATCTGGCAAAGGTAAGCTCCCAGGCTTTACAAGCTATGGAGAAAGACCCAGATTCCTATCATAGAACAGAGTATGACACGCACCTAGGCACTGCGAGGATTGCTCTTAAAAAAATAGACTGTACTCTCTCCAGTCCAGCTGACACTCCCTGGATCCATAGCGGGACTCCAAAAAGTAATTGGGCCACAATCTTAGCACGGAATACCTGAAGAGCCATGGGAACAAACAGATTTTACCCATTTTTACTGTTTTGGGACAGTTTCAGATAAAATTTGAATTTTTGAATCAGAATTTGCACAGGCCTACTAAATGTACCTGTTTCAACACTAGAAAAGCAACATTGCTCTGTTGCTTTAGGTCAGGCCTGCTCAACTAGTCTCCCCAGCTTCTTTGGACCATAGTAACCAGGGATTATGGGAATTGTAGGTCAACATGTGCAAGAGGGCCCAAGTTGAGCAGCCCTGCTTTAGCTTAAAATCTGTGTCAATACTGTCATTTCTATTGATTACTAAATCAACTTTATCATTCACCCACAACCACTCCAATTTTTCCATGAGGCTGTACATAAATTATATTTGCACCATTTCTTGTCAAGAGTACCAGAAATTTCATGTTTTAGGTTAGATTTGATAGCAAAAAGTTAAAATAAGCCAAAGGTAATTATTTTTGCAAGTAATTTATAGAATACATTATAGTTGATGTCAATATTCCAGAACCTAGGCTGAATTTTTCAGACCAAGAGTATTGTGCAGAAATGACTATCAATTATAGTGCAACATCTGAATATCTTGAGTGCCCCCTGTTTTCAGGACAGCCTGACTGACAGATTACTTTGGAAAAAGAGATGGAAACTGATGGAATACAAGGCAGGGGTGTAATGATAGTCAGATTCAATCTATTTTTCTTTTCTAGGAATCAGCATAGGATGAATTATTTTCAGCATAAAAATCAATGATGCACGATTGGGATTGTTTCATTTGATTATTCAACAAGCTGAACATATAAGAAGATTCCAAGATACTTACGGCCTTAATTAAGTTATTTGGCCTCCTTCAAAATTATCATATGGAACACCATATCACTGATACCATATAATACCATGAACATTGTTAATACTTCTTTATAGACAATAAGCAATGGTAGTGAGTGCTTTACAAAGTACTTGGTGCAGTAGAGAGGCAAAGAGTGTTTTGTTTATTTTCCTCATGTTTAGAACTTCAGGACTAAAGCATCAATCTGAAAATGTTAGTGTTTCACATTTATTAGTCCATAAATTTACATGTCTAATAAGCATTTGAAATAGTGATTTGTAAGAAACTTAGAAACTGTATGGATTTGTACAAGATTCCAGAGCTGGTGAAGTCCCTTTCTAGGAATTAATTAAACAGACTAATTTAATGTCACAATGGAGACTGTATAATCCACATCAATCTGTTTTCTGTGTAAACACCTGTAGATGCCTGGATCTGTCTTTTGTATTGATGTAGATGAGCCATTTAGAAGCATTACTTATTTCCTTTCTAGAGCAATCTACACCTTACAATTTGAATACCAAAGACATTGCCTGCTTTTTGCTTATGGCACAATTAGCAGGGAGGTGGGCTAATTTTTGGTACACCACACATACATTCTTCCTGTGGGGGACTTGCTACCTTCAAAGGTCAGGTAGGTCTAAGGTCAGATGGATAAATACAAGAAAACAATTTTCTAAAAATCCAAAAGGAACTTTCTAAAGAGCTTGTCCTGGATTCATCATTTAACTAAGCAAATTGAGACACACTCCAGTGTTAGATAAGGCTAGAATCACTCTAAATACATTTGCTGCTTCCTAAATTCCAGGAGATAGAATGTAGAAATGCAGCGTTGTACGGGTCAATGCATCTGTGACTTGCAGTTGAACCCTTGAAGGGCTGGATTCAGTTCTACTTCCTAAGTATTTTTAACAACTCTGTGGTTTTGTTTCATTCAGACACTTTCTTTTAAAATTAAGGATAAAGAATTTTCCCCCTTCCTTTCTAGGGTTGTAGGGGAAAGCATGTGTTCTTCAGTTCCAGCTAGAGATATTATGATTACTGAAGCACTTACATAGCTAACCATTTTGTGTTTAGGGTCAGATTGATTCAATTTCAAGGCAATGAAATGTTTTGGGTTGAGTTCACATTTAGTGGGGAAAAAATTTCAGGTTTTGTTGTGTTTCTGCTTCAGAAGATATTGCCTAAATGCACTTCTAACATATTGTTCTTCAACAACAGCTGCTTAGAAAGGGTCCCTAAAGAACATTATTAAACCACAGTGCAGACCGCCAGAATACCAAATTTAAAAATGTCACCACACAACCAATATTCAGATATGACATTCAAATAAACTACCTATGATCATCGGAAGGTCTTTCACCAATTACAAGATAGTGCACAACTATACACCAAATTATCAATTGGTAATTATAGCTACTTAACATAGATGAATGGTTCAGAGCTTAAGAAATCCCTTGAATACTACTACTTAGTGAGGGAATCCCCAAACAATCTGTTAAAACATCTTGGAGAGGGGGGAAATATATTGTTTGTGGATCCCACACATATCCATCACCTAATCCAAATAATGGAATGATCAAACTTATTTTTCTTGGCACTGTCCTAGGTGTCATTCAAAAGCAACAAATTCAAGGCTTCCTTGGTTACATACGTCACACCACCCACCATCTGCTTATGGTTCTAAAGTAATAGCTTAATTGGTCTTTGCACAGAGTAATAAAAAGGGGGAGGGAGAATAAAAGTGTCCCCCTGTGAATCAGTATAAGAAAACAAGCTGATTATGCTCTTCAGCAATAAGGTTTTTAGAAACCAGAACCAGTCTTCATTCCAAAAACAGAGATCTGGCCAAGACATACCTATCAAGAGCTCTTATTCATGTCTGAGCAACTAGATATTGCTGGCTTTGTAAGATCTCAACAACCTCATGCAGCAAACCACAGCAAGACCAGGCAGAAGAGATCAGTTGAAAATATGCTTGATAGCCAGTAAGGAAGTAATACAGTACTCTGGGAACCACAAATCCCAAATTTTCACAAAGGACTGCTAAAACAGATTAAAGCAGTGTTCTTCATTGCAAGGACCAGGAGCTAGCGGTTGCTCCCATCAAACCAAAGTGCACCTCCCCAACTAACTATTTATTAGGTCTGTGGGAAGCTTCAGCGGAATACTACACACAGCCCACTTGGCACCATGCAGATGTGACAATTCTAACCACACTGATCTTTGTCCAGAGTCATTGGGACTTCTTTTAAAAAGAGAGAAACAGAACCACATCATCATCTTAGAAGGTGTGCAATAGATTTCTATGGGGGGAAAACACAAAAAAGGGCTACATATGCATGCTTTACAAGAGCTGGACAAGGCTCCGTTTCTCTGAAACAGTTCCTCCCAACACTAAGAAAAGTGCAGCACAACACAGAGGTCAGCACAGTGAGAAACAGCTCTCACATTGAAGGACTTTTGCGGGGGGTGGGGCAAGTGACCCTCACTTTAAAAATAGTGAACTTCATTAGATTAAAGCAAGAATACACAGTTTGGCAGTGCTATATTAGATTGCAGAACTGGGGCTGCTGTTCTTGAGATCAGTACTTCTAGACTGACGTGAGAGCTCCTTTCAGCACCCAAGGCAGCAGCATCAAGTTATCTTATTCTTGTTGGGATTATTATCCTTTCTATAATAAAGCCCCTGAGTGTGCGGCCGTGCCGCCCGTGTCTTTTTCGGCGGTTCTGAGCATGTGCGGAACGCATGCTCAGAACCGCCGAAAAAGATACGGCCGCCCAGACACGGGCGGCCATGTTGGCCAAATTGTCCGAGGCAGCAGCGGGGCAGGGGAGCAGCTTTACTTTGCTTCCCTCCCGGTAAGGAGGGTGGGCTGGAGGCATCGCAGCTCCGATGGGATCCCGCGCCAGGAGGGTGAGGGTGGTGGTCGTCGCCGTCGCCTGGCGCTGCTGCGGCTGTTGTCGTGCTTTCCCCTCTTGCGGCAGTAGCCCAAAGATGGGGGCTTCTTCACGGGGGCGGCTGCTCTCTTTTCCCCGCGTCCGAGCACAGGCTGCTGCTATCGCCACCGCACTGGCTCCCGAGCAGCTAACAAGCCCCGAGCAGCTAACAAGCCCCTAAAAAAGGGAGGGGATAGAAAAAAGCCACCAGACCCAAAGAGCACACACATAATAGACAGAGAAGGGGGGGAAGGGAAAGGGAGAACAAAAAAAGTAAGGAAAGGAAAGACAGAAAGAGAGTCAGCACGAAAAAAGCAACAAAAACACACACACACACAAAGGAGAAGGCATAAAGAGGGGGGGGGAAACACCTAGCGCCCGTTATTATAACGGGCTAAAACATACTAGTTTTTATATATATGATGACTGTTTATAATTTGGTAATTCTATTTAAGTAATAAACCTTAGTTACTTTGATCATAAACTTAACAAGCCTCAGTTTCTGCTCTGTTATTGTCCGGTACACAGGGTTATTTATGGATGCAGAGTGCTGGAAATAATAAAATAGGCAATAAGTAGCTACTTTCGGGTCTACAAAGATGCATCTGGCTGCAGAGATGCTGAGTGATGCCAACTATAGAAGTTGGTCATTTCAGTTAAAGATGTGGCTAAATACTCTTAGACAGTCTTTTGTACTGGAAGAACAGGGACCATTAGAGAGTGGAATAGAGCAGCAGGCATGAGATACTGCAAAGATGCAGGCCATGGGCATAGCTTCTTTGAAGATATTGAAGTAATACATCAATTTATCTTATAGAAGACAAGAAAACCAGAAGAGAAGGGTGGGAGAGATTGAAGGAGGGTTTTAATAGAAAACTATAACCAGTCAAGTCTCTATCATGCTAAAGTTGTACAACAAAAGGTTCAAAGAACAAGAAAAATTACAGGAGTACTTAGGCTCTTTTCTTGGGAGTGTTGAAACAATTTGAAGAGTAAAAGATCAGATTACCTGAAACAGCCAAAATTGGGCTCTTGCTAAATACTTTTGTCTAAGAATTAAAGTAAAGTAAGATGTGCCATAAAATCGATTTTGACTCCAGGCGCCCACAGAGCCATGTGGTTTGCTTTGGTAGGAGAGATTTACCATTGCCTCCTTCTGTGTAGTAGGAGAGGATGCCTTTCAGCATCTTCCTATATCGCTGCTGCCCAATATACATACCAGCGGGGATTTGAACAGGCAACCTTCTGCTTGTTGGTCAAGTGTTTTCCTGCTGCGCTATTAGGTGTCTGCCTAAGCATTACAAAAGTATTATTAATTTCCTGCACATAAAGGAGAACGTGACTGAGTTTTGTAGAAGAACATTTGTTGGATTTTTATCTGAGAGAACAAGCAGAAAGGGAAGAAACAGTCCAAAATTAGGCTCATAAGATTACTAATGGCGGGCAATGTTTTTTGTGTGGAAGTACCTCACATTTAAAGATCACATATCCTAACAAAGAACAGAAAATCAATTTCCAAGAGAGGAACATAGATAAGGATAAATCTCAGAAAGGTGGACTTTTTGTAAAAATGGAAGTAAAGGGGGGAAAGTTGTGAACATCAGAAAGGTGTGCACTGAAAGGGAAATTAATTGCAGAGTTAATACAACCCAGAGTAAAAACCGCCCAGAGACGAAAGTTTGGAGTGGTGTACAAATGTAATGAATGAATGAATGAATGAATGAAGCAAGGTATTTGTCAACAGTGGAACAACTTCACATTTATTTAACAATCTACAGGATTTCTCAGACACTGATATGAACTATAAAGTTAAAATATTCTTGGCAAATGGTCAGTCAATTTCTGCAGAAGGAAAAGGCACAATTCTTCCGAGGTCGGTAAAATGAGTACCCAGAATGTTGGGGGCAATATGCTAAAATCATTGTAAACCGCTTAGAGAGCTCTGGCTATAAAGCGGTATATAAATGTAAGTGCTATTGCTATTGCTATTGCTAAAATGTAATACTGGAGCAGTTGAAATAAATCAAGTAAGCATTCCTGATGCTTATTACCCTGTTTCCCCAAAAGTAAGACCTACCCCGAAAGTAAGACCTAGCAGTAATTTCTGATGTACCGCTAATTGCCCTAATGCATTTTTTGGGGGTAAAATTAATATAAGACACTGTCTTATTTTCAGGGAAACACGGTATGTGCCATGTTTGCAGAAAAGGGGCTGCAGAATTATTTTTATTTTTAGAATAAATGATTGTTTTGAGTTTAAAGGAAGAGAGTTATTACTTAGAGCTATATCCAAAGACAATGAGCTTCATGAAGATGATTGTAGAAAAGATTGGCAAATATAGCAAATTTTATGTACGCAAGGACTGCATAATCTTATGGCCTTGTAGGATGTGTCATCAAAGTAAAGATAGTATTTTCAAGCTGGAAAAGGAGAAGTTGGTGAGAGATATAAAAATAAAGTCAAGCAAGTTTGAAAACAGGTGCATTGAGTGTATTAAAGTAAATGTTCTCAGAAATACATACTCTTCAAACATTAAAATTCAGTCTAGTGAGAATTTGGACTTAATCCATAGTGATGTTTGTTTTTCCTTCTTAGTGAACACACTGGGGCAAAATTTGTATTTTCTTACTTTTATTGATGGTTCTTCTCACTGTTTGTATATGCATACATGTATATGTATGTATATTTATTTATTTACTTATTTATTGAAGAGGAAACGGGAAATGTTGATGAAACCCAGAGAGTATGTGAGCAGAGTCATTAACAGATTTTGGAACAAACCTAAGATTTTGCATACTGACAATGATGGTAAATATTGTAAAAATGACACTGAGCAGTATTTAAAAGAACAGAGAATTAAACCTAAAGGTACCATTCCTTATACTCCAAAACATGCAGTAGCTGAGAGGAAAAATAGTACTTTACTTGAAATGTGCAGAAGCATGCTATGAGGCAGGACTGGAGAGTATGTACTGAGCAACTTATCTACAAAATAGATTACCTACTTAAACCAAAGATTTAATTCCTTTTAAGCTGTGGAATGGAAGAAAACCTAGTTTAAAGCACATCAAGGTGTTTGGAAATAAAGTGTACACATATCCTAAAGGATCAGAGGGGGAAATTGGACTGTAGAAGTGAGGAAGGAATTCTTGTGGGATATGAAATGGGCCATAAAAATGATACACTTGACCCTTCTACAGACATCATCAAATTGCACAGTGTTGCTTACTTTGATGAGAAACAGAAATCTCATGTCAGTACAATGTCTAATTGTGACTTAGTTTTTCCAATAGGTAAAGAAGCTGAACAAATTGCCAAAATAAAAAAGTAATCTCCAATCTTAATGTTGGAGAGATCTATCAAGAAGGGGTGATTGAACCACATTTATACAAGAGACATTCAAATGGGATTGATAAAGGGATTCCACCTAAAATATTTTCTTTTGATGCAAAGAGAGATGCAAATTCCTGAATCCATAGATCTGCCTAAAATAAAAGTAATACCCAATTCAGATACATATAAGTGGATACAGGTTGCTAAGGAAGAGATTAGTTCACTTCATAAGAATAAGACATGGATATGTGTAAAATTACCAGAAAACAGAAAGGATATAGGATACAAATGGGTGCTTACCATTAAGTGTGATGGTGGGGGGGGGGGAGGAGACATTCAAAGATACAGAGCAAGGTTGGTTGCTAAGAAGTATGTACAGAAATATGGTGAGGATTATGAAGAAACCTTTGCATTGATTAGAGTGTTACGTGCAATTGCTGCATCTAAGGGAATGGATGTGCATTAGGGATGTGCACGAAGTTTCTTCGGCACCGGCGGGGGTAGTCCTTTAAGAGCGTGCATGCGCCCATCTGCCGTGCGGGTGCGCGCGCACGATGGGCGCATGCGCGCTTGCTTCTTCCAGCCACTTCCGGCCGATGACAGAAACGGGGTGGCAGGGAGGAACGCTGCCGCCCCAAGGGGCTTAACAGTAACGGAGCGCCAGCGGGGGATATGCGGCGGGAGGGGTAAGTGCACCCTCCCCCACCCTTAAAGGACTACCCCCGCCGGTGCCGAAGCACCGAAACGGCCCCCGGAGCCGAAACGTTTTGGAGGCCTCCATTATGGCCTCCGAAACGTTTCGGGCACAAGCCTAATGTGCATCATCTAGATGTAAAGACTGCATTTTTATGTGGCGATATCAAAGAGGATATATATATACACACACGCACACACAGCGCAACTTCCTAGCTTCAAGGAGTTAGGTAAAGAAACTCTTGTGTGTAAACTACAGATATGTCTATATGGACTTAAACAAGCAGTCAAGAGCTTGGAATAGTACATTAAGTAAATTGCTTCTGGAAGAAGGATTTAGACAGAAAAAAGCTTATTCCTTGTCTATACAAATAGAGATGAAAGATAGACATACATTCTTATTTATGTAGATCAGGCCTGCTCAACTTAGGCCCCCCAGATGTTTTTGAACTACAACTCCCAGTCACAGTGGCCAATAGCCAGGGATTATGGGAATTGTAGGCCAACATCTGCAGGAGGACCAAAGTTGAGCAGTCCTGATGTAGATGATCTGATTGTTTGTCATCAGAATAAGAAAGGTTACAATGAGATACTGAAGAATTTAAATAAAGAAGTAGACATTAAAGATTTGGGAGGAATATCTTATCTTGGGATACAAATAAAAAGGCAAGATGATGGAAATTTTACACTCAGAGGCAAAAGATAGACTTAACTGAGAGTTTTGGTTTAACAGAAGCAAATGAGATTAGTACTCCGATGGAAGTGGGTTTCTTAAGGGAGAAGGAATCCATTGAGTCTCCAGAAAGTAATGAAAACCACAGAATGGGAATGTGAAAGTTACAGTTCATTACAACTGTATCACATTGTGATATTACAGCAGTAGTTGGAATATTGTGAAGGAAAATGAATTCACAAAAGGAGGACTGGACTGCACTTAAAAGCACTGCACAGTATTTAAAGGGCAGAACAGATCTGCAGTTAGTACTAGGCATGTACATGAACTGAGGTTTATGCACTGGTCTGAATGCGGACCAGCAGGTGAGGAGCCTGACAACCAGTGGCCCATGTGCGGCCACGGTGGTGGCCCCACTCACCCCGCCCCCATGTCTTACATCAGGTGTGGGGACTAGCCACACCCCCACATCTGACATCAGATGTGGGGTGTGTGGTCTGGCTCCCAAACAGAGCCGCATGGCTCCGATCGGGAGTTGGAGTCCAGCCGGTGCTGCGTTTGCAGTGCCGGCCCTTTAAACTCCCATAAGGGTCGCACAGCCCCTTTGGGAGCTGGACTGGGGCTGGCGCTGCGTTTGCAGCCCAGCGGAAGCAGCTCTTCCCTGCCTTAAAAGCAGGGAAGAGCTGCTCCTGGCTGTGCTGTAAACTCAGCGGCCATTTAACTCCCGAATGGAGGCCACTCGGGAGCTAAACCAGCACCCCCATGTCTGACATCAGACACAGGGGGATGTTGGGGCCATGAGGTGTGGCCCCTGATTGGGCGCAGCCTGGTTTCTTTGAACCCATTTGCTCAATGGTGGCTCCACCCCTGCAAACCGGTTCATGATTCCACATAACTATTTGGTGGTTTGAGGGTGGCCCGTGTGTGTGTGTGTGTGTGTGTGTGTGTGTGTGTGTGTGTGACATCTTTAAAAGCAAGCAAGCAGATTCCTGCTGCTTCAGTGCTTTCCTCAACTGTGCTGCGACGCCAGCATGCAGCTGAACTCCATGCATTCAGAGTAGGACTGTTTATAATATGTTAATAGTTAAGTAATAAAACTTAGTAACTTTGTTCAATGAACTTAACAAGCCTCAGTTTCCACTCCACTACAATTTATTTATCTGCATTGTATTCTCCAAGGATTTTTTTTTTAAAACCATCCACCTTCTTGTACTTATGGAATATAGCACAAATTCCAACAACAGGCTTGTATGGTATCCACTATTGCAAGAATAATTAGAAAGGTTACAAACCAAGAATCACCTTATAACTGGTTAGTGGTATTTATGTTCTGGTCGTTATTTTAATTGCTGCTTTTAACTACATTATTTTATTTTGTCACATGGAATGCTATTGGGACAAAAGGCAACATAAACCTAAGCCCCAGAACTAGCTAGTTCTTATTGAGTGGGGGGAGTGACTTTATGCTGTCCAAATGTGATGGAGCAATAATTGCTTATTGGCCTTTTAAGAAATGATCAAATGAAATGACAAAGTACACAATAAAACTGGCTAATGGATGATATTCTCCTCTCCCAGTTGAAGTGCAATCCCTTCCTTTGAAGCTTTGAAACAAGACACGAAGCTGGCAGTTTGCATCTTTAGCATTAAATCAATGATATACACACAGAGGTGTAACCCGAGGTAGCCCTCACTCCTTCCCTCATCATTGCTTTTAATAACTATTAGTTGGAGACTGAACTTTTAGGGCATGCATTTCAGAAGGGTTCTGTCTTGCTTGTCTTTTTCTGGCCTCTCTTCCCCCTTGACATTTGCCTCTTCCTGTTTATTTCTCTTCTGTTATTGCAAATAGCCAGCTCACAATTCCCCCTTCCCACACACATGCACACACACTCCCCCTGCCATTACGAAGCAGCTACAGTTCTTTCAGTGCTAACCCTAGCAACAGTGAATGAGCCACGCCACTCTCCTCACCCACCAATCTCCACTCTCTTTACTATCAAAAGATATTTCTAAACAAGTACTTTGAAAACACCTGTTGCTGCTGCTCAGTCAAGGATGAATGTATATATATTTAAAAAGCCATCCCTTAAGGGAATATTCCTTGAATTTTCTAAATCACTTTGTAAAAGTTTACTCTACTTCTCTAATCCCCTAAGTAGCCCCCTTTTTGGCAGGCAAACACACAGAACCCTTACACACAGCTACCACTGTATGCATAATGATCTGTGGACTCAGACATTAATCCAACACTGACATTAGAAGAGAACTAGAACAGGGCATTTCAAATCTCCTCCATAAAGTCAACCAGTGCTCCCCCCTTCAGGGGGGCTCCCCCACTGTTTGAGAAAAATGCTTTAAAGATACATTGTGGTTGCAGATTATTTTCACTGAAATGAGTATGTGCAATTTCCAAGCATGCCCAGTTGAAGCAAGTGGAGAGCAGGGTGTATGTACTGAGAGATGGATGCCACCCCTACAAAAAAGGAAATAAGCTGTGAAGCAATGAGGTGACTCCTAGCCGGTGAGAACATATACAAGAGGAAAGTCCTTAGCAGACACTGGAGCAGCTTTCTGGACAAGAAATAATCCAATACAGTTCGTTGCCAGCCCACCACACAGGTGATAGGAAAGGGAACAATACTGGGAATACAGACAGGTCACCAACCTAGCAGGAAACCAGAAATCAGCAAACACAGCAATGGAAGCTTACCTTGGTGGGTGGTAAGGGGACAAGCACAAAGATCTGAGAAATGTACTATTGATCCAAGCTCCAGGACCTTAGGAAATAATCTAAATTCAATATGGCTCACCAATCAATTGATCGTAGGACACCACAAGAGCCTGTACAATCTTCCAAATTCTATGCTGGCTCCTCTGAACTACAGAGATATTAACAGAGGGACAGCTCTTTCTGGACTTTAGACTCTAGAGTCAAGGCAACACTTTACTAAGATCTCTTGCCGAACAGTGAAGCCACCACTTCCACCTCTGCCCCCTGGAAAATCCCTCTGCCACGTTTGGTACACTGCAGCTTGAGGCACTCCAGCCTCTTCAATTATTTGCTATTGTTAATTACTTGCTGTAGCACACTACTAGCTTTTTTCAACCAAACCCTTCAACAGCAGTGAGCTCAATGTATGATGGGCCTGAGATTATGCCTCTGCAGGGGCAATATATATATCACATTTGGCAACCCAACACTCCAAATTCTGCAGCAAGAATCATGGAAAAAATAAAGCAAATAAAGCAGTTTCATGTATAAAATTGGATTTGTTGTACAGTATTTGATTTTTTTTAAACACACTATAGATGTTCAACTTGTAATAGGGAAAAGCTGGGGCAAAAGCAAGAAGTAGGCAACTCTTATTCACATGGCTGATTAAAGGACCAAATTAGATGTTACTTTTAACAGATGGGTTTAAAGTTGACAGGAAAACGGTACTTTTAAAGTCCCCAAACATCCACAAGGGAATCTCAGTTCAACACAGAAGTGTTGTGTGCCATGAGAAGCAAGTTCAATACTTTCTTGAATATTTCTGTGCCCACAGCCCCATCTGAAATGGCGATCTGCACTTATCACCACTTTGGGTACATTGCCATTTTGGGAAGGTGGTTTTTGGTGGACAAGCACCCCTGCCCCCCTCCTGTGGGGTGCACCGCACTCCTGCACTGAATGGGGGGCTTGGAAGAACTATTTTTGGTTCATTTTCTGATTTAAAGCTGTCAAAGATAGCTTTAAAGTAAGCTTGTTTGGCCACAAGACAGAAGAGAATACCCACTCAACAATGTAAAGCAAATACATTTGACTTGGCTTTCCATCACACTTAAAATAATGCTGCAGAGGATTTATAAGCTCTTCCTAATAGCTAAGAGATGGATGCAACATTTTAATCACCCTATTTAAATACTTGGGAGGCACCAAGCTACGACGAGGTAGAAGATGCCATATTTAAAAGATAGTAATATATTCCAAGTAACATGAGCAAAGACATGTCTTTGGCTCTCAACACTTGATCGTTGCCAGATTAGGGCACAGAATTTTAATTAAATCCTACTAGGAAACTGAAACGAGCAGCAAAGAATGACTCAGAATGGTAATTACTAGTTGGTGGCGTCATGAAGGTTCAATTTTAGAAGCCATGCAGGTGTTACTCTTTTACCAATGACTCCAAAAATTATAATCAGACAGTCCCTCTAGGTAATTTCACATGGAAAGCTATAAAACTTTGAAATGCATTTCTAAGGTCTCTCTAAAGAGTCATGAAGATGAGGCTATGCTTTAATGCTACCAAGCTAATTGGCTGTCAGTGTTCAAATGCAATCCCCTTCTACTGAAAGGTCTGGTTTCACTTGTGTGTCATGCAGTGACAGATTGCCAAGGATCTGGCAAAGCCCTGTTTTTCTCTGACAGAGGGAGAGATATTTCATGTCCCTTTCCAGCTACAAGATCATACTGAAACCCACAGATGTACCATTTTTAGCACAGGGCACTAAAGCAAAGTCTAGAGCAAAGTATAGCCAGAGGATTTTTCTCTCTTTCCAATATATGCTTATGGATGACAATTATAATCAGCAACAGTAATTAGGTGCAGAATTCCGGGAGCAGAAGTGATTCCATATGGGACTACATGGCATACCACTGGGATAGGATTGTCTAAGGAGTAAATTACATAAGCCACCATCCCTTATTTCTTCCAGTACAAGCAACAGTAACTTAATACAGCTCAGAAGAGCACAGATGCTGGATATGGGCACTAGGAAACAGGTACCCAGTCTGGATATTTATGCAAGAAAGCAATTCTGAAGCTTTACTTTCAGAACATGGATATAAAACGTATTTGCTTGCCTCTTCCCTACTACACCTAAACAAAATTGATATACCAAAAAGGTTTCCTATCTAACAGTTTATACCATCTATCACTTGATTGAATAATATACGGTATATAACTTTCAGACATATTAAAAATGTATTCTAACATTTAATCATTTGCAACAGCAATTTCAAAGCACTGGAAATTTCCTCTAAGAGGAAACTAGTTCATTCAGTTACTCATGAAATAGCTAGATGATGGAACACTGTAGATTTTGCTGGGAGAAATTGTCTTGGAAGGAAAAAGAAAAGCCACTTAATCCTGGCAGCCATGGTCAGCAGTTTCCCTAGCGCATAGGTTACAGACCCAACTTGACACTAAGCAGGCCTCTTAAACTTCCCCATTTTACAGATGAAATTTTTTACCAGTGAGGCACAGCAATTCACCCACCTCATTTCTAAATAGGTATAGTTGGACTCGGTTCTTGGTATGTACCAAATTCGTATCCATTACCAGGAAATATAAACTATCTGGCAGATTAATTTGTAGGGCAATGTAAAATAGACCAAGTAGAGAGCCAATCTCCAAAATATTTATTCTCCAGCATTCCTCTATGTGGAACTATGCATTCCTCTATGTGGAACCCCTGCTAACTGGGCAAAGAGGCACCTTTTACCATGGTGATTCTCTTTATTTAGCAGGGGGAGAGTAACTGGCCCTGTGCACCCCCAACACAGTACTTCCAGTGACTGTTGCTGGCGTGTGTCTTATGTTTCTTTTGGAATGTGAGCCCTTTGGGGACAGGGAGCCATCTTATTGTTTGTTGTTTCTCTTTGTAAACCGCCCTGACCCATTTTTGGAAGGGCAGAATAGAAATCGAATTAATAATAATAATAAAATAATGTGGTCACTAAGATTGATGACGGCACTTAATCAATCAATCAATCAATCAATCAATCATTAGCATTCCTCCACAGAGCTCAGGGCTAGGTATGTGCAGAACATTTCAAACTTGGAACAGCCTGCCTTGAAATGGGCCACTGAGAGTGTTCAGAGCCAACATGGAACACCTTTCAAATGAAGGGCTTGATCCATTGGAACAACCGGTTTGAAGAGTTTTCTGATGGAATGCAAATGCCTGGACCATTCCATCGGAACAGTTGGCTGAGCCGGTTGTTCTGACAGAACGAGCTCTTCATTTAAAGCAGTGTTTCCTCTAACAGGGATTCACAGATGTTGCTGACTACAATTCCCAGCATCCTGAGCTGCAATAGCCTTTGATTGGGGACTGTGTTCTCTCTAATTTTTTTTCCCATCTGTGTGCGGAATTGGTAGTTATGCGGAGAACTTGTGTTTTGGGCGGTATAAAAATGTGTTAAATAAAATAAATAAATAATGAGTTTTGTTCTGGGCGGCAGTATCAAGGCAGTGTGTGCACATGTGCACTCAGAGTGGGGCCTTCCTGATTCAACCTGAGCGGGATATAAAATTTACTGAGCAGACATCAAAAAACTTGTGAGCTCGCATACATCTTAGAAGGAACACTGCTTAGGGAACACTGATTTGAAAGGTGTTCTGCACATCTCTACTCAGGACAATGTACATAAGGTTTTTCCTGTTTTATCCTCACAACCACCCTGGGACATAAGTTAGGTTGAGAGTGGTTCAGAGTCATATAACGCTTTTCATGACTAAGCGGGGATTTCTTAGGTTGAAATCCAACACTTTAGTAGTATGATAACTACTAAATCATACTGGAATGTGGCAGACACTGTATACCCTTTTTGCCTGCTGACTAATCAACTGTACCAAGCTTTGCTTTCATATAACAAAACGCAACCTATTTTCACTTTTCAAACATTGGCAGTTATGCACTAATCGTACTGAATTCACTATTCTCTCAATATCACGCAACCATTACATGGAAAAAGAATATATTTATGCAAGTACAGTACTTTAATTCCTGCACCCAAATCAGCAAGCATCTGCAATGTATGTAATAAATTCCAGTGAAAACAGGATATCATACTGAAATTTTCACTATGTTTAAATTCCATGAATTACACACCAAGGAGTTAAACAAAACCAAGTATTTTAAAATGAACCATTTCCCAGAAAGTGTTGGATTCTGCTTTCTCCCCATTTTGGGGTTTCTCCCTGCAAAGATTTAAACAGCATTCTTAGATACCCAAGGCAAGTACCAACAAAATCCTGTGCAAGTATTCCACCAGCTGAACATGTCTATGTTGGGCGTGCCAAGGAATTCCTCATAATGTGTGCAATGACTAATGACTGAACACCCTAGTGTCATGTTCACCGGATGCTGCTGTAAGCCTTTTAATACATGCCTACATTAAGGAAGCACAGTAGTTAAATCTTGAGTAATAATAAGAAAAGGTATTGATCTTTGAAGGAACTGCAGTCGAACCAGAATGCAGCATGGCATAGCTCAATCCCCTTTATCTTCCTGTCACAGAGTTCTGTTTGCTTGCTTACTGAAGCTCTCTAATGCAATTTGCCCCCATTACAATTCAATATAGCCAGAGTTTGACACAAACAGGGTGGAGGAACTCCATACTATCAAGACCATTCCTGCATATGGAATCACTAAATTCCAGTTGCTAAAGTCAATGTCTCTCTTAATGTACAAGAAATAAAATTACAGCTGAACTTGGTTATTCCAACCCCTCAGTACAGATCTTCAATAATGGCCTACAAGTGCACAGAGGCGTACTTTACCACAGACTTTGGGGATCTGGTCTGTGGCCTACTGTGTCTAGGGGGGGCTCCAAATGTCCAGGGGGGCTCCCCAGAGCCCTGCCACTTTCCCGTGCAAGTTAAATCTTTTTTTTTTTAAAGCAATTTCAGCTGCCACTGTGTGGCAAGGATGACAACATATACAGGGGGTGGGGAAGGCATTTGAGCGGAGACCAAGGCAGGCAAGACAGTAGCGGCAAGAGCTCTTTCCCTAAGACCGCCCACCACCCAAATGACAGGTTGGGGCATTTTGGGCTCTCTGAATACACACATGTGCAAAGCTATTGCATGCATCATAAACCTATTGCATACAGATCCTGAAACTAGCCCTGCATAATAGCTACCCTAGATTACCCTATTTAATGTTTACTATACAGACCATCCACTTCCCTAGCGTAGCTATCAAATACTCCTGGTGCATTTTTAAATATGGAATGAGAAACTCCTGGATCTGCCCATTTTTAAAGAGCAAATTCAGTCTGATCCAATGAAGTGTGTCTTGTTGACATAACCTCAGAGCTCATAAGCCCTTTAGAAGCTAGGATTAGGCTGCTGTACTGCATTTCATGTATGCTTGTATGCATCCTTTAGACACCATTGTTTCATACAGCCAAAAGTCTTGCAATGATATTTCAAAGAGGGCAATGCTTATGATTAATCATTTCACATCAACACTTCTGATATCAGAATTATGAAAGAAAGGACAGGAATGGAGCAGAAAGCTGAATAGGGAAGCCACAACTGAAATGCCAAACCCATCCTTCATAAAGAAGGAAAATGCAGTGGCTGACATCCAAACTAACCCTCCTCTGCTGCACCAGGGTTTTCCATCATGCAAGGGGGTGGGGGTAATCAGGGGTGCAGTTTTGAAAGGAAAAAGCAGCTGTAGAAGGAAGGATGAGCTTGTTGAAAGTCATACCACTCCAAGCACACACAAACACACCCTGGGGTGTCAACTCAGGATTAGTCTGAACGTCATCAAGTATTACCATAAAATTATCTTCAATTCTATAGATCAATTCTATAGTTGGTACAATTTAGATTAACTGTCCCAGTAAAACCAGGCAGTAGGAACAGCTTAGGCACCGGAAAGAGGAAGTATTTTTAAAGGTTTAAAATAAAACAAGCCTTTAAATGACGTCACTGGTAAAGAGGCAATACAGTTAAATTGACGATGTCACTGCACTGAGGCAACAGGACTGGAATTACGGGTCAAACTCATTTCATACAGCATGTTTATGGATATCAGTCCACCCATTTTCTGTGTCTTTTTTGAGCCTTGCTAAATATAGCTCTGAAACACGGTCAGTATTTCCTACAGATCTTATATAAATCTGTACATTCAGGGGGAAAGTCAATACTGTGGGAAGCTAATAGGATTTTATTTATAACAAGCAAAGCTGTTTAACCTTACAATTTACTGCAATAATTTAAACGCCATCAACAAAGTGTTTACTGATCCAATTATAGTACCATATTTTGAATAATCTTCAAGAAGTCAAGCAAATGTAATCACACTCAGGGGGCTGTTCATTCTTCCATCTGTAACAAAATTAGTTTAGAAGAATTGGTCCCAGCATTACACAAATAAATAGGATTTTTCTTCAAGTGGGAGGGAATTTGGAGAGTTCATCTGTGTCAAGAGCCTGTGAAGTTAGAGCCTTCCATCATTTATATAACAGTCATTTCACTGGAAGGGGGGTTTATTAGTAGCTCAGAAATATTGGCAAAACTGAAAGTCTTTTTCTCTTTTTATACCCTACTTACTATGCAACATCTCTTCTACTCAGTATTCTCTATTAAAGCAACAGCAAAACTCCATATGAAAAAAAAAAAAGCATACCCGTAATTTTCTTTTTCTGATTAATGGAGACATGATGAGACAACACAGACGTGCTTTGATTACGCCATCAATGAAAGAGCTACCTGTCTGTCACACTAAGCAATCTTCTGTATAAATACAGAAAGATTAGTCTGAAATGTACAACATTTGACAGGCTGGTGAAAATCACTGCTGCTAAGCTCATTCTCTTGAAGAACAGTTTATACGTTGCTTCTTCTTGCCCCCACCCCCTTTATGCTTTCCACATTATTCACATAGCACTTGCACTTGGAAAAAAATCTACAATTTAATTCATTATTTTTCATTATGACCTGATTAGAAATTTTATACTATTTGCTATTTATTGTTTGAAACCAGTTCTGCCTTCAATGTGAATGCGTCAGTGTCATATGAATAAATGAAGCTGCCTTATGCCAAGTCAGGTGATTGGTTCTTCTAGCCCAATACTGCCTACTAGGGATGTGCAAAACATTTCTATCTCAAAACGTTTCAAGCTAAAAATGGGCCACTGCAAGTTTTCCAAGCTTAAAACAGAATGCTCTTAAAATAAAGGGTGTGTTTCAAGCTCAAAACAAAAGTGATCCTGTTTTGAGTCAAAATCTTTAGAGCGTTTTGAGCACCATTTTGGAAGCCTGTTTTTCTGGTGAGAGCTAGTCTACCAATTGGGCTCGGTGGTTAGACCAGGCCTCGGCTCCTGCCTGCACAGGCAGTAGGGATGTCCACAAAACTGATTTTGCATTTCGTTTCAGGTTTGAAATGAAATACAAAATGCTCAAAACATTTAATCAAAACAGCTGTTTTGATGTAACAAATTCAAAACACTTTGAGCACCATTTTGGAGGTCTGTTTTTACAGGGAGAGCTGGTCTACCGATTGGGGTAGGTGGGTAGACCAGCTCTGCTCCAGACTTAGTGTGTCAGCCCACCCTGGACAATTGGTCTACCTGCTGTGTGAGGTGGGTAGAACAGGCCTCTGTTCCAGACTTAGTACATCAGCCCACCTCAGAGGACTGGTCTACCCACCACACGAGGCGGGCCAATGGGCTAAGTCCATAGCAGAAGCCTGGTCTACCCACCTACCCCAAATTGGTAGGCCAGCTCTCCCTAGAAAAAAAGACTTCCAAAATGGCGCTCAAAACATTGTGTGTTTTTTCATCGAAACAGCTGGCTTGGCCGCTGTTTTGATGCAACATTTTGAGCATTTTGTGTTTTGTTTCAAGCTCGAAATGAAATGCAAAATCAATTTCATGCACATCCCCACTGTCTACTCAGACTAGCAGCACGTTTCAGATAGAGATTTTTCTTAGTCCTGCAATAAGAGATATTGGGGAGATGATGGGGTTATAACTTAGGAGTATCTGCATGGAAACTATGTGCTCTGCCATCAAGATATCCTTCCTTATATCCTACACATTTTCATGCTAAAATCTTGTATTATTTAATGTATTATTTATACCTTCTCTCAAAAATGGCACTTCACACTGCACTAAGTATTCGACCATTCAGCATTCTAGAGCAAAGCCACCCCATCACTCAATAATTAGGGAGACAACCAAAATGTTTAGGGGTATTTAGCTAACTGTGTAGCTTACTGATCTAGGAACATACAACAAATCTGTACAAAAAGTACAGAAAACGAAAGATAGATAATGAATGGTACGCATATGTAGGCAGTAGGGTTCTGCTGTAATTCCTGATCTCTGTTCTGCTACAGACACCTTGCAAAAGCGTAGCAGAACTTCTGATTCACAAAAGATCAGATAGCTCATACAACATTTTTAGTTTCAAGCCAGAGCCATGAGGTGCAGGAGTTAACACAAACAATTTAAAAAGACCCATAAAATAGGCATTGACTTCATGGGCTTCCATACCTCTGAAGCCAAGGACATATTTGGCAAACTCTTATGGCTCACCCATGTATAGCATATAGATCTTCCTAGTCAAGCCTGTGATATTCTGAGCAGAGCCACAGAGAAGGTGGTAAACAATATATTCAAGGCACTTCACAGACCGAAGGCTCTCTTTGGCTCATCCCAGCCAGCCAAGACATAATACCTCAAGAGCATTCCCCAGCAAGACAGCGGTGTCAGTTTTATGTATAATCATCTTTCTAAAGGCTGCAATAAAAGCCTTTTAATGGTCAGCTATAAACCTTGAGCCAATGGGAGGAAAGCAACATTAATGGAGCAGAGCAGTGGCACTAAATATAAGAGCATATTGTTTGGAGAATAACTACTTTCATTACCAGCCTGTCACACTGGAATTACCATTGTGGAGTTCACCAGTTTTCTTTTCTACTCTGTTCTTAGGTAAATAGTCTTCGAGTTTGAAGACATATCTAGACTATATCCTAATCTTTATTCTAGTTCCAGGCTATATGTGACTTAAGTTTGATGACACTTACTGGGGCCTTGCTCACAGCTGAATAAAACTGCATACTTAGCAGACATGCAGAAAAATAAGCACTAGGGTCAAAATCTGGTCTACAAAAAGATAAGAGTTACAGCACAATGTATTGACAATTGATAGTCAGCTCACCATTGCAACTAATTTTTTCATCCTGGTACCTAAGCCATCTAAATGGGGCTGGCACAGGAGTCCAGGAGATTTTAGTGATCCTTACCACCACTAAGAACCTCAGATTCTGCAAAGATCCCCACCTCCAATGCCAGATAGGATGCAAGAAAGAGAAAGGAGGTGGAGGGATCTGTGCAAAGGTTTTTGTTCTTTGGGGCATGGCAGTTCACATTTGGGGGGGAAGCACTTCTCTACACCTCCAGTATAGGGACTAATAATAATATTGAAGGGGAGTTTTGCCAGGCATCCCCTCATACCCTTTGCTCAGCCAGGGATAGGCAAAGCTCACTGTTAAGGGAGGAGCCAACTAACCAGAACACCTTGGCCCTCTCTCACTTCACCTCTGAAGAATGGAGATCATGATCCACTCTCTCCTCAAACTCCCTTTGAAATGAGAAGCAGTACAAGAAGAGCCTTGGTGGTCTCCGATGAAGGTACAGGGAGATGGAAGGAAAGGTGGATTTTGAGAGACTGGATTGCTAACTCTGACTGAAACACTTCCTGGATATCTCCCTCCCAATATCCTCCCTCTGCCAAATATCAAGCCATTAACATCTCTACGATTGCTTTTAATCTTTCCAAGAGACTCCAGGCCAATATCTGGAAGATTAGCAACCATACTTCTAGTTAACCCTGCCTCTGATATGGGCAAACAGTAGCCATTGTGCTGTGTTTTTCAATGTTCGGATTATTGAAGCATTACCTTTACCGCTCTGCCTTTTCTGCTGACCTCACCAGCTACTGTGCTTAAAAGGCTATGCAGAGGCAGAATCTGACTGAACCTGGAAGAGGAACATGTAGATTTTATAAATGCCATTCCGCAACTTTCCCCCTATAATTTGAGCACTTGTTTAGCTGCAAGAACTGAATGCACTGGTGGTTTAGTTTCTTCCCCCTCTAATCTTTGTGTTTCTTTTTAGACGGTGAGCCCTTTGGGGACAGGGATCCATCTTATTTATTATTATTTCTCTGTGTAAACCACCCTGAGCCATATTTGGAAGGACGGTATAGAAATCGAATAAATGAATGAATGAATGAATAAAGAAAAAGCAGAGTCCTACCAAATCAGACCAAAGGTAGTTCCATGTCGAAATTTGTGAACAGCTATCCAGATGCCTCTAAGAAACCCATGAACAGGGGCATGGAGACAATGACCCTTATCTGATACTGCTCACCCTATCCAGCTGGAATTTGTCTGGGAAATGGGTCTGTCTCTTAAAATGCTCACTTTGGTTCCTAGGCACAAAGAAAATTTGTCAGGGCCTGAATTAATGTTATAACACAACCAACACATTGTGCTGAGCATGCTCAACCTAAAATGAACTTGGAGAGTCCCCACAACCACTCTTGAAAGCAGGAACATCACTGTTGACACAGCAGAATCCTTTTTACCTAGCCCCAGTATAACTCTTCTCATCTAGTCACAGGCCAAGGCCAATTACTGGATCCAGTCTGACCGGTCACTTTCTGAGTGCATCTTCCACCCTCTGTTTAGTGCAAAGAGAAACCACTCTCATAGCGGAATGGGCCAGGAGACATCCAGTACACCAGAAAAGCAGTAATGTTTTTGTTTTGTTTTTACATTTATATCCCGCTCTTCCTTTGAGGAACTCAGAGCGATGTACATGGTTATTTTTATCCTCACAACATCCCTGTGAGGTAGGTTAGGCTGAGAGATGCATGACTGGCCCAGAGTCACCCAGTGAGTTTCATGGTTGAATGGGGATTTGAACTTGGGTCTTACCGGTCCTAATCCAACACTCTAGCCACTATGCTATGCTGGCTCCACTTAAGAAACCTAAGGAAGCCACACATGTCTGTGAAAAACTAAAGTTCTTAGAACTATTATCTTCCTTCTGAAACCAACATATTTTACAAGAAATAGAATTTGAGGGGAAAAAATATTGTTCTTCTGTCATTTGTCTTACAGTGCAATAACTTCAGTCCAGTGGTCTTTCAATGCTGTGCTTATGAACCAGTATAGATACCGTATTTTACGGAGTATAAGACGCACTTTTTTCCTTGAAAAATATCCCCCGAAATTCAGGTGCATCTTATACTCCAATTCAAAATGGTGGCCGGGGAGAAGTTGAAAGTTTAGGGCTTGTCGGGAAAGAGAGGGGGAGGAGGAGGAAGAGGAGGAGGAAGGGTTCGGAAGGATTGGGGTGGGGGTTCCATTAAGGGTGGGGGAGGGTTTACTTACCCCTCCCGCGCTTTCCCCACTCTGGCACCATATTTCCTTTACAAATCAGGCAGCAGGATACCTCCCTGACGCCCCTTTCCCTGCTGGCTCCTTGTTCTGTTCAAATCGGGCGGCAGGATACTTCCCTGCCGCCCCCTTCCCCGCTGGGCTCCTTTTAGAAATCGGGCGGCAGGATACCTCCCTGCCGCCCCTTTCCCTGCTTGGCTGCAGAAGCCTTTTGCAGTCAAGCAGGGAAAGGGGCAGCAGGGAGGTATCCTGCCGCCCGATTTCTAAAAGGAGCCCAGCGGGGAAGGGGGCAGCAGGGAGGTCCCTGCCACCGCCTTTTCCAATGGGCTCCTTTCCAAAATCGGGCGGCAGGATACCTCCCTGCCGCCCCTTTCCCTGCTTGGCTGCAAAAGGCTTCTTAAAGCCTTTTGCAGCCAAGCCTGGAAAGGGGCGGCATGAGCCCACGCAGGCGAGCACCAGCCCGCAGGAGCCGCCAGAGGCACAAGTTGAAGGAGGTCCCGGGCGGGTCCCGCCGGCAGCCACGATGAGCAACAACTAGCAGCAGCCGCCACCGCCGCGGGATACCAACGTGGGCTCGCTGCTGCTGGCAGGAGGGAAAGGACAGAGCGGGGCTCGGTGGGAGGGCTTGGAGGGGAGATGGAGGCGAGAGGAGAAGCAAAGCTCAAAAACTCAAAAAATGGATGAAAATTTATGGTGCGTCTTATAGTCTGTAGCGTCTTATAGTCCGTAAAATAAGGTAACTTAAGCACTGAAGAACTAGACAAGCTACCGATTCTGTAACGATACCACATTTGTCAATAGTTGGTATCCGTTTCTGAATTTCACTTCTGAAAGGGAAAAAAGAGCTTCAACTTGCTGTTATAAGCCTCAAAAAAAAAGTTGCACATCCAGGTGCCTCAGGATTATCAAAAGTGAGACATTGATCATCATCAAAGGATAGCTTAAGTGAACTGACATCCCTTACAGGCCTAGCTCCACAACATGAGTTTTGGATTAAATGATTGAGCTGTCAAGGGACAAGCAAGAACAGCACCAAATTGTTCCTTAATTGATGAAAAAATATATTGTGAAAAATAAAAATGAAAATAGAATTGTCAATAGCTAGACATACATTGTAATGAAAAATCTCCCCCTTTACTATTTTTCCTTTAAGCTCTTCTTTCTGGCTACCCTGTTAAGAGGCTGGCAAACTTTCATGGAGGAGCATGGCAGTCACTGAGGAGACATTTCTTGCACAACAATTCATATGCTTGACAGGTGACAAGATTGCAGGATATGGAGCAGCTTTGACAGGAGACTCAACTCTTCCTGCTGGGTGGTTGATGACTATATTGTGAATAAATGGCCGGTTTATGAAATCCTCTCTTTAGCGTATGCCTGCTAATCTCTGCAGCAGGCAAGTTTGTTTGTATTGATAGCAGTCTATGGTTTTTTTTCCTTCCAGTTGTTAAAAGCACCCCATAAAACCAGGATGGCTTGAAAGCCACTATAATATTGCTTTGGGAAAGCATTGGCACACAGAAATGTTAACATCCATGCCCGGAAATAGGTTCAACCTATTGCTGAATACATATGCAAAGCTTGATACTACTGAGAAGATTTTCAACAAATTCAAACAACAAAGGAGGCTTGGTGAAAGGTCGGGAGAGAGCAATTATTTAATTAAATACACATGGCCATTCTGTAACTGCCATCACAAAACATGTTGATGTCAGAACAAAAGTCAATAGAGTGCTGTGGATTACTGTCACCGTGGTTGGCAGAAGAAAGCTAGTTATGAATTATACTCTAGAAGGATGTAAGAATGTTCTTGCTGAAGCTGAGAAGATCATGGTGTGGTAGTGCATGTATGATAGAAAGTTTGATTTTATTTTTTTAACATTTTATTATTATTATTATTTTACATGTATATCCCGCTCTTCCTCCAAGAAGCCCAGAGCGGTGTACTACATACTTGAGTTTCTCTTTCACAACAACCCTGTGAAGTAGGTTAGGCTGAGAGAGAAGTGACTGGCCCAGAGTCACCCAGCTAGTTTCATGGCTGAATGGGGATTTGGACTCGGGTCTTCCCGGTCCTAGTCCAGCACTCTAACCACTACACCATGCTGGCAAATACACGCTGGATTCAATTTGATAGAACATTTACTTTGTATTCTTACCTGCCCTCACCCCCCATGTCCCCTGCTAACTGAGCAAAGAGGCACCTTTTTAAAGTGGTGATTCTCTTTATTTAGCAGGGGGAGAGCAACTGGCACTATCCATCCCCAGCACAGCATCCCTCCAGGGGCTGTTGCTGTGTCTATCTTATATTTCTTTTTTAGATTGTGAGCCCTTTGGTGACAGGGAGGCATTTTATTTGTTTGTTTGTTTATATCTATGTAAACTGCTTTGGGAACTTTGTTGAAAAATATTATATAAATATGTGGCGTATTTGTATGTTCAGTTCCTGGCATCTCCAGGTAGGACTGGGAAAGATGCTTGCCTGAAATCTTGGAGAAGCCACTGCTGGTCAGCATCAACAATACCAAACTAGATGGACCAATCTGGCATAAAGCAGCTTCCTATACTCCAGTTCTGGAATCCCACTCAAGTCTCACAGGTTGTCTTCTGCTGCTTTGTCAGTCTTCTTCCCATTTTCTCGCTAGTTCACTGAAGACAGTACACTCAAACAGTGAGCCACCAAGTTCAGCTTGGCACGACCTTCAAGTAGGTGCCCTAGGTGACTGACTGATCAGCATTCTCACTGCTGACTCTACATGCACACCATCTTTGTCCAAGAAATCCAGCTGGTCAGTAGGCAGCTAAGAAGCCCTTCACTTCAACAACTTCAAGTATATTAATCAGAGTGCCAACTGTTCTGGCCTTTTGTCTGTGCTTCCTTATCTATCTAATGCATGAAGTAATGTTTAGTGTTCAAATATTCACAGAGGTCACCATTACTATCACTATTATGGATACTCCTGTTTGAGTGCCACCATTTCTTTGCAATTCATTTACAGTTTTTGCACAGCATGATATTAATCAACTTCTCCAAATTAAAGATGACAAAAGCAAGCCCCAAGGATTACTTTTGATCATATTTTATTGTCCCAACAGTCTGGTTTGACACTCTCAAACTCTGACTTCAGCTTATTAGTTCCATTCTGCTCCATACAGCACATCACTTTTATCATCCAGACAGACTGTGTAGAAGTAAGAATGCACAAATAATCTGGCATGGCTCATCTACTGTGAATGTCATAAACAGAGTGAGGAACAAGAAATCAATTCTCTGAAATGCCAGTAGAATAGCTGGAATCTGAAACAGGCTGCAGCTAAACTTAAAAGTGCTGTACATAGATTATTACTCAGCTGCTGTTAGGCCAAATAGGCAGTGCTGAAGCAGTGCCATTTCTAATGCAATAGTGGATAGGACAAGGTTACTCAACTGTGAGGAAAGCTTTCCTGGAGAAGGATGAGTAGTTGCAAGGGAAGCAGAGGATCCTGGTCACCCTCCTCTCTTCATCCCAACACTATGTCTCACCACTGAACACACCTGAGCAAAGCAAGATTCTGGCTGCTCATAAAAACAAAATTCCATGTTGCTGATTTTGAGAAATCCTATCAGGCATTGCTATTTATAAAATATGTCTCTTTGAAAACTTAATGGTTACACTCTCAGCTGTCTTTTACTAGCAAGACATTTGTTCAGAAAATCTCAAATAAACAAGCTACATTAATGTCTGAAGCTGAATATAGCCGATTTCCACGTGAAGTGAACCACTGTACAATTACAGCTGTACAAGGTTTTGTGTTTATGGATAGAACATACAACTCTTGCACTGAAGTTACCAAACACAAGTATTGATTATTAAATATAATTTTTACACATTAAATTCATCACAAGCAGAACCAGTGGCACCTGCAATACTGCATTGTTTTCTATGCAAGTGGTACAAATTTTTACAAAATTGATTGCCCATAGTATTAGACATCATGTGGGTCATGCCATCTGATTGTCACTAAAAAACATCCAGAACCAGGTACATGCAGAACTAGACACCAAGCAGTCCTCTATAAAGGTGATATCAGATTTACACTATACTCTTCACTATAAAAGAGAAGAATCACCTGACTATTATCTCATTCCCCCTTTCAGGAGATTCAGAAGTCCTGAAATTTGATGATACAGTACATGGTTTTACCCATCTCCTTAGCACTCCCAATCTTGTTTGGGTAAACAGAGATTTCGTTGTGGCAACTTGCTGAATTTGCACACTGTGTTATAAAGTGGACAGAAGAAACAGAAAAAGGCTCTTGAATGAAACATTACTGGCATGTTTGTTCACACTAAAATTAAGCAAGCATTGAACTCTGTTTATACACAGTGCCTGAAAATAGAATCATTTAAAAGAAATAAAGGAAATTAAGTTTTGGGAACAACTGAAAATCTGTAGGGGGACGGGTTATCACATATAACAGGCAGGCCTTACAAAACACTGTAAGCCCATACATACATGCATGCATACATACATACCCTATTTTAGTTCTTCACCAATGGGCCCAATGCTACTGGCAAATATTTTGGTTATTTTATTCTGGTTATTCTTTTTCTGCACCATTCCAAGTAGCTTGGGGTACCACATATGAGGTTATTTTATACTCTCGGGACATTAACCCGGTTGTCCAGGACCAAAGCAATATCTTCTAGAATTGTCCTGCAGGCTGTCCTTTGAGCTATATTCTTGCACTTTACAAGGATTTAATATTCTGAAGAACAATGGAGGACCATTAATTAGATAGTTTTATAGATGCAAGATTGTTCATTCAAATGTAGCCCTCGCTCATGATAATTAGAAGATACGCCTAGATTTAGCCTGCAATCATGAACCCACTTACAACCTCTTCAAGTATAAAGGAATTAGTGCTACTTCTAGTGAACCACTCTACATACTCTGGTCACACAATTTCAAATTGCAATTCTCTTACCACTCCCACAAATTCTAAGGTAGGAGGGAAATGCTTCAATTTTAGTCTGCTATACATTGTGCTGTAGCTCATGTAGATGGAGAAAAAAACCACCCAGTTTCAATTCAATTTAGTCCCCAATATAGACAACAGCTTTATCCGCATCAGATTTTTTTTTCCTGTACAGCAGATGAACAAGGCAATCATCCAAATACTGACCAAATATAAACTTAATATTTATGTAATATTTCCAGGTGATCTCAACTCGACTAGCTATAGCTCCAAACATCTACAAAGGTATCATGAAGGGTAAACAGTCTGTCAGATGAACATTCAGCAGTGACAAACAGTGGTTAACCATTCTGAAATTACAACTGCACCCATGTTAAGATGCAGATCCCAAAATGCATACCTGGGGTGGGGGACTTGTGGCCCTCAACACTGCAGCCACTATGATCCTACCTACCACTTTACCTACCAAGGTAAATTCTTACCTGAATAAATAAAAGATAAACTCATAGTTGTACTCTGCAGAAACATGAAAGGCAGTACTGCTTCCTGGCAGCAGCCTAATTTTTTTAAAAAAAACTTGTATGCCCCAGGTTGCAGCATCATTGCAAGGCAGTACGGATTTTAAATAAAACTACAATAAGCCACCTAATGGGCAGTGGGGAAGTAACCTGCCTAGAGAGCAGGAGGCTGTCGGTTCAAATCCCCGCTGGTGTGCTTCCCCAGAATATGGGGAAAGCAGCAATATAGGAAAGTGCTGAAAGGCATCATCTCATATTGCATGCGAGACGACAATGGTAAACCACTCTTGTAGTCTACCAAGAAAACCACATGGCTCTGTGGTCGCCAGGAGTTGACACCGACTCAACGGCACAACCTTTCCTTTCCAATGAAATAAATGGTAATTGCCACTGGCTTTGGACGCTCCTTTGGGGCACTATGGTTCAAGTAGGAATTTACCCTTTTAATATTTTTTTAAAAAAACCTAAATGGCAATGGTCAGGGGCATTCATAAATAAGCATCCACATGTTCTGCATCCCCCTTATTTTGGAAAGGAATTCATAACCTGGTTCCATTCATTCTGTAAATAGATACATATTCCTATGGCCCCAAGACAAATCTATATCCCTGAAGACTACTGCCAGAATCCCCAGTTATCAATCCAGATGCAAAATATATTTTATAAAGTGATAGCTGTAGAAAGTGGTGCTGGAGGTCACTTTGGAATTAGGGTCTCGGTCGACCAATCAATCTTCCATTCACACCCACTCACTCTCTTCACAAGGTAGCCCTCTGCAACTAGTTTTTGAACAGCATGCAGTGGAAATGCATTTGTTTCAGGCTAAAAGCTGCTCGTCATAATTACAAAAAAAGGAAAGAGTTCAAATATATCGATACAGTTCCCCGATACTTTTCAGTGTAAGTAGCTGAAATGTAGTCTGTAAGCAAATGTGCAACACACAAATCCTGTGGCATCTGTGATGGTACAATGATAATGATAATGATGGTATCTTTATAGCATCGAGAATACAATTCTGGATTGTGATGGGCTCCAAACCCTGGCAGTTAATAAGTAAAGGCGAAAAACTAAATGGTGACCAACATTTTCACAAAATACAAATAAAGCAGGTTTTTGTGCATCTATGTGCCATTAAAAGTTAATGCTATACATTTAGTCATTCAGAGACATTTATTAGTTTTACATATCACAAAAAGAACATATGTAGTACAGTTGCAGGCATAAATGTAGGTAGAGTCGGTCAAAAAGGTTGTGTGTCATAATAATGTGGAAATGTATAACATCTACTCATCATGACTAATAATAAATTCTTGATGAACATTGCTGAAGTTGTCACAGACCTCAGGGTCTCCTTCATTCACATTTACACATTCTGATACACCTCAGACCATTTGTTTGATATGTGCAGGGTGGAGAATACCTTATTTGGCTACATGAACAGCTACACAATTCCAACATAACATAAAGCACAGGGAATTGTACATAAGATTGGTTTGTATCTGTCTTGCACTTTTTTCCAACCTAGTTATGTGGGTGGTGGTTTGTCAAGATGCAGGATATCATCTTGATTCCACTGAAGTGTCTGAACATTTGCTCTTAGAATGACTGGCTGCAGTGATCCCTTTCTTGCAGGAAGATTCTCATCTTCACTTTTCTTTTTTGTGAATAACCAACACTTCAATCTCCTATATATGTCATTGTTTTGTGAACATAAATCTAACAAATGAATGTTTCTATAGCCGCCATGAGGTCTTCAGTAATAGAGGTATGGTACCCAATTTGGCCAAGGCATCTAAGAGGTCATTGTTAGTAGAATTAAATGCCTTCCACCATTTCAATTTTCCTTTGTTGATGAAGGAACTGGTTACATCCAACCCAGATAATGCATGCAGCCTGGGCAATGTAGAGGCCTTTAGAGAACCTAGTACATTGTAAATTGAAGCAAGATCAAAGTACTTTTTCATGCCATGACCCAGGAAAATTCCAAGTCTGGTGGAATTATAGGGTATCTTCTAAGAATGAAAACCTAACATCAGTGTCAGGGGAGTATACATAGATCATTGTGATTCCTTGATGTTCTAGGTCAGGCCTGCACAACATAAGGCCCAGGGGCCGGATTCAGGCCGCAGGGACTACTTTACTGGCCCCCAGGTATCTTGCAGCAAGACAGGAGCTGGAAACTGCCTTATAGCACCATCCGGTACATGCTTTCTCAGAAATATGCTCTATGGTATGCCAAGTGAGGCTTACTCCCATGTAAGCATGCCTAGCATTGCAGCCTGAAAGCAACAATTTAGGGAGAGGAGAAGACTTGGCATTTGTTTGGGCTGGCATGCACTCTAGGGGTTCCACTGATTGAGCAGGGGCAGGACCTATTCTGTGGCCACTATCCTTGGTTAAAACTATGGGTCCACTGACAGGGGGAATAGATCCACAAGTAACTAATAATATTTTTAATTTGAACATAATAATGTGCTAAAAAATTGACCTTGGCCCCTTCATGCCAAGTTGTGGATGGTTCCAGCCAACCAGGGCATTTGAGTTGTGCAGCCCTGTTCTAGGTACACTGCATGAGGAATAATCTTAGTGTGTGCTTCCTCTTGAGTAGTTGAAAGGGATCTAACATCAACATCATGTGTCACAGCTGCTGTAACTCTCCGAACGACCATAAACCACTTTTTATTAGCTTTTCCATAGGTTCATGAAATGGAGTGCAAGGAAAATGGTCAGGTCATCTTGTTTTTTCATGTGCCAATAACTTAGCCATTGAAATATTTTATATATTTATTTGGGGTCATATTTTGTATTGAATGGGATCTGATCCTCGTTGTTGAATCACCCTTATAGCAGATTTCAATGAACCAACCTTATACAAATAAAAAACCAAATGAACCTCTTCAAAATTTTGGAATTTTTTGTCTATTAATTTACAAAAAAGTATTCCCAACTCTTGAAACATGTTCTCATGGAAGTAAGCTCATTGAAAATATGTAGCACAGTCATACCATCTGTAATTGCTACTTTGGTCATCGTGTGTGATTTTTCAGCATTTTCTGAAGCTATGGTTGTTGTGAGTATACTTGTCTCAATCTCTGTCTATTGTTTTTAGATAAAGCTTCCAAAACTTCCATAAGCTTATAGTAAGCCAAGCAGTGGTGCATCTTTTTATCAACAGCAAACAGGGATCGAGGAATCCCTGAACATTCATACGGGCTTAAGTTGGATTTCATATCTATTTGTGATCTAGATCTGGAGACTACAAGTAATCTTGATAATAGTTATATATTTGATTTCATGGCACAGGTCTTCCCTTTCAAAGCAATGTTGCTAGGTTGTTGGTTTTTTGGGTGCTTTTTGTTGGTTTGTTTTTGCCACTGATTTGCATGTCTTAAGTTTAAGGTTCTTCACTGGAGCCCAGCATTTTCTGTTGAACTTGCTCTTAAATGAAGTTATGTAATGATTCTTCTCCAGCTTCTTTCATTCCCCCGCATGTCTATTTGAGCATTCTTTGGAAACATATGTTAAGTGAGAATGTAGAAGAGCTCAGTGTGTTTACACTGAAACAGACCTCAAGAGGCCCTGTCGTGCTACCATGTCATTGAAGGAGATGTAAAAGACCCCCAAAGGAGTGGGATGAAGCACTGTGTAGGGGCAGGAGCCTGGTGTGAATGCTCCTCCATGTGAAAGACAGCTCCTTGTGAATAAAGATGGAACCTCAGGGGGTCAGACTTCAGCTAAGGTCATTTCCTACGGTGATAGCTTTCTATTTGTGGATTGTTTTTATCCCCTATTAAAAAACCCCAGTGCTTCAAAAAAGGAGCAGCTTCTCTCTTTTTCTCTACCTGACAGCTGTGCTGCACAGTAACTGCACAGCTCTACCTGATGAATGGCCAGCCTGCAAACAATGGGGCTCAAGGTGGGGCAGGAAGCACGCGAGCCACTGAGGCAGCTGCACCTCCTTTGACACCACCCTGGGTCATTAGGATGAGCCACTCATGGGCACTGGCTGTTGGGGATGATGGCTTGTAGAACCTCCATGTTCAAGGCCTCAGAATTACTAGCTGCTGTGGAACAACAGCACTAGAGGTCTGTTTCCTTCCTGCCTTGCTAATGGACTTGCTGAAGGAATCTGGTTGGCCACTATGGGAAGCAAGATACTGGCTTAGATCCAGATGGGCTGATCCAGTTGAGCTCTTCAGATGTCCACCCGCACCCCACATCCTGAAGCAGTACTGTCTGTTTTCCGCCTCAATCCCATCTCATTCTATTGTGTGTGCAGACTGGGCCGAGGTTACTGCTGGCTGAGACTACTGGGGCTCTGGTTAAGGTGACTCTTCCTTCTGTGTGAGTGGCTTGGATATCATTCCTATGTGGACTTGCCTGCAATTATACTACATAAGTCCTTTTTGTAACTAATAAATGTCTGAGTGACTAAATGTGTACCAGTAGATGCACAAAATACTGCTTTATGTGTATTTGGTGAACATTTCAACCGCCATTTTGTTTTTGCTCCATAATCTTTCACCTCCTAGGATTTGGAGCCCATCACCACCCAGAACTGGATTTGCCATGTTCTAACAAAAAGAATGGCACCCCACTTATATTAGAACCATCATAGATCACACACGTATGCTTGCTTACAGACTATTGAAGAAGACAGCTTTAAAGAATGGCAGTTTAAAAAACCGGATCTGTAGTGCATGCAAGTTATAATACTGGGGGTGGGGGGATAGTAACACTATTTTCCATCTATCATACTTGAATATTTCCTAGCAACTGATTTGTTTCTGTATCAACATGTACACCAAATCTTGCAAGACAGAAATGTTTGTAAGCCTAGAACAGCTATTGTAAAGGGTTATTTCTTGAAAGCCATGCATTTCTCTAAGCATCAGGACAGCTGCAATGTCAAAGCCTTATCACATACAAAGATTTTTCTTGCTAGAAAATACATTGACTAAAGCATCTGTAGACCAAGTCTGCCATTTAACATAAACAGTCTCCTATTTTGTGTTACAAGCGTGGACTTTCCTGAACTATTTTCATCTCTCATATAGGATCTCAGGACATATCACTAAATAAGTGTGTGTCCTTTAAGCGGCATCATATTTGACCAGCACATATATACATGTGAGGAAAAGAAAGTCTTCACCGGACCAAAGAACAACTTGCAGCTTAAATTTTTCATGAAAATCTGTTTTGAAACATCTAGTGCCATATCTGACACAGTATTATGACTTGTAGACTACAATAGTCACAGCAAATCAATGGATGCTACAATTAGAGTATTTTGCTAAACAAATGCATACTTTACATTTTTATTTGCAGATAATAGCCTTCTGTATACAAAATCCCCAATGTTCTTTTTAGTACCCTAACCAAATTTACACAAATTAGTCCCACTTATGAGACTTATTTCCAAATAAATATACAAAGCAACACTACTAAAAATATTTATATACTGCTTTTCAAAAAAAGGTTCCCAGAGCAGTTTACATAGAGAAAAATAAATAAAAATAAAATAAAGGCTCCCTGTCACCAAAGGGCCCACAATCTGAAAAGAAACAGACACTGGAGGGATGCTGTGCTGGGATTGGATAGGGCCAGTTGCTCTCCTCCTGCTCAATAAAGAGAATCACCACTTATGATTATGCCTCTTTGCTCAGTTAGCAAAGTTAGTATCACAGCCTTGCTCAAATATAGTCTGATATATGAAACAAATGACTGGTCTTGTGGTAGCAAGCATGACTTGTCCCCTTAGCTAAGCAGGGTCCACCCTGGTTGCATATGAATGGGAGGCTTGATGTGTGAGCACTGTAAGATATTCCCCTTAGGGGATGGGGCTGCTCTGGGAAGAGCACTGAGGTTCTAAGTTCCCTCCCCAGCATCTCCAAGATAGGTCTGAGAGAGATTTCTGCCTGCAACCTTGGAGAAGCCACTGCCAGTCTGTGTAGACAATACTGAGCTAGATGGACATATGGCAGTATATGACTCAGACTCAGTATATGGCAGCTTCCTATGTTCCTATCATTTATCCGAACAGAGGTGCACCCAGGAACACGAAAGAGAACTACACCCTTTGAAGTCACTCTGTACATTTGCAGCTTGGTCCTTTCTCATGCATAAGTTTTACATTCATTTCTGAATGAATGAAAACAGACTGCATGGGGCACTACTCCTAAGTTCATTTTTCATTTGTTCTTAAACTAACAACTAGAACTTAGAACAAACAACAAGTGGGTTACTCATTCATAACCCATTCATAATTCATTCAGAGTTAATTTGGTTTGGGACAAGTTAGACATACTGACCTCTGGAAAATGGATGCTGGGGAGCAGGAGGGTCTCCCACAGGGGAGAGGCCTTTGCCCTCCAGAAGACATTTTCAACTATCATGGTCTCTAAACTCCCAATACACTTTAATGACATGGTTTTGCTTTATGAGAGTACATGAGGAATGGCAAACAAAAATGAATAAAATAACAGCAAGGAAATGAATGCAAGTTCCCTGAATGGATAACTAAATGAAGGTCTTAAGTGAACAAATGAATAAATGAAAAATAATTCTTACACAGTGATGTCTCACTCAGGGTATCATATGGGGTTGGCAGATGATGTGGTTACTTCCACATAAGGAAGATCAACCATGCCTTTCGGCCATCCTGTGTGATTTTACAATTCATATTGTACCACAGTACAGGAGCGGAGGGAGGCCAGCAACGGCCAGGATTCTGCCACTACCACGGCCCCCCTAGACCCACCCCCTGCATCTGACAGCAGACACAGGGAGTGTTTGACCAAGCCCCCCACCTCTGACGTTAGATGTGGGGGGCATGTCTAGGGCACAAGGTGTGGCCCCCGAAGGGCCGAGACCTGGGTTCTTTGAACCCATCTGCTCAGTGGTGGCTCCGCCCCTGCTACAGTAGCATGTAGAAGCAGCATCCATATAGAAAAATTAACATATGTATTTAATCCTTAGATGAACTGAAATGATCCATGCACTGCTTTAGACTTTTCAAGCTTCTGTTTACTTATTTGGACAATGAAAACAATGAAAACAATACTTTAATCCTCCTAACATTGCCAAGAGGGTTCAACAGTGTAGTTCAATAGATAAGGAACACTGAAGTACTAGCAGATGGCAAGAAATGAAAACTCAAGTGATTTATATAAAAGTCAGAAGTGCTGGATCAAATACTAACTTCCTTTGATGTTAAAGTTCATCTTCCTTAAATATTTTAAAGTAATTAATCTTTCTGTCATATCGCCCTTATGTCTACTGCACTAATAGCTTCCAACGTCTTGTCATTCAGACAGATGGCTTCTTCCAGAGGTATCTTTCATAAATTCACCCACGATTCATAGCTCAAAAATAGAATTAGTGACACCATGATACATTTTGATGAATGAGAAGCCTTTGTATTCCTCATGCTACATTTCTCAAAGGATAGAATAGCACACGCCTAACTTAGTGTAACAAATGGCTTGGTTTTGGGGTGTGTGTGTGTTTAAATGCACCACCCACACACTGCTAAATCCATTTAACCAAAGGATTTGGAAATTCTAACCATCTTAATGTATCAGCAACTATATATGGGGGAAGAAAGAATTGAAGATATATTTATTAAGAAACTTCCTTTTTCCTGCCTCAAGCAGTACATATATAGAATGCTAAATTTTCTTGAATGCCAAGATGACTCTCACTAAATGCATCTTACAGTTTTTGCTGTAAAATCCAAGCCTGACCCATCAGGGTAAGGCGAATTCTACCTGGCAGAACTGTAGAGTGCAAACTTAAGCAGGCTCACTCAGAAGTATGTCACATTGAAGATTTACATCCTATAAGTGTGTATAGCCTAGGTCTCTTTTCAGTTTGTACAGCTACATATACAGTTTTCAGAGTGAACTGAAGACAGTACAAATATGTTAAAGATTGTGTGTCATAAGACCATGTCACCTAAAGAGTGAGGAAGGCCAGGCAGCAATTATGTAATTTTTTAAAAAAAAATTTAAAGTATACTTGCTACAAAAAACCCATTTAAGACAATATTTACCCTCCACTCCACAACAGTTGAATAGTATCCAAGATGTGTACAATGCTTCTTTGGGAAGAAGAGATTTCTCTTTGCATCAATCTGAGCTTGAAAAGCAATAGATCATCCCCCTGTGAATAGCGTTCAGCCAGCAGAGAGATTTCCACTCGTGTTTTTCCATAAGCAGCCCAGCTAGGATCTCAAAGATGCACCACAAATTGCAGTCAGAAACAGCTGGCAGCCAACAATCTCTGGCATTCCTATGAATAAAAACAGCTTAGTAGTAATCCCCTATGGAATGCATTCCTGAAAAAAAGTTTTTTTTTTTGGTGGGGGGGGAATGCACTCTGTCTTAGATACTTAGTTACTAATGTATCCATTCTCTAGAAGCCGCTTTACAAGATCCCATTTTCTCAAAACTGAACAGATGCCCAAGCAAAGTTATCTGATTTTAAAACTCAACATACTGTAAAATATGTGTGTCATGCAATCAGCTGTGCTTCTTCACCGTAACTGTATATTTAAGAAAAACACTACAGAACAATTATTTTGTTCCTGAAAAACTCTTAAAAACCTGTGCGTTATTGGGCACTGAATTTAGTATTTAAAGGAAGATTTCTAGCATATGACTGCAATAATATACATGCTTCCTTATATTGAAAGAAAGCCCCGTTGAACACTGTGGGACTTGAAACTCAACTTGCACAGCATCAGGTGACACCACACACTCTCAGTTGTCATAGGGATACTGCTGAAGATTTCCATTGTGAGTTTACTACACGCCACTTTGTGCTGCTGACTGCTACTTCCCATGCTACTCCACATTTTCAGTGGCCAATTCTAAGGGCAGAAAGTGTCTCCAGGTGATGACTGTCATCTGTGTGATAAACCACAGCTTGACGAATCCCAAACATTGAAGAGCCACAGTGCATAGAAATTTAACTGTGGCATCTAGACTAGTATATTCAGAGATAGGATTATTTAATAAAATCTTAGTTTGTCCCAGGCAGTCCTGTTTCTGTTCCAAGCATGTTACTTGAAAAAGGGAATAAAAAGCACATTTACCCCCTGCCCGCTCCATAACATCTGCCACTATGTCCAGTGATTTTGTCAAGTGTCCATTATCTGGCTCCTAGATGCAAACAAAATTTGTCAAGGCCTACATCATTCCAACTATTACATCTAGGAGTAAGATGTGGAAATCCTGTTTTTACAACAGACAGTGCAATGGACATTGCAAAGGCTATTGCAATTATGCATTCCAGACCCAAACTACTATGTAAAAACTTACTAGAATATTCTTAAGATTTCTTAGTACTCAAGAAGCTCTCTCAGTGCTGGAAACTAAGCTTATTGGTCACTTGATAACAGAAGCAAGTGGTCAATAAGCAATCCATCACATAAAGTTTGAGCAGGTTTCCACTATACATATTGAAATATAGACTGTCCTAGGAAAGGTTTTATAAAAATCAGATGTAACCTAGCCTATGGCTCACACAAGGTAAATAAAGAGATCTGCATTTGTAATGGATGGTACCTACTGCACCCAGGATTAAAATTAGATCAACACTAAAAGCATGCAGCTACATCACCTCAGCAACTATCCCTTCAGCTTATATTGAAGCAGAGCACAATTCAAAAGCCTGTTCAACTGGTTTTTAGTGTTTATTCAAAAACGGGTACACACACATCACCTTTTATATTTTTCAAATCATTATCTGCATACTTCTGTAAAAACATGACCAAACATTTTAAACATTGCGTATGTGTATTATACTTACTTTGTGGCTGGTATTAAAAGTATTTGCAATTAAACTGCTGCTGCATTGTCATAGAAACAGGTACTTCCCTGCAAACACATTTAAAAATTATTTGAACTGCAGCTATATTACACTAGCAGATAACAGCATGTTATGCACCTTCTTGCTACTTTTGCCTCTTTTTTTTCAGTCACCCAAACTGTAGTAAAAATGAAATCTAGAAGATATATTTAATACCTCTTAAGTAAAGTATACTTAAAACTTCGCCTTCTCAAGAATATTCTATAAAACCTACTGTCCTCTAACTTTTTCTCTCTTTTGTAGATTAAGTTATGGCAGATGATAAAGGTTTGAAAGTAATAGAGATTTAGTATATTTAATGCAAAGTATCTTTTTCTAAAGGACATAGCATAGTTCAGAACATATACAGCTATTTTTGCAGATATTGAAAGCTTGAGCGAAAACTTGTTAAACAGATGTGCAGTGGGGGCATTTATCTGACCTCCAAAGTAGAGAAGGAAACTATGTTACTGAGAAAGAGGGGAAATTTATAGCTTCAGGATTCTCTAACATGGAGCTTCAGGCAGGGGCGTAGCAAGGTTGGAGGGGACCCAGAGACAAGATTTTAAAATGGGCCCCTCGCTGATATCCACACACAAACACACTTCACAATATATCGTGGACTCACACTCACATCCCCATTATGAATACGGTGAATATCTAGTTCACATTGAATCTACTGTAGTTTTTTTACTCTCTGCTCCTGCCAATCTCCAAGAGACTCAACATAATTTATAGGTGGTGCAACATGGGCGGGTGGGGAGTCATGTGATGTGCCTCTGGGGGGCCCCTCGAGGCAGTGGGGCCCCAAGATGACTGCCTCCCCTTGCCTAATGGTAGTTACGCCCATGGCTTCAGGTACCTTGTAGCTGTGTTGGTATGTACATATTTATATTCAGATAGCAATGCCATAGAAACAGTACCATTAATGCCTAGCCCCCAAGGTAACAAAGGCTTCTAAAGCTGTATCTTTGGGAAAGTGTCATATGATGCAATATTCTTTGCTCATTGCAAAAGGAAAGCTCTATCCTTTTGCACCACTACCCTTTTCTTTTATAGGAAAAGGTAAAGTGTGCCGTTGAGTCCATGTCGACTCCTGGTGACCACAGAGCCCTGTGGTTGTCTTTGGTAGACTACAGGAGGGGTTTACCATTGCCATCTCCCATGCAGTATGAGATTATGCCTTTCAGCATCTTCCCATATAGCTGCTGCCTGATATAGATGTTTCCATAGTCTGCAAAACATACCAGCAAGGATACCAACCAGCAACCTATGGCTTGCTAGTCAAGTCATTTCCCCACTGCACCATTAGGTAGCTTTCTTTTAAATACTTTCCATAATTTAGTCTTTAGCAAAAACAAAAATTCCACATAACACCATATGTTGAATTTTCAGAAACTGTGTTCTTTCCATCATAAGGTGGAACACAGTGTTTTTGCACTATCTACCCATCTCTGCACACACACATCCCAAGTCCTGCTATGCTGCCTCATCGTGGTGGTGGGGTGTACCTGGGAGGGATGAGAGAAGTACACCGGGAGGTATACTTCCAGTAGGGTCACCCAAAGTGTGAAGGTCACCCCAGCTATCCAGCTAAAGCAAGCAGGCACCAATATTGGGCAGAAATGATATAGGGAGGTGCCGGAGGCAGATGGTCATTTCAATGACAACAACAAAGGTATCATTTCATACTGTGCAGGAGAAGGCAATGGTAACCCACTCCTGTATTTTACCAAGAAAACCACATGGATAGACAAAACAGATTGATTGTCGGTGTAGTGACAGATAATGGGCCCCTCAGGTCGGATGGTATTCAACATGTCACTGGAGAAGAACTGAGGATCTCTCAGAGTACCAATGGTGTTTATGACATGGTTAGATTAAAGCCTTTTGGACATCTAGCGGCTGATGTTGCCATGCAGGAAAAGAAAATCCAAAACTGCGAAGACAGAATTACAGTGGGAACATGGAACATAAGAAGCATGAATATAGGAAAGTGCGACACAGTGAAAGATGAAATGAATCGACTACAGAGTGACATCTTGGGCATTAGTGAATTAAAATGGACTGATAGGACACTTACAGTCAGAAAATCATACCATACACTACTCAGGACATGAAAAACAAAGAAGAAAGAGTGTTTCTTTCATAGTCAGGAAGGATAAAGCAATGGCAGTACTTGGGAACAATGCGGTCAGTGACTGACTAGTATCAATTTGATTTCGTGGAAAACCCTCTAACATGACAGTTTTTCAACTCTATGCCCCAATGACTGATTTAGAAGAAGAGGAAGTTGATGGGTTTTATGTTCAAGTTCAGTCTGAAATTGAAACAACAATCAAGCAAGATGTGCTGCTGGTTGTTGGAAACTGGAATGCCAACACCGGAAATGGTAAGGAAGAAAACACTATATGGCCTAGGAAGCATAAATGAAGAAGAAGAATTACTTAATAGTTTCTGCCAAGCCAATAATCTCTTCAAACACCACATTCTTCAAACAACTAAAGCGGCACCTATACACATGGACTTCACCAGATGAAGTACGCAGAAATCCAATTGATTACATTATTGGTGCAAGGAGGTGGAAGAGCTCATTATAACAGCAAAGACATGGCTGAAGGCCGATTGTGGAACAGATCACCAACTGCTCATTGCAAGTTCCAAGTCAAGTGAAAGTAGAAAAACAAAGCTATCCAGTTTCCACAATACGATCTTGAGAAGATACCCACTATTTTCAAGGAGTACATCAGGAACCGCTTTGAAGTTCTGAACCTCACTCATAGGGAACCCAAGGAAATCAAAGAAGTTGTTAAGGACAAATGTGAAAGGAGACTGCCAAAGGACAAGGAACAGAAGAAAGCAAAATGGATAGAACAGATAGTGGAAATTGCCAAGAAGAGGGGGAGAAGCCAAAGTCAAGAAAGATAAAGATCTCAGGAAGGAACTTAATAGGGATTTTCAGAAAGCTGTTAGAAGAGAGAAGGAGCAATACTACAATGGTATCTGTAAAGACCTTGAGGAAGGAAATAGACACAGAAAAACAAGGAAGGTTTTTCAAAAGATCTCTGAACTCAGAAGGAGATTCCACCCTCAAATTGGTATGTTAAGGGATGCCAAAGGACAGATAGTAACTGATTCAGAGAAGATCAGAGACAGGGGTATACTGAAAATCTGTACAGCAGGGACATCAACATCCAGGATACTCTAGAAGATATTCCCTACTTGCAAGAACCTCTAGTACGAAGTTAGTTCAGCACTCCGGTCATTGCCAAGTTGGAAAGCTAGAGGAATTGATGGAACAGCTACAGAAATATGGCAGGCAACAGAAGAAGAATCAGTCAAGGCTCTAACCAAACTATACCAGAAAATTTGGAGAACGACACAGTGGTCAACAGATTAGAAGATGTCAGTTTACACAGCAATACCAAAGAAAGGAGACCTAACAGATTGCACAAACCATCGCACAATATCCTTAACAGATTAGAGCCCTATGTGGAAAGGAAAATGCCAGATGTTCAAGATGGTTTCAGAAAAGGGCAAGGAACAAGAGCCATCATTGCTGATACATGCTGGATAACTGAGAAAGCCAAAGAATACCAAAAAAGAAGTCAATATGTGCTTTATTGACTACAGAAAAGCCTTCAATTGCATCGACAATGTCAAGTTGTGGAATGTCCTTAGGAAAATGGGTGTCCACGTACATCTCATTGTCCTCATGAGAAACCTATATGCAGGACAGGAAGCCACAGTCCAGAAAAAAGATGGTGAAACAGACTGGTTCCAGATTGGCAAAGGAATAAGACAAGACTGTATACTTTCTCCTTCTTTATTCAATTTATATGCTGAACATATACTGAGAGAAGCTGGATTGGAAGAAGATGAGCATGGTTTAAAAGCTGGAGAAAGAAATGTCAATAACCTGTGCTACGCTGATGATAGCTGAGAATTCGGATGATCTGCAAGCTCTCGTAATGAAAGTCAAGGAGCACAGTGAAGAAATGGGACTATGATTAAAAGTAAAGAAAGCTAAACTAAAGACAATGGGTACAGCAACCAGTCCCAGATTTGATAATGAAGATATTGAAGTGGTGGATAGTTTCTGCCTTTTAGGATCAACCATCAACAGTAAAGGATCCAGCAGTCAAGAAATACACTGCAGACTTGTACTTGGTAAGTTTGCAATGAAGGCCTTGGAAAGGATACTTAGATGCCGTGACATGTCGATACCTACAAAGATTAGGTATAGAAGAAATGAAATTAAAGCTTACATAACTAAAGGATGGCCATGCAAAAACAGGGTACCTCATAGGGGTGTGCACAAAACTGCACAGAGTTACCGGCAAACTATCGCCCTAATAGGCTGCTTAATATTATAGGAAAGTTATATGCTAGACAACTATTCAACAAACTACTAGATTGGTTTGATGACCATGGGATACTTAATGAGGAGCAATTTGGTTTCCGTCCTGGCCATTCTGTAGTAGATCCCACTTCAATTTTACATCATTTGGTTGCAAAGTACACCTCTAACCCAGGTGGAGCCCTATATGCAGCTTTTGTGAACTTTAAGGCAGCCTTTGACATGATTCCTAGGGTAAAACTATGGATCAGGCTTTCGAATTTGACAATAGACCACTGCCTGTTGTGGCTGATAATAAGTCTACATAATAACTCACGAATAAGAGTCCGCTGCAGTAAATATGGCCATTACCAAAGAAATCCCGACCCACAGAGGGGTAAGACAAGGCTACATATTGGTGCCACTGTTATTTAACATATTTATCAATCCCCTTGTTCCTTATTTATCTAAAATAGAACATCATCCACCAAAACTAACAGATAAACAACTTACAAATCTTATGTATGTGGACGATATAGTGATTACTTCGCAAACTCAGGTTGGCCTAAGACGAGCGCTATGCTCACTAGATGATTTCTGTAAATCGAATTTTCTTGAAATCAATTGTGATAAGACCAAAATCATGGTATTTGCAAAGTGTCCAAAAATTTCTTTGTCGTCATTAAACGGTTGCAGGCTAGAGCAGGTTAAGCACTTTAAGTATCTTGGATTTATCTTCCAGGCTTCAGGTGCCCGTACATCCCAAAGAGACTACAGTGAGGGAAATAAGTATTTGATCCCCTGCTGATTTTGTCCATTTGCCCTCTGACACAGAAATGACCAGGCTATAATTGGAATGGTAGGTTTATTGTAGCTGTGAGAGACAGAATAACAACAAACAAACCCTCAAAAGCCCAGTGCCCAAAAGTCAGCGATGGATTTGCATTGTAGTGAGGGAAATAAGTATTTGATCCCTTCACAAAAGATGTCTTAGTACTTGGTGGCAAAACCCTTGTTGGCAATCACAGAGGTCAGATGTTTCTTGTAGTTGGCCACCAGGTTTGCACACAACCCAGGAGGAATGTTGTCCCACTCCTCTTTGCAGATCCTCTCCAAGTCAGAAAGGTTTCGAGGCTGATGTTTGGCAACCCGAACCTTCAGCTCCCTCCACAGATTTTCTATGGGATTAAGGTCTGGAGACTGGCTGGGCCACTCCAGGACCTTCATGTGCTTCTTCTTGAGCCACTCCTTTGTTGCCTTGGCTGTGTGTTTTGGGTCATTGTCATGCTGGAATACCCATCCACGACCCATTCTCAATGCCCTGGCTGAGGGAAGGAGGTGCTCACCCAAGATCTGATGGTACATGGTCCCGTCCATCGTCCCTTCGATGCGGTGAAGGTGTCCTGTCCCCTTACCAGAAAAACACCCCCAAAGCATAATGTGTCCACCTCCATGTTTGACGGTGGGGATGGTGTTCTTGGGCTCATAGGCAGCATTCCTCCTCCTCCACACACGGCGAGTTGAGTTGATGCCAAAGAGCTCGATTTTGGTCTCATCTGACCACAACACTTTCGCCCAGTTCTCCTCTGGATCATTCAGATGTGCATTGGCAAACTGCAGATGGGCCTGTACATGTGCTGCCTTGAGCAGGGGGAGCTTTCGGGCACTGCAAGATTTCTGTCCTTCACGGCGTAGTGTGTTACCAATTGTTTTCTTGGTGACTATGGTTCCAGCTGCCCTGAGATCATTGACAAGTTCCCCCCGTGTAGTTCTGGGCTGCTTTGTCACCGTTCTCATGATCATTGCAACTCCACGAGGTGAGATCTTGCATGGAGCCCCAGACCGAGGGAGATTGACAGTTATTTTGTGTTTCTTCCATTTGCGAGTTATCGTGCCAACTGTAGTCACCTTCTCACCAAGCTGCTTGGCGATAGTCTTGTAGCCCAGTCCAGCCTTGTGCAGGTCTACAACCTTGTCCCTGACATCCTTCGACAGCTCTTTGGTCTTGGGCATGGTGGTGAGTTTGGAAGCTGAGTGATTGCTTGCTTCTATGGACAGGTGTCTTTTATACAGGTACTGTAACAAGCTGGGATTAGGAGCACTCCCTTACAGAGGGTGTTCCTCATCTCAGCTCGTTACCTGCATATAGTGAAAAGACACCTGGGAGCCTGAAATCTTGCTGGTTGATAGGGGATTGAATACTTATCTCCCTCACTACAATGCAAATCCATCACTGACTTTTGGGCACTGGGCTTTTGAGGGTTTGTTTGTTGTTATTCTGTCTCTCACAGCTACAATAAACCTACCATTCCAATTATAGCCTGGTCATTTCTGTGTCAGAGGGCAAATGGACAAAATCAGCAGGGGATCAAATACTTATTTCCCTCACTGTATATTATAGAGACTGCCAAAAAGGGCACTTTTTCAATTCAAGCTTATTATCGATCAAGAGGTGCCAAATTCATCCCAGAAGCAATCAAACTGTTTAAAGCTAAAGTATGTCCACAGCTTCTATACGGTATACAGCTGGGCATTTATCCTTGCTTTAATAAATTGGAAGCTGTACAATCAAATTTTTTGAAACATATATTCCAAGTTCCTGGCTGTGTGCCTAGAGCGGATTTGCATCTTGAAACTGGGATGATGAAATTGGAGCCCCGGGCTTGGATAGCTATCTTTGACTACTGGTTAAAACTTATATTTTGCTCCAAGGGTCTAGTATCTTTAGTACTTAAAGACACAAACCATTCTGGTTGGATTAAGAATTTGGAGGATAGATTAACATACTATGGCTTCTCTCTGGCCGCTATTCTATCCCTAAAGTATGATACTGCAAGGACCAGGCTGCGAGAGAGAATTTTTGACATGGAACGCCAGATTGATCAAGGAGCCATTCCGGCAAATGTGTTCCTGGGCAGCCAGATTTCGAATTATTCATCCGCAGCATATCTTTTCCATTTATCTATCTCTAAATTTCGTCGGGCCCCGACTTTAGCCCGCTGTAATGCTTTGCACACAGCAGTGCTGGAAGGAAGGTTTCATGGTATCCCCCAGGAAGATCGGGTGTGCCCATGTAGTTCAGGAGAGATGGAAAGTACGGCCCATGTTATTTTACACTGCCAGTTTTATAATGATGCTAGATTTGAGCTTATTTGCCCTGAACTTGCCTTATACCCAGATTTGGATAATAATTTAGGTTTATCTCATTTTTTAGCTGAACAGAACATGGCCAGATTGTGGAAGGTTGCCAAATTTTGTTACATTGTGGGTGGGATACGTTTGGAGGTTATGAATACTCCTTAGTTAGATATTTTACCATTGTTAATTATAATCTTATTTCTTTATTTTATTTATATTTGTTATATTGACATTGTTATTTGTACTCTTTATGTACTCTTTTCTGGTCAAAACTGGGAAACCCAGTGAGTAAAACCAGACTCAAACTGAACTGGGTCTGGTCCAGTTCTGTGCACACTAAAGCTGGGCCTAGTCTGGCTCAAGTCCAAATTGATTAAGGCCCAACTTGGTGGGGGGGGGGAGCAGACTTACTACCACTGTGGGACTTCAGGGGTGCTGCCACAGTGGGGGGTCTTCTGAGGTCCCCCCTTCATTAATGATGAAGAGATTAATGAAACAAGGTTTACAACTGGCTACTATGAAACAACAACCCTGGAAGGAGGCAATCCATGAAACTATTTGCTTATCTAACTACTCCTCATTCTACTACAGGAATGAGTCATTCTACTACAGCAGTGCACCTTTTGAACTACTGAGAGGATGCAAAGCTACCACCAAACGTACTCATTGGCAACAACTTAATAGGGGTTTCCATGCCATCTCACCCCAAGGATGCAGCGATTCATGGTTGGATGAAGGAGAAGCAAATTGTACGTAAATCAGAAACAACGTACAAAACAGTGAACATTTCAGGTGTGGGACTTTGTTCAATTACGGCTGCCTTATAAAGCGAGAAAGGGATGTGAAGTGAAGTTTTGGGGGCGGCAGCGTTCCTCCCTGCCGCCCCTGCCCCTGTCATTGCCTGGAAGTTGTGTAAAATACCAGCATGCATGCGCCCGTCGCGGCACACGCACGACAGCGATGGGTGTGCGTGCCCTGCAACAGGCGCATGCGTGCTGGTATTTTACACAACTTCCAGGCAACGACGGGGGCAGGGGCGGCAGGGAGGAATGCTGCCGCCCCCAAAACTTCACTTTTAACTGCAGCACTGGAGGGGGAAGAGCGGCGGGAGGGGTAAGTACTATCCCCCACCCTTAAAGACAGACCCCCCCAGTGCCGGACCGCCAGACCAGCCAGGTTCCGAACCGGTTCGGAGGCCTCTAACATGGCCTCCGGACCGGTTCGTGCACACCACTACCAAGCTGCCAACTGTCTCCATGGCCATGCCTATTCCCATAACAACATTATATTATATTTATCATCATCATTTAATTAATTCAATTTCTATACCACTCTTCCAAAAATGGTGCAGAGCAGTTTACACAGAGAAATAATAAATACATAAAATGGATCCATCCCCAAACGGCTCACAATCTAAAAAGAAACATAAGATATACATCAGCAACAGTCACTGGAGGTACTGTGCTGGGGGTGGATAGTGCCAGTTACTCCCCCCCCCCCCCGCTAAATAAAGAGAATAGCAATGTTAAAAGGCGCCTCTTTGCCAAGTTAGCAGGGGTTAACATGACAATGCACTGGCATCAGTTCTAGAGACTTGAGTTGCCCTCACCATATGAGGGCAAATATATTATGGTGAAGACAGAGAGTCTCTCTCAGACATGAAACTCTGTCCTTGTAATGCTGCTCCCCAGGAACACTCTTTTCTTTTGGAGTTGGGTCAAGACCTTTTAGGCTTTCATTATGTTGTGGAGCAGCCATGATATCTGCTGTTTCTATTCTTGCATTTTAACTCTCTTGTTTTATGATAATTTTGACTGTATACTTTTGTTTGCCACTATGGAAGTATTTTTATTTATAGTGGGATAAACTAAAGAAATAAATACCTAGAATGAATGCAATCCTGTCCTGTTCACACACTTATTTGGCTTCATGAAGTTAAAATTATTTAATCCAAATGGCTGCATTTCCCAAAATCATCATGCTGTCTATGTGATCTCCAACTCAACCTCAGAGAGAAACCCAATTTCAAGAAACCATACCAAAGCTACAGGTTGAGCAAAGAAGCAATGATGCTTTATGTGAGCACATAAAAACACTCAGCAAAAAAGGGGTGATTAACCCCTCCTCAACATTTGTATTGATGGAGCATTCAATGCTGCACTAATGTTTATACTCTGTTCCACCTTTATAACTACTTGCCATTTTAAGTTGCAAAGTGCTCTCTTCTCACAGTCCTCCCTGCAACAATTAGGTGTAGCCTTAATTATTCAGAAGGAAACTACAGTTGGAGCTTAACTGTCCATGACTAGGATGTGCAAAGAGTTTCGAATTCGAACAGGTTCGGTTCAAACAGGGAATTGCTTTGGCAATGCCAGTTCGAAACAATTGAGCCAGGTTCAGTTCAAACCAGTTCGTGCCAGTTTGAAGGTTCTAGAGTCCATTTTGGCTCCTATTTCTCCATTTTGTGTGACTTGTGTTGCTTGATTTTATTGGCTTAGCTCTTGCTTCCCTGATTGGCCAGAGGAGTCTGGCTCTCTGGTAGGCTCTGCACTGTGCCAGTCCTTGAGAACTGGTACCCTACTGTCCGAGGGGGGCAAAGGGGGGGGGGGTCCAAAAGGAGGAATTTTCAAATCCTACTTAAAGCCAAGCTTCTAGCCTAGCAAAACCATTTGGGCTGCAATCTTCCTTGGCTTGCTTCTGGGCTTCTGGGCTGCTGGTGCTAGTGGTGAGAGTCTGCCTGGCAGACTGCTGTGTGTTTTTGTTCCCAAACCCTTCTGCCTTTTTTTCTGCTCCCCCACCCCCACTATTCCCTCCATGCTTTAAACCATTTCCCCCCTGGAGTGACTGTGTGTGTGTTTGTTTGGATGCTGGTTCCCTCCGCCCCAAGTGAGTGAGTGAGTGTCTCTCTCCCCGCTCTCCTGCGCCAGGACACCCAGGCCCTTTGGCCTGAGGCCTCGCTCTAGCCCATTCCCCTAACCCCCAGCACCCCACTATCCCCCAACCTTTTTGCTTCTGCAGTGGTGGATGCTGCTTTTAAATCTATTGGCTGAGTTGAGAATAGAGGTTCTTCAACTCAGCAGCCACTGCTAGTTGTTTTTATGTTGTTCGGGGGGGTGTCCTCGTTTTCTCTGATGCAGGTGCTTTTCTTGGTTAACCCTCTTCTTGCTGTACTTAGCACACTGTCTGCTACAGAGTCCAGCAGCACCTCTCCCCCGCTGTCCTCCTGTTTCTTTTTCTTTCTTTTCCCCTCACTCCTTCCCCATGCCCACAGTCATTCTTTCTATGGGGCAGAAGATCTCCAGGACAATGAGGGGGTAAGTGCTTACTTTGTTGTCCCCTTTACTTTTCCTGAAATAGGGCCTCCTTTCTTTTGGGGTGTGGGGAAGTATATTTTCCTGTGTTTTTCATTTACAGTTTGTTTCTTATTTTCACAGGTCCCCCCTTAGTTGCCCTCCCCTTTTCTATTTTATTGCATTGTTTTTTGTGATAAATTGTATTGTTGTGGGTGGAGTGTGTGGGTAGGCTTGTTTTAAATAGGTGTTGTTTTCAAATAGGAAGTTTTTTTAAACCTATCTGAAAACAACGCCGCCTATTTAAAACAAGCCTACCCACACACTCCACCCAATCTTTTTTACATTTTTTCAGTGTTTTTCTAAAGCCCCCCTGGGTCTTTGGGAATGTCTGAACACTGTGTGGTGAGCAAAGCTCACAGTGGGGTGACAGGCAGAGATGGGAGGGGTCCCCAAGCTGGTATGGGAGGCTGGGGTGGGGGAAAAGAAGACACCGGTGGGGGAAGAGAGTCACCAGCATGGGGTCCCACAGGTCCCCATCGGTGAATTCTTTGGCCCAGGTGAGGCAGCAGCGCAAAGGCCCTCCTATCCGGAGGAGCCTGCTGCTGCCAAGCAGTGCCTGGACTAGTGGCAGGTCCATTTGGGTTGTGCACCACCAGGACTTGCACCCTGTGCAGTGGTGCATGGGGGCTCTCCTGCCAGGGAAGCTTCTTCTGTGGTGGGTGGAGAGCAAGGTCTTGATGGCTAACAGTGCAGCGAGATTTTCCCACCCCCTTGCAGCCTCCTCAAATGCTCTTCTCACCACTCAGTAGGGTTCCCCCGATGATGCCCAGGTTATGGCGGAGTTCAGTCCTGGGTCCTCCCTGTCCGGTTCCGGGGGGGGGGGAGGATCTGCTGCTGAGGTAGAGGGGGTGGCCCCTCCTCCAGTGAAGCCGGGTCCTCCTCCTTCCATGCAGGGTGGAAGGGGGTGGGTGACAGCAGCGGGTGAGCAGCAGCTCCCCTTGATCTGCTGCCACCTAGAAGGCCCAAGATGGCATCCAGGATGTCAGAGGCCACCCAGAGTAGCAATGTTTGGCAGCATTTTGAGTTCCCTCAAGATGCCCCAACTGCTGCTTGCTGCTCGCTGCATCCACTGCAGGGCACAGGTTAGTCAGGGCAAGGATGCTAAGCATCTGGGGATGACCTCCATGTGGCAACATATGCTGCGACATCACCCAGAACTCCACTAGTGTGCCTGCGACTAGCACTGACAGGGGCTGTGGAAATGCTTCCATGAAGCAGGGCACGCTGCCAGTCAAGCGGTGGGTGCACGTGGACCCACATCTGCTCACCAGCCTTATAGGGGAGATGATGGCCACTGATGACCAACCATTTCAATTAGTTGAGAACACCAGCTTCTGCTGGCTACTCCAGGCACTAGCGCCCAACTACACCATCCCCTCAAGGACCATGTTCAGCTGGAACATGGTCCCCTATCTGTACGTGAGATGCAGGGAACTTATGTCTGCTATGCTGCTTGCAGCAATGGCTGGCAGCAGTGTTCATTTCACCACTGATCTGTGGAACAGTGAGAGTGAAATGTGTGCTGCTTTTCTGGCCCTGACTGCCCACTGGTGGGGTGCAGAGAGAGGGGGGGACCCTCTGTTGCTGCCTCTGGCTCCAGCATGTCCCACAATGCATTTTGGTATAGGTGGGCCATCTTGAACATGGAGAACTTGTATGTCAAGCACACCAAGAAGAATGTAGCAACCGTAATTGGCTGCCAAACTATGGAGTGGTTAGGTGGGTAGCCACACCTCAGAAGGGGGTTCATTGTGACAGACAATGGCTCCAATGTCAGTGTTGAAGTGTGTGAACATCTGTTGCATGGCACAAACACTCCACCTGGTTTTCAGGGACATTCTTAGTCTTAAGGAGGTCAAGGCGTCCAGGGAACAGGGCCGCCCCATGGCAGGTGCTGTTGCTGCCATGATGGCACTTGTGGAGAAGTCCTGCAAGATTGCAGCCCACTTCCATTGGAGTGAGAAGTCCAGGAGGCTGCTTTGCAAGTAGCAGCATGCCCATGGGCTTCTACAACATCTCACTCCCACCGATGTAGATATCCAGTTTGAAATGGATCTTGACCAATTTCAAACCGGCTTTTGGGCGGGCTATTGGGTGGAGACTGCCTTGGTCAGCCTCATGAATGATCTCCACTTGGGAATCGACAGAAGAAGTGTGACTCTGTTGGTCCTTTTGGACCTCTCAGCGGCTTTCTATACTATCGACCATAGTATCCTTCTGGAGCGTCTGAGGGGGTTGAGAGTTGGAAGCACTACTTTGCAGTGGTTCCACTCCTACCTCTCGGGCAGGTGCCCCTTGGAGACTTCTTCAAAATCTGAATTTTTGTATGGTGTGCCTCAGGGCTCCATATTGTCTCCGATGTTGTTTAACATCTACATGAAACCACTGGGTGAGATTATCAGAAGATGTGGTGCAAGGTGCTATCAGTATGCTGATACCACCCAAATATATTTCTCCATGTCAGCATCATCAGGAGAGGGCATAACCTCTCTAAATGCCTGCCTGGATGCGGTAATGGGCTGGATGAGGGATAACAAATTGAGCCTGAATCCAGATAAGATGGAGGTACTCATTGTGTGGGGTTGGAACTTGAGAGATGATTTTGATCTACCTGTTCTGGATGGGGTCACACTTCCCCAGAAGGAACAGGTATGCAGTCTAGGGGTGCTTCTGGATCCAAGCCTCTCCCTGGTCTCCCAGGTTGAGTCCGTGACCACAGGTGCCTTCTATCAGCTTTGGCTGATATGCCAGCTGTGTCCGTTTCTTGAGGTGAACGACCTCAAAATAGTGGTACATCTGCTGCTAACCACCAGACTGGATTACTGCAATGCGCTCTATGTGGGGCTGCCCTTGTATGTAATCTGGAAACTACAGTTGGTCCAGAATGCGGCAGCCAGGTTGGTCTCTGGGTCATCTCAGAGAGACCATATAACTCCTGTATTGAAGGAGCTACACTGGTTGCCGATATGTTTCTGGGCAAAATACAAGGCATTGGTTATAACCTATAAAGCCCTAAACAACTTGGGCCCTGGGTATTTAAGAGAACGTCTTCTTCGTCATGAACCCCACCACCCACTGAGATCAGCTGGAAAGGTTCGTCTGCATTTGCCACCAGCTCGTCTGGATCACCTTTATCCATATGGCTGTTGACACTCTCAAAGAACTCTAAAAGGTTAGTGAGGCAAGACCTTCCCTTGTAGAAGCCATGCTGGTTCTCCTTCAACAAAGCCTTTTCTTCTATATGCTTATCAATTTTGTCCTTAAGTATGCTTTCCTTCAATTTACCTGGCACCGAAGTTAAGTTGACAGGCCTGTAATTTCCCAGATACCCCCTGGATCCCTTCTTGAAAATTGGAGTCACATTGGCTACTTTCCAGTTCTCTGGTACAGAGCCTGATTGTAGGGACAAGTTATATATTTTTGCTAGATCAACTATTTCACATTTGAGTTCCTTCAGAACTCTTGGGTGGATGCCATCTGGCCTTGGCAATTTGTTAATTTTTAGCTTTTCAAGACAGTTTAGAACGTATTCCCTTGTCATCTAAAACTGGCCCAGTTCCTCAGCCACCAAACTGGAAAAGCTCAATTCTGGAGAGAATGTATGGTCAGTTTCCTCCGCCGTGAAGACAGATGCAAAGAACTTATTCAACTTCTCTGCAATCTCCTTATCCTCCTTAATAATCCCTTTCACAACCTCATCATCTAAGGATCCAACCCCCTCCCTGGCAGGTTTTCTACTTCTTATATATTTAAATAGGTTTTTGTTATTCTCCTTGACACTTCTAGCTATATGCTCCTCAAACTCTCTCTTTGAATCCTTTATTGTGTCCTTGCATTTCTTTTACTAGAGTTTATGTTCCTTCCTGTTCTCCTCATTTGGGCAGGACTTCCATTTTCTGAAGGCAGTCTTCTTCCCTTTTATAGCTTCCCTGAAGCTATAAACTTGTTAGCCATGTTGGTGTCCTCCTGAACATGGTGGTACCTTTCCTCCTTCTTAGTATACACTTCAACTGTGCTTCTAGTACTGTGGTTTTAAATAAGTTCCATGCTTTCTGGAGTGATTTGACCCTCCTAACTTTCCCTTTCAATTTCCTTCTTACCAGTCTCATTTTTAAAAAGTTTCCTCTTCTGAAGTCCAGCACTTCTGTGTTGGTCTTCCTTGACAATTCTTCACTCGCATATATGCTGAATTGGATCACACTTTGGTCACTGCTACCCAATGGTTCTACAACTCTGACATTTCACACCAGGTCCCAGGCAATACTCAGGATTAAATTCAAAGTCACCATTTCTCTGGTTGATTCCGCAACTAACTGTTCTAAGGCACAGTCATTTAGCACGCCTAGAAAAATGGTCCCTCTCTGTCATTACCTGAATGTGAATTTACTCAGTCTATGTTTCGGTAGTTCAAGTCTCTCATTATTACTGCTCTGTCTCTCTGATGCCTCTCTGTTTCTCCAACTCCAGGTCATTCTCAGCACTTTGATCCAGCAGGTGATAGCACATCTCTAGCAACACCTTTCCCTTCAGTCTTCAATGTTATCCATAAAGATTCTGTGGAGGACTCCAGTCCACCTAGGTTTTCTAGCTTACTGGAATCTATCCTTTCTTTCATATACAGTGCCACTCCTCCCCAAACCTCCCCTTCCTGTCCTTTCTATAGAGTTTATATCCAGGAATAATTGTGTCCCACTGATTCTCACTATTCCACCAGATTTCTGTTATACCCACCATAGCTAGGATTTCATTAGTTACCAAGTACTAATATGCCAGGTCCCTCACCTGCTGCTGGCATGTGCCATCCCCTTACCATCATTTGACTTATTTGGCAAGCTGTCCTGCATTTCTTTCTGCTCAGCTACTGACTCTACTCTGTCCCCTTCCAATTCATCCAAAACATGTTCACCCCTTAGGGGATTTTGCTGGCTGAAGCAGATACCACCCCGTTTCTGCTGGCAATCCCCCAGGCATCATTTTAAAAGCTGCTCTGCAACCTTCTTGATTAAGCCCCTAGCCTTTTAACAGTCCATCTATATCAGATTAGCTTCTCTGGTTGGGGTGTGTGTGTGTGTGTGTGTGTGTGTGTGTGTGTGTGTGTGTTTTTAAGGGATAAAGTTCTTCATAGGGATTCATTGAGAGAACTCATACAGCAGCCAGTCCAAACACAAATTGGATTCTTGTTGGCTGTATGAGTTCTCTCAATGAATCCCATTTATTTTACACACACACACACACACACACACACACACACACACACACACACACACACGAAGCTACTCTGATAGCGATAGAGTGTTAAAAGACCAGGAATTTAAGAAATCCTGAAAAAAACTACCATAAATCCCACCACCCGGGGTATACCTGGGGAGGGTGGGGCACCCAGGCACTCCCCAAAAGGGGTGGGGTGGGGCTGCCTCAAATCCCCATTATTCCCTATGGGAGAAATGCAAAAAATTGGGAAAAAATCTTCAAATAAATCATTAAAAATTGCAGTACGATTGCTTTGGGGTTCAGTGGGTGGTTGGCACCGCTGGGTACCTACCATCCATCCCAGTTTTGTGCCCCAAGTGCTCTGCATAAGGAATAATGGGCCGGTTCAAGTCCTCATTATACCCTATGTGGAATCTTTTAGAACCAGTTTGAATTTGAACCAAACTGGGGTGGGTAGGGTCTGAGCAAAACCAAAACCAAACCTACCCACCCTGGTTCAAAGCTGGTTCGAATTCAAACCAAACCGGCCAAGCCAGTTTTGTGCACATCCCTATCCATGACAACCCAACAATTCTGCCTGGACCATCACACAAGACCCAATTCCTATTCCCAAACCATAATTTAATGGCTTTTAGAAAGCTTGTTAAAACTTGGCTTTTTACCCAGGCTTTTACATAATCATTTTATTGCTGCTTCTGTGAGTTTTTACTTGTATTGTTTTTATGCATATTTTTAATATGTTTTTATATTTTTTAGCTTGATATTTTTATTGTCTTTTTATTGTATGTTTTTAACTTTTGTAAACCGCCTCGGGGTTGTCTTAACGAAAGGCAGTATAGAAATGCAACAATAAATAAAAATAAATAAATAAATAAATAAACTGTTTGATCAATTAAAAGCAGCACAGAACAGGAAATTCAGTACACACAAGTCGATTTGTCTGCCCCCCCTTTTTTAAAAAAGATAAAAACCCAGACCAAGAAGTTTCTTTTATTTCTCATCAATATATTTGTCTGCACAGAGATTAACTTTGCTCTCTGCTAATCTATACATAGAAATAATGATGAGAAGACACACTTCCTTGTTTAAAGAGGTTGAAAAGTTCAGAAGTTTAGAATGCCCAGGAATAAATTGGGAAGGCATACAAAAATAATGTTAAAAGGTACTCTATTTTATGCATACCGTGGGAAGAAGCTGGCAAGATGGTTGTTTATTTAAAAATTATCACCCCATTTATAAGATTTTAAAAGCCAGGTGTTGAAGTGAGTTCACAGGAAAGGGAAATCAATTCATGTGTGGCAAGTACTAAATTATTCCACTTACTAGTTTAGCAATTCCCCAAATAGTAGGTCAAGACCCACCAGTGTGACAACTGGAGTTTTATAAGTAGTTCACATCAACAAGTATTGAAGGGAGAGCATTACAAGACACTTGTGTTCAGACTGTAACCTAAGTTTAATTGAAATCAGTGGAGTTTGCTTAACAGAATGTTAGAACTTGCTTTTACATTTAGGCTGCTCAGACTGAGCCGAGGTCACTCGGATTGCAGCATAACCATTTAAATTGGGAAGGACGGAGCATTTGCACAGGAACCACCACCACCCTTTTTTTAAAAGGACGGATAGTACCCAGTCAGATGGCTGCATTGACAAGAGACATCAAGCTACAGGTGCTCTTCAACTGAGATGTGAGTGATAACCCAACTTATCCCACTGAGACCAAAAAGAGCTACCAGACACTTCACTAGCACTGATAAATAACTTGAGTACAGACCACAGAAATTATGCTTAGGATGTAGTCACACACCTATTTTCAAAGCAAAGGGATATGCACATCTAACCCATGTTTATTTGCAACTACTTCTTGTGCTGTTGTTTCTGCCAGCCCACACCACAAGCAGTCCAGTTTGCACAGGCATCAGTCTGCAAGCCAGGAGGTGCATGGCTGAAAGCTCTTGGTTTTGCATGGTGCAGCTATATTTGCTTCTCGTACTTCTTTAGTGCAACCATATCAAAATGAGAGTGTAGGACAATACCATTTAGAATAACATTTGTAACATCTATCCCTTAAATCTATTACATGCCCAACATGGACTCCAATTTCAGATCTAATTCAATAAAGCCAATCAAAGCTGCTAGCAACAGGGAAGAGAACTGGATATTCATTTATCTAAAAAGCATGCATTTATTTTTGAAAGGATGAATGAAATCAAGTCAGGAATTTGTATTTAGTTGCTGGTGAGCTGATACAGAAATCCAGTTTGGTTTCAGCTCAATTCATACATCACATCTTCTATGTACAAGATAATTAATAAGTTATCACATATAAAGATTTAGCAGGTGTTATGGACACAAGAACAGCTTTGCCAGTGACATGTATCCCTTAGAGTTCTAGAATTAACTGGAGATTAGCAGGATGGAATGAATTTAAGTGTTCCCAAGACTGCAAACAATACAATGGGAATTGGCTGCTACTGCGACTACTTAAAAGCAATACTCATCTCAGTATCCTATACAACAGAACATTTCACATGATCTCATTCTTAGTACATGCTAATCCACCTGTAATTTTGTTTCTGAGCTTGATTCATGGTGCTCATTCTTATCTTAACATCCTTGGGGATGTGTATGCTCTTACTCCTACATGTTTCTCCTGATTTTCTGGAGTCTTGCTCCACATTCCTTCATTTACTGTACAGAGAAAGTGCAAAGCAGGGCATGTTATACTGTGTTTACCCATACTGTGGAATGTCAGACAGATCTGGTGAGTTCCTTGTTTTACAATTTTTTACTGCCTGTTGAGCATTTCATTTTCAAAAGGCAACTGTGGGCACTGGTTGAGTATGCCTATTTTTAGGATGGTTTTTTTTGTTGCTGCTAGGTTTTGTTTTTAGGCTGGTGTTGCCAGTTTTTAATTTTTCTCAATTTTGCTAGATTAAATTGAGTGATCGGCTACTGAGTACAAAGTGTTTTATGACACTTTATCATCTGCAGATGCTCTTGGACTCAGCAATGATCCTGGAGAAGAATAACCAGTTTATAGCTGCAACTCAGAATGTCATTTACCTACATCAGCTGACTTAATGGCTGAGTCCACTTGACTATTGTATAATGAGCAGTTTATATGGGGCTGACGTTCAAGATGGCCCAGAAATTTCACTGATTTAGCATGTCGCTATTGACAATGTAAGCTGGCTTTGACATATTTTCCCAATTCTGAAACATCATTTCAGGCCTCAATTCACATTTCTTGCTTTTAGCTTTAAAGCCCTAGAACTCTCAAGGAACGTCTCCTTTAAACATTTTCCAGATTTTAAGATTACTATATGAAGCCCTTTTGGGATGCTCGACTGTCATCAACTATCTTTCCTTGTGGTAGCCACATAAATCTGGAATGCTTTCCCCAGAAAGCCCACTTGTTCACCCCTGCTAACTTGGCAAAGAGGCACCTTTTAACATGGTGATTCTCTTTATTTAGCAGGAGGAGAGTAACTGGCCCTTTCCACCCCCAGCACAGTGCCTCCAGTGACTGTTGCTGGGGTCTATCTTATGTTCCTTTTTAGATTGTGAGCCCTTTGGGGACAGGGATCCATCTTATTTATTTATTTATTTCTCTGTGTAAACCGCCCTGAGCTATTTTTGGAGGGGCAGTATAAAAATCAAATGAATAAATAAATAAATTCCTTACAGAGATAAAAATAGTTTTCTTGCACTCCATCTTTGCAAGATGGTTTGCTTCTGCTTTTTATTTGTCCACATATGCTTTCAGTTTTAATTTTTTGTGCACATCACTTTGAGAACAGTTGTGTGGGAAAGTGTGTAACACACACACACACACACACACACACACACACACACGAGATAAGCATATTTCTTCCAAATATTTCGTGTAGGGGAGATTTCTATGTGGCTGCATCAAATTAACACAAAAGGAGTAGGGAAAGTCACCAACAATTTAGCTATTATTTACATTTCTGAAATGCACATATTTATTTTACAGGCTTGAGGACTGAAATGAAGATAATGACTAATTGCTACAACTGGGGAAAGTAAATTGCTGAGTCCTTACAGAGTACACCTGTACATGATAATCTCTGAACAGCAGCAGCATAAGCAACACAGATTGAAAAAAATCATAATTAACAAGCAAGAGTGTTATTCAGCAATTGAGATACTGTTTTGATAACCAGATTAGAGTGTGAAAAAGAAATGCTCTCCAAGGTAATTTACATTAAGAGCCAAGATGTATTAAGAAAAAAGAGAACTTAAAAGCAGGGTGACTGTTTTTCAGAGGCCCCCTTCAGACACAATGGCAAGCAGCAGGTCCTGTGGTTTTGCTTCCATCCCTACTGCACGCTCCCAGTGGATTACTTTCTCAAGTCTGAGAGCTAGCAAAGCGGGCAGGACTGGCTGCGCAGGCTTTCTCCAGACTTGGAAAGATAACCTGTACCAGTCAATGCAAAGGAAGCCCAGGGGAGGAGCTTCCTCCCTTACCTCTGGTTTGGGGAAGAATCCCACTCTGGAGAAATGGACTCTCAGTTGGGTGAGTGCAACTCACTACAAACTGAGGGTTCATTCCTAGGTTTGAGACCAAATCTGGAACCACGGTTGGGTCTGGGAACCACTGTTTCAATCATCTGGACAACATGGAGAATGAACCTAAGATGAGATTGCATCCGATTTGGCGTTAGATCTGAAGGGGGCCAGAAATACACTTTAGGTAATTGTCCACACTCAGTGAAGTCTACACACTAAAAATTATACAGCATCCAAGGAAATGCAAATCCCAAACAGCAATCCACAGGCCCTGTGAATCACCTAGCATTATGTCAAGGCTGAAAATATAAGTCTTCCATCTTCAAAAGCAACTTGAACAAAATCATGGAAGCACACTATGCACAATTGCACAAAAATGGCTTTGAGAAGCTGCATGAATTCATACTCTGTGTAGCAGGATTTATTCCATCCTTACCACCTTAATCCACAAGCAAACTGAAAGGTCCTAGTGCAAAGAAAGGGTGGGGGAGAATAAGACAACCCCAGTTGCTCCTGATTATATTATTTGGCCCTTTATCCAAGTCCAGCCTAAGCCAAGTTCCACTTCCCAACAGTGCACATAGAATCACACAGCTACTGGACACATGCTGAGCTCATTGTTTAGCATGTTGTGTCCAGAAGCATTCACATAATGTCCAGAAGTAAAAGTAGGTTGAAAGCAAAATATATACGGATGTGGATACCTACAGTGGTAGACATGCAACCTAGCCACTTCCAGCATATGCTATTGGAGCAGGATATCAATGGGAACAACATATTTTCCAGTTGCAGCAGTGCACAAGGTCAGATATGACTTAACTATAATGCTAAACAAGTCCTAGCTGTGTAACATATTGAGCTGATGAATTATAGCTAAAATGAATGCTTGAAACATGGCATAAATGCAGATATTAATCATGAGATAATTTATTCTCATAAGGAGTCTGTCACTGCTTTCAGCAGCTTCTCAGAATGAGAAGATGAACTAAGAGGCCTTGGCCACACATTTGTTATATATTTTAAAGTGATGCTTATTTGCTCTCAGAGCCCTTTAGAAACACTATCTGTTTAACCCCCATTTTGCTCCACAATAAGAATGCAGCAATGGATGGACATTATGTTGAGCTGGATTGGTGAGATTCAGATGTAGTAACCTGCACTCTAACTTGAAGTTGTACACTGAAGAGTTACACATAAAAGATAATCAAGTAGAAGCTTGTAAAATACAGAAGAATATCCTAGTAAAATCTAGATGTAATGACCTTGGACATACTGTATACTACTCACCTATTCATAAAGGAAGCTCTTACTTCTTATTTAAAATCAGCACAAGTATCACCATTCTTACATGTCCAATTCTCAAAAGAACATCATAAGCATAATGGAAGTTTCAGCAAAGAAGAAAACATGTTCTTAAGCAAACTAGATCTAATAATAAGAATATATTATTATATAAGCCCAAGCCCTATCCTGTTTCACATAATGGCTAACCAGATGCTTCTGGAAGGGCCACAGGCAAGAACTGAGGGCATCTTCTCACCTACTGTTGCTCCCCTGTAACTGGTATTCAGAGCCATCTTGCCTCTGAGGCTGCAGGTGGCCTATAGCCCTAAGACTAGTAACCATTGACAGACTTGTCCTTTTATCTAAGCACTTCTTAAAGCCATCTGGGCATGTGGCTGTCACTACATCTTGTGGCAGACAATTCCATAGGTTAATTATCTGTTGTGTGGGGAAGTACTTCCTTTTGTCAATCCTAATTTTCTTGGTAATCCGTTCCATAGGATGACTCCTTGTTCTAGTGTTATGCAAGAATGAGAAAGAGTTTTTCACTATGCACAATGTTATAGACCTCTATAAGACTGCTTCCCAACATACATTCAGGAGAAACAAAGTAACACAATAAATTGTCATATCCTTATTTTCTTTTTAGAAAGTTATTGCACTACCTTTCCATTAGAATTTTAAAACAATTCACTGTTTTGATGTGCAAAACAGAAGAATTATGAATTAAGAACAGTAGCACAGAGATGGTCTTACAGTGCAATGTAATATGAATAATTCACTCTTGTGAGACCATTAGTGTGCACTCTCTCTCCCTCAATGTCACTTGCAAAGGCTGATTTGTTGTCAGAATTACGAACTTTGTCCCTAAGAAGGGAGCAAGACTAAACAAATATCTGACATAGTTGTTTTCAGGCTTTGAGTTTGTATCCCTCCCTTTAATTAATATGCAGCAAGCCTACTCCTGTGGAACCTTACCAACTTTTGCAATTTAGCTACAAAGGCAATTTCTGCTTTAAAATAAAATAGTTAGACTGATGTTTAGTTGTTATTGTTATTTCATTGGGAGGGGGAAGACCTCAAAAGAAATTGAAGTTTATCTGAATTTTTTATTTATACTTTTAAAACAGTGATGTATGTTCATTACAATTACAGTTAGAGTTTCCATTGGCTGTTAAGTAATTCATTAGGGGGAAATAGGTTCAACACTAATGTGACCCACAATGCATATTAAAAACTTTTTAAAGCACTTTTCTATTCCCACAGGGGTAGGAAACACAAGTAGTACCATTGCTTTTATTGCCTTAATGTTCAATAGGCCAAGCATAAAGTTTCTATGTACTCCTGTTCATTCAGCTGCTACAGCATATCAATCATACCAGACAAGCTTTAACATGGTATGCAATTCTATTAAGAATGGCAAACAAATATTTCTTTGGTCATATATTTTACAAAGAAGCTGTACAGACGTTGGGCTATTAGACATAGCAAACAAATCTGATCTCTCATGTCAAACAAGCTTTATACACAACCAGAATGGACCTGAGAAGTAAGTATTTTCTCACATTAAATTAAAGTGCCAATATTTTCCAAGAATTCCTTGACACATCTTCTCATTTTTACTGCTAGAGAAAAGCATCAAGTTCTTAATATTCAGAACGTTTATCCTTGATCTTTAGTCAGATCAGTTCTATAGTATTTTGTAGGCTTAGAGTATGTGAGTGAGTACATATAGACACACTTACAGAGATGGTTTGAACCGCTTTTGCTCATGAGCAGTAGTGCCCACTCACCCCTCATCCCAGCCACTCACCCACCCAAAGAAATTATCTTTTACAAATCTGCAACTAAATAAGCCAGTGGCTAGAAAGAATCCACCAGAAATGAAGAGCAGACCTGTACTCCCAGTCCTTACTGTTAGCATATCAGTGTTTAACATCTGTTGCCCAATTTATCATATCAGCTACTATGTGCTGAAGGTGAACCAAAACCTGCTGCATATGGGGGCTTTGGGTTAATACATGACAGCTTTGGTTGTATTAATACCACTGTAAAGGTGTTGCTCTTCCTTGAAGTACATTCAGTACTATGCTGGCACATCAAACGATTTATGAGCAGATGTGCCAACTTCCAAGCACCCACTATTCCAGGGCTTGACAAATCCCAGGATCTGGTACCACAGCCCCTAGACTTTTAAACTGTGGTACCTAGATGAATGTATTCTGAGTTAGAGTTATTTAATAAAATCTTTGTCACCAGCAGCCTGGTTTATCTTCTAAGTATGTTGCTTGTAAGAGGGATCAAGAAGCCCTTTTCTTTTACAATGTCAGTCACTAATTTTGTCAAATGTCCATAGTGCGGCTCCCAAATCCAAAGAAAAATTTAAAGGACTATTCTAATGGCTGCTGTCTGACATATTAGGCAAGACTGACATCTGGCTTGCTGAAGGCATCTGGAAATAGATTTCTCCTCCTCCTATGTGCACTGCTGTATGTAGGACGTGGTCACTGCCTCATCTTACTCCCTTAGTGCCAACTTCATTACTTTCCCAGCTCCACTGTATTTTCAGTGCAGATTGGCTGATATTATTTTGGTATTCTTAAGCTAAAGTGAAATGGGGTGTGGGGATAGTACAAGAGGCAAGTGATTTGCCAACCCTCTCTTCTTGTGTTCTGAATTCCCTCAGTGGTGGGTGCTAGAGACAGCCCAAAGACAAGGCAATATCATCATCTGAGGTAGCCTGAGATGTAGGAAGGAAAACAGAACCCCTCCTTTCACTGGCAAACTCAAGTCTTCATCTTGTTCTCCCTCTCCTAAAATATCTCACGGGCTCCCAGTCAACTCTCCCCGCCGCCGCCACCACCACCTTTTTAATTGAACTCCTAATTCTGGGGGCCAAGAACAAAACACCTGGCTGTATTTGTGATCCAAATTCCCTTATAAAACAGCACATCTAATTCCAATAGGTACCAGTGTCCTTCCCTCAAGTTACATAATTGCTCCAATACAGTTAAGCACATTATTATTATTTATCTAACATATACCGCCAAAATCTTACACCTCTGGAAGGTTTGCAACAAAGCAAAATAACAGAAAACACATTAGAACATTTTAAATTTTTTAAAACAATATTTAATTAAAAGCCTGGATGAACAGATGCATCTTTAAAGACTATTTAAAGGTTGTCAAAGATGGGGAGACTCTTATTTCAGCAGGGCATAAATTCCAAACCTTCAGCAGTGGAGACAAGCTGGTGGCAACTGCAGATGGCCCTCTCCTGATGATCTCAATGGGCAGTGGGGTAAATGACAAAGACAACGTTCTCAAAAAATGACTTGACTAGCAAGCCAGAGGATGCCAGTTCAAATCCCCACTGGTATGTTTCCCAGACTATGGGAAACACCTATATTGGGCAGCAGTGATATAGGAAGATGCTGAAAGGCATCATCTCATACTGCGTGGGAGGAGGCAATGGTAAACTGCTCCTGTATTCTACCAAAGACAATCACAGGGCTCTGTGGTTGCCAGGAGTCAACATCGACTCAATGGTACACTTTACTTCAAGGTATTTGGTCATTCATATGGGACTAGAAATTCATTTCCCCAGCCTCAATCATTAAAAACTAGGGATTCTGTAAAATTACCATTCATTAGCATGTTACTTCACCAAGAACTATCATATTAAATTCATTCAGTCAGTAGAGACCTAAAGGTCCAACCCTACAGCACTTTTACATAAGGGCATCCATGAAGTCTTCCTAAAATTGTCTGTTCCTCAACATTTGTGTTCCACTGTACACTGCTGATTATAAAATTAAGATAAGATTATTTTTAAGAAATTAGAATGCTCTTCCTTGGCTATTCAAGTTCAAAGTTCAATAGTGCATAGCAGCACCAGTTCTTGCAGAAATCCATAAAACTCATGTTATTCAAAACATGTTTTTAATAAAATGTCAGCACGATAATGAGATTATGATCACAACATGAGTTATCAGCAGCTATGAAAAAGTCAGAGACATCTGCAATGAGAGCCTGTTACAAGCATTTAAAAAGCAAGCTAAGAAACTTTGCTTGTTGTTTGTTTTTTTTACTACAAATGACTCCAAAAGAAGGCTTGTCTTCCCAGCATGAAGCCAGAAAGACTGGAAATTAAAAAGCTACTAATAGTGCTAGAAAGTCTTGGCTGATTGGCCCCAGCCATCTGTGCTACTAGAAAATCCAGGACATCCCCAGCCAAGATGCACAATGATGTAGATAATAATCCAACTGGTTTGGTGTAGAATACCAGCTCTGAAAAGTTTCATTTGTAAGTGAGATCTTGAGAAAACTGCATTATACCCTTGGACACCACATACATGTGAAGTCTATACCAACAGTATCATAATCAACTGCTTGTTGCAGCTAGAGCTTCAATCTGTGTTTCATGGAAAATGTAGTCAGGATGCTTTAGATTGGTGAAGGCTACCATATACAGATTGGATCCTTGCCTATCCTGGCTGGTTAAATCCAGCCAAGAAGAATAGGCTTTTGGCCAAAGTTGTCAAATGCCTCCTTGAGAAAGAATAACTTCCCTCACATTCTGATGGAAGCTGTAAATAACCATGTTGGACTAAGATAATCTAAATTAATATAACTAGTTATCTGGGAGCTCCTGCCTCTGATCCACTCAAATGCTTGGAAACTTTAGTCAAATAGAGAAGGATGAACAGAATCCAGGCAAGATGGTGCCAGTACAGAATATTCATGATCTGGAAGAGTCAAGTTTCCCTATGGTTAAGGTGGTTATTGTTATCTTATCTGAGCAAGTAAAGATGCCGGGAGTTGCTAGGAGTCCCTATTTTCAACTGGCATTCAATACAGAAGCTTTTTGGATACGCTGGACTTTGCTAAGTTGATCCATTCTTCCATAACTTTCAGGCAACTACAAGGTACTCTATAAGAGGATATCCCTAAAGACAACGCATTCTGAACCAGCTGAAACTTGAAAATGCTTATCATCTGTCAGATGTGGGAAGACATACTCATATTCAGCATGACCTATGCCAGATACCACTGATTATCAAACTGCTTTTGAGCTCAGTTTAAGCTACCAGTCTTTAAAGACCTACATGGACTAGAATCCACATACCTGAAGTCCCTATACAAAATCACAGGCCAACTGAGGTGGTGTCAGCAAGCATTGAATAGCACTATTGCAATGGGTGAAGACAGTAGCTACCAGAAGCCAAGCCTTAATATTATTAGTCTATACGCTTTGGATCCTGAAGTGATTTGGAAATACATCTTTGGGGACGGGGCTGTAGCTCAATGGTAGAGCATCTGCTTTGCATACAAAGTGTCCCAAGCATCTCCAGAAAGTGCTGGGAAAGACTCCTGCCTGAAAACCTGGGGAGCCGCTGCCAGTCAAGTGTGTGGACAATACGAAGCTAGATGAGTCAGTAAAAAGCAGCTTCCTATGTTCCTAAAAATATTATGGCTTTACTATTTACTAAAAATAGTAAAGCTTTTGTTTTCTAGTAATTTGACTTTCTGTTTCAATTGTTAATTGATTGAGGATCCTTTTGACTGCCAACCACTGTGAGCGATCAGAAAAGTCAACAAAATGTTTTAAATAAATGCACATTGGGAGTTTCCATAAGACATCCTTTAATGCTTGGGGCAGAATTAACACAGTGGTTCCACAAGACACATAATATAGAGCTTTCATCCAGCAATACTCTTTCCTATGGCCAAGATCCTTCGATAATGTTACTCAAAAGTAATTTCCGTTCAGTGAATGTCTTTTTTGGTGTAAACTGAATGCCTCCTCTTTGAGGTTCAACTGTTTTTATTGCCTTCCTGTTCAGCACAGGTAACCGCTTAACCATCTGATTTGTCCTTTGAATAGCCTTTCTGAATTACCCTAGTATCCTTTTTTGCTGAGGGAGCAGCAAGATTTAATTATTTCCTTTTGTTCTCCTTTTACTAGCAAAGAGTGCCTACTTCTAGTGCTACTCTACCATTAAAAAGGGGGGGGGAGGAAAATGAGGTAAGTGAATTTTCCCTCTGAAAATGCATTAGACTGGTTGAAACAATATCCTAGCTGCACACGTGAATTGGAAGGGGACATGCCAAGAGCATATCTATCAGGACATCTTCCACATAAGTCCCTCCTAACCCATCCCTTGATCATGTGTGGGGGTTCTTCATCTGAATGACTCCTAAACATGCATTCAAATTACTCCATTCATGAGCATTTCTTGGGGGGGGGCAAAGTGAGGCAGTTGTCCCCACCACTGAGCCAGTCCCACCTACTTCTATGGGGTTTACTCCCGAGAGGGTCTGCAGCGTTTGTATACACATTGCAGAAAAATGTCCTGCAGACACCCATGACTCCATCCATCTTTCTCCTTCTTTCTTTAAGATGTGATCTTAGCAACACTGCTGTGACTCACCAGTTGAAGTCCAGATTTGTCATGCTGGCCAAACTACTTTCACATTCTAGCTGTACTTATTGTTGCATTTTTTTACTTTTACTTCTTCTAGATGCACAACGTGAACATATGGATTTTAGAAGAACATACCAGATGTTATAGTTTATCTATGTTATTGTGAACAAAACAAGGAAAATACACCTGATGTCCAAAATTGGGTCTGTTAAACATGTGTATGGTAAGTCTATCTTTTGTATGATGAACATTCTTTCCAATAGGTTCTTAACCCTACCTACTTACCTAACCTAAGGATCTAATCCACCCTGTACTTTCAGCCTAAATCCCAAAATTCAACCAAATAATTGCCCCCAAATCCCAATGTTAATTTTTCCCAATATTCCACACACCAAGCATTCTCCCCCATCCCTCCTACTTCAACATTCCACATTCTAAACAATCCCCTTATCCGGGCAAGTCTCAGACCAAAGTTCACTATACTACCCATTCCTCAGTTCAACTGAAAAATTCAGTACATGGCTGAATTTAAGAGGATTATTTTTTTTACTATGAGCAGGATAGCATAGTATTCCTAGTTAATGGAGTGGCTTCTTAGTCTTATGAATCATCTCTCTCCCTCTCATGTATGCATAGGATGAATGTGGCAGCTAATAAATGTGACCTAGGATAAGACATTGATTTCAATCACTGCCATTCCAACCCCCAGTTGGTCACAGCTCAAGAAATTATTTTCTTTTACTCTTTGTCTTGTCATCATGACTGATGGTGCTGTTGCTAGCAGTGCTTTTCTGCAGATTCCCAGAAGCACTCCCCTGCCCTGCCGCTTATGTTTGAGTCTCCAGGCTTGGAGATCTCACTCTTGTCATGCTCAGGAGCCTCACAGCATCATGAGCTCTCCATTTGTTGGCACATGGGGACAGGTTACTTAACTGACAGTGGGCCAGTCACCCCTATATTTGGCTACTAACAAGCAGATTTGAAAAGGGAACAGATTCTTGAAAAGGGAACAGGCTACCCTATGTAGACCCCAGAAGTTAACTAAAGCAGGTTAACTTATAGTCAAGGCCACTCAGCACTTGGAGTTAACTGTCTCAGCCTCCCCTCCTTTTGTAAAGGATATCAGCAAGCTAATGCAGCAATTAACTCAGCAGATAAAGCTCATGGAGGTAGTGATGTGCACGGTCCGGAGAAGTCCGGACCGGCACCGAAGGGGGGCCTTGTTTTTAGGGCGGGGAGGGGTGGCTTAGCCCTCCCGCCTCCTTGCCCCCGCCAGCGCCCGTATTTTCTAGTATAGGGGCGCTGGAAACCAGCTGCCCCCCCCGCCGCGGCCGCGGCGGCGAAAGTACTCCCAATGCCAGCCCTCCCTCCCACCCAGCTAGCTGGCCGCCCGCTCGCTCACCGTTCACCGTATAGAAAATGAGAGGAGCTCCGGCACAGAGCTCCTCTCGTTTAGAAGGCCTCCGGCAGAATGGTGTTTTGCGCGCCGCAAAGCACGCCGTTCGCCGGAGGCCCGGTCTACCTGCCGGGAAAGGGCCGGGTAGACCGGGCCTCCGATCGCTGGGTAGACCGGGCCTCCGATCGCCGGAGGCCTGGTCTACCCAGCGATCGGAGGCCCGGTCTACCCGGCCCTTTCCCGGCGGGTAGACCAGGCCTCCGATCACCGGAGGCCCGGTCTACCCAGCGATCGGAGGCCCGGTCTACCCGCCGGGAAAGGGCCGGGTAGACCGGGCCTCCGATCGCTGGGTAGACCGGGCCTCCGGCGATCGGAGGCCCGGTCTACCCAGCGATCGGAGGCCCGGTCTACCCGGCCCTTTCCCGGCAGGTAGACCGGGCCTCCGGCGAACGGCATGCTTTGTGGCGCGCGCATGCGCGCAAAACACCATTCTGCCGGAGGCCTTCTAAATGAGAGGAGCTCTGTGCCAGAGCTCCTCTCGTTTTCTATACGGTGAACGGTGAACGGTGAGCGAGCGGGCGGGCGGCCAGCTAGCTGGGAGGGAGGGAGGGCTGGCATTGGGAGTACTTTCGCCGCCGCCGCGGCGGGGGGGGGGCAGCTGGTTTCCAGCGCCCCTATACTAGAAAATACGGGCGCTGGCGGGGGCAAGGAGGCGGGAGGGCTAAGCAAGCCCTCCCGACCTTAAGGGCATACCCCCCACCCAGACCCGAACCAGGCAGGGCCGGACTGGTCCGGCAGTTCGGCCATTCTTTGGAATGGCCGCCGGACCGGTTCGGGCACACCACTACATGGAGGTGCCTACATTTATACAGTTAACTTACTGTTGATGTAAGCAGATTCCTCAGAGTTCTTCTTCAGGCAGAAGCAAAATATTGACTAGGTCCAAACAGGGAACGTTTACTCCAAAAAACACAAACTCCCAACTCATTCTCCTTTGTATCTGGGTCTATAATTTTAGGGCTTTTCACATCACCATCCTAGTGGACAATTCCTCCCAGAGCTGCAAAGATGATATTGAGATATCTGGACCACATACACACAGGGAACACCAGGAGGGCTGACAGAGGCCAAGTAACCCTCAGAAAAAGCATTTCACCTCCACTGAAGAATCAAAACTGGAACTTAATAAAAAGGCTCCAATCAAAATAAAAAGGCACACCAACAAGGAAGTGAATTCCATAAAATAAATAGGACTTACTTCAGGGAAAATATGATGGGAGTATAACTGTGAAATGTACTGTTATTTCTTTTTCAGAAATCTAACAATCTCTCCTAGACCAGAAATGAACTTTGCCACTTCTGCACCCCTTGTGTGTTTTTCCTATGACATTACTGCACATACAAGGAGAAGTATTACTTCCCTCCACAGAAGAGCTGCTCTTCTTGGACTGAAGCAAAAGTGGTGTGGGAAGTTGCTGCAAAATCATTTCTCCCAATGCAGTCCAAAGCTTCATAGCATTGAAGGGAACTGTACTACAATGCTTCCAAAACCACAAAGATGACCTACAAAAGGACCCCCAATACCTTATCCTTGAAGCACTGCAAACAAGGAGAAGAACCAACAGAGTAAAAACATAACCATGTAGGGTTGTGGGTTTTTTTTGTAACTTAGAATATTATTTGTATTGTCTGTGTTTAACTTACTGTATGTACCTAAAACTCCCAAGGAAATTATTAGTTATTTATCAAGACTTTCGCATAGTATTGCAGTGAACATTTATTACATTGGTGGACCTTTATTCTGCTTCAGGAACAACCAGGAAAATGACAGTTACAAAAGCACTATTATCAATATGTTATTTATCAATGTAGCCAGAGCCACTTTTTGGCAGCATTTTGAGTACAGTATAGCAAGCCTCCATGGAGTAAAGCAATTTGCCTACAGCAAATGTTTTTACTGTCTATTTAAGATTTCAGAGATCAGGATGGTGAAAGTGTTACAATACCCTCCCCGCCCTCTCAACCCACATCACAGTTCTTTTGAATTATTTGCTACTTCAAAGATATGTTCAGAATCAGTTAGGATTATTTCACCTTATGACAGTAAGCCATCCTCCCACACATTGCCACCTCCTCTCACTAAAATGTACTAATGTTTTCCTAAACAACTCCCAGGAGACTATGATCTAAACAAGTTTCAACATACCCACCACAAGTTGCTGCAAGTTATTTCAAATGAATTCCTGAGGCATGACAATACCTAACATACAATATTTTTTTGAAAACTTTCTCAAGTTGTGCAAGTCACTATAGACCTTGATTCAATACATTCCATGCAATGAGGCACACCAATACTTGCTGGGGTAGCCTGTGCCAAGAGCTGGGGTTTTCAGCAACTGCTCGCCCCCAAATCCTCAATTCACTATTTCACCTGCCAAAACATGAACCAAAAACCACAGTTTCTTACTGGCACAGAGGTTAGCATACTAGGGCAAGGAGTAACGCAGCAGTTAAAAGGATACATAAGGTAACTAGTGGCAACAAAAGGATAGGTGAGATAACCAGCGGCAACAATGACAAAGACTAATACTCTGCCTACGACCCAAGGCTGTGGAATCAACCACATTTTTTTTTAAAGTACCACATATTCCTAAACTCTCTCAAACAGCATTATTAGGTCCATTTAAAATAAGAAGCTTTCTCCAATTCCTTCTCCCAAATATGTCTTCTGATATTTGTGAACCGCCCTGAGCTATTTTGTAAGGGTGGTCTAAAAATTGAACAAATAAATAAATAATAAAACTGAATTGCTAAACTAGAAGTAAAGATTGGTTGTTGCAAAAGCTACTTTAAAATTTAAGAAGAAAATTATTCACATTCTTAACAGTTCAATCAATGAATTTGCCCATTTAATTTTGCTCAAACTACAAGACAAGGCTGTAGATATATTGAAGCCTGAACTCCCAGTCCTGGAAAGAATTTCTAATAATACATTTTAAAAACAGGAGTAATGCTAAGGTCTGCTCAGGAACCAACTTAATGATTATCAAGGATACTAGCAGCTGTACTTTTTGCTGTATGATGACACACTGAAATCAAATCAGTTCCATTATAGTGAGTTATCGTGTCTCTCTAAAAGAGACTGAAATCCAATGCAACTGTTTCCTTGCTTGCTTGTACTGAACAAAACATACATTTTTAAAAAATATTAGCATCAAGGTATCACATTGTTTCCCACAAAAACCTATATTTCGATTCATATTAAGCAAGGCCTTGCCTGCACTACTACTTTACATACACTTCTAATGAATACCTGACCAGGGATGTAACTATAATTGGACAGGGGGCAGGGGACATGCGTTCCTATGCTGCTGAGGTAGGGGAACCTGCTAACTGAACAGCTCACTCTTCTCTCTTCCTCTCATTGGCATGCTGCTGGCTCCTGATCAGAGGGCTTATCTCAACTTTAAGATGGACAAGTATTCTCCAGGAGGAGAAGAAAGGGAGGAGTGTCAGGCAACATCTCGCTTCTAACTAGCTGTCCAGTACTCAGGTCAGCCCACCACTCCTTTAGCCTGACCGACAGGCTTAATAGGAAGGGAACTGTTGCTGAGCATCAGCCAAGCAGTCACAAGGAGAGGAAGAGATGCTGCCTGACACTCTGCTCCCCTCCTCCTTCCCTCCTGAAGCTGAGACAGAAATGAAAAGATCTTCAATTAAATGAGCTTAAGGACCCTTTATGAATCCTGCTTTTATTAAAGAGAACAGGATTAAATTGTAATACTCCTTTTCCCTGCTTCCCCCACCCAACATTCATCAACAACTGGATTCAGTTTACTACTAAATCCTGAGGTGAAATATGGGGTTCATTTTTCTGCATAAAATTTTGATGCATCTGCATACATGAGAGAGTTTGTGAATGCTCAAATAAGATACAAGTTATTATGTTACATTAATATGAGGTTACTGTAGTAGGCATATATGTTTAAAATATTTCTGAACTAGAACACCACACATGCAAGAGTGAGAGAGAGAAGGTTTCTGTATGTGTGGAGTGTGCAATATTATTTGCGTAGGAGCAAGATAAAAGGACGTGCTGAGAATGTTTGGTTTTTCACTATGTCCTTACAGTTCTGCTGCAGCAAAGATATGGAAGGAGGCAAATAAAGTGGGAGGCCTGAGGTGGGGCATCTTCAGTCCCCCCGCCTGCCCAGGGCTGACTCCAGCCTTGCTGTGCCCTTGTACCTGATCTGCACTCATTGTACCCAGACCCCCGATTACAAGACAAGACCGTGTTGTTTGTATTTTTAAAAAAATTGAGCCACAACTTTAAAGCTGTCAATTAATCTACTGCACAAAAGTGGTTTAGCAATTAATGCCTCCTCAATTATCTTGGTCAAGCAAACCAGGCCCAAGAGCAACAGTAGCAGCCGCCTTCTGTCTGCTGCCAGCTCTTCAAGCTATGGAGCTGGCTGAAGTAAAGGAAGTTTGCCTGCATCACCACCCCGTCAAACCTCATCATTCCAAGTGGGTGAAACAAGCAAACTCCCAAGTGTATGTGTGTGGGGGGGGGCAATTTCAAGACACCCCTGGGCCACAAAGCCCCAAGAGGTTGCTCAATGAAGTCCCCCTCCTTCACTATAGCAGTACCTCTGGCTGCTCACCAATGTAATATGGAAATTTCCCTGTACCTGCACTCACCTGCTATTATAAGTCTAGTTAGTTAGTTATTTGATTTCTATACTGCCCTTCAGAAAATGGCTCAGGGTGGTTTACACAGAGGAAAAAATAAATAAATAAGATGGATCCCTGTCCCCAAAGGGCTCGCAATCTAAAGAGGAACATAAGATAGACACCAGCAACAATCACTGGAAGTGAATATTTATAACATGAAAATCTGAAGCTGGCTAATAAAGATACACAACATGCAAAACACAGTATCACAATTTTTTTAAAAAAGTAAACACAGCATATTACAACTGGTAGAGAGGGTAATACATTAAATAACCACAGCATCAGACCAGCGCAGCAGTCAGAGATGAAGGGTGTAGAAGAAAAATACTGAACAGTACTGCATATGCCTGCTGTCAAAAGGCAGACAAGCTTGATAGAGTGCAAACTACTTGGAGAAGCTGGACCTTACCTCAGTCACTCATGCTTTGGCAATGTCCAGATTGGGCTACTCCAATGCGCTCTACATGGGACTACCCTTGAAGATGGTTCCGAAGCTTCAGCTGGTCCAGAACACTGCTGCAAGGATGCTCAAAGGGACAAATCACTTCATGAGTGTCACACCCATCCTGCAGCAGCTTCAGTGGTTACCAGTCCACTTCCAGGCTAGATTCAAGATGCTGGTCTTGAACCTGAAAACTCCACACAGTCTGGGACCGCATCTGCCCATATGAACCAACCAGGACCCTCCGGTCAGCATCGCAGACCTGCTCATGGCCCTGTCACTAACAGAGATCCTGTTGGCAGGGACTAGAGACAGGGCCTTTTCAGTTGTGGCCCCTTGGCTTTGGAATGTGTTTTTAAAACACAATTAAAAACAAGTCTTTTTAAAGAGGCTTTTTGATGTTTTATATGCTGCTTATATCTGGCAGATTTTTTAGTTCTCAGTTTTTAGCTTTCTATTAATAACTTAATTTGAAACATTTAAAATTTGTAATTTTAAATGTGGTTTTAGTCTGATCTTTTAAATTTATTGATATTTTATTGTACATTGTATGTGGTTTGTTGGTGTTGAGCTGCCCCGGGCAGTAATGTGCTGGAGGAGCAGGGTATAAATTTAAATAAATAAATAAATAAATAGTGTCGAGTATTCTACTAGTGATTTACACAGAACCGCACCTCTGCAGTCCAGGACTAGGGAGGGGGACTCTAAGGGCGGGGAAGGTTGTACTCACCAGGATCTTCAACTGGATTTGGAAACAGACAGACAGACAGAGAGCAGATCTTTAATATGCTTCCACACCACAATCCTGGTGAGAACACTTATGCCCATGCTTTGTGCTCACAGAAGTTTCTGGATTTTGTTCAGAGCAGCCCCATGTACTGCAGTAGTCCAAAAGTAACATGACTAAGGCATGGATAACTTTAGCCAGATCTGCCATCCCCAGGAATAACACAACCAGCACACCAGTTGAAGCTATTCGAAGGCACTCCTGACCACAGCAGCAACCTGAACATCCAGAAACAAAACAAGGTCTAGCAGAACCCCCAAGCTGTAAACCTGTTCTACATGGGATTGTGCTCTCTCTGAAAGAACAGCATGATAATCCAAGCCCAATCAGCTTTCCTGCTAACCTCCACCATGACAGAATTAAGTCTCAGCTTGTTAGTCCACATCCAGGCCACAACAGTCTCCAAACCTTCGTCCAGAGCCTCCACTGACTTCCCCACCGCTGCATTTCCCCCACCAGCACTGTGCTTTAAACCGGTCCTGTGGGGCGGCAGCATACCTCCTTGCTGCCCCAGCACATGGCAGACCGGAAGTACCTGATGTGCATACACACCGGGAACTTCTGGTCCGTCATACACAGGTGGCAAGGAGGTACACTGCCACCCCACGGGACCAGTTTAAAGTGCAGCTGCCACCTGCTACCCCCTCCGCACACCAGCCACACCCCTTGCACCTGTGCCAGATTCACATCAAAGCAGGCAGTGTGGCCAGTACCGGGTGGCCCTTCAAACAGCCCTTCAGTCTTTCCCAGCCAACAAAAAAAGTACTCACCAGCTGGAAGAGGGTGAGGGGCACTCAGCCACTGTGTTCCCAGCCAACAAATGCTTCATTTGCCAGCTGAGTGTGGAAGTGGAGTGAAGGGCTCCATACAGCCACACCAGACCCCAATGGCCCAGCGGACATCCCTTCCCCCCATTGGTGGCTACACTCAAGGTCATGGCAAAAACACAGAAAAACAACACGCACACCCCAAAACCAAGTATGAACCAAGTATGGCTAGCGTGTGCTATGGCAACCTCATCATGAGGCAAGTTAAAGTATTCCCCTCTCCAGGCTGCAGAATGCAGGTAACATGAAGGACAAGAGAATGTAGGACAGATTTGATGCAGAGCACAGAACATCAGGAAGTTCAGCTCACTGACATGAATGAGTGCTGTGCAAGGGATGATAGTGCTTTTGTAAGTGCACTCATTAATGCAAGTCAGATACAAGAGACTTTTCCAATTGTTTCCCATATTAATTAGCAATGGGGATGCCACTTTGGACTTTCTGCCTCCAGCATCAACAAATCTTAAGACAGCCCTGGGCATAGAAAGCTGTAGGAAGACTAAGACCAAACAGCTGTAACCAACATGAACCAAAAAAACAAAGCCTAACCAATAATCTCTGGGGATCTTCAGTAAGCTAAAGTAAAGTGTGCCATCAACTCAGTGTTGACTCCTGGTGACCACAGAGCCCTGTGATTGTCTTTGGTAGAATACAGGAGGGGTTTACCATTGCCATCTCCCGCACAGTATGGGATGATGCCTTTCAGCATCTTCCTATATCACTGCTAAGCGATATAGGTGTTTCCTATAGTCTGGGAAACATACCAGTGGGGATTTGAACTGGCAACCTCTAGTCAAGTCATTTCCCCACTGCGCTATTAGGAAGAACACAGGAGGGGTTTACCATTGTGATCTCCCATGCAGTATGAGATGATGTAAGGTACCCAAGTCTTTTATACAGCCATATAATTATATGGCTGTACACCAAATGTACTGTATCAGGAGGAAGAGGATTAAAAAGGGAAGAGAAGCAAGTGAAAGCAAGGCTGGTATGCTGGTCAAATATTCCATTAAGTCAGCAACACCACCACCCCACCCCCCACTTTTAAATGCTGAAATGTGAGGCACTGCATCCATGTTTACAATTTTCACTCATGCACTAAATTTCACCCTTCATCTTATTACAACATATACTAGAAGCCCATTATATGATAAACCCTCTCAAGCTTCCAGTTCATAATCCTCTTTTCTTTCTTTTTTGAACACAACATCCAATGTATAGAAGGATGTGCAAAGTCCACATTTGAAAAATACTACAATATACCCAAATTTTCTATGGGAGGAGAAAGTACCTATGAGTAGGAAATGTATGAAGGGATCAAATATTGGGACAGGGAGAGGAAAAACAAGTGTATGTACTCTTATTTGGAAGTAAATCAGTCAGACATAAGTAACATGCCTTGGTCTGGGTTGCATGTGAGACAAAGGTCTTGATCTAGATGCATCCTACATCCCTAAATGGTACAAAGCAGTCTCACTTGACATATTACTGCAACATTATGATATATAAGGAGCAGCAGAAATTCTCTTTTCATTGGACTGTTTGCAGACAGCCTATTCTCTGATTAAGTAGACAAAATTGTAGCAACAGAAGCTACAAGGAATGCTGCATATAACCAAATACAACAGGTGAGCACCAGTTAACACAATCTAATAACCTTTCCTTTGGGGTAAGGCAACCAAGAAACACAATATAGAGAGGAAGTCCAGATGAACTACAAAAGAAGAACAAACAATGACTTTGTATCCCTAGATGTAAAAGTGACAAATGGAAGTATTAATACATATACACCATGGGGGCTGGGTGATGGGCGGGCACACAGAGAGGCAGGCATACTTTGCCTTTCAGTGTGAGGAAAGGAGGGCTTATAATACCTAAGCTAGCTGCCTTCCTGTAGTCCCATAGAAACTGGAACTGCCACAACATCACGCATGTAAGAGGACAGAGTCACAGATCACAGTATGTCCAAGCCTCAAAAACACAAAGCTGCACAGTTCCAAAGCAAATAAACCTGAGTGAGTCACAAGCCAGACACGGAGTTCGGAGTGCTATTTGCCTACAGCAAACCATAAGTACAGTATCACCAAAGTGCATTTTATGAGAAACTTTTAAGCCTTCTCTTTGTACAGCCAAACAAAACCAGACCTGCCTTCAAACCTCAAATTAGTTTCCAGAACTGAAGCTCACGGGTCTCAAGAACAAGTGTCAAAATGACACTTCACAGCCAGTGACTAGCCACACACAAGTGAGAATGAATGGGATCCAAGAGAATCTATCTATATACTTATTTCTCTAAGATGGGCCATGCGTGGGGACGTGGCAGAAAGGAGGCGATTGGCTGACAGAGTGCGGGGAGGAAAGGAGGCAATTGGCTGACAGAGTGTGAGAGTTCAGAAAGCGAGAAGGCAGCAGTCGGAGAAGAGTGCAGGCGGCTGCTTCAGAAATCCAGGGAGTTTGCCAGCTGGGGTCATGTAGCAGGGAGTTTGGGGTCTGGGGATGGAGTTTGTGGAGAGCCAGGGAATTCTGGCAGGGAATTCAGCAGAAGGAGGCGGGGGGTGGTTCACCACCTCAAAACGCACCAGGGAGCTTGAGGCCACCTCAAAACATGCCAAGGAACTTGAGGGTGCTGCGGAAAGTGGTTGGGCGACAGGGAGGCCATTGTTAGTGCCCGCCTGCCACAGATGCCATCAGGAGAGAGAGAGCGAGGGCAGGCGAGCGAGCAGTGGGGGGGGAGGGAGAGCGAGGGCGGGCGAGCGAGCAGTGGGGGGGGAGGGAGAGCGAGGGCGGGCGAGCGAGCAGTGGGGGGGGAGGGAGAGCGAGGGCGGGCGGGCGAGCAGTGGGGGGGGAGGGAGAGCGAGGGCGGGCGGGCGAGCGAGCAGTGGGGGGGGAGGGAGAGCGAGGGCGGGCGGGCGAGCGAGCAGTGGGGGGGGAGGGAGAGCGAGGGCGGGCGGGCGAGCGAGCAGTGGGGGGGGAGGGAGAGCGAGGGCGGGCGGGCGAGCGAGCAGTGGGGGGGGAGGGAGAGCGAGGGCGGGCGGGCGAGCGAGCAGTGGGGGGGGAGGGAGAGCGAGGGCGGGCGGGCGAGCGAGCAGTGGGGGGGGAGGGAGAGCGAGGGCGGGCGGGCGAGCGAGCAGTGGGGGGGGAGGGAGAGCGAGGGCGGGCGGGCGAGCGAGCAGTGGGGGGGGAGGGAGAGCGAGGGCGGGCGGGCGAGCGAGCAGTGGGGGGGGAGGGAGAGCGAGGGCGGGCGGGCGAGCGAGCAGTGGGGGGGAGGGAGAGCGAGGGCGGGCGGGCGAGCGAGCAGTGGGGGGGAGGGAGAGCGAGGGCGGGCGGGCGAGCGAGCAGTGGGGGGGAGGGAGAGCGAGGGCGGGCGGGCGAGCGAGCAGTGGGGGGGAGGGAGAGCGAGGGCGGGCGGGCGAGCGAGCAGTGGGGGGGAGGGAGAGCGAGGGCGGGCGGGCGAGCGAGCAGTGGGGGGGAGGGAGAGCGAGGGCGGGCGGGCGAGCGAGCAGTGGGGGGGAGGGAGAGCGAGGGCGGGCGGGCGAGCGAGCAGTGGGGGGGAGGGAGAGCGAGGGCGGGCGGGCGAGCGAGCAGTGGGGGGGAGGGAGAGCGAGGGCGGGCGGGCGAGCGAGCAGTGGGGGGGAGGGAGAGCGAGGGCGGGCGGGCGAGCGAGCAGTGGGGGGGAGGGAGAGCGAGGGCGGGCGGGCGAGCGAGCAGTGGGGGGGAGGGAGAGCGAGGGCGGGCGGGCGAGCGAGCAGTGGGGGGGAGGGAGAGCGAGGGCGGGCGGGCGAGCGAGCAGTGGGGGGAGGGAGAGCGAGGGCGGGCGGGCGAGCGAGCAGTGGGGGGGAGGGAGAGCGAGGGCGGGCGGGCGAGCAGTGGGGGGGAGGGCCACAGGCTCAGTGCACGACCACACAGATGCTCTGTGCAGGGTTAGCTAGTGCATTTAAATTATCTGAATGGTGGAGTGGCAATTATGAAACTCCAGAGGACAATAAAGAACCATAAAACCCAGCTTTGCATTTCAGAAGCCTGGTGCTGAGGTGCACATATACACACCCTGAAGAAAATTATTATTTTTTCCATTCTGACAAGCATCTGGAAAGCTCTCTCTCCCTCATTTATTCACTTTTTTAAATGGTTAAAAGGACAATGGAGAAAAACACACAGCTCACAGCATAAGCCTTGGGAAAGTTTCACATTTTGCTAAGCCTGGTGCTGCTAAGTAGCGCAATCAAAGTCCACAGCCACATAGTTCAGCAGAGAGCGCCAAGGCTTTGCCCTTAATGGAAACCATCTGCTGTTCAAACAAGGAAGGACGAGCAATTTATTTATTTTTTTAAAAAAATAGCAGCAGCAGATAGAACGAACCCCACAGGAACAATCGGGTCCACTTTTCCCTCCCTGGGCCTCAGTGTAGCCCCATCGACTGATACAGCTGGACGCTGGCAAGATTCTGGATCTCCGAACTTGAAAGAAAAAGAAGGGGCGAACCGATGAAAGTGGCCCACCGAAAGCAAGAAAAAGAGCTTCCTAGAGAGTTGGCTGCCACTGGATTTGTTTGCTTACCGGATCAGCAAATCAGCATTCCCGGGAGGTGTTTAGGGGCTTTCAACAGGTGGAGGCACCCGTCGCCAAAAGAGAGATGCCAGGAGGAGGAGGAGGCGTCGGAGGGGACTTACCCAAGTTGGAAAGCAGGAGACTGGACTGGTCGCGCCTTTGTGTGCGGCTGTTGGGCTGCAGACGCCGCTCACAGCTCCAGCCGCTCGAGCCGCTGCTCCCTCCCAAGTGGCCGCGCCTCAGCCAAGCAGCCCCCCGAGGCAGCGCGCAGCAGTCGCGGCCAGAAGGTTGCCCATGTTGCGAAGAAGGAGACGAGGTGGGAGGCGTTGTCACCCTCTGCCACCGGCTACAGCCAAGCAGCCCCCAAGTCAGGGCGAGACTCGCCGCAAGACGAGCAGCAGCAGCAGCTTCCAGAGAATAGGAGAGGAGGAGGAGCAGCAGAAGGGGAAAAGCCAAGCCGCCACAGAGAGCAATGGGCTCATCACATGATGCGCCTCAGCGCCCGCCTCTCCTCGAGCTCCTCTGCCAGCCCTGCCCCGGGAAGGGAGAACAGCCGCGAAGATGAGACACACCTGTAGGCGCTGCACATATCCGTCGTGAACACAAAGCCAGACAGGAAACTGAGAGAGAGGAGGAGCAGGGGCGGGAAATAAATAAATAAATGAATGAAAAGCGAAGGAGGCAGTCCTGGGAGAGGAAAGCCTCCCGGCCCGCCCCCTGGACTAGCTCCCTCCCCCAGCTCCCGCCCAAGCCAGGCTCCTCTTACCCACTTGAGTCTCCTAGTGGGAGAAAGGCTGGGAGGGGAATCCTCACGCTCTCGGTCGGTGTCTCGCCTTTCCCTCTCGGCGTTGTTTGTTTATCTGCCAACCACTCAGACTGCCAGGAACGCTGAGGGCGTTTGGCTTGCTGAAGTGATGTGGAAGGGTTAAGCGTTCTTATGCAAAGATGGGTGGGGTGGGTGTAGGCAGGGCTTAGCCTAACCCTGGAACTTGTTTTTAATACCTGTATGGTATCAGGGATTGTGTCTTTCATCATTAGCTGTGAGCTGTTTGTTTTTTCTTGAAACATGCAAGGTAGCTGATGAAGAAAACACCTCTGAGCATGTGCAGAGTTTTTTCCCTTTGAGTAAACCTGGTTGCTTGCAACCTTAGAGAAGCTGCTGCCAGTCTGTGAAGACAATACTGAGCTATTATTATTATTACATATATATCCCACTCTTCCTCCAAGGAGCCCAGATTGTTGTACTACATACTTGAGTTTCTCTTTCACAACTGTGAAGTAGGTTAGGCTGAGAGAGAAGTGGCCTGCCTCAATATATGGCAGTTGCTAACCTAATCTAATGTGTTCAGAGAAGGCACCTGCATTGGCATAGACATCTGCAGGACTTTCCCCCGGGGGGGGGAGGTGTGAAGGCCACAATCCTATAGCCTTTTACATGGGAGTAAGCCCCATTGAATTCAATAAGACCAGCTCAGTCTAAGAAGAGCAAATGGTTCCCCTGGCCCCCTTATATGAGACTTTCCCATTTGTTTTTCTTAGCAATGCCATTTGTGTGAGTTAAGGTGGGTTAAGAGAGAACGATGGTCCCAAAGTTGAGCTTCATGCCTGACAAGTGATTTTAACCTTTGATTGATTAAGTGTTGTCAAGTTGGTGTTGACTCTTAGCGACCACATAGATAGAGTCTCTCCAGGATGATCTGTCTTCAACTTGGCTTTTAAGGTCTCGCAGTGGTGCATTCACTGCTGTCGTAATCGAGTCCATCCACCTTGCTCCTGGCTGTCCTCGTCTTCTCTTTCCTTCAACTTTTTCCAGCATTATGGATGTCTCAAGGGAGTTGAGTTTTTGCATAGTGTCTCCGAAGTATGAGAGTTTGAGCCTGGTCATTTGTGCCTCGAGTGAAAATTCCGGATTAGTTGCTGCCATATCCTAACACTCTGTCTACACACTACACAGATTTACCACAACTTGTGAATATTTGTCCAAAGCCCCTAATGTTATTTCTTTGTTGGTATGGATTTATACAGAATCTTGTGCCATGCAACCTGAAATATAAGGTGAGAGCCAAGGCTGCAATCTTAAGCAGACCTTTTTTGGAAGGAAGGCCTCCTTTGGAATAAACATGATTGAATTAATAGTTCTTACCACACAACTTAAGATGCAATATGTGCACACTGAACAGAAGTAGCCCTATTTTTAGTATTTATACAGGAACCAAAATGATAAACCCTAAGTGTCACTGCAGTACTCTTTCCTCAAGTGATTCAGGTACTCGGCTCTTGACAGATAAACCATATTTGCCCCCATCTCATACAAATTATTCTGAACTTCTCTCTGAACTTGAAATGCTTCATATCATTGAATTCCTTCTTCCAGTACATCTTGGGTTGTGGAGTTGAGCTGCTACACTTCAGCCCAAACTAAGCCCTAGCTTGTTTTACATTATGGGTAGTATTACCAGAGGCACTGTTACCCTTGGACTTCTGGGCCGAAGTCCAGGGCTTCCACATCCCCTGGGGGTCCCCAAATCCTTTTTAGAGACAGAGGGGATGTGGGAAAAGAAACATGTTGAATGGGAATACATTAAGTTGCATGTTGAAATGTTTCTGCTAATGCATATTTGCATTACATATTTGATATTCTTATATTTTTGTGAGTTCAGTTGCTGTTTGTCCCCTCAAGAACCCACATGTTAAAAATACTGCATGTGTCATGGGGTGTGTGTGTGTAGGGAGTCGATGTTTAACTTGCAGTGAGGGGGGTGAACCTCCAAAGGCCTTTAGGTCCAGGCTCAAAAATTACCTAGGTGTACCTCTGAGTATTACAGGGCAATCTTAATGCACACTTACTGAGTCACTATACTGAGTCAATAAAGTTGTGCTCTCGAGTTGGTGTTGACTCCTGGCAACCACAGAGCCATATGGTTTTCTTGGTAGAATACAGGAGGGGTTTACCATTGCCATCTCACAGGTGCAGTGTGAGATGATGCCTTTTAGCACTTTCCTATATTGCTGCTATCCGATATAGATGTTTCCCATACTCTGGGAAACATAACAGCAGCGATTCAAACCAGCAACCTCTTGCCCCCTAGGCTAGTTGCTTCCCCACTGCACCATTAGGTGGCTTAAGTCACTTTATTGTCGTTATAATATTATGTTTTTAAAATATATATCACATTTCAACCCAAAAAAAGTTCTCAAAGAGGTTTTCATAGAAGAAGGAATAAGATTATTCATTGTTCAAAAGGGCTCACAAAACCTAAAAAGTAAGACAAGTAGACACTAGCAACATCCACTGGAAAGATGCTGCACTAGTGTTTGACAGGAAGAGTTGCTCTGCTAAGAATAAGAGAGATGCCACTTTATAAGGTGTCTTTCTCTTTGTCCAGGTTATCAACTGAACCACCAATTGAACAAATAAAGACTTATACATGCATAGGAAAGGCCGGGTTAGGAATGGGACTTGCCTAGTAAGTCAGTAGTCCTATGTGCTCTTTCAACACAATAGGAAGTATGTCCCATTGAGTAGAGTGGCACTTATTTCCAAGTAAGCATGCATAAGCCTGAGCTAAAAGTGTACTTATAGTTACAGCCATATTTATTTAATGTGCATTTATACATATTTCAGAGGCAGAGTATCTATTTTCTCACCTGTGTGTACAGATTGCTGGGCTATAATAATAATACTTACAATGTAATGTATACAGCACATTTCAGGAGTTTAAAGTACCACATTATTTCACTAATTCTTACAACAGTCTTCTAAGATGAGTCATTACTAAACTCATATTACTGATGGGGAGGGGTTTTTATGCTGAGAGAATAGTAGCTTGCTTAAGACCATGTAGTGAGTTTGTGAATGAGGTGATATTACAGCTCAATGTCTTAGCCACTTCTACAACACAGCAAAGCCACCTAATGGCACAGCAGGGAAATGACTTGATTAGCAAGCCAGAGGTTGCTGGTTCGAATCCCTGCTGGTATGGGAAACACCTATATCGGGCAGCAGTGATATAGGAAGATGCTGAAAGGCATCATCTCATACTGCGTGGGAGGAGGCAATGGTAAACCCCTCCTGAATTCTAACAAAGACAACCACAGGGCTCTGTGGTCACCAGGAGTCGACATCGACTTGACAGCACACTTTACTTTTACAACCCAGTAGCAGCTGTGACAAGTTGACTTTGCCAGTTGCCTTTTGTCCTTGCCAAATCTTTGCTGCTGCCATGTACTGGAGCAAAAGAGTTATCAGGATAAAGTGAGCAGCCTCACAAGACTGGTTCAGTTGTGATGATATGAAGGGGAGCAGTCTGAAAGGCTGATAACATGTGAATATCTAGATTCCTGCCAGGTCTTAGGCAGTTTGGGTTAGTGCTGTAGAGGCACACAGTAGACTAACATGTTCAGGGCTGTTAATATACCGTCACTCTGAAAAACAGACTCAGGAGGTGGGATAGCAATAGAAGAGCCACAATGACTTGAGGATGAGGATGATGATGATTTATTTTACATTTGATATCTCACTCTTCCTCCAAAGAGCCCAGAGAGGTGTACTACATACTTAGGTTTCTCCTCACAACAACCCTGTGAAGTAGCTTAGGCTGAGAGAGAAATGACTGGCCCAGAGTCACCCTGCCAGGAGCGTAGCTATAATTGAGGGAAAGGGTTCAAAGAACACGGGCCCCCAGCTCCTGAGGGCCCTCCAGATCCCCCCCTCCCTATTTCCTTCATTATCTCCCTCACTCTGGGGGGCTGCCAGAGAGAAGGATGAACACAGGCCCCCTCTCCCCTAGCTACACCCCTGCTGACCCTGCTAGTATCATGGCTGAATGGGGATTTGAACTCGGGTCTCCCAGGTCCTACTCTAGCACTTTAGCCACTACACCACAACTGGCTTATAGAAAACCTTGGCGGAAGGGCCCAATTCTCAACACATCCCCGGAATGACTTACATGCGGCGAACATTCTCTTTCAACCTCCTAGGCTTCCTCTGTGTTAATAGCCAGGGGCAGTCCTGTGAAAAGTTCCCTGTGATTGGATATCGGGAAGGCTCCTATGTTTGGGAGGCGGTTGCCTCTGACACACATGTGAGTGAAGACGTGCCCAGTGGGCAAAGTGTTATCCATGATCCACCCAGCGGCGCGCCCAGGCAGAGGTTGGGGTGGCCGATCTTGACGATCACACAGCTGCCAGCGCACGGGTTACACAGCGGCAAGAAGACGGGCTGTAAAGAAAAAAGGAAGCGGAGGAGGCGGCTGTGCTCTTTCTTGCTCTGCTCGACTTCTATTCCTCCAGGCCAGCCAAGCCCAGAAAGCAGCGAAACCCAGCGCTTGTTCCCACGCCCTGACTGGCCAAGTCTGCTGGGGATCAATAACCGCCTCGAGTCCGGAAGCTGCATTCTTAGAGGCAGCCTCTTCGCTAGCCTTTGCCTATATGGGATGAGCGGTGGATTCTCCTTCCTGTTCCTCATGGGCGGGGAGAAGAAGAGAAAGTGATTCCAGGCGACCAGGGAAATGGCACTCTCCTTGTTCTTCCCTGAGTCTTGGCCCCCGCCCCTGCGGGTGTTCCGGGGCGCGATCCTTTCACTTTGCTACTCGTGGTGGGGGCGTACGCGCAGCTCTCCGCAGCCTCAAAGCATCTGCCGGGACTGCAGGAGGCGGGAGGCAGCCCTGGGTTCATTCCCTGCCTCCTGGCTTCACCCCTTGGGCTGAGAGACTTTCCTAGTTGACTAGCGTTCTGGTGTGTGTGTGTGTGTCACACACAACCTTTTGTTTTCCTGCTCCGTGATCTGTAAAAGGGACGGGGGGAAGCGAAACCACCACGATGTGTATTTTGGGATTTGGGGACGCTCTTTTTCCCAAACTAAACTGGAGAACCATGCTAAATTGAGGTCTGGGGGCTACGACGCGTCACCAAATGAAAACCTAGGGAAATGAAGAAACGGTCTAAGAACCGGAACGGGCCCTTAATAAATGAAACGAATGCAACAAGACAGTAGGATGTGTTAGAGGCATATGAGAATAATATAGATCTGAAAGGCTTCCGACATTATGTTCTTCTTGTTAACCACTTCCCAACCAGTATTATTGAACGTAATTAACCCTTTCTCATCCAAAATAAATTTTTAATCCCCACACATGCGTACACACACACAAAACCAAAAAATAAAATAAAAATAGAATTGGTCTTCTCCCCGCCCCAATATAGCTAAGCACTCAGAACAAATATGGAAACAGGTTTTGTAGAAGGTTTGTGGCTCATCCTATCAGTCTCACCAAGTCCTGTGTGGCATGTGAATCTGACTGTGTCTGATGCCTTAAACACAGGCACTTTCCAGATAAGACCCTGCTGCAGGGTCAAGTCGGATCTTGGAAGTGTGCTTTCACATTTCCTGCATTGTGACACTGCAGTCCCTATGAGGACAGCAAGGTGCCATTCACATTTCCACTACCTTGTCTCAAATTTAATCACCGCGATATAGAGCTGCTAGGATGTCATATATCCGGCGTAAGGAAGTTGCTTTTTTAATGAGTTGTTAGTTGCTGCAATGCTGATCCACCTGCTGTTTACGTTTTCTATGAGACTAGCCTGAATGGAGGCATTTTGCTGTTGTTGAGCAGCTAGCCTGGAAAGCACCCAGGTCATTCTGATGACTATTTTGTCGAAGCATGGGTTTCAGCTAGGAATGGGGAAAGGGTTAGGCTGGGAAGAGGTTAATAATATTTTATTGTTCTCCTATGTCTCTAGAACATCCCATAGTTTGCATAATTATTATTTATTAAATGTCAGTTATGGCCTCTTCTGTTTCAGATAGATTCTGGTTGGGAAGGGGTTAATTGATTTGATTGATTGATTGATTGAAGTGCCATCAAGTCGGTGTCGACTCTTAGCAACTACATAGATAGATTCTCTCCAGGATGATCTGGCTTCAACATGGCCTTTAAGGTCTCTCAGTGATACATTCATTGCTGTCGTAAGCGAGTCCATCCACCTTGCTGCTGGTCGCCCTCTTCTTCTCTTTACTTCAACTTTTCCCAGCATTATGGACTTCTCAAGGAAGCTGGGTTTTTGCATAATGTGTCTGAAGTATGATAGTTTGCCTGGTCATTTGTGCCTCAAGTGAAAATTCTGGATTGATTTGTTCTATGATCCATTTGTTTGTTTTTCTGGCTGTCCATGGTATCCTCAAATGTCTTCTCCAGTAACAAAGCTCAAAAGTGTCAATACTTTTTCTATCTTGCTTCTTCAAAGTCCAGCATTTGCAACCATAGAGTGTCATGGGGAAATCCATTGTCTGAATGATTCTAATTTTTAGGTATAGACATGTCACAGTATCTAAATATCCTTTCCAAGGCCTTCATTGCAACCCTACCAAGTGCTAGTCTTTGGTGTATTTCTTGACTGCTGGATCCTTTACTGTTGATGGTCAATCCTAAAAGGCAGAAGCTATCCACTACTTCAATGTCTTCATTATCAATTCTGAGGCTGGTTGCTGTAGCCATTGTCATTAGTTTAGTCTTCTTTAAATTTAGTTGTAGTCCCATTTTTTAAACTGTGTTCCTTGACTTTCATTACTAGAGCTTGCAGATCATCTGCATTCTCAGCTATCAGAGTGGTGTCATAGCGTAGTGCAGGTTACTGATGTTTCTTCCTCCAACTTTAAAACCATGCACATCTTCTTCCAATCCAGCTTCTCTCAGTATATGTTCAACATATAAATTGAGTAAAGAAGGAAAAAGTATACAGCCTTATCTTACCCCTTCACCAATCTGGAACCAGTCTGTTTCACCATATTCCGTCTGGACTGTGGCTTCCTGTCCTGTGCATAGTTTTCTCATGAGAACAATGAGATGCTCTGGGATGCCATTTTTTCTAAGGATATTCCACAACTTGACATGGTTGACAATCAAAGGCTTTTCTGTAGTCAATATATCGACCTCTTTTTGGTATTCTTTGGTTTTCTCAATTATCCAGCATGCATCAGCAATGATTTTATTTATTTTATTTACATTTTATATCCCGCTCTTCCTCCAAGGAGCCCAGAGCAGTGTACTACATACTTAGGTTTCTCCTCACAACAACCCTGTGAAGTAGGTTAGGCTGAGAGAGAAGTGACTGGCCCAGAGTCACCCAGCAAGTATCATGGCTGAATGGGGATTTGAACTCGGGTCTTCCTGGTCCTAGTGCTGCACTCTAACCACTACACTATGCTGGCTCTTGTTCCTCAGCCTTTTCTGAAACCAGCTTGAACAGCCGGCATCTCCCCATGTAGAGCTCTAATCTGCTTTGGATGATCCTGAGCAATATTTTGCTAGCATGTGAGATTAAGGATATTGTGTGATGGTTGGTGTAATCTGTTGAGTCTCCTTTCTTTGGTATGGTTGTGTAGACTGACCTCTTCCAATCTGTTGGCCACTGTGTCAATCTCCAAATTTGTTGGCATAGTTTGGTTAGAGCCTTGACTGATTCTTCTCCTTGAAAATGCTGGGTACATTCTCAAGAACATTGGGTACATTCTCAAGACCAATGGGTACATTCTCAAGAACAATGTTGCCATTCCAGTTTCCAACAACCAGCAGCACATCTTGCTTACATGCTGTTTCAATTTCAGAGTGAACTTGAGCATAAAACCCATCAACTTCCTCTTCTTCTACATCTGTCATTGGGGCATAGACTTGAAAAACTGTCATGTTAAAGGGTTTTCCATGAAATCAAATTGATATTAGTTGGTCACTGACCTCATTGTACTCAAGTACTGTCATTGCTATATCTTCATTTCTTGTTTACACAGTCAGACAGGTGTTATTGACTGGTTTGTTTTATCCAGACATCGAGTCCTTCCCAAGGACCTGGGATGGCTGAATTTTATCATCAATACTGTTGGTTATCATAGATATCATCACAAAATATAGGCTGTTCCCAATAAAGTTGCTTTTTGTAATTGGCTGGTGGCGATTTCTGTGGCCCCTATGGTGTTGAGGTGCGGTTCAAGTTGTTTTGGGATTGCACCTAGGGTGCCAATTACCACTGGGATTATTTTGGTCTTCTTCTGCCACAGCCTTTTAATTTCAATTTGTAGATCTTTGTATTTGGTGATTTTTTTTTCTATTTCTTTTTCTTCTATTCTGCTATCCCCTGGTATTTCTGTGTCGATTATTTTAACTTGTTTTTCTTTCTTTTCGACTACAGTTACGTCTGGTGTATTGGGTGGCAGATGTTTGTCTGTTTGTAGTCGGAAGTTCCATAATATTTTTGCATCTTCATTTTCTTCATCCTTTTCAGTTTTATGGTCCCACCAATTTTTGGCTACAGGTAGCTTGTATTTTTTGCAGATGTTCCAGTGTATCATCCCTGATACTTTGTCATGCCTTTGTTTGTAGTCAGTCTGTGCGATCTTTTTACAACAGCTGATTAGGTGGTTTCATCTGCTTCTTTACAAAGGCAGCATTTGCTGTTTGTGGTGGATTTTTCGACTTTTGCTCTTATTGCATTTGTTCTTAGTGCCTGTTCTTGTGCAGCCAGTATTAAACCCTCTGTTTCTTTCTTCAAGTTGCCATTCTTAAGCCATTGCCAGGTCTTGGTGATGTCTGATTTTCCACTTATATTGTGCAAATATTGACCATGCAGTGGCTTCTTTTTCCATTTTTCTGCTCGGTTTTTGACTTGTTCTTTCTTGTAGGCCTGCTTTGTTTCATTGGTGTTGAATAATTTCTCATTATTGACCATTTGAAGTGCATCTTCTTCACTGTCCTTGATATATTCTTCAAGGCCTCTTTTCTCCTCCTCTACTGTTTGATGGACTTGCAGCATTCCTCTTCCACCTGAGCTGTGAGGGAGGTATAGCCTATCTACATCACTGCGGGGGTGCAGAGCATGATTGATGGTCATGATTTTCCTGGTCTTATGATCTAGCGTCTCTAGCTCTGCCTGGTTCCAGTCTATTATTCCTTCAGTGTATCTGATAACAGGTATAACCCAGGTGTTTATGGCTTGTATGGTGTTCCCGCCATTGAGTTCAGACTTTAGGATTTTTCTAACTCTCCTGATGTATTCACTTCCAATTTTTCTTTTAACTTCAGTGTGTGCGATGTTATCCGCCTGGAGAATGCCCAAGTATTTGTAAGGTTCTTTCTCTTCCAGGTTCTTGATCTTGCTTCCATTGGGCAGTTCTATTCCTTCTGTTTTTGTTATTTTCCCTCTGTTCATTATTAATGCAGCACACTTGTCTAGTCCAAACTCCATTGCTATATCGCTACTGAATATACGGACAGTGTTTAGCAGTGATTCGATTTCTGACTGGGACTTTCCATACAACTTCAGATCGTCCATGTACAGCAGATGGTTGATTTTACTTGATGTTTTAGATGTTTGGTATCCGAGGCCTGTTTTGTTTAGTATTTGTGAAAGTGGAGTTATGGCGATTACAAACAACAGAGGGGATAGTGAGTCCCCTTGGAAAATGCCTCTTTTAATGCTAACCTGTCCAAGTGTCTCACCATTGATTGTTAACTGTGTATTCCACATTGCTCATTGCTTTTTAAATAAATATCTGAATGTTTTTGCTGACACCAGTTGTTTCTAAACATTTTAGTATCCATGTGTGAGGCAATGAGTCTAAGGCTTTCTTGTAGTCAATCCATGCAACACTTAGATTTGTTTTTCTTCTCTTGCAATTTTCTAAAATCATTTTGTCAATCAGCAGCTGGTCTTTTGTGCCTCTGGTGTTCGGACAATTTCCTTTCTGTTCAACTGGAACTTCATCATCATCATCATCATCGTCGTCGTCATTATTATTATTATTATTAATAATTCAATTTCTATACCGCCCTTCCAAAAATGGCTCAGGGTGGTTTACACAGAGAAATAACAAATAAATGATGGCTCCCTGTCCCCAAAGGTTTGTTTTTCTTTTGTTTTCGTCTTTGGTTTTCTTTGTTTTCTTCTTTGTTTTTCATGTCCTAAGTAGTAAATGGTATGATTTTCTGACTGAAAGTGTCCTATTAGTCCATTTTAATTCACTGATGCCCAAGATGTCAATCTGTAGTGGATTCATTTCGTCTTTCACTGAGTTGAGCTTTCCCATATTCATGCTTCTTACATTCCACATTCCCATTGTAATTCTGTCTTTGCAGCTTTGGCAACATCAGCCACTAGACATCCAAAAGACTTTAATCTAATGAGTCATAAACACCATCGGTACTCTGAGAGATCCCTAGCTCTTCCTCAGTAGCACCGGACCTGAGGGGCCCATCATCTGGCACTACATCAACAATCATTCTATTTTGTCTATCCATGTGGTTTTAGCCACATTAACCCCTTGTCTACCCAAGGAGTTAATATAAATATAATATTGGAAGGATTTCACCTCTTAAATGTTGTTTTCAGTTGTTTTCTAATACATTTCACTGGTTTTTGTCTTACTTTTATTTAGAAAAGGCCAATTGCAACTTGTTTCATTCCAGCTTTTACAGTGTCCTGGAAATTAAGCTGCCTATAGAAAAGGGGGGTTATCTTTGGAATACACCTTAATATCTGTCCCAAGAGAGAGTAACTGAAAGGTTATTGGCTACCTCCATAGTTTAATATGAATTTACTTCATGTGGGGATCTTGCCTGATGAAATAAGTGGCCCAAAGGTAGTTTCTTAATAAAGAAGGAACAGTTTATTATTAAAACATTAATATTTTCTTTCTCTCCCATCGTAAGGTTCAAATATAGGCCCTAGTTGTTCAAGTCTTTGCTAAGCTGCTTTGCTAAATTCCTACATGAAATGTCTTCTGAATAGTATTTAATGTAGGAAATGCATGTAGTACATACTTACATATATATAACTTGTTACCCTTGCTGGTAGGGATGTGCACGAACCGGTCAGAGAGTTTGGTGGAGGGGGGTGGGGTTACCTTTAAGGAGCAGGTTACCTTTAAGGACCCTTACCCTCTCCCCACTGCATTTTCCCCGCCAGCACTGCCACCAAAATTGCTGGCGTGGGGCTGCTGCATACCTCCTTGCAGCCCTGGTCAGTGTCAAACCACAAGTGTCTGACATGCATGCGCACGCAGATTGGGCACTTCTGGTTTGACACTGATCGGGGCTGAAAGGAAGTATGCAGCAGCCTCACATCAGTGGTTTTGCCGGCAGCGCCAGCAAGGGAAACACAGTGGCGGGGAGGGGGGGAGGGCATCCTACCTGCAACTTAAAGATACCACCACCACCACTGCCAAACTGATCCAAATGCCAGACCTCCAAACCGGTTTGGTGGTCTGGAAAAGGACTGTCCAAGTGGTTCGTGCACATTCCTATCGGCACCTTTTACAGTAGCTACACTCTTATATTTAACAGGGAGATGGCAACTGTCCATATCCAACAGAAGCACAGCATCCCTCTAGGGACTGCTACTGGTGTGACTACCTAGGTTTTTTAAAAAATATATATTATGAGCCCTTTTAGGACAAGGAACCACTTTATTCATTTTTCTATGTAAGCTACTTTGAGAACTTTTGTTGAAAAGCGGTACAGCTGTACCTCATTATGCATGGGGTTTCTGTTCCCACATATTACTGCAGGTAACGAAACCACGGATAATGAGGCATTGAGTCTATAGGAGTGCAGGGGTTAGGTTCCCAGACTTTTAAAAGCACACACCGAAAAAGGGCCTCAAAATACAAAAACAGTACAAATAAAGTGCCCTACTGTGCTCTACGGGCCTTTGGGAATTCAAGGATGCCACCCGGCTCCCAAAGTCCCAGGAATTCCACAAAAATTGGTGGTGTGTTTCTAAAAATAAACTAGCCATAAAATGGCTCTCCTCCACAAAATGGTGGCCAGAAATAACCTCCAAGGCTACCTCTTACCCATGGCTATGTGGAATTCACCCCTTTCTGCCTCCACCCCCTCCCCGTGCATGCTGAGGACAGTATTAATTACCGAACCATGGATATACAAAACTGTGGATGTTAGGTCCACGTATAGGGAGGTCTATATAATTAGTATATAAATTAGTACTTGTACAATTCTGGTGGCCCCAGCTCAAAAGGATATGGTAGAGCTTGAAAAGGGAACAACAAAAGGCGGTTGAAATGATCAAGAAGTTAGGGAACCTTCTCTCCAAGGATAGATTAAAAGAATGTAAGGCTTTTTAGTTTAAAGAAACATAAGCTAAAGGAAGTCATGAAAGAGGTTTAGAAAATCATGGTTTGGAGAATATGGATAGAGAGTTTTCCTCCTCCTCCTCCTAATACTGTACAACTTGGGAGTCAGCCAGTGAAATTGACTGGCAGTAGATTCAGGACAAACAAAACACATGGTTTCTTTACCCAATGCATAATTAATTGCCACAAGATGTAGCAATGGTCACTGGTACAGAGAGTGTAAAAACAAATTATTGGGTCTCTCAACAGACATATTTATGTCATCTTATCCATAAAGTGTGTGTGTGTGTATGTGTTTTTCAAAGTAAGAATGCCCCCCCCCATGCCATTTTCCCATATGGTACCTATATGCCCGTATGGTACTTACATCAGCTTCATTCATATGTTAGCTTTCTTGATAACTTCAGTCAAGAAAATGGTGGGGGAGGATTAAAAAAGCCTCATGCAGTGCTGCAACCCCAATCTGAATCAGCCCCCTTGTGGCTGCTCTTACATTTTACACACACACTTGTATATGTATTTGGTAACATGTGACATTAGCCCTTATCTGAACTAACGTCAGGGCTCATTCACACATTTTGGCGTTGAAGGTAATTGTTGTGCAATCATATGTTACAGAACCACATTTATTCATTTGATGTTGGTTTAGTTATTAATAAATGCCCATCTGTGTACAAACTGAATCTTGAGTTCTTTAATTTAAATTCCAGAAGGGTATAAGAAAGATAAACATGCATGGAATCTGGCCTGTTACTATAGACATCTCTGAGAACGCATTTTAAGCTCCCTTTGTATGGACAAAGATCAGTTTTCCTATCCATGTTAAATGCTTTTGGACTGCAGCCCTAAGCCCTAAGACAAAATCTATTACTACGTAATACCTTGAATAGTAACTTGACAATAAACTGAATTTTAAATGCTGTGAGCCATTCCTTTACATAAACCAAAATATGAGCTCCAGTTTCATAATAATTTCTGAGGGAAATAACTGCAAGAAATAAATGAGGGCTAACCATATTTGTGTGAGTGAGACATGGTAGTAGCCCTGGGACTAAAATTCATCATAGACCTCTCTGGAGCATTGAGTCATCATCACTGAACTTTCCTGAATTTGCTGCTCCATCTGTAAAACTTGGATTTTACCTTACAGCAATACTGTGAGGAATCATTAGATACTTTTGCCCAAGTGCTTTGGAAATTAACAAAGCTGTAAGTGCTTAAGGATTGATTCTCAGAATACTTATCCTTTAATGAGAGATACAGGATTGTAGAACATGAAATTTAGTTTTTTGCTCTTGCTGAATAATTAAAAGTGTCCTCTTTCCTCTTTAAAAGCTTTTTCCTAAATATGCTGCTTTGAAGAAAGCAAGAAGCAGCTAGACTGGTTATTATAAATATATTGTCCTAGCTCTTCCTCAAAGGAACTTAGGTCAACATATGTGGGCATTGCAACTCTCTTGTTTTATCACCACCACAACAGCACTGTTGTTGGCTGATTGAAAGTGTCTGGCCCAGCATCACCAAATGCATTTCATGGCTGAGCAGGAACTTGCCCTATTTAAGCCCATATTAAGGACATCACAATGGGTCTCTTCAGGTTTACATCCATAGGTCTCTGATAACTAGCATTATCAGATCAAAGTAGATAGGAGGAGCATTGTGCAATTTACTTATGCAGGGAATACAACAGCACAAGAAGACCAGCTCTGAACAGAAGCCACAGTTCATGTTTGATTTCCTTCCCACATATATGTTCTGTATTACACAGAACAGAAACAAGCAGAATATTCTGGAACACAATTGTTCCACTTAAGACTTTCTTCTTCGTACCTCTTTTATTATTGTGCAAAATTTCCTTTCCTCATAAGGCGTCTTCACATTAATAGACAAACATTTGATCTGACCATGTTCCAATATATGCCAACATGTCCCTACTTTATCAACAAATTATTATTCTGAAAATAACCATTTAGAGGAATCTAATCTAAAGGGTAATTGCTCTGAATCATGTAAGCCAACGTCTTCTTTCTTTCTTCCCCTTTCTGCTAATTTCAATTCACTTCTATGTTTGCTAGAGATACTAGCTGACCATCTCCAGTGGCTAGCCTGATGGCTGGCTAATAGTCCAGGATGATCATTTCAAAAACTAATGGGAGCAAATGAAAGGAGATGACCTCTTGTTAGCTGGGATTCTATCTTGAAGGTTTAGAATGCGATACGGTCAGAGCTTGGAAAAAGTGAAACTGCTCCTACTCAGGTGACTGTGGTAGAGAAACAGCAAAAAGTGGTCCACATTTCTGAATAGATACACACAGATAGAGAGAGAGCATTTCAGAGTTTTCCAGCTGGGGACTGGGGTTAGCTGGAAACTGGGCTGTAGCCTTGTGGAAGGTGCTACACAAGTTGTTCTGGAGGAATGTGATGTAGGCTGTGCTGTTTACAGAAGTGTATTTGCTTGCACTATTATTCTGCTTGTGCTTTTTGTAAAGAAATAGTACCAAAGATACCAAATCTCCAGTGTTCTCTCATCCAAAGGAACCTTAATCCTCCCCATCACCTGAAAAAATGTGGAGGGTGAAACAAGCAATATTATATTTGCCAATCAGGAAGCATTTCCAGTGTATTTGGGAAGAACTGCAGAAAAGCTGTGGATCAATGGTATAAAATGCTTCTAGAATTTCCTATTCCACCTGTGGTGGAGCAAAGGCACCTAAAGCTTTCAGGCACTCATCAGAAGGCAAATTGCAATTGTCTGTTGTAAAATATGTGATGAAGTTACGGTTGCTAGATTGTTGCTAGAACTGAAAGTATCTGGGTTGCTAGAACTGAAAGTATCTAGGTTGCTAGAACTGAAATTATCACAATTTTCTCACCAGATAGTATTGGTGAGCACTTGAGGAATATCTTGAGTTCAGTAGCACACCAAAGCATCCTCAAAATCCTTATGAGGTTAAGGCACATCAATGACAAGTAAGTATGTCGATGTTCCCCAAGACTGCCAATTATTGTTACTCCATTCTTCTCTGGATTCATTCATGCATATGTCCCAAAACAAAGTCAGGCAGTGAATTAGCACAAATCCTGTGTGTTAGCTGGGTCAAATAAACAGGAAGGACAGGTTGTTCATCATTAGCATGTTGATGATGCAAAACTTCATGTTTTTCTTTGAGCTCAGCTAGCAACCTGTATGTCAGAGAATAGGGTGGACTTGTGTTTCCCCACAGGGGAGTTCTGTCAGAGGACAATGTGTAATCATCCCTTACTACTGTCTGATAAAAATGAACAGAATAATTCAAGAACAGTCCAGAAACACTCATTGGGTCTTGCAATGTGCCTAGCATGTTTTGAAAGAGTCACGAGAAGTTCTGGCAGGATTGACAGTGTACTGTTTCCATGATCAACATTTAGCTGGAGATTACCAAATACCATAAGATCTTTCATGCACTCCTTACCACACTTGAGATGATAAGACAGACTACATTCCCAGAGATATAGCAAAGTTATAGTATCCAATGTGGCTGAAGCTAAAGTGCAAGAAATTATCTCATTCACATCCCATGAAAATTAGAAGAAACACAGGGATTGCTTTTAATCATAATTGGCTTTTGAGGGATGCATTTAAAAAATGGCCCAGAAAACTGACAGCAGCACATTCACTCACATAACCTATTTTAATCCATTCCTTTCTCTTTCTCTACTGGCACATGCAGTAGTCCAGACTCCAGTGTAAACTAAGGTTTTGATGAGATGAAGCAGGCAGTGGAAAACACCTCTAATTGGCTTTATAACCTTTGCCATTTTCTAAGAAAACATAAATTTGAGAATTTTAGAAATGAAAAACTCAGAGAGGCAGAGGTGATTTATGAATCCTTTCAGCAGTGCTTTTGCAGTTTTGTCAATCAAAATCCATTTTCCATAAAGATATGGATATACTAGATATTAGGATGGTCGTGAATTGAAGATGCCACAAGAGGTTTTGAAAAATGATGGGAATTGAGCTTCCATCTTCAGGGGAAAATAGGGTATCCATGAACTGAAGAAAGAGGTGCTTTGTTTATAATTGTTTTTGTTGTTGGTACTTTACCTGAGGAGGTGTTAATTCAGTTAGGGCTCTGCATCAAGCAAATGATATCCAGCAAGTGAAATTTCCTTTTGAATTACCTCATTCTATTTCCCCCTTTTGGCAGAAACAGATGGAATTTGATTTTCTCCCAATTACTCTGACCTGAGAATAACCACACTTTAATGCAGAGCTAATGAGGTGGAAAAGGTACAACAACAAAAACTCCTTAAACACTGTAAATGTAGACAGTGAAATATAGCTATATGACAGGCAGAACAACAACAAATGACACATGATTTATTGATTAGACTCAATCATATGATGGAATCACAGCAAGTCATTTACAACACAGCTATTAGAGCTTGGAACCCAGCCTAGGGCGAAAGGTGAAAAACATGCTCAGCGCCTAAACGGATGTGACAGCACAGGCCCATTCACTTCAGTGGGGTTTTGCAGTGGGACTGAGCAACATAATGGGAGCTTTGCAAATCAATTCACTTTTCTCTGCCTGCCTTACCTGAATTGCGATCGATCTAATTCACTGGCAAAGTAATACATGCCTCCTCAACTCTTGTAGCATATGATAGAGCACTTCTCCAAGTGCTTGGGATGTCTCTTCAGCCTCTGGTCCGATAAAAAGAAATGAAATATAGAATGAGGAACATGCATTGGCACTAAAAGCCGGCTGGAAGTGCCATGCTACTTCCCCCGGGGAGGGGGAGTGTCTGACTAGGTCTGGGAAATACTTAGTGCTTCACTGAGGGCCAAATGTCATTTATGGCATTTAACCCTTTGTGAACAAATGGGCTTAAATCCAGAAGAGGACTGGAAGGCGTCCCTTTATTTCCAAATGCAGCCACAGGGACCCTGTTCTGGCTCAGGACTGTGGCATACAGAGAGCCCGCCCTGGTTGCATAGAATGAAAGACTAGAATTGTGAGAACTGTAAGATATTTCCTACAGGGGATGGAGCTACTCTGGGAAGAGCAGAAGGTTCCAAGTTCCCTCCCTGGTATCTCTAAGATAGGCCTGGGAATGATTCCTGCCTGCAACCTTGGAGAAGCCACTGCCAGTCAACAATACTGAGCTCAGGGGCATAGCAAGGTTGGAGTGGGCCCAGAGACAAGATTTTAAAATGCACCCCACTAACTGAAGCTCAGCTCATGAAGTAAAGACATCTTAAATGAGGCTGAATAGTGGTAACAAAAAGCATAGTAAAATTTTTATATATATATAACAACTATGCACCACAATAGAACATCATCCTAAATTGCAAGTAATTTAATGGTACTAGAGAAAGACATGTTGTTCTGGTAGCTCCAGGTCTTAACACTCACATCAGATTCGGAGGATGAATACAACTGAAGGAAGCCTGGGCAGGTGCGCAGCTGGGGGAGTCAGTCATGTGACTTGCCTCTGGGGGCCCCCCAAGGCAGTGGGCCCCTAAACAACTGTCTCTCCTTGCTCTATTATAGTTACACCCTGACTGAGCTAGATAGGCTAATTTTCTGACTCAGCATATGGCAGCTTCCTATGTTCCTATGTAGAGTGTTAACTCATTCCCCATGTGCCATTTTTACACTGAAAATTACCCCCTGAAGCAGCTATTGTTCCTGAAATGCACATGGAGAAAATGTTAGTACCCCATGTCACTATGTGCCAAAGCCCTGAACCAGGACACACACACCCCACCCCACCACAGCTATATTTGGTGATAAAAAGACCACATCTGGTCGACTTCCTAGTTTAGGTCTCTCTGTTCATGATGGGTTTAATGTAGTTGGGCCCTGAGACTGGAAGCAGTCCATGTAGTTTTGACATTGTTCATAAAGAAAATGTCCTTGGACCCTAATATGTATCCAACTGAGCCTCACCTCCAATTTTTTGGTCAATGTGTTTTGGTGGCCCAGCACTGATGATTTGGATTAATTTCAAAACTGGATTCCAGCCCTCTTTGGGGGCTGAAAGTGCTCTAGGTGCCCTGGTGGATGATGTTTACCAGGAGAAAGAAGGGTTCCTGTGATGTTGAAATATGCATTACCCAAGACTGAGGGCTTCTTGGCTTCATGAAATGCATTGCCAAGCATCTTCTGCATTGATGTAGAAGAGCTCAATACTACGAATGTAGAAGAACTCAGTTCTTTGTCAATTAGTCCCTTGTTGGATTCTGCTGGTTTTCCTGGAGGGGGAAAGGCTGTAAGACTTCTTGTATCCAATAATATGGAAAACCTCAGAGAAAGGATTCAAACCACTTGGTTTTTATTAATGAAATACAGATTGTGTCAAGCTAACAATGCACAATGTTTCTTTTGTATGTCCATCTTTCCTGTTAAAAATCACAGTTTATACAAATCACTGCGTTTCCTTCTGCTTATTCAAATTTATCTCTCCAGAAAATCTGATATGTAATAAGAGATGGAAAATAAATGGAGAAAAAGGAAGGTCTGAACTCCTTTTCTATGTTGTACAGCTGAGTACTGTAGGTATTTCCCACTCATTCCGTAGGGCTGCATGTCTAAGATTCGTTAGCCTTTTATCTTCTTTGTACACCTGGTTTAAGTTGATATGCATATAAACTTATATAACAGGATCATGTTAATGAGCACGTGAAAAAGAAAGGGCTTTTTGATACTTACAAAAAAGAAATTTGTGAAAAATCTAGTTGTTCAAGTCTCAGTAGCCAAGATTCCAACAGGATTGTACTGAGAATAGACTTTTTGTATTGAGAATAGACCATCCACAGTCTAGTATCAGTACAAAAGTCAGCAGAACTATGCAGCTTTTTTGCATTCCAGCAAAATGCAGAGTGTGACAGCTCTGTTGTAACCACCTGCTGCCATCTGCCCCTGTTCTTGCAAGCTAATAGGAAGTCAAGGCAGCAGACGAGCCAGCACAAGGCAGACATACTGTAGCATGGGAAATAGCTAGAGAATGAGAACTGGCAAGTAGAGGTCATGGGGAATGTAAGAGAGTGCTGCTCTAAGCTGATCTTACTAAGATCCTGTCATGTCTTCTGCAATGGTGCCAACAAGCACAAAACTACAAGAGCAATACTCAGATCAGATAAAATACTTGGTTATTGTAGTTATTTGAATGGCTCCACCCTATTTGGCTCATAATACTTGTCAAGTGTAGACTCAGAAGTATACCAATGGTTATTAAACACCAACAAACATCTGTTAACCCATCACAAAAACTCTTGATTCAGAGCTAGTTCAGCCTGTGAAATTCCTCCAGCTATTGTACATGGGTACAGCATCCCATGGGGACAGACTAATGTGAACAGAGTTAGATATATGAGGAGTGAGTGGCCATTTCATGATTGCATTTTCCAGTGTGAACAGACCATAAATAAATGGTTATTCTTTGAGCATTTGTGGGTTATTCACACAGTCAAAAACTGTGTTCTACCCAGGCTTGGGAGCTGTGTGTGCTCCCAATTTTCAGTTGTGTGGAAGAAAGGTAGGAGGAACTACTCCTGCCTTGCTTCCACACAATCAGTTCTACCCAGGTTTTCCTCCTATCTTGCTTCTAGACAATCAAAAACTGGGAGCACACACAGCTTCCAAACACAGTTTTTGATTGTGTGAATTACCTCTTTCTGTAATGACAGCCACTGATATATTTGTCAGCTAGCATATTTAAGGGAGAGAGAAAACCCTTCATGTGCATTAAAAAGGGGACCTTTTCCTTGACTCAGAGAGTATCATACTGTGAGTCGGTAAGTTTTTCAAGTAGAGTAGAATTAAAGAAAATCATTTCTATAGAGATTATGTTATATTATATGGTGAACATTGTATCTGTTTTGCTACAGATGGGGAGGGAAGGGTTATCTTTTCCCGCAAGACAACTGGCTTAAAAAGTTACTTGGAGGTAAGATGAAATGGGTGTTCTCACATCATTATATCCTGGCCCTAACCCCAGCTTCGGAATCAGCCAATGGAAATGGTTCCGCACTTACAGACTCATCTTTTGTGCACTATAGGCAGAGGCAAATGAAAGCTGCCTGATGCATAGGAAGTCCTGTTAGTATGGCCCCTTTCAACAGAGATCATTGAAATTCCTTCATACTGGTCTTGGGTAGGCAGACAAAGAAACAACAGCTGGAGGCAACTGAATGTGACAGACTCCATCTGCATTCAGCACACAGCCTGTGTGTCACGAAAACCTGCCTGCTTTCGCTTATTTTAAACACTTGCGCCAGTGAGTAGCATCAAAGTATAAATTCGACACAGGTAACACTGAAGGTGGGGACGAGAGACCATGATAAAACTGTGTTCATATTAACTATATTCATCAAAGTGCTTTGCAAATCAATAGAAGCCAGAGTTTAGAGCAAACATTAAGACACAAACCATCACAATTGGCAACATTTTAAAACATGCCTGATTAGCATTAAATCTCCTGGAACTGCATCTTTTAAAGCAAAGCGTTCAAATCGATCTTTTGAAAAGACCTGCAGTTGCAGTTCTAGAGTAGAGTAACCCTGCCTGCAGAGGGAGAGAAAGAGATGAAAGAGGGGTGGGGGGGGGAGAGAGAGAGAGAGAGAGAGAAGCCTGTTCTCTTTTGCAGTGGACCATTTAAGCTTCATAAAAATGTCAGAAAAGTCTGCACATTTTGACTCCCAGCTCCTGCCAGATTGGTTATGTGCCACCAAGTGCGGGATTCAGCTCTTGGAATGTTACCACAAATACATGAAAAGCAATATTAAACAGAAGTCTATATGTGGCTGTATGTGTGTGCTAAAGCACATGTCTACCATGTGCCCAGATGTTTGTGTGAATATGATTTAAATACAGCTAGAGGGAGCTATGGGTAGAGCCTTAGCCAGATGGTAGCCATTAGAAAGGGGGAAATGAAACCACAGTGTCGATTATCTCTCCTGCACTTCTGATTGTGAACATGCCTTATTTCATAAAGCCTCATCTGTTCATCAAGTGTTGGGAGGATGCAGAACTTCTTCCTATGCCCTCACAGTGTGGAACACTTTGGAGATGTGACCACCAAAGATGGAGACATTAAGGAGAGAACAGAAGGGATGCAGGGTAGTGTTCTAGAGAGGCCTGGGAAATAATAAGCAAGCCATTCAGGAAGGAGCCTGTGGAGAAGCTAAAGGGAACTGTAGGGAGCCCAAGGTCAGGAATGTGGGAAATGCTGCTCCAGAGACAGATGTTGCTCCAGAGACTACGTTTGAAATATTGTTGTGGGTTTGTGGAATTTTCAGATCACAAAGGGGCTTGCTGAGGGTGGAGGAAAGCAGTGACTGGCTCATATATGTTAACTATGCTGGAATTTGGTGGTGAAGTCTCTGGACAAGGCAAGTCTTTTCATGTTACATGCCACTGTAACATGATCATTCGCTCTTGGGATTGAGTCACTGTTTGTTTGTTTTTTAAGCTGTGGGATTCAAAGTGGGGATCCTCTTAGATCTGGGACTCTCCTCTCCAACCTTTCCTTCATACGTATTTCATATAGTTATGCCTTTTAGGACAACATCCAGCTAACAAGTGTGTGTGTACACCCACACATACACACACCCACAATAAATCTCGGCAGCATTGGAGTGGGCCCTGGGACAAAAAGTGAAGATGGAACTTTTATTCAGAGCAGCATGAGGGGGAGAGAGCAAAGGACAACCTATCACTCAGCAGGTGGACCTCCCTGCTTCAGGGTCCCTGGGTATTCCCCCCACCCAATGTTGTTCAATTATTTATTTATTATTTTATTATTTATTTTTAACATTTATATTCTGCTCTTCCTCCAAGGAGCTCAGAGTGGTGTATATGCTTATTATTATCCTCACAACAACCCTGTGAGTTAGGTTAGGCTGAGAGACACATGACTGGCCCAGAGTCACCCAGTGATTTTCATGGCTGAATGGGGATTCAAATTCGGGTCTTTCCAGTTCTAGTCCAACACTCTACCACTATTCTGTGCTGGCTCTCCAGATGTTGCGAAACTATTGTTATTATTGCTGTTGTTTGTTTATCATATTTTACACTGCCTGATATATACATCTCTAAGTATTATTTATTTATTTATATTTATTCATCACATTTAAATTCCGCCCAAAACGCAAGTTCTCTGGGCGGTTTACAAGACAATAAAAACCTATAAAAAATTAACACATTAAAATTTAAAATGTTAAAACTATTAAAACACAATTAAAAAACAGTTAAAACAATGTCTAATTGTTTGGGTGAACAAATGTGTCTTGACTGCCTTTTTAAAAGTTGTAAGAGATGAGGAGGCTCTTATTTCATCAGGAAGTGTGTTCCAAAACCTTCGGGCAGCAATGGAGAAGGCCTGTCCCCAAGTAGCCACCAGACAAGCCGGTGGCAACTGCAGACGAACCTCTCCAGATGATCTCAATGGGCAGTGTGGCTCACAGCAAAGAAAGTGTTCTTTTAAATACCCAGGCCCCAAGCTGGTTAGGGCTTTATAGGTTATAACCAAAACCTTGTACTTTGCCTGGAAACTTATCGACAGCCATCTTTTAAGATGGGAGTGATATGGTCTCTCCGAGATGACCTAGAGACCAACCTGGCTGCTGCATTCTGGACTAACTGCAGTTTGCGGACTACGTACAAAGGCAGCCCCACATAGAGCACATTGCAGTAGTCAAGTCTGGAGGTGACCAGCAGATGTACTACTGTTCTGAGATCATTTATCTCAAGAAATGGGCGCAGCTGGGGTATCAGCCAAAGCTGATAAAAGTCACTTCTGGCCACTGCCTCAACCTGGGATATCAGGGAGAGTTTTGTGTCCAGAAGCACACCCAGATTGCATACCTGTTCCTTCTGGGGAAGTGTGACCCCATCCAGAACAGGCAGATCAAATCATCTCCTGAGTTCTGACCCCGCACAATAAGTACCTCCGTCTTATCTGGATTCAGCCTCAGTTTGTTATCTCTCATCCAGCCCATCACAGCCTCCAGGCAGGCATTTAGGGAGGTTATGCCTTCTCCTGATGATGCTGACATGGAGAAATAGATTTGGGTGCCATCAGCATACTGATAACACCCTGCACCAAATCACCTGATGGTGATTCTCTCCCAGCGATTTCATGTAGATGTTAAACAACATCAGAGACAATATGGAGCCCTGAGGGACATCATATGAAAGTTCAGTTTTTAAAGAACAACAGTCCCCGAGGGACACCATCTGGAATCTGCCCAAGATATAAGAGTGGAACCACTGCAAAGCAGTGCCTCCCACATCCAACTCCCTCAGATGCTCCGGAAGGATACTATGGTCAATAGTATAGAAAGCCGCCGAGAGGTCCAAAAGGACCAACAAAGTCACATTTCCTCTGGCAATTTCCAACTGGAGATCATCCATCAGGCCAACCAAGGCAGTCTCCACCCCATAGACTTCCCGAAAGCCGGTCTGAAACGGGTCTAGATAATCAGTTTCATCCAAGATCGCCTGGAGTTGGGAGGCCACCACCCTCTCAATTACCTTGCCAAACCACGGAAAGTTTGAGACAGGCCTATTGTTGCTCAACTCTGAGGAATCTAAGGTAGGCTTCTTCAGAAGTGGTCTACTAATGTCACAGCAGGGAAATGACTAGTAAGCCAGAGGTTGCCAGTTCGAATCCCCGCTGCTATGTTCCCCAGATTATGGGAAACACCTATATCAGGCAGCATCAATATAGGAAAGATGCTGAAAGGAATAATCTCATACTGCGTGGGTGATGGAAATGGTAAACCCCTCCTCTATTCTGTCAAAGACAACCACAGGGCTCTGTGGTTTCCAGGAGTCACATTGACTCAATGGCACACTTTACCTTTACCACAAGACCCACTCACCTGCTTTCTTTGGTATATACAGACTTTGCATATACTAACAAATGAGAGTGAGTTGTGATCTGTTCATTCAGTGCTTGGGGGCCTCAGCCCAGAATTTCTGCCTCCTCAAGAATATGAAAACCCCAGCCCTCCAGCCTCTAATCCTGTGTCCATGGATGGGCTCCTTTAGTGGTTAGGCATTCCATTTCTTCTGGTATTTTAAAAAGCTCATGTCCTGAACTTGGTCTAGCAAAAATTGAGCTTATGTGGGGCTTATTTAATGCTACACATGTGCTGTAATGAGGTAAATTGGTGAATGCCCTGTGGCTGGATATGGGTGCTGGCTCCTTAAAAAATTAGATTAAATGTGCTCTCCACCCTGTATGTTATCATATCTTGCTCCACATGGCTCATGACTGTCCCAAACCCAGCAGCTTTCACCGCAAGAAAGAACTTACTGGCTTCACTGGGCTTTGAAACAGGCCAAAAGTTCCTTTTGAAAGATGCAAACCAGCAGCAACAAAAGCTTGCTTTTAGTCATTATAATTTCCTGTTGGGCTGCTAGATGCCATTGAAGTTAACTTTGGTTTGTCTCCCGACTGAAAACCTGTCATTATAGACCTTCCTCCCTATTGCTGTAGATAGATTATTTGAGAAAATCAATGCTGGCAATTGAATTTAGCTCATAGGTGAGCTTGCCGTTAATAAGAGCTCTGAGGAAGCTCTCCTGGCATGTACCTACATTGTCACTCATTAATCAGTAATCCTTCATAAGCCGGCCATGTCATCCCCTGCACACAGTTGCTCAGCGTGTATATTTAAATAAAATACCAAAGCAGTCAACTGTGAAGGGATATTGGCAGCCTGTTTAGTTAATGTTCACTTTTCGAAGCAAAGCTCTATGTACTCAGAGGGCAAGAAGACAAACCTAACATTGCATCAACCCAGCAAAAACGCTTTGTTCGAATTCAGTTTGTTACTTTCTTATAACATGTCAAAAGAGCTCTAATGTCTAACGTCCCATTGATCTGGATACAATGGCAGGCATCCTAAGAAAGTGCTTGTGCTTTGGGGGCTGTGGGGGTGTGAAGGGAGCTCTCATGGAACTCCCCTCCCCCCCTCCGGTGTTCACAGTCAGTCAGGGTCAGCGACGTTTCTTCTGCTCTAGCAGAGCCCTTTAGGAATGCAGGGAGCACTTGAGTCTAAAGTTTATTGCACAACTGTGCTCCTACAAGCGGACAGGGAGAGTTGTGTAAGGAGATTGGCCTTGCACCTCCCAGTCCCTAGATGTGCGAGTGTTTTGTTGGTCAGGATGTCAGCCGCTGTTTCTACTTCTGTGGTATTTGTTTTTTGCACTCATGCTTCAAAGCTAAGTAATAACAATTGCAATTGTAGATAGCCCACCATGACATACCTACTATGCCCAGGCATAGTGCCATCAGCTTGGATCTAACATAAGAACTTAGCTACTCACTCCCTGCCATCCTCCAATAAAGCTTTAAAGGGAATATAATACCGGTTTACAGTCTTGCATTGTTATGACACTCAGTGTGCCATTGGTTACTTTGTTTGTAGAGGGGGAAAGTCCAAGAACTTGGTGGTTGCACAGCAATGATACAAATTCTCTATTGAGTCTCAAGAATAAGACTCAGAGTTTCTTATGAACCAAATGGATTTGCTCTTAAGGCATCCAGTTTAATTTAATTTAATTTAATTTAATATATCGCCTGACTCAAAAGACTTTAGGCAATTCACAAAAATAAACACAGGAAAAAACAAAATAAAACACTGTTAAAAACAGTGAGTATTCAGTTCTACCCTGTATATCCTAGAGACTTCTTCATGCAACTTTGGCCGAGCCATTCCTGCCCATGGTTTCAAAATGTACTTTATGATTCTCTTGTAAGTTCTTGTGAATAATCTTGCTAGTCAGCAAAAATAAATGGAAATTTGCTGGGTTGGAACAAACACCTTTGGGGTGTGATGAATGTTATTTCTATATTTTTTAAAAAGGAAGTAAGAAGATGTAAAGACTTACAGCTCTGTCGACTTGACATGTGATAGGAAGATGCCAGAGCAAATGATAAAGCAATTAATATGTAACCTAGAAGACAATGGACTGATTACTAGCATTTAACATGAATTTAAGATTGAATCATGCCAAAACAACCTGTATTTGCTTTCTCTGATAAAGAAACTAGCTAAGCAGGAATTAAATGGGAAATGTCATTGCCGCAAGATTCCTAACTGAATCCACATGAAATTGTGTAAGGTCCTCTTTTTCCTCTCTGTGTGTGTAAAAATGAGTAGTTGTTACTTCTTTGCTGCATTGGTCTCAGACATTTGCCCTCAGATCTGCCTTTTTATTAAAAGCAGCAATTAGCAGTGCAGTGATTCCCCTTCCTTTCAGTTAGTCTACTGAAGCTCTGTCCCTCATTATTTGTAGACTGGAAATTGCATTGTGTCTTTGAGAGTGTGTTTGTTAAACATTCACTACTCACTAAGGCTCTGCACAGGAGCTGACAACATAACAAGTTTATTATTACTACCACTATGAATATTGATATATCACTTTTCAACAGAAGTTCTCAAAGCGATGTATATAGAAAATGAAATAATTAATAGACAAAGTTAATTGCACAGAGTTAAATGTAGTTCTCTAGCAGGGCTCAATCACAGGCCTGTAGCAGAAGGTTTCTCCACATCCAAGGGAAGAGTAGAATGAGGCCTTATGAATGCAACAGAAGCAGGAGTGATATATCTACTCTACAAGTTTGTCAATGCCACTTACTAAGGCTATTCCCACGATGACTGGGAAGCGGGCTATGGGAGCTTAGCCCGCTTCTCAGTGATCGTGGAAACCACTGGGCTCTCAGGTGAGCCCGGTGCTCCCAAAGCGGCTAGCCCGCCTAATTCCCCCTCCCCTTAAATTCCACCCTTAAATGGAACAAGCGCTCCATTAACCTCATTGTTTTGCTCATGTGTCACCGTGGTGCACAGTGACACATGAGTAGACCCCCCCAATTGGGAGGCTGCAGCCAGCCTCATGGGCTTGGGGGGTCTCTCCAGGATGCCCGCACACTCGCGTGGGGCATCCTGGGACTTCCAGGGACCACGCAGCCCCCGATCCCCATAGCTGCTGCCGGCTCCATGACAGAGCCCGCAGTCATGTAGGCAACCGCTCCAGCTGCCCCAGGGCTGCTCTTTGATTGTTTGTGGGGAGGGCGTATTAAGTCCGCTCTCCCTGCAGACCCAACAGAAGCTCTTCTCATGGATCGTGAGAAGAGCTTCAATGAGTGCATACAAAAACCACACATGGCTGTGCTGGTCCATCAAACAAAATCCAAAAGCCAATGTAGGGCAATACCTTTCTGAAGATTCACAAACAGATCACAAATTAGTGAAAAAGCTTTTGAGTTCTCCAGAACCTTTCTTCAGGCTGGCTGCTAAGCAAAACAACAAAAACAAGTTGGGGGGGTGATGAAAGGCCTCAAGGTCTGCAATGGTTTCAGTTCAGATGAAGAGTAGGAAGTTTTATGCAAACTTAAATCGATTAGTCTCCGCTAGACAAAGGAATAAATGTGGGTATTCTTCCATTTTTTTGAACACACAATGTTTAGTTACTTGGATTAGTCTCTAAAAGGAATTGGCATACACAAGTTTCTTGCAAGGCACAGCGCAGAAGAAGTACTTGGCAGTCGTGATATTAGCAAAATTGAGATTCGTTTTAGGTGGTGCACTAGCTAATGGTGCAGTGGGAAATGACTTTACTAGCAAGCCAGAGTTTGCTGGTTTGAATCCCCGCTGGTATGTTTCCCAGACTATGGGAAACACCTATATCGGGCAGCAGCAATATAGGAAGATGCTGAAAGGTATCATCTCATACTGCAAGGGAGAAGGCAATGGTAAACCCCTCCTGTATTCTGCCAAAGACAACCACAGGGCTCTGTGGTCACCAGGAATCAATACTGACTTGACGGCACACTTTACACTTTTACTAGGTAACAGCTCAACAAAAGTTAAGTTGTGTGGCATTATGTAGTGGAGGGAAGGCAAGGAACCCCCAAGTGCTATGTTCCATTTTTAGACTTCAGAAACTAATCTTCTTCAAATTTTAAGATGCCTCTCCTCATGGAAAGCTAAATTTAATATTCTTCCAGATACACACAACTCATAAATTGAAAGCCAGTAGAACTTTGCTGATTGGAGAGATGGGGAGATCATAACAATACTTTCATAGTGACATCCAAATGGGAGAGTTGTAAATGGAAGCATTAGCCTTTCTCGCCCTCAATTTCCTATACTCAAAATGTGAATAATATTTCTACTTAACCTTACAGGGGTATCCATGAAGAAACATCACAATTTGCGAGAGACTAGGATGTCATTAGGTGCCTATAAGAAAGCCATTATTAGTATTGCGGCAAGAACAAAAACCTCTTCAATCTCATGGCTGTCATTTTAACATTGTGCTAACATTAACATGTGGTGTTTATGGGATGAAAAAATATTTACATACCTCAACGCCTTGCCATTCCAACCTCCTCTTAGTCATACAAATGCTACAGTGTTCTACAGAAAGGACAACATACTTGAACCATCGTGCCCACAGAATGCCACACACAAACAGAGCCAGTGTGGTGTGTGGTTTCATTAGAGTCAGTGTGGTGTAGTTTATCCTTTTGCAGCAAAGAAGAAAGAAAACAGCAGGATTTTCTGGATATTGATTCCAAATGGCTTGACAACAGAACCATGACATTTTGATTAAAAAAAAAAACTGTATTAGCACTTCAAGAGCTAAACGTGAGGCAGGAATTCCTGCTGACAGGGATTTTGTTGATCGGGATTTTGCTTTTTAAGCATAGCTGTTGTGACCTTGCAAGAACTTAAACCTGATCCACTTTCCTATGAACCGTGCCTAAAAATGGTGAAAAATGTCGGTTTTCCTAACTGATCTGCAAGTGTTAAATCCAAGTAGGTAGACTTCAGGCTTGTATGATATACTTCATTTTTAACCAGAACCTTGTGGCCCACCAACCAGAACCAAGTGCAAAGTAGTGCACAAGGGGTAGACATAGACTTAGAATTAAGGAATAAGGCACCACTGAGCATATACAGTAACTGAATCCAAATCAGTTCATACTAGCTGATCGGTCTGGAATTGCTGTCTTTCACTTTGTTCATTCGCTTTTGACAGAGCCATCAGATGCTGTGGTTGCTAATTCATTGCATACCTGTGTTTTCTGAGTTGCACACTCCTCCTTTTTTCAGAAAGGATATATGGTGATTTTTCTGTCTTTGACCCAAATGGAAGTGCCTGCCTGGAGTACACTGGCAAAGCATGACTGATTTGCCTGATGGAGGAGTGGTTTGGGAATCCCCAGCATCTCTTGAATTAGTACTGCAGAGAGGAAGGGCACACAGGAGCTGGGAAGGAACGGAAGTGACTCAGCAGCAATTGAGAAGCAGACCTGGGTGCTTTCCAGATTACACCCTAGAAAAAGGGGTCACGACAGATCTTGGAAGTGTGCTTCCACACTTCCTGTGCTGTGACACCGCAGTCCCTACGCTGACAGCAGGGTGCCGTTCACATTTCCAATGCCGTGTCTCAAATTTAATCGCTGCGACATAGCACTATGGTGTCGTGTATCTGGTGTTAAAAAGTTGCTGTTTTCTCAGGTTGTTAGTTTCTGTGAGACTGCTCCTCCTGCTGTTTACATTTTGAATGTGATTTGCCTGAATGGAAGCCTTTTGCTGCTGTTGAGCAGCTAAGCTGGAAAGCACTGGCACTGGGACGGGGAGGGAAAGTCAATGTTCCCCCAGCGAATGGGTGCCACAGTGGAGATGTGTGCTTGGCACTGGAAAGAGAGAAGGTCTAGCTACGGCTTCCTCAGAAGGTGGGAACTCAGGGCACTGCACAAGAGAAGTACTGGAGGAGGAGAAAAGGAAAGTCAAACTGTTACTGCTTCTCTAATGGGTGGAAACTCAGGGTTCAGCAATAGAGTAGAGCAGGAGAGACTGGCACTGAGTGGGAAAGGGAAACTCAGTTTTCTGCTGCCGCCGCCTTTCAATATTCTGCAATCTTGTTCAGCAATTTCACCCAGTTTTGCCTCTGCCATGGGGACGGAAATTGTGAGATGTTAATGAAGATAAAGTGCTCCATTAAGTGCCCTGTGGATCCACAAGTATAATTATGCTTCCATCCACTAGTGAACTGCTTCAGCACCATTAAAGAGTCCTCATGTGGAACCGGCCCAGGATTTCATTTGCAGTACCTGAACTTGCCTCATAGTCTTGTCACACAATTGACCCCTTCCTTACCCCAAAGCTTTCTTCATTTCAGTGAAGCTTTCTTCATTTCAGCTTTCTTCAATTTAAACAAAAAAGCCTCTTTGTTGTTGCTATTGTCAAACAACTGAGAGCTAAAGGCCCTTGATAATCTACTGTGTAAACCACTCAGTGATCTATAACGAGATCCTGATCTACCTTCTGCCTGCCCCAATACCCATTCTATCTCTTGTACACATGCCTCCTATTAATTGATTAATTAATTACATTTCTAGACCACCCCATCCAAAGGCTCTGGGCACATACATCTGTTATCTGCTTCAATTTTAAAAATATCACTGCTGTGTTGGTCTCATGCAACGAGACACAGATGATATCATTTCTAATGATACCAATAAATATTTTTAAATGATATCCATCCTAGTTGAGGAAAATAGGACAATATATACTGCTCATTTCATTAGAGCCAGTGTGGTGTAGTGGTTAGAGTGTTGGACTAGGACCAGGGAGACCTGAGTTCACATCCCCACTCAGCCAAGAAACTCACTGGGTGACTCTGGGCTAGTCACGCATCTCTCAGCCTAACCTACCTCTCAGGGTCATTGTGAGGATAAACATAACCATGTATACTGTTCTGGGCTCCTTGAAGGAAGAGAGTGATATAAATATAATAAATAAAATAAATAAACAACCCTGTAAGGTAGGTCAGAAAAAGGTCTTTCTTGCGATTGTACTAAGCTTTGCAGAACACTACTGAAGCTGTTTTGTAGAACGCACAGAGGTGCTCTTGCCCCTAGACCTTGGGGCCAAAGTCCAGGGCCCCCACAGCCCTTGGGCCCCCCCCCATCCTCTTTAGTCTGTCCCAGGTGGTGTAGTCACCCATCTGAGCATGATGATGCTTAATTTGCAGGGGAGGAGGATCTCCAAAGGCCTTTAGGGCTAGGCTCCAAAATTACCTGGGTGCACTTCTCAGAACACAACCCAAGCTACACCAAAACAGCACTTTTTACAACCCGCTAGCTTCTTTGCAAATCAAGTTAGATTGATAAATGGATCAGGCTGAAGGTCTTGCATGTAGGCTTTGCATGAGAGGCTAAACTCAGCATTTGCAATGTGAAGCATCTTTTTTGTTCTTGCTGTGATGCATTTGGAGAAGTGTTATAAATGAATGTAAATGTTTAAAGTACTTATCCTAATTTTCTTGGCCTTGTTTTCATATCAGCTCAAGAAGCAAGCACAGAGGATAAGAACATCAAGATTAGAAGGAAAAGATGACAGTTCTAATCCTAAGTACCATTAGATTCTATACAATTTACTCCTGCATAAGCATGCATAATACTAGGCTGTTATAATACTGGGCTGTACATTTGGGCTGATTTGCAGTCCCTTCCAAACAAATTAATCTGGGCCTCATTTGAAGTGAACTGTGTCTGCATCCTGTTGCTAACTCATGCAGACAGCCTCCTCAGCCACACTCTCTAGCCCAAATGTACCTTGGTAAGCAGGAGGGCTGGCAGCAACCCAGCCCCAGGCTTAAAGCCTAGATGCTGCTGTGCATCCATTGTTACAAAGAAACCTAGAAAATGAAATTGCTATTACTCCTATGCATGTCAGGAAAAGTGAATATATTTATATTTATGTACTGCCCTTCGTCCTAAGACCAGGCCAGTTAACAACAAGATAAAACAATAAAATTCCATAAAACAAACATAAACCAGATAAAACAGTGAAACTCAATTAAAAACATAAAACACAGAATAAAATGTAGCTAACAAACTAAAAAGAGCAGGGACAGCTCCTTGACCAAAAGTCTGAATAAAAAGGGCAGTCTTCACTCTCCTCTTAAAGGCTGGGAGAGAGCAAGCCAGATGGGTCTCATCCGTGAGTGAGTTCTACAGTCTGGGGGCAATCACTGAGAAGGCCCTGTCCTGTGTACTCGACAAATGAGTCTCAGCAGGTGTCAGCACAGGCAGCAGAGCCCTCCCAGAAGATCTAGTCAGATAGGTAGGTTCAGCTGGGAGCAGGCAATCACTAAGGTACTTGTGGCCCAAGCCATTTAGGGCTTTAAAGGTAACCATCAAATAACCTTTAATAAACTAGCAATCTTGATGGATTCCAGCAACTTCATGGGCCTATCAGGCATCTAGGTATGAGCTCTCTCACCACATCTGGACAAGTGGTGATGACGTGTGGCTAGAGCCTACATTTTGATGGAAAAACAAGCCCATGTTGAACCACACCCAAACTCTGGAGATGACTGGGCCTGGCTTGGAATGGGCTTCTGTGATGGTGATGACATACTGTAATTTGTTCTTCAAATCCAATTTGAAATGTGGCACCCAAGAAGCAATAAGATCCCCACTATATAATAAAGAATGTATAACAAACACTGTTGATATGAGTGTCCTTTATGTTGACCTAAGAAATTATATACATCTAAAGACACACTCTTCTAATGGAACCAAGATTTAACCCAATACAATACTTCATAAAGATACACTTGTTATGATAATGCAATCTATTAGCATAAAAGTCAATACAATCTATATTGTACAAATCCACAATGGTGCCCCGGTGACCTCCTTTTCGTTGTTAAACTTTGCACTGTGGGTTCCCCGGAGGCCAGGACAACGAGTCCCATCCTCTGTTGATCCATGATGCCGGCAACGCAGGTCATGTGGGTGCTGGCAGGCAAAGAGCAATCATCTGGGAAGCAGGTGCAAAGAGCGGGGCAAAGAGCAATCAACTGAGAGAGCCAGAGTGATGTAGTGGTTAGAGTGCTGGACTAGGACCGGGGAGACATGAGTTCAAATCCCCATTCAGCCATGATACTAGCTGGGTGACTCTGAGCCAGTCACTTCTCTCTCAGCCTAGCCTACTTCACAGGGTTGTTGTGAAGAGAAACTCAAGTATGTAGTACACTGCTCTGGGCTCCTTGGAGAAAGAGCGGGATATAAATGTAAAACAACAACAACAACAACAACAACAACAACAACAACAACTGGGGTAGGCTGAACCCTGCATCCCCCCCCGCCTGCCTGTGTGTATGGTCATGTGCATAGCCACCTTGGGTACGTAAAGTTGGGGTTAATCTGCAAAGCTGAAAATTGTGCCACAGACAATCAATGAACCATGGTTTGGCAACCTCAGGCTTCTTGGCAGAGGGACGCCTCCTTCTTCCTGGTCTGCCAAGGAATTCATCTCAGCAAGCTCCATACTGCTCATGTCACCAGACTGTGGGCAAGGCATCAGAGCATCAGTAAAGCAGCAACCATTGGCCACAATCTTTGAGGGGGTGTGCCCAGTGAAATAATGCCTTTTATTTATTTATTGTATTTATTTAACATATGTTTATACCACCCAAAACTTGCGTCTCTGGGCGGTTTACAATTAAAATAATTTTAAACATCAAAATAATTAAAATCAATTAAATATTACAATCATTAACATTAAAATAATTTAAAACCAACATTAAAAATTAAAACCATAAATCTAATGAAAAGCTTGAGTGAATAAATGTGTCTTCAATGCCTTTTTAAAAGTTGCCAGAGATGGGGAGGCTCTTTTTTCAAAAGGGAGTGCATTCCGAATTCCAAGAGCAGCAATGGAGAAGGCTCATTTCTGCCAACAAGTTGTCAGACTTGTTGGCAGCAACTGCAGATGAACCTCTTCAGATGATCATAACAGGGAGTGGGGCTCATGGTGAAGAAGATATTCTCTTATATACCCAAGGCCTAAGCTCTTTGCTTTATAGGTAATGACCAGCACCTTGTATTTTGCCCAGAAATGTATCAGCAGCCAGTGTAATTTTTTTCAACACAGGAGTAATATGGTCTCTCCTAAATGATCCAGAGACCAAACTGGCCACTGCTTTCTGGAGCAACTGAAATTTCCAGACTATGTACAAAGGCAGCCCCACATAGAACACACTGCAGTAATCCAGCCTTGAGGTTACCAGCATATGTACAACCATTCTGAGGTTGTTAATCTTAAGAAACAGATGCAGCTGGCATATCAGCCACAGCTGATAAAAAGCACCTCTGGCCACCGCCTCAACCTGGAACACCAGGGAGAGGTTCGGACCCAGAAGCACCCCCATACTTGTGGTAGGGACAGTAGAGTTCCTTCCACTGTTCCTTCCGAGGGAGTGTGACCCCATCCAGGTCTGGCAGATCAAAATCATCTCTTGAGTTCTGACCCCACACAATAAGTACCTCTGTCCTAACTGGATTTGGTCTCAGTTTGATATGCCTCATCCAGACCTTTACTGCCTCCAGGCAGGCATATAGGGAGGTCATGCCTTCTTATGATGATGTTGACTTGGAGAAATAGATTTGGCTGTCATCAGCATATTGATAACACCCTGCACCAGATCTCATAATGATCTCTCCCAGCAGTTTCATGCAGATGTTAAACAACCTCAGAGACAATATGAAGCCCTGAGGGACACCATACACAAGTTCAGATTTTGAAGAACAGTCTCCAAGATACACCATCTGGAATCTGCCCATGAAGTATGAGCGGAACCACTGAAAAGCAGTGCCTCCCACCCCCAATCCCCTCAAACATTCCAGAAGGATACTATGGTCAATAGTATCGAAAGCCACCAAGAGATCCAAAAGGACCAACAGAGTCAAACTCCTTCAGTCAATTCCCAATTGGAGATCATCCATCAGACCGACCAAGGCAGTCTCCACCCCATAGACTTCCTGAAAGCCAGTTTGAAATGGGTCTAGATAATCAGTTTCCTCCATGACCGCCTGGAGCTGGGAGGCCACCACCTTCTCAATCACCTTGTCCAGCCATGGAGGGTGGGAGACAGGCCTGTAGTTGCTTAACTCTCACGGATCCAGGCAGGCTTCTCCAGAAGTGGTCTAATAATTGCCTCCTTAAGGCAAGGAGGCATCCTTCCCTCCCTCAGGGAAGCATTTATAATCTCTACCAGGCCCTCTACAACAGCCTCCCTGCCAGATAGTATAAGCCATGTTGGGCAAGGATCAAGAGGCAGGTGGTAGGTCACACCATTCCAAGCAACTTGTCCACATCCTCATGAGTCACGAACTGAAATTGATCCAAGGTCATCACATAAGAGGAGCTGCTGGACACATTGGCATCAAACTCTGTAACAATTGTGGAGTTTGAATCCAAGTTGGCTCAACTATGAGAGATTTTGTCCACAACACCTCATTAAAAACATCACAGCGAGTAATTTTTGGTTCCAAGTACTGATTCAAGGGGAAGGGCACACATTAGCCCCTTCGCAACCCTGAACAAACTCTGCTGACGTGAACTTGCATACGCAATACGGGAGGAAAAGCATGGCTTCTTTGCTGCACATATTGCCTGAGCATAGATCTTCAAATGTGCTCTATATAGTAATCTGTTGGATTTGAGTCAAGTCTTCCTTCACTTGCACTCTAGTCATCTACCTTGCCGCTTCAGCCCTCGTAGTTCTTCCATATACCAAGCGGCCAGTTTCAAAGCGGGTTGGAGAGGATGCTTAGGAACGATCGTGTCCACTGCCCTGGTGAGTCGATTATTCCAATTCTCCACCAGTGTTTCGACAGCACCACCAGCAGAGCCAACACTAAATCCTTCTAAGGCTTCTTGGAATCCTATTGGATTCAATAACCTTTTTGGGCGTACCATCCTAATGGGCCCTTTGCCACTGAGGAGGTGGGATGTGGTCGTGAGTCCAACCTTAACCAGATGGTGGTCTGTCCATGACAATGGGGAAATCACAGGAGTCCTCACCCACAGAACACGAACATGTTCTGAGCATTATCCAGGAGTGCATTGTCCAGGAAGTCTCAACACACTTTTGCTCCCATGCTGTCTTGCTGGCTGGGGATTAGCCCTCTCATGAGAGGGCCATCCACCAGACAAAAACAGAGACACCATGAGCTCCAGAACTCCACGGGACTGCACTCTCATGAGGTAGGACTTCCAACTATAATGTGGGGCTCCTGGTATCTCTGGTTAATAAAGAAGTCATATTTCATACCTTCCCCATTCTACTCAACCGTTCCAGACTTCCAAGGAGTCTGGTCTGCTGAATGTGTCCAAGCTGTTTTGGGTGGGCAGAGTTAGAAAAGACTGGAGATGGATCCTACATCCACAGCAAAACATCCACGGGCTGAAAGTGGAGTTGCAGCATATGTAAATCGACCACCGCAGGGCCGGGCCATGGATTAGAGTGATCCCTGGCAAGCCAGGTGACCATGTGGGGCAAAAAAAGACATGGAGATGTGTTGCAGGGAGACCAGACTGTAAGAGAGAGCGCTTAGACTCTTGGTTTGCAGCAATCACTGCGAAAGGTGTAGCTGGGGGACCCTTTATCAGGGCTCGCACGGAACTAGCAACCAAGGTGGGTGGCAACAGCCTCCATCCCACATATGTGTCTCCATGGCCACACACTCTCATGAGAGAGCGGTCCTTGGGGGAAGGACACGAGCAGGGGCATAACCATAATAGGGCAAGGGGAGACAGTTGCCTGGAGGCCCACTGCCTCAGGGCTCCCTGCAGAGGCAAGTCACATGACTGACTCCCCCAGCCGTGCACCCACCCAGGCTTCCTTCAGTTGTATTCATCCTCTGAAACTGATGTGAGAGTTAAGACCTGGAGCCACCAGAACAGCATGTCTTTCTCTAGTACCATTAAATGACTTGCATCGTCCACAATTTACAAAACCTTTTAAAAAATAATTTAGGATGATGTTCTGTTGTGGCATATAGGTTGTGTGTGTGTGTGTGTGTGTGTGTGTGTGTGTGTGTGTGTGTGTGTGTGTGTATGACTATGCTTTTTGTTACCACTATTCAGCCTCATTTAAGATTTTTTTACTTCATGAGCTGAGCTTCAGTGAGGGGGTGCCCATTTTAAAATCTTGTGTCTGGGCCCACTCCAACATTGCAACACCCCTGGACACAAGCATCTATTTCACGTTCTATCATCACATAGAAGTTTTGAGCTCAAGCCCTTTGTTCCATTGGATGGCTTCACTTATTAGGTATGGTTGAGGTATGGCTTTTACCCCAGGGGAAGGGGCTGGGCTTCCCTTCGCTTACAAAACTGATTCAAAAATAGAACAGGATTAATGAAAAAAGCCAAGGGCTTTCTTCTAACTCAAACTTAGGTTATCCCATTCATAGTAGATTTTACTTTGCTGGACTGCATAATACCACACCAGTCTGGGGCAGCTCTGAGCCAGGGAGCCAAGGCTGAAAATGGAGATACATATCTATAGGGCTGGCTTAGGGTGGTGGTCAAACTGGCACTGGCCAAGGGTGCAGAGGTTTAAGGGCATCGTCTGACCACACAGGTGCTGACCTCAACGTCCTGGCCTCTTGCTCTGGGGCTCCCCACTACATCTGAGCTCGGCTCCCACATATGCACCGGGTGCCTAGCAACTTGTCTCCTATGGAAATCCCCATGCAGTGCCACCCAGCACAGCTAAAAGGATTGGGTGGGGTGGGGCTAAACGTTCATTCGGCCCTCTCGCGCTATTTGTCCCCTTCCCCTGACACACCCCCTTCTAGAATTAAAAGTAAAGGTAAAGTGTGCCATTGAGTTGATGTTGACGGCCACAGAGCCCTGTGGTTATCTTTGGCAGAAGAGTTTAAACCCAGCTAACTAAAAGAAAATAAAAAGGCACGTTCTGCCCCTCTAGCCCTTGTGCCTGAGTTATCAAAAGAATAAGGAGCTCTTGGCTTCTTGAGTTAAATCCCCTCAGAACTACTGTCCCCACCCTCTCTTGAATGCCCAGTTCAAAGAGCTGAGACCACCCTGGTCAGTTTCTCACTTCTGCCTGTGACTCCATCCTGTGGCCTTCCTTCCCCTCAAGCTGCATCCATCATCCACATACCATATTTCTCCAAGTGCCGAGTCTTCTTCCACACCAGAAGGAGCAGCGCTGCAGCTGAACACATGCTTTCTGTCCCTTGAACCTCTGACCAACAGATGGAACTTCAGCTGGTGCAGTTTCCGTGCCCTCTCTAATATGAAGAGGCGAGGATGGGGCAGGGGGATGGAATTCACATTTACCATTTATGGAGTAGGCTTGTGCCCGAAACGTTCTGGAGGCCATTGTAAAGGCCTCTGAAACGTTTTGGCACTGGGGCGGGATTCGGTGCTTTGGCACCGGCGGAGGTAGTGCTTTAAGGGTGGGGGAGGGTGTACTCACCCCCCCCGCCGCATTTCCCCTGCCGGCGCTCTCCAAATTTCAAGCCCCTCGGGCGCACAACGGGCGCACGTGCGCTCACAATTTCCGGCCACTTCCGGCCGACGGGGGGAACGGGGCGGCAGGGAGGAATGCTGCCGCCCCGAGGGGCTTGAAATTTGGAGAGCGCCAGCGGGGGTGTGTGAGTACACCCTCCCCCGCCCTTAAAGCACTACCCCCGCTGGTGCCGAAGACTATTCGGGCACATCCCTATTATGGAGCCCTCCTGTTGAAGAGCCAGAAGCCCAGCGGGGGAGAGGGGAAGGGATGAGGGCAGAATGTCTCTGATATGAGCAGCACAGGCGCCAGGCGCCCAAGGGTGGCTTGATGTTCCCAACTTGCACACTCCACCTGGGGAAGGCGTCTCACTGTACAATGAAATTACTGACAGACACAAAATTCCTACATGTAGGAAAGTAGTTGTGTCTGAAGGACAGGCTGAAACAGTCACCTCTGCTTCTGGAGGTTTTACTTTGGGCTGATTCCCCATCTGTGACTTATACAGTCAGTGGATGGGTGGGGAGAGCTTTATCTCAAGCCTGCTGGTTGTATGAACTAGCCCTAACTAGTGTGCTTGTATTTTCTTGTTTAGGCTAAGCTTCAGTACAGGAGGAATTACCGCACCTATAGAAGGTGTCAACGTTTCCAGTGGAAATAGTATCATTTTAATAGCAATAGCATACAGATTAGGATAAGTAGTTTGACCAGCTTAAAAGACCTATTTCCTCAACAGCTCAGAACCATCTGGCATTCCACGGTCTGTAGAAAAAAGGGAGATCTATGCTTCTTCATCTAAGACATCCATTAGTGAAATGCCTGCTTATGTGGGTGTAAGCCCCACATAATGTAGGATTTTAATCTCAGTTAGCAAGGAATCAAGCTATAAGATTCCCAACCTGAAGCACTCATAGCCTGGTTACTGGAATACTAAAGCATCAATGATAATCCTTATAATTTTTACAGTGTCAAAAATTAGATTTTCTTTAGAAAATCCTGAGATATTGTGATTTTCATTTTATAGTTGAGGAACTGAGGATTCCATCTCACAACCACTTGTTAGGGCTGTTCTCATGATTTTAATTAGGGTAGGAAATGCATCCTACCCAAGTTCAGGAACAAGAGAACTGATTCTCCCTGTCTGGCCACAGCAAGAGCGACCCCTATTGAAAATGGAGAGAGGTGCCTGTATGCCTTGATAATAGTGTCAGGGTGCATGCGCACACATTGCTATTTTTAATAGGCTTTTGCTGCAGTCAGAGTGCAAGTGCCAACATGGCAGTGGAGAAAGGTCAGTGGGGGAGACAGAGCAGAATTGAATCTAGTTGTTCAATTTCTGGTGTTGCTGGGGCTTCATGTGTTTGTGCACTAATTGCTGCAGTCCTGAATTTCTGGAGACCTCTCTTGCTGTCCATTCTTGTCGTCCCATACCTTTTGTGCAGATGAACCGGGGTGGGGGGCATAAGACACAGGGGAAAGCAGACTTAATCCCATCTTGCACAGACACAGGGACTATTCTCATTTTGAGTTATTTCAATTTCAAATGTGTTAAAGAATAACTATTTTTTGTCTTTGCCACGATCCTTTAGCAAAATCTCCCACTGTTCACTTGCATGCATTTCATAATGAAATATGATGGGGGCTTTTCTTGTCACCATGCTCTTTGCTAGCATGAAATACATAAAACAGATTTCTGAATGGAGACTGTCATTATGAGGTTATTCCCAAGAAAGCAACTTCCATCCTGATTTAACTGTATTTGTTCACTGAGCTGACATTTTAAAGTAGATAATAATTCCATTACTGCAGACAACTGCAATTTTCAGGATTACCTATTAGAAGGTAGAAATGCAAAAATTATATCAAACAGGCTAAAAAAGATGGAGTATTTTTTGCATAAAAATAAATACACTGATGAAAACTAGGAGGAAAAATATTTTGATTTCTTCAGAAGCATGAAAAAACGTTATGCAACTCATAATAGGGTTAATGTTTGCACTAAACATGTACCAGCAACAAAACTACTTCCTAGAATTTCTCTCTCACACACACCCCACACAAAAAACTACAGGAAAAAAGAGCTATTTGAAACAGGCCAGTAATATGAGACTGGGTTCAAAACCAGAGGACTGAATGCTAAAAGGACTTCCAGGCTTATGGGTTTTAAATTTAATAAATTCTTGTTTCAATATATATAAGCAGGTTATAAAAATGAAATAGTCTGTCACAAAGATTTATGCTGGCTTTTGTTACAATAACACACATGGTACGTGTGCTGTGGCTTATTATTCTCACCCTGTGAACACACTGCCCCCAAAAACATAATATTAGCAGTTAACAAGGTCTGTTCCGTGAGGATTTGCACTGAAAATAATAAATGTGATGCAAAACTTACTGGAAACAGCTACTGAATCTAATATTTAGTAGTTGTAATACCAAGAGGAGAAATCTGTTTTGCAATACAATTCTGTTCATGCTGTCACCTCAGCTGTGGCCTTTCATTTTCTTCATTTGTGATCAATAGTTAGGGATAAACAAACAAACAAACAAAACAACCCAAAGCTTATTTCTTCTTATGCCCTGACTAGCAACTAGCATCTACAATACTGAGAAAAACTTTATGAACCCCAAGTAGAATAATGAGAATCGCACTGTAAGGTCTTACTGTTGTGTAATTGAAACCAGTCTTTCCTAATGCAACAAAAGGGCATGAATTAAACAATGCTGTGTTTCTTGAGACACAATAATGTACAAAGTGGGGACAATGAGACTAATTCAGGATCAGTGTGTGAGATAGTAAGTGAACCCCTAGTGTCCTTAGCACAATTAATGGGCTAATCACAATCAGGTGTCTAACTAATTAGGTAAGTAAACCACCCTGCAGAGGAAAGCTACATGACTTGAGTTTGGAGATCTTGTCCTATATAAAGGTCCTAAAAGTGCTGAGTTAAGTCTGTACCATTCATGACAGTGAGTGGGAACCTGTCATGCCATTATCAAAAGGAATTCCAGAGGTGGCTGATGCTCATCTGTCTGGACAGGGTTACAAGGCCATTTCTAAGCATTTGGGGCTCCATCCCTCCACTGTCAGACAAATAGTCTACAAATGGAAAAAGTTGAAAGCCTACAGTGACTCTAACCAGGAATGGTCATCTTGCCAAGATTATCCCAAGAGGAACCTGGAAAACCATCCACAAAGCCATAAAGAGCCCAGACCAACACCTAAAGTTCTGGAGGCCTCTCTCGCTGTGGCTGATGTGAGGGTTCATGTGTCAACCATAATGAATAGTGTTCATGGGAGGACAGTTAGGAAGAAAGCACTGCTCTCTATAAAGAACATTGCTACCAAGCTCAAGCTCACTGAGGAGCATCTGGATGACCCACAAGGCTTCTGGAATAATGTTCTCTGGACTAATTAATAAAAAATTGAACTTTTTGTACACAATCACAAACGTTTTGTATGGTGAAAACCAAACACTATTTCTGAAGTAATAACCTCATCCCAGTATAGGAGAGAGGGTTTTAAATTTATAGTATAGAAGAGAGGGACTTGCACATTCATTATCAGATAAGGGGCTTCAAGAATCCATATCCAAATACCTTGTTTCAAATCTGTTCATATAGTTCTTGCTATCAGCATGAGTTATTTTTAAATATTAATTTCCAAGCTCTGTAGCTAGGAAAGGAAGCTTAACATAGTTATTGTTCAGTTAGGCAAATGAAGTACCATAGTTTTTATTTTATTTTCATTCATCCATTCATTACTTCAATGTATATACCACCCTTCCTAAAGTGGCTCAGGGTGGTTTATATTAAAATCAAAAACATATAATAAAATAATAATAATAATAATAATAATATATTATTATTATTATTATTATTTAAAAAAACCATTTAAACCAGATTGAAATTAAAACTTAGATATCATAAAAAGCCAAAAAAAAATTTAAACCAGATTGAAATTAAAACTAGATATCACAAAAAGCCAGGCTAAAAATATGAGTCTTTAAGACTCTCCTGAAGGCCTCCAAGGAAAATAATCCTGTTATATCCATGGGGAACACACTCCACAACACGGGGCAACAACTGAGAAGGCCCTGATCCCAGGTTGCCACCAGATGAACTTGTGACACCCCAAAGCAGACTGCTCCTAATTATCTTAATGAGTGGTGGGGATCTTGTAGAGAAAGGAGCTCTCTCAGGTAACTCAGACCTAAGCCATTCAGGGCTTTAAATGTAATAACCAGCACTGTACTTTGCCAAGAAATATATTGGCAGCCAGTGCAACTGTTTAAAAACAGGCATAATGTGGTCTCTCTAAGATAACCCAGAGACCAATCTGGCTGCTGCATTTGAACTAACAGAAGTTTCTGAACTATGTACAAAGGCAGCCCTACATAGAGTGCATTGCAGTAGTCCAACCTAGAAGTTACTAGCTGGTGTTAAAAAAAATACCAAAAACACTGATGGGATTTTTCCAGTAAGTGTGTTCCTTCCTAACACATTAGGAAGTGTTGGTCCTAATGAAATGACCAGTGAAATCATCTATTACAAATGATGCAACAGTCATAATAATTCTTTGTTGTTGTTGTTGCCAATGATGCAATAGTAATCAGTTGTTAAGATTATAGTATTAAAAATTATTTCTCATTAAGATGGGTGTTATCTTCTAGTTTCTAGTGACCTATCAAAAACTAACAAGTACCTTAAGATCATCCCTTTGGGAAGCTAAGACCTTTCCTGAGAAAAAGGACTATAAGAGTTTAAACCATGGATTTGAGTTTTGGAATTTCCCCCTTGTAGTGATCAGCCTCCCCTCCCTCTAAAGCAGGGTTTCTCAACGTGTGGGTCCCCAGATGTTCTTGGACTTCAACTCCCATAATCCCCAGCCCCAGTGGCCTTTGGTTGGGAATTATGGGAGTTGAAGTCCAATTACATCTGGGGACCCACACGTTGAGAATCCCTGCTCTAAAGAGTTAACAGGGAGGGAAACTTTGTCTCGACTGACAGGCTGGTGAACTCCAGGGCAGCCAATCAGTACACCAGGTGGATATGACCTAGAGAGCGGCTGCTGGGAATTCTGGGAAGAAGAAGGGCAGTCTTTGTTGAAGAGAACTGCCAGCCTCGGCTACTTGCCAGGTTAGTTACCAGAAGGCCTCCTGTTGAGTTTTTGGTTGGACATGTCCCCCTTTCCCTCCTCAGCATAGGAGGAAAGGACATGGGGTGGTCCAAGGTTTTGTGTTGCCTGAGGCAAGCAGTCAAATGCTGCCTTACCCCATGCCACTAATGAAGGTTAGGCATGTGCAAGCTTGCTCGATTCAAGCTGGGCTCAACATAGAACTGGCTTGGTTCAGGCAGTCCAAGCTGGAACTGGCCTGGACCCCAGTTGTAACACCCAGTTTACAGACCAGTTCAGGTATACATTTAAGGGCGAATCCAGCAATGATTTCCCTTTACAAGTAAACGGCAGGGGCAGAACCACCATTGGGCGAATGGATCCAAAGAACCTGGGCTGCCACCAATCAGGGCCTGCACCTCACGGCCTCAACACGCCCCCCCCCAGTGAGTTTACTCAGTTAGCAAGGGTAGCTGCAACCTGAGTAAAGTTAGTTAGCTAACTGCTAACTTCTCACTGCCACCACCAGCTGCACCTGCCGGACCCACCTATCCCTGCTCCTGTATCACGTGGCTCTGCAACCTGCCACTGAAGCAGAACCTCCCCTTGGGCTTCCCCATTGGATGGATGGTCAGTAGGAAGGGGATCGAGACAGAGGACGAGAAACTGCTCATGAGCGCCAAGTGTTCTGAGCAAACAAAATGTTCCTCCTTCTCCCCAGAACTTTGGACACCACAACACGGACAAAAAAAGAGTGCTGTTTGGTCCCCAAAATAGTTGCATGTCCTCTATAAAAGTCCTGAAGTGGCTGCCCTATAGCATGCAGTTCTGCTCTGCAGCGCCAGTGAAAATTCCAGGCAGAACAAATTGTAGGGCACCCTTTTGGAGTGTCTAAAAACCTCAAAAGCCTGATGTTATTACAGTTTATAACACATGCAGCTATTTTATGCTATGAAATATGTGCCACTTAACAGCAAGGGTTAGCACAAATTATTCCTTGGGAACACCTCCAGCTGGTGTGAATTTTTCAGAGAATATGACATTTATTTTACTGAACAATGGACTTGAGAGAGGTCATCATTCTTTGTGAGGAAAGCAGTAGCAAATATAATAGAAAAATAAATAGTTGTAGCTTTCTTGTGTGTTTAGCTAAGATTTATTCAATGGTGTGCTTTTATTTCTAGGATTACAGTTCACTTACCAATAGCATGCTATGAAATGGAGTTTCCTTAGGGGCTCCTCCTTCACTGCCCTGCACTTGGAGAAAGGGAATTGGGAGAGATGCATCAGGCTCCATTTCAGTGGTTATTATTTAGAAAACAAGAACAAAACACTAATGCAGGAAGTGCAGATCCTTGCTGCTTTTTGTTTGCCATGCTGGTCAGAAAAAGAGTGTGAGCTGGGAAATCTCTAGCTGAAATCTCAGGCCAGACATGAATTCATTAAGTAGACTTTGGTCTTAGGCAGGCTACTGTTGATCATCTGCCAGCATTCTTGCTCAAAGATGGTGCAAACAAATACAGCAACATACGCACATTGTCGTCCAGTGCTGCTAGACTTGAACATGGCTATCCCTGATATCACACAGAGTAGATAGAGAGGCTATTCACACAAGCATGCCAAACCAGGTGAAGGGAGTCCAGCCTGGTTTTGCACACGCGTGTGGGAACCACCAGGATCGGGCCCGATCCCGGCGCCACCACGGCGGCAAACCCGCCTACGAAGGCTCTCCTCAAAATGGGGTTAGGAGAGCAAGCGGTTTAATTGTAAACAGCCCAGACACACAAGTTTTGGACGGTATAGAAATATGTTAAATAAAATAATATAAATATAAATATAAATAACACTGTTTTGCTACTTGTGTGTCAGTTGCGGTCACTTGCAGCTGTGGCAGGCAGACTCGGGGAGGGAAGGGGGATCCCGATAATGCACTGTGCACTTGTGTGTTGCAATCTTGGAGCTCCGGGGGGGTAGGGCAGAGCGTCCTGGCACCCTGAGCCTCAGACCTACCAGAAGCTGCTCATCTGGGCAGGTGATCTGCTCGCCCAAGGGAAGTATACAGATCCACTGCATGGAGGTAAGCTCTTCAGGGCTTCCTCCACACAAACCCTATTGCTGTTTCTCACTGCTCGTGAGAAACGGCTCATAGTGTTCTGCTATTGTTTTTAGGAATTAGGATCCCATGGCTCAAGCATGGAGATGCAGTCATAGTTACTATTCATTTGTTCATTGATCTACTACATATTTTGAAGAATTTGCTCATTGGTTGGTTGGTTGGTGTGAAATAAAGTAATAGTTCTCAATGACCTACAGATACCAAATTTTGCATACACAATCCTGCCACTGAAATTAAATGAATACACAACTTTTAACAGAGGAATATGCTGGGGTGAAAGCTATAATTTTATTTTATTTTTTAGAAAAAATTCTGAATATAATCATCATATTTTAACTGTTATTGTTCTCAACAGATTTTTAACACTCAATAATCAGATCAATAATTCCAAAACAACATCATGCCCAAGAGAAGCAGAATTTCTTTCTCAGATTCAAATTTACTGTTATTCAAATATACCATATATGGTAATTATTCAATAAAATGAATAATGTTTGAAATGGAAATCCTACACATGTACAACTGTTCTTTTACTTCTCTTTTGCAAGCACACTAGTAAAAATTATATTACAGATATTTAATTTCTTGAACTTCTCTATATATGTAGTCTATGCAAATCACTCAGTGGGCCTTGTCTACTAGTTTAAAATATTTGTATCCTTCCTCTTGGCCTTTATTTCTGAGGTAGCTTGCAACAAAATTTAAAAATGTAGACCAGCAATAAAACTAATAAAATAAAAACAATTAAAAACAAGTTGTTCTAGTAAGAACTAATCAGGCTACTTTCCTTTCACTGTCTCTTCATCTGGACTACATTTGGTGCAAATCGAGGTCCACAAGTTAGATCTCTTATAACTCAAATATTCATGTGTCCACCATCTTGGATTGGGGTGGATGTCATCATTACAAACTGCACCATTGAGGTGTCCCCATGTGTCACTCACTACAACTGTTCCAAATCTGGTTCTAATTGGTTAGACAGTCCTCAAGTTAGTGCACTTGCACCTCAAAAGTCATCTGCCATCTTGGATCGGGGTGGGTGACATAATGACAAACTATGCCGTTGAAGTGTCCTTATGTGTCACTCTATGCAACTGTAATTAATTTGGTTTAAATTTGTTAGACAGTTCACAAATTAGCCTGCTTGCACCTCATAAGTTCACGCAGTCACCATCTTGAATTGGAGTGGATGGCATCATCACACAGCACACCACTTGGGCATCCCTATGTGTCTCTACAGCTGTAGCAAATTTGGTTCAAATTGGTTAAGCGGTTCACAAATTAGCTCGCACCTCAAAGGATTATGCTTCTGTCATCTTGAGTCAGGGTGGATGACCTCATCACAAACTTCACCTCTGAGGTGTCCCTGTGTGTCACTCACTACAACTGTAAGTAATTTGGTTCAAATCAGTTAGACAGTCCACAAATTAGCCCACTTGCACCTAAAATGTTCACATGTCACCATACTGGATTGGAGTAGATGACATCATCATAAACTATGCCATTGATGTTTCCCTATGTGTCTCTACAGCTGCAGCAAATATGGTTTAAATCGGTTAAGCAGTTCACAAGTTAGCCCACTTGTGCCTCCAAAGTTTTACATGCCCACCATCTTGAATAGGAATGAATGACATCATCACACACCACACCATTAAGGCATTCCTGTGTGTCCCTACACCTGTAATGAATTTGGTTCAAATCAGTTAAGCGGTTCACAAGTTAGCCCACTTGCCTCCAAAGTTTACGCATCCGCCATCTTGGATCGGGGTGGATGACGTCATAAAAAACCAATGCCCCTGAGTTGTTCTTATGTGTCACTCACTGCAACTGTACCTAATTTGGTTTAAATTGGTAAGATAGTCCACAAATTAGCTTGTTTGCACCTCAGATGTTCACGTGGCCGCCAGCTTGACTTGGAGTGAATGACATCATCACACACATGCCCTTTGGGAATCCCTATGTGTTCTCTACAGCTTTAGCAAATTTGGTTCAAATCAGTTAGGCGGTTCACAAGTTAGCCCACGTGCACCTCAAAAGTTTGTGCATCTGCCATCTTGGATCAGGGTGGATGACATCATCACAAACTACACCGTTGAAGTGTGCCCATGTGTCCCTACAACTCTACCTGATTTGGTTCATATTGGTCCAGGCATTGTGAAGTTGATAGTGGTGGACACACGGATGGACACACACATGGACGGACACACGGACACACAGAATGCCGGATGATCTCATAAGCTTACTGGAATGTAGGCTAACAACAGTAAAAAGAATAAAAATGGAGGGAAGCAGTGGCAATATAATACCATAAAAACAATAAAGTGGAACAGCAGCAGAAGCATTCATCACAAGCTTAACATGTATAAGACCCAGGACAAAAATATTGGTAAGGTCCTAGACTTGGTTACAAATTTTAAAAAATAATAAAATCACAGCATTTTTTCTCTGCCTAAAGGCACTTAAAGGCCTTCAAAGAAGGCAGAGAATGAATTGGGGAGGATGTTCTGTAACTGAGGTGCCACAATAAGAAAACCCTGTCTTTTGTTGTCATTCACCGCACTTCAAAGGGAGGGGCATTTTGAGCAAGGCCTCCAATGATTCGAACTGCTTCTGTTGACTTTCACTTGGCTTTCATACAGCAATTAAAACAACAGAGGACCTTTGCTAGGAAATGGTGGCAGTCTAATTGTGTGTATGCATGCAGCTCAGATAAAAGTTAGCATAAAATTTAAAAAGAAACATAATGTAGATGGCATTGCAAATAAAGCCTAATGTATTTCAGCACATTATTTCACCACAACAGTTAAAATTTGCCATAATACTAAATATTTCTTTTCTTTTCTTTTCTTTTCTTTTCTTTATATGCCGCCTGACTCCCAAGGCTCTAAATGGTTCACACAAATAATAGGCGGCTCACACAAATAGTCTCTATTTATTTTGGAAAACATTATTGACTGTGTGTACTTCTCCAAGGCAGTTGTGAACACTGAGAAACTTAAACAAACAGTTCATTCTGATTACAGTTTACAACTCACTGAAACTCTATGTAACAATTCAGGATTTTTAAAAAGTCCCTTTCTAAAACCTTGCAGTGTAGCCAAATTAAATCTCAATGGGAAATTAGGAGGGCGATTTTAAAATTATTCTTTCACTAAATGAGCTGAACCGCTTAGAAATGACTCAAGATGAATCCTTCGAAGGACATATGGCAGAGTATAAAGGAGCTTCGTAAACAAATGGATCTCATAGAAGCAAAAGAGACATACAAGAACATGATTTATGCAAAACAAAAACATTTCAAGAAGGGAAATAAACCTGATAAACTATTGTTGTATCAACTGAGAAAGGAATGTGAGAAGAGAGTCATTATCTCCATATGGAATGGGGAAGAGTTTGTTTCAAATACGGATAGAATGTTCGACCAGTTTACAGATTATTACTCTAAAGAAACAATGGATTTGGAGCAGATTACACAGTACTTAGAAAATTTACAGATATCAGAATTTACGGATAGACAGAAAGAACTGCTGAACAAACCGATTTCCAAGGAGGAAACAAGAGAGGCAATATGCCATTTAAAAAACAATACCCCTTGCCCAGATGGATTCTCTTCGGTTTAGTACAAGTATTTTCAGGAAATATTAATTAGCCTATTGACTTGGGTAATGAATGAAATACTACACTGACATGCACTCCCTTCCTCCTGGCAGGAAGCATTCATCTCTCTTATCCATAAGGAAGGGAAAGGACGCAACTTGATCCGAATCATACATGCCAATCTCTTTGCTGAATGTCGATTATAAACTCTTTGCAGCGATTCTAGCAGGAAGGCTGAAGGGCTTTTTGACTGATATAATACATTCTGATTAAACAGGATTCATGCCAAAGAGATACATGAAAGACAACCTGAGATTCGCACTGAATGCAATAGATGATATTACAAAGAGGAAGAGCAAAGCAGCGATGATCTTCTTGGATGCAGAGAAAGCATTTGATAATCTGGACTGGTACTTTTTGTTTCAGGTTTTGGAAAGAATGAACTGTGGATCAGATTTCCTCTCATGGATTCAAAGCATCTATCAGGAGCAATCGGCAAAGATAATAGTGAATGGGACTCTAGGGATGTGCATGGAACTGGTTGGTCCGGTTCGGTTAGAATCTGGACCAGTCTCGAACCCAACTGGGCCAGTTCGGCCCGGCACCCCCTCACGCTCTCCCCGGCTTGGTCCGGTCCAGGGGGGTTGGTGTTCGTGGACCTTTTTTGTAAAAAAAAAAAAATTACCTCCCCTCCCCAGGGAAGTTCCTGGAGGTGGCGGGGCAGGGGATGTCTGTGAAGATTCCCCTCCCCCTGCTGGCTCTCCTTATGTCCCCCTGTCATTGGCATGCTGGAAGACTCAGAGGAGGAGTTGGAGGCAGAGACAGAGCTGACAGCAAAGGAGGGTGGAAAAGTACCAGAAGTTGCAAAGGAGAGTGGGTCCGACACACAGGGAGTCAAAGTTGAGTTAGAGCCCAGTGAGGAAGCTCTTGTGGAAGAGGCGCGACCAGTCTCAGCTGTGGAGAGGCGCCGGACCAAGAGACAGCAAGAGTTAACGAGCCGCATGCATAGAACAAGAGGCAAAGCTGCTGACTCAGCAACTCTTAATTAACAGCACCAGAGGTCAGCCTATTTAAGACTCCTGTAACATAGCTGCCCTGCTGATAGCAACATCAATTCCTGTGAGCTAATCAGCTATGTTACTGTACTACCTTGGCCATATTTGGACCCTGGACTGTGTTGACCTTGTCCATGGATTTCGCTTTGGACTCTGTTTGGATTTATTGGATTGACTCGGACTGGACTTGGTTTGGAGAATTTATTCCTGTTAGACTTTGCTGTTCTGCTTCTGCCTCTCTCTAGCTTTGTCTGGCTAGCCCGACAGATTTACGACACCTCCTCCGGCTGTTTCAGCCAGCACTTCGGCCAGTTTTTGGCCTTCTCTGCTCGGTGGAGCTGCCATTTTGGAGGCCATTTACAAATTAGTTCGATTGTGCAGAAATAAATACAAAAACAAGGTGGTAAACTCAGAGACTTAATGGAATTTGAAGTATTAATAACTAAAAATGTTGAACATTTGTTGGGACTGATATACAAGTTGTTGTTGAAATATGATTCAGAAACTGAACAGATTAAAGATTGCATGATTAAGTGGATGCAAAACTTAAATAGGACAATTGATATTCAACAATGGGAGTATCAATGGAACATGAAAATTAAATTTACAGTAAATAGTACCTTAAGAGAGAATTGGTACAAAATGTATTTCTGTTGGTACATTACTCCTGTGACCATTAGAAAGATGGACAGCAATTATCTGGGAGATTGTTGGAAATGTAAGAAACATGCGGAGACATTCTATCACTAGTGGTGGACTTGTGGCAAAGCACAACAATTTTTGGGAAAAATCATTTTAAGATGCAACAGATTTTAAATATAATTTCCCTTATTCTCCAGAGCTTTTCCTGCTAAATATGACTAAACCCAGTATACCTACTAAATACACAGAGTTGTCCTTACATATGATTACTGCCACTAGGATTCTTTATGCCACCAACTGACGGTCACAAGCAATCCCGACTTTGGATGAATGGCTATTAAAGCTATGGGAATATGCCTCAATGGTTAATGTCACTGCTTATTTGCGGAATAACTCAGATGAAACATTTGTGTTAACATGGGAACACTTCATAAATTACAATATAGCACAGGGTCAACATCCACACCCAAGATTTGGTTTTTTCTCATACCAAGGGTTGACTATTGTATTAGTCATATCTTATATTTTTCTGCAATATCTGTTGTGAGGGCACAGGTTGGCAAAGGGTGGAAGTGGAATCTTGGATTGTCATATGTAATATGTCAAATGTAACTGCTGGAAGTTCAAGAGATATTAATGTAATCATGCTATTTCTTTTTATCTTCTTAATAAATATATTTTTTTAAATAAAATAAAATAAAATAAAATTATGCTTTCTATTACTATGTGACCATTTTGTGTAGGAGCAACACTTTTATAGCCATATTGGTCTGTAGGTCTTGTATCTAAGGCTGCAATCCTGTGCATGTCTACTAGGGAGTAAGCTCCATTGAATTCAGTGATACATAGTTCTAAGTAAACATACACAGAATTGAATCCTCATATTTGCCAAACACTCTAAAGTTTCTTCAGGGCATTTGAATTGCTACAAAATTGAGCAAGTAAATTTTTTCAAATATTTAGGAGTAGTCTTTCTATCTTCCAGTAGCTGGAATGCCTACTTGGAATACGTATCACAAAATGCCCATAAATCAGCCTCTGCTATAATATATTTTGATTATTCCAAAGGTGCTTTATTTGTTCCAGCTGCAGTTAAGCTATTTCTGGCAAAATCTTGGGCACAACTCCTATACAGAGTGCAACTTGGCCCTTATAACAACTGTACCCTATTGGAATTGGTTAAGTCTAAATTCTTAAGATCTCTATTCCAGGTTCCATGTCGTGTCCCCAATATGGTCCTCTGTTGAGAAGCTGGAGTAAATAAAGTTGAGATGGAGCTTTGGCTGTGTGTCTTTGCATATTGGCTAAGACTATTATTCTGTCTAGTAGGGTTAGTTTCCCTGGCCTTGACAACTTTGATTCAAAGTGGAAAAGGTCTTCAGAGCAGAAATTATACTGTTATGGTTTTTCACAAGAAGAACTTACTAAGCTGGGCCCTGATCAAGCAAAAAGAATACTTAAGCAGAGTATTGGATGTTGCAGGAAATTAGATTTAGCCAGTCTTCCAAAAGGTATATTTCTGTCCAACCAACACGACCTTCTGAGAACTGCAAGTTATTTAAACCATGTAACAACATCAAAATTCAGGAGAGCACTGACCCTTGTTCATTTTAATGCACTCCCTACAGCGGTACTAGTAGGAAAATTTAAGAAAATACCCTACACTGCTTGGCTATGCCCATGTGGTACAGGTGCGATTCAAACACATGCATATGTTTTGCTTTATTGCTCATTTTATAAGGATATTTGGATTAGTTTTATCTTGCCCTCTTTACTAAATTTTCCCAGCCATACTGATATGTTTTTTCTGCAGCACCTTCTGTCTGATCATGATGATTTCATTTCTCTAAACACGGCTAAATTTTGCTTTATAGTTACAAAATACACAAAGAAATGCTTCCTTTGATGTAGCTTCTTACTGTCTTCTGCAAACTGTATTATGATTGTCTATCTGGTTGATAACCATAATAAAAGAATCTAATCTAATCTAATCTAATCTAATCTAATCTAATCTAATCTAATCTAATCTAATCTATAGAGGATTGAGACTGTACCTGTATGCCAACCTGGAGATTTACTCTCCTGTTCATGACCTGTGTTTGTTTATATAGATAGATAACATTAATATATTAGGAACAATATAAATAAAGATTAATTTCCTTAGTACAGATGGAATAGAATAAACAAGCCTAGACCTGTGTTTGTTTTAATTATGCTTAACGGTTGGCTAAGCATAATTTAACTGTTTAACAGTTACTAACTTAACTGTGGGTTAATAGGAAGATTTAGAAGCCGTTCTCATGACCCGTCTAACCCAGACTGGAGCAGCCCTCATGGATCCCTCTGCTTCCCGCAGGCCTAGCCCTCCTAAACAACCTGGCTGTTAGCCAATGTTAAGGGTGCGCTCATGCCTGCCCACTTGTGCACCCTGGCGATCATGAGGATCACCTCAATGTGTGTCAATCTGGTTTTTGAGTCAAATGTACCCCAAGAAAGCCATGGTATGTAGTCACTGTGCATGATATTAGGCATGATACTATTTGGAAGAAGAGGCGCTCTTACCCCTGGACTTCCGGGCTGAAGTCCAGGGCCTCCACACACCCTGGGGGCCTCCAAATCCTTTTTAGTCTGCCCCTTCCAGGTGGTGTGGCCATGTTAAAAATGTGTTTAAGATACTGTGTGTGGTGGGGGGTGGACCTTCAAAGGCCTTTAGGTCCAGGCTCCAAAATTACCTGGGTGCACCGGCTCTGTTTGAAAAAATAGATAAATCTATCTATCTATCTATCTATCTATCTGGCATACCCATAGTTAATTCCATGTGTGGCAGCTCTTGCAAGAGTTCGCGAGCAAGCTGCTGGCAGGGGAGTGGAAAGCAGAGGCACCAGCAGAGGCAAGGCAGGAAAAAAATGGTGGCAGGGGGAGAAAATGGCAGAGGTGGTGAGTGGGTGGGCGGGCGAAGAAAATGGCAGTGGCAGCTAGCCGGCAGGAGGAGAACTAGAGAAGCAGATGCTCTGTGCCTGGCCCAGCTAGTTATTTATAATTTCCCTTTTTTCCAGTAAAACAATGTAGTTGCAAAAAATCATTAGGGTTAATACTGCTGAAACATCAACTGAAAATCCTAGACTAGAGTACTAACAATTCTGTTTCTAGTTGGGAATTTTTCTGTGTTTTTTGTCTGGTAAACACAATAGTTTGAATCTAGATTTAATGTGGGTTACTAACATTAGTGTAATGAGAACCTATGCCAAGGCAGGAGTCTCAGATTCATCTTGGGCCATAAACCACCTTGGTTTATGTTCATAAAACCATGCTAACGTTGGTAACCCACATTAAGCCTAGATTTGAACCATTATGTGAACCATCTTGAATGAGATACCCATTAGAACTTAGAAAATTCCAAACCTTCCAGCCGAGACAAGGGAATAGAGAGAGAGGAAAAACAACAGCTGGTAGTTTAGAGGACACAGAAACACAAGCAGATGAGAGAGAGATGTGAGCTGGCTGAAGGAGCAGCACCTTGGCATGCAAGGTCTCTCTCTGGGGACGTGATGTTGAACAGCCAATCTGCTGGTTTGTAAGCGTCCCTCTGCCTCCAGTTATGCACTGCTTGTATATTTGTAAACAAAGCAAATCTTACAAAGATGTCTTAAATCTCCAGTTCTTTCTCTCTCTTGCCTGAACCTCTCTCTGCTCTGGCAAGACGATATGATATGTATCTGGTATGGCTATGTATTTTTTAATCAAGCTGATTTTAACAAACATGAACCTGCTTTATTCTGCATCAGACTGTTGGTTGATCTAGGCCAGCACTGTCTACCCTATGCCAACTGGCAGCAACTCCCCAGAGTTTCAGACATCAGTCTTTCCCAGCCATACCTGGAGATGCTAGGGATTGAAACGGAGACATTCTATATGCAAAGCATGTTCTCTAGTACTGAGCTATAAACTTTGTTTGAAAATTGTAAGACACTTGAGTTCATTTTAATAAAAGAAGGATAAAATTCTTCTGAGTACAAATAATTTGTTGAGAATTCTAAAGATCCAGGCTGTTCCCTATTCCGGTGTTATTGAAAACGTGGATGCTACATTCAGGTAAAGAGTCCACTGGAGCATGTCAGCAAGCCTTATGCCCATGTCCCATAGCCCTACCCCCACATGTCCAGGACTACAGAAGAGACTAATGCTGTACTTGTGAACAATGCCGGGTGGGGGCTACAGAGAAGGTCAAGTCTTGCCACCATCCTCCTCTGTACATTGTACCTGGTACAGCATCCACACGTTGCATAATGCTCGACGAAGGCTTAGGTCTAAACCAACATCAGTGCAACTGCATTTAACAAATGCAGACGCTGCAAGAGCACATTATTCCTCACATGGCTGTTTAACCATTAATGCAGCTGGGGAGTAGAGATCAGGGTTTCCAGCTCAAGGTTAGGATCAAGGTGAGGATCAAAGTTTCAAGGGCACCTTGCTATAGTTAATTTGCCCAGAGAACAATTTGTTGTGGGGAAGCTAACAATTAAACCGTATTAATTATTTATCATTATTTTTATATATGTTGTTGTTGCTATGCTATTTACACACAGTTTACCAGATGTTATTTTCTGGATTTGGTACTTTCATTATCGGGCCCTCTCCAGGATAACTAAAGAAAACTCAAAGATATTGTTGAAGTATTTGTGCTGTCCTAAGTAGTGTGGCCTTCTGTAGTTGATGTGTTGTAATTCAATTGATGCCCAAGGCATCGAGATAGTGTTCAAGTTCTTTTGGTACTGCACCAAGGGCACCAACAACTGTTGGTACCACTATGGTTTTCTTTTTCCAGAGCCACACAATTTCAATCTGAAGGTCCTTGTATTTAGCTGTATTTTAGTTGTAATTTTCTCCAGTTGCTTTTCATCGACTTGTCTATCCCCTGGGATTGCAATATCATTTATCAGTACCCAATTCTTCTCGATGACTGTCGGATCAGGCGTATTATGTGCTATATGCCAATCAGTTTGTATTCGAAAATCCCAAAGGATTTTTGCCTCTTCATTTTCTGTGACATTATCAGTCAGATGATTCCACCAATTCTTGCTTGCTGGCAATTTGTAATTCTTGCAAAAGTTCCAGTGGATCATTACAGCAACTTTGTTTTGTCTTTCATTATTGTTATTGTTATATGAAACAATAAAAATCATGAAATATGAAAAATATGAATCAATAAAAATCATGAAATCAGCTTCAGTTGTTCTAATCAATAAGCAGATGTTCCTGGAATAAACTGTTAGGGTTCACCTAAACTCTGACCCAGAGAGACTGTTGCCAAGAGCAGTATTTTGGGGTCAGAAATGCATCCCTCTCTAGGATCCGGCAAAAGCACCAAGATACAGACTATCAGCCTTCAGTAAACTTCCAGCCCACACAGCCTGCACAGCCCCCAGCCTCTTGGCATGATCCAATCATTAGCACAGGCATAGTTTGGAAACATGACTCCACTTCTCATGCTCAAAGGCTGCAAAAGGGTGTTACAGACAGCTCCACCTTTTGGAGTAAGCTGGCTAATAGACCATTAATAATTATCTCAGGCAGGAATGCTCCTATTCAGTGATAAGAAATGTGAGTGCTTCAAGCAAGAAATGAGCAAACATACGGCCATTTCCCCCTTGTTAGAGTAAATGAATCGACTGGTAAAGATAAGGAGCTCACTTGTAAACAGAAGATTTGCATTTTGTATCTGGTATGCCCATGTTTCGATGAAGTTATCAAGACAGAACAATTCAATCATACATGCAACCTTCTTTGTCTCTTTTGCCATTCTATACAGCCATAGAAGGCACACCTGCACGGATTAGGTTAACCAAGCAATGGACACTTTTGTCATGCCTCAGTTTCCTTACCCTCAGGAGAGGGATAACTTCCTGATTGACTAGAGACTGCCCAAGGGCATGGTTTTAGGTATATCGTCCTTTGGCAGATGTTATGCCCCCACCTGAGGACTCTGAACAAAGTGGGGGAGCAGTGGACATACTGGGAAGCAGGGAGACATCTGAGGAGAGTTGGTTCATGATCTGAGTGGGGAGGCAGCTAAGACAGGCCAGGGTGAGCGGTTGCTGCAGGAGGAGCCAATGGGGCAGAGTGGCCTTTGGAGAGAACAGTTGGAGTCTGGCAGGAAGTTGAGTGGCCATTGTGTCCCAGGCAAGGCAGATGAGAGAAGCATCAATGGCAGGTTATGGAATTGAGAAGAAGCAGCCGGTTATTGGCAAGAAGACAGCAAGAGAGTGACTGAATTTATAGCAGCTGCCAGGGGTGGAGCAGTGATTGCATGCACCTGGCTGTTGGCTATACATTCTGCAGTTTGTGCCCTGAGAGGATTGCTGGAGACAATGCGTCCAACCAGCCCTCATGGATTATGACCCTAGCCAGGGGCGTAGCAAGGTTGGAGTGGGCCCAGAGACAAGATTTTAAAATGCCCCCCACCCCACTGAAGCTCAGCTCATGAAGTAAATAAATCTTAAATGAGGCTGAATAATGGTAACAAAAAGCATAGTAAAATTTATCTGTCTATCTATCTATCTATCTATCTATCTATCTATCTATCTATATTTAATTATTTAATATAATTATTTGGTACTAGAGAGAGACATGCTGTTCTGGTAGCGCCAGGCCTTAACACATCAGTTTCAGAGGATGAATACATCTGAAGGAAGCCCGGGTGGGTGCGCAGCTGGGGGAGTCAGTCATGTGACTTGCCTCTGGGGGCCCCCCAAGGCAGTGGGCCCCCAGACAACTGTCTCCCCTTGCCCTATTATAGTTACACCCCTGACCCTAGCATTCAGACCTTCGAAATTCTGTTAGGAGGTCTAGTTTATTGGATTTCAGTTGGAACATTGGTGCCATGACTATTTGCTTCTGTGTTCCGGGTGTGACTGGTTGCTCAGACCTGTTGTTTATCAGTAAAGCTGAAACCTGAGACGCTCTTACAACTGGTTACTGTGTCGTAAATTCATGATAGGCTAATCCAGCTTGGCGGGCTCACAACAGCAGACAACATGGTTCAGAATCTGTTACCCAACGGACTCTCACACAGCGAGCTATGGCTGCTGCCTCTTTCCCCCTTCCTCACTGTGCCCCTTTAGAAGGCAGGGAGAATCACTCCAGCCACACTGCCAATGCAGTGGGGGCCGATTTCACTCCCAAACAGTTGGGAGTGAAATCACCCCCTCGCATCCGACATCAGATGCAGGGTGTGTGTCTGGAGCTGCGAGGTGCAGCCCCTGAGGGGCAGTGGCCCGGGTTCTTTGAACCCATTCACCCAATGCCTGGTAACTCTGCCCCTGTCTGGTAACAAGACCTAGCCAGAGAAGCCCACACCAGCTTGAATTCCTGATCTGGATGTAAGCCCATCCAGATCCATTGGGGCTGAAGCAGCTGGAGTCAGTCACTGCTCCCCCAAAGGAGTCCTGGAGCAGGCCTCCTGCCTCAGCCTTGAAAACAGTGTTCCCTCTAATTTTTTTCATATGTGTGAGGAATGGGCTTTGTTCTGGGTGGCAGTATCAAGGCAGTGTGCGTGCATTTGCATTCAGAATGAATAAGCATTCATCCAGCCTTTTGTTGGTTCAACAGCTCTCTGTTGGAGCCTGTGGCTCACATACTAGGGATGTGCAAAACGGCTCGAGTTCTTGAGCTGAACCAGACCCGGTTTGGCTTGAACTCAAGCTGACCACCCCCAGCCATACCCCTGGCTGGTCAAGGGATTTTAACAAAGAAATTAAAAAAAAACTATTCACTGCCTCTGGGGAATGCTGCTGGAGCCATTGGGGGAAGATATCCAGCAATTCCCCCTTTCCCGCCGGCCTCCCCTTGGTCTCCAGTCAGTCCGGTTCGGGCCATTTTAGTCTCTGTGTGGCCCATTTTGGGCCTCTATTCATGCTGGCAGCGGCCGTTTTGGAGGCCACCATGCATGTGCACTGGCAATCTGCGTGGCCTGGCATGATCCAGCCATGCAGAGGGCCAGTTCACATGCACAGTAGCCTCAAACTCCTAACACAGTGCTTAGTAGGCATGGAGCAGCCCTGTCACCACGAGCAGCATGGGTGTGTATTCAAGTGCCTCACGGCAGTATATGTGTTTTTCTCTTGGCTCTACAGTTCTCTGCATGGTACAAGAGCCAATGTCTCCTGCTTGCCTTGCCTGACCTGGGTTCAGGTAGCAGAAGTGCTAGCTGTACTGAATACCAATATGCCTTCAATTCAAGGTGCTCGAACCAAATTATCTTAAGGACTGCTCTATTTCATGTAAACCTGTCCAGCCCCTGAGATCAACGTCAGCAGCCATGCTCTCTGGACTGCCATTGAGCAATTCAATTGGTATGAGTACCAAGAGATAGGGCAATTCAATTGACGTGAGTACAAGGTTCGCAGTGGTAGTTTCTTCCTCAGGGAGATTTCTTCCAGGTGGAAAGTCAAGATATGTTTATTCCAGGAAGCACTTGGCTCTATAGCATGGGTTCTCAAATTTGGGTCCCCAGGTATGGTTGGACTACAACTCCCATCATCCCCAGTCACATACCTGGTTGGAGATTATGGGAGCTGTAGTTCAACAACATCTGGGGGCTCAGGTTGGAGTACTCCTGGTCTAAGGGAATATTCTGTGGGTTTTTTTTTTAAAAAAATTGTTACTGTTTAAATTTTTGCACATTGTTTTAATGTCACTCTTTTAAGCTGCTTCTCTCTCTCTCTCTCTCTCTCTCTCTCTTTTTAAAAAACCTAAAAAAATGGATATAAATATATATATATTTCAAAAAACACTAAAGCCCTTTCTGGGCCATTCCAGAACGTATATGTGAGCAAAACCACTCTAAAGCATCTTTTTATGCCTTTCCAGCATCACATCATATCTTCTCTGATTGAATTTCCCACTGCAGTGCAAAGTTGTCTGGAGAAAGATTGTGATACAAATGTCATGATTGCTCTATACAGCCAGCCAAAGAACTGCCTTTGAAAAGAACCTGATGTGCTCTTTTTGTAAAATGACATGCATAACAAAAAAATTACTTTTAAAAGGTAGAGAGATGGACCTTTGGGTAACAGATAAGACTGTCTTGTTTGCACAACTGCCTGACAGAAATATGGGGTATATATATATTTATTTTTACTATGTATATACCATCTTTCTGTGGCAAAGCACTTAAGGCTATGTACAAAGAAAACATAACATATAAATCACAGTTAGGAAAAAATACATAAAAACTCAGCATAAAAACGAAATAAAAGCATGGAGTTATTTTCACATTTTCTCTAACATTTTTGAATGTAAGATATACATGTACATTTTTAAAGAAAATAATAATTACAGAGGAGGGGGGGCATCAGTGCACTCCAGAGAGACTCAGGAGTGCAATGATTCAGCACATAAAAGCCTCAAGTTAGGCTTCAGGCAACACATCAAGGTCTCAAGCCCAGTGAAAAAAGAGTGGTTTTCACACACTACCTAAAAGTGGAGATAGAAGGGGCCATCTAGGTCTCCTGAGCATTTTCCAGATTACTCCCTGCAACCGGTTCACAACATGTCCGCTAAGTGCCCCTCCATATTGCCCATGTTTCACCATCATGGTCGCTGCACTGTAAGTAGGGTGCCATCCCTATTTCCAATGCCTTGTTTCAAATGTTATGAATGCATTTCAGTCCTATAACATGGTAAATGTGTTGCAAGAAAGTAGTTGTATTTTTCCATGTTTTGGAAGCTTGTTCCATAGTGTGTGCATTGCAATGTAGTGTAGTGTGGACAGTTCTTTGCCCACCCCCCACACACCCATGTTTGCTTCTTCCACCCCCTCACTGTGGGATCTCAAGAGTCGCCACTGCCTCCCTTCACCTTCTCGCCCCACTGCCAGAGCTGGTGGCCCCCCTCCCCCCTCGAGGGATTGAGTGGGGTGCAGGCAGGAGGGGAGGCAGCTGGAGGATGGGATGTGGTGCTGGGCCAAGGGAAGAGAAGGAGGCAGTGAGGCTCTGTGGAGAGAGAGAGAGAGTGAGTGAGTGAGTGAGAGAGAGAGAGAGAGAGCAGGCGGGCAGGGACGGAAGGAAGGAGGGAGAGGGACAAGCTTGGGGGTGGAGGGGAGCCCTGGAATGGGTGTGTGTGTTCATATTTAGCCTCTGGAAAAAGCCCCACCTCCTGCCTGCCTCCCTCCCTCTTCCCATACATTCAGAAAGGGGGCCAGAAAAGCAGCTTCTCTTCTTAGAGGTCTCTTAGATCAGGGATTCTCAACGTTGGATCCTCAGATGTTATTGGACTTCAACTCCCATAATCCCTAGCCCCCATGGCCTTTGGTTGGGGATTATGGGAGTTGAAGTCCAAAAATATATGGGGACCCAATGTTAAGAATCCCTGTCTTAGATGGGCTTGGCGGCGGTGTGTGTGTTTGTGTGCACACTAGGGCATTTGCACTGGGGCTTGTGGCAAAGAAGAAAAAGATGGAGGCCACTGTTTCTGGTGGATAATGATTATGATTCTGGTGGATTATGGACATCCCCTACCCAGAAAACCCACTGCAGTAGTGGGCTATTTGGATGGCCACAATCCTGTCATGATGCATTGCAAAACGCATTGGAAAATGCTGTGCTTGTGGTTTCCAATCACTGCCTAATACTGTTGCACTTTGCAACACTTTAACTGATACAAATCTCGTAATCTGGAAATGCCCTGGAAAGGGTTCCAGAACCTGGGTGCAGCAGTAAAAAATTATCTGCCCTGGGTAGCCAAAAGCAGAAGGCACTAAGATCCAGCACTAAGATCCACTTTAGTGGATAATCTGATGCATATGTAGTAAGGTAGCTTTTCAGGTACCCTGGATCTAAGCCATGTAGGAGTTTAGGGCTTTAAAAGCCCATTATCTTGAAATGGCCAAGAAACAAATCTAGAGCCAGTGCTCATCAAACAGAACTGGAGTAATATGGTCCAAGTACAAAATTCCCAAAAACAGTCTGGCAGCAACATTATGTACCAGCTGCAGTTTCTTGGACACTTGGGGCAGCCCTATAGAGAGCACATTGTAGTGGTCTAACCTGGATATGACCTGGGATGTGCAGTGGGACAGCAGACTCCCACATGTGCCTTCTGCTGTTTGTGTGGACACACTTCTGTTTTTAGAAATGAAGCAACAAATGCAATAAAGAAGATAATATTTGGTTGTTTACAGCAGCTTCTCTGTGTCAGTCTCTATCTCTATTGGTCTTGCAACATATCATTTGCTTTGTGCAATCTAAAATATGTGTTAAGGAGTAAGTCATCACTAAGCAGCAGTTTTTGTTAGTTCAATGATTTTGAAAGTGTTCACCTATTTCAGAAGCATTACCTTTACCCTGAATTGCCTTTGTGATGTCCTTAGTGATGTGTGCACAAAACCAATTCTGATTGGGTATGTAGCATCCAGTGCCATTGGATGATCTCTCTTTGGCTATGATCATGTATGCGACTAATCCAGGAAGCATTAGCCTCATTGTGAATTGACTTAATTAATTAATTAATTAATTAATTAATTAATTAAATGTATATACTGCCCTATTCAAACGGCTCTGGGCGGTGCACAACAAAAACAAAACCCACAAATCAATCGCCTTAAAAACAATCATTACAGAACAATTTAAAAACAGCATAAAACCATTAAGAATTCAAACAGTTAAAATAATTCTAAAACCCTGGAAGACCATGCCAAACAGATAGGCTTTAAGGGCTGTCCTGAAAGCCAACGATGAACCCAAGCGATGGATTTTGGCCAAGAGTGCATTCCACAGCCCAGGAGCAGCTACAGAGAAGGCCTGCCTCTGAATTGCGACCAGACGCAGCGGTGGTAACTGGAGATGGACCTCCTCAGATGACCTTAACATGTGGTGGGGAGCATGCAGAAGAAGGTGCTCTCTAGGTAACCTGGACCTAAGCCATTCAGGCTTTAAAGGTAATAAGCAGCACTTTGTAATTTGCCTGGAAACAATACATATCAGCAGCCAGTTCATTATATGATTCCTGATTGGTTGGAATCACCCTTATGGTAATCCAGGAAACAAATGAAATCTAATGCAGGATAGGAAATGGTTTAAAAACAGCACCTAGGGAATACAATAACAACAAAAATGATTGAAAAATATTCTCAGCACTAAAGCATTTTTCTGAAACACTTCTACAATCCCCCAATCTCTATAATTTATTTCCCTCTGAAATCTGAACCAGGAGAACATTTTGCACAGCCATAGCAATAACTAGCACTAGTCTGCAAGGCCAAAAGTCAACACATCCTTCTTTCTTTATTAATATTACACCCACTTTCCCATGCCAAGTAGTAGGGAAAAACTGCTGCCAACTGACTGTTCTTCATCCTTGATTATTTCCTTCCTATTTTTCAGTATCATAACATGCTGCTACTCAGTAGCACTGATCAGTGAAGGCAGTTGGCAACATTTTTCAAAGTAGTAATGTGTGTGGCCAGTTTAGATTTGCAGAGTTGGATCATGCTTCTCTCCATCACTGCTTATAAATTAATGGGTACCAGAGAGCTCAACAGCAACGGATATTGAAAAATAAACCTTAACATGAACATGGTCTTTGTTGAGTCTGGCACACTCTTGTTGCAAGAAAAAGAGCACTTCCAGTCCTGCTTCATCGGCTTTTAAAATGTTTCCATGTTTAGTGCCTATCAGCATTTCATTAGCACATGTGTAACTGTTCAGTGACAGCCATTAAGGATACTACCACCAGGGTGGACAGATGGATGTGTGGGATCCATATGCAGACCCAAAGACTCCAAATTTGCATCACAGTTTTGGGTTGCAGCTTTTGCTCAGCACTTCCGCTCTCTTTTCTTTCTGTCCTCAGTTTCTCTTGCAGAGGGTAAAAGAAAGGAGTCTTTCTCTTTGAACAGAAAGCTGTGGACACCTTTAGAGAAGAAAGTCTCTCCTAACTATTGTACACAGTGCTAGAGAGAAAAAGAAACCAGATTATAAAAGCTTTAGAAATCAAACCAACTCCATGTGCAGAGCAGAAAGGTACCCCAAGGGGGAAAAGATGTTGATCTTGGCAGGCAAACTTGGAGAACTGGCGTGAAAGACATGTTCTCCTGGAAAAGACTTGCATGCCGAAGAAATAAAAGACAGACAAGAAAAGCATGTTACAGTACAAGCTTGAGTCTCTCTAACTCCCCCTCTGCCACTAGCCAACAGCCATGAAGAAAGGCTGGGTAGACAGCTGGGTTGTGGCCGTGGATGGGCAGCTTTATACTGTTCTCTGGAACTAAAAAAAGAACAAAACCCTGATGCATTTGTTCAAAAGCATTTGTGTGTCATCTTTTTAGTCTGGAAAAGATTGGCTGGGCTGCTATTTGGTTCTTCCTCCTCATACATTCAGTTTCCCCCATCTTTGCTGTTAACCTACCTCTTTGGTATTTTTTTTTTTTTAAATAACGTCCTCTCCTCCACTCTTTGGTTTCCCTTTTCTTCAGTGCCCTTTTTGCAGCATTGCCGTTAACTGTCTTCCTATTTTCTTTCATCCTGTTTCCTACTGAATTATGCTTTACTACTTGGAGATAATTGCTCACTTTGTTTCAATTTTTCAGGATATTATTCTCAACTGCTGTTTTTGTTTGTTTCAACTTTATACTATTTAAAAGAAACAGTGGGGTAATTTGAAAAGATATTGTAACACAACTTCACTTTCATTTACATTTTTATTTATTTTCTTCATCTCACACTGCCTTTAAATAGTGTCTCTGTGTGTTTCTGGCTTTGGGCCTCCAAAAGGAAGAGCTGGTCTTGTAGTAGCAAGCATGACATCCCTTAGCTAAGCAGGGTCTACCCTGGTTGCATATGAATGGGAGACGAGAAGTGTGAGCACTGTAAGATATTTCCCTCAGGTTTCAAGTTCCCTCCTTGGCTTCTCCTAGATAGGGCTGAGAGAGGTTCCTGCACCTGCAGCCTTGGAGAAGCTGTGTCTGTGAAGACAATACTGAGCTTTACAGTCTGTGAAGCTACTAGGGGATCCTAGCCACAATTTTGCCTGATCGTGTGAGCCACTGGGCTCGCAGGTGAGCCCGGTGGCTCCCAGGCGGTTAACTCGCCTAAGTACCCCTCCCCTAAAACTGGGTTTGCGGAGCGAGCGCTCTGCAAACCCGGTTTTCAAGATCGTGAGTAGCTGTGGTGTGGCTCTGCACCATGGCTACTCATGAGGAGACCCCCGGAGGGGAGGCAAAAAGCCGCCTCCCAGCTCCAGGGGTCTCACCAACATGTCCTGTGTGCTTGCACAGGGCATGCTGGAGCTTCCGGGGGCCAATCACCCCCCACTCCCCCCAGCCTCTACCTGCTCCGTCATGGAGCCAGCAATCATGTGGGTGGCCGATCTGGCCGCCCAGGACTCCATCTCTGATCGCCTGCGGGGACAGCGGGCTTAGCCCGCTCTCCCCACTCTGCTGCACAAACCAGGTCTCACTGATCATGAGACCCAGCTCTGTGAATACAATACTGAGCTAGATAGTCATCTACTACTACTACTACTACTACTACTACTACTACAACTACTACAAATATTTATAGACCGTTTCTCAACTGAAGTTCCCACATAGAGACCAGTGGTCTGACTCAGTATATGCAGGTCCCTATGTTTCTAAAATAGAACTGATAGGTTTGGTTCAGTTAAATCCCTGATTTTCCACAACTGCACCCTTTAACCTATATGAGCTAGTGCAAATTCACAAAAAATACCATAAAATTACAATAAAGAGATTTCAGTTATGAAAGAGAAAGAACAGGACAATGGTTAGGAAAAGCCATGAAGTTGGATTGCATTTGCATCCAATCAAACAAAATGTCTGTACTTGATTTTGTGTGAAGGAATCAAGAAGTGGAGCCCAAACAGCAAAGGTTCCACAATGTAGTATGAACATGCTGCTGCTAGAGAAGCAGTAGCAAGCAGCGATGGTGAGGTGACACTGCCTTGTTGGTTTCTTAACCTTTTCCTCTACATGCTCACAGGGCAGTTGTTGTTGGTATTGGCCTCTGCTTTGTAAGGGATGGATGGACCCAGGCCCAACTAGAGAAGTAGGTGGAGATGATGATGGTGCAATCTCATCTGCTGCTTCTTCAACAACATTATTATTCTTGCAAATGTGTTTGCAAAGATGCTCATTCATACAATGTTGAACGTGGTCCAAGAATATGAAGATAAAGTGATGAAAGCATAATGATGCTTACAAATTGTTCACAAGTTGTTGCAGAGCAGTTTACTACCTGTATGCAGTACTGCAAACTAGTTTATCCCAGGCTTTATACTGAATCAGAAACACAAAGGAGCTAGGACCCTGACAGCATCAGCTCTCCGCTGCAATGTTTCATAGTGACCACTGGGGGAGGGTTAGGGTCATGGATAAAAGTGCTAGACTCCTCTTCTCTTTGTTCTTCCAGTGTTAGTCTTCATTTTGTCTCCCCAAAGATGACTGTTTTGGTCTTTCTCTTCAGCCATGAGCTACAGCTGTAATAAGCTGCAGGCTTTTCCACATTTGTTTGTAACCTTTTCTCTAAATAAATCGTTGTTGTTCTTCAATACTAAGGAACTGTCCCTTGCTTTGCTGCTTTCTCACCAAATTGATTTTGCTCTGCTATTTGGGGATTGAACTGCCATTCTTCCCCTACCAAGACTCTTCGGCCCAGAGGCCAGTAAATAAAAGAGAAAAGCCTAGAGAGTTAAATAGAAAGCAAAGCAAAGAGAAACGTTTTGAAAATGGAGACAGCACAAGGATTCCAGATGACTGAAAAGTTGCAAGGTCCCGAGTGCAAGGTCTCTGGTCTTTCAAGGGGGAGATGCTCCTCGAGTCATGGACTTGGTAGTGTTTTGCACACCCAATGTCCTGCAGATGCAGGAAAGGAGCAGAAAGAATGGGACAAAGCAGATGAAAAGGCATCAGGAATGGTTTGCTTGGTTGTGAGTGACCCAATCTTAGTGCATCTAAGAGACAAAGAAAATGCAAAGGATATGTGGGAAACTCTGAAAGGGTTGTATTGTGTTTTCCAAAGTGCATCTAGTATGAAAACTGAGCAATAAAAGACTTAGAGAAGGAGAAAGTCTGTCCAAGGACATAAATGAAATGTTAGAAATATCTAGGCAACAGCATCATGCCAGATGCAGTTTTGATAGGATTGCTGTTGAATAGTTTGCTACATTACTCTGATAGTGTGACTAGTGCCTTGGAAGTAAAGGAAGATGCAAACTTACAATTTGTAATTAACCATCTAGAGGACTTTGATTTGCACAGAAGAGATGATAAGCAACCAAAGGAAAGTGAAGAAAATGCATTTAGAACCTTGCAAAGAAATAAGAAATGCTTTATTATAGTGGAAGTCCCAAGAATAAAGAGTTTGCAGACAAAAGGCAAGCAAGACAAAGTTACAAAAAGAATGAACCATCTGGGAACACAGAGTACAGGACTTACAAGCAATCAGGAACTAAAGCTAATAAGCAAAGGATATACCTTGCAAGAACAGATAACGTTTTAGAAGCGAAGTCTGAGAAATGCAGCAGTGGCATTGCATTGACTCAGGTGCTACAAGCAATCTGATTAGAGAAAAGGAGAGATTTATAAACCTAGATACAAGTTATAAAATCCCTATATACTTGGCAGATGGAAAACTGATGTATGCAGAAGGGAAAGGATCTGCACAGTTCCTATTGGAAACTATTGGATTAACAATTTAAGAAGCTTTGAATGTGCCTATTCTAGAAAGAAGTCTGATGTCTGTAAAATATGCTACAGAAAGGGGCTACGAAGTGAAATTTAAAGGAAGCAACTGTTTCATTACTCATAAACAGGAATTGTTTATTAGGGATGTGCAAAACATTTCAGGTACAGAATGATCTGTACCCGAAACTACCCATTTCGGGTGATTCGTTGCCAAAACAAATCAGCCTCTTGCCCTCCCGAAATGTTTTTGAGCCGAAACGAATCATCCCAATTTCAGCTCCTAATAATTTGTAGTTTTGGCCCTCCATTTTGTGGCCAATAAAGTGCTTCTTCTTTCTCCTCCAATTTGAGTTCTGACTTGAGTTCTACTTGAAATCTCTGCCTTTTTGTCTCCCATTGACTTCAATGCAAAAAGGTCCAATCTGACGTCTACTTGAACTTAGGGTCCCAGGGCCAAAAGAGTGGGGTGGGGTGGTAGTGCCTAATAGGTGGAGGCTACCACCCACATTGCAGAGGAATTGGGCAAAGGGCTGATTTTTGGTGAATTGTTGAAGTTTTAGTTTCTTTGGGGCAGATTTGGGGCATAAAGTGGGATCTGGGGCAGAAGAGTGGGGTGGGATGGTAGTGCCTAATAGGTGGAGGCTACCAACCAAATTACAGAGGGATTGGGCAAAGGGCTGATTTTAAGTGATTTTAGAAGTTTTTGCATCTTTAAGGTTTTTCTCCATAAGGAACAATGGAGGGCTCAGCAGCCCCATAACTCCACTTGGGGGGCACTGGCATGGCCCAGAGAGAGTGGCGGTGTAGTGCACAGAGGATGCCAGCCACTATGGTACCCCATGGTTTCTAACCCATGGGGTACAGGGTTCTGTTGTTTCTGAGGTGCTCTGAGTGTGGATTATCTGGTAGCAAATGAGAGTGGATTCATGGTTTGCATTGAAAATTTCATAGTTAGCAGATGTGCTAACTAAGCCATTGCCCAGGGATCGTTTCAAAACCTTGAGAGAGAAGTTGGGACTTATAGACTGCAGCAAGGGCTGATGAGAAGGAGTGTTGGAGCTAGGGCCTGGCAGCTTTAGCTCTCAGCCGCAATGTCTCACAGTGACCACTGGGGTTTTAAAGTGTTTTTAAGGGTCATGGATAAAAGTGCTGGGCTCTTCTCCTCTTTGTTCTTCCAGTGTTAGCCTCCATTTTGTCTCTCCAGAGATGGCTGTTTGTTTTGGTCTCTCCATCCATAAACTACAGCTGAAATTAAGCTGCAGGCTTTTTCACATTTATTTGTAAGCTTTTATTTAAATAAATCCTTGTAGTTCTTCAGTACTAAATAACGGCCTCAAAATGTCTTGCTTTGCTGCTTTCTTACCAAACAGGCTTTGCTCTGCTATTTGGGAACTGAACTGCCATTCTTGCCCTACATAGGGCAATCTTGGAAACATAAATGTAATGCTGTGTATGCGCCTCACTTCCCTGAGCAGTGACCAGTTCCAGGGTGCAGCACTTCTCAGATTCTGGCTTCCTTTCTCCTGAAGGAGGTCATTGGAGGCTTATGGTGTCTTCGTAGTATTTGGTTTAATTAGAAATATGTAAACTGAACATTAGTTGGAGCTGAAATAGCAAAGCACTCCTTAAAACAGTAACACCCAAGGATCAGTGTCTTCAGGTACTTCAGCTCTTTGCCCAGCTTCTCCATTCCAGTCTCTCCAAAATTCAGTTTGTTTCTGTGGCCTTCAGATGTAACATGGACCTGCAGTTCTGTTCCTTCCTTCTGTGCGCTCCCATCCAAATTTGGATGTTATGGTGAGCTGTTTCTCTCTACAGCAGGCCTATTCAACTTTGCCACCTGCCAGCTGTTTTTGGACAACAACTCCCATAATCCCCAGCCATAGTGTCCAATAGCCAGGGATTATGGGAGTTGTAGGCAAATATCTGCAGGTGGGCCAAAGTTGAGCACGCCTGTTCTACAGTCAGTGAAACTCCAGAGAGGTGGGAGAGCTTGCTGGGTGGGCTTCCTTCTTGAAAGAATGGCAAGCCTGCACGGCCAATCGAGATGGAGGGATGGAGGAGCTTCCTCCCTCAGCTTCGGTTCCATGGGGCCAAAACTGCAGAGCCAGCATTAGGATGTAATATTGGCACCACAGAACTGGAGTTGAGGGTGGCAAAACTCCACCCTGACTGAAGGTTCAGAGTGGAGTTATGGGAGGGAAACCATGGGTTGCTTTTCATCCTTAACTCCAGTTTCTTCAATTTGGACATGCAGTTTGGGAAAATGGAGGTGAAGGGACCTCCTGGTTTCCTATGATGTCCAAATTCGGTCTATGTCGCACACCTCACCTGTCTCTTTACACTTGCACATGGCAGGCGGTGGGTAAAGGTAAAGTGTGCCATCAAGTTGGTGTTGACTCCTGGCAACCACAGAGCACTGTGGTTGTCTTTGGTAGACTACAGGAGGGGTTTACCACTGCCATCTCCCGAGCAGGGTGAGATGATGCCTTTCAGCATCTTCCTATATTGGTGCTGCCTGATATAGGTGTTTCCTATAGTCTAGGAAACATATAGTCTAGGAAACATACCAGAGGAGATTCGAACTGGCAACCTCTGGCTTGATAGTCAAGTCATTTCACTGCTGTGCCATTAGGTGGTTACGCAGGGGATGGATGAGTCACCTTAACTCTTATATCAACCCCCACCAACCCACCCTGATCAGGTTGGGATATGCCATTTTACCAGGCTTCATGGTACACCTCATCAAGATAGTTCAGGGTCATCATCACTCCCATTCAGGGATATCCACTGGCCTCCTAAACTATCAGCCAGCATTCTGTCAAACAAAGAGATGGCCGTTATCAAATCTGTGATAGTATGTATGAGACCCATGACATTGCACTATTCATTGTAGACAGTGTACAGTACCAGCAGCAATCATACATTCATTGTTTGTGTATGTCAGCCCTGTTGTCAGGGTACATGGGGACCACCTGTTTGTATAGAGACATTCTAATATGAATTGGCTCACAACTAAAGTATGTGCAAGTTCAGGCTATTTCTGTGGCCATGACTCTCCTTTCAAGTATGTTGTGTCTCTGAAAAGGGAAGCATTTATTATTGCCTGAAAAAGCATGGCTGGGAATTCACACAACATCACTGCATGCACATCACTGCACGCACACGCACACACACACACACACACACACACACACACACAGAGGAATGGTGTGCAAAGAGGACACGTTCATAGGCAAACATGTTCTGAAACTATCCAGCTGGCCACTGAAAAATGATGGAGGGTAGCAGCATACATTCATTATGTCAAAGAATGAGGAATGAGTTTAGCACAGCTGTAACATACGTAGATTTTGCCCCTAGCATCTGCCACCTGAGGTTTTGCATGTGTCATATTACCCTCTGTTGTACTGAACAACAAGGTATAGGATAAGCAGGAACGTTAAAAATAATTACCTGGTGTGCAATCCAGCCAATACTTCTAAATCTCGCTTATTTCAGGAGAAAGCGAAGCACGTTGTTAGCAACCAACAGCGTCATTCCCAAATGTGAATTTTCCATATTGTTTGCATTTGAATTGAGTTCGAAGAACAGTTGCAGAATCCAGGAACAATTCTTACTTTTCATGGTAGAGAAAAGCATGACAACTACTAAAAGTCCATAAAGCCATCTTTTAAAAATGACTGTGGCTTGTCTAACCTTGCTTTTTCTTTCCCTGTAATACTGTCTAAAGAATAATGGCCTTATCTTGTGGGTATTCTCTGGACAGAGAATCTTTTAGTTACAGGAGCACAAAAATAACCGCTCCAGGCTCTCTGCTGCCTTAAATGAAGGGAACAGGATCAAATGTGTGTGTATCCTACATACCCTTTCAGATAATTCCTATTGAAAGCTACTCAGAAAGTGAACAGTCTCTTAAGCTGTCTGCCAATATGGCTCTAGGGGAACATTCATACAGTCTACTAATTCAAGTAGCTGCTACTCAAGTATTGGTTTGATCCAATACATCTGAAAAAGAAAGGCCAGCACAGCTGTTAGGACTAGAATTCTAACTTTTAAGGTAAACTTTATCCATTGTAACCCACCACCCATCACAGAAATTCTCTTTGCTCATTTGTAATCTGAAATAAAATAGACAACTGATATACATTCACACACTGTTGCTGATTGAATGCTTTGTTTAAACCATGTGGTTCCCACTCAAGGACAGACTTTCAGGGGAATTTTTTTTAATCAGATATAGTACCACTTACAGGCAAGGCTGTAAGTATTACTTGCGGGGAAGGCTGAAGTGAAAATCTTTTCGGAGTTAATTGAGTAGGTTATTCTCCCTGGTGGTTAGGGATAAATTGTTGTCCCTGGTCCTATATGCAGGTAATATGGTATTTCTATCATATAGGCCTCTGAAGGTTGTATGTTGTCTAAGGACTATATTGCAAATATTGTTGCAATATAGTCCTAACTTCATTATCCTCACTTAATCATGAGAAAGCCAAGGTGGTGGTTTTTAACCATAAAGCCAGGTGTCATACTTGGCATCTTGATTCACAAAAAACTGAGCAGGTTCAAGTCTACCACTTCTTGGGCCTCCAGTTTTCCATAAGGTTGCCAAGATATTTTGCTGCCGGAGATAAAGGACAAGATGGTATTCCACTCAAAGTCCATGTACAAATGGAGCCTTGCACTCTTCTTGACACAGCTGAATTAAAAGAAAAGTTTTAGCTGTAAGTAAATGGAATAGTCAGTAATCCTCCACTGTCAAAGAAGAACAAATAACAGCTTTGGTTGTCTCTTATGCTTAGTCATACAAACATTCCTTAAAAATAGAAAATGTATGCATCAGAAAATGTATGCATGGAAACTAAACAGTCAGAAGAATAACTACCACCACCTCGCAGTAACAGATACAGTTTCATTTCTATGCTTTTGCAAGAAAACAGCAAATTGACTTCTGGAACCTTGGTCTTGGCACGACCAAGAAACAGGTAGCCCCATCAGCAGCATCAGCTGTCCCCTGCCTAAGCAAAGTGTTTTCCGCAGTGAAGGAACCAACGTAACCCCTGATATCTAGGCAAAGAGACACCTTTTGAACTGAAGGCTCTGTTACATTTCTCTCTCTCTCTCTCTCTCTCTCTCTCTCTCTCTCTCTAATGTATATATGGCCTGATATGTACATTTAGTAGGGGAAGAACAACTGTTCCTGTTTGGCCTAGTACAGTATCCCTTCAGTAATTGTTGCTCATGTATCCTCTGCGTTTCTTTTGTTAGACTGGGAAAGAGAGCCATTTTCCAATTTCTTTTGCTATGTAAACTGCTGCTTCCAATAATCCACTGCCTGTGGTTACTACTGTTGTGGCCAACCTGACTACCACATTAGACCCAGAGTTACTAGTCCAAAATTATGTGAAATCCCGGCTTGTTATGATTCCACTTTATTAAGAAATCAATTAATGCCTGAACTCAGATAACTGACCAGTGCATGACACCCAGGTCTCGCCTTTGGTAATTACTTTGTGAAGGTAGGAGCAATTCAGCATTGTTTCTCAATGTTTGTGAAACATGTAATCAAGAGACACAATGGCCAGCTTGCTTTCCTGTCTCACACATATCCAAATGCTATCACCGTGGAATGCCTTTACAAATGCATGTAAGGAAGGTTTACATACACTAGCAATTTGGATATGTTGTTGTCCAGATCATTCGTGTTGGACCAGAAGTCATAATCCAGCGGGCCAGGCTGAGATCTGTTTCTTTGTCAGCACCACTGTTCTCCTTGCAACAGCAGTTCAATGGAGTGAAAGGAGTAAACTCCTAAAATTGTCTGGAACTTGCTGTCAGGTAATGTCTCCAGTGGAAGCTAGGAGCTGAGCTCTCATTTCCTCTTACAGAAAATTTACCATAGCCATTGGTCATAGCTTTGCTATCTGGTAAATTGACTTGAAAAGACAGAGGATACTCCTGTCTTTCTCTGCGGAGATATTTGCAATGTAGAATTAGAAGCATTGTTTATATCCTCTTGCTGTTTTTAGAATTACACCCTAGGTAGATGTACACAAAAGAAAATGATTTAATTACTCTTTCACACATATAGCCTTGCTTCTTCTTTCCTGACACCTTTGACTTTTAACACTCTTGAAGACCAGGCACCAGAAGGTCTGGGGACAAGAGAAGATGCCCATTTGCAAGCTCAGAGATGCAGATTGGCTTTGGGAATGTCAGTGGAACAATATTCTTCCCAACAAGTTAATAGGAGATGGAACTCAGATCCTGGGTACCCTGGACTGACCTTATAGCCTGAACTGATCAATAGTTAGAAGACAGGATCTAGAGGGTAACAGCAATTGACACCTTTTGTGATCCAGAAAGGATGATGATATTTTGAATAGACTCTATGGAGATCAAATGATGAAACTACTATAAGAAGTGACAGACATCCAGCAAGCTTTGCCTAACCAGCAGATCTTTGCTCATGTGTGCATCCCAAGTGCCTGCTGTCTAGATGTGGAGCTAACAGAGCCCTGAAACCTGCAGACAAAAGACTGCTCAGTGATTCTTGCCACGGGGGGGGGGGGGGTGACAAATCAAGGGCTGCCTCTTGTCTGTGAAATGCAGCTCCAGCTTTTTCCATCTAAAGCCTCATCGTTCCCAAGCCTCCTATCCAAGTGGTGTACACTTACTGCCCCACATCGGCCCCTGGTAAATATGCTGCTTCTACAGCCTTGGTTTCTACTTCCCTTCTCCCCTTCCCCACTTCTTCCTCCCTCTACTAACTCCTGAATCCCAACCATCCCATTCCTGTGCCTCCTTACCTCCCCCTCCCTCTTTCCTTCTATATCTGAATTGTGTTAGGTTTTGGAAAGATTTAATAATGACCTGACATGCATCCACACACATGTGATAGTTAGGAACACTGGGTTGATGTTGGTACTAGCTATAATTGAAATATTATTAGTAGTTGTGAATGATTGTTCTGTCTTCTGCTCAGTTAGGTTGATGCTGTTGCTCTTTTATACTCAATAAAGCCCATTGAATTATTGGAGAGTGTTTTGGTCTTCTTTCTACTTTCGTGCCCAGACCATAGATGATCACTGTATAAAGAACTGGTCATTTTGTGACATTGGTGAAACAAGCCTAATTTCATATGCTAGCTCCGGAACATATCTAGTGTACAAATCAGGCTTGGCTCACAACATTACCTCATCAGGCTTCAATAAGATGCCATTTGACTAGCTCTTTGAGCTGGAGGAGACATATCAATGCTGCCAAATTGAAGACTGACCTGACAGCTACATGGACCCTGAAAAGCTGGAGAGCATCAAGGGGGATTCCGTGTCTATCCATTGTAAGATTCTAAAATTGAAATTGTACCCCCTGTGATATTATGGGGCAGAACTCTGTGAATTATGTATAAACACTGGTTTAAACTCTTTTCAGAATAAAATACTGAAAATTATTCCAAAATGCACATTCTCTGTTCTTTTGTTAAAAGAAACAGGAACACTCTCAGTTGAGAAGAGGACTTATTTTCAAACTTCAGTTACTGGCTTAAACTATTAAATATGTCCCAAGAGAGCTTTCAGGATTTCAGGAGAGCAAATTTTGAAAACAGCTAACAGGCTTCAGAAAGTTGTGCATATGTCACATCTTTCTCTCTCTCTGTGTGTGTGTGTGTGTGTGTGTGTGTGTGTAAAGCTTATTTCAATCAAACTTAGAAGACAGCTGCTTGTCAGGAGTTTTAATATGGATTCATAAATGTATAGTCCCACTGCGATATGATATCCTTGAATAGAATTAAGATTGCTCCTTGGTAAAGCATGATCAAATATAAAAATTGGGAAATGGTTTGATCAAAATGGATTAATTCCCCCGGAGAAAAGTTTTGCTATGCTCAGATTTCAGTTAATGACTACTTCTGTACTAGATGGCAGATATCAAAGTGTTCCATATAATTTATGGTTTTGTGTCTGTGGAAACAAGTGTCCATGTAGGAGATGATTTTTTTTACACTCTTTTTGTTTAATTGCTCTTTGAATCATTTAAAAAAATCAAGGACATTGGACAAATCTACAAAAAGACAGATTTCCTTCTTGCTGATAGGAATAGGGCAATTACTCAGTAGGTTCTTCTGGCATTTACTTCCACCAAAACTTGTGTGAACTTTGTTGAGACTCCTGTTTTGGATTGTGAACAAGACCAACAGATATTTTAATTTGTAAACAGTTTAAATTACTGTACATAGTCTGTAGACTTCCTTCTGTTTAATGGCCAAAATAAATAAGCTGGCCTTCTCAAGACTGCTGAGCAATGTAGCTTCTGCTTAAACACTAATTGTCAAAAGGTCGGCGATCCCTCCCTTAAAACTGCTAGCACAAAGAATTCTTCTGCTTCAACCTGCTGCAGGAAACGTTCAGATAGTTCATCACTGTAGAGCTGTGGGAGCAGCAAAAATCCCCTTTAATTTTAAAGAGCCACAAAAAGGAAGTTCTGAACTAGGAGGTTGTAGTGAATCTAAAGGAGAATATTAATAATAGAACATCCTCTTTGCAGAGAGCACTTGCTGGCACCCTGTGATACTTGGCTTGCTTGTGTAAGAATCAACAAAACCCTTCAATAACCTTTTGGCAAGTAGCTGGCCTTGGAGTGGACTATACACTGGCTTTTGACCAAACTTTCATGTTTGATTATCGTGTTTATCATGTTTATCCCTACATGTCTCTTACATTGTTGTTTGGTGGTGGTGGTGGTTGTTGTTGTTGCAATTCTTCTTTTTGGGTAAACTATCCCCTGGATGTTGTTCTCACATATTGATTCTCTGTTGTTGCTGTCTCCCTGAAAAGGCACAAGAGTAGTGCGTTAAAGCCTTCACCTGGAAAATTTGTTGATCAAATAGATCTTCAAGTTTACAGGACTCACTGTCTTGAAACTAAAATTTATAATGATGCTAGGTTAACAAAAGGACAACACCTTCGCTCCTGAAGTGTGTGTGTGTGAAGATCCCTAGCTTCTCCTACCCATTTCAATACTTAGTTACTGTGATGCTCAATACATTACCATTTCACCTACAGGTTAAATATCACCTTTCTCTGTTCTTTCAGAATTACTTCAGTCTTTCCCACCATTTCTATTATTATGTAGGAATAGGTCTTGTGCTATAAATGCAAGTTTCTGTGAGGAATAATCTAGACATGATGGGGATCGTAACCATGAACTCTCATGTATGTTTGTTTTTTTGAAAAGAACGTAATAGCTGCTGCCAAGTCAGGAGTCAGATTGGGATTGTGGCATTGGGGTTGGGGCTTTACCTGTTCTCCATGCTTGTTATAAGTACTGGCCAATATCCCCACTAATGCAGCAAAGTCTCTCTGTGTAAAGCACTTCTGCAGCATTTAGTAATCCAGAATCATGAGGGAGGCACATGAGGGAAGCAGCAATTTCTGTTGATCTCTCCTCCCTCTGGAAGCACTATTGAACATGTGAAAATATGTCTCTGAGGGCTGAGGGACCCTCAGAGACAAATGTTCATAGGTTAAATAGCACCTATGGGGGGAGAAGAAATTGCTCAACCCCTCCCACGTATACAGCATGATTCTGAATGACTAAGTACTGTGGTAGCACTTTTGCACGCAGTGCATGCGCACCATTAGTGGGGATGTTGTAAAGTTTCTGTTTGCTCTGTGGGAGGAAGCATACTGCACAGTTCCTATACCTATTCTTCTGTAAGGCAAATAGCATGTAAAAGGGGAAATAATTGGGGGAAATCGTATGGAGGAAAGGGTAAAACTGTTCATCCCACAGCACCATGATCCCCATTTGATTCTGCCTACAGCTGCTATTCCATTTTAAAAAGCTGCAGGGGATTCTAATCACGGATATCCCAAATCACATATTGTTTCATCCCAGTGAGCTCCCTTTGCAGTCTTCACACCCCGTTTGTGATACTTTTGTCACACCATTGCCTTTTCTCCCCTTATGTGTAGAGGCTGTATACAGACCCTCAGCTGAACTTGTGAAGGCATAAATTGGGGAAAATATAGATGGTCCCTTCCCATACATTCACATAAACAACATAATGTCTGAATTTCTCATGCAGGCATGAGGCAGAGGACAAGCCACGGATTACTGTGTACAGGTGAAATCAATTGTGGCTGGAGACAAGCATATCATTTAAGAGAGCTGAAACTGCTAGTAAAGATAAAGTGTGCTGTCGAGTCGGTGTTGATTCCTGGCGACCACAGAGCCCTGTGGATGTCTTTGGTAGATACAGGAGCAGTTTACCATTGCCATCTCCCACGCAGTATGAGATGATGCCTTTCAGCATCTTTCCTATATTGCTGCTGCCCGATAGAGGTGTTTCCCATAGTCTGGGAAACATACCAGTGGGGATGCAAACCGGTAACCTCTGGCTTGCTAGTCAAGTCATTTCCCCGCTGCACCATTAGGTGGCTCTGAAACTGCTAGTACAGAAGCATAATAGCATACACACTTGTCTCTTTTGTACCACAGTCTCTCTGATCAAATAGGTTTCCAAAACACTACAAATACCAGAGATGAAAGTGGGATGTGTGCTCATACACTAGAGTCAGCAATCTCTCTTTCAAACCACCTTCAACTCTCTAAAATAATTATTGTTTGTCCTCAGTCTGTGTCAGTGCTCAAATCAGGGAGAAATGGGTAGAAGCACTCTTAAATAAATCTACAAGCCCCACTGCCAGACTCCTCCCCTCCATTTAGTCATATCATGCCCCCCCTGTAGACTCCTAAAACAGTAGCTAAGGAAGCCAAAACAAAAGCCCCCTGCCGCCTGTAATGCAAGCATTGAATGGACCAGGCATGAGTGAAAAGCTGGCCTAGAAACGAAGTTTCAGGCACAGTAGAGAGACCCACCCCAGCACTGCAACTCTAACCAGCCAGGGAAATGTTGTGCATACAGGAATGTGGATGTGCAGATCAAATTTGGTCTGTGTGGGGGGAGTAATACAACACTTCCAAACTTTTAATAAAATCTATAATTTTGTGAAACTGTTTCCATCCCTAAAGTTTTATGGGTTTTCTACTAGAGGGAGTAATCAGAAAAATATAGAGAGCAGGCTGTTTTTCATTTCACCGTTCCTCCATTAACTGCTAACACATTTGATTTTCATTTGTTCACATTGTACCTCTGTGTATGACCTTTCAATCTTCACTCAGGCAGAACCCCTATTAAATCCAAATGAGGATTTTTACTTAAGTCAAGACAGGAGGCTGTGTGCCCTCCTACGATTTTCCACTTTTCATAGCCCAAGTAACAAAAATACCAGAGATGGTGTCTCTGCCCTGATAACATGCCTGCCTGATGTGTTAGCCTGATGCTAAAATTAGTTCAGGTCCTGGTATAATGAAGTTTATTTTAGGACTGCTTGTTTAATATTATCAGATCACACCTTCTTCTTCCTGTGTATGAATGACATGTAAATACAAAGTTTCTATATGAGTAACACATTCCACAGCAGAATGGTACAATCGTGTTCCTAGTCTCAGTCCACTGGGCAGGAAAAAGCCTGGTGGAGGGGAACATTTTGGACCTCACTTGTGTTAGAGGTTGTTGATTTTTACCCACAATAGGTAAAACAGCAGAGCACTACGGAATGAGCACACACTGCAGTTACAGAGTAGGTAGGAGAGGATGGTTTGGATATTGCAGCTATTTAGAGAAAACACATGGAGATCCTTGTATGACTAAACACTAAATATTTATTGGTTAAATACACTTAGATAGGAAAGACCTATACCTAATCTAAAGGACTACATAATGGATAGGTAAAGAGAAAGAGAGAGATGTTTCCATCTGCTCTCTAGGAGGAAAGGAAGGATTGTGACTCAGCACAGGAAGTGCTGCTGAGTCAGTTCAGGGGTCATAGAGTAGAGACAGATAGGGAGACTCTTACTCACTGTCTCTACTCCCAATGCCCCTAGTGGTCATTAGGGCAGTTGGTGCAAAAGGTTGTTTGGTGGGTTAACCGCTGAGAGGCAACTGGGCTCACCTGTGAGTCCGTTGGCTCCCATGATCAGCCGAAATTGGGCTAGGCTCCCCTAGCCCAATTTGGTTGATCATGGGAATAGCCTCTCTGTCTTCCTCCACAGCTTGGGAAGGAAAATTAGCCTGTTATAGAGGAGAAGGAGCCTTGGCCCTTCCTGTCTTGGCCCCTTTAGCCTGTTGGCCTCATTGTCTGGCTGCACCCTTGCATGCTGATGAGATGGTAGGATGGGTCAGCCAAATTGTTTCAGTGAAGGGACCCAGCTTCACAGCATCATCCTGCAGAGAACCAGGACCCCAGGTAAGCAGAGCAGTAGCATTGGTTTGGGGTTTAGAGGGCCTGCTTTGGTCTGCCAACTTTCAGAACGACCCATGTGCTGCAGGTTTTATGAGAACCTATTGGGATGGTTTTTCTGTGAATTACTAATTTAGACAGTATATATCATCAACATATTCAAACATGAGGTAGTTTAGAGGTAGAGGTAGTTTAGATACGCCTTTATCTATGCACACATACCCTTACTTAAACATGGTGTCCAATATGCTGATGTCAGGCAAGCATGGGATTGGGACACACCACTGTGATCCTGATTTCCTTCTGCTTGTAAGCTTAACATGGTTAAAGCCAAAGCCAGATCTGCATAGGATTCAGATCAGGCACAACTCTAAACTCAGGCAGAGCCTCGGGAAGAACATCTCTGCAAGCTTTTCTCCAGAGCAGATATTTCTTGGTACAGTATATGCAGCAGAAGTGAAAATTAATATAGATAAAAGTCATCAGAGACACAAGATGAACTGCAAAACCCTTATCCATCTGATCTTTAGATATGATAGTTTTCCAGGCTACTTAAATCAGTACTAGTTCAGAATTTTAAAGAGAATGAGTTTTTCATTTTGCTAGCTTCCCTTTAAAAATAATGAGGTATTCTCAAATCAGGTATATTGGGCTCATTAAAAAGCCACTTTCATCTTCAAAGGTGCAGCTCACATGCAGAATTTAATCTGATGAGGTGAACCAAATAGCTGCTTTGTACCACAGAAGCTCTTTTAATTAATTTGTTTTTGTTTCCTTAAATGAATAGGAAAATACTACTAACAGTTCTTTAAGGATCAACTTGGCTTCAGGTTGGTGAACTAACAGGGGAAATAAACTCTCCAACTCTGACATCAAAGTAAGTGCTTTAAAAAAAAAAAAACAAGCAGCAGAAGTATTAGTGCTGTACTAATTATCAGACTTCAGGAACTGTAAAAAAAAAAAAGCCATTTGGGATAGTTTGAGGCATATCAGCCTCAACAAACAGAAAATGACTTCTTTTGTAAAGATGGAAGAAAAAATGTAGAACAATTACCTGCAGAAATCTTGAGCTGTATTTATTCCATTATTGTATAAACAAACAGAAAAAAGCTTTGCCGAGAATACTGTGTTTCCAGATTCTTTAAAAAACCCCACGAATAATGTAATCACACCATGACATAGAGGAAATAATTTAAATTCCCATAATAATCATTACAAAGGTGGCAGTTTAGTTCAACTGATTGGACATATAGGACATGATCCAGCCACAATTAAGCAATTTGAAAGCATGTTGATTTTCAATATGGAAGATTTAATTTCCCTCATGATACTAATAGGACTTGTACTGAATTCGAAGAGGCTCACTCCTGATATACATTCATAGGATCAGAATGCAAGAAAACAAATATTCACATGACTGCCAACCAGTTTCGAAGTGGTAAAAATGTCAGTAAAATGTCAAGAGGGGAGAGTTTACACTCCTGGCAGGCATGTTTTCTGAAGCTGCCCAAGCCCAGTTTCCATGTCGGATTCCCAAGATATGCCTGATATTCTCTGCCCGACTTGACACCTACATTTGTAGGTAATGCTGGGTGAATGTCAGGAATTCAGTGTGTGAACTGGACATAAGCAGGTTCAGGGGTCACAGCCACTGGAAGTGTATGTTCTCCCCTCTCGACATTTTGCCATTTTCCAGACCAGGTGGCAATCATGTGAACCTGCCCTTTGACTGGATCAAAGTTATATTTTAGTCCCTGTGAACAGAAACAGTCTTAAAAAAAACAACACTAGTATGGCTGTCGGGGCCATTTTTGCTATAGAGAAGCATAGCATCTGGTCTCACATAGCTGTCCTAGTAAATGCAAAGGGGCAGAGCGATATAACAAAGGAAAAGCACGGAAAATTAATATTTAAAAATGCAGGTCAGGGTGACCAAAAGTGTCCCTTGGGAATGTGGTTGGTGCTGCAGTCAGAAATCTCTTCAGGGTAACGAAAGAAAAGAAAAAGAAAAAAGAGACAAAACGATGGCAAATCCACCAGCAGCTGCTCAATCACCTCCGTCAATCTTCATGCTAGTGGTGGAAGTGCTGAAGAAAATTTTATCCATCCCCATTGTAGCCACACTGCAAGAAATATATAATTGTCTGTTGAAAACTATCTAATTTAAAGACATGGTTTCAGCGACTGGCTCTTCAAACCTACATCTTTCATGCCTCATTTGTTATAGGCCATCTGTATGCTAATGTGACCTGAGGGGATGATATAAAAGAGTGGGGACTTTGGGAATTATCCCATTCATATTCAAGACCACCAATAATCGTACTGTTCCTCAAAGCTATTGATAAAATATGTAATTTGTGATTTTGTCACGGACAGATTGGGTAAGGAGGCTTGTAGGGAGAAAGGCATTGCACAGTAGAATCAGAGGCTTGCTCTCATGGATGCCATCTTTCATTGGAGAATCTCTCCGAGTCTGGCTCTAGAGACCAGCATTCATCTCTCGGGATGCCAGACCTGGTCAGCAGATGGCTGCCTCTTTCCCATTCAGTATAGAATCATCAGCTGTCACCTTGATACTCCTATCAAGGGCAATGACTGGATTCCCCCAGTCTAATGGACCGAAAATCTTTATTCACCAGGGAGACAATTACTCTTGGTGGAACGCTGAGCCTATAGAAACAAATGAAGCGTCCTGATACTGAGAACATTGACCCTTCTAGCCCAGTCTGGCAAGAGTTCCCCAGGATTTCGGGGTCTTCCTTTTCTAGGACTGCCATATGGAAAAAGAGGACAGGTCTCCTGGACATTTAAGGGATATACAAGGAGGGAATTTCAGCAGGTGCAGCTTTTCTTTTCTCTGCATGATATGTGTGTCTCTTAAAGGTACAGGAGACCGGTCCTCTTTTCCATATGGCAGCCCTACTCTTTCCACTGTGTGAAACAGGATGCTGGACTAGATAGGCCTTGGGCCTGATCCAGCAGGGCTGTTTTTATGTCTATGTTTTTAAGACAGGAATTCATAAAGGAACAAACCAATTGAGTGCTCATGTTCATGATGTCATGTTCAGAGAGCAGCAGCCCTGCAAACTGAATGCATTGTTAGAGGTGCATTATTTGTATATATTCAGAAACAATGTTGTTGAAATAAACATATATCCATTCATAAAATGTATATACATATATGGGGGTGGTTTCAGCTCTCTTTGGTGTATGTCTCTGAGAGAGCAGGATGTGTTCAGAGAGCAGCAGCCTTGCAGTTAAAACTTGTCAATGGTTCAAATCTTACCCCAGCCATATCAAACAATTCCTTGTCCCTGTGAATTTGGGACTCTCACTCTTCGAAATTTTTTTAATCCAAATAGAGTGGACTTTGTATTGGAATGAATGGGAGTCAGAATCTCTTTTGCTCTCCACGGCAGCTCTCCACTCTGCCGCTGGGTCGTAGAATGAGTGCTATCCTTCTTCTGTGCCAATTCTGTAGATGCCAGGCCAAACACAAGACCGATTCAGACATTAACCCGAATGAGTATATAGATGTCTGTACACTTGTACATGTGTTTGTGTGAATGACGGTCTTATGGCAAATGACAGATTGTTGGATACCTGTGTTTATTTTAAAAAGTGAACCTGGATACAGGCCCTTCAAATACACGGATCAGATAGGAAGTGTACTTCTGTACCTACATTCAACATAACAGGTAAATGACTGTACCTGTGTACAGATTTGTACCTATGTACACTCATTGTACAAGTGTTGAACATGTGTGAATGGGCAGACAGTATCACTATGGTCTTATGGCAAATGACAGATTGTTGGATACCCCTGTCCACCCTGGAATTTAGTTTGTAATCCTATGGAAGTTAGGATAAATTTGTAATCCTGTGGATTCAATGTGTTGTTCAGTTGAGACTTCCCACAGTCAACAATCATAGGGATAAGAGTATGGAATTGCAAATTACAACTGATGATTAGCATTGCAACACAGTTGAGACTATTGTGAAAGGCAGGGCATAAATTGACATAAATATACTTTATGTTTATCCATTCATTCCTTCTTCACCTGAATCCAGGTCCTGAGATGGGCAAGATATTTGTGCACCTGAGGTGAGCCAATAAATGCTGATTCACCTCATCCATTCATCCCCTGTTGGGGCCAGCCATGCCTCTTTCAGAGTCTAAAGAGGGTTGAGAAGAGGAGTCCTCTTTGAAAGTTTACTGTAGTCTAGGAGCAGACTTTCAAAGGGGTGCCCAGCCCAAGAGAAGGGCAGATTTCTCCATATCCCTCCCTTCTGTTACCTCTTTCCATCACCAGCCCCCAACCCCAAACTTTCCTTTCTCCTCAGCTCACAGAGCACCCTGAGAATCTGTTTCTCCTTCTCCCCACTTTTCCTTACGTCCTTCCTCCTTTCCTCACCAGCCCCTGACCCAGACCTTTCTCCATGAAGCAGTTTCTCTCCCCATCTCACCCTTCCCTTCTTCTCATTCCCCTCATCGAATCTGGGCTGATTCAAGGGGGCAAGATTCAATGCCGAATCGAATCACAAAAAAAGATTCGCACATATCTCTACCTGGTGAGGCAATAGTGATCGCCTTAGCCACCTCTCAAACCTGCCAGACTGCTGCTGCTCTTCTCTCGCTGTCTCTACCTGGAGTCCACACTTCCTGTTATTCCATTCCTTTTCAAATGGTAGGGAGAGCAGAGAAAACAACAGCACTGGCCAGAAGGACTGAAGCAGTGGCAGCACCACCAAAAGGCTGGAGGCCCAGTGAGGCAAGGGTGGCCAAAAACTGGGATGTTTTGTCACTTAGTTCTCTCTTGTAATACAGCTCAGGTATATTTCCCCCCCTCTATTAATAAAATATAAAAGATGTCATGGCCAAGCTTAACAGATCAGTTTGGTATATATACACAGAACTAGATCTGCTGACTTTAGTGGAAAAAGCAATTATTTACTATTTTTAACGATAACCAGTCCTGCGAAGTCAACACAATACTGGGAGAGTGAAGTGACCTATTTTCTGGTTTGTAGATCAATAGAAATAAGTACGAGATATGACCTCAACTATATCATTACAACCTTTTTGTCTCGGCACAGTGTTAAGAGTTGCAGAATTTTTATCTCAGGTTATGAGAAGGCCAGAAGGTATGCTTGCAGTTGTATTGCTTCAGCACAAAAATGGCAAAAGGCAACCAAGGAAATATTAACAGACAGGAAAGAAATGGGGCACCTCAGTGGTGTTTTATAAGGCAGTTTTTGAAAATAATAAAAAAGCCCTATGTGGGTTTTAAAATGCAATTTCAAAACCACTTCTAAAATGCAATGCCTTTTAACCAAACAATGGAAAGTCATTCGTAGGCAGCTTATAGTGTATAATGTGTAAAAAAGGGTGACAGATAAAATATATGCTAGGTGTTTGGATGTCTATTAATGAAGACTTGCAGAAGGCTTTGAAGTAAAAACTCTTCAGGTTAAAGTATGGTTCAGCTCAGGAAGCGGCAGCATAAAAATAGGAGCTGCTTATTCTGCAAATCTGCTTATTCCTTTCACAAAAATTAGTTTTCAGTGTCTTTGTGTGTGCGTTGTTTTGACTTGAAGCCAACCTTGCTACACACATATAAACTTGCATCTTTTGAAAAACTTGGCAACTATAAGCATACTGAAGCTGAGGCCTAAATGGTGCTGAATGGAATTTCAGGCGTTCTGGCAGTGCTGAATTCGATGTAATTTTATTGTCTTGTTTAATCAAGTTATTCATTTGAATATTTTGTATGTAGCGGAATGCGCTAAAATGTTGTTCAAAAAAGGCAGCAGCCAATTCCTTTTAATCAAGTAAACCAGTTTGGATCTTACGTCAGTACTTCTTTCCCATAGATAGATAAAAGCATTTGCATTAACTCTGTTGATGATGGTTGTGAGAAGAAAGCATTTACTGGTTGGGCACCTCAGCATACAAATCGCTGTCAGATTCTTAGTGCAGATAAAGCCCGTGGCTGTACTCTGACATAACGTGAAACCAGAGTTTAAGGGGGCAGAGGTTGGAACTCTGTTATGTCTGAATGCATGCAACCATGGTTTTGAGTAGAAAGTGACCTGCTGTTTGCCTCGCCAAATGCCAGTTTGAACCTTTGGTTTGCAGAAGTGTTCCTTCTAAGGTGTGGGCACGCTCACATGTTTTTTTTAATGTCTGCTCAGTTAATTTTAGATCCCACTCAGTTTGAATCAGGAAGGTCCCACTTTCAATACATGTATGTGCACACACACTGCCTTGATACTGCCACCCAGAACAAAACTCATTCCACACACAGATGAAAAAATTTAGAGAGAACACTCATTTGCAGTAAGGTTCACTGCCAAAACCTGAGGTTTGGCTGCCACAGTGTTACAGTATGTCCAAACATGGATGCCACGTTAACCGTGGTTTCCTGCTTTTAAAATCGTAATAATAGAGAAGGTGGCCCAGATCCACCCAGGGACATGGTAGCTCCATGCACACTGTGGCTCTCGATGGCCGCCTCTGCCTGGCAACAGTGACATGCTTGTAGAATTTTAGGAGACACATCTGTTTAGGGTAGTGCCAGCTTTCTGCCACTTTCAAGGGGAACTGGGTGCCCTCCACCAAGAAAGATGGGGGAGAAAGATGGGGATAGTCAGAAGCGAGGTAGCCCCACCTGCCACTGCACATGTTGTGCTGCTTCAGCTGAAACTGAAAGTGGTGGGCAGGGGGTGCCAAGGTAGCCACAGCAAGGGGACTCTTCTCCAGATGCAAAACAAAAGACTTTGCTACTACAGAAATCTGGGGGCACAGGTGGCCACTGCTGTGCTCTCCCTGAGGTACCTTAGAATTCATTTTCTTCTGTTAAGCTAGAAAGCCTAGGCTAATGTGAGACAGCCGAATTCCAGTGGACTGCCCCCATGGGGGTGCACAGTTTACTTTTAAGAACCCACCCCATGGGTCTTTCCAACATTTTAATGTATCTGGGCATGGTTGTCAAGGTCATGATGAGGGTGGAGGCCCCCATCACACTGCTGCCACACCTCCCATTGTCCTCCTCATGCATGTGCCTCACAATGTGGAGAAGGTTGCTTATTAACTACAACACCAGCAGGGATGCTTGGATAAGGGGCTTGCTCCATGAGAGGAACCTTGTCCTGCTCCAAGTATAGGGATCAGATGTGGAGCCGGGGGCCTCTAAGGCTACCCTTTTGCATACTTGCACCCCCACCTTGTTCCTCTCTGTGAGCACTCAAATCTGGCATCAGTGCCCACTCTAGTTGTCCTTGGTGGTATCTATTGCCCTGCAGCTGCCCATGTACCTGGCCCTATCACACACACGTCCATTGCTGCATGAGCATGCGTGCGATAGGCGGCCCATTCCTTACATCCACCCCAATTGCCATTCATGTGACCACTGGAGTTTGGTGGCCCATGACCTCTAGTTTCCCATGGGTGCCCAGCTGCTCCAAACAGCCATGCCATCCCAAACCTCTTTTGCTGCCATGCCATCAATTGGTGGTGCTGGCAGTGCACTGGGAGCAGTCAAGCTGAGGATGCCTCAGAAAAGGTTCTTGCCAAGCTTTGGATGGACATGGAGACCGTGGTCTTTGTTGAACTGTGGACAAGCAAGGTGGTGCAGGTCCAACTGCAGAACCAGTTCTGCAATGAGGCCACCTACGGCTGGATATCCAACCAGATGACTCTCCGCATATACCAGCACACTGCCAACCAGTGCAAGGAGAGGCTGCAGCACCTAAAAAAATAAACTCAAAGAAGTGATATTGCACAATAAGCTCTCCGGAGTGGAGCCAAGGACAATAGCCCACTATGACATGCTGGCATTGGTCCTGCTGGACAGGAGGGACATCACTCTGGGGGCCACAGCAGGGACTGAGCACCCAATGCCAGGGAGGAGGCCAAGGGCCAGCCAGATGCCTGCCCTTACTATTGTGCAGGAGATAAGCTGGCCTGCTCAATAATCAGCCACCACGTTCACCACCGCAGCAGCACTGGCCGCTGCCGCCGCTGGTCCTGCACAAACAGAAGCCACTTCCATGGGGCCCCATCCAGCCTTCCCCACTCCCCCCCCTCTACAACAGCAGTCCTTAGCTGCACCTGAGTCCAGGGGCAACAGCATGCCCCCTCCCTGCAGCATCACTGGTGAGAGGGGATTGTGGCCAGTCACAACCTGGAAGAACCTGTGAGACCTGCTGTGCCTTGCATGCCCATGGACTAGCCAGATCCCGCCCCATGCAGGCCGATGACTAACACTGAGTGTATGGCCCAGCTGCGCAACAGGAGGCATGTGGACCACCTCCAGCTTGCCAAGGACCTGATCACGCAGCATGCTGAGAGCTTGCAGGCCACCTTTGATCTGCTGCATGAAATGGACCTGAGAGAGGGGGAAAGGTGCAAGGAAGATGGGCAGGTCATTGAAGAGGCCACAGCTCAGACAGTCTAGGCCGAGGAACAGGTGAACGCGCAGTGCAGGCCTGCCCTCAACGCCTGCCTGTAGGCTCCCAGTGGCAAATTTAATAATAATTTTGGAAGGGCGGTATAGAAATCAAATTAATAATAATAATGATGATGATGACAGACTGACTACAAACAAAGGCATGACAAGATTGCAGGGATGATACACTGGGACATCTGCAAAAAATACAAGCTACTTGTAGCCAAAAATTGGTGGGACCATAAAATTGAAAAAGTTGAAGAAAATGAAGATGTAAAAATATTATGGGACTTCCGACTACAAACAGACAAACATCTGCCACACAATACACCAGATATAACTGTAGTCGAGAAGAAAGAAAAACAAGTCAAAATAATCGACATAGCAATACCAGGGGATAGCAGAATAGAAGAAAAAGAAATAGAAAAAATCACCAAATATTTGGATCTACAAATTGAAATGAAAGGCTGTGGCAGAAAAAGACCAAAATAATCCCAGTGGTAATTGGCGCCCTGGGTGCAGTTCCAAAACACCTTGAAGAGCACCTCAACACCATAGGGGCCACAGAAATCACCATCAGCCAATGACAAGAAGCAGCTTTACTGGGAACAGCCTATATTCTGTGACGATATCTATAACAACAGCAACAACATTGACAATAAAATTCTGGCATCCCAGGTCCTTGGGAAGGACTCGATGTCTGGATAAAACAAACCAGTCAATAACACCTGTCTGACTGTGTAAACAAGAAATAATAATCTGGTGGGCCACTGTGTGAAACAGGATGCTGGACTAGATGGGCCTTGGGCCTGATCCAGCAGAGGTGTTCTTATGAAGAGGTCTCAGACCGCATTGTGAGGATGTCGTGGATGCCATGGAGCGGTCTGCTGTGGCAGTTGAGAGAAGGTGTGGAAAGTACACCACCTACTTCGAATGCATGGCCGATTCTATAGCTAGGATTGCCAACCAGCTGCCACCCTTTGCCCCTCAGCAGCCACTCTACCAACTTCAGCTGCTGATGCCAGGCCCCTAGCTACCCGCACTTGTGGACTATTCCTAAGCCACTGCAGCCTCACAAGGAGCACACTCCCCTGCATGATCATCCACGGGCCCAAATGTCCCCTGACCCACTGCAAGGGACCTTCAGTGTTCTGCAGGCTGGGCATTTGGCATCCATGCCTTGTATGTCATTAAGACACAGACACACAGACACAGACACACAGACACACACAGAGGTCCACATGCAAGGCCATCAAAGTAGGCTCACCACTCAACCTTGGTCTACGTGCTCCTGAGCAGGTGGATGCCACGTAGTGGGCATAGCTGCACCCTGCCTTGCTTTGCCTTGTGTTTAGAAGGCACTTTATAGTAGCTGTAGACCTTGCCACAAGTTTACAAACCCTGAAATCACAATCTTACAAGCCAACACACAGCTTCTAGTGCAATGTTCACACCGTGTTCAAAATCCACCAAGCTGGTTGTTTCTCTCATTGAAGTTAGCAAAGAGGATGTTGTTTGTCTGCTTCCAGGAATATAGCTGATTCCTTTGCTTTGAAAACTGTTGCACACTTCTTTCTTTCAGCCCACGCATCCATTGCTAGCAGGCAAAGGACAAGGGGGTTGCTGTCCATGCTGGAAGGTGGGGGTAGGGGCAGCGCTGATACCACGAGAGGCTGCATGTACATGGCAGCATCTAAGTTCTTGGAGGGCCCCCTTGGTGGTCTCACAAAAGAAGCATGAATGTTCTTAAGGGAACTGGGAGTGGGGGGATAAAAAAAGGCAGGCAAACTTGTTCTTGCTACCTGGCCTAGTTGCACAGGCTTCCCTGCTATCCCTGGGCTGGGAACTCAGGCTGTGGAGGAAAGAGGAGACTCACACCCAACCAGACCTAAAAGGGTTGGAGTCCTCAAAGTACCAAGGAGTAGCTGGTGTGCAGTCTGGTGTGCAGTCTGGTGCGCAGGGAAGAGTCCACAGATGGGACGTCTGCATGAAGGAGGAGGGTGTGCCGGCACCACAGACAGTTGGCCAAAACCATGTCCCAGGCAGGGAAAAAAGAATGGAAGTTCCCTCCCTTTCTGGAACACCACCCTTTTGTTCTCGCGGCTGTGCAAGTTAGGCGGGTTAAACTGTCACTGGCCCAACGAAGCCGGCCAGCAAAGCCAGAGCGAACTAAGTTCAAATCAACACCCCGCCTTGGGGATCGTAGCCAATGACAGCCGCCTGGACAACGTGCTGATGCCCTGCCCTTTGTTTGGGGAGGCCATTTGCGCAGAGCTCCAATTATGAAGGTCCCTTGCAGTGGATCAGGGGGCATTTGGGCCTGTGGATCCTCATGCAGGGGAGCAAAGAACTGACCCTGCTCTATTTGTGAGTTTGCAGTGGCTTGGGAATGGTCCACAATGCAGAGGCCAATTGTGCAGGTGCGGTAGCCTCCAAAATGGGTGCTGCGCCAGAGGGGGAAGGCCCAAATGTGGACTCACACATCCCCAACACCTCCAACAACTCCCCCGAAGGGGGTAAGTAAATTAATTTTTTTAAAAAAATGTCCATGAAGCCCCTGAACAGTCAGGGGGTGTTCAGTCCAGGATCGGATTGCACAGGGGATGGTTCAGTTTGACCCCAAATGGTTGAACATATTCGATGTCTAACCTGTTTGCACATCCCTACCTGGGATATGGACTCGGTGGCTGAGGAGCAGGGAGGGGCACCCAGCCCTGAAACCAGAGGCCGCCAACCTGTGGTTGGACAAACGTTTGTGATACAATTCACAGTTTCAAAGATTAACCACGGGTTCATCTACCTCCAGTTTCATGTTATGTGCAAATGCATCCTGTGCATGCTACAAAATAGAAGTGACAAATCCCATACATTGTGAAACTGGCCCTGGTTGTTCACCTGTGGTGTCTAACATAAAATGCAAAGCATGGAGGTTAACACCCAGTTATCTCCCTCTGTTTATTACACCCATACTATTCAAAATGACCTTCATGAAATCTGTTCATTGAACTGCATAGATCAATGGAGGCAGTAGGGAGGAAATTGAGGGCTTTTCCATATGGCAATAAAAATTGTTTTGAAAAGAGCTTGTGAATAAATACAAAGCAAAAGCTTACAGAATATTTAGATACTGCTGTGGATTCTCATTGTCACCCAGACACCAGGTTCTTGGTGTGATTTCTGCAGCACCACCTGCTGGCCAGCTCTTGATTTACATGATTAACTCAGATCGTTAACTCAAATGATTTTAATGTTAATGATTTTAATTGTTTAATTGATTTAATGTTTAAATGATTTTAATTGTGAACCACCCAGAGATGCAGGTTTTGGGCAGGATAGAAATATGTTAAATAAATAAATAAATAAAATCCACCAGAAAAGTAGTTTGAAAAGTATTGGGTTAATCAGAAGAGCTGGTTGCTACCATTTTACAAACTACCTTTTCTTCTCCCTTCTCAGGCAAGACTAGATGCTCTGGAGACATATCATCCCTCCAACCTCAACAAGAGTGATTTGATGTTGGGGAAATCCAATGCTTAATGAAGTTTTTCAGACCTCAGTATGGGCCAGGCCTCCCATCACAGAAAGTGAAACTGAGTAAAACTTCTGTTGCTTCAGTCTGTAGCCTGCCTTCAGCAGGTGAGATTTCAAGATGCTTGTAGGAATTAGTACAGTCTGGCTTCCACACCAGCAGCCAAACTATAATCTACCTGAACATTATCATTCATCCACATAACCACCATGGCATTCAGCAACCAGTGTCAGTAAAATATGGACCTTTTACATAGGAACATAGGAAGCTGCCATATACTGAGTCAGACCATTGGTCTATCTAGCTCAGTATTGTCTTCACAGACTGACAGTGGCTTCTCCAAGGTTGCAGGCAGGAGTCCCTCTCAGCCCTATCTTGGAGATGCCAGGGAGGGAACTTGGAACCTTCTGCTCTTCCCAGAGTGGCTCCATCCCCTAAGGGGAATATCTTACAGTGCTCACAAATCAAGTCTCCCATGCAACCAGGGTGGACCCTGCTTAGCGAAGGGGTCAAGTCATGCTTGCTACTACAAGACCAGCTTTCCTCTCCATATCAGAAACATATGTGCCTTCCTGTACATACCCAATCATCATCTCAGGCCCTGCTGCCAGCCAGAAAAAGAAGAAGAGGGAGTGGACCCAAAGCTGCTGCAAAGGTTTTTGTTAAAAATAGATAATGTTCACGCTTGATGCATTTCAAGCAACAGCTCTTCTTCAGGGCTGATGGTATCTTGTAATGTTTTTCTTAAGATGCTTCAAGGATGGAATCATCCTAAGCAAAGTGTTACAAGATACCATCATCTCTAACGAGGAACAGGTTGATCAAAATGACCCAGGCATGAACAACCTTACAAAAGTGGCTTTATAATGGAAACTTTTGCAGCACCTTTGGGTTCCTGCCTTCTGTAATAATATAAAATTGTCAACGCTTCTGCGTCCTCTCCTTTACTCTGGTTTATACTGGTGCTAGTCTCACCCCGCCTTCCCTCCCCTGCTTTTCTGCAGGTGCTTTTACCTGAAGTGGGCACCTTTCTCAGGTGCACACAGTTTTACATCTGAAGTGGTTGGGCACATTCACTAGGGGCAGAACTTTGTAGTAGCATCATCATCATCATCATCATCATCATCAAATGCTCTTCTGCTCGAGATCCATTTGGCCCCTTGCTATATTCCTTCAGGTGCAAAGGTAAAACATGACTTATTCTTTGTGTTTTGGGGGCTGCTGTTGTAGTAGGTTGTGGCTGGCTGTTTTGGCTAAGATTTTTTATTTTATTTGGGAGGCTGTTTTTGTATTGTCATAATATCTTGTGTTTAATATCATATTATGCGTCTAGTTTATTTAAACATATTAATATTCTATGTTACTCCCTTATTAGCTAAATGGGAGTTAGAAGTGTGTGATGATGTGGAAGGTGACAGCATAGAAGAGGCATCAACCAGGGGCAAAATACCTGCCCCCCCAAAAAAGCTAGGAGGGGGTCAGAATGAGCCCTTGAACCTAAAATCCAGCAGCCACCCTCATGCTGTTGGAGAACATAGATGCAGTGGTGGAAAATATAGGAAGCTGCCATATACTGAGTCAGACCATTGGTCTATCTAACTCAGTATTGTCTTCACAGACTGGCAGCAGCTTCTCCAAGGTTGCAGGCAGGAATCTCTCTCAGCCCTATCTTGGAGAAGCCAGGGAGGGAACTTGGAACCTTCTGCTGTCCTCAGAGTAGCAGTTACATCCCCTGAGGGGAATATCTTCCAGTGCTCACACTTCTAGTCTCCCATTCATATGCAACCAGGGTGGACCCTGCTTAGCTAAGGGGACAGGTCATGCTTGCTACCACAAGATAATTTTCTGCCTGTTATGTCACTGTTAAAAGCACAGGAGCCCTACCAGAAAATCAATAACAGGTGTTGAATTGCCCTGAAAGTGAAATTCTAAGAGACCAGTGAGAAGGTAGCTGGGAAGTTTTCATGCATACTACCTGATGTAAGTGGCTGGGCTGACCAAGAGGAGGGGAAAACATAAAACCTTACTGTGCTAGTGGTTGGTTGGTGAGCTGAGACTGGTTTTTGAAAGCTGCTTCCCAATAGTGAAATGTGGAGATTAAAACTTGAGATCTGAAGGAAAGAACGATGCAGACAACATGTTCTGGCCAATCTTACTTTTTGCAAGGTCAAAGTTTCTACCTCTGCAGAAAGGAAAGTCGCAGACACCTGGCTAATAAACTCCATTTGGCCTAGTTTACTAAGTTATTAGTGGTGTTGGCTGAATTTGAACAGATCTAAAACTGTCAAGCAGCTTTTAGAGCATATGGCACAAGTTTTAAATGAGGAGGCTCATACTGCTTTGCTTGTGTTGCTTTTTCGTCCTGAAACATTTGATCTGGCATGTTTCCCACAGGAAGGCTCAAACTTATCTTCCAACTATACATTCACAGATTTCACCCGCAGTCTTAGCTGTTGTCATGAACTTTCCTTATTTCCAAAAAGTCCATTCATATCACTTGTTCAAGGCCATAACGACTTATATTAATAATGCCATTCCACAGTTACACAGGGATATGATAGATTTAGGTTCTAATCTCAGCCTTCAAATTCTGTTACTCCTGTCCTGGGTGTTGGGATTTGCTGCAGAGGGCAAGATTCTCTATTTGAATGTTTCTATGTACTGGCTTGGGGGTGGAGTAACAGTTCATCTGCTCCTCACTTGTTGCCTTTAATTCAAACCAATAAGTTCTCCCTCTTAGAGATGTGGAAACTGGCTCAACATTGAGCTGGTTTGGTTTGATGGTTTGGGGTCAAATTGAACCACACCCTGTTCAGTCTGACCCCGGACCGAACACCCTCCAAATGTTTGGGGGGTTTGCGGACCTTTTTCCATTTTTTTTTAACCTTATCCCCCTCGGGAAAGTTCCCCTCGGGGGAGTTCCCCTCGCAGGAGTTCTTATCCCCCTCTGGAGGTGGTGGTGGGGTTGTCACCCATTGAGGTTCCCCCTCCCCCGCTGGCTTTCTATATGCCCCCCTCCTGCCGGTTCAGCCGGCTCTTCGGCCTTCCCTACTTGGTGCAGTGGCCATTTTGGAGGCCACACGCCTGCGCAATTGGCCTCTGCGTGGCTCAGGCCAGAGGGGGGGCATATAGAAATCTGGCAGGGGGAGGTGGAACCTCCACAGACCCCCTTGCCTCCAGGAACTCCCCCAAGGGGGATAAGGTAAGATTTTTTTTTAACGAAAAAAGGTCCGCGAACCACCCTCCCAGACCAAACCAAGCTGGGGGGGGGGGTTCAAGGGGGTGCCAGACTGAACTGGTCTCATTGGGTTTGAGACTCTTCTGGACTCGAACTGAACTGGGCCAGCCAGTTCCATGCACATCCCTACTCCCTCTCCTTGCATAAGAGACTGTTATCCTGTTTATTGTTTTTTTAGCCTATGTTTAGTTAGTAATAAATATCAGACTCTTGTTTCTCAGTTAAAGTGGGCTTCTTTTTTCCAATTACTTATAGAGGGTAAGTAATTACTCTGCAATGTTGTGTTATGGGCCCAGTTGTGAGATTTGTAGGCAAGAGAACTAGACAAAATTACTATTTTTGAATCGGTAAAAATAAAGTGTGCCGTCGAGTCAATGTCAACTTCTGGTGACCACCACAGAGCCCTGTGGTTGTCTTTGGTAGAATACAGGAAGGGTTTACCATTGCCATCTCCCACGCAGTATCACTGCTGCCCAATATAGGTGTTTCCCATAATCTGGGAAACATACCTGGCTTGCTAATCAAGGCATTTTTCTGCTGCACCATTAGGTGGCATTTTTGCATGGGAGTGGCATTTCACTGCTCAATGAAACAAACTACAGAAAATGGTCCTTCAGAGTGAAGATGTTGCTGAATACTCTTGGAGTATTTTATGTTCTGGAGGAACAAAGACTAAGAGAGAAGGAAGAGAAACAGTGAGAATGGGATTCTGCAAACAAGCAAGCCATGGGACACATATCTCTGACTGTACAGAATTAGTTAATCTATCATATAGAAGACAAAAATACAGCAAGATAGATGTGGGAAAGCTTGAAGGGGGTCTTTCTACAAATAACCATAAATTCTCAAGTTTCACTTATGCTGCAGTTGTGTAATAAAAGAGTCAAAGAGGGAGACAGTTTGCAAGAGCACATATGCTCATTTTTGAGAATACTGAAAGAATTGAAATTGCAGGAGATAAATATGACTGAAGCAGCAAAAATTAGACAGTTGCTTAATATCTTGTCTAAAGAATACGATAATATTGTCAATTTTCTGCAAATGAAATAAAATGTGACTGAGTTTTGTTGCAGGAGCATTTGCAAGAATTTAATTTGAAAAGGCAAACAGAAAGGAAGGAATCATTTAAAAATCAATCCTACAACGTTGCTGATGGTAGGAAATGTTTTATATGTGGAAGCACCTTGCAAATAAGGAATACATGTCTTAGTAAAGAGCAAGTTCTCAACATCAAAAAGGGGATAAGAGTAAATTCCAGAAAAATGACTTTCTAACAAACAAACTTGCCTATACAAAAGTGAAACCAATGAAAATAATGCTGAAAATGATGAAAAATTGTGCACTGCAAAAGAAATCATTTGCAGGGTTGATGCAAATCAAAGTAGAAACAAAATATATTTGGATAGTAGAGCTACTTTATATTTCTTCAATAGTTTGCAAGATTTCTCTGAAATCAGCATGGATTATAAAAGTCGTATATACCTTGCTAATTGGCAGCAAATCTTTGCAGAAGTAAAAAAGTGACAGTTTATCTGAAGAATAATCTTGGTGCAAATAGAGTGATAAAAGAAATAAAATAGACGCCAGCAACAGCCACTGGAGGGATGCTGTGCTGGGGATGGATAGGGCCAGTTGCTCTTCTCCTGCTCAGTAAAGAGAATCCCCACTTTTAAAAGGTGCCTCTTTGCTCAGTTAGCAGGGGTTAGAAGAACAACTGGCAAGTAACTTACAAGTTAAACCATGTAAATTTGAAGTCAAATACATTGAATGTGTTAAAGGAAAAGCAACAAGGGGCACATATTCATCAACCACAGAAAGGCAATCCAGTGAGGTTTTGGATTTGATTCACAGTGATATTTGGAGCCCTTCCCAGTAAAGACCCCAGGAAAGAATATCTATTTCCTGACTTTCATATATTATTTTTCTTGCTACACTTGCACTTATCTACTCAAAGAGAAAAATGAGGTGTTGACAAAACTGAAAGAATATGTGGCTAGAGTAAGAAATATGTTTGGAAGAAAATCTTTGTGCACTGATAATGGTGGGGAATATACTGGGAAGGATATTGAGCAATACTTACAAGAACAAGGAATTAAACATGAGAAAACAATACCTTATACACCAGAGCAAATAGAGTGGCAGAGAGAAAGAACAGAACTTTGACTGAAATGTCTAGAAGTATGCTTTTTCACTCAGGTCTGGGAAACAAATATTGGGGAGAAGCTGTAATGATGGCAACTTATCTGCAGAATAGACATCCAACTAAAACTAAAGAAGTAACATCCTTTGAACTGTGGAATGGGTCAAAACCTAACTTAAAGCATATTAGGGTATTTTGATGCAAAGCATATGTATATATTCCTAAAGAACTAAGAAGAAAATTAGATTGTAGAAGCGAAGAAGGAATATCCATAGGTTATGCACTGAATAGCAAAGTTACAGAATACTTGATCCTATTACAGAGACTATTGAATTGCACAGCGTTGCAACTTTTGATGAGAGGCAAAAGTCAAATGTCAATGTGGTGTCTGACTGTGACCTGGATTTTCCAATAAGTGAAGAAGCTAAACAGCAACCACAGTGGCAAAATAAAGAAGTAATCATATACTTTGATATAATAGAGAAATCCAACAGAGAACAGGAGATTGAGATGCTCAAGTCGGATCAATAAAGGGATTCCACCTAATTGTCACTGGCAGCCAGAGAAGAGGAAATGCCAGAACCTACAGACTGGCAAAAATTCGAAGGCATGCCTGATTCAGACATAAATAAATGGATGCAGGCAACAAAAGGAGAGATGGCATCATGTTATAAGAACAGTACATGGACTCCTGTAGAGTTACTCGAGGGTAGAAAAGCCATAGGATGCAAATGGGTTTTTACAACCAAATGTTATGCAGAAGGGGATATCCAGCAATATAAAGCAACCTTGGTTGCCATAGGTTATGCACAAATATGGAGAAGATTATGAACAAACATTTGCACCAGTGGTCAAATAAACATCCAAGTAGATTGCTATTTACAATTGCTGCATCAAGGAGAATGGTAGTACATTACCTGGATCTTAAAATAGCATTTCTATATAGTGACATTAAAGAGGTATTTTCTATCTATCTATCTGAATGAAACCATCAGGTTTTGAGAGCCTGAAAAAAATAGGACTCATCTGTAAGCTTCAGAAGAGCATATATGGACTAAAAGAAGCTGCAGAGCTTGGAATGAAAAATTAGAACTGCTTCTAAGGGAAGGATCCAAGAAAGGAAAAGCTGATCCCTGCTTGTATACAAGGCTCAGAGATGGAAGATGGACACATTCTCATTAGGGATGTGCACGGAACAGCGGATGGGTGGTTTGGAAGTGGGGTGTGTGTGTGCTTTAAGGAGAGGGGGAGGGTGCACTTGCCCCTCCCATCACTTTCCCTCCATTGGCGTCAGTTTTTCATAAAAACCTTCTGGGCGGCAGCATACCTCCCTGCCGCCCCGTTGCCCTCCTTGGCTGGAAGTGGCCAGAAGTACTGGGTGTGCATGCATGTCAGATGCGACATGCACCCATGAGCCTGGAAATTCTGGCTGAGGAGGGCAACAGGGTGGCAGGGAGGTATGCCGCCACCCTGAAGGTTTTTATGAAAAACTGATGCCAGCGGGGGGAAAGCAGCAGGATGGGTTAGTGCACCCTCCCCCTTCCTTAAAGCGCCACCCCTGGGGCCTTCGAATTGGCCCTGTGTTTGAACCTGTTTGGAGGCCCGTAAAAGGGCCTCTGAAGAGGTTCGTGCACATCCCTAATTCTCATATGCATGGATGACTTGACAGTGTTTTATCAAGGTAAGACAGATCATGACAAGTCAGTGAAAATTTGAAAAATAAAGAATTGGAAACTAAAGATCTGGGAGAAATATCTGATTATCTAGGAATTGAAGTAAAAAGTCAAGAAGATGGGGATTTTACCTTAAATAAAAAAACAAACGATTGTGGACTTAATAGAATATCTTGGTTTGACAGAAGCAGATAAAATAAACACCCCAATGGAAGTAGCTTTTCTGAAAGAGAAAGAACACACTGAAAAATAGTATTGGAAAAATAGTAACAAATACAGAATGGGAATTGGAAGTTGCTAAATATATCAAATGTTTCATGACCAGACATTGCAGCAATGGTTGGGATATTGTGCAGAAGTGTGAACACACCAACAATGAGAGACTGGACTGGAGTTAAAAGGATTGGGCAATATCTAAAATGCACAGCAGATTTAGAGTTACTGCTACCTGCCAGTAAAGAGCGTAGACTGGTAGTTTTTTTGGATGCTAATTGGGCAGAGGACAAGGAGGACAGAAAACTAACTAGTGGGAATGTTTTCTTTTATGGAGGAGAAGTGATTTCATGGATGAAATGGTGGCAGACATTCTTACAAAGCCTCTAGCCAGAGTACAATTTCAGAATCTGCAAGAAGCACCGGGGCTAATGTTTTAAAGAACAAGACAATGAGAAGGAGAATGTTGGGATTTGCTACTGACATTGAGGCTGTTCTCATTTGCATCCTAACCCAGGCTAGAGAAGCCCAGCCTGGGTTAGGCTGTGCATGAGAACCGCCGAGATCAAGCCTGATCTTGGGGGTGCCACAGTACACCAAACGCAACCCAGCGTTCTGCCCTGGCTTTTAACTAAGGGCTAAGGGTATGAGTGTGCCCTTAATCCCAGCTAACTGCTCATGTGACTGCCTGGGCTGCTTGCAGTCCAAGCGGCCCCATGGAGGGGGGCCTAGAGCGCCCATCTCCCAGGGAATTATTCCATCAATGCACCACACTCATGCAATGCGCTTCAGACAGGAGGCTTTCCTAACCCTACCTGGAAATGCTAGGGATTGAACCTGGGACCTTTCACATGCAAGAAGATACTTTACCACTGAGCTATGGCCACATCCCTAAGGGGAATATCTTATAGCAGACATGTAGTCACCTATCCAAATGCAAACCAAGAGGAAGCCTGCTTAGCAAAGGAGACAATTCATGTTCACCACCATGAGACCAATTCTCCACCCCACTTTCCACATGGGAATATCTGCCATATAGAACCTTTATATGCAGCAATGTATAAACTTAATGTTAGAGGCCCAGAACCATCCAGCCACAAATTGGGGTGGGGGTGGGGACTTGGAAAAAGACACTGGGCTGGCAAACAGAGCTTACTTTCACATTTGTATGAGTGAATATAGCTGTAGCATAACTAAGTGAATATAACTGTAGCATTTACTCGTGTGCCATTTAGCTGAAGAAATCTTTGCTGATGTGTCACCTGAGGTTTAGTTAAGAAACTGAGCAATTAAATTTGCCTAACTTTGCATATGCACAAATTGATGAGTCATGCAAAATTTAAACAAGAACAGTCATAATTAAGAAAAGGACATTTGGATTTTCTTTGATAAATGCAAAGATCTGTTTCCTGCCCCACATATTCAATATAGAAAGGAAAATTTGTAACTGAGCAGTATGTCATATTGCTACAAGTGAACATTAACAACATTGTGAGAACACAAAGATACTTCACAACTCAAGATGTTCCCATCCTTTCCCAAACCACGCAGTTTCTATTGGAACCAATTTCTCCATATTACCTGCCAGAAATCCTCACAGCCTCCACTAGTAGGTTGGCTGAGAACACCTCCTCAGGGAAACTGATATGAATTAGGTCACTGAATTGGCTTGTGGATTTTTATTGCTAAGGATTTCACACTGTTTACTCATTCTCCTTCCATTTCTTTCTCTTTTCTTTTAGGGGAAACTAATCTTGTTAAGGGTGAGGGGCAGCAGGACAGCTCTCAGTTGCCAAGATCCTATAACAATTAATGTCTCCTCCTACCCTCTTTAAATGGGGTCGGGAATGGGTAGGGCAGAAGAAGAAAACCATATATTGTATTCTGTTCCTTTTAGAGAAAGGCAGCAATCAGCAATAGATAGTTTTTTGTTTCCAAATTTGTTTGACTCAATTTTATTAAATATTTTGCCATACAAACATCAACTAGCAGTAATGGCTTTCTTTGCAAAAAATATGCCAGAAGCCATTTCTTCCAGCTGTGGTCTAAGCTGGCTTTTAAAAGTTTCCAATCAGATTTCGAAACTCAGACATCCTGCAAAGATAGTGTAATTTTCAGCCCTGATGTGATCAATTTCACCAGCACTGTTCTTATTTATACTGCAGCACAAAACCCAGTGAACTCAATCAATAAGTACTAACACTTAAAGTAATGCCATCCTGCTGGGTGTTGTCAAGCAACCAGCCATCACCAGACTTGCAAGAGAAATCTTAGAAGAGAAGAATTAAAGTAAAAATAATTAGATTATTGACTTCACTATTCCAATTCATTTCTTGTGCCTTTATCCAAATCCTTTCTTGAAAGGTAATTTAACCATGCATGCCCATACAGTGCTGCAATTGTTACAAGACAATCATCAGTCTGGATTTGTACATTCAATAGAGTTCTTCATCTGATATAGAGCTGGCAGGTATCCAAAGGATTGTCTGCTGTCCACATGAAGTAGCTTTCTCTAGGTGTTTCCGCCACCAAAGTTTAGGCATGTCGTGACAGAGTAAGGTCCTTTTCTGTCATGGTGCCACATATGTAGAATGACATCTGGGATGCTTGTTTGTTTGCTTATTTATCTATCTATCATATTTCTATACCGCCTGATATGTGCATCCTTAGGTGCTGTATGTAAGTTAAAATACAACAATATTAAAACAGGATACAATGATTAAAACAATTATGATGGGAAACCAATTAAAATTAAAATTAGTAATCTGAAAACCAGAGTCGCTTTATCATATGTGGTGGAGTTGAGATAAGGCTCAATTGTTCTGGAAGCAAATTCATGTGAAAATGGAACAAATCCTAGAGTTTAAATTCCCTTTTTTATCAGAAATTTTTCTTTTACGTATGACGACATCTTATATTTCTTCTAAATTAAATGAGTTATTTTTATACATGATTACTGCAGCTAGGATTATATATGCTTAAAATGGGCGTGTTTCTGAGATTTCTTCTTTAAATGACTGGTTCTTGAAATTATAGGACTATGCCTCAATTTCAAAAAATTTGGCATATGACACCAAACTCTTTTGGGTAGTGAAATCCAAAATGGATTGTGAGGAGCACCAAAAGGATCTCTCCAAACTGGGTGAGTGGGCAACAAAATGGCAAATGTGGTTCAATGTTAGCAAGTGTGAAGTGATGCACATTGGGACAAAAAAATTCCCAACTTCAAGTATACGTTGATGGGATCTGAGCTGCCAGTAACTGACCAGGAGAGGGATCTTGGGGTCATGTTGGACAGCTTTTTGAAAGTGTTGACTCAGTGTGTGGCAGCTGTGAAAAAAGGCCAATTCCATGCTAGGGATCATTAGCAATAGCAATAGCAATAGCACTTACATTTATATACCGCTCTATAGCCAGAGCTCTCTAAGCGGTTTACAATGATTTTTAGCATATTGCCCCCAACATTCTGGGTACTCATTTTACCGACCTCGGAAGGATGGAAGGCTGAGTCAACCTTGAGCCCCTGGTCAGGATCGAACTTGTAACCTTCTGGTTACAGGGCAGCATTAGGAAGGGGACTAAAAATAAAACTGCATACAAATCTATGGTGCAGCCACACCTGGAGTACTGTGTACAATTCTGGTCACCACATCTAAAAAAGGACATTGTAGAACTGGAAAAGGTGCAGAAGAGGGCAACCAAGGTGATCAGGGCAGGGCCTAGAGCACCTTTCTTGTGAGGCAAGGCTACGACACGTGGGGGCTATTTAGTTTAGAAAAAAGACGACTGTGGGGGGACATGATAGAGGTCTATAAAATCATGCATGGTGTGGAGAGAGTGGATAGAGAGAAATTCTTCTCCCTCTCCCATAACACTAGAACCAGGGGTCATCCCATGAAATTGATTGCCAAGAAATTTAGGACCAGCAAACGGAGGTACTTTTTCACATAACACATAATCAACTTGTGGAATTCTCTGCCACAAGATGTGGTGACAGCCAACAACCTGGGTGGCTTGAAGAGGGGTTTGGATAACTTCATGGAGGAGAGGTCTATCAGCAGCTACTAGTCAGAGGGCTATAGGCCACCTACAGCCTGAAAGGCAGGATGCCTCTGAGTACCAGTTGCAGGGGAGTAACAGCAGGAGTGTGGGCATGCCCTCAACTCTTGCCTGTGGCTTCCAGCATCATCTGGTGGACCGCTGTGTGAAATAAGATGCTGGACTAGATGTGCCATGGGGCTGATCCAGCAGGGCTGTACTTATGTTCTTATGACCTCCGTGCGGACACACCCCCCCCCCCCCGCACATGTGCAGTGACCATCTGAGTCTTGCGGGCGGAGGCCAGGACAGCCGGCAGGGAATGCCAGCTTGCTGGGGTGAAGTGTGTGCTGGCACAGGTGAGGGGCCCATGTCAGAACAGAGCAGTGGGCAGGAATGGTGGGCAAAAGTGGCGGCAGCGGGCAGCAGGTTGGGGCAGCTGGAAGGGAGAAGCAGTGAGTCAGCCACCATGCTTATAGTGGGCAGCACGGTGGGCACTGTAATTTCAGACTTGCTACTGCACAGACTCTGTTAGCATTAAAATGCATTTTTCTGCCTCTTAAAAGCCCAACTTTGAGGATCAATTGTAAAACAACAGTCAATTGGGTCCCAGTGGTTAATGCAAAAGGCACCTTTCTGGCATTCTGTCTAAAGGACTTTGTTCGCCAGCTGGATGTGGGGTGGGGCAAGGGGGTGCCTGGCAGAGGGTGAGGGGGATGCTTTAGCACCCCCCCCCGGTGGTTAGGGGATGGTTATCCCCCCCCACCGCTCCATGATCTCCTCACTCCTGGTCTCCAAATGATCTTAATAGGTGGGAGGGTTCATAACAAAGGAGGATCTCTCTTAAAAATCCCAGACCCAAGCTGTTAAAGGCTTTATAGGTAATAACCAGGACTTTGTATTTTGCTCAGAAACCTATTGGCAACCAGAGCAGTTCTTTTAAGATCGGGGTTGTCTCAGTCTGGCTGCCACATTCAGTACCAATTGTAGTTTCTGGACCATGTACAAAGGCAGTCCCACACAGAGTGCCTTAAGTAGTGAAGCCTGGAGTTTACTAGCATATGTACCACTGTTTCAAGCTCATTTTCCTCCAGAAATGGGCATCGCTGATGTATCAGCTGAAGCTGATAAAAAGCGCTCCTAGCCATTGCCTCAACCTGAGAGATGAGAGCGTGTGTTTTGGATCCAGGGGCACTTCCAAGCTCTGTACTTTCCCCCCCGGGGTGTGTGTGTGTAACCCTATCCATAACAGGCAGATCTAAACCATCTCTCAAGTTCTGACCCCACCACAGTCAGTACCTTCATCTTATTTGGATTCAGTTTCAATTTGTTATTCATCCAGCCCATTACGGTCTCCAAGCAGGCATTTAGGGAATTTGTGCCATGACCTGATGGAGTTGATATCGAATGAATGTATTTGCATTTTATCTACTTTAGCAAAAAACAAAAACAAAAAACAAAACAAAAATTAAAACAAAATGACAGCCCAGCCTGGGCACCCAGTTGCTCTTCAGCTATCACATTGCTCCTTCTTTAAAAAGAGAGAAATCCTATTCACCCCTACCAAGCCCCCAATACTAAAAAAACCCAAACATGATGGCAGAAGAGGGAACACGATCCAAAGAAACCCAGTGGGAAGTGTCCAGCAGTCCCCTATATATTCTAACTGGTTTTCTTCCTACTCTGCCACCCCCTCCACCCCAAAGCAGTCGGCACTGTCTCATCAGGCAAAGGTTAGTACTGCAAGCCACCCTGACTGTTGTGGTCCAAGCCTGATTTATATACTAAATATGCTCATTAGCTAGCATACAAAATTAGGCCTGTCTCATAGTGTCACCAAGTGACCAAGTTCTTTTATATAGTGACTATGAAGGATCTGGGCGCAAGGAAGAAAGGAGATCAAACCAATCCTAAATTATTCAATGAGCTTTATTGAGTATAAAAGAATAACAACATCAATCTAGCTGAGCAGAAAGCAGAACATTCTATCAATATTACTAACAGTATTTCAACCCTAGCCAGCACCAATATTCAACTAGTGTTCCTAACTAACATATGTGTGTGTATTAAATCTTCCTAAAGCCTAATACAACTCGGATATAGACAGAAAAAAAAGGGGGGGTAAGGAAGGTTGAAGACTGGCATGGTTTGGGGAGGTCAGGAATTAGTAGAGGGACGAGGGGAAGGGAGAAGAAGGGGGAAGGATGAAGGGATCCAAGTCTTGTAGAGGCAGCATATTACCAGGATCAGAGGCTTGAGAGCGATGGATCTTTCAGCTGAAGGAGCGAGGATTCTGGCTGGAGACAGGAGCTTTTGGATCAAGCATGCAGTTTGCTCAGAGCACGGCTGAGAGTCAGAGCACCATGGCTGGGGAAGTCTTGACTTCTCACTGCACAGTAGAAGTCACAGACAGTTCCTGTCCATGAACAGAGTTCCTGCTTGTTGCCCCGTGGCTTGGCAGCAAACTCTGGAATTGCTCGTGAGCAGATCTTGCTTGTAGGCACAAGATTGCTGGCTCTCTGTCCAGTAAGCCTGTTCTTTATAGTTATATTTTCCTTTGCTCTCTCATAGAGTCTATTCAAATCTCATCTTTTCCTGGGTCCCCAAAAAGGTGACAACTTGCTGTTACCTTCTGGATATCATCTTTTAATTACTCAGCCAGTCCAGAGAGATCTCAATCTCATCTTCTGTTAGCTGCTATCTTGAGGAGGGGACATTGCCCAAAGCAAATCTGCATCTCTGAGTTGCAAATGGGCCCCTTCTCTTGTCCCAGATTTGCTAGCCTGGTCCCCAAAAGGTGTTAAAAGTCAGGAGTTAGTGAGAGAATTAGTTCTATTTGTGTGAGACAGCAATTACATTATTTCTTGTGTACCTCTATCTAGTGTGTAATTATAACAAGAGAATATTTAAAGTAACATAAAAAGGGGAACATGTGTGAGACGAGTTAATCAATACATTTGACTGAGGCAGAAGCATCCTGTCAGTGAGGAAAAAGGATAATTTCAGCAGTGCGAGACTAGTAATTAAGCCTGACCCATTGAGTCTCTTGTGAGTTCCATAATACTGATAAACAATGCTAGATTACGCCTGCCTTTACAAATACCCAGGCAGATCTGGGTGTCAATTCACCCTGAGTCCAGGCATTAATTCCTGTAATAAAATGGAACTAGACAGGCCTGAATTCCATATAGTTCTGGGTTGGTAGCTCTGGGTTGAATGTTGGGGTCCCCAACATGACCCCCTCCACACAAGTCACCAGGAAGCTATTCTCCACCCCCTGCCGCCTTCTCCCAGGACCTTCCCTGTGCCTCATGCTTCACTCTGGCGGCCACTGTGGTGCCAGATTCCCACCTCTTACCAACTGAGCTGAACTGAACTAAGCAAGCTCCGTATTCTGGGGTCTCCTTCAACCCTGCACGCACTGGCCTGCCCAAACCTGCACCCCCAGGTAGCGAGAGCCAAAGGGAGAGGGAGAGCAGGCGAGCAGGATCAGCCGCGACTGTCCACAAGCTGCTGTCTCTGTCATAAGTAGTAGAAGTAGGAAATTCGGTGCACCGTATCTGTACAAGTTCCATTGTGGTGACAAGCCAATCGGGGACAGAAAAGAAATAAAGTGGGGAAAAGCAAAAGATAGGGTGGAGCTTGGCACCACGGGATCCCAAACTGTACAACCAGTTCTTCTTTCGCATCCAGTTGGATTTGGGAGAGGGCACTGTAGGCATAGGGAGACCTGCTGCAAGTCTGCAAAGGGCACAGGGTCGCTGGCCAGCACTTGATGCTGCTGGCTCGTCAGCGACGGGAGCAGCAGGAGCTTCTTCCAGTGTATCAGGTTGTTGCTTAGCATGGCCAGCCTGGTGCTGTATTGCCTGGCTCTGTCCATGTACTCGTGCTGCTCCATGCCCTGGGAATCTGCAGCTGAAACATTGATGATGTTGATGGCTGTCTTGGTGAGGATGGACAACAGCATAGGCTGCTCATCTGTCCGGGCTACAGGCAGGCTGTTGCAGTTGGGCTCTGTTCCATTTAAGGACTTGTTGGGTGGGCTGGTGGTTGGCAGCAGGAGGGGCTTGGACTCCTCCCCCTGGTCCAAGGACTCATTCTCGCTGCTGTAGCAGCACCCCGTGGTGAGGGCGCCTGGGCCTGGGCCTCGTCCTGCTGCTGCCACCACCGCTTCTCCTCTAGTGGGTCAGCTGAGGGGGTGAGCGAGACCCCACCACGCCACCCTGCCAGAGTTGATATGGAGAAATAGATCTGGGTGTCATCTAAATTGCTTAGTGCCCAATTTCAAATTAAAAAGGTGGATATATTTTTATTTCACGTGTTTATTGCTTAATCTCATGCTACTGCTTTAGAGATTAGAGTACAGTTGTTGGAGGCTGAGGCTGTACGTTACTCCTTGGAGAATGGATGGTACAGAAATATAGTGACATTCCTATGGATTTTCAAGACCACTCACAAAATAGAAAATATAGAAAACAATAAAAATTATAACAAAATAGTAAAAGCAACAGTCCATTGAGACGGAATGCAGTTAAATTGTAAAAGCTCTTATTTCTGGCTGACATTCGGATTAAGTTACTCATATGTTGTCCCACTGAAATTAATGGCACTACTCTTGAGCCACTATTATCTAGGCAAATTTTATCTGCTGTTTTACTGCCTGACTATTGCTTTTGCTTAGGGTTGTGCATGAACTGAACATTACAGTTCAAGTTTGAATTTGGACCAAATCGTAGGGATGTTCATGAAACATCATTCATAAACCAAATCACGGCACATCCCTTTAAAACATGGAAGAGGTTAGGTCCATACCTGCTCGGCTCTCCTCCACTTCCATAATTGTGGCACTCCCCCCAGCTATGTAGTGGCAGGGCATCTTGTGTAGTGGCAGGGCATTTCCCAGCTTTCCCTACGCAACACTGGCATGCATATAGCCTCAGCGCATGCGCAGAGGCCATTGGCATGGTCAGTGCATGAGGATTCCCCTTTACAAGCAAAGGAGCAGTAGAATCCTCTAAAGGGCAGGGGGTGGCAGCGAGAGAAGTAGTTTAATGTTCTTACTGGCCCGGCAGCAGCTGCCAGTGTAACTGCTCACCACCCTGGTGTAGCCCCAGTGCACAGCAATCCCTCTTCAGTGATGCCCGCACAAAGGCATGTTTGTGGCCTCTGCAGATGCGCAGAGGCCATTTGCCCCCAGCTGCCCTTTCGATCCCAAACCGGTCTTCCCGAATCAGGCTTGGTTTGGTTTTATTGTGGACCGAACCACCTCTGGTGTGGTCCATGATCAAACCTCTGAACCAGCCTGGTTCAAGATCGAACGGTTTGTGCACACCCCTAGCTTTTACTATTGTGATTTTCATTGCATTACATTTTGCTATTTTGTGAGCTGCTTTGGAAATGCTTAGAAATATAAGGCAGAATAAAAACAAAGATCTGAAGCCTAGTAACTTAGGGCTTAAGTACATACCCCATTTGCAATGACTTGCTTGCGCAGGGCATGCTGAAGCTTCTGGGGGCTGCATGGCCCCCAATTCTCCCAGCTCCTGCCGGCTCCGTAATGGAGCTGGCAGTCATGTGGGTGGCCGCTTCAGCTGCCCGGAGCAGACTGCCTGCTCATGTGCGGGGAGAGCGGGCTAAGCCAGCTCTCCCTGCTAACCCTCCACAGGCTTTTCTCACCAATCATGAGAAGAGCCTCATCTTGTAGAATGTGGATCACAGCCATTATATTACAATGGCTCTGCACACAGTGGAGGGGATCTTTTTGTTTTGTTTTGTTTTGTTAAACCTTTATGATTTTATTGAGGTAGGAGAAATGCAGATCATGGAATATGCAAAAAAAAAAAAAAAAAGACCCTCGACATCTGCATCAGCTGTGCTTTGATAGGTAGAACTGTATATTATGGGAGGGAGAATGAAGAGAGCTTGTGTTTGCCATGGTTTGGTCATTTGCAACAGCATCTCCACAGAGAATGGAACATGTGCTCAGGCATCCTGTAAAAACTGAACTATGCTTTTCTCATCAAGAATCTATCTCCAGATTAGAATAGGACTGACTGTGTGGTGTTTATATTTACAAAGCAAATGGCAACACAGTAGCAGTGATGATAATTAATGAGATTAGTAGCTTATTCTTTTGTGCAGAAATGTAGATATGACTAGGATCACAAAACGCCTTGTTCCGCAAATGTACCTGTTGTATCATGAAACATCTCAACACGGGTGTTGGCACATATGATGGGTGGGTGCCATACACAACCTCTCTTCACTTCCTCCCGCAATGTAGAGATCTACCTATCAAAGCAGAGTTGATACAGATGTAAAAGATGTTTGCATATTTGAGGACCTGCATACCTCCTACTTCAACAGAATCATAAAGCTTTAACAATAAATAAATAAATTGTAAAAAATATTGTTTAGAAAGACTTACATTTCCTTTTCTTTATTTTTTAATCTTTCCAATTTTTTTTATGTTACAAATGTTGAGGGGTGTGAGAAGAAACATTAAAATCTTCACACAGCAGAGTATTCTCTGATGATAAAGAAATTTAGTCCAAGAGACAGTAGGTTGAGTTCAAAACACAAATAAAGATTTATTAAAAAGTGAAACATCACTTACTGAGAGAGGGAGACATAGAACATAGGTCTATCAGTGGCTACTATTCTGGTGCCTATGGGCCAACTCCAGCTTCAGAGGGACAATGACTTTGAATGCCAGTTGCAGGGGAGCAACAGCAATAGAGAAGGCATGCCCTTGTCTGTGGGGCTTCCCTGAGGCATCTGGTGGGCCACTGTGTGAAACATGATGCTGGACTAGACAGGCCTTGGGCCTGATCCATGAGGCCTGTTTTTATCATACTCCAACTGGCACTAGCTTTCATGATGATTGATTCTAACTGACTCTTAACTGACCAAGAGATATCTATTAACATAATTCCTCATGCCTATGGTGACCAGAAGAGGTGCTAAAAGCAATGCTTTAGAATTCTCATTTCTAACAACACACACATGCTTAGTTCACATATTCCTCAGCCTCTCTCTCTCTTCTCTAGTTATCAAGCAGACAAACTGTAATACTTATCACACTGCACATGTGACAAAAAGGCCAGCTAATGTAGAGTAATAGGCTTAAATGACTGGGCTGAAGGATATCAATAGTTAAGCAATGAAACAATTGGCGATGTTGCTGTCTTAAAGAGAGAACTGCCAATTCCAAAGTTGATTCCTGAAAATCCGTACCAAGACAAAGGTTCCAGAGTTTCCCTGGAACAAGAAAGCAATTTTGCTTGCAACATTTTATGCAAAGTAATCCCACCCACCCCCACCCCAGTGCAACAAGGGGATCTGTATAACCCTTGGTACTGGTTTCACAAAATAGTTGAGTATTGGCAAAATTGTGAGTGTCATTTTAAATTGGGAACACCCTAGATATTCCTTGACAAAATCTCAAGACTGGTTCATATATAAAGCCTAAAGCCTAGAGAGGTAGGTCATATATACAGAGAGTTGTGGGGTCCTTGGTTTTGTGGGGCCATCTCCACCATGGGTGGCATATAAGTATTGTGCTAGTGTAAAGGCTGTTATGCTATGAAGGAATATAGGAAGTTGCCTTATACTAAGTCAGACCATTGGTCCATCTAGCTCAGGATTGTCTATTCCAGGCCTGCTCAAATTTGTCCCTCCCCCAGCTGTTTTTGGACTACAACTCTCATAATCCCCAGCCACAGTGGCCAATAGCCGGGGATTACAGGAATTATAGGCCAATATCTACAGGAGGGCTGAAGTTGAGAAAGCCTGGTCTACACAGACTGGCAGCGGCTTCTCCAAGGTTGAAGGCAGGAGTCTCTATCAGCTCTATCTTGGAGATGCCAGGGAAGAAACTTGGAACATTCTGCATGCAAGCATACAGGGCTCTTCCCAGAGCAGCCCCATTCCCTAAGGGGAGTATCTTTCAGTGCTCATATGTAGTCTCCCATTCAAATGCACGGATGTAAAGTTTAGCCGGGGAATGGATGGGCTTTGTGCCTGTGCAGAGACCTCATTGGCGTTTCTCCAAGCTCAAAAACTCTCCAGGTGGCAGCTCCTCCCCGTCTGTGATATGCACACATCCCTTTGATCCCCTGCTCCGTCTTTGAGGCTGGTGACCTGTAAGAGAAGAACTGAAGAGGGGAGGATGGGTGGGCATGTCAGAGCACAGATGACCACTAGAAGAACCCAAGTTACAGGTAAGCAACCTGATGTTCTTCAACATGGTCTCTGTGCTTTACACGAACGGGCACATAGCAAGCTGCACCCAGTGCATTTCTTAACTGGTGGTGGGACTCTCAGGCAAAGAGGGACTGCAAGACTGCCACACCAAAGGCAGCATCCTTCCAAGAGATTAACAGGTACTTTTAGTTTTGCAGGAGCTTGGAGCACTGAAAGAAGTTACTCTGTCGACAGGTGAAGAAAGAGTGGGCAGGGAATCAAAGGGACATGCACATATCACAGAGGGGGAGGAGCTTCCACCTGGAGAGTTTTTGAGCTTGGATAAACTCCGACTAGGTCTCTGTGCAGGAGCAAAGCCCATACGTGTAAAGCACAGAGACCATGTTGAAGAACCTCTTGTGCAACCTATTGCACAATTTCATGTGTGAAAATGGTGAACTCCTTGTGCAACATGCATGTGGGTGTTCCTGATATGTAAGATCGGGAAAGGGTAGCCAGATCATGCAACCAGGACCTTTTTACTTATGCGGATATGTCCTCATGTTCCTTATTAATAGTTTCATGGGTAAGAAGGGTGAAGATACACAAGGCTTACTGCTGTGATGGTCCACGACTCAGTATAATCCACAGCTGTCTAAACCCTGTACAAATTGGAATTTAGAATAAGCCCAAGTTAATTGAAGGCAATTCTGCAAAATGTCACTGCAGATTTTAAATAATAACAAAAATAACTTTATAGAGCTTCCCCATAACAAATTGTTCTCTGAGTGGCTTACAAAGTATGAGAATAAAACCGTAAAATAAAATATACAAAAACACACAAAAGCTACCATAAAATAAAACTAAAATGCAAAGGTTTTTGAAAACATTTAAGAACATTTTCATAGGGCTCAATAGTTCAGATTGCTTTATGGAAGCCATATATACAAAAACTTCCATAAACAAATGAGATGATGAGGAATTGTTTTTTATGCATGGCAACAACTCCTTGTTGTTTCATCTTTACCTGAGTTAAGATAATTTGAAAATAAGGATATCCTTTAACCCATGCCTCAACAGCTCTATAATATGTGCAGTTTTATAGATATCTAACTCATAATTTGTTTTATTTCATAGTAGTTATTTCAGATGGCTGTCCTTTTAAGGTTTAACAAAGATTTAACAAAGCACCACAAGAAAAAATACATTTTTATGTTCCACCAAACAACTAGTTTATAAAAAAGAAAATAAGTGTGTGTGTGTGTGTGTGTGTGTGTGTGTGTATCTTGTTAGGACTTGCAGCCACCAGACAGGTTTTGATAGAATACATAAAGATTAGCTTATTTTCAGACCAGTGCTTTCTGAGGAACTGTTTGCCTGCCTTGCTGCATAGGAACAAATTTGCAGCTTAATGTGGTAATACTGTTAAGTCATTAATTGTAATTTTTTCCCACCCATTACTTTTTGTACTTCACAGAACAAATGTGTTTTTCCATCTCCATTATACAGAAAAATCAGAAAATTTATACAGGTAGGATGATGATTGGATTCCTTTGTCATCCTACCTTTCTGGCAGCTATTAGAATTCTGCAGAGAACAGGTGACAGTCGTTAAAATCCACAGGGGACATAGACAAAAAGATAAATTTTTACAGGAGAGGTTTGGGCTATTTCTAAGGAGGGAGATAGGCCATAGGAAGGCAGTAAGATAGGATGCTGTATTCAATGCAATACCTAGCATTACATATTCTGTGTGCCTGTCAGAAAGGTTTGTTATAATATCTTTGAACTGAGCTGAATGGCTGGTTTATTTATACACCTGTGTTTGGTGAATGCAACATCAGTTAATGACTGGCATATGTAAATAGACCATATTTTACACCATCGATAGAACTTCCATATAACTTAGGACAAAATGCCTGTCAATGGAATCAATTCGTACATGAAGCTGCTATGTTCTTGTTCATGCATGTAGCTTCATTATGCGATGATTACAGTCTCAACAGATAACTTGTGCTTGTGAATTGGGCCATCACATGGTCTGCCCTACTAGGCTCAATTTGAATTTGGCTAACTGAACTATTTTCCAAAAAAGGCATAAAACAATTCAGTTATTTCCAAGTTTAATTCTAAGCCCACTGTGCTCCCAACATCATCAGGTCCAGATTCCTTTCCCCAACTGACCTGTGAGCACCTCCCTGCCCCATGCCCCATTACTGGGTTGTGGTGTTGGTATGAGAAGTAGTATCCACACCCTCTCCCACATAAATGATTAACCAGCCCATACAGCTCTATCTGGTGAATGGGCGGCCTGCAGGCAGCACAGATGTCATTTATACCAAGGATGGGTGGGATGGGAGTGAGTGGTGCTGCCAGGATCCAGAGGTAGATGCACCTCATTTGGTGCCCCCCTGGTTTCTTAGGATGAACTCCTACTGCCTCCATCACAAGTATCTCCCCTTCCTTAAACCTGGCTGCTGTGACTGTGGCAGTGGAAGAAGAAACAGGTAGGTCCCTTCTTCCATCCTTGGTGCATGTGTGGCTGTTATTTTAATTTATCATGAGGATTTAATAGGCCACTTTTCAGCCTGAAAGTACACAACTTAAACTAGCAAAACCAAAAACAATATATATTAACCATCAGCAGAATTTTAAAAAAAAATCAAGACAACAGACTAAATGTTCTCATGGATCTAAAATATCTTAAAATGCCTGGGCAAATAAAAAGGTCTTCACTGAGGCTACTGCAGAAGAAGGTGATTCTCAAGAGAGTTGAGACCCGAGCCTACATTGGGCTTTGAAGGTAAAAACCAGAACGATGATTTGTTCATAAATAAACAAGAAGCCAACACAATTGTTTCAACACTGGCAAGATGAACCATTTAGTTAGTCCCAATCAGTAATCTAGCTGAAGTATTTTGTACCAACAAAGGTTTTGTAGCTTCCAAAGGCCAGTTTTGTAGTTTCCATGTCCAGGTCATTACAGTAACCTAAGCAAGGTATTATAAATGCATGGATAACCATCTAAGATATCTCTGTCTAGGAGGGATCACAACTGATATAAGAGTTTACAGTTATGTGTCATGCCTATGTGTCATGCCACAGAAGGACTTGGGTCTCCTGTGATACGGCCAAATCTCAAATCCCTGTAAGCTTTGAATCTGATCCTTTGGAGAAGTCCACCCCATTCAGAAAAGGCTGAACATCAGCTCTTGGGTCGGACGAACTACCTATCAACAGTAAAGTCATCTTATCCAGACTGAGCTTTGGGTTATCCTAAAGCTCTTTATCCTAAAGCCCCTATCCACTCCATTACTAACCCCGGTTCAACAACTTGATAGTTTCATCTGAATTTGAGGAAAGATGTAGATTTAGCATATTGATGGCACCTCACTCCAAATCTCTGAGCAGTTTCATATAGATGTTAAGCAGCATAAGGGACAAGATAGGTCCTTGCAGCACCCTGTAGCATAAATTCCATGAAACAAAGCAATATTCCCCCCAACCCCACCTTCTGGAAATGACCATCCAGGTAGGTGCAGAACTACTGAAGTGCAGAACGTTTGATACAGCTTATACACATGGATTCAATGGTACTGAAGGTCAGTGAAAACTCCAGGAGAATTAACAGGGTAACACTTCCCTTGTCTTTCTCCCAGCATGGGCTAACCAGGGTGACCAAGGCTACAATGACAAACAATGAATCTACTCTCATTTGCTACCAGAGAATCTACACTCAGAATACCTCAGAAACAACAAAATCCAGTACCCCATGGGCTTGTGGGTATGGGGGTAGTTGGCACCCTATGTGCACTATACCACCACTCTCTCTGGGCCACCCCAGTGTCCCCCAAGTGGAGTTATGGGGCTGTTGAAACTTCCATTATTCCCTGGGGGGGAAGCTTAAAGACACACGAACTTCACAAATTCTTTAAAAATCATCCCTTTGCCCAATTCCTTTGAAATCTGGAAGGAAGCTGGCACCCATTGGGGCACTACCACCCAACCCACTATTCTGCCCCCCAAACGCCCTTTCTGCCCCGAGTCTGCCCCAAAGACATGTTGACTTCAGAAATTCTTTAAAAATCAGCCCTTTGCCCAATTCCTTTGAAATCTGGGTGGTAGTTTCTTTGCACCCATTGGGCACTACCACCCAACAACCCACCCTGGGCCACACTGGTGCCACCCCACCAGGGAGTTCTAACTAAGGCTGCTGAAATCCCCATTATTCCCTATGGGAAAAATCTTAAAGATGCATAAACTTCAAAAATCATTTAAAAATCAGCCCTTTGCCCAATTCCTTTGAAATCTGGTGGTAGCTTCCACCTATTGGGCACAACCCCCCCCTTTTGGCCCTGTGACCCAAATCAATCCAAATCAATTTGGATTTGGAAAATTCAGGTACAAACACTTGGTAGGATCCTTTTCTTCAAGTACCTTTTCCACATTTCAGTGGGGATGTGCGAATGGGTTCCAATTCAGACCCGTTTGACATTAAGCATGGCCGATTTGGTGGTTCGATGTCAAACCGGTACCTGTTTGGCCCGATCTCAGACTGAACATCCCCCGGTTCAGGTTCGGGGATTTGTTTTAATTGCCATGAAGGTGAGGCCCAGAATGGCCCAAAGACCACCCAAACTGGGCTATTTGTGAATAAACAGAGAGCGACGGGGGAGGGAGAACCTCTGGAGAAGCCCCTGGAGTGGGAGGCAGTGAGTTTTATAACTTTAAAATATTTTTTTAAGCAAGTTGTAAAAGTTATGAACAACATTAAACCCCGCCCCCATTTCCTCTAAACCCTCTAAAGGGCATCTTCAAGGGCATAATCTAGGCCACAATACAAGCACTTGCCAAGTTACAAACACTTGTACTTACAAACAAATCTCCATAACATTTTATTTATTTATTTATTTATTTATTTATTTAGTTAGTTAGTTAGTTAGTTAGTTATGTTCAATTATATACCACTCTTCATTAAAATTATCTCAAAGTGGTTTACAATATAATTAAAACAATGCATAATTAAAATACAAAGGTACAGATGATCTCAAACATTAAAATATATAATACAAAAGCACATTTAATATAAATATAAAAACAATCTCTATATAAAAATGTAATATTTTTTAAATTTAATAACCAATAAAATAATAATACATAACACAAAGCAGAAGCAGTACAAAAAATACTCTCATTCAAAAGCCTGCATAAAGAACCACATCTTTACTTTTTTCCTAAAAACTGTCAAGGAGTCTGAGGAGCAGATTTCAGCCAGGAGAGCATTATAAAGCCTGTTCCTAACTTAGAAGTACCAATCTGCACATACAAAGAAGTCATAACTTTTGGGAACTAACCCTGTTTAATAAGGTTTTCAGTCAGACCTATTTGGAGTTCACCATAACTGTTCTAATTTTAACTTGGTACTATTGTGTTATAATCCGTTTTATTATGCTGAGTCTCTTTTCTTATATGTAAGCATGTAAGTATGTATGTTTTAGCTATGCACTGGTCCATGACCGTAATAAAGGACTGACTGACAGGGAACGATATGCATTTTGTGTTGGGTTAATCCTTGTTTGGGTTAATCTAGTAAAACTTTATTTCGGTCGTAGACCAGCAATACAACAATATTAAAATAATAATGATAATAACAATAATAAGATGATAATATAAAATCAGACTACATTTATACGCATTTGGCATATTATATAACAATATTTGGCCACGATATGAATAACATCTGGATTAGGATTAGTGAGCAAATAGTTCAAATAGAAATCCTCTCCACGACCCGGAAAATTTATCAAAAGTGGGGCAATTTGTTTGCGTCTTATGTCTCTGTAATATTCACAATGCAGTAAAACATGAGCAGTTGTTTCAACGTTACCAGATCCACAAGGGCATAATCTTGATGTGTATGGTATACCCTGGAATCTCCCATGGAGCACAGCTGTTGGGAGAGCATTTACACGGGCAAGTGTTAGAGCTCGTCTAAATTTTGGAATTAAAATGCTACTTAGATATGTAGCAGGCTTGAGCTCGGTGCACTGGCTACCTATGTAGATGCTACTCGGTAACTTTGCATGATCCATCTGCAACTCCACGTCATGGATACGTTGCACAATTTCTCTTCTGGCCTGATCGAAACCTAATCTAATAAAGTCATTATGAGAGAATCCATATAATAGAAGTTTTTCTGTAATTGCCAATTTCCAATTGGATTTAAAGGAGTCTTCCAGAATTAAATGCACTAAGCCGACTTTCATGAAAACCAATTTTAACCAGTAGAGTATGATAGATCTCCAATAGTGTGATTCAAATCTAACCAGACCCACCTCCCTTCTAATAACAGTATTTGGGACACAACATGGCAGCTGTAATATAGTTCTTATGAACTTAGTTTGCAGTGTTTCTAACGGAGCAAAATTACTAAATGGGCCCAATTGTGCACCATACATTATCTGAGGATACACTTTGGCCAATAGTAATTTTATTGCAACAGGGATGTACAGAGCTCCCCGTGAAAAATGGGTTAATCCTTGTTAATGATTGCTCTGCTTTGCCCAAAGGGGATAATCCCGACTCTCTCTCTGAGAGTAATTTGCTATGTAGAATTAGAAGTATTGTTACTCCCAATTGCTGTCTTTAGAAATTCCACCCTAGGTAGATGTACACAAAAGAAAATGATTTACACCTATAGCTGTGATTCTTCTTTGCTAACACCTTTTAATACCTTCTGGGACCAGGTGCCAGAAATCTGGGGACAGGAGAAGAGGCTCATTTGCAAGCTCAGAGATGCAGATTTGCTTTGGGCAAATCTCAACAGAACAATCTCCTCCCCCAAACAGCAGCTAACAGAAGATGGGATTCAGATCTCCCTGGACTGTACTAATATCCTGAACTAATATCAATAATAAAAAGAAAATATCCAGAGGGTAACAGCAAATTGTCACCTTTTTAGGATCCAGGAAGGATGAGGATACTTTGAATAGACTCCATGGAGATCAAAGGAAGAAACAATGATAAAGAATGGAGCTCACTGAACAGAGAGCTAGCAAGCTTTGCCTAACCAGCAGATCTGTGCTCAAGAGCCATCCCAGAGTTTGCTGCTAAAGCCGCGGGGCTAAAAGCAGGAACTCTTTCCACGGACAGGAATCGTAGATGACCTCCACAACAAGTGAGAAGTATGGACTACCCAGCCATGGTGCTCTCTCTCTCTCTCTCTCCACTTCACTCTGAGCAGCTACCCCCAGCCTGCTTGACTGCTTGATGACGCTTGTACCCCAGGCTCCTGTTCTCCAGACCCCACGTTTCTCCTCCATCTGAAGCCTGCATCGTTTCCAAGCTCCAGCAATGAACAAATCCTTTGAAGCCTTCTTCGTGAACCTGGTGGTGAGATGCCTATTCAACACACAGCCTAGCCTGCTCCCCACTTCCCTCCTCCCCACTAATCACTGCCATCCCTCTCCTAAGCCCTCCCTTCTTTCTTCTTTCCCTGCTTCTCTCTAAATGTTTTATTAGGATTTGTTAGATAGCTTTAATTACTGATTGCACACACATATGTTAGCTAGGCATATTGCACTACACCTTGAATCAGAAACATGTTTTTAATTTGGATGACCTGTTTGAATTTTATCCTGATGAGTAACTTTCTATAATAAAGCCCATTGAACTTTCTGAGTGTCTCTCTCTCTCTCTCTGTTTGCGTGCCCATATCCTACCTGGTCACCATCTCCGAGTTTGTGTATGGTGTGACTTTCCCTCTTAGCATATACAGAGTGCAAAACTAGGTGTAGTTCACAACATTTGAGTTATGGACTTCCAACCTACAAACGTTTAGAACACAATCCATTTTTAAGTTGTACTGGGATAAGCACTGTCTGCTGAGCACTAGCCTGAATGTGGTCAAATGATCCCTTACTCCAACAGTCATCCTCTAAACCCTGCCCGCATTTCCAAGCCAACCCAGTATGCTGAAGGACTTGTTGCACCACGTAGCCAAGCAATCTTGTCTTGTCTCTTCTGGTTGCCCGCTTCAATATTTATCCCTGCTAACTGGGTAAAGAGACATCTTTTTAAAGTGGGGGGACCTCTTATGTTTACCTGTGGAGGGCAACTGTTCTTACTCATCCCAGAATAGAGTCCCTCTAGTGGCTGTTCCTGGTTTCTCCTCTGTGTGTGTGTGTGTGTGTGTGTGTGTGTGTGTGTGTGTTTCGTTCGTTCTTTCTTTCGATTATGAACTCTTTTGGGACATACCTTTTACTATGTGATCTACATTGATAACTTTTTGTTGGCAAGCTGTATTTAAATATTTTAATAAGATGTATTTGTTTAATATTTATAGGCCCCTTTCCCAATTATAAATTCCTTCAAAGCTGGTTATAATTTAAAAAACCAAAAAGCAATCCAACCACTAGTCCAGCCCCAATTATACTTCCTGTCTCTTTTCTCTGCTTGCCTTTGGTAAAACTTCAGCATAAGCATTGGCTCCAGTTCATTTTGGAGGCCTGTGTTCTGCACATGCAGATAGGTGATCAGTGTCTAACATCAGCAGTGCAAACCAACAGATGTGCAAAGCATCCAAAGAATGTGACTGCACTTCATTAATCATAGTGGTAGATCACAGATACGGTGTGCTCTTTTGAAATGTCCTTGGAAACCACTTATTGTAGATCTAGGGCTTTCAAATTTTTTAGTCGGACAACCCATTCCACATAGATTTGGAACCTCTATGTGTTTGCCCCACATGAACTGTGAATGTGCAGCTGTGCACTGTAGGGGAGAATCAGTAATGTTTTTCAGAGAATGGCTGCTATTATTGATGTTTTTATTGAAGAGCTCCTGGTTCACTTCTAAGAAACTCAGGGTTTGGAAGAACACAGTTTGAAAACTACTGCTCTGACTAAGTCTTGCACTTTTTTTTTTTTTTTGTGGGAGGGGGGAGCACAAAAAACATAATATATTCAGCTGCCATCCCCAGTTGTGCACAGAAGGAAGAAAATGGCGCCATTTGTTTCTCTTTGCTTTAATGCAGTGGCACTAGAGCAGTGTTTCTCAATGTTTTCGGAGTCAAGGACCAGTACATTCTTCATGCCCAGTTTTCTGGACCAGCAGTTAGTAAAGGAGTTTCAAGTTGAAGTTTACCAAATTGGGTACCAATTACCAAAACTGGGTAGTTTACAATTAAAATCATATTATAAGCATTAAAATAATTAAAATCAAAATATTTAAAAGGAAACAATTATTAAAACTATAAATCTAATTAAATAAATCTAATTGCTTCCAAGCTAAAGCAACTAGACAGGATTGAGAGAGAGACTCATGCTAAGGATGATGGGAGTTGTAGTTCAACAACTGCTGGAAGACCAAGTTTGCTTACCCCTGCCCTAAGGGGAATACTGTACAGTGGTCACATGTAGATTCAAATGCAAAACAGGGTAGACCTTGCTTAGCAACAGGGACAATGCATGTTTGCTACCACAAAACCAGCTTATCAACTTAATTGATAGGAAGCTTAAAACACGAAATCTTATATCATACTGGAAGTCTGGAACCAAACATAATCCAAAAAACCTCCAAGCAGTACATTCACAACTAAAACGCACAGCCCTTGAAAACGTAATGTTATGGTAATGAACGTTACACATAAATATGGCATCCACATCAGAAAAGTAAACCACAGGGAATGGGGTGGGAGATTGACCCTTCATAACACACATTCATATATATCCAGGTTTTTACAATTGTAATGATTTTTAAGCAGAAATTTAAGGAGAAAATGTGCTATGTACCCACACATGAGTGGGAAAACGTTCAGTGGGTCTCTTCTTCATCCTTCTTTCCCTCCTTCCCTCTCCTCCATTCACCATTTCATACCTTGCTTGCTACACCCAGCCCCTACTCTATCCCCTTTCTCTTGATCTACTTTCAGGGGCGTAACTATAATAGGGCAAGGGGAGACAGTTGTCTGGGGGCCCACTGCCTTGGGGCCCCACCCCAGAGGCAAGTCACATGACTGACTCCCCCAGCTGCGCACCCTCCCGGGCTTCCTTCAGTTGTACTCATCCCCTGAAATTGATGTGAGTGTTAAGACCAGGAGCTACCAGAACAGCATGTCTTTCTCTAGTACCATGAAGTGACTTGCATCATCCACAATTTACAAAACCTTAAAAAAATAATTTAGGATGATGTTCTATTGTGGCACATAGGGGTGTGTGTGTGTAAATAAACAAATTTTACTATGCTTTTTGTTACCACTATTCAGCCTCATTTAAGATTTCTTTACTTCATGAGCTGAGCTTCAGTGAGGTGTGGGGGGCATTTTAAAATCTTGTCTCTGGGCCCACTCCAACCTTGCTACACCCGTCTACTTTTGTCACTGTTTTTCTCAATTCACACACATTGCACGAATTCTCTCTCCTGCTTGCATGCTTGCTTTAAAAAATCCCATTTTATGTGCTCTTCATCCCCTTTTGGTAAGTCAGTCAAGGATCAGCCCGCCCCTCACCCCCACCCTTTTCATTCTTCTTATCTCTCCCTCACCTCCCTCTTCCTTTTTCATTTGATCAGCATGGTTGTTTCTTATCTTTTGCCTGTCTTCCTTCCTCTTCCTCCTCTGCAGCAGTAGTCAGAACAGAGTTAATGCATGCAGCGCTCCATCCAAGCCAAGCACTCGCTCTCACTCACCCGGCTACCTGCCTCGTGTGTGTTTTTCACAGGATGGCTGCATACTAGTGACATCACTCGCTCTCAGTCTTTCCTCTCATCATGTGAGAGACTGGAGAGATTGGCTGGGAGCAAGAAATGGCTGCTTGGGACGCAGAAGGAAGGCAGAGCCCTGCCGTGAGGGCTGCCTGCTTAAAAATTAGCTCCAGAGAGCTCCCAGCAGTGGTAGCAATGGCAGTGGCCCCCACAGGCTCTAAATTGGTGTGTGTGTTTAATTCTTCAAGGACTGGCATGGATCAGAACTTAACTCCTCATGGGCCAGCACTGGTCCGCAGACCAGTGGTTGAGAAGCACTGCTCTAGAGCATCTTGGCAAATGCTCAGCTGGTGTGCTAAGAAAATGTCAGATGTCCTCTTCTCTCCATGGAGAGCTGTGCTGAGACCACAGTTTCTTATTCTTTTGCTAAATACAATATTCTTCCCAAAGATGTTACTCTGGCCCAGCTATAGATTCCAACCTGTCTACTGCAGTTTGTGATATCATGGCCTCACACTGTGGAGAAAGATCTTCCTTATCGATTGATTTTGCTGAGTTATCTGCTGCCAGCCAAATGAGTCAGAATGTTTGTAGTGAATTGATTGAACACAGAGCACCTACATTAGAGCATCTGGGCAGTATTGCTGCAGCTGATTTTAATTATTAAAGTCATTGTCTCAGTCCGCAGCTGGAAGACATTCTTTCCAATAGATTTTTTCCCCCATCAGTAGTTCTGCTGCAATGCCCGGCAACAACAAAAATCAAAAGGGATCTAAGCTATATGATCTGAAATATAATACTTATGTTTATATTCAGCTCTTCCTCATGGGCACAGAGTGGGGCACAGGGTGGGTCACAACCTTTTGGTCTACTGGAAATGAGAGCCGCTTTACCAGTGTGTTAGGATTACTTAATGCTTTTAAGAAACACGTCATACCTGGTGCTTGTGCTATGGGTTTTTTAAAAATAGTCGCACAAAACACTGTGAACTTAAATAGTGCCCAGCCTCCAGACTCCCCTGCTGTCTCTTAAGAACATAAGAACAGCCCTGCTGGATCAGGCTCAAGGCCCATCTAGTCCACCATCCTGTTTCACACAGTGGCCCACCAGATGCTACTGGAAGCCTTTCAGCAGGAGTTGAGGGCATGCCCTCTCTCCTGCTGTTACTCCCCTGAAACTGGTACTCCTGCCTTTGAGGCATCCTGCCTTTGAGGCTGGAGCTGGAATATAGCCCTCTGACTCTTCTCTTGGACTACATGAAACCTTGCTATAGGCCCATGTTTACAGCCCTGCCAAGGAGCCGTATAACCCTGTTTAATAAACCTGTTATGTTAACTAACACCTGGAGAGTTTGAAGCAGTAGTCAAGGTTCATCAGACCACACAGATTCCAGTTTAATTTATTTTCTCAAATGAAGCACTCGCTGTATGGGCTGATGGGGAATTTGGAGGGGAGGGGGCTATAAAGAATGCCCTTAGTAGTATTATATACATACCTGGGAGGAGCCTAAGTAAGGGCAAGTGAAGCCACAGACTAAGTAAGGGCAAGATGTATGGGCAGAGTGAAGTCAGAGCCTAGTAAGGGCAAGATGTCATCAAGCCCCACCCATTGAAGGGCAAGATGTCATCAATCCCCTCCCACTGATGGGCATGACATCACCACAGTAGGGAGGAGTTGTAAACCCTCCAGAGAACATGCCCAGGCATGCCCAGAGCCTCCTGTACCATGAGCCCTACCCACCTGACATGTGAGGACCAATAGGAAGGAGTTCCCAGCCAGCCGTTCAAGGCTTATAGTGTTGCTGCTGCATGGAGTATCCTACAAGGCTTGTAGCATAGCCCCCTTTGCATAAAGGTAACAATTCTACTGTTTTCTTGTGGGTTTGATTATGGGATCTCCTCAGAGCCCTAATTTGGCAACAAATCAGCCAGATTCTACACCTAAGCCAAGAAAACGCTATATTAGCACCAGTTCAGATGATGAAGGACCTCCTGTGAAAACCTATGCTGAAGAACAAGCTGAGACAAGGGAAATATGGCAAGAGATCCTGGCAACCATGGCAGCTGAGCCACAGGTAAATATATTTTACAGGCTAGGTTTTGAGGTTTTGTGTGTGTGTGTGAAAAAGGACATTAAACTAATAGTCTTTTCTTTTCTCCCTTTAGAATTCAGCACTTGTGCAAACTCTGAAACGCTCTCGCATAGCAATGCAGAAATTCTTGGGCCTGAATATCAATGAAGAGCCCTATAGTACCTGGGCGGAGCCTAAGTAAGGGCAAAGTGAAGCCATAGCCTAGTAAGGGCAAGGAACTATGGGCAAGGTAAAGCCAGAGCCTAGTAAGGGCAAGTTGAAGCCCTGCCCTTCGAAGGGCATGATGACATCACAGCAGGAAGGAGCCGAAAGCTTCTAACTAAGGGCAAGTTGAAGCCACAGCCTCCTAAGGGTATAGTGAGACCCTGTGGAGAGCGTCCACAGAACATGCCCAGGCAGACCCCCATGTCCAGGCATGTTCAGACATGCCGAGAGCAGATGCAGAACAAACACCCATGTTTGGACATCAGCCCCCCACACACCCCAAACAGGTCTGTGTATGTTCAGACATGTACAGAGCAAGGGTTAGGCCAGGCCTGCACAACATAAGGCCTGGGGACCAGATCAGGCCCTCAGGGACTTTTTTGTGGGTCCACTGATTGTCACAACTTGCAGCAACAGCACCCCAAGGCCACTCTTTGGGTTAGTTCCCTCTTCTTCATCTTTTCATCCTCTGCCCTCTCTGAAACTGCCTTACAGCACCATCCTGTGCATGTTTACTTGGAAATATTTACTTAGTTTACTCCTAAGTAAGCATGACTAGGATTGCAACATGAAATCGACAGCAGTTTAGAGAGAGGAGAGGATTTTGCATTTGTTTGGGGCTGGCATTTTTTAAGGGAGATCTCACTAGATGCCCCAGTGACTGAGCAAGGACAGGCTCTATTTTCTGGCCATGATTCTTAGTTAAAATTGTGGGTCCCTTGCCAAAGGGGGGAAAGATCCACAACTATCTAATAATTGCTTGCATTAATATTTTTAATAATTAATTTTAATTCAATAATGTGCTGAAAATTGACCTTGACCACTGAACACCATTGTGGTTGGTTCCAGCCCATCAAAACATTTGAATTGTGTACCCCCCGGGTTAGCCCCAGAGCTGGGTTGTTATTTTTGTAGAGAGAAAATAAAATGCTCTTCAGATTAACTAAATAGGGTATATTGTGGATTTTAAGAACTCATACACATTAACTTTGTACTATGGATTCTGAAGTTGAAAGTTTTCCCCCTTTAAAAAGAAAAGTTGCCCTGCAATTAATGCTGGATCATCTTTTCTTTGTCTCTGTGATGAGGCTAGCCGGGAGTTTTATCCTGAGAGGCCCCTGAAACATCAGCCCTATCCATCCTCAGTGAACTATTCTCAGTGAACTATTAATGCAATGTACATTATCTCTTAGTGCTAGACACTCTTACAGGTGTCTTTGTAGCGCAAGCATATCTTTAAAAACCACAGTTCTGTAGACTGTGGTATCTCAAACTTTCTTTGATTCTACTTCACATCTACAAAGCCTAGACCTGTCCCCTAACTAGGATCTCTCTCCCCTTTCCATCTCTGACACAGTTTTGCGCCTAGTCCTTGTCACTGTTTCTTTGCTTCCGTTTTTAACAAATCTCTCCCCCCTCCCTTCCCCCCCCTTCTTCGTACATCTCTAACTCTAATATGAATTAGCCTGGATTAGGAATTAACTTGAATAAGGACAATTATACTGCCTCTGCTTCCTCAACCTGGCCCATAGCTAACTAGGTTCTCCCCACCCCCACCCTGTGTTCTTGTCACTTTTTAACCATCTAGATTTCCTTGGCCTCAGACACAGTTTTTCCCTTCTCCTTTGACACAGTTTCACAACTAGTCCTTGTCACTGCTCTTAATCTTTCATTCTTGCTTGCTTGCTTGCTTTCTCTATCCTCAATAGGACTTAGTCTTGGTCAGTAATTTTGATGCATTTAATTAGTGTGTGTTAGTTGATTTCTAAAGAACCAGAACTCTCATTTCCTAGTGAATACACAAAATACAAACTACCCCCCCCCCACCAAGCGTCAGATAAATAGAAATTGCATCTGTCAGCCTACCTGTGTATGCACACACACACACACACACACACACACACACACACACACACACCCCCCAAAAGCCTCTAGTGGTCATTGATCTGATGAACACTTAACGGTTAGACCACACCATTTGAAGGGCCCAGTCCTACCAGTTTTTTGGAGAACTGGTTATATTAAAAAAAAAAGCCTTGTTTCTTAGACAGCAAGGCATTGTCACTGCATAACGAAAGAGATCATGATTTTAATGTTTTTAAGAAGCTGTACTTATCAGAATGTATGAAATTGTCCTACTTATACATCACACACAAAAAGCATTTTTAGCTATTCATTTATTTATTCAATTTCTATACCACCCTTCCAAAAATGGCACAGGGAGGTTTACACAGAGAAATAATAAATAAATGAGATGGATCCCTGTCCCCAAAGGGATCACAATCTAAAAAGAAACATAAGATACACACCAGCAACAGTCACTGGAGGTACAGTGCTGAGGATGGATAGGGCTGATGTTTCAGGGGCCTCTCAGGATAAAACTCCCGGCTAGCCTCATCACAGAGACAAAGAAAAGATGATCCAGCATTAATTGCAGGGCAACTTTTCTTTTTAAAGGGGGAAAACTTTCAACTTCAGAATCCATAGTACAAAGTTAATGTGTATGAGTTCTTAAAATCCACAATATACCCTATTTAGTTAATCTGAAGAGCATTTTATTTTCTCTCTACAAAAATAACAACCCTGCTCTGGGGCTAACCCGGGGGGTACACAATTCAAATGTTTTGATGGGCTGGAACCAACCACAATGGTGTTCAGTGGTCAAGGTCAATTTTCAGCACATTATTGAATTAAAATTAATTATTAAAAATATTAATGCAAGCAATTATTAGATAGTTGTGGATCTTTCCCCCCTTTGGCAAGGGACCCACAATTTTAACTAAGAATCATGGCCAGAAAATAGAGCCTGTCCTTGCTCAGTCACTGGGGCATCTAGTGAGATCTCCCTTAAAAAATGCCAGCCCCAAACAAATGCAAAATCCTCTCCTCTCTCTAAACTGCTGTCGATTTCATGTTGCAATCCTAGTCATGCTTACTTAGGAGTAAACTAAGTAAATATTTCCAAGTAAACATGCACAGGATGGTGCTGTAAGGCAGTTTCAGAGAGGGCAGAGGATGAAAAGATGAAGAAGAGGGAACTAACCCAAAGAGTGGCCTTGGGGTGCTGTTGCTGCAAGTTGTGACAATCAGTGGACCCACAAAAAAGTCCCTGAGGGCCTGATCTGGTCCCCAGGCCTTATGTTGTGCAGGCCTGGCCTAACCCTTGCTCTGTACATGTCTGAACATACACAGACCTGTTTGGGGTGTGTGGGGGGCTGATGTCCAAACATGGGTGTTTGTTCTGCATCTGCTCTCGGCATGTCTGAACATGCCTGGACATGGGGGTCTGCCTGGGCATGTTCTGTGGACGCTCTCCACAGGGTCTCACTATACCCTTAGGAGGCTGTGGCTTCAACTTGCCCTTAGTTAGAAGCTTTCGGCTCCTTCCTGCTGTGATGTCATCATGCCCTTCGAAGGGCAGGGCTTCAACTTGCCCTTACTAGGCTCTGGCTTTACCTTGCCCATAGTTCTTTGCCCTTACTAGGCTACGGCTTCACTTTGCCCTTACTTAGGCTCCGCCCAGGTACTATAGGGCTCTTCATTGATATTCAGGCCCAAGAATTTCTGCATTGCTATGCGAGAGCGTTTCAGAGTTTGCACAAGTGCTGAATTCTAAAGGGAGAAAAGAAAAGACTATTAGTTTAATGTCCTTTTTCACACACACACACAAAACCTCAAAACCTAGCCTGTAAAATATATTTACCTGTGGCTCAGCTGCCATGGTTGCCAGGATCTCTTGCCATATTTCCCTTGTCTCAGCTTGTTCTTCAGCATAGGTTTTCACAGGAGGTCCTTCATCATCTGAACTGGTGCTAATATAGCGTTTTCTTGGCTTAGGTGTAGAATCTGGCTGATTTGTTGCCAAATTAGGGCTCTGAGGAGATCCCATAATCAAACCCACAAGAAAACAGTAGAATTGTTACCTTTATGCAAAGGGGGCTATGCTACAAGCCTTGTAGGATACTCCATGCAGCAGCAACACTATAAGCCTTGAACGGCTGGCTGGGAACTCCTTCCTATTGGTCCTCACATGTCAGGTGGGTAGGGCTCATGGTACAGGAGGCTCTGGGCATGCCTGGGCATGTTCTCTGGAGGGTTTATAACTCCTCCCTACTGTGGTGATGTCATGCCCATCAGTGGGAGGGGATTGATGACATCTTGCCCTTCAATGGGTGGGGCTTGATGACATCTTGCCCTTACTAGGCTCTGACTTCACTCTGCCCATACATCTTGCCCTTACTTAGTCTGTGGCTTCACTTGCCCTTACTTAGGCTCCTCCCAGGTATGTATATAATACTACTGCCCTTATCATAAGGGTTATCTGGCAACCTCTCCGTCCCAAAAGGTCCTTCAATAATTTAAGAGATGCAGTATCCTGCAAATCCTCAATCATTGTCCCACATGACTTGGGTATGGGACCCTAGTAGATCACATGGTTTACACACATGAAGTTCTAGATTCAATTCCTGGTGTCTTCAGGTAGGGCTGGGAAAGACCTTTGTCTGAAACTCTGAAGAGCCACTGCCAGTCATTGCAGACTGCATATATACTCCACAGGGGGTACAAAGGTATGGGCTATCTACAACCTTTCAAACATAAGTGGCAGTTTTCTTAGGTCTACTCATGTGTGGGTTATACTAGGGTGCAGGGTATATGTGTGAAAATATGCTATATACTAGTACTGCAGCTTCATGCTTTCATATGACTTATATAGTTCTTTTCACAATCGCAGCACATTAGCAAACACAGAAGGTAATCAAATGACTTATAGCTCAGATGATCACTTATATTAGTTCTGCATTTTGAGATTATAGTCATAATATTGTTTCTTTTGTCTTCACAGGAAACCTGCCAAGCTTTATGGGGTACATTGCAGAAAAGAAAGAGGAAGAAGCATGAAGAGGCTTTCTTTGTCTTCTCATAAATGAAAGCTTTGGCATGAAAGACCATCTGTGTGACACAGATGCATTTAGACTTGACGGCTTTTCATCAGAAACAGCTGGAGATTCTGACAATTATAAATAGCCTCTGCTAGAAAACTCAAAATCTCAAAGACCTTAAGTATAGGTGGAGGGATTTCTACAGAGATGTGAGAAAAAACCACCACACTTGCTGTGTAGAACAACCATCTCAGTCTTTAAGGGGTTGAGAGCCTGGATAACTTCCACATTTATATAATGTAGTACAGTATAATACAGCACATACCTAGTAGTCTCTGTCTCAGTAAAGTCAATAAATTCAGACAATGTAAAACAGACTGAAAAGGAACTGCATGTTTACATTCAGAAATATAAATGATAGATCCTTGGAATAGAATTGTCTCTATTCTGTTGGGTGTGATCTTCAAACTCAGCCAGTTCATACTATCTAGCAATGCAACTCTGGCCAATCTCATACTTGCCAACACGTCTCTAATTTCCCATTCACCTGAATGGGAAAATAGGGACATGTTGGCAGGTATGCAATCTGAATTTGTATTTTGATTGGTTGGGTTTGGCACTTAACTTCACTTGTTATTTTGTATGCTGCATCGTCCATGGCAATTGATGCTTGAAGCAGTGCACAAAGAACCAATATGACACACAAAGCACATTTCATATTTAAGAAGTTTGTAATGACAGCAAAATTAAAGCAAAAATCATGTCTGCAACTGAAAAGTTGGGTATTACATAGAATAACTCATCTGAAGGGGAATGATTTTAAGAAAAAAATGTTTTTTACCTGTCAGCAAAAACCACGAGAAAGCCATGTAGATATCATGAGGATGTTGGTTCCATAATGTGGGTGCTATCGCTGAGACAGCCCTGTCCAGTGTACTTGCCAACCAATCAAAATACACATTCCAAGTCTTCAGACCTCAGTAGAAGACTAGTATCAGAGCAAAACATCAGCTCCAGAATGAATAGTAATACGAGTGAATGAGGAATAACATATGGTAGAGGATGGCCCATAAGCTATGCAAGACCCAGATAATTAAGTTAGTTGCTGTACTGCACAGTAAACGTTCATAAGCATGTCACATGTGAAGCTCACAAAATAACCTGTTCACATTCATTCCAGAGCTAAGCCTTCTAAGTCCATAACATTGGATTGTGAACTTTGTTACAAATCTTTGCTTCATCCCTTGCAAAAAGTCATACAACCTTGCCTTCTAGAATACTTCCAGATTCCGTTTGATGCTGAAATAATTGCCTTTCAGTTTTACACGTGTAAACATAATTTTAAATAAATGCAATCATCTTGGGGTTAAATGTTTGGGAGACTTAACTTGCAAACAAGTGGCAATGTTGATTATAATAAAACTGAAATCTAATCACACTGTTCTTGATGTGGACATGTTAATTGCAAGTGAGAACAGGAAATGTTATGGATTTGACTGATAATACAAGTAAACAAAGAGCCGCTTCTCACGACTGGTGAGAAGGGCTCTAGAGTGGGCTGTAGGGAAGGCAGGTTAGTTTTAGCTTCCCTGCAGACGACTGCTTCTCCTGTGCTGGGCATGCTCTCCACGCGCCCAGACGATTCCCCATGCACCCACACAGCGGGGAGGGCTAGGGGCCGGGATGTCTCATCCTGGCCCCTGGAAATACCATAATGCAACAATGTGAGTATGCATCAGAATGCAAAGTACCATCCACAATTAGCTCTCATTTCCATCCTCTAACCTCGGATAAGGATGCGTGAGCCAGTTCGACGTTGAGCAGGCTCACACTCGAACTGGCATATCTCAAGGGCTTGTCCTCGAGGTGGACCAGTCCTGGTTTGGCTCAAGGTTGATATGAACCTCTAGAGCCAGGCTGGGGCTGATTTGAGGTTTTTTTAAAAAAAAAAAATGGGGGGGAATGGTGGACTTACCGTCATTGTGGGTGGCCAGTGCACATGCGCGGCAGCCTCCAAAATGGCCACCACCTGCGCAGAGAGGCCCAAAATGGGCCATTTGAGACTAGTGGGGAGGCCAGCAGAGGGATCGGGGGAACCGCAGGAGACTTGGCTGTGACAGCACCCCCCCCCCGAGGCCCCACAATGGTGAAAGGTCTGCTATTGTTTAATCCCACCCCAAGCTGAGCCTGAACCAGTTCGGACTCGAGCCAGATCAGTCTGAGCTCTACTGTGCACAAAACTGGACTGGACCAAGTTCAGTTTGACTTGAACCAAAGTTTTCTGGATTTATTTGTGCACATCCCTAATCTTGGGGAAGTAGTAGAGGTGCTGAACAAATGTTTAACCTCTGTTTTCAACTAGGATTAACTAGGTGGCAGTGGTAGCCAGGAACATCTTTTACCAGCTTTGTCTTGTCTCCCAGCTGCATCCTTTCCTGAAGAAATCAGTCTTGGTCTCAAACATTCATGCTATCATCTCCAAGTTACAGTACTTTATTGCTCTGTTCTGGGACTGTGTTTGAACACAGTTCAGAAACTTCAAACTGATCCAAAATGCAGCTACCAGGATTTTAACTGGAATCCGTAGACTGGATCACATCACTCCAGCTTTATACTATTTACATTGGTTAATATGTTTACAGGCACATTTCGAAGAGTTGGTCTTGCACATTTCGAAGTGTTGGTCTTGTGCCAGTTACTATCTCTCAGCCTGACCTCATAAGGTCATTGTGAGGATAAAATGGGGGTGGTGCGGGGAGAGAAGCATTTATGCTGCTTGGAGCTCCTTTCAGGAAGGGTAAGATAAGAACAGAAGAACAGCCCTGCTGGATCAGGCCCATGGCCCATCTAGTCCAGCATCCTGTTTCACACAGTGGCCCACCAGATGCCGCTGGAAGCCTACAGGGAAGAGTTGAGGGTATGCCCTCTCCCCTGCTTTTACTCTCCTGCAACTGGTATTCCAGTGGCAAGATCACAGCAAACAGGCAAGCAGCCTAGGTCCACAGTATCTCAAGTATTGTCTCCTACTGCCAGACTACTGAGTCCCAGACTCATCCTCTGACTCATCTTCTGAGTCCCTGCTTTAGACTCACTACCATCAGAGATGTCTTGTGCCTTGTGGCCTCAACAGGAGGCCACAAGGCAGTTTCTGCAGGTGGAGGCAAGAGACAAGGCTGTAGCACTCAAAACCCTGAGAGGTAATGTTTCTGGCCCTATCACTGCTTTGCTGCAGATAGCTTGATTGCAGTGGGGTTTTGGGGGATGTTACACTAAAATGATTCATCATTACTTCTTTGTTATTGTATTCTTATAAAGATTAACTTTTAATTGATGTATTCTCATCTATTGTTTGATAATTTTTGCTCATTATTTACTCATTCATAAGATTATTGTATAGGAAAGTAGGATATAAATGTTGGAAATCAATCAATCATAGAGTTGCCATGACCCCCGGAATTTTGGGTTTCACCCAGATTTTAAGTATCTCACCCTGGTTGCTTAGCCCACCCAGATTCACCTGGATTTCAGCTTTCTTTCTTTTTTTTTTAAAGCTAAGCTCTTGCCCTTGTAGAGGTGGAGTTATGGAGCAAAATGTGCAGTCAGTATTTGGCTCAAAAATTATTTCCAAGCCGAATTACATAATATGCAAATTAGGCACCCGAATTTGGAAAGCCAGAATATGGCAACCCTAATCAATCAGTGTCTCCCCCTCTCTCCAAACATCCATCTGCAGCCTGGTGACAGGGTATGTTTGCAAGAGTCTTGAGAAATGTTAGCTTAGTAAGAGAAGCACAACATAGGCCTGCCTGTGCCTACTGAACAATGTTAGTTTTTAGAGGATGAGAATGAATGGTTCATAATAACAAAAGAAGAGAACAATATATTCTGCTAAAATAAGTTCCAAGCTCTGGATGTTGTTAGAACCACCGCAGCTGAGCTGCCTGTATGAACCAAACCGTTAGAAAATCACCTGCTGTTTGTTGTGTCTTATGCTCCCAAGTATTTTTATTCAGAAGTATGCTCCACTGAATTCAGCTGATCTTACTTTTGAGCAAGTGTGCATAGGATTACAGCCATATCCTTAAGGGATTTTGGGCTGGCATGCTTCAACTCGTGTACATAGACCATTCCAAGGAGTGATGATAACACTAGGTCCTCCCTTTCTTCTCTTCACTACATCCTTTTCATTCAAGGATCTTTTGTGCTACATTCCTCCTTCAATGGAATTATGTCCAAATTATTATTGTATTGCTCTTTGGGAAAGAATAGCTGATTTATTATTCTGGAACCATTCGAGTGATAATTCACACAAAATCCACACGGTGTCTCTGACAATTAACATTAATATGTATGGCCTTCAGTAGCTGCAAATGGGTTTGATTTGTTCCTCACTATCCTTGAGACAACATAACAGACAAATAACTGGGCTTTAGATTTGATCTGAAGATGCATTTTTGGCACTTCCTGTATTTCTTTGGAGCAATTTCCAGAACCATGAATCTTTTATAAGAGAAGCACAGCCAACATTTTTTAAAAACCTCTAAGTAAATTTGCCAGGTCCAGATGGTGAAAAAATTCGATATCCATCACACACAAAAAGTAGAAATAGAGGATGCTTTTCACCAAAAAAGGACTCCACTTTGCATAAAATTTGCATATGTTTATTGGTATTATAAATGCATATTTTGATAAAGATTGGATAATTTGAGAATAAATACAACTCACCACTGTGAAGCTGACCAGGAGAGCTGTATGTTTGCTAAGTCTGCTGTCTAGGTACTGAGTTCTCAAGGTACCTGTTTCTTAACAGTAAATTCATCTCCTGGTTAGGTTTACCACACTCATAGTCCTCTGTCCTCCTCCCTCATGGCTCCCCCAGCCAAGCCAGAAACTTCCCGTCTTGGCTCCAGGTAGATCAGCCAGCTAGCTAGCAAGCCAGCCTGTTTTCATGCAGGCACAGCAGTGAGTGCATGTTCTCCCACTTGCACGTTGTTCTCTACAAATACAAATATCTTTATATGGTTTTTCAACAGAAGGTTTCACAATGGTTTTCAAAGAAAGAGAAATAATAGGATGCTCCCCTGTCCACATAGGGCTTACAGTCTAAAAAAAAATGCAAGGTAGCATCAACATCAGCCATTGAAGGGATGCTGTGCTGGGGATGGATAGGGCCAGTTGCTCTCCCCATGCTAAATGGCTCCCTGAGCTATTTTGTAAGGGCGGCCTAAAAACTGAACAAACAACCAAATAAATAAAATAAATAAATAGAAGAGATTCGCTGCTTTAAAACGTGCCTTTTTACTCAGGAGGGGTAACTGAGTAAAGTTAGTTAACTAACTGCTAACTACTCACCATTGCCACTACTGCATGAAGGAAGCACGCTGCACCTGCCAGGCCCACCTATCGGTGCTCCTGCATCACATGGCTCTGCAACCTGCCACTGAGGCACAACCTCCCCTCTGGTTTCCCCATTGGATGGATGCTCAGTAGGAAGGGGGAGGAGACAATGGAAGAGAAGCTGCTCATGAGAGCAAAGTGTTCTGAGCAAAGAAAATGTTCCAGCTGCCCCCAGAACTTTGGACACCACAACAAATGCAAGAAAAAGTTGTTTGGTCCCCACAATAGTATCTTTTCCTCCTAATGCAAAATATGGTAATTTGGTCCCCAAAATAGTCACATGTCCTCTATAAATGTCTGTAGTTGGCAACCTTACCTCTAAGGTACCCATGGTAGGGATGGGAATAAATCATTTTGTTTGTTTGTTTGTTTCACTCTGTCCCCGAATCGAATCACCTCTGATTTGGTTTGTGTCCAAGTCTGTCCCCCTGAATCACCCCACATTCGGCTTGATTCAGACCACATATAAAGGTCCTGGGGGCACCAAATCTGGGTGGTGGGTAGCTCCCTATGGGTGCCACCAACCACCCAAATTTCAAGGCAGTGTGGGGCACTTGGTTGATTTTTAATGATTCTTTTTTATTTTTTAATGATATTGTATATTTCTGCCATAGGAAATAATGGGGATTCGAAGTTGCCCTATCCAAACCTTAACATGGATCCCTAGCTTTAATATTTTTTTAAAAAAAGCTTAGCTATAGCCCTTGTAGAAGCGGAGTTATGGAGCAAAATGTGAGGTCACTATTTTTCAAGTGTTTGAATTCTTGGGTGTATAACTTTTCCTCATAATGAATTCCTATGAGGATTCATTATATGCCTTCATTTCTTCTGCTCATTTTGACTGTCATTGGACAGTGCTAACTGTCAACTGACATGTGTCAACTACAACCCCCTCACACACACACATTGGGGTACTCAGTTTATTTTTTAGGATTTTTTGAAGTGTTTAGATTCTTTGGTGTCTTCATTACACACCTTCATTTCTTCTGTTCATTTTGACCCCACTGCTTTGTGGGTGGGGGTGGGGATTTAGTTGCATCCCATGTGCCAACTACACCACTACCCAAAAGCCACTGGGTACTTAGTTTATATTTCAGGAATTTTTGAGGTATTTAGACTCTTTGGTGTGTAATGAATCCTCATAAGGATTCATTATGAGGAAAGGTTATTAGACACCAAAGAGTCTAAACAATTGAAAAAAATCCTATAACATAAACTGAGTAGTACCCCACTGGCTTGTGGGTGGGAGGGGGCTGTAGTTGGCACATGGCAGTTGACAGTTGGCACTGTCCAAAGACTGTCAAAATGAACAGAAGAAATGAAAATGTGTAATGAATCCTCATAGGGATTTATTGAGGGAAAGTTATTATACACCAAACAATCCAAACACTTGAAAAATAGTGACCACACATTTTGCTTCATAACTCCACTTCTACAAGGGCTAGAGCTTAGCTTTGTTTTTTAAATGAAAGCTGGGAATCTGGGAACATTCATAGGAGGGATCCGAATCATGAATCAATTTGAATGGAATCAGGCGTGATTTGATTTGGACCCGAATCTAGCCAATGGACCACGGGTGATTTGTTCTGTCTCCAAATCACTCAAATCTGCTAGATTGGGCTACAAATCGATTTGTACCCAAATAGATTTTCACATCCCTACCCCATGACACCACACCCAGCTCATGACTGGATTTATGCAAGAGGGCCCAACAGAGCTCAGCTTGGACCAAAAGAAGTTAACTGGAAAGTAAAAGGCTTCAGAATAACTGCAAGACTGAACCACAGGGTTGTAGATGTAGAAGGACTGTAAATTACTGATCTCTTAGAGAAGTCTTGACATTCTTTTGCAGAGATTACAGGGAAACCGATGGTAGGCATGGATAAGAACATAAGAACAGCCCTGTTGGATCAGGCCCAAGGCCTTTCTAGTCCGGCATCAATCCTGTTTCACACAGTGATCCACCAGATGCCTCTGATAAGCCCACAGGCAAGAGCTGAGGGATACACACAAGCAGGCTAGTTTTTGCAAGCCTGACCGCTGTATCACCCTAAATAGGTTAGGGATGCAACCACCACTGAGCCCTTCAAAAGTACTCTTATCTTGTCTCTGGGGTCTGTATTTCCTGTCAGAAGGCTTCACTTTCTGGGAAGACATTTAAATCTCAAGCAGGAATGTATGGGACATAATGGTGCTCCTACCACTTTCAGCAGTATGTGGTGCACTTCTCTCTGTAATGCTGGTTACTTGCCAAGCAAACTTAATTTACCAGACACACATTTGTCTAACTTAATGCAGAAGATAGGTTGCATGCTTGGAAAATTAGGTTTCCTTGGCAAGTTATCGTTTTGAAAACAAACACAGACAATGTAGTAAATCAAACTAGCCACACGGAATCTTAAAAAGAAACTGCAAACATGTTAAAGCTGGAATTAATGCTTATTCCTAGATATGTACAAATGCAAGAAAGTGAACAAAACTTTTTGCAGTATCATCTATATATGTACTGTACATAATTCTCGTAAACGTGCCTGTTGCTAATCCCATGCATGGCAGCTATCACAAGAGTTCATGAGCAAGCTTCCAGTTAGTGACGGGGACAGGTGGCCCAGCCGGCAGAGAACAAGTGGCCACTGCTGGGCTGGCCGAGGAAAAGTGGTGGCCACTGGGCTGCCCGAGGAGAAGAGGCTGCTGCCGGGTCAGCTGGCGGGCTGAGGAGAAGCAGCCGCTGGTGGGTTGACCACTGGCGGGTCTGCTGGTAGGCTGAGAAGCAGACACCGACAGGCTGAGGAGAAGCGGCCACTGGTGGGTTGGCCAACAGGCTGAGGAGAAGAGGTTGTGGCTGGGCTGGCTGGTAGGCCGAGGAAAAGCAGCAGCCAGTAGGCCAAGGAGAAACGGCTGCTGAGGAGAAATGAGGGGCGCAGCTGCTCTGTGCCAGGTCAGCATGTATATACTAATAGCAAGCACAAGGGACTGAATGCCTATCAGACTGGAAATGGTCAGGGATATTTTTGTTTACACTGCTAAGGTGCCCCTGATAACTGAGCAAAGAGGTACCTTTTAAAAGTGATGATTCTCTTTATTTAGCATGGAGAGAGCAACTGGCCCATCCACCCCCAGCACAGCACTCCTCCAGAGGCTGTTGCTACTGCCTATCTTATTTCTTTTTTATTTGCCTAGGGAGCAAGAGGTTGCCAGTTTGAATTCCCGCTGGTATGTTTCCCAGACTAAGGGAAACGCCTATATCAGGCTGTAGCGATATAGGAAGATGCTGAAAGACATCATCTCATACTGTGAGGGAGATGGCAATGGTAAACCCCTCCTGTAGTCTACCAAAGACAACCACATGGCTCTGTGGTCACTAGGAGTAGACACCGACTCGAAGGCACAACTTTACCTTTACTTACTTTCCAGTAGGCTTATGAGACCACCGGGCATTCTGTGTGTCCCTCCCTATCATCTTCGCAATGCCTGGACCAATATGAACCAAATCGGGTACAGTTGTAGGGACACCTCAATGGCGTTGTTTGTGATGATGTCTCACAGCCCGATTCAAGATGGCAGATGCATGAATGTCTGAGGGCGATTGGACAGACTTGTGAACTGCCTAACTGATTTGAACCAAATTTGCTACAGTTGTAGGGACACATAGGAATACCTCAATGGCATAGACTGTGATGATGTCATCCACCCCAATCAAAGATGGTGGATGCGTGAGCATTTGAGGCACAATTGTGCTAACCTGTGGACTGTCTAACTGATTGGAACCAGATTAGGTACGATTGTAGTGAGTGACACACAGGGACACCTCAATGGTATAGTTTGTAATGATGTCATTCACCCTGATTAAAGATGGTGGATGTGTAAAAATTTGAGGCACAAGTGGGCTAACTTGTGAACTGCCTAACCAATTTAAACCAGGGGCACATGGGAAAACTTCAATGGCATAGTTTGTGATGATGACATCTACCACAATCCAAGATGGTGGATGTGTGAACATTTCAGGTGCAAGTGGGCTAACTTGTGCACAGTCTAACCGATTTGAACCCAATTTGGTGCAGCTGTATGGACACACAGGGACACCTCAGTGGTGTAGTTTGTAATGATGTCATCCACCTTGATCCAAGATGGTGGATGCATGAACATTTGAAGTGCAAGAGATCTAACGTGGACCTTGATTTGAACCAAATTTAGTCCAGTTGTAGAGACAGTGAAAGGAAAGTAGGCTGATTAGTTCCTACTAGAACCTGTTTAGATTGTGAACTCTTGGGGGACAGGGAGCCATTTTTATTTATTTATTTATATCTATGTAAACCACTTTGGGAACTTTTGTTGAAAAGTGGTATATAAATATTTGTCATATTCATATTACTCGGCAGATTCTATACATACACAGAAATATATGCATTTGTAAATTAAGATAATTTGTATTTACAATTTTCTTTTTTTTTAAACCCCAAAATGGCATCTTACCAAAAGCTGAAAACACAGAGATAACAAAATACTATCATTTATCTAAGTGGAAAAACCTTTGATTTTGCTGCTCCCCAATCATAGGTATGCTAAAATCCTGGATGTCTCTACTGTTTTCTATGGACAGTTCTCACTTGCACCCTAGGGGAGAAAATACAGGTCTAAAGACAGGCTATGCGACTATCAGTTAAGTCTATGATTGAGAGTGGTTGATACATAAAATATTTACGATGTCAACTGAAGGAAATAAAAAACAAGGAAAATGGAAGCAAGAGAGAGAAAGGGAATTGACTTGTTCAGGTCCTTACAGGTTAGAGTAAGTATCCGGGGGGGAGGGGCGGGGGCGAGAGTCATGACGTTTAAAAACTTCCCTCAGAAAGTGTTTTTCAGGAGGAAGGACAGTAAATAGTACACCTTTTCTCTTACCCACTTCCCAAAACATTTTACAGATGGAAAATAGAGACCTGCTTGTGATTGTGCAGGGGACATGGCCAGTAACCTGAGAGACATATTGGACAATTCTGATTACAAGCATGCCACAAATGGAAAGCAGGTAATACATACAGATCACTTGATTCCAGATTACCAAAGCAGATGAGTCAAGAATATTTTGTTTCAGGTTTCAGTTGTGCCCTCTAATACTGAACAAAGTTCGTCAAGTGCCTATCACAATTGGGAAGAGAAACAAAGCCAGAAATATAAAACAGTAGTTTCGGCTTCTAGGGGAACTCCATAAGTATGCAGAAGTATAAGTTGGCAAACAAAAAAATACCTCAGCACAGATTTAGACTATTGAGAGGAGCTGAGCTACATAATGCTAGGGTGTCTGTTGAAAGAAAGGTAGAAGGAAAGGGGGCAAGGAGAGGGAAATGGTCTGCTCAAGGCCTTAGCAACTTATTGTAACCTGCAGTAGGGTTTTTTTTGGGAGGAGGATTATAGGGATGTTTCAGGAGGAAGCAAAAAACCTTTTTTTTGCTCCCACTCTCTTTTCCCACTCTCCAGAATCTCCGTCTGCTCACTATTTGCTATACTATATAGTACAACAGTGGAAGGTGTCAAGTGGTTGGGAATGAAAAAAAGTATCCTTTCCTCCCTAAAACATTTTCCCTGAAAAGCACTACAATGTTCCAAGCTGGCTGGTGCCCTGAACATGAGCTGTTATCAAATACTAGTTCTAGGATTAATATCAAGTGACACGTATGGTTCTGCTCAGAATATTTAGTGCAAATTATAGTGAATGTAGATTCAGACAACTAGGAGCTATGTGGTCAGGGGCGGAGCCACCATTAGGCCAACAGGTTCAAAGGACCCGGGCCTTGCCCAATCAGGGGCCATGCTTTGCAGCCCCGACACACCCCCTGCGTCTGACATCAGACGTGGGGGTGCTGGTTTAGCTCCCAAGTGGGGGCCATGCAGCCCTCGTTCGGGAATTAAAGGGCTGTTGGGTTCGCGGCGCTCCTGGCTGCGCTGCGAATACAGTGCCAGCAGAAGTTTAACTCCCGAAGGGGCCGTGTGGCCCCTTCAAGAGTTAAATGGCCAGCACTGCATTTAAGAGAGTTAAATGGCCAGCACGGCAAAAGCCACTCTGGGCCACGCTGCAAACATAGCTCCAGTCTGAGTCTAGCTCCCAAAGGGGCCGCACGGCCCCTTCGGGAGTTAAACGGCCAGCCCTACACCAGCCTGACTCGCTCCCGAACGGAGCTGCGGGGCTCCATTCGGGAGCCAGGCCACACCCTCTGCGTCTGATGTCAGACACAGGGGTATGGCTAGGAACATAGGAATCTGCCATATACTGAGTCAGACCATTGGTCCATCTAGCTCAGTATTGTCTTCACAGACTGGCAGCGGCTTCTCCAAGGTTGCAGGCAGGAATCTCTCTCAGCCCTATCTTGGAGAAGCCAGGGAGGGAACTTGGAACCTTCTGCTCTTCCCAGAACGGCTTCATCCCCTGAGGGGAATATCTTGCAGTGCTCACACATCAAGTCTCCCATTCATATGCAACCAGGGCAGACCCTGCTTAGCTATGGGGACAAGTCATGCTTGCTACCACAAGACCAGCTCTCCTCTCCGGCTAGCCCCTGCATCTGATGTCAGACACAGGGGGCGGGGTGAGCGGGGCCGCCGCCACGGCCACACACATGCTGGTGGTGGTCAGGCTCCGCCACTGTATGTGGTAGCTACTTAAACCTTATTCTGTGACACCTATAGCCATGTGGGGGGGCAATGGTCTACAGTGTTTCCAGCACAGTTTAGCTCAGCATTTTACCAGTCCTTTGTACGTCAGTGTTATCCAGAATACTGTTACTGTTTTGCTTGGTTTTTCAGGCAATTAGTAGTAAAATACAAGTAAAGGCAATAAAGCTAAATTACCCTCTTCCCTGTGGCTGCCTTTGGACATAACGCAAAATAGCAGGCAACCGTGCCATAGGTTGGGGCTCGTGATTGTCTGAATGCGGGAATCCTCAGTTCCATTTGAAAAGCGACCCGATGTTCCCAACCACAATGTGAATGTGTGAACCCTTGGTTGCTCTCCAGTTTCATGGGTGATAATTGCAGTTAGAAAGTGCCGCCGTATTGTCTGAAGGCTACCACTGCTTGGAACTGGCGTTGAGAGTAGGAAGCACCTCCCTCTCTCTGTGCCTGATTAGTTGCTATGGCTGTCCTTCATGAGGAGGGGGAAGCCCACACAGTCAGTCCCACCCCCATCTCCAGATTGGATCATCTGGGAGCTCAGTGGGGGCAAACCGTGAGTCAGTTGGACCTGTGGTTTCTGTTATGTGCAAAGGTGGCCTGTATGTATCTGAGAAAATTTGCTTTCTTGGCCTACCGCTGCTATGTCAGACTTCACTTGTTCAACTTGGGTTACTCTCTGACTTCAGTTCAGGTCTGATTACTTCATAAGCCAATTTCTTAACTCACTGCTGGCATTGCTTAAAGACAATCCACCTAGCTTTAAAGTCTTGGTATAGACTGGCTCCTGATAAGACCAACCCTGATAAGACCAACCCTTGAAAAGACCCCATCACTCTGGTTCCTATTACTTTGGAGTTGTTATATCTTTTATCATGTAAGTTTATGTGATTGCAGGTGGCTTATATCCTTGTGAATGCTTTATCTATATATTTGATTCTCTTAGCCAGCATGCGTGCCCAGGAAATGGTGGCGGAACTCTCGTGACATGCTGCGAGAGTTCCGGCAAGAGCCCTGGCCGAGTGAGGAGGAAGGAGGAGAGGGGAATAAAGTGGTGGAGAGCAGGCGGGTGGATGGGGGGAGAGAAAAGCGGTGGGGGTGGGTGGGAAGACGAGAGAAAAAAGCCACGGGGGGAGCGGTGGCCAGTGGGGGGGGTGAGGGGGAAGAAAGCAGTAGCTGGGGATGGTGGGAGAAAGCGGTGACTGGTGGGCAGGCTTGGGGGGGGAAACGGTGGTGGTGGGGGGCTAGAGGCGCAGATGGTCTGCGCCTGGTTCTGCTAGTAAATACTTAATTTAGCACTTTTCTATGAAGCTCTTGGTTTATTTTAGATCTGAAATTACCTCATGAACTCATAAATGCTTAAACACACACATACATATGTAATGGTGTACCTTTGCCCACAACTACCAAAACATCTTCCATGATATTGAGATGGCTGAAATGCAGTACAAGGACTCAGTGATGGTGCAAGAAAATTGCCAGCCCCAAAAGATAAAATACATACCTAACGTCAGCAGTTATGATACACTGGGGTCAGAAAACAGGAGAGAAAAGAGCAACAGCATACTGTTGAAGAATAGCAGGGCACTTCACCTAATTTTAAAAGAGTCTTCTTTGAAAGAGACACTTATGATGCAAGTCTCTCTTGGAAAGGGTGAGCCTTCTGTGAAATCCCTACAATAGATTGAATAATCAGGTGGAAAATATTGTAGGGTCAGAAGTCTCTTGAATGCATGTGTGCACTCACTGTGAGGAACCTTTATTCTGACTAACCTGAGTACTACAATCATACCATAACAGGCTAATATAGGTGTGGACCTGTGTCTGAAACAGTTATGACAACAAGCCTGATGTTAGAGAGTTGGTCCTTCAGAGGCACAGATTTGTGGGGGAGGGTCTGTGATATTATTTTATTCCTGCTCCTGCACTGCCATCTAGTGAATTATGGTTAAAATGGCACATGTCACAGTGTTTAATAGTCCTATAGCTAGAAGTAAAAGGCCTCTATTATTTAAAGGAGTCTAATTCTCTCACTCCCTTATCCCAAACTCACTCCTCTATCCCAGAATAAGCTGCAGAAGTCAATGAAGCCAGGTAGATAGGAGACCCATTAATTAAATTATCTCTATAAGTATTTAATGCATGGCAAAATCCTTGTTCCTCAACAACATTCTTTGCTGCCCCTTTGCTTTCTCAGATTAGTTGTTCTATAATCACTCCTGTTTTCTTAGGACAAATGGGCAGCCTTTAGAAACAGGAACTCACTAACTACCTTTTGGTGATGAGAATAATCTTACTCAGTTTTTACCTTTGCTTGCCTTTTGAGAAAGAATTGTTTCTTTCAATACAATGCAATTTAAAAATACTTCCCTGGGTGCGTAAGAACTTTGTATTGTATTTGTTTATTTCGTCCCAAGGCCAGCATAGGTGCGTAAGAACTTGTTTCTTGTTGAAGATGCTTGCTCACACAAGTCCTTTGACTTGGAGCTAGTACACTGTCATGCCACACAGTTAGTGTGACATCTGTCACTACATGGTGAGTCATGTCCATGCAGTGCTTCATAATGCAGACTGAGCCATTTTCTCCTCACCATCATGCTTGGAAATGGTGCTGTTTGTGATGGCGTAGGCAAGATGACCCAATCCTTGTGGTTACCAGTTATGCAGAAGTAGTTTACCATGAAGAAAAAAGCTGTCAGAAGCTATTTCAAGTGGCCTCAGTGTGGTCTGAGAAGGGGTTAGGCTCCAGGTGGCTTGGGGCCAGAACTGGGGCCAGAGCTGCCTATCAATCCAATTGGCCAGACACAGGTGCAGGGTCTAAAACAGGCAGGGGTCAAGTTCCTGGGCAGCTATAGATCCAGAGGACCAGAAGCCATTGCATAGGCAGGAGTTGAGAACCAAAGCAGCAATAGAGGATCATAAATAGGAATGCAGTCCAAACCAGTTATGGATCCTAGTAAGCAATCTGAAAAAGGGAGTGAGCATGGTAGTGTTTCTACACAAGAGACAAGTTCCTCAAACTAAGAAGCAAGTTTTGAGGCTAGGGCTTTACAGGACCTGGGGGGCAGGGGTGTAGGGAGCCTGGTGAGGGCCGGAGGACAAAGTCCAACTCCCTGGATGTTCCAGGGACTCCCCCACTCCCTGGATGTTCCTTCACATGTGCAAAGCACACACGTGCCCTAAGCCACGCGGCGCCCCCTGCATCTGATGTCAGACGCAAGGAGGTTGGGCAGTTCAGACAATGGGGCTGTCACAGGCCCATTCTTGGCACTGGCCCCATCCTCTTGTGTCTGATATTAGACATAGGGGGAGGTACCAATTCCTGGGGGGAGGGGTGGAGTCCATCCCTCCCAGCCAGTGTTCTACTGAAACACTGGCTAGATACGCTGGCTGGAGAGGAGAAAGGCATGCCTCATGCTCTCAGCCATTGAGTGCTTCCCTCACCTGGCTGAGGGTGAGCCTTGGGGCCTGTCCATACCCTTGGGGCCTGGAGACAATTTTCCCCCCTTGCTCAATAGTCACTATGCCTCTGGGGTCAGGGATCAGGATCATCTGACTGAATGTTGAGACAGGCTGGTATTATTGCTGCTCTGATACCTACCCCCTGTCTGTTTTAGACCCTGCAGTCTAGATGCCCCCCCCCTTCAGTCTGTGAAACCTGCAGAGGAAACAGATTCCTGGTGGGAAGGCAATGGAGCCTGGCTTCTGGGAGCCCTGATTTGATATACTGACTCCCAGCCCAGTGCCCTATACTGTAACATGAGTCCCACACCCAAAAATGTATAGTATAGTCCTGGCAAACAGGGGTGCTGATTGTCCCCTAAATGAGGTGTTCCCCCCCCCATTTTACTCAAACCCGCATCAGACGTAATAACCCACATTTCCTATCCCTCTCAAAAGAAAACATAAAAACCATAAGTAATGAGTTGTTCCTCAAGCTTTCCCTCTGCATCCCTGTTGGCAAGTAGGTGATCCCAATAGTCTGTAGTCTTGCTACAGCACATTAGAGATGTGTCACATTGTTGAAATGGTTTCAAAAAGACGTGAACATATATTATATGACAAATCCCTGGCACAGAGATGTTAAGCTAGAGTCAAACCGATATGTTATTCAAATCTAAATATAGTATATAAAATAAAAATTCCTGGTAGATGTCTTTTGTTCGCTTTGTTAGCCTTCAAAACTACTTTCTTTAACTAGTTTAGAAAGAAACATATCTCAGAAGCCAGAATTTCAGAACTCGTTCTCCTTCCACCCTTCTCAGCTACATCATAATGGCTATTCGTTTTAAATTGGATGTTTTGTTTCCCGTTCCCTTTTCGTAAGGGGCGTTTGCCTGAGAAGCTTTGGCTTGCCCACAAAGGAAACTGAAATGGGACCCATTATTTTGCCATTTGTTCCTTTGAAATAGGAAATGCTGCCCAGCAAGGTAGCACTGAGCTGTTATATGGTACCTGAAAAAAGAAAGAGCTCTATCTGCTGATAGATTGGACTGAACACCTGTAGGCAGAAGACTCGGAAAGCTTTACATTTTGTAGAATAATGACTGCAGGCAGATAGGCAGAGGACAAAAGGAATCTCAAAAGAAACACATTACACTGTGTAATACTTTTAAAAAGTCTTCTTGGTCTCACATGAACCAGTGTTGAATAAAGGTGCTTTTTCTGTTAAGCTAGTTATTATATTATCGACATAGACCTGACCACAGTGGCAGAGTCCATCTAATTCTTTCATATATAAAAACAGGAATGGACAAAATATCTCAAATGAAGCATTAAATTCGTGGTTTTTTAAACAAGTTGTTCATGTAAGAACTAATCAGCCTACTTTTCTTTCACTGTCTCTACAACTGAATTTGGTTCAAATCAAGGTCCACAAGTGAGATCTCTTGCACCTCAAATGTTCATGTTTCCACCATTTTGGATTGGAGTGGATGACATCATTATAAACTACACCATTGAGGTGTTCCTGTGTATCACTTACTACAATTGTACCAAATTTGGTTCAAATTGGTTATACAGTCCTCAAGTTAGTGCACTTGTGCCTCAAAAGTTCACACATCCACCATCTTGGATCAGGGTGGATGACATCATCACAAACTACACCATTGGGGCATCCCTATGTGTCCATACAGCTGTAGCAAATTTGGTTCAAATCAGTTAGACTGTCCACAAGTTAATGCAGTTAATTTTGTGCCACGAAAGTTTATATGTCTGCCATCTTGAACTGGGTTGGATGGCATCATCACAATCTACGCCGTTGAGGTGTCCCTATGTGTCCCTACAGCTGTAGTAAATTTGGCTCAAATTGGTTAAGTGGTTCACAAGTCAGCCCACTTGCACCTCCAAAGCTTACGCATCCACCATTTTGAATCAGGGTGGATGGCATCATCACAATCTATGTCATTGAGGTGTCCCTGTGTGTCACTCACTACAACTGTACCAAATTTGTTTCAAATGGGTTAGACAGTCCACAAATCAGCTCGTTTGCACCTCAGATGTTTGTGCGGCTGCCATCTTAAATTGGAGTGGATGACATCATCACACACCATGCCATTAGAGCATCCCTATGTGTCCCTACAGCTGTAGCAAATTTGGTTCAATTTGTTTAGGTGCCTCATAAGTTGTGCCTCAAAAGTTTACACATCTGCCATCTTGGATTGGAGTGGGTGACATCATCACAAACTATGCCATCGAGGTGTCTCTATGTGTCCCTACAACTGTTCCTGATTTATGTCATATTGGTCCAGGCATTGCAAAGTTGATGGGCGGGGGCACACACAGACACACACAGAGAATGCCGGGTGATCTCATAAGCCTACTGGAGAGTAGGCTAAATAATGCTCTCATCATAAAAACTCAGCATTTGAATGTGGTGCGATATTTTGGATTGGTTTCTCCCCATCCCTTTGTTTTTCTTGGAATAAACACCAGTACAGAGATAAATGGATAGGTTGCTAAAATTGGAGTCTGTTCCCTCAGAGCTCTCCTAGAACAAAAATCCAGCATGCTTCAGAGGGTGGCCTAGACCAGTGTTTCTCAACGATTTTGGAGTCATGGACCAGTACATTCTTCGTGCGCAGTTTCCCAGACCAGCATTTAGTAAAAGGATCACCCTCCCTTGCCGCCACCCTACCCCCAGTGATGTCATGTGTAAAGGGGGCAGGGCCTAGGGTCCACGGAGCCCCGGCGAACTCTCCAGAGCTCATTTCCAGGCAGTTATCCATGCTGCTGGATAACGTTCATTTCGCTTCCTCGAAATGAACACTATCCAGCAGCGAGGGCTGCCTGGAAATGAGCTTCAGAGAGCTCCCAGCGGCAGCCCCTGCCACCCCAAAATTGTTTTTTTGAGGGATTGATTTTTATTACTGATGCCAGACTGGTACCCAATGCCTCATGGACCGGCACCAGTCCACGGACTGGTGGTTGAGAAACACTGGCCTAGACCATCTGCCACTCTTCACCACCTCCTCTCAGTACCAGATAAGTTCCATCAGTTCAAGACATACGGTCCAGAACAAGATTATTGCTCCTCATTCCCTTTCTCAATCTCTCACTGCCGTCTCCAACTGCTAACTGACCTTAACTGTCCCTCTCCTCAACTGTCATCAACCTTTCCCCAGCATTTGAAATGAGATTTCCTTTTTCCACCAGCAGGGGTCTCTTCACTGCAGCTGTCAATCAAACTCAGTTTACACTATAAAATAACTACCAAACTTCTATACAATTAACCCACTTTACAACTATTACATGAACGTCACACAGTCTATGACATAACCAACACAACCTTCTCACTTTCTGCAGTTTTCTGCCCCCTCCCCTAACTCTGTACTGACTTACACTCAGGTGTACTACTGCCACCACCTCTTTAGATTTCCTCTTAACTTACTTCCATTACTATTGCCTACCAGAATGGCTGAACTGCCACAACCACACCCTTAACCTAATAATTTTTTCCAGGCCTGACGGAAAGCATAAAGTGCATCACAGTACCAGTTGCTAGGCAACTGTAGGTCATGGTCTGTCACCTCAGGTCGGAAGGCATAAGTGGCTCTGACATAAGAATTAAACAACATTAAGGGAAATGAGACAATGAAATTAAGAGGGGGATTGCACATGTTACAAACTTAGCCCAATGTAGCATATGAGTTGAAGAATTCAGTTTTTCTTGGCATATATATATGTGTGTGTGTGTGTGTGTGTGTATAAAGGTAAAATGTGTCGCCAAGTCGATTTCAACTCCTGGCACCCACAGAGCCCTGTGGTTTTCTTTGGTAGAATACAGGAGGGGTTTACCATTGCCTCCTCACGCTCAATATGAGATGATGCCTTCAGCATCTTCCTATATCGCTGCTGCCCAATATAGGTGTTTCCCATAGTCTGGGAAACATACCAGCAGGGATTCCAACCAGCAACCTTCTGCTTGTTAGTCAAGCATTTCCCCGCTGTGCCACTTAAGGTGGCTATGTATATGTATATGTAAATTTGTGATTGGACTACATCATTAATTGGAATTCTTTGCAATTAAGCAGCAGCTGCCATTTTAATTCATTGCGATATATTTACATGTAATAGGGTCAGATCAAATGGGGATATTCTACCTCCTTAAAATTCTAATCTTCTTCACTGTAATTTTAATCATAATACAGGAGGGAGGGAGGCCCATCCCCAAAGAGAAAAGTAACAACCTGCCAGAGGTTTTGGGGGAAAATTCTTTGGTAAACCCTTAGAAGAGGAAATGGAAGTACTATAGCCTACATTCTCCATGGTTTTATTATGCTTGTGCATAATAAGATGAATTCAGGTTATACAATTACTAATTATTGTTGTATAAATATGGCTACTAGCCACTTGAAAAAATATATTTCCCCTAGTGCCAGAATTAAAAGTGCCAGAAGGGAGTGGGGCAGGGGGGAGGGGAGAGGGCAAGAGGGAGTGGGGCAGGGGGAGGGGAAAGGGCAAGAGGGAGTGGGGCAGGAGGAGGGGAAAGGGTGAGAGGGGGAGGGGAAGGGCAAGAGGGAGTGGGGCAGGGGGAGGGGGAAGGGAAGGGCAAGAGAGAGTGGGGCAGGGGGAGGGGAAGGGAAGGGCAAGAGAGAGTGGGGAGGGCAGAAGGGACTGGGGCAGGAGGCTGACAGGAAGGGGAGGGTGAGAGAGAGGGGAGGGGAAGGGAGGGCAAGAGAGTGGGGTGGGAGGGAGGGGAAGAGAGGCAAGAGTGTGGGGCAGAAGGGAGGGAGGGAGAGTGGGGCAGTACTCCCAGAAAAGGGCCCCCACTCTCGGCCAGAGGAAGCGGTGGGCCCGGCCGGGTGGAGGAGGACGCGGTGCGGCCGAGGCGGAGATAGCTGGCCCCAAAGGTCTACTAGCGCCCGTTATTTTAACGGGCTTAAAAATACTAGTGATTAATAACTCTCAAATGGTTAAAGCTCTAAACTTTCACATGATGGTAGTAGTTCACAATGATAGCATTATGTATGTGGCACTTGAAGGAGATTGGTTCAATTGTTGATTTTTAAAGACTTTTTAAAAGCAGTGTTTAAAACTTTTTAAAAAGTGCCATAACTGCTTTGTTTCATGGCAGAAAGTTCAAAAAGTGCTGGAATTGAAACCCCCACTCTGACCATTGATCATGCCCGAACAGAAAGTGTTCCATCATATTTATTTATTGATCATATTTGTTATATGTATTTGTTCATATGAAAGGAAAATAACCCTTTGGTTTTTGGCACCACATATATCTTTAAAACTTTCTGGCACCCCAGGTTATAACTCCGGAATGTCTGGGCAGGAAGCTGTCCAGTCTCTCATGGTGGTAGTACATGGCCATGGCATTGAAGCACCCTGATCCATCCATTTATTTTTAATGCGTTTTTTTAAAAGTGTGAGTCTGTAAAACTGGTGATCTGAGTAGTAAGGTAAGGTATATTTCTGGTAGCAGAAGAATAAGATGGGCAGCTTAGCAAGGAAGTTTGGAAAGCAAGACTCAGACCACTTGACACCATGCATTGCAAATGGTCAGACTGATCTGGCATTCCAAAACTCTTTCTCTTCCCCACTCAACCTGGGCGCTTTCCAGATCAGCCTCTCAAAAGCAGCTAAATGCCTCGTTCCAGCAAATCGCATTCAAAACATAAAACCTGCAGGGAGAGCAGTCTCATAAAAACTTACACACACCCCTCAAATAACACCTGTTTTACACCGGATAGACAACGTCCTAGCTCGATATCACAGCAATTAAATTTGAATCAAGGCATTGGAAATGTGAATGGCATGCTGCTGTCCGCGTGGGGACTGTGGAGTCACAACACAGGAAGTATGGAAGTACACTTCTGAGATCTGCTTTAACCCCATTGCATGGTCTAAACTGGAAAGTGCCCTGCTTCAAATAAGACAATCATTATGGCAATATTATTTGGCTTGGCTTTTAGAAGCCATAAAACAGTGCCTTTTAATTCCAACAATTCCATCATAAATCCAACACAACAGCTTTCTGACAATTCTGACATAATAGAACCCAATGGGAGTCGTGCTGTAATTAATCCATTTTCCAACAAAGGCAATATTGGATTTGGCAGTTCTGTTGGTTCTGACATTATTATTATTTATTTAATTTATTCATTTACACAGTCAGACAGGTGTTATTGACTGGTTTGTTTTATCCAGACATCGAGTCCTTCCCAAGGACCTGGGATGGCTGAATTTTATTGTCAATGTTGTTGCTGTTGTTATAGATATCGTCGCAGAATATAGGCTGTTCCCAGTAAAGCTGCTTTTTGTAATTGGCTGATGGTGATTTCTGTGGCCCCTATGGTGTTGAGGTGCTCTTCAAGGTCTTTTGGAACTGCACCCAGGGCGCCAATTACCACTGGGATTATTTTGGTCTTTTTCTGCCACAGCCTTTCAATTTCAATTTGTAGATTTTTTATTTGGTGATTTTTTCTATCTCTTTTTTTTCTATTCTGCTATCCCCTGGTATTGCTATGTCGATTATTTTGACTTGTTTTTCTTTCTTGACTACAGTTATATCTGGTGTATTGTGTGGCAGATGTTGGTCTGTTTGTAGTCGGAAGTCCCATAATATTTTTACATCTTCATTTTCTTCAACTTTTTCAATTTTATGGTCCCACCAATTTTTGGCTAGAGGTAGCTTGTATTTTTTGCAGATGTTCCAGTGTATCATTCATGCTACCTTGTCATGCCTTTGTTTGTAGTCAGTCTGTGCGATCTTTTTACAACAACTGATTAGGTGGTCCACTGTTTCATCTGCTTCTTTACAAAGGTGGCACTTGCTGTTTGTTGTTGACTTTTCTACTTTTGCTCTTATTGCATTTGTTCTTAGCGCCTCTCTTCTTCTTCTTAAATAATAATAATTTGATTTCTTAATTCAACATGAATTTATTTATGATTTATTAATTCAACATGACACATAGTCCTAATAATTATTTCCTGCTTATTTTCATTTTGTAAATAAACCTAGGCAGACTGAAGCCTGGCTGTAATATACTTTTAGGGTTGTCAAATACGAACAGGATGGAAAGGAGGCTTTCCCCTACATTAAAGATTCAAAGCACGGGTGGCACTGAGGCATTGCTGTGCTTGCAAGACGCAAAATGCTGCCTTGCCCCATGCCTCTTATGGGCAAAGGGGGCTCCTGGGGGAGGCAAGGTGGGCAAGCACCCCCTTGGAGAAGTAGTTTGCCCTCCACCTCCCCCCTTTCAGAAATCAAATATGTGGGACACAGCTCATCCACCCAGAAATGCACTTGCCCCTTCTGTGCCCCCTCCCTCATCCTACCCCCAGTATCACCTCTGCTGATGGGGTAATTGTGAACCTTGGTATTTAGCAGTTCATTACAACACTTGAAGTCTAAGTTTCTTCCTATACACCTTTCTCTCTAGCCCCAAGTAAACTACTTTACATTTTATATCATATCTGTACAATACAATCAACTATATATTTTGGCTAGTTTAATTTTATTATGGATTACCTAAATTGGTGGGTATGGAGAAAGGAAACATTTAGTTGTGTTTATCTTGCCTTTGCTTAAAAAATAACAACCATAGCATATGTTAATACTAAGCTCACTTTTGAATGTCTTATAGGATTCTTTTATGCTGAATTCACCATCTTGGCACCGTGAAGAAATTCCATCCTTTCTGCATTTCTGCTTTTTATACAGCTGAGAAAACAAGTTTTGCTGACAAGCACAACGGATGCCATTTGAGAAAAAATTAAGAGGATACTCGTGGAAAATGCATTTTGAATTAACTCAGACCAGAACCACACTGCAGGTCTTGTTACAGTCTTCCTACTTTTGCAGTCCTGGACTGTCAGTCATTCAAACTAAAAAGAACCAAAGAATACCTCTGACAAATCACTTTTTATAAATGTCTGTTATGTCTTTTGGGAGCACCAAGTAGCAGACACCACTAAGTGGCAGTGTTCTACAATTCTATAGCCAAGCAGCTGCCGCTACACACTATTTCCATATGTCCCTGGTCAGCAGTTATCCAGCTGGGACTATGGCTGCATTCACACATAATGCCAAACCAGAGTTGAATGGGTCAGAGTCAGAGGCTGGAATTCGTGTATGTCCGAATGCATGAAACGTGGTTTTGCAGCAAAAGCAACCTGCAGTTTTCCTCTTCTAATTCCAATCTGAACATTCAGTTGGTAGTTGGAAAAGGTTGTACAGCTCCAACCTGAGTTTGAAGGAGGCCGTATTACATCTAAACACGGACACCGTCTAAACAAAACCCCATAACTGTGGTTTCATGCTGTTTCCGGAATTGAAATCATAGAGAGGGCAGCCCATTCCTGCCCAGGAACATGCCCACTCCATGCCTGCTGCGCTTCTCGCTGGCTATCTCTCCAAGCACTTGCTCCGCCCCCACACTTCTCAAGCTGTTGCCTGGCAACAGGGAAGCTGTGTTGTCCCATCCTAAGTTTCTAAGCCTGTCAAAGTGAAAAGTCACATTGGGGATGCCTGCTTTCCACTATGTCTCGTCCCACCCCCCACCCCGGCAATCAGAAGAGAAAAGGGACGGATGGCAAGATGGGAACTGTGTTTTGGTCTCCAAAAAAGAATTGATAAAGAAATATGTTCACAAGCACATGCACTCGTGATGGCACCATAAACCAGGCAACCTGAATAGATTGCTGCAAAGATAGCTTACGGCAGGGCAGCAATACCTGCGGTCGGGTTTAAAGTCAGCTCCACGTAGGAATTCTTGAATGGCTCTTGTCTAATTTTTGTACAAATGAAATTGTACAAATTGTACAATGAAAGGGGACCCAGCCCCTTCCCCTTGGGCAAAAGCATACAGTCTCTGGCATTACTCATGAGAAGAACCATCCAGTAGGGATGTGCAGGAACCAGTTTGGAGGCCCTTTTATAGACCTTTGAACTGGTTCAAAGGCCAGCCAGTTTGGGCGGTTTGATGGTGAGTGGTTACCTTTAAGGAGCAAAGAGGCTGCTCTTACCCCTCCCCCTGCCACGTTTTCCTTGCCGGCACTGTGATTAAGAACAGTCCCATGAGATGCCAGCATACCTCCTTGCCACCTCAGTGCACATCAGACCAGAGGTGCTCAGTGTGCATGTGCATGTCTCGCATGTGTGCATGCACTGGGCACTTCCAGTCTGAGGGGCAGCAAGGATGTACGCTTTCAACCCGTGGGACAGTTTTTAATCATAGCCCTGGTGGGGGGGAATGCTGAGGGGGGAGGGAAAGCACCCTCCCTGCTCCTTAAAGGTAACCTCCCCCTGTCGAACTGGCCATCGCCGGTTCTGTGCACATCCCTACCATCCGCAGCATTGCCGCCAGTCAGAGGAGAGATTCTTCCTGTGTGATGAGATGGATTCTGCTCCTGAGTGGACCACTCTCTCATGAGAGTGAAAAGCCATGGAGACATGCATGTGGGCAGATGGCAGCTGCTTCCCAGCCTGGTTGGTTGACGCAAGCAATATGCAGGCACAGATACCATAGCAACACCTTTCACTGTTCTGGTGACTGCTGCAAAGAAGCAGTCCAAGCAATCACTCTACCAGTCCGGTTGTCCATTGCCACATATCCATATTTGGTTATCCTTGCAAATAACCAAAAAATAACTCTATTTTCCTGGAGTCGCTGGGGCTCCCCTCACCCAAGTTTCCATGCAGCAAGCAATCTGCAAACTCCGTAATGCCTGTCCAAATGGGAAATTTGAATGAGAGTAAAGATCTATCCCTGCTCCCAGTGTTTCCCCAGTCTGCTCATTCGGGACTGTCTAGACACATGGAATGGACACTATTCCTTGAAAGGGTTGCCTGGAGAGGAGGGGGTCACAGTGTACAAGCCTTATTATTTACCAGAAAGAACAGCGGCCCCACACAAGCAGGGCCTTCTTGATTTGGATGGCCTACTTCATGAGAGCACAGTCCAACAGAGGCCTGAAGCTCACTGAGCCTCTGGTCCTCCCCAGTGGACTGGCTCTCTCATGAGAGGGCTAATAACCGGATGGCAAGCCAACATGGGGGCAGGAGTGCACTTGGGTGTTCCTGGACTGCTTTGCCCGGGTCTGCCATTGCAACAGCATCCTTTGTCACAGTGGACCAGACCCCAGGATCCCTTGCCCTAGGAAGTTATCATGATCTCTTCCAGGAGTAACAGAAAAATAGTGCCCCTCTCCGTCCCTCATTGCCAGTAATTGTGCTTGTGTGGCTGTTTTGCTGCAATTATACGAGGGCAGTGGTGCTCATACGAGGGCAGTGGTGCAATTGCTGTCAGGAGAAGGGCTTAAATGCCATTTAAAGGGATTTAACTGGCCTTTCCCTGCCAAGGGCAGGCAGTCCATCCTTTCCATAAAGACACAATCGTGCTTGGCATACCACTGGAAGATCGTGGCCAGACATTCTTGTCTTGTCTTGTCCACAGTCTGGTGACATGAGCATTACGGAGCTTGCTGGGATGTGGCCTCAGTGGACCAGAAAGAGGGAGTGGCTCCCCTGCCCTGAAAACAGAGATTGCTGGGTTGGAAAAACATCTGCAGTGTGATTCACAGTTTAAAAAATTCACCTCGGGTTTGGCTACCAGCAGTTTGCTGTTATGTGCAAATGTGGCTTCTGTTTAGTTATTTATAATCCTACCTTTCTATCAAGGAGCTGTCCCACACCTCTCCCATTTTATCCGCACAACAATTTGTTGTGTTACAGGCCAATCATCAAGCTCCCTTGATTGGGCAAGGTGATTGAGAGGGTGGTGGCCAACCAGCTCCAAGAAGTTTTGGAGGAAACTGATTATCTAGACCCATTTCAAACTGGCTTTAGAGTTGGCTGTGGGGTTGAGACAGCCTTTGTTGGCCTGATGGATGACCTGTACCAGGGAATTGACAGAGGGAATGTGACTCTGCTGGTTCTTTTGGATCTCTTGGTGGCGTTCGATACCATCGATCATGGTATCCTTCTGGATTGCATGGGGGAGGTGGTGACAGGGGGCACTGCTTTGCAGTGGTTCCGCTTCTATCTCTTGGGTAGATTCCAGATGGTGGAGCTTGGTGACAGCTGCTCCTCAAAACAGGAGCTGTTATATGGAGTCCTTCAGGGCTCCATTCTGTCATCAATGCTTTTTAATATTTACATGATACAGCTGGGTGATGATCAGGAGGTTTGGTGCTGGTTGTCATCCGTATGCTGATGACATCCAAATCTACTTCTCCTTTTCATCTTCATCATCAAGTAATGGCACTCATTCTCTAAATGCCTGCCTATAGGCAGTAATGGCCTGGATGAGGGATAACAAATTGAAGCTGAATCCAAGCAAGACAGAGGTGCTCATTGTAGGGGCTTCGAATCTGAGGGATGAGTTAGATCTTTCTGTGCTCGATAGGGTTACAGTCCCTCAGAAGGAGCAGGTACAAGCTTGGGGGCACTCCTGGACCCAGGCCTCAACCTGGTATCTCAGGTGGAGGCCATGGCCAGGAGTGCTTTCAATACTCTCCAGCTGATTTGACAGGTGCACCCATTCCTTGAAGAGGATGACCTCAAAACAGTGGCGCATCAGCTGGTAACCTCCAGGCTTGACTATTCCAATGAGCTCTATGTGGGGCTGCCTTTATACATAGTTCGGAAACTTCAGTCAGTTTGTGACAGCCAGATTGGTCTCTGGGGTAACCCAGACAGACCATATTATGCATGTTTGAAACAGTTACACTGATGCTGATATATTTCCAGGCTAAATACAAAGTGCTGGTTATTACCTTTAAAATCCTGAATGGCTTAGGTCCGAGTTATCTTAGAGAGCTCCTTCTTCTACATGATCCCCACCACACATTAAGGTAATCTGAGGAGGTCTGTCTCCAGTTACCTCTGGTTCATCTGGTGGTGACTCAGAGGCGGGCCTTCTCTGTAGCTGTCCCAGGGCTGTGGAATGCACTCCCAGTAGAAATCCGTAACCTGAATTCATTGCTGGCCTTCAGGAGAGCCCTTAAAACCTATCTGTTTGCCATGGCATTCCAGGGTTTTTAATTTGTTGTAAACTGTTTTAAACTGCTGTAAATGTTCCGCCTCATTCTCCAGCGTTTTAAACTGTTTAAATGTTTTAATTGTTAATTAGTTCCATGCTGTTTTTATAGTTTTGTTTTTAATTGTTAATTGATTTTATTTGATTTATTCTGATGTAAACCACCCTGAGCCATTATTTGGAAGGGTGGTATATAAATCAAATAAATAATAAATAATAAAAATTTTGCTTTAAGCTGAGAGGAGATGACTGACTGAAGATTACCAATGAGCCTCATAGCTGTGTGGGATTTGGATTTGGGTCTTCCCAGACCTAGCCCACCCACCACTACCCCACACTACAACTAAGTAACATCTAAAGGCCAACATTAGCACTGCCTTCAGACTTCTTCCCATACAAGTTGAGGCACAGGCTCTCTTCCGGAGTGTGAACAGCAACAGAGGCATGGACAGTGCCCTTCCTTGGGCCCCTCAGAGGTTCACTACCATTTCACTGCATCCTGGCTTGTGCATGGGAGTGAGTAGTTGAGGTGTTTAATATGAGGAAGGGTTCTGGCAAAGCTTCTATTTCTGTTCAATTGCACAAGGAGTCCTTTGCCTGGCTCAGCTTGGGAGGAAGTCATTAAATTCCGTCACTGTTCCCTTGGAACAGGTGCTATATTGGAACAGGTGCTATATTGCTTTTGGAAGCCAGAATAGGCTCTGGGCCCCCAATTGCTTATTCCTAGTTCAATACATGTTATATTATACAGCACAACAGAACTAAATCTGGTACTTAAATCTAGGCCCAGATGTTAGAAATGAACTCATAATCTCTGCATTTTACCATATACACAGACACCTTTCAGTGCTGGCTCATGTTTTTCACATTTGAAGGGAGTGATTTTTGAATACAGTTGTTGTTTCTAGATCCAGTCATATGATGCCTTGCTATATGCACAGATACACCAAAGTACTATTCTAACAGGGATCAATGGGAGCCATTTATGGCAGAGTCTTCTGGTCTCTAGCTGCTGGTGATGCTCAAATTACCAGGGAGGGGGAGGATGCAGAGGGGCCCTAACCCAGCCCCCTTACCTTTTGTGATAATTCCCCTCGCTGTTTTTAGAAAGCTGCTGAGGATTTCTGATTTGGCTTAAACTGAGGGGAGTTGTGACTTGTGGGTTCTGTTAAGGTCCCCCCTGACTTCCCCACCCCATAATTCAAGCGTTGCTATATATGATATAGAAATGTGAATTGTCAGGTTAAAAAAAAATTTAAATGACACAAAGAAAAACCCAAGTTAGAGGAGGGACACCTGTTTTTGTTGCTAACCTGTTTTTTCACCATGCTCAGCCACAGGCTTAGGTAACATCAGGGACTGCAACATTTTCTTGCAGGTCTGTATTTGCAAAGCTTGTTAGTAACCTAGGTAAATACTTTCCCACAAATTTTAATATTTGTTTGTAATAGCTGGTATAATTTTAAATATGCTTATAAGCAGGCATGGAAGCCACATAATGGCGCAGTGGGGAGATGCTTGACTAACAAGCAGAAAGGTTGCTGTTTTGAATCACCGCTGGTACTATATTGGGCAGCAGTGATATAGGAAGATGCTGAAAGGCATCATCTCATACTGCGTGGGAGGAGGCAATGGTAAACCCCTCCTGCATTGTACCAAAAGAAAACCACAGGGCTCTGTGGGCACCAGGAGTCGAAATCGACTTGACGGCACACTTTACTTTACTTTAAGCAGGCATGAAAGCCATTGGAGAGGCAGGATATAAATGTTATAAACAAGTATTCTAATTAGTGTTATAGTTGTCTTAACATTTATAAAGTTTAGGGGTGTGCACAAAACACTGTTTGAGCACTGTTTTGGCGCTACAGGAAGGGGAGCTTTAAGAGAGAGGAGAGCAGGTCCTTACTGCTTTCTACCACCCCATGCAGCTTCCTGCACCCCTGCACGGCACCAGGATGCACATGGCATCTGCGCATGCATGGGTGCTATTTATGTGGCCAGCATGGTGTTGTTGACTACATAGATGGTGCCTGTGCATGCGTGGATGCCGCGTGCATGCTGGTGCCACGTGGGGGTGCTTAGAGCCGAGTGTCAGCCCAGGAGGAAGCTGCACGGGGCGGCAGAGAGCAGGTAAGGTAAGCTCCCGCTGCCCGCTCCCCTCCTCACAGTGCCAAATTAGTGCTCGAACCACAGTTCATGCAGACCCCCTAATTAAGTTCTCTAGGACAATTCTGTACTGTGAATACGTTACTTCTAAAAGGTTAGCACAAGGCTTTTCCTGTAGGCAGGGGTGTAGCTAGGGCAGAAGGGGCCCGTGTTCATCCCTCTCTCTGGAGGCTCCCCAAAGTGAGGAAGATAATGAAGAAAATAGGGAGAGGTGGACCTGGAGGGCCCTCAGGAGCTGGGGGCCCATGTTCTTTGAACCCTTTCGCTCAATTATAGCTATGCCCCTGCCTGTAGGTACTCTCAAAGCAAGATTAGTCTAATAGTGTTCTTTGGGAATGGGTTGACTGAAAGCCAGTTATTTTACAATTCCTTTAATCCATGGTAGGCAGGGTGTAGCTATAATCGAACGAAAGGGTTCAAAGAGCACAGGCCCTCAGCTCCTGAGGGCCCTCCAGCTCCACCCCTCCCTATTTTCTTCATCTCCCTCACTCTGGGGGGCCGCCACAGAAGGATGAACATGGGCCCCCTCTCCCCTAGCTACGCCCCTGATGGTAGGTGTAAGTCTTGAGTCCAGGTCTTCTCAACTGTTCCCTCTTCCCACCATCTTCTGTCTTGCCCTTTGGAGTGTCTTTGTCCCCTGGTGTCTCCCTTTCTGGGGAACCAGACTATCAACTTGCCCTTCTCTCTTCCTCATGACGATACCAGTTCCCTATCCCCCCCTACTCATTTCTCCACTTCCGCCTGCTAACCCCAAACCCTACAAGGCCAGATGTTGTCTGGAAAGACTTCCACTGCCACACCCTGTCAGGACTCTGTGGATTGCTAAGGCAAGTTACTGTCTCTGCCATCTCTTGGCTGGCATGGCTTGATTACATAGTGTGACTGACATGCTACTCTGTTCACTTTTCTGCTTTCCTTCATCCTGCCAGGTCAGGATGTGATGCCTGGCTCCCAATAGAGTGCCACTAGTAAAGATCACTGGCTGACATGATGAGGAACATTACTCAAAGTAATTCCATTGAAATTAAAAGGACGTCAGGCAATGCTTTATTTGTCCTTTTAATTTCAATGACACTCTTTTGAGTAATTTCTTCAGCATGTCAGCTACTGTTTGCTAGATTTTGCTCAGGTTGAAATGGTCCTATGAGGCCTCCATCAATAATTATTTTCTTTCTTCAGGGTTATCTGCCCCACCCCAATATCCTTAGGGCCTGGCTCATATTGCAAGCTGAGCATGCCACCTCAGGTTGAGTGTGAATCAAAGCCACTTAAGCTTGGTGAATGGCAAGTTGCACCCGCACCTCAAGTAAGACACAGAATGTTATACATTATAACATGGGCCCAACTTTATTAAACAAACTTGAAACATGGATCTAAAATATCAATGCATCCAAAGTGCAGGTATGATTCCTATGGCTGTTTCATAGGAAGTTTCAGCCAAAGTGATTTAATAAACCCAAACAGCATCTATTCATCAGAAGCCTCAGTGAGGAGAAGCCCCCCGCCCAATTATGAGATTCAGCAACTGGTGTGGTAGAAAATATTGTCAACCCAACACAAATATCCACTTTTGTGGAAAGAACATGGACCGATGCGTTGTTTTCTTTAGAGAACTCACCTTGAATACTAAAATGGGTTACACTGAAAAATTGAAACTGGCATACTCCCCCTCCCCTCTCTTTTTTTATTTGGAGTTCTGTAGGAAAATTCCATTAGTTCAGTAAAAGCTCTTGTGCACAGTGATTTCAGAAGTGTCAATTGCTGGCTAGGTAAAGCCCATTTGAGGAGGGTGGTGATGGCAGAAAGCCAAATATACAAAAGTGGTCCTTGTACCTCAGTTCTGACAGAGTTCATTTTAAATATATTTGGTAAGAATCGGGGGGGGGGGCGCAAGGGGGGACGACTCCCAAAGCTATTTCTCTTCCCTCCCACCTCCCTTCTTGTACTGCTCTTGCTATGCAGTGATCTGTAAAAGGAATCCACTCTGATGCAGTTTGAAAAGTGCATTTTGTACTTGGCTGTCCCTTTGATCGAATTAATCTGTGCTTTTTTTGTAGTCCTAAATGGGGCCTATGGGTTGACAATGTAGCTGTTTAAAGAGGATTTTAGGGAATAATAGCCAATGCAAATAGTGCCATGAGAATGGCAACTTGCTTTTGCACTCTCAATCGCATAACAACAGCAAGGAAGGCTTTTAAAATGAATTGAAATTTTGTGGCATGCCATCTGGGATTATTTGGGGAGGGGGGGAAACAGCTCTGAATGCTGGAGTTGTGTAAAAGAATGGGTAGTGTGGGCCACTCTTAAGCTGACATGTTTCATATGGAAACCGTATGCTAACTGCTGGAAAGTTGGCTAGCATTTCCCCCCCTTTATTATTTTCTTTCTTCTGGGTTATCTGCCCCCTCCCCCACAAGTTCTTTGGGCCTGGAAAAACTTTGCCATTGTTAAAGGATTCAATTCAAGCCCCTTGCAGCTGCTGATCCCATCATTGTTCCGACCGTTATGTATACACAGAGATGGATGTGGCCAAGCTTTTTAGTGCCTTAATAGGTGTCTGTTTAAAGGTCACTTCTTCTTGTGGCCCTTGTTTTAACAAAGGTTTATACACAAACAACTGCAGCTAAAGCATTCACATTAATCAGGGTGCTCCTTGAGAGCCAAAATGAAGGGGATGAATGAAGAAAAACTATCTCTGAAATGGAGATAATAATTTCTACCCACTACTATTAAAATCTTTTAATAATCCATGCTGCGCCACCAGGAATTGTATCTAACACCATTTCACAGATATGTTCAACTGACAGGTTCTGTACGTAAGTGCAGCTGTGCTGATGATGCTCAAGGAAAGAAAAGGGTTAATTTTCAGATATCCGAGGGTCAGGGATGGGCGGAAATTATCTCCGGGGTCATTTCTGCCCACTATTTTGTGAGTAGGAGCCATTTTGTGGCCCATTTTGACATCACAGATTTTGGCTGATCTTCTACTCTTGGGGGGCACTGCAGGACTGCTGGGGACCAGCAGAGCATGGTAGGGGCCTTTATTATTCTTTTTTTCATGGTTTTGGGCTGCTTATGCCCCCTTAGGAACCTATCCCCCCATGATTCCATAGCCCCAATTATTCAGTATTTGCGGTTTCAGTAACCAAGGCCCTCAACGGGAATGGAACCCCCGTGAATACCAAGGTTTTCCTGAATAGCAAGAAATTTGCTATTTCTGGTCTCATCTCCATCAATTCTGAAGCAATGATGTATCCAGAAAAAACCTGCCAGTCTTTTGAGTGATATAGATACTTACTCATCTTCTCCTTTATTCAATTGTCATCATTGCTAAATGGCCTTTTTAACAGCATTGTATCCATATGTGAGACACAATCCAGTCTCAACATAGCTTGCAGAAGGTCCTCCAGATACTGTATATCATCAGCAAAGGAGTCAATGGTCATGAAGAATTGACAAACTTAAATTACGGCCAACATTACTCGCAACTGTCTGACCAACTAGAGAGACTAAAAAGTTACAATTGTACATCTCATCTACAAAAAGGAGAGGGGAATAAGAGGAAAAAACAGCATACCTTGCTTTAGCAAGTCTCAAGAAAGTCATTTATTTTTGCTGTTTTATAGCAAAACTGTTTTCTGTAGTTTGCCCAAATCAACACCAAAGCATAGAACAGCAGCAGCAGCAACAAATATTTATATACTGCTTTTCAACAAGTTTCCAAAGCAGTTTACATAGAGAAATAATAAATAAATAAGATGGATCCCTGTCCCCAAAGGGCTCACACTCTACAAAGAAAATATAATTTAGACACCAGCAACAGTCCCTGGAGCTACTGTGCTGGACATGGAGAGGGCCAGTTACTCTCCTCCTAAATAAAGAGAATCACCACGTTAGAAAAGTGCCTCTTTGCCCAGTTAGCAGCCAGTACATAATTTGTGGAATTGTCAGTGGTTTATGAAAGTGGGTGTTAGAATGGTATTTGATGTCAGACTGGAATTTATTTTTCGATGAGAAGAAGGGGTAGCCTGGCAGCCACTTTCCAACATTTGTGACTACTCTTAAGAAGTTCTGGAGAAAGGGGCATGCCATACAGGTGTGGATTTAAAGGTCTCTCCTATTTAAAGCATGAGTATACCTGCAGGCATAATACCTGCCACTGTGTTGATGAGTCATTCAGAAGTCCCGTCCCCCCCCCCCCCCCCGCTGCAAACCTGCTACAACCTGCTTCCATTGTTTTTGGGGGGAAGGGCAACAAATGAACCAACACATTTTGTATTATTGTGTCAAGGCATTTCCCAAAGTGCCTGATCGGTCAATTTACAAAGGACTGAAACGTAAATGTCCATCTCCGATTGCATCTGAGTATAGGCAGAGAGAGTTTGGGGGGCAGAAAAAAATTAGAATTGAAAAGAGACAAAAGGGAAAGGACTCTCTTCCTCCCATGTAAGATGATAAGAAGTTTCAATGCTAAACAAAACTTATCTTGTTTCCTCCCAGCCCTATGAAGCAATACCAGATAGTGTGATGTGCCCCCTACTTTTCTATTTAGGTGATTGCCAATGGCGATTGATTTATAGCTGCTTCCCCTGTAAACACAAAGTAGTCTTATGTTGGTTTAACTAAGACTTCATTCAGAAACAACTCCATTTTCTCCTTCTCCTTCCCTTCTCTTTCTGACTTCACCCCCCCCACACACACACACTCTACAGGATTCCCCCTGGGACAAACGTTTAAAATAACAAAATATAAAAGATTACTAAATAGAATACAACATCAGTCGCTCTCGTGAACCTTTATTTGTCTATGGAAGCCTACAAGGGAGCCACCTTGACATAACCAAATCAATAACCAATATTCATGCCTTAATTGGAGTGAGTCTCCTAACACCCAGAATCTCTCAAGGAGGGCTTTAAAATGTTTAGTTATGCCTCAGAGTATGTTTTTGCCTATACCCCCCATTAAAACGTGTAATAACTTTTGCCTCCTGCATTCACCACACTTGCCACGCGTGCACTCGCATGCACCCTACCATTGGACTCATCGCCCCACATTGCCTGGGCGCACCTCATTTGCAACCCTTATGCTTGAGCCCCCAGAGAGACAGATTCCTCTAGCTAGACACAGGTAGCTATGATAAATGTCTTTTCTCTTTCATCCTCAAGCTTCTTCCCCATCCCAATATTGGTGCTTGCTAATGTGCCTCAAGAACAACTAACTTCTTCTCACTTTCTGTGCCCCTGTCATCTCTCAATGAAATCCAGTTTGTTTTCAGGATCAAGTGTCCATTCTCTTTCATTCCTTCCAGTGTGTCCACACCATGGCTGCAGTCCTGCGGGGCTTTGAGTATTATATCATTGTTGATTGGTTTGCACCCATTTGATGCTAATTTCCCCACTTGAGCAAAGCATAGTCACGGACCATGATAGCTGACGTGTCTGCGCACAGATTTCTTAACACACATATGCCACCAGTGCTTCTGGGATCCCATCTTCACAGAGAACCACATGTCAGTTTCCTTCACATATGTTGTGTAGCACAACATAGGATGCCCTCACCCACAAGGGTGCAGTTAGTCACTGTTATTTCGGTATCTCAAATGCATGTTCAATTACATTGTGGCAGCAATATAAAACCTATTGTAATTTACCTCCCTCTGGCTGGCATGGCCAAGATAGGGCTTGAGCAGCCACATGCACATGAGGTAGGCACCATCAGCCAAGAAGAAGGGCAGAACCTGTGTTCCTCATAATGTGGGTGGGGTTGCCCAGAATAAAGACCCAAGCTTCTATTTCCTCATACAGTGTTGAGTTCCTCAAGACAAAGGCATTGTGATTTTTCCCACTCCATCCAAAACCTGCCCATGTGACCAGCATGATGGACCAGTATTGCTTATTGCTTCCTGTTGGAATACTGCTCCCCACAACCTGTGAGCTTCTGGATATGGATATGGGACCCATCCATCACAGCAATACAGTGAGGAAATTACCTGTGGAAGAGTCCATTACCCTTGGAAGAGTAAATTAGAAGCATTACATGGATATAGTAATGCACAACCATTAGCACAACCCACTGCCAGCAACACTGCAACCACCATTGAAGGCTTATCACTGCTGTCCATCACAGTGAAAGAAGGAAAGTTAATTTTTTTAAAAGGCAGAATTTGAGGGGAGAGGAAATGGGCAATGAACCCTGCTGCCTTTCTGTAGTCACCAAAGAAAACTGTCTGCCATAGAAGGGCCATCTAAATTGCAAGGCATGCTTCCAACACTTTTTGACCAATTAAGGTCCTCCTGGTAGGTGTTCACATGAGTCAGCCACCAGAAAGCTACTGCTACACATTTCAGAACTGGTACTGTTTCACACATGATGTGTTGCTCCTCTTCAGGTGTAGTCCAAGTGCATAGGAGATCTCATCAAGGATCACTCTGGTCATCCGAAAGCTCTGAAAACACATCTCATCATTCCACATAGCCAGGACTGTTGTTTTCCATCATGTATTGATTCAGGGGTATATCCAATAGTGAATTTTGTGGCAATGAGGGAAAAGTCATGAAGCCACATACTTACTTTCCCCATGTGGATCAATCAGGGCTTGCAATTGCCTTCTAAACGGAACTTCCTCCTTCTTCCTCTCTGCAGGAATGTTGACAGGGGCATGTAATTTGTGCTGCACAATGGCTACCACAGAAAACCCATGATTTGATCCAAATATTGTTAAAATCTCCACAACTCTATCTAAAATTGGCATTTCTGGAAGCAGAACAAGACAAAAAACAACTGTGAAGCAGAAAAGGAAAGGCACTAATTAGCATTAACCTAATGCAGGGAGTTTTGAATGTCCTTCACTTCATTTCAAAAACATTCAGCTTTGAATTAATTCTTTTACTGCTGTCAGCAAAGGAGAGTGCATGTTTCACTTATGTACATGTACACAGCCTTTTCATTTGGCAGGAAGACAGATATGGGAAGAGAAAGATAATGGAATATGACAATTTAAAAATAGTAGTGGGATTGGAGGTCGCCCAGCCCTCACTCACACACCTGGCCCCAGGTGAACTACAGTCAACACTTCCACATCCCACCACATTTATTTATTTATTATATATTATTTATCATTTATTTATTATTTCTCTGTGTAAACCACCCTGAGCCATTTTTGGAAGGGCGGTATAGAAATCAAATCTAATAATAATAATAATAATAATAATAATAATAATAATAATATAATGAACTGCATGGCTTTTGGCTTAAACACCTAACAAGCCTTCATAAACAGCTATCAAAACAGTTCAATCACATTTTGCAAGGAGGTGATATTGAACAATGGCTAACAACTGGGAAAACCCATCTCATCATATACTGGAACATCTGCAAAAAATACAAGCTACCTCTAGCCAAAAATTGGTGGGACCATAAAATTGAAAAAGTTGAAGAAAATGAAGATGTAAAAATATTATGGGACTTCCAACTACAAACAGACCAACATCTGCCACACAATACACCAGATATAACTGTAGTCAAGAAAGAAAAACAAGTCAAAATAATCGACATAGCAATACCAGGGGATAGCAGAATAGAAGAAAAATAGAAAAAAATCACCAAATACAAAGATCTACAAATTGAAATTGAAAGGCTGTGGCAGAAAAAGACCAAAATAATCCCAGTGGTAATTGGCGCCCTGGGTGCAGTTCCAAAAGACCTTGAAGAGCACCTCAACACCATAGGGGCCACAGAAATCACCATCAGCCAATTACAAAAAGCAGCTTTACTGGGAACAGCCTATATTCTGCGACGATATCTATAACAACTGACAATAAAATTCAGCCATCCCAGGTCCTTGGGAAGGACTCAATGGCTGGATAAAACAAACCAGTCAATAATACCTGTCTGACTGTGTAAAATAAAAATAATAAATTTAGTGACACATAGACTATGGGAGGAGAAATGGGTGGAAATTCAAGAGAGGCTTGATGGGGGACGAGGAGGGCAGCTAGGAAAATGAATTGACTGTATTACGGTGCATGAAGGAAGGAGCGGGGGGGGGGGGCGGGGAGTCAAGACACGCAATCTATGTGCATGGATATTGTCATGACTCCATTTCGTGTTTACGACACTTTCTTGCACAGTAAACCTCTGCAGTGAGGAAAACCTCATAGTCAGCATATAGGTAGATGCAAAATACAGGGTCACTACCACAGAATCCCCCCCACATCTTTGTTCCAAATACCCAAGTCAGGCTAGCTATTTATTTATTTATTTATTTATTTATTTATTTATTTATTTATATTTACTCATATTTCTATACTGCCTGACATTCGCATCCCTAGGTGTATCTAAATAAAGGTTGTTTAGCTAGCCTGATGTCGTTCAAAGTAAGTTAACCTATGACACAGGATTGACTCCCAAGATAAAAGTCCCGGCAAAACTTCACAATGTCCATTTCCATTACTCTTCTCAGAGTAATATACTCATTGAAATCTTCATTTCTTGCTTATGTAACCTATACCCATGGAAAGTGGATTGTTCCTGAATCTAAAAAAAACAATAGCTTTGAAATTGCGACATTTCCCCTCCAGCTACCCGACTTGTGAAATCTGAATCTTCTCCTTGGCCAGCTGTGTCATTCCAGGGGCCAGAAAAAATATGATGCAGGAGATCTGTCACTAGATCACCTGACCTTTCCCTCTCACTTTAAAGTGGGTGGGGATTGTATTTTCTCTCCAATAAGGCTAAAAGGCTGTTCTCATGCGCAGCCTGACCCAGGCTAGAGCAGCCCAGTCTGGGTTAGGCTGTTCATGTGCAGTGTCGGGATCAATCTGGATCCCGGCAGTGCCTGCCCGCCTGCCTAACTCCACTTTCAAGCCTAGCCTTTAGCTGAGGTTAAGAGCGCAGGTGCACCCTTAAACCCAGCGCTGGGATTCTGTGTGTTTTCACAGATATCTGGAGGATGGGACGTGTCTCCCCGGCCACCAGAGATCTGTGCTGAGATCGTGTGGGTGTGCAGCTTGCACGCCAGAGACAAGAAGACCGCTCACCTGAGGGAAAGGTAGGTTGAACCCTGCCTTTCCCCACGTCTGTCCTCCCCACCTCGGAACTGGTCATGAGAATGACCTTTAAGAGTAGCTTAAGGGAGTGCAAATTAGAAAAAGGAAATGGTGGTGGGGGGGGGAGGTTAAACACCTCCCCTGCCCCAGGGCTAATTTGGCTGTATTCTCATAATCACAAGCATCACAATAAAAGAACTAATCAGGATCAGCAAGCCCCACAGAGCTGACTGTGAAATTTCAGAGCAATCCTGGTCAAATTGCTCCAGTTTACCATCATTTTACCCGAAGAGATAACTAGTTTTGATTCTAGGTTAAATGCTAGTTAACTGTAGCAGTTTGACCATGATTGCCCTGAAATTCTGCATTCTCACAGTCAGCTCTGAGGCTTGCTGATCTTGATTAGCCTTTTTTTCAAGATCCTTGTGATTGTGTAAAACAGCCTCTGTTTAATAAAGTAGCTTTATTTCTGCTCCATATAATCAGGTGGAATTATATTTTATAAAAAAAATTCCTCTTTTCCTTTAGTGTGGGAGACAGGCTAAGGTCTATCAATACAAACATTTTTTTGATATGTACTTTATTAAATGTTTTCATTCAGCTCATTTTCATTTGTATTTATTATTTGTACTGACTATCCAAATAGTATTAATGGACGCAAACCTTATTTTCTCAGCAACAAATAGAATAATGTTAAGCATTATAAATAGTTACGTAACCCAGAAGGGATACAATTATTTTGGCACTCAAAATGAGGTTGTTATTATTAAGATGGATGGCATACGATGCTTCCCGCTACCTTTACCTACCAATGCTCACAGAATAGAGCCCAGGTATGTCTGCGAGACCATTTTTATAGTGCTGTTTTGTTTTCCCATTATCCTTGCTTACCCTTTTTCCTTTGAAGAGACATGGGATATATTTGTGCAGTCACTTTTGTGACCTTACAGTGGAGAATGTTTTTTGGAGCTACATTTGCAGCCTGATCTTATGAGTGTTTATGCAGCAGATAATCCCATTGTGTTCAGTGTTGCTACTTCCTAATTAGGTGTGCAGAAGATAAACGGTGTGCAGCCAGAGGCACCATCTTGATACATATCTCCACATCACCTTCTTAATAATGTCCAAAATTGGTAAGGATGTAGAGCGGATAACTTTTCAAGAGCTACGTAGCCGGTTAGTGTTCAAAATGTGTGGAAAATGCCAATTATTGACTCTTGTTAATGAACCTGAGAAAGGCTTCTCTCATAAGCACTGTTTGGAACACAGAAAGCTGCTTTATACCGAATCACACCATTGGTACATCTAACTCAGTATTGTCTTCACAGACTGGCAGGGCTTCTCCAAGGTTGCAGGCAAGAGTCTCTCTCAGCCCCATCTTGGAGATGCCAGGGAGGGAACCTGAAACCTTCTGCCTGCAAGCATGAAAATTCTCTTCCCAGAGCAGCCCCAACCCCTAAGGGGGATATTTTACTGTGTTCACATGTGTAGTCTCCCATTCAAATGCAAACCAGGGCAGACCCTGCTTAGCAAAGGGGACAATTCATGCTTACTACAAGACCAGCTCTCCTCCCCTTGCTTATCTATGACACTGTGGAGCTATTCCCACAATAGGGAAAAATCGGGCTAGATCGTGGGAACCAGCGGGCTCAGCTGCGAGCCTGGTGGTTCCTAGGCAGGTATCCCACCTAGTGCCCCTGCCTTTAGCCCGGGTTTGTGGAGCGAGTGCTCCGCAAAACTGGGCTCCCTGATTGTGAGTAGCCGCACCGCGGCTACTCGAGAGTAGACCCCCGAGGGTTGGTGAAAAGCCGCCTCCCGGGGTCTCCCCAGTATGCCCTGTGCACTCGCGCAGGGCATATTTGGGCTTCTGGGGGCCGCGCAGCCCCTGAGCTCCTCAGCCCCTGCTGGCTCCATCACGGAGCCGGCAATCGTGTGGGCGGCCGATCCAGCCGCCGAGGGCTACTGCCCCGATCGTCTGCAGGGAGCACGGGCTTAGCCCGCTCTCCCCACAGTTTTTGCAAAAACAGGTCTCACGGATCAGGAGACCTACCTCTGTCTCTGTCTTGTAAATATACTTGTAATGCTTAAGAAACTTTTCAACCTCCTTGCTTTGTCATTCCCTTTAAAATTCACAGAAATAGGGACACATCTCGTTTTCATACCTAGAATCCATCCCACCACATAATAGGTGAGGGCTCTGATTTGTGTGCATTTACCATGCAACTGCCTCTCTTCCACTAATCTAAAAGCCAGAAGGGTGTTTGTTCATTTGGCTAAAGATATACTAAAAAAAACCCTTAATTGTTCTATAATAGGTTATCAAAATGTTCCAAATGTACCTAAGCAGCTGCAGTGTGTAAAATCGCAGTCAGTACACTGCTCTGTACCTTAGTGTTCCTGTGCATGCAGAGAAAATGCATTCCCGCACGCCCCAGATTTCACTTCTAGGGACCATGAGGAGGTAAGTGAAGACTTGAGGATGACACAATATTGTAACAAAGTAGCTTCAAAAGACAAAACAGGGACAGTAAGAGCTAATTCCATCAGCTTTGGCACAATATTTATTGCCCTTAGTATTATTATACTGGCACAATTGTGCCAGTATAGTTAAGCAGAAGAGTGTTTTTAATATTCCACCATTATTAGCCCTGAACATTCTATTGCTTATAAAATCAAACTCATCCATCTGATCTGCCTGGCCATCAGCAACACCTTCACTATTTGGTAAGAGACACCTCCCCTGCAAATTTAGTGAAGATCCGTTGGAAAATGGCTTAGAGCAGTTTAAAGTTTTTCTCTTTTGAAGAGGGGTATAAAGGGTTGGCAACATTTTTTTGGACTGAGGAAGTGCTATTTAAATGATTTTGTAGTCCATTTACATAGTCGCAGATTTAGACTAAATGCCAGAAAAGTGCCTTTTGTATTTCCCCCTGGGATCCAATTGATTGTTTTATAATTAATCATCAAATTTGGGTTTTAGGGTATAGAAAAATGCATTTTTAGCGCTAACAGAGTCTGTGCAGTAGCAAGTTTGAGGTTGTTGGGAATTCTCTCTGGAAGGAGAAACCTTTTTTCATTATAGCAGAGCGCACAGAGGCACAACACAGAGGAATTTAGTTAAGGCATGCGTGTATGCTGAGAGTAAAGTAACTTGGAGCCAGTTCATAGTTTCAAATCAATATATATGGCATTTATTAGAGAACTCAATTCTAGATAGGAAAGTGAGGAGTTAGGATCTCTAATCTATATATCTATCTGGATGCAGATGGATTCTGCATCTCTGCACACATGGTGCAGGGGAGAGGAGCTTGCATGTTGCAAGGTAGGAGGAACAGGAAGAGAAGGGTAGAGGAAGTGCAAAGCAGGAAGAAAGGAAGTTAGTCCCTAAGAGTAGCAATCTATTATTATTTATTATTATTATTAATTCAATTTCTATACCGCCCTTCCAAAAATTGCTCAGGGCGGTTTACATATAGAAATAATAAATAAATAAGATGGCTCCCTGTCCCCAAAGGGCTCACATTCTAAAAAAAACACGATAGACACCAGCAACAGTCACTGGAAGTACTGTGCTGGAGGTGGATAGGGCCAGTTATTCTCCCCCTGCTAAATAAAGAGAATCACCATGGTAAAAGGTGCCTCTTTGCCCAGTTAGCAGGGGTTTCAAAGGGATAGTGTCAGAGCAGTAGAGAAGGGATGACCAATGTCTTGACCCTCTAGCCCTCCGACTCACTAGTCTGTCCTCCACTGTCTTTGAGACAAGAGACAGCGCAAAGTCCTTCACTTCCAACAGAGGTTACAGTTCCCACAGCACTGCCCACAATAAATATGGTGGTTGACTCACCACTCTGCCCATCCAGCTGTCCTGATGGTTAATCAATCCCTTCAGGGCCGCAGCACTGCACTCCAGCACTGGCTCAGGGTAGCTGTGGCATCCTCAGTTCTGGTCCTCCAGCTGTTCCTCCCACATGGAGCTATAAGGCTGCTGAAATCCCCATTATTCCCTATGGGGAAAAGCTTAAAGATGTGCCAAGTTCAAAAATTCTTTAAAAATCACCCCTTTGCCCAATTCCTTTGAAATTTGGGTGGTAGCTTCCACACATTGGGCACTACCACCCAACCTAATTTGGCCACAAAATGGATGTCTGAATCTTTGGATTTTTTGGGTCCGAATCTGGGGTGATTTGTTTTATACCCAAATCTGGGCAACTGAGGACAGGGGCGATTTGTTTTGTCTACAAATCACCTGAATCGGCCAGATTTGGGTACAAATTGTTTGCACAGCCCTACTTCATTTTATATCGGGAAATCTGGCAGGTCATTGAAAGACAGTTATAAAGAACATCTAGCAGATATGAGGCACTGTGCACAGAGAACGAAACCCTGGTCATTGCATATGAGGAAAAAGTATGAAAGCAAAATAGTGCCTACTAAAATATCCATTTTGGGGATTGAAAGGAACCTACAAAGAAGGTAAATGAAGCTTTATTTATAGAGAAACTGAGAACTGACATTAATCCTTAGGAGACACTGGCTGATACCATAAGGTTTATTAGCCTCTGAGAAGAATCAGGTAATTCCCCTTCTCTTCCCCTCCCCTGCCACCCCCGCTTCCCCCATTATCTCTTTGCCAATCATGGAACAGCATGTTTTCACATCTAAGGAATTTAACAGCTGGGGAATGAAGGAGGTTTTTATCTGTGTTCATTTGTTTGCTTAACTGAGGATGATGTGATACACCAAAACATTTTATTTTTATATATCAATTTTTAGTGTGCATAAAGGGTCTTTTTGTTGAGAGTTGAGGAGTTAATATGCGCATCGCATTGCTGACATATCAACTTATACTAAGACTAGGGCATATCTCAAGGGCATATTAGTCAATACCCTAAATGACTACTTTAGGGCAGAAATGAGTAACTAGTACAGTGCTAGACAGGCCCCAGATTAACAATTCTCTTGGTATACTATAGAGATCTATCGCTAAGGAGGGGTTTTGGTTCACATGTCTCTTGCTTACCAAGGCAAGCCTCCAAATGAGCCTTCATCAGTCATGAATCATTTGCCCTTTAAGTAAAGGCTCAGAGTATCACCCATTTCTGCTTTTAAGCAAAGGACAAGTTCTCTTTATCATGAAAAGTGATCATCCTGTGGCACTTGATTTCATATTTAAATATATCTGTAGCAGTACAAAGCATACAAATTGAACTATCTGTTAGGACCAGCTAATAAGAATTTTGCATTAAGAGGAAATAACTTTAAAAAATAGGGCTACTGTAGCTCAGCACAGTTTTGGCCAACAGATGTCAGTCTTGCAGTACGTTTTAAGTTTTCAGTCCTGTTCCCACCCACATTTGCTCTTTGAAATACTGTAGAGAATATTATGATGCACAAAAATGAGAATGAAAAGTTCCACTGCCAGAAAGTTGTCTTGAAGATTGTTTTCTTGGTGGTCCCAGAAATGAATAAATATCTTTATTACAGTACTTGACCAGATTTCAACTTTATAGAACAAAATTGGCATTCAATGCAGATGGTACAGTCTGTCAGATATCAGTTACATTTAGGTAGAAGACGTTTACCCAAATCAAGGGCACATCCTTCCCTGATAGGGGGAGCCTTCGCCATTACTTGTCGAATCTTGTGTGCAACGGCACAGAATTTAGCAGCACAAGCAGTAACAAATATAGTATTCCCTGTAAGTTCTCTAAAAGTGGTAAAATCAATTTGCTACATGGAGTGCTATAAAATTTACAGTGAAGTAGAATATGAGCCAAATGTTCAAGTTCATCTGATCCACAAGAACACTTGTGCAGGTGATAGGGTATCTTTTTATATCTCCCCTCCAACCAAGCTGATGATAAAAACTTTATGACGAGCTAAGGTGAAGGCTCTCCAGTGGGTTGGACATGTTAAGATTATAAAAATAGTTTGCCCAAGTTAAAATTGAGATGGCCTACCAATTCTTAATACGATTAGGGAGTTTACGTCTCTCTTCTTGTGCTTCAATATCTAGAATACATTGTTCCAGGATTCTATAAGCTTGATCAAACCCCACAGCAATTAAAGATTCAGAAGAGTGTCCAACCATCTGAAGTTTTCCCATTAACTTGGATAACCACTTAGAGTGAGTCTGATCTTACAAAACCAGGGGAGCCAATCCACTTATTTGAAATTTTAGATTTAGCCAGTATTTAAAAAGATAGCCCAACCACACTCTGGTCTCCACCTTGTTCACTCCTGCCTCCAGCCTTAAGACTGAGTTGGATATGCCTTTTGGCATATGAAGCACCACTCTTCCCAGAAATGAATCAAAGTGGAATAGCCTGAGGAGATTCTCACGACTGGGCAAAAGCGGGCTAAGAGAGCCTACTCTGCTTTTGCCTGATCGTCGGCTGCCACGGGAGCCGTGTGGCTCCCAGCAACAAACCCTCCTAATTCTCCCTCCCCTTAGAGGAGGTTAGCGGAGTGAGCGCTCCGCCAACCCCATCTATTTGATCGTGTATTGCCGTGTTGCGGCTCTGCGCCACAGCAACACAGGAAGAGACCCCTGCTGGGAGGCTGAGACAAGCCTCCCAGCCCTGGGGGTCTCTCCAGAATGTCCCGCGCGCTCACGCAGGGCCTCCTGGAACTCACGCAGGGCAGCCTGGAGCGCCAGCATGGTGTCATGGTTAGAGTGCTGGACAAGGACCGGGGAGACCTGAGTTCAAATCCCCATTCAGCCATGATACTTGCTGAGTGACTCTGGGCCAGTCACTTCTCTCCCAGCCTAATCTACTTCACAGGGTTGTTGTGAGGAAAAACTTGAGTATGAAGTACACTGCTCTGGGCTCCTTGGAGGAACAGCGGGAAATAAAATTAACAACAACAACAACAGCAACTTCTGGGGGCCATGTGGCCCCCAATCCCCGCAGCTCCCGCAGGCTCCATGACGGAGCCGGCAGTCATGTGGGCAGCTAATCCGGCTGCCCAGGGCTGTCTGAGGATCGTCTGCAGAGAGAGCGGGCTAAGCCTGCTCTCCTCGCAAACCCTTTTAAGACGGGTCTCACTGATCGTGAGACTCGCCTCCCTGTCTAGAATAAAGTTGCAAAATGAAGTAAAGCTTACCTATTGTGACATACACAGTAGTATAACAAGGAAAGAGAGAAAATGAAGATGGGTAGGGCTGGAGTTGCCAATAAATCTAATGAGCTTTTGAAATTCATTGCCACCAGTGTTAGCTGCCAGTTTAGATGGTTTCAGAAAGCATTAGCCAAATTCAAGGAAGGGAAGTATATCATCAACAGCTATCAGCCAAGAAAGCTAAATGGAACCTCCTTGTTTAGAGGCGGCATATCACTGAGGTGCTGGGGACAAACAGGAAGCAGTTCCAACGAGAACTACTTGCAAGATTCCCAGAGGGATTGGGAAACAAAATGTTTTTACTAGATGAATCTTTTGTCTGAATGTCAGATTCACCCACACTCTGACCCAGAGGAGATCCTCTCAAAGGTGGAGCCCACCCTAACTCAAAGAAGCAGCCTGTCCAGCTCCAACGAAAGTCCCTGGATCCATCAGTCTCCGACCAGTCAGAGTGTACTGCCTTTCCATCAGTTAGCTCCTAGGAAGAGTGCTGGAGCCCTGAGGACCTGATGCTCACCAGAAATGTTCATGTCCTAACTTGGGAGTGATGTTCCCCAGTCACTCCCAGGACTAGAGGCAATGCTGTGCCAGGGCTGAACTCCAGTTCTGGAGGCAGCGTACTCATGAGGCTGCTCAGGCCCTCCCTCCCAATGGGTCTACTCAAGAGGACGGGAGGCCAGCTGAAATGTCAGCTTTGGATAGGGGTTGGCCTGAGTTTCAAGGAGGCACAAGGCCTGTGGCTGCTATATAACGCTCCCATCTGGAAGTAGCAAGACAGTCAAGGAGCTGTTGACTGTCTGGCTGGACCTGGGTACCCACAACACTCAAACACATACACTAACACTTCATGTTTTTGTGTTTGAAAAATGAAACATGCAGATTTGCCAGGGTCCTCAATCTCAGAATGCCTTTTTAACAGGTAAATAAACTACTCATCCCTGTTCAATCATAGTTATTATGTCATGATAAATCTATCTTTAAATATTAATTGGCAAAATAACAAAACCCACAGATTACCAAGGCCTAATGCATCCTTTGTTTCCTTTTCCTTTCAGAAAAGGAAACTACAGAAGTATCACGCAAGTCAACAATCCGGATCCCTAGAAAAAGTTTTTTTAAACTTTCCTGTCCACCACTGTGGCAATGTTCTGAAGTGCAGACGGAGCCAATCTCAGGAGTGGTCAAACTGGGCAGTCACCCAAGGAGGCGCCAAGCTGAGCATCTTAGAGTTTGTTGAGTGTACTGTAGTAACCAGGCATGTAGGTATAACTGAGCAGGGCGAGACAAAAGTCCACCAGCTGCCAGAATCCAGGGGTTGCTTGTGGTCCACCTGCCCATCCTGGTGGTTTTTTGCATGGCTTCTCTGAGACACCAGGTGCCTGATCCCCCCCCCATTGCATCTAATGTGTGACAGCACAATTGTGTTGAAGTCATCAGACCACATTTACACAACCAGTGTGGAGCACTTGGCCCCAACAGGAAGGCACTGCCAGCAAAGGAGGGCCGGCAGCGGTGGGTGGGTGGCAGCGGGAGTGGGGGCCATGGGGTGGCAAAGGCAGGCAATGAGGGGAGACAGCTGCAAGGCCTCAAAGCCAGGGAACAGCAGACCCATCCTCAAATCTGATCCCAGGCCAGCTTCAACCTCACTATGTTCCTGGTACTAGCTATGGGCAGAATGCCAAAGGGACTCCTTGCCTAGGGCATTACTTATCCTAAGGCCAATCCTGGGTGAAGTATGTTAATTCTTCCCAAAGCTGCAAGAAGCAGAGTTAAGATTTTCCTCCCCACAGAGTAGCTCTACAGCAAATGGCTAGACAGATCTCCATAAATAACGCACTCTCAGTCACCCTTGCACTTGCATCATTTATTTTAGCCAACAGATCAGAAAAGGCAGAAGGGGTACAGTCAACTCACACTGGTACCCTCAGAGTCCTTGTTCCCCATGGCCCTTTGGCTGGTGGGCTGGAGTGCCGCATGGATTGACATCTGTCTTCAACTTTGCAATAAAACCTTCTACAATGTTCTCCAAGACATTGCACCATCTTCACTTATAGCAGGTAGCCAGCATCTTCCTTCTTTCCTCCCACCTCCAGTAGTCTTAAACCTTCCTCAGGGTCTCCATAATATGGGGAAGGCAACGTATAGCCAATCATAGCCCACTTATTTTGCCATTAAGTTTTATTTCTTTGTGAAAAGGCAGAATTCCTCTTTGCATTTAACCAGGATCTGCTCCTGCTAATCTATCCTGACTTGACCAGGATTGCTTGGGAAATCTGTGTTCTCACAACCAGCTCTGCAGGGCCCAGCAATCCTGGTTAACAGCAGGTTGCTTACCTGGAACTGAGGTTCTTCTAGTGGCCAAAAGCTGTAAATCCTTTGGCGGATGAAGAAGAACTGAGAGGGAAACCAAACCGAGGCTGGATAAGGGGGAGGAGCTACCGCCAAAAGAGAGCTTGGTAGTCTCCGATTGCTGTTCATGCGCAGGTGCGGAAGCCCATATGTGAGGAACAGAGACCACGCAGAAGAACTTGTGATTGTGAGAATGCAGCCATTTTAACTAACTAGTTTTAACAGCTCACTGGGCAAAGAGGCACCTTTTAAAGTGGTGGCTTTCTTGAGACATGAGCAACTGTCCCTATTTGAGCCAGCATAGTGTCTCTGCGAGTGACTGTTATTGAAATTTCCCATGTGTTTCTTTTCGTTTGCGAGGTCTGTTGCCACTAGGAACTATGCTCACATTCCTTTCACTAGGCTTTGAGAACTTTTCTATTGAAAAACAGTATATAAATATTATCTAGAATACATATTCCTTAGAATATTTATAAAGGTAAAGGTAAATATACTTGCAGAGCAATAATTCCAGTGATGGTCAGTCACACCATGGAGCCCAAGCAACATTTACCTACTGACTTCTGAAAGGAAATTGGAAAAGCCAAGAGGAAATGTGCAACTCTGTATATTCTGACCTTCCATGCGCAGTTGCGGCAATCTGTGATGCTCCCTAGAATATAAATAGCTTCCAGGGGGGGCCAGTGTAGATGAACTGGAGGTGGTGAAAAACAAGCGGCATGTGCTTGTCCACCTTTCCCACCACACGGAGGCTTCCTCTTCCTCTGTGCTCACCCTGCCCAGAGCTGCTCGGGCTTTCATTCACCCAGTTGGGGATAGGGATTAAGTCTTCCTATCACCAACCAGGCAATTACAGCCCATGCAGCTTGGGGTAGGATGACCACAGAGGGAGAGATAGGCAGCAGGGCTGGAAGGATGGATGAGCAACACATCTGCGTCTCATTTTCCATCATCCCAAAATTGTCACAGGAATAAAGGAAGCTACTTTATACTGAGTCAGACCATTGGCTCCTCTAGCTCAGTATTGGCCACACTGATTGGCAGTGGCCAATCCAAGGTTTCAGGCAAGGGTCTTTTCCCAGCCGTACCTGAAGATGCCAGAGAGTGAACCTAGGACATTCTGCATGCAAACAGATGCTCTACTACTGAGCTATGGCCCTATCCCCTAAGGGGAAGATCTTACAGCAGTCAATGCTCACATGTAGTCACCCATCCAAATATAAATCATGGCAGACCCTGCTTAGCAAAGGCGACAATTGATGCTCACTACCACAAAACTAGTTCTCCTTCCCTGCCACCCATGAGTTGTAAAGAAACAATTACATATCTAAAATAACATAGGCATATATTTTTTTTAAGTAGGAATATTTTCTAATGGCACCAAAAACCCAATAGCATCATTTATCAGCTGGAGAAATAAAATTGTAATGCAGCATTTCTCTTAGTTAATGTGAACATACCCATTGTAAAAGAAGAAAATACATAATTTATCTAGAGATAGTGATTGCATTCTATGTAATTTTCTACAGCAAACATTCATTATTGCAAAGTGTTTTGTTACCATTTCATTTTGGGCTACAAAGCAATTTTTTCCTCACTATTTCACTTGAGCAATTTAATGTTTTGATCTTGAAGGTAGCACTGGAAAATATGAAGACATTTTGCATTAATTTAGAAAGTGTCTGAAATAATCATAGTTTGTACCAAGCAATCAAAAAGGCAAATGAGACTTAAAGGAAAATAAATCAATTAAAAAACATGTTTGACAAATAATTGTGTTATGCTCCTTACACTGCATTTACATTTTAGGACAAATAAAAGTAACTGAAAACTTGCCAGAATAATTAACAGCCTGTAGCTTATTTAAATGACATCCACATTGTATTTGAAAGTACTGGGAAGGAATGCAAGTATTTAGGTTTCTGTTCTACCCATGGAAGAAAATTGTGCCCTACTGCTGGCTGTTGATAAGACAATCTGAAAGGAGAGGGGGGAAATCCTGCGTGCATGCGAGCACGAGCACACAGACACACACTATACAGCTTCATAAACAGATCTGCTTGGGGAGAAGCAATGCATTTTTAACATGCAAAATAACGATTATCATTCATTCATTCGATTTCTATACTGCCCTTCCAAAAATGGCTCAGGGTGGTTTACACAGAGAAATAACAAATAAACAAACAAATAAGATGGAACCCTGTCCCCAAAGGGCTCAAAATCTAAAAAGAAATATAAGATAGACACCAGCAAGTCACTGTAGGTACTGTGCTGGGGGTGGATAGGGCCAGTTACTCTCCCCCTGCTAAATAAAGAGAATCACCATGTTAAAAGGTGCCTCTTTGCCAAGTCAGCAGGATTATGGAATGTGGTTGAACCTTCTCAACATTTCAGTGATCTTTTAAACTAAACCAAACCAAACCAAACATCACTCACCTGGTAACAAAACACTAATGGTACTCCATCTGACTTGGAGCCTAATCCTATGCATGTTTATTTTGACCATAAGATGCACAGTGTTCTATTGGTCTTGCAGGGATGAGGAGCAGGGGGAGATCTAGACCTCCCAAAGTCAGAACAAAGAAAAGTACTGAGTGGTCACTGGAAAATAAAACTTAACTATAAGATAGGGGTGCAAGCAGTGTTCCCTCTAAGGTGTGTGAGCACTCATGTTTTTTGATGTCTGCTCAGTTAATTTTAGATCCCACTCAGGCTGATAAATGATGCTAGTGGTTTAGTTCCCACTCAGTTAATTTTAGATCCCACTCAGAATGCATGTGTGCACACACACTACCTTGATACTGCCACCCAGAACAAAAGCATTCTGCACACAGATAAAAAAAAATTAGAGAGAAGACTGGGTGCAAGTATATTCATTGCAGTATGAGGCATGTCCACTAGGATAGTGAAATTCAAAACACTATTCTGTGATGAGTTCTAAAATAATATCTCCAAGCTTGGGCAACAGCATGTGCAAGGTGAGAATTCATGTAGGTAAGTGCCCAAGCACTGAATGATGAACAAACTACATTCTGACTCCACAAGTTTTCTCAAAGACTTTTTTTTAATATGTTAAAACAAAACAGATGTCCAGAGTTTACAAACATTTTGATATAACACATCAGCTTCAGTGGTATACACTAGTGGTTAAAGCATGCTCTTAAATACAATAGCTAAGTACCATGACTCAGCCAACTGACAGCAAACAGCCAATTCTATTACAGTACCAATGCCAGCCAATCCTGTTACAAATCACATAAGGAAGGAGAAAATGAAAATACACCCTTGCTTCAATAACCAATGAATTTCATTGCTTCCCTCATGTCCTCTTTTACATTTATAGTGCGACATTTATACATTTATAGTGGGACAAAGCTGCTTTAAATGCATTGCTTCCCTTATCTTCCATTTTTTCACATCTGCTTCCACACAGCCAAAATAGATATCTTTGTATTCATTGTATTTACCTTGATGTTTCTCTCGAACATGTACTGCCCACGGCTTTATCTGATCTTTATGCTGTATGACTGCCAAATGTTCCTTGTATCTTTTTATCAAGGGTCTGCCTGTATCCCCAATATAAAACTCCACGTATTCAATGCAAACCATTTTATATACCACTACCTTTATTTCACACCATCCTTCATTGTTCTCACAAATCTGGCAATCTCCCATTTCACATTTGTTATCATACAGTCTTCTTGACTTGAGCAAATGCTGTCTCAAGGTCATAGGAGTTGTACAAATTACATTCACTTCTAATTTCTTCAAAATCCTTCTTCAAATTTCTTCAAAAACCTATTTCTTCAAAATCCGTTGTGTCTTCCAATTAAACCTATCAGTCACATATGGAATCTTAAGTACTGGACACCTTTCTCTAAATTTAGTTCTCCTATACTCTTTTATTGGAAATTCAGAACCATTGATTTTCACTACTTTCTTCCTAGATGATTCTATATTCTCGCCTGATGATACTCCCATAGCTCTCTGTATCAGACTTTTAACTGTCTGTATTTTTCTCTCCTGTGGGTGTGCCGATTTACTTTTCATTATTATTTTATTTTTGGTTGGTTTTCTATACCACCTTGTCTCAGCCCTCCTTTAAATTTATTTTTATATCCAGAAAAGGTAACTGCCCTTGAGCATCAGGTTTTTCCCTTCCCATTTTATTCAGTTCCATAAATACCTGATCCATATTATCTTTAGATTTAGTTATAATTAATATATAATCAATATACCTTCCATATAAAAGAATATTTTTATATATCTCCTCTCAATAGAATACATGTACAATAGCCAAAAGGGGGCCCAAATGATTTCTCACGGCTAAGCCTCATCTGCATATAATATTCCCCATTAAACCTGAACATATTACATGGGGGGAAACTTGCTATTAATCCCTCAATATCCTTAATAATATCATAGCATTCAAATTCCTGCTTATTTTCCCACAGTAGCTGTATTAAACTTTGGCTGGGTTCACACATAATGGCAAACCAGAATTTAAAGAGGCAGAGGGTGTAACTCCAGTACGTTCAAATGCATCATGAAACTGGTTCCAGGCCAAAAGCGACCTCCAGTTTGGCTCTACAAACTCTAATTTGAAGATAAATTAACTTCATTTATTTAATACATTATGGAGCTTTGTTTGTAAGTATGGATCGTTCGTAAGTCAGGTGTTTGTAAACCAGGGAGTGCCTGTACAAAGTTACTGAACTCTATGAAGAAAATGGAAAATGCTTCCTACCTGGAAGATATGAGAAAACCTGACCAAATGTGATAGGACCAGCACCAGACCCAGGCCTTGACCAGGTTAGAGCATGGGTGGTAGGAACCTGCTGCTCTGAGAACTCCTTGATAACAAGGTCTCAGAAGAGCCCATGAGCAGCAGAACCCCTGACCCAAAGCCAGAGGACCCACAGATACTCAGCTAAGCCTCTCTGGCTCTGCGGAACACACAGGCAAGGTCACACCTAAGAAAGATCATGGTCTGGAGACCACTAGATAACCACCAATGCTCCCTCCAGACCCCCTGGAACAATGTTGCCATTTAATCCAGTACCACGTAGCAATGACGGCAGAGCAGTCACTTAACTTTTAGATTACCTACCACCACCCTCCCTGATATCTGCACTGGTGACAGGTGAGACAGGATCTACTGGTGAAGAGGAAGCGTGCCAGACTCCAAGCCATAGGCTGACCCTTTAAGGCTTCTGCTCTCCAGGAAGAGAGGTAGAACCTAGTGGGGTAGACTGAGATCAAAGGTATTTAAGAGCTCAGTCTACCTCTGACTGTTGTTAGAACAATCTTGCCTTGTTGCCTTAGGTGCCAGACCTCAAAGGTTTTGGTTTAGACAAGTTCAACACTCTGCAAATGCTCAAAGGGACTGTCTTTATAATGTTATCAGTGCTTAGACTTAAATTCACACCACACTGAGAACTTAGTTTTAGATTAGGTCTTTCTCATTAAATTGTCATTTGTCAGGTTCACAAATGAAATATCCTGTGTCTTTCATAGCCTGTTTAAAACAAACAAACACACATCTTGGCTTCAACTGACTTTCTTCTTTCACTATCGAATTGCCCAATCTGCACTCTCACTTGCATCAGCAGAGATGTCTCTGTAGGACAGATGTTTTGAAAACATATCCACATTATAAATTTAAACCAATTCAGCAACCATTATTCTTCCAAATAAAATGTAGTTCTGAGAGGTGGATCTACCGATCTCTAGCAGAGAATCCTCAGTACCTCACTGAACTACAGTTCCCAGGATCGTTTGGGGAAAGCCAGAACAATTGCTATAGGAGTGGGTTGGATCATATCTCAGCAGGGAGCTCATTCCACCATCTCAGGGGCAGCAATCGAGAAGGCCGGTCTCCGTGTGGCCAACAGACATGCTGGCGGTAACTGAATACAAGTATATTCAGTTATGCTGAATACAGGTATAGCAATATAATTCCTATCTATACCATACATTTGAAGGGCCTGTATCCAGGTTCATTTTTAAAATGAACACAGGTACAGTCATTCACACAAACACATGTACACTTGTACAGCATGTCTGAATTGGGCTAAAGACTTTCCAATCGTAATAAAGACTTTCCAATCGTAATAAAAAATCCAATTCAGAGAAGTTTTGGGATTTCAGTCCCCCACCATCCACCACTTTTGCAAACTGTGTCCAGGAATTCTCCCCAAAGAACGTAGCAACCCTACCTGGGATCCACATACCTCAGAGAACACTCCTTCGCATATGAGGCAGGCCATGTCCCTTATGAGGTTATCTCTATTCCGAATGATCTCAATTAGATACTGTGGCATTGTTGCCTCAATGTTATGAAACTACCTTCTCCTGGAAGTACGTATATGCTCCTCCCCTTTTCTTATGCCGATGCTTGATTAAGACCATACCTAAATCAGTCAGTCAGTCTGGTTTTAATTTTTATTATTTTATTAATAAAAATCTCATCTTTATTACAGTCCTAGACCAGCATAAAACAATACAAGAAGGTATAAGGCAGGGCTGCTCAAATTTGGCCCTCCTGCAGATGTTGGCCTACAACTCCCATAATCCCTGACTATTGGCCACTGTGGCTGAGGATTATGGGAGCTTTAGGCCAAAAACAGCTCGGGGGCCTAAGTTGAGCAGGTCTAGTATAAGGTATAATAATATAAAAAGCAATAGCAATCTATAAAACTAAAGCAAATAAAGCACTGTAGAGTTTTAAAATCTACCGCTGCAGGGTATAAGACCTAGATAATGAGGCTATAAGCCTGCGGCATCATTAAAATCTAACCAGGTACAGAACTATATTAAAATTTATTATAAGAGAGTGTATTAAAATGATATTATATTAAAATGATACTATATTATAAATGATAATATATATTTTAAAATGATGATATAGTACAATTTATACAAATGATACTATATATATATTAGATATAAAGTGATACTATATTAAAGATTATAATAAAAGCTGATTACAGATTACTGTGTTAAAATGATAAAAACGCAAGTGTGGGCTTAAACATTTGTTTACTATACTACTGGCATCTATATATATATATTTCTCCTGGGTGTGCCAGGGAAAATGCATCCCGGCAGCCCAGCTGATTGGCTGGGCTGCGGAGGCGCCTGATTGGCTGGCGCACCCAGGAGAAAGGACAATTGGCAGGCCCGTCCTGGCTGCGATGGGTGGTGCGAGGGGCAAGGAGGCGAGGCGAGGAGGAGGACCGGGCGAGGAGGCGGCAGTGGTGGCGGGCCCCGATACTGCGGGTGGGGGGAGAGGTGGCCTGCTGCAAAGACTGGCACTTGGCCTGCTGGCGGCAGCGGCACTCGGCCCGCTGGTGGCGGCGGCTGCAGTGGCGGTGCTCGGCCCGCTGGCGGCGGCGGCGGCGGCAGCACTCGGCCCGCTGGCGGCGGCCGCCGCACTCGGCCCTGCCGGAGACTGGGGGGAGGGGAGAAGTAGCCGGCCCCAAAGAGTGCACAGATGGTCTGTGTGGGGTCGGCTTGTAAACCATAAAAGCTAAAAAGAAAAGAAAAATGAGGACTGAATGGTCAGAAAGTTCATGTAGCTGTAGCAGGGCTGGAAGCTGCTAACTCTCTGGGCAGAGACTGGAGGCTTCTGCCACACAAAACTTGGCAGTATTATACGGGATGGCAGGATCTACACCAGAAAGCAGCAACCAGGTGTAAAAATGACTCGGATGACCAGCCACACCAGTGCCTAGTTGAATGAAGGGCCTTGTGGAGATCTGGCTGTTATTTTGGTTCTTATTGCTGGTTTTGTAATTACAGACTTTTTATTAAACCCCTCCTGTATTCTACCAAAGAAAACCACAGGGCTCTGTGGGCGCCAGGAATCGAAATCGACTTGACAGCACACTTTACTTACTTTATTAAGTTGTATATTTACTTGAGTATTTATTTTTAAATGATAGCTGCCACCTTGAGAATTGGGAACAGCTAGCTGGAAATATGTTACATAAAACAAATACATAAATGATATTTTAACTATTTAAATACTTGTTTGCCATTCATAGTTTTTGGACAATTACTATACTGTTGCTGTAACTTACATTTGGGTAAAATGATGGAGTAACAGCTAACAAGTATGAAATTGCCACATCAGTCTTAACTATTTTAACAGGTGCATTGCCTTGCATTCTCCTTACTTGGATCCATTTCCCTTTGGAGTGTCTGGTGGAAGGGCCGGTTTAAGCTAGTGCGGGGCCTGTAGCATATGTTATAAAGGGGGCCTACATTTAAAAAAATGCACATAAATATTAAAACATAAACTATTTACTTGCATAGTAAAGTGATTTAATTTTTTCATTTGCTATATTTTCTAGTATGGGAGACCAAGCCACAAACTCACACTTACTACAACAACAGTGAACATTTATATACCATTTTTCAATCAAAATTCTCAAAGTGGTTTACATAGAAAAATAAAGAGTGGAGAGATGATTCTCTGTCTCCAAAGGGCTCACACTCTAAAAAGAAAAATGTGGTAGGCACCAGCAACAGCCACTGGACAGATGCTGTGCTGGGCGTTCTCTTACATTTAGCAGGCACATTTAGCAGGAAAGGGATATTTTATCTAACATGGACCAAATAAAACAGGTAAAGTTTTAACTTTAATTCCCAGTTGGAAGCTGGGCATGTGGGGCCCTAAAAAATCTAGGGCCCGTAGCAAATGCTACACTTGCTACTACGTTAATCCACTTCTGTCTGGTGGCATGATTTGCATTCACTGAAGAGAGAACTCTTATAAAAGTTCAATGCCAAAAGAAGAGTCTGCAGCCACAAAACAGAAAACATCTACCATTAGGAAGGCTTCCAAAATCACACTATAGCAATTTTTAAAAAGACTACATAAGCAAGGATTGCCCGCTGGACTAACATTTTAACAATTATTTGAAATTATTCAAATAACTGGGGCCAACTTAGACTCCATCTCCACAATTACTTCAGTGTCTTATATGGAGGTGTCCAGCAACTCCTCTTGCGTGATTAGGTTGGATCAGTTCTAGTTTGTGACTCCTGAGGATATGGACAAGCTTATTGGAACAGTGCGGCCTACCAACTGTTCCCTTGACCCTTGCCCAACATGGCTTATGCTATCTGGCAGGGGTATTGTTGTAGAAGACCTGATAGAGATTATAAATGCATCTCTGAGGATGCCTCCTTGCCTTAAGGAGGCAATTATTAGACCACTTCTGAAGAAGCCTACCTTGGATCCCTCAGAGTTGAGCAACTATAGGCCACCTTCCGTGGATTGGCAAGGTACTTGAGAGGGTGGTGACCTCCCATCTCCAGACAGTCTTGGAGGAAACTGATTATCTTGACCCATTTTTCGGGCTGTCTATGGCGTAGAGACTGCCTTGGTCGGCCTGATGGATGATCTCCAATTGGCAATTGACAGAGGAAGTGTGACTCTGTTGGTCCTTTTGGACCTCTCAGCAGCTTTCAGTACTATCAACCATAGTATCCTTCTGGAGTGTCTGAGGGGGTTGGGAATGGGAGGCATTGCTTTGCAGTGGTTCAGCTCCTACCTCTAGGGCAGGTTCCAGATGGTGTCCCTTGGAGATTGCTCTTCTTCAAAATCCAAATTTTTGTATGGTGTGCCTCACAGCCCCATATTGTCTCCAATGTTGTTTAACATCTACATGAAACCGCTGGGAGAGATCATCAGGAGACTGGTGCAGGGTGCTATCAGTATGCTGATGACACCCAAATCTATTTCTCCATGTCAGCATCATCAGGAGGGCATAACCTCTCTAAATGCCTGCCTGGTGTCAGTGATGGGCTGGATAAGTGATAACAAACTGAGACTGAATCCAGGTAACACGGAGGTACTCGTTGTGGGGTCGAAACTCCACTGTGACAATTTTGATCTGCCTGTTCTGGATGGGGTCACACTTCCCCAGAAGGAATAGGTACACAGTCTAGGGGTGCTTCTGGATCCAAGCCTCTCCCTGATGTCCCAGGTTGAGGCAGTGGCCAGAAGTGCCTTCTATCAGCTTCGGCTGATATGCCAGCTGCGTCCATTTCTCAAGATGAAAGACCTCAAAATAGTGGTACATCTGCTGGTAACCTCCAGACTGGATTACTGCAATGAGCTCTATATGGGACTGCCCTTGTATATAGTCCGGAAACTACAGTTGGTCCAGAAAGCGGCAGCCAGGTTGGTCTCTGGGTCATCTCAGAGAGACCGACCATATTACTACCATATTGAAGGAGCTATACTGGCTGCCGATATGTTTTGGTGATAACCTATAAGGCCCTAAACCGCTTGGGCCCTGGGTATTTAAGAGGATGTCTTCTTTGTTATGAACCCCACCGCCCACTGAGATCATCCGGAGAGCTCCGTCTGCAGTTGCCACCGGCTCGTCTGGTGGCTACTCAGGGATGGGTCTTCTCCGCTGCTGCTCTGAGGCTTTGGAATGCGCTCCCTAGTGAAATAAGAGCCTCCACATCTCTGACAGCTTTAAAAAAGTCTTTAAAGATGCATCTGTTCACCCAGGCTTTTAATTAAATACCGTTTTAATAGGTTTAACTTCGTTTTAAAATATTATTTTAGGGTCTTGAATTATTGCAATGTTTAAACTTTCTGCTGTTATTTTAACCTATGTTTTAATTTATTTGTTGTTATATATCTGTTTTAATTAATGTTTTAACTTTTTTGTAAACTGCCCAGAGATGTACATTTTGGGCGGTATAGAAATGTGTTAAATAATAAATAATACTAAATTATTAATTAAAAAACAATCAAATGGAAGGCTTCACTGTGAGATGAAGGTGGTATTTAAGCAGAGTATCAAAGACTGCCCAAATCAGTTATGCTCCTGCTCAGGCACAGAAAAGTGTGTCAGCAATTCTCAGCTTCCACAGGCGGCAAGGAGAGATGTTCATTCCTGCTGCTATCAACTTATTCAAGGCAAAGTCGATGGCTCAAATGTTATATGGGGCACAGCTGGGACCCTATACTAACTATTCCCTCCTGGAGCAGATCCAAGCCAGGTTCTTAAGAACATTATATCTGACCCCCAAATGTATTTCTAATGCCACTCTGAGATTGGAATTGGGTGCCGGAGCTTGGTATCGAACACTAATACTAATAACCTGGGCAAGAATCAACGTACTGCCCTCTGGTCTCCTTCCCTTGTTACTATTTGATAGGCACTGCTCAAGCTGGTGGGAGAACTGTGTCTGGAAACTCCATACCTATGGTCTTTCACCTGAGTCAAAGAACTTATTAAACGAAGGATTTGGAATATTGAGTTTCAGAAAGACATCGAGGACATCTAGGTCATTCTACCTGCTCAGTGTTAGGGATGTGCACGGAACCAGGCCAGGGTGGCTTGAATGGGTGCAGGTAGGCCTTTAAGGGCAGGGAAGGGTGCACTTACACCTCCCTCTACTTTCCCCCTGCCGGTGCTGGAGTTTTGTAAAATGCCTTGGGGAAGCAGCGTACCTTCCTGCCACCCCTTCTCCTTCTTTGGCTAGAAGTACCAGGCGTGCGTGTGTGGAGAGAAAATCAGCTGGAACCTAAAGCAATACAGTAACTTTTCTTACTCCAAAAGATATAACCAACCATTTACACCATCTTTATATTTTCAAAGCCCTGCAAACTGGCACTCCTGAGTAAAAAATATGACTCTTGTCTTTCTCCAGCAATCCATGGGCACACAATGCATAATGACCAGTGGATTTGACACCTCCCTTCTTAATTATTTAGAACAGATGGGAGGTGGGGAAGTCCCTAACAGGTTAGAATGAGCTTTTAACAACACTGACTAATCTGGAAGCAAAGAAAATTGAGGGAAGGGCTAAGGGAAATATATTGAGATAAGATGCCATTATAGTAACTTCCTCTTATAAAGTCATTGAGAACAGAATCTCCATTGCTGGAGTAAAGGAGGGGAAGGAGGGACCTCATTAAAAAGAAGAAGTTTAAAGCTTTGGCTTGTCCTAAGAATCCTCTCGATTAAGAATTTGAGCAATCTCTTGAAGTTAGAGGACACCAAGGGGACAAAAGGCAGTAAAGCAAGGAGGAAATGAAAATTAAGAATGTGATCAGTTGGAACATTACTCCAGGATTCCTGATCAGCTCTTTAAAACAAAAGGGTATCATCTATTTCAGGGGTTCCCAACCTCTGGTACTCCAGATGTTGATGAAATATAACTCCCATCATCCCCAGCTCAAATTTATTTGGCCTGAACCCCTGAATCTTGTTCAAGGGACTGCAAAACCTCAGCCCTCCCACAGATGTGAAACTACAACTGCCATCATTCCTGGCTATTGGCCAGTGTGGCTAGGGATGATGGGGGTTGTAGGCCAACAACAGCTGGAGGACCAAAGTTGTGAAGTTCTGATCTAGTGATCCTCCTCACCCTTCCTAATCCCTCAACTGTGGATAATCATTTAAGAAATACACGATGTAGGCTGTTACCATGAAGTTGGTACTGGCTAACGTTCCAAAGTCCAAGAAACTGTTGACCACAACTAAACCTTCAAAAGACAGACCCCCTAAAAAAACAAACCCCTAATGCACTTCTTAATTTTAATAAAGAATTCAGAAGGCAGAGTGGCTTTTATGCCTATTAATATTTTACCAAAGAGGCAGCTCTGGAAGACCTATTCTGTGATCTACTAGAAGTCAAACAAGAATATATTAAAAGCTCTCCCTTTGGAAAGAAACGCTTATTAAAACTTGTTTGCTTTGATGAACTCGTTTTTGTTGGTAAACTTGAAAGTGCAGAGAAATCCCAGATTCCTAGACCCTTTTCCCTTCGATGAGCTTTTGCAACCAGAAAAGTGCAAAGATCCTCAATTCATCTTGGCTTGTGCCCTTCATCTTGGCCTATACTTTCATGAACTGCTTTTTGTAGCCACCTAAGTGCAGAGAAGTTTCAGATTTCACAAATCACAGCACCACACTTAGTTCACTGTGAGCTGCTTTTTGTGTCCAAAAGTGGGGCAAGTGATCTTAAATCCAGAAAACCCAACCCTTTGATAAACTGCTTCTTACAGCCCCCAACATGTAAGGAAAGCACAGGATAACGACTCCCCAATTTGCAATCTAGTCTACTGTCTGCAACTAACTAAAAGTTTAGAACACACTCTCTCTCCCCAGAACTACTATCTCTTCACTCCACTGCAGCAGTGCCCACACTACTTTTGCACCGGCTATATATAGTTCAGGTGCACGTGGCTACTGGACTCTCGCCCTCGCGAGACATCCGGGCTCCGATCCGATGCTGTTCCTCCTCCCCTCTGCACAAGCTGCGTCACTGCACGGCACGGCAGCGCGAGCTGGGGACGCAGGAACCGCGCTGCTGCTGGGTGGAAGGAGGGGAGGAGCAAGCAGTAGCCGGCCGGGAAGAGTCCGGGTGAGTCCCCGCTCAGCACCCCCGCCCGCCCCGTCGCGTCACGGCAGCGCGGGAAGGAGACACAGAACCGCGTTGCCGCTGGTGAGGGGAGGAGCGAGCCTCAACCTGCGGGGACTGGCGACCTGGAAGAGCGGACGGGTGTGCGCTGCAGCGCGGGACACCGACACTCGCCCACATAGGATTTCCGCCCCCCCCCCCCCCGCCACCCCCATCTAGCCTTAATTCCAGGTCGCCTGGGAGCAGGCGAGACCGAACTCCTGAAATCCTAACATGAGGGAACTTGTTTTGCAGCGCCCTGTGTGTCTTGTGTGTAGCCTCAAAACGCGTGAGGCTGCAAAGGAGGCGAGAGAGGCGTAGAAGTTAGCATTGCTGTGACGGATGCGTGTCACTTGAAAGGTCGCGTCGGGGTGTTTAGTGTCAAGTGGTGTAAAAACTGTTGAGATTAGAGGAGCCCGTAAGATCCTGTAAACTCGTAGGGTTCTTATGGGGTTTAGTGCCAACTAGTGCGATTCTGCTGAAGTTTTTGAACCGCCTTGTTATCCCCGGCCTTTTTCCTGTTTTGATTGAAGCAAACCATTGGGTACTGAAGGAGTGCTGACATGCGCTGAGAGCTCATACAGCTTTGCACATTCTTCCCAACAGCCCTTGTTGGAGAAGGATCTGACTGTTCATCTGCTGTTCACCCCCCCCCCCCCGTGTTCCCATCATTGGTTCATGTTGCACAGTGCATTATAACATCTGTTTCGTGTGTGTATATGTATGTATGTGTGTCATTTCCACATACGTGTGTAACAATTCTTGGTATATATTCAACATTCCTGTTGATTCTTGCATCAGTGATCGATAGAGATCTTTTCTAGCACCACAACATATTGTCTTATCTGAAAAGTGATTGGGAATTTCCTTATTTTAGCAGAAACAGCTGCTGGATGTAGAAGGAAAGTAGGTTGTTGATGCAGAAAATGCCTTTAAGGGACAAGTGTTGTCAGACTGACCATCATCATCATGGATGTTGTGAACCAGGTAATGATATGTGAATGTTGTTGCTTCCTTTTTGAGTTTTTTGTTGTTGCATTAAGAAGTTTTTGGAAACAGAACCAAGATTATGCAATAGTAATAAACTATCGTAAAACTTAATATTTGATATTTATTTATCATATTTATGCTGCCTGATATGTGAATTTCAAGCGGTGTACACCATGGCTGTCCAATATGGTTGGATATATGCAGTAGAACTGATTCATTTGGACTAAAATCTTGTGCTCACTTCCTTGGGAGTAAATCCTATTAAATGCAGTGGAGCTTCGAAGTAGACAAGTACAGAATCGGATTGCAACAAAAAAGAGGGGGGTATACTGCACAAAATGATTTAAAACGTGGTACAATATTTAGTACATTGGGTAGATGAACTGGATCTAATCAAATAAAACAGTGCCTCTGATTGGGTAGCAGAATTATTAAGTGTGTGTATAGTTGTCAGGAAAAAAAACTAGATGACAAGCTGTATCTTAAGACACATTTCCTCCTCTAGCAGAAAATGGGAACTCATCTAAGATGACTACTCATCTTAGATGACAGGCATGCATCATCTATAAACCAAGCATGCTTGTTCCTTCAGAACTATGTTTTTATTTCAGTGCATGTTGGGTAATAATCTGAGTCTATTATTTTAATAAAATTCATTTAATCTGAATACAAGATCAGCCCTGCTGGATCAGGACCAAGGCCTGTCTAGTCCAGCATCCTGTTTCACACAGTGGCCCACCAGATGCCTCTGAGAAGCCCACAGGAAAGAGCTAAGGGCATACCCTCTCTCTTGCTGTTGCTCCCCTGCAACTGGTACTTAGAGGCATTTTGCCTCTGAAGCTGGTGGTGGCCTATAGCCCTCAGACTCATAGCCATTGATAGACCTGTCCTCCATTAATTTGTCTAAGCCCCTTTTAAAGCCATCCAAGTGAGTGGCCATTACCATGTCCAGTGGCAGAGAACTCCATAGATTAATTACTTGTAGTGTGAAAAAGTACTTTCTTTTGTTGGTCCTGAATTTCTGGGCCATCAGTTTCATGGGATGACCCCTGGTTCTAGTGTTGTGAGAGAGGGAGAAAAACTTTTCTCTGTCCACTCTCTCTATTCCATGCACAATTTTATACACCTCTATAATGTTTCCCCATAGTTGCATCCCTTCTTGGCTAAATATCCCCAGATGCTGTAGCCTTCCCTCATAAGGAAGGTGCTCCAGGCGGCTGATAATCTTGGTCATCTTCTGGACCTTTTCCAGTTCTACAATGTTCTCATTAAGATACAGTGACCAGAACTGTATGCAGTAGTCCAAATGTGGCTGCACCATAGATTTGTATAAGGGCATTATAATATTAGCCTTTTTATAGTGATGTGCACAAAATGGATTTTGCATTGCGTTTCGAGCTCGAAACAAAACGCAAATGGCCGAAACATTTCATTGAAACAGCAGTCAAACTGGTTGTTTCTACTGAACAAACCTTGAAACACTTTGAGTATTTCGGCCATAAGGAACAAAGGGGAAACTCGAAACACACCTTTGTTCCCCATGGGTAGCTCCTAGGGTCACCAAAGTGGGTTGGGTGGTAATACATAATGGGTGCCACCACCCAACCCACAAAAGAAATGGGCAAGCAGGTGACTTTAAGCAGTTTTTTAATCTTTTCTCCAAACCCCCATAGGGTCCTTTCCCCAAAACCCTGTGGGGGGGTTGGGGGCAAGATTAAAAATGTGTTCAAAATCACCTGTATTCGGCCAATGCATGTTGCAAGCCTGCCTTGAAAAACACTGTAGAAGGACACAGTAAAAGGGAATCTGTCTCTCCTAACAGAGAAGACACTTTTCAATCAGGGTCCGAAAATGGCCAGAAAGAATAACTGACCACTGCTAGCCTCAGTGCCTGCACTGCAGTAATGTGATTGGCAAAAGTTGTTCTCTTGCCCACAATTTATTTGTTTATTTCTTATTTATTTGATTTCTATACTGCCCTTCCAAAAATGGCTCAGAGCGGTTCACATTAAAATAAAACTAAAATCAATTAACTGTTAAAATCAAGAACTGTAAAAACATTATTAAAACAGTTTTTAAAACCCTGTTAGGCCAGGCCAAACAGATAGGTTTGGAGGGCTCTCCTGAAGGGCCCTTCTGAACTTGGATTATGGATTTCTGCCGGGAATGCATTCCACAGCCCAGGAGGAGCTACAGAGAAGGCCCACCTCTGAGTCGCCACCAGACATGCTGGTGGAAACTGAAGACAGACCTCCTTAGATGATCTTAATGCGCAGTGGGGATCATGCAGAAAAAGGTGCTCTCTAAGATAACTTGGACCTAAGCCATTCAGGACTTTAAAGGTAATAACCAGCACTTTGTATCTTGCCGAGAAACATATTGGCAGCCAGTGCAACTGTTTCAAAACAGGCATAATATGGTCTCGCTGGGTTGCCCCAGAGACCAATCTGGCTGCCGCATTTTGAACTAACTAAAGTTTCCGAACTATGTACAAAGGCAGCCCCATGTAGAGCGCATTGTAGTAGTCAAGCCTGGAAGTTACCTACTGATGCACCACTGTTTTGAAGTCATCCTCTTCAAGGAATGGGCACAGCTATCGAATCAGCCAAAGCTGATAGGAAGCACTCCTAGCCATAGCCTCCACCTGAGATACCAAGGTGAGGCCTGGGTCCAGGAGTACACCCAAGCTGCATACCTGCTCCTTCCAGGGGAGTTCAACCACATCCAGTGCAGGAAGTTCTAACACATTCCACAAATTGGATTCAGCTTCAAATTGTTATCCCTCATCCAGCCCATTACTTTCTGTAGGTTGGTATTTAGGGAATGAATGCCATTTCTTGATGATGAAGATGAAAAGGAGAAGTAGATTTGGGTGTCATCAGCATAAGGATAACACCCAGCACCAAATCTCCTGATGGCCTCACCAAGCAGTTTCATGTAGATATTTAAAAGTATTGGTGACAGAATGGAGCCCTGAGGGACTCCATATAACAGCTCCTGTTTTGAGGAGCAACTGTCACAAAACTCCACCATCTGGAATCTATTTGAGAGATAGGAGCAGAGCCACTACAAAGCAGTGCCCCCTATCCCCAACTCCCCCAGGCAATCCAGAAGGATACCATGGTAGATGGTATTACACGCTTCTGAGAGATCCAAAAGAACCAGCAGAATCACACTCCCTCTGTTGATTCCCCGGTAAAAGTCATCCATCAGGAGTCAGTTATGTCTCCTTACTTCCTAGCATTGCAGCAGCTGCCGCAGCAGCACCCTTGGCAGCATGCCCATAAGCTCAACTACAGCAACTTCAGTCACACTTTTACTGAGTATAATTTGCAATGCGGATTGCAGAGCAGACTAAAGCAGTGAGTGAAGAAGAAGTTAGCCTCAGGGCCAGACATGGTGCTGCTCATAGCAATCACCAATAAATATTACACACACAGGTGTCCATGTCCATTCTCATCACAACACTATCTCACGAACAAAACAAACCACAATGCTATTTGGGGCACAGTTGCCCATGACAACTCCTGAACTTCAGAAGCCAGTGCTAGAAAACCCAATTTGCAAGGGAAGAACAGGCCTCCAAAATGGCCCTCGAAACATTGTAATTCAAAATGGGTTGTTTTGTTCTGTGCTTGAACCCTTGGCTGAAAGGATGTTTTGAGCTTGAAATGGCCCATTTCAAGATTGAAATCTTTTGCACATCCCTACATTTTATTTTGAATCTATTTCCTAATGATCTGGTGATTGCCCTATTAGAAATATTTTCAAAACAATGACATATGATTGAATACTTAAACATTTTTAAAAGATATATACATATTACAGGGACTTTGGTAGAGGTTGTTGGCACTCATTTTACTTAAAGCATGGATTATGCAAATGTCATCTTTTACCTGTCCAGATTCTGCTAACTGGAGTTTAAAGGTAGGAGTAGGTAAAATTAGGCTTATATTTAAAAATATGGACTGCAAGGTTTAGATCGTTTCCCCCCTACATGAACGTGTGGCTATACTGTGAGTTGTCTTATGCTGCTTGTTGTAATTTATTTATTTATTTATTTTTTGGCAGTGCATATGCTGGAGCCTGGGGATCCTCCTTTTTTGCAGCAGCCTCTTCAAACATCAAAATCTGGCATTCAACAAATTATTGAATGTTTTCGGTCAGGTATGAAGGTTCTTCTTTGAGAGATCTATATTTTTAATATTTAGGCTAGTTTCATGGTGACATCTGTATCTTAGACCAAGTTAAAATCCATAATTTTTCAGTATCTGACCAAGATCTGTCTACTTCACCATTCTGTTGCCATCAGTAGCCTGTCAGATGCCTTGGTCAGCAGTATGGGCCCTTAGCAGCATTTTGTCTCTTAATGTGGAGGTTCCCTGTAGAGATTACATCTAACTTTTGATAAAGCCAATTTGTCGGTTTCATTTGTAAAGTTTTGTATATGCTAGTGACTATTATCTCTTGCATTGAGTTCCCTAAGTGCAAGATAAATTGTGTGGAGGAGTACTTACTTCTGTTTGTTCTATATTAAGAACTCTGACACGTTTGCCTTTTAATCTTATAGGCATGAGTACTGGTTTATGGTAATGTTCTTTGGTGGTGTCTTCTGGAAATGTTATTGTTTGACTATTTGATATTTCACATTGGTTATTATAGTAGTTAAATATGTGAGTCAACATTAGCAACTAATGATGTAGAAGAGTGCAAGATGAGCAGTAAGAGAATACTAAACTTGTATTCTTAGCCGCCATCTTTTGAAATAATGTTTTTAGAACTTCAGATATATGTTGATGTGCTCTTAAAACTTTATATCCACTCCATCTTACCTTCCAGTTACTATATTTCTGCTGTACCATGGAACTATGCTTGTGATGAGGCATTGTTGCAAGACTTCTTGGCTCATTCTGCATCACACTCTATTATGGTTTGTGCTAACCATAATCTTGGAACACAAACCATGGTTTTATGCTTCTTAGCAATTGGACAATTCATAGTTTAGAGCTGCTTTTCTGCTTTCTTTTTCTATCCTTGTCTCTAGGAGTCCAGAGGACTCTGGGAGGAGCAGCAACAGCCATAACTATGATTTGTCTGTTCAGTTATAAAATATAAATGTAATTATGACATAAAGAACAATTATGTCAAGCCATGGTTTTTCAAACCTTGTTTTTTGATCCTGATTTGCTGGCCAGTCAGATGCCATGCTTTGTTGCTTCTGGCATTGTGCAAGACCACGGATAATCTTCATGAAGTGTGACTTGGGATGATGTCTCAACTGTATCTTGTAGAAAGGAAATATTCTTCAAAAATGGAACCAAAGGAGAAAAATCTTTCTCCTCCATTTCTCAATTATAATACATTTCTCGAATCATCCAGCAAAGCAATTGAATGAAAATCTTCTAAAGAGATTCATAAGTTCATTTATTGTGTGAGCTTTGTGTAACATATTTACATTCAGAAGAACATTCCAGTGGGATTGTATTGAGCATTAGATTTTCGTACTGTTATACAGTTCTTCTAGACTGGCTCATGCTTGAAGCATATTGATGGTTGTGACCTAATTTAAATCAATCTGCCTTGACTTGAAGCCCCTTCCAAAATGTTTTCACTGGTGAGTTTGAAATTCAGGAGCTTAGTCTTTCCCTCTGCCCAGCTGAAACAGGAGTCTGACAGAAAATAGGACACTTATATGGGAGTTCAGTTGTAATATTTTCTAAGGGTGCTTTATGTCAAAAGAAATTGGTTCTTTCAGTAGGTTTCAATGAGCATTAATGCATTCCTTTTATTTAAGATCAAATATTTGCTGTACATTCTCCGATCTTCAAAGGTGTAGTGTCTATGGCTAATGGCACTGTTTCCCAATGCATGGATTGGGAATAGGCCAAGATAGCCAGTTCTTTTGTGGAGGAATCACTGTATTTTGTTGTAAACGACCCAGAGACTTGTGTTTTGGGCGGTATACAAATATGTTAAATAAATAAATTAGCAATTTCAATTGTGAAGAGTGCACTATAAGGACGAATGGAGGAGGACTGGAACAATGACATAAGAGAGAGATGAGTCTTGAAGGACCCAGTCATTTTGTTGGATCCCCTTGCCCCCTTAGTTTGAAATCTATATATATTGAGGAAGACCATTCTCCTGCTTGCCATTGGTGACTGTAAATCCATGGCAGGTGAATGGTGCTGGTAGGTTGTTTTTGTTATGCCTTTGTAGGTAGCACCTAGAAGTGCCAACAATGTTTCTGCCACCCAGCTCGTTGCCAGTCACCAATCTTTTTTGCTCTTTAGAAAGTGCCATGAAATGACCCTACCTCATATTGTGAGGTCAATTTCCTCTGACATTCTGGGGGTGTGGGGCACGAGTGGGTGAGCAACTGGCAGAAGGCAGGGAGCACTATTGTTGCTTCCTGGTGGAACTAATGATGACACTGCCCTTAGAGGTCTGATGAAAAGTTTAAAAAAGAAAAGAGAGCCAACATCCCCAATGGAAAGCCCTCCAAAGCAAGCAAGCACTTGTATTTTTTCACAGGGTGGTTTACTTCTGTAGGCTTAGTTGGAAGGCTGTTTTAAGGACTGGAAAAATTCCAGGTTCCTGGTTTTCAGTATGTCTAAAAATTTGAAACCATCCATTCAGTATCAGATACAGCAGTACCTGAAACATGGCAGTACTTCAGACTTTCTCACAGCATGGATTCAAATGATCAATTTGTTCACTGTATGTTGGGAGGAGAGCTGGTCTTGTGGTAGCAAGCATGACTTGTCCCCTTGGCTAAGCAGGGCCCACCCTGATTGCATTTGAATGGGAGACTAGAAGTGTGAGCACTGTAAGGTATTTCCCTCAGGGTGGAGCCACTCTGGGAAGAGCAGACGTTTTCAACTTTGCTCCCTGGCTTCTCCTAGATAGGGCTGAGAGAGATTCCTGCCTGCAACCTTGGGGAAGCCGCTGCCAGTCTGTGAAGACAATACAGAGCTAGATAGACCAATGGTCTGACTCAGTATATGGCAGCTTCCTATGTTCTTAAGAAAACAGGTGTTCTGAAGACATCAAACATATAGTCAGTTCAGGGCTAGGTTTCTTGGTTCGAGCATAGTTCCAAAAGCAAACTTACTAGAAATGTTATATTGGAGCAGTTCAGATTTCTATCCTTTGGCCCATTTGTACAAATAATTGCTCATGCAAGCAGTCTACAGTTGGCTTCACACGTAGTGCCAAACCTCAGGTTCAGCTGAGCAACTGTATCCCCAGGAGCACAGGTTCAACAGAGCAGCCACAATCCAAGATTACCTGGTAGCCCTACTTCCATTTCTAACAAGGGTATACTGAGATTAGGCATGTCATATGAATCCACCAATCCTATGCTACTTGTGACAGAGAACCAGACACCTGTAATTTACTTAAAATCTAAGTTACAGGTGTCCAGTTCCATGCCACAAGTAGTGCAGCATATACCAAGATTGGGAAAATCATATAACTCCACCACCAATCTCAATATATTATTGCCAAGGTAGGGCTCCTGTGCATTCCCAGGGCTGTGGCTACTCTGCTGAACTTGAAGTTTGATACTTTGTGTGAAACCAGACTTAAGTTTATCTGAAGAGTGCATACTTATGTAAGCTTCAGAAATAGTTTCCATGAAACGGAAATGGACATTAGGAAATGACTCTTCTAGAAGCTGCCACTGGGATTTCAGCTTGTATTCTTGTGCAAAATTGCATTGCTCACATGAGTAAACTGTAAGTACTTGTTGGGCAAATGAGCTAGTGAACAGAGCATGTGAATGAAATATTTATTTGATTTCGTCTGATGATTTGATTTCTTGAGGATACTATCATAAAATGTTTGTATGGTGGAAAAAGCTGATTGTTCTTAAGTTGTGTGTGGAGGCTTTTGAATTACTATCGTCATCAATTGACGTGATGTTTGTCTCCTAGGTGAGTGCCATGTGAATTAATGAAATCCAGCATGGGGAATGAACTCTTAGAACTCTAAATTTTCAGGCAGTGGTCCTTCTAATTTTTTTCATCTTTGTGCGGAATGAGTTTTGTTCTGGGTGGCAGAATCAAGGCAGTGTGTGTGCACCTGCATTCAGAGCGGGGACTTCCTGATTCAACCTGAGCGGGATCTAAAATTAACTGAGCAGACATCCAAAAACTTGTGAGCCTGCGCACGCCTTAGAGGGAACAGTGTTTGCAGTCTTGCATAAATGATCAAATACCATCAGTGATATAGAAACTCTAGCTTTTTTCCCTGTGTGGGGAAGAAAAAAATTCCAGAAGACAAAATAGACAAAAACCACCTGATACAAAGGACATCAATTAATTGACAGCTTTTGTAGTCTACAGTTCTACTGTAGATACTCAGTTGGATCAGGAAATATAGGACCAATATAGATTGCAGTGTACAAGTTTTCCATATAATGGCATTTTTTATTCTGACACAATAACAGTTTCATGTTTGACAGCTGTGGAGAGGAAAGGATGTAGTTTCCCAGTCTCTAGCAACGTTATAACATAGGAGACTTGCTTGGTGGTGGTTGGGATTTAAATCAAAGGAACATGTACTTTTGGGCTGCATACTTGGACCTTTTGAATTTTTTGTAACGGTATCACAGGGTTTTGCCCGTATACTGTATTGCACTAGTGTTCCCAAATGCAGCATTTTGCTTTCCCCTATAGGAATGACTGGCATCTTGTTTCTTGACATGGGAGAGAGTAAAGAGATGCTCTTAGACACAATTGAGTTGTGAACTAAACCTGCCCTTGATGATGCCAGTATTTTAAGTGATGATCAGGTTTTGCTGCCTCCTCACTATATTTATTTTATTTTTATTTATTTAACATATTTTATATACTGCCCAAAACTTGTGTCTCTGGGCGGTTTACAGTCAAAGTAATTTAAAACATTAAAATCATTAACTTTAAAATTAAAACCATAAATCTTATTAAAAGCCTGGGTGAATAAATGTGTCTTCAGTGCCTTTTTAAACGTTGCCAGAGACGGGGAGTCTCTTATTTCAACAAAGAGTGCTTTCCAAAGTCCAGGGGTATCAACGGAGAAAGCCCCTTCCCAAGTAGCCGCCAAATGAGTTGGTGGCAACCGCAGATGAACCTCTCCAGATTATCTTAACAGGTAGTGGGGCTTATGGTGAAGAAGACATTCTCTTCTTCAGCCTGCTTGTTTTATCTGATTGAAAACCAAGCTAGCCTTCTCTTGGTTGTATTTATTGATCATGTTAGTGATCATGAGTACCCAGAATGTTGGGGGGCAATATGCTAAATCATTGTAAACCGCTTAGAGAGCTTGCAGCTATAGAGCGGTATATAAATGTAAGTGCTATTGCTATTGCTAATGTGACATACTATACTAGGTGAAGGCCCATTGGGTCTGACATGTGGGGAAGGACAAGCCCTGAAGTCTCCAACCTCATGCATCCCACCAACTAATTGAGAGCCAGCGTGGTGTAGTGGCTAGAGTGCTGGACTAGGACCAGGGAGACCCAAGTTCAAATCCCCATTCAGCCATGATACTAGCTGGGTGACTCTGGGCCAGTCACTTCTCTCACAGCCTAACCTATTCACAAGGTTGTTGTGATGAGAAACCTAAGTATGTAGTACACCACTCTGGGCTCCTTGGAGGAAGAGCAGGATATAAAATAAAGAACTCTCCAAACTAGCACAGAAAGGGCCCTTACCGTACCCTGTTTCTTTGCTACAGCAATGATTATGTGAATGGGGTGTGGGAATAGAAAATCCTCTCTTGTAGTCTCTTCCATCAAAATCATCAGCAGGTGTAGAAGATAGTATGGAGCCATATCCTCTTTTCAAAGGCTGATTTTTTTCAGTTTTGCTCAAACTAGCTAGCTTTATGCTTGGAGACATAAGTAAGGAAGGGTTCTTTGGCCAAACCTGAGGAAGGTTAGCTGTACAAAAGGGTTTCTATACAAAAAGTAGAAAAGTTGTTTTCACTTTCACTGCAGCTCCTTCTGCCATTCAGTGTCAAATCCACTGGCTTGTATGAGTGGATTTTGAGAACAGAAAAGGGCTGCCTTAGTTACCTTTGAAAGATTCAACTTTGAGAAGGGAGGTTATGTCAACATTTGAAATGTGATCTTTGGAGGGATTCTTTAAAGGAGTCTGCTCAGTGAATACTGTTCGTTGAAATGGCCACACCTAGGATGTCAGAGTAGATGGCTCATCATACTTTGCCCAATAAATGAAAATAGCTAACCATATCTAAATAATATCACTATTTTTTCTAAAAGGGGAAAACTGTTTATTGCAGTTAAAATTGGGCAGTGTTCAGTCTAAGTTAGCAGCGACTTATTCCCATTGAAATTAATGGGGCTTAAGTTAGTCATGGCTAACTCGCTCATTGATATTTAGAATGAGAGTAACTTGCATCAGTGCACCTGTTGTGTCTTAATGTACCGGATTTTTTTATTTTAGTTATGTCAAGTCTGCATGGGTGAAACAGGACTTTTAAGAATTCCTGCTGGAGTGTAGGCCACTTATACCTTGCCATGTGGTTGCCTTGTTTTTTATTTGGGTGGGCCACTGTGTGAAACAGGATGTTGGACCAGATGGGCCTTGGGCCTGATCCAGCAGGGCTGTTCTTATGTTTTTGTTTTTTGTTTTAATAGTTGGATGTTTCAGTCCCAGGTACAGAGCAGCTGAAGCTTTGCAATAAAAAAGGAGTGGTCAAAGCCTGATTGTTTCAGAGTCTCCAACAATGTGTTCTCTCACTTTTTTTCATCTGTGCTCAGAATGAGTTTTGTTCTGGGTGGCAGTATCAAGGCAGAGTGTGCGCACATGCACTCAGAATAGGATCTTCCTGTTTCATCCTGAGCAGGATATAAGATTAACTGAGTGGATATCAAAAAAAGTGTGCGTGTGTGCACGTCTGCATGCCTTAAAGGGAACTCTGGTCTCGATTCTTCATTCCTCTACAGAAAAAGTTTGTACGCTGTTTAATTGTATTGTATTTTTATTTACATAGAACAATAATTATTAGAAGAACAAGATAGTTACCTTTCTACATTGAGCTGAGTCAGATAGAAGTGACAAGGGATGATGTTCTAAACTGTCTGGAAAAACTGAAAGCTAACAAATCACCAGGGCCGGATGTCATCCATCCAAGAGTCCTCAAAGAACTCAAATGTGAAATTGCCGACCTCCTTGCTAAAATATTTAACTTATCCCTGAAATCGGGCTCTGTACAAGAGGACTGGAGAGTAGCTAATGTAACACTGATTTTCAAGAAGGGATCCAGAGGCGATCCGGGAAATTACAGGCCGGTTAGCCTAACGTCCGTTCCAGGCAGATTGATGGAAAGCATCCTCAAGGATAAAATTGTAAAGCAACTAGAAGAACAGGCCCTGCTGGAAGTGAGCCAGCATGGCTTCCGCAAAGGTAAATCTTGCCTCACCAACCTTTTGGACTTCTTTGAGAGTGTCAACGAGTGTGTGGATCAAGGTGATCCAGTTGACATAGTCTACTTGGACTTCCAAAAAGCTTTTGACAAAGTTCCTCATCAAAGACTCCTGAGGAAACTTAGCTGTCATGGGATAAAGGGACAAGTACATGTGTGGATTGCAAACTGGTTGAAAGACAGGAAACAGAGGGTAGGTATAAATGGAGAGTTTTCACAATGGAGGGAAGTAAGAAGTGAGGTCCCCCAAGGATCTGTACTGGGACCGGTGCTTTTTAATTTATTCATAAATGATCTAGAAGCAGGGGTAAGCAGCGATGTGGCCAAATTTGCAGATGATACCAAACTCTTCCGGATAGTGAAATCCAAAATGGATTGTGAGCAGCTCCAAAAGGATCTCTCCAAACTGGGTGCGTGGGCAGCATAATGGCAAATGCGGTTCAATGTTGGCAAGTGTAAAGTGATGCACATTGGGACGAAAAACCCCAACTTCAAGTATATGCTGATGGGATCCGAGCTGTCGGTGACTGACCAGGAGAGGGATCTTGGGGTTGTGGTGGACAGCTCGTTGAAAGTGTTGACTCAATGTGTGGCAGCTGTGAAAAAGGCAAATTCAATGCTAGGGATCATTAGAAAGGGGATTGAAAATAAAACGGCTAACATTATAATACCCTTATACAAAACTATGGTGCGACCACACTTGGAGTACTGCGTACAATTCTGGTCACCACATCTTTAAAAGGACATTGTTGAACTGGAGAAGGTACAGAAAAGGGCAACCAAGATGATCAGGGGCCTAGAGCACCTTTCTTATGAGGCAAGACTACAACACCTGGGGCTTTTTAGTTTAGAAAAAAGACGACTGCGGGGAGACATGATAGAGGTCTATAAAATCATGCATGGTGTGGAGAAAGAGAAATTCTTTTCCCTCTCACACAACACTAGAACCAGGGGTCACTCCATGAGATTGCCTGGAGGTCTAGGACCAACAAACGGAAGTACTTTTTGACACAACGCGTGATCCACTTGTGGAACTCTCTGCCACAGGATGTGGTGACAGCCAACAACCTGGATGGCTTTAAGAGGGGTTTGGATAACTTCATGGAGGAGAGGTCTATCAATGGCTACTAGTCGGAGGGCTACAGGCCACCTCCAGCCTCAAAGGCAGGATGCCTCTGAGTACTAGTTGCAGGGGAGTAACAGCAGGAGAGAGGGCATGCCCTCAACTCCTGTCTGTGGCTTCCAGCGGCATCTGGTGGGCCACTGTGCGAAACAGGATGCTGGACTAGATGGGCCTTGGGCCTGATCCAGCAGGGCTGTTCTTATGTTTCATATGTTATGAGTTTCTTCTTTAAAAACCAAAACAAAATCAGTCTTGAAAAGAAAGAAAGAAACCAGGTAGACACCAGCAACATCCGCTGGAGAGATGCTCTGCTGAGGTTGAATAGGGCCAGTTGCTCTTCCTCTGCAAAAGGGAGAGAATCATCATCTTTGAAACGCATCCCTCTGCCCTTTTAGTAGGCAGTGTGAGCTGTCTGACTGTAGAGTGAACAGTATTTATGGATCTCATGCTTATAAGGATTTGTATTTTTATTTGTTTAAAGCATTTATATATCACCAAGACACAAGTCTTGAGCCAGTTTACACAAAATCAAAGCACAAAATTAAAATGGGTGGAACAGTTAAACAATTCAAACATTTTAAAATAACTTAAAAGCTACTTAAACTAACCATCACATCTTGATGATTTGTGTTCCCTATGGCTGCAATAGTCTTTATCATCCCACTTGAAGACTATTCTTCAACTAGTCTTCAAACACAAACCAGTTTCCTCACCTTTTCTCACTCAAAAATTGCTTTTTTAGCAGACCTTTCCCTGAACTACCTTAGCCTCAACATACCTGTTGCTTCATTTCCTTCTACGCAAAACTCCATTCATGTATCAGTTATTGAACACACTTCTATCGCAGGCGTTGTCTTGGCTTCATGTTTCTTGATATGATTATATCATATTGTAGTATGGGCAGATGGAAAGCTGGATCACTTTAGGAGTGTCCTGTCTATAGCTGCTGTCAGAATATTTTTCTGAGTAGGAAACCTCATTTCCTACTCAGACTCTGGAGGTAAAACAAAACACTGCATACTGAAGATACATTCTGCTGCTTTCAGTTTGTGTTTTGGCTTGGTCCCCCCCCCCCCCCGTAGAATTGCCTCTACATACCAGGCATGGTTTGTAAGGTACTTTATAAGCTCAATTTGGACAAGGCTGGTCTAAAAGATAAATCCTATCATCTATGTTTAGTTCTTTAATGACTGTGTCTGCTTCTAAACTTCAATTTCAGTTGGTTAATGTGCTTTATAAGATCATGACATGTTTATGTCCCAAATCCAAAACTATTGATGTCAGTCTAGAATAGTAGTATCTTTTTTAACTTTGTATTTTAATGCAACAGTTTCTTTAAAAAAATTATTTTTGAAAGGAATAAAAATACTGAGGGCACGATCTAGCTAAAGTTAACTATTCAAGATCCATTGATGTAGCAGGATAGATATTAACTCTTTTCCCACTGATAATAGGACTTGGCTTCACCTGGATTGTGTCCTTAATGTGTTAGTGTGTTTAATGTTAACTATACCTTTTTTTTGTTTCTTTCAGGAACTAAACAACTTAAACATATTTTGCTGAAAGATGTGAACACCATTTTTGAATGTAAACTGTGCCGCAGTCTCTTCAGAGGACTACCAAATTTAATAACCCATAAAAAGTTCTATTGTCCTCCAAGTCTCCGAATGGATGACAGTAAGTTTTGTTCTCTCAAACCTCTATTCCAAATGTTTAAAGAAACAGAGACGCAGTTTTTGCAAGAAAATGTTAGAGCAGGGTTATCAAACTCAATTGGGTGGTTGGCTGGATTTGATTCTGATGTGCCTCTGGGGTGGGGGGCACATAGCCTTGTGCCCCCTTCTGTCATCTTCTTTCTCCCTTCCTTGCCCTGCCACTTAAATTAGATGAATGCACTACTTTTACACCAGAATATACTTGGGGAAAATTTAAAATTTTAGATAGTTTTTTGTGGTGGAGGAAGAATTTCTGAAAACATACCTTCTGGTGACCTACAGATAACAAACTTTGCATACATAATCCTGCCACTGAAATTAGCCAAATGCACTACTTTTTATACCAGAATATGCTCAGGGAAAATGTTTTTTAAAAGAAATATTTAAAAGTATTTTTAAAAGAAATCCTGCATATAACCATCATATTTAACTGTTGTTCCCAACAGGTTGCTCACTAGTTAGATCAGTAATTCCAAAGGAACATCATGCCCAAGAAAAGCAGATCTCTTTCCCTCACTTAGCCTTCACTCATCCTTCTTTCTGCCTCTTCCCCACTCTCATTCTCTTCCTGCTCCCATCCTCCTCCTTGCTAAAAGAAAAAGCATCCTGTGCTGTCCTCTGACTGTTTTCCTCCTCCTGCATCTTTCTCTCTCCTCTTGATCTACCAGTTAGACCAAGTAACCTTATTACCTTTAAGAAGTAATTAAGAAATAATATTTTCTGTGTATTGCAAATTATACTCTGTTTATGGTGTTATCTAAATTGTTTGTTCCATATATTTGATTTCTTAGGTTACCTGCAACGCTATATATAAAAGTATATTTAACTCTTGATTGCAATATTGATGTGTGGCAATGACTTTGTGTTATTGATATAGTATCATAACACTAATGTACATCATGCTTTACAGAGTAACAATAAAGAGACAGATCCCCATTCTGAGGAGCCTACAATCTAAATTTAGACAGTAGGTGAGATGATGGGGAAGGAAGAGAGAGACAAAGCAAACAGCATGAATATAATTAAATGCAGTTAAATATATTTAGACTTCATGTTATCCCACCTTTTAAAAAGAAGAATCCAGGGTGGCCTTGCTTGTTCGAATTGGTCCAAAAGGCCAATGGAAGAGTCTTGGCTTGTCTTCGTCTCCCAGGCCAGGTGTTGGCTGGCTAGTTGCTGATGCACTCGGCTCCAGGAGGAGAAGGATCAAGTGACCGTTAAGCAGGCTAATGAAGGAGACCTTGATGGTCTCTCCATCTTCTTCTAATTTTAATCATAGGAGGCCCCTCCTTTTAATCTTGTATAGTGACAAGTCCTGTTCTCATGGCAGGGGAATGGGGGTGGGGGGGACAAGTGCACAAGAAAGCAACTAACAATACATTAAGTGCTAATGGTCAGAAATCTGGGATGAAAAGAGATGTGACCAGTCACAGCTACATACTGAAAAGGGGATTTGTGTCTGTGTGGCAAAGATATTGGAGTGAGTGAAAGCTGCCTTCATGTGACTGTACTGAATTATGTGAGCAGCCTTGAGGGATCCTTCTGGATTCAAAGGAGATAGTAATGAACCAAATATTCCTTAAAAGCTATACAGTCATCTCTCGCCAACCGCGAGGGTTCTGTTCTAGGAAAACTTTACTGTTGGTGAATTTGCAGTTGGAGAGCAATAGAAATACACTGGAAATGGCGTTAGGGTACTCACGGTTGGGAAAAGATGGAAAAATACAGTTAAAAATAGAATAGAAAACACCCCCTGGGCCCTGGAAATTGCCAGAAAAAACCATCCCAAATTTCCTCCAAATCTCGCCAAACCACAGGTACTGAGGTCACGCTTGATGAGATCTGCCATGATTTCCCAGTTGGGGATACTTAAAATTGGGAAACCTGCGGTTGGCGAAGGATAACTGTATAGTTAGGGCTGGTAATCGTCTACACATATATGTAGAAATATAGCAATTGATGGAAAATTCTGAACAGTGTCCCTTCTAACAGGGATTCCCAGATGTTGTTGACTACAGCTCCCAGAATCCCCAGCTACAATGGCTTTTGCTTGGGGATTATGGGAACACTGATCCTGAGAATCAACAAGGCAAATGTGTAATTTTAAACTTTGTTTATATTTAGACTCTCCTGATGTAAATGATAAACAAAGTCAAGCCATAAGTGATCTGCTGGAAGCCATGTATCCAAGAGTGGACAAACAAGATTATATAATCCGGCTGGAGCCTATAGAAGCAAATCGGAATGCTGTGTTTCAGTATGTTTCAAAGGCTGATAGCCCAGTTGAGAACATTGAGGTGAATGTCACTCCTGATGAAGCTCCTGTAGAAATGCCAGAACCTAGCACAGAACCAACTAAGGCAGTTGCAATTCCTTCAGAAGCAGAAACTGTGGATACTCCTTCTCCCCCGCCGCCACCGCCGCCACCTCCTCCTCCTGCTAATAAAGTAATCGTGACTCCAGAAGAACCAGCCCCATCCTCAAAACCTGAGTTGGAATGTGATGATAATTCTGATTCCAGTCATCACTTAATGTGTTGTCTGTGTAAAAAACAATTTCATTCCAGACGCAGTGTACGCAGACATATTAGAAAAGTGCACAAAAAGAAGATGGAAGAACTAAAGAAATTTATTGAACTTAAGAAAAAGCCAAATCAGGCTCCTGGAAGGATGCGCAATAGGAATATTCTCTTAACATTGGGTAGAAGCTGTCCTGTATGTTGTAAATCCTTTGCTACAAAAGCCAATGTAAGGAGGCATTTTGATGAAGTTCATAGGGGACTGAGAAGGGATTCCATTACTCCCGATATAGCTACAAAACCTGGGCAGCCTTTGTCCTTGGATACAACTTCTAAAAAATCTCTTAAGGCCCAAAAACAAAAATCTTCAAAGGCTGAATACAACTTAACGACATGTAAATGCCTTTTGTGCAAGAGAAAATATAGCTCCCAAGTCATGCTCAAAAGGCATATGCAAATTGTCCACAAAATAACTCTTTCTACAAAAAATCCTAAAAGAGAGAGAAAGTCCAACAATACTATTAACACAGAAGTGAAAGTTAAAACTGAACCAACAGAATCTGCAGAATCGGTGCCTTCCATAATCAATTCTCCACCAAATGAAGTGAAGGGAACAAATAATTCTAATGAAAGAAAGAACTCACTAGCTGCTGAAAGGAAGAACACTGGATCTGCTGAAAGGAAGACTGTATCGTCCACTGAAAAAAAGACTGAAAGAAAAGGTGCGGCATCCACTGAGAGAAAAAGCACAGCATCCAGTGAAAGAAAGAGCGTGGCATCAAGTGAAAGAAAAAGCACCCCATCTGCTCAGAAAAATAAAGTTAAACAAAGCTCTGAAAATTCCAAGTCCAGTAATCAGTCTGTTGCAGGTGGTCCAAAAAAACCCAGGAAACCCAGACTTTCAGCTGGCTTTGATTTCAAGAAGCTTTACTGTAAACTATGTAAACGCCAGTTTACTTCTAAGCAGAACTTAACAAAGCACATTGAATTGCACACAGATGGAAGTAACATATATGTTAAATTCTATAGATGTCCTCTCTGCACTTATGAAACACGCCGAAAGCGTGATGTGATAAGACATATAACCGTAGTACATAAAAAGTCTTCACGTTACCTTGGTAAAATAACTGCAAGCTTAGAAATCAGAGCAATAAAAAAGCCCATTGACTGTGTTCTAAACAAGGTGACAAAAAGAGGCCCTCGGAGGGATGAAGGAAAACAAAATGGTTCCAAACAGGATGTCACCTCTAACTCTCCAAGTAAAAAGTATGAAGGAACTGAAGTTGGAATTGAAGTAAAAGTCACAAAAAATTTTTCTCTGCACAGATGCAATAAATGTGGAAAGGCATTTGCCAAAAAAACTTTCCTAGAACATCATAAGAAGACTCATAAGGCAAATGTGTCACATTCACCTGAAGAAAACACCACAACCAAAGGCAGAAGTACAAGGTCTAAAGCTCTTGTTTGGTGAAGAACAGCTAGTGCCTTCTTAAATGTTTGCCTAAAATTGCCATTGATACTCCTAACTCAGCATGCTTTTCTTCATAGATCAGATGTTGTAGGAAATACAAGAATATTGTATTTAATCTTTTCAGCCAAAATTGTTGCTCTAAATTGAAACAAAGAGTACATTTCTGAAGCTGTTATTCAGGACACTAAAGCCTAGCACAGTTTGATTTGTACAGGGATGGTTCTTCAAGGTTCAATTCTGTATTGAATTATATTGGCATAATGTTCAGCAGTAGGTACCATAGTCCAAAGGTTTTTTAAAAAATTAACTTTGCACTTAATTGGTATTGGCCAGGCCATAGGAAAGCCTTCATGGTTCGGTATAACCTGCAGATGCTGTGTTGCCTAACTCTAGTTTAGTGTATTTTTGATATAGAATTTTCACAGAAGTGCTAAGAAATTTTTGACTATTATAAATTGACGAGTTAATAGTAGTAATTCATTGCAAAACGTTTGCATTAAAATGCTTTTTCTCTGTCATCACAAGATGCCATTCTCTTAAATTCCTGCTTTATCTGTACAAGGTTTATTAGTATTTGGTTCTTTATATTTGTAATTTTAACCATGATGTTTTCACAGGCCCTGTTTAAAGGGGGGGGGGAGTTTCAGATATTCTACAGTTCCACTTTATGCAATAGAAATATATATTTAGGAAATGGAGAAAATCAGTCCTAAATTAACTTGTTATATTTTTGATCTGAAATATTTTTTGGCATCCAGCAGTCAAGGAGAGAGCAGTTTTTTAAAAACTACTGCTTGAGGAATCTCTTGTATCTAATCATTTAACAGATGTTTGTTAAGAGCACATATCTGTGGATACTTCAATTCCAAAGTTTCAGTTACCTGAAGCTAGCTCCCCAGAGTTAAACCACTCTTGGATTCTGATTTTAACATGAAAGGATTATATGTAGACAAGCTTCAAGCTGTTTTGAAGCCATCCTCGGATTTTGTATTTTAATTTTTGCAAAAACAATAAACACATGGGTTATTACCAAATCTGCCATCAGCTTATCGGGGGTGGGGGGGAGGTTATTTGATTCTTGTATGATAAGCTGTCAATGCTGCCCCTTTTAAATCCCCTTTTTAGTTGACTAAAGGCTATATTGGCATATGGATTTTTACTTAACATCAAATGATGTGTGGTAAAACTTGGAAGTGGAACCACTACTGTCTTGAATAGTACTATGAGAAGATGAAAATATAAATATTTTTATAAGCTATTTTCTTACTAAATGTATTGACTGTTTGTAATGGCAATGCCTTGTCCAACAATGGTCCAATTCAAATGCTACACTAGAACGTAACTGCATGACAACCAGGAGCCTTGAGTTCATATGCTCTTGCCTTCTTGCCAGCCTTTGCGCACAAGGAGAGTAAGTCATCTGCTCTCCTGGATTTGTCATGTTGTCAACACTTGGTTATTTTATCCATGTTTATGAGCAAGCCAGAATGTGAATCTCCAGTCCTGGCTTGTTGTAAACTCTGGTTAGAACTGACAGCAAGTCCCAGCTCATTCTAAACCACTAGTGGAAATTAAAACAAAACTTTTCCCCTCTGTGTGGTGAGGAGAGAGCAGGTAAGCCCAAGGCACATGCTCATGTTTAAACCATGTCACCATCTGAACTGAGTCATTGTCAACAGAAATGAAACTGTATTAAGCAATTACCCTTAGATGTAAAAACCAGCTGTCCTAGTTCATGAAGTTCGATAGTGCTGATAATAGGAAATGAATATTTTAAAAGGGAAACTTAGAAACACTTTTGAAAGGCCTATTTTTAAAACGGTTATCAACTGGAGCATATGTTCCATAGATGTGGTTCCCTACTTAATGCTCATTTTGCTGAACAGATTTTATGTTCGTTGTGATATACTACTAAGCAAAAACTTGCTGTGTGATGTACTTTTAAAAATATTTTTTTATAAATGAATGTATATGAGCAAAAAGTGTGTTAGTGTCATTTGTAATCATTCTAGCATTTGCTCGAATTTCAGTTCGTTGGGTGGCATCCAGACCTAACTCGGATAAATCTTCCTTCCTGAGTGTCTGGGGCGGGGTGGTGGTGAGTGCTCCCAATGGTCCCACGGCACAGAGTGGGATGCACTGCAGTAGGAAGGGCGACTCCTCAAACGGGACTGAGACCTCTTCATTCTGCTTATGGAAGTAGTTTGCATCCACTTTCCATGAATTTCTTGTTAGTCTTGGAGCCACCAGCACTGCATCCCACTCTGTTGCTGAGAGTCCCTCAACCCTCAGGAAACCTGAGTGAGAGGCTGGGAGGAGGAATGGGCGGAAATGCCTTGCATGAGTGCAGCACTTGTGTAAGCTGGGGATGCTACCCATAAGTGATTGATGGTTGGGAGTATTAAGCTTGACTGTACTGAACTTGCTGCAAAGATCCATAGTAATTTTTGCATACTTAGCATATTGGACAGTCTTTCATATGGAAGTTTACAAGCTACCCACATTCCCCTCTTTTAATTGTGTTTAATGTTTTTGTACACAAGCACTTTAATAGTTGCAGTTTAAATTTCTTTCAGTGATTATTTTGACAAGATAGTACACTAATATTCATGTGAAGATAGTATTTGGGATTTAGACAACTCATATGCAACCATTTTATTTGTAGTTCCTTAAATATTGTTTAAAAGGAAGATAGTGCAAGGATATATATATTGCCCTCAAGATGTTGAATGACCACTGTAGGTAGCACTTGACTTTCACTGTAAAGTTTGTAAAAGGCTTGCTTATTCTTATCTATTTTATAATCAATTATATAGCAAAACAGTAGTGTACCTACCATTATGACTTTTTGGCAGGTTTCTGCGCATTTTTTTAAAAATTTTTAGAAAATGTTTAGTGATTTGTGTCAAATTGCCACAATTTAAAAGGTACAGTACATCTGAAGAAATGCCGTTTTTTAATATTGGTTGACTCCCTTCCTTAGGGAAATGCCTAAGGAATGCTTGTCCATATATACTTTTTGTATAAAATATATCTAAAAATGTTGATCATAAATAAAAATATTCTTCTATGGATAGATAATTGTTGGGCCTTTTAGTGCTTTGCACTAAAATAAAAACCTGTGAATGGGAAATAGACTGTGTTACTGAAAATGTTATATGTTGAATGTACATGCTTCTTGGATAAATGTACTTTATTTGGAAATAAAGCAGACTGGAAGTTATTTCAGCTAAATGCATTTAAATGTATGTTTGAATTGAATTTTCCTTAATTGTATGTATACATATAACTGTGAGAAGGATATGTGAGAAAGACTATCAAATGATTGTCTTGCATTTTGAGTTCAGGATCACATATTCAGACACGCTCCATTCATTCATTCCTGAGGAAAATCCCTTCCAACAGTCAGCCCTCCTATAAGATGTGACTATTTAAGTCGACAAAACAACTTCTAAGCACAGAGTGGCTAGGAACCACAACATATAGTGAATTTATATTAAGGCTACAATCTCTCTCTCTCTCTCAGTCTCAGTTAAAAAAGCCTTTTTAATCGAGAAGGCATCCTGATTATTTATTTATTTAAAATATTTCTATACTGCCCAAAATGTGCCTCTCTGGGCAGTTAACAATTAAAAACATTCTAAACCTAGTATTAAAATTATTTAAAATTATTATTATTTGATTAATCAGGCAACTGTTTTAAAAAATGGTTTGATATTAACATTGTGCACATTGAATAATGTTTTATGCACAAAATGGGGGAGGGGTGATTTTTGCTTATTTCCCCCCTGGCCTTTCACAAGAGGTAATGCCTATTTTAAAGTAGGACCACTGCAACAATTTACATAGATATAGATAGATTTGTGGATAAAAATAACCATGTACACTGCTCATCGCTCCTCACAGGAAAAGTGGGGTATAAATGTAAAAAATATTAACAACTAATATACCTGTGAAATTGTAGAAATGTGTTTCTTAACTCCTAGTGGCTTTAGGATAAAATGATAAAGGACTGCCAGAAACTCATAGCCCCACAAAATAGAGACATAACTTTCAAAGGGTAGAAAATGTTTGAGATTTTTATTTCTGAATCTTTTTTTGTACAGTAGTAATCTTAACACTTTGAGTAATTTTTTTTAAAATGGAAAAATGTCTGAACAGGATCATGAGGTGTCTTAAATAAACATTTTGAAAAACCTATAAAGTTCCAATTCTGTTGACTAACTTATAAGTATAATAAGTAGTCCTTAATACAACAAATCTTAAAATTTTAAATTAAAAAAACACCATAAATTCTATATGAAAGCTTCCCAGCTGTCATATTCCCAAGGCCAACTTTCTCCTTCCCCTTTGTCAAATTTCAGTTCTAATGTAAGGTTCCAAATAATAGCTCATGTTGGGGGAATTGTAGTGCTTCTGGAAAATAGCCTACAGAGGAAGGTATTTCAGAATTCTGGGGCAGACACTAGGAACACCTCTCTATGTGTCTTCCTCTTATAAATGTGATGCAGAGATAAAACAGAAGTGTCCAACAGAAGTGTCCTCACAGAGGAAGTTGGAAATTGACACAATGTACAGAAAGAGTTGGTCTTTAGTATGTAGAGCCTTCAGCTTTACAGAAAAGCCAGATAAAGGTAAAATGTGCTGTCAAGTCGATTTAGACTCCTAGCACCCAACAGCCCTGTGGTTTTCTTTGGTAGGAGGGGTTTACCATTGCCTCCTCCCGCGCAGTATGAGATGATGCCTTTCAGCACCTTTCTATATCGTTGCTGCCCGCTATAGTACCAGTGGGGATTCGAACCAGCAACCTTCTGCTTGTTAGTCAAGCATTTCCCCGCTGTGCCACTTAAGGTGTCTATAGAAAAGCTACTGAAGCAATATTGCTGTCAACCCTCACCCATCCCAAATTGGGCTACAGTGGTCTGCACCATCAGAAATGTTGATTGTCTTCAAAGGTAAAACTAGGAAGAATTACAACAGTCTAGCTTCAGTTTGAAGGTAAAAGTGAGTTGTTGGGTCTGAATCGGAAAGGCACACATTGGACACTTACAGCAAAGTGAAGTTGGTGCAAATTTTATAGTTTAGTGTATAGCTGTGAACTGAGAAGCACCATAGACTACCAGTCTATGATGTGAGAGGCTTGTCTGTCTGTTTTATTGCAAAGTGTGCTAACCATGTTTATTTCAGTATTGGTTGCTTCATGAATAGTAAATACACTTAAGAGATTTCTGTAGCATGAGGCCAAGGCCAATGGTAATCAAGACTGCGTTGCTCAGTAAATCCTTTCCTTCATTTTTCACTCTATCCATTGGTTAGCTCTCCAAGCAGGTCTGTTTCAAGCAAAGAGTAAGCACTGCTTATTGTAATGTTGTCTCCATTTGGAAGGCTACAGTCGATTAGTTCTGTACCAACACACCTTTTGCTGTACCACATTGCTCTCAAAGAACAGACCTCACCTGTTCTTTGAGAGGATTTACCCATTGTTGATGAAGCCCTTTTAAATGCTGCATAGATAATGAGGCTCTTCTCATGATCGAGTGAGAAGAGCCAAATCGGGTTTGTGGGGAGAACGGGCTAAGCCCACTCTCCCTGCAGACGACCAGTAAGCCCTCCCTGAGTTGCCGCCCACGCGACTGCCGGCTCCATCACAGAGCCGGCGGGGGCTTGGGAGTTCGGGGGCTGCATGACCCTCAGAAGTTCCAGCACGCCCTGCGCAAGTGTGCAGGGCATGCTGGAGAGACCCACGAGCCAGGAAGCTGCTTTTTAGCCTCCAGGGTGGGGGTCTCGTGTTGCCGCACTGCGGAGCTGCGGCAACACACGATCATAGAGCCCAGGTTAGCAGAGCTTAGGGGAGGGCTCCATAAGAGAGTGAGCCGCTTGAGAGCAACCGGGCTCACCTGCGAGCCCTGTGGTTCTCACGGTCTCCAGAAAGCGGACTAGGCTCCCTTAGCCCACTTTTTGGCGATCATGAGAATCGCCTCAATGCCTTGCTACAATGAGCATGGTCCCTTATTGAAATATCTTACCTAGCCCAGCAGAGATCTGGAAGATCTCCCATGGACAAAAACATCCCCCCAAAAGTGGATCTATACACCATGCCAGACCATGGACAAAAACACCCCCTGAAAGTGGATCTATACACCATGCCAAAATTCTCCATGCCTACCAATGAACTTGGATTTGACTAATTAGGAATTAGTTTTTCCAGATTTTCATTTCTCTGCATCCCAACTGTCCCTTCTCTTCCAGACTAAAGCTTTGTTGCAGCTTGAAATCTCATCCATTTAACCATAAAACACACAGCAGCTATGATCTCACTACCAGAATGATTGCAGTTGAAGAGTTGACCATGACTGGCAGCCCTGCACACTTCCACAGAGTGTCATGAGAACCTTCAATTTCTGGGCAATTCCCAGTAAATTAGTGAACCCAGTAAAATGCTGGTTAATAGCAGTGATTTAACCGTGATTCCAGAAATTCCAAATTCTTACAACATGCTCCATGGGAGCATGCCGGGTTGGATGATTGCAGTTAACTCTTTAACCACAACTGTCCTGATTGTGAGAATGTGACTAGGATGACCAACTAGAAGCCATAATCTGTCTCCACCAAGGCTCTGGGCGATTCTCACGATCAGCCAAAATCGGGCTAGGAGAGCAGAGCCCGATTTTGGCTGATAGTGTAAGCCACTAGGCTTGCAGGCAAGCCTGGTGACTTACAAGCGGCTAGCCTGCTCTTGTAGCTCTCCCCTTAGCCCGTGTTTGCCGAGCGAGTGTTCCGCAAACCCAGGCTTTCGGATCGTGAGTAGCCGCTGCACAGCTCCGTGCTGCGGCTACTCACAAGGAGATCCCTGGAGGGGAGGCGAAAAGCCACCTCTCGGCTCGGGGTCTCCCCAGTATGCCCTGCACACTCACACAGGGCATACTGGAGCTTCCAGGGGCCGCGCGGCCCCCGAGCTCCCCAGCCCCCGCCAGCTCTGTCATGAAGCCGGAAATTGTGTGGGTGGCTGATCCGGCCACCCAGGGCTCCCGCAGGGATCATGTGCAGGGAGAGAGGGCTTAGCCCGCTCTCCTCACAAAAGCAGAAAAAGCAGGTCTCACTGATCGTGAGACCTGCCTCTCTGTCTACTTTCCCTATCCAGTACCTCAGGAAAGATGTCAGTACTCTTCTTTTGCAAGGGAGAAATTAAATGAGCCTCAGAAAGTTGGATCTATCTAGGTTTTTATTCCTGTTACTTTACTACATTTTCACCTGGTCCTTGACCTTTATTTCTTCTTAAAAGCCAATGAATTCTGAATCGGTCTCCTTTGCTAATCTTCATCCTTTTTTGATGATACGTTTCATGAGTCTCTTTCAACCTAAAAGAGTTACCCTTTGTTCACCAAGTGCGGGTCTATTGCTGCAGCTCACAGGATTTCCTCATATAAACTGGCTTTTAGCAGGAAAATACCAGCAATTACCTTAAAAGGGACAGTTGTATCACAGTCCATTTACTTCTCTGTTGCTACACCAATCAGAAGAAATCTCATCTTGTATCCACTCAATCGATCCAGTTCATTGGTGATGGTCTTGATTATCTCAGCCCAGCTTACTTTCTCCAGTAGCCATCATCATTCTCATCAACAACTGTTGATGCAATTTTTAATTTTTTCTCCCTACTCCCCACCACTTTTCATCCATATGGCAAAGGTGTAGGTTAGGAGAAATCCACACATTAAAATGTTTAATACCATGATCACCTACCAACCAAATGGTTTAGGAATCCTATCTTACCATTCATTCTATTGAAAAGCAGCTTGGAGATTTCATGGCCTGGAGATTTCTATATGAGGTGGTATAGAAATGAAATAAATAAAAATAAATAGTGAGCCGGGTATCACAATCAGTGAGACCCGGTTTGGTGAGCTGAGCGTGGAGAGCAGGCTAAGCCCCCTCTCCCTGCAGACAATTACAGCGGAAGTCCCGGGCAGCCAGGTCGGCTGCCCACACGATTGCTGGCTTTGTGACGGAGCCAGCGGGGGCTGGGGGGAGCGGGGGCCAATCGGCCCCCAGAAGCTCCAGCATGACCTGCGTGAGTACTAGGAGTGTGCACGGTTTTGGTCCGGCACAATAGAAAAGATTTTACAAAGGACGAGCACCGGAGGGGAAAGAGCGGCGGGGGGGGGAGTACTACCACCCCCCCGCTTAAAGAAACAGCCCCCCCCGTGCCGGACCGGGGGCCCACCGGACCATGCACACCCCTAGTGAGTACACAGAGCATGCTGGTGAGACCTCCGGAGCCGGGAGGCAGATTTTCGCCTCCCCTTCTGGGGTCTCCTCATGAGTAGCCGTGGAAGAGGAGTGCTGCGGCTACTCACGATTAAAAAAAAAAAATGGGTTTGCAGAGTGCTCGCTCCACAAACCCGGTTTTTGGGGAGGGGTACTTGAGCGGGTTACCCACTGGGCTCGCAGCCAAACCCGGGGGTTCACATGATTGCAGAAAATTGGGCTAGCTATTCTCCAATCATGTGAATAGCCTCAGTAAGTTTGTTGCATTCAACTATGTTTTACATTTCACCCCACCTCTTAAGGTATGCTCACCAATCTTTCAGGGAGAAGTGCTGGAGCAACAGTTCACTGGCTAGTGTTTTAGAATGTTCTGTACAGGTGCTAAGTCTCTATATGTGGAGACTATATGGAGAGCCAGTTTGGTGTAGTGGTTAGAGTGCTGGACTAGGACTGGGGAGACCTGAGTTCAAATCCCCATTCAACCATTAAACTAGCTGGGTGACTCTGGGCCAGTCACTTCTCTCTCAGCCTAACCTACTTCACAGGGTTGTTGTGAGAGAGAAACTTAAGTATGTAGTACATCGTTCTGGGCTCCTTGGAGGAAGAGCGGGATATAAATGTAAAATAGTAATAATAATAATAATAATAATAATAATAATATATGAGCCCCTGGTGGCGCAGTGGGAAAACTGCCGCCCTGTAACCAGAAGGTTGCAAGTTCGATCCTGACCAGGGGCTCAGGGTTGACTCAGCCTTCCATCCTTCCAAGGTCGGTAAAATGAGTACCCAGAATGTTGGGGGGCAATATGCTAAATCATTGTAAACCGCTTAAAGAGCTTCCAGCTATAGAGCGGTATATAAATGTAAGTGCTATTGCTATATGTGTGAGTGCACAGATGATCAAGAATATTGGTTACAATATGCAACCCATTTTTGCCTGGAGCGGCTGGCAGTGTGTAAAAGGGACCTGGGTTATGATCTTCTGAGAGCTTTTCTCTCAACACAAAGTAACTCTTTGAGGTTCTTCTCACGATCAAGCGAGAAGAGCCAAACTGGGTTTGCGGGGAGAGCGGGCTATGCCTGCTCTTTCTGCAGACAATCCCGCTTTCCCTGCAGACAATCAGTAAGCACTTCCTGGGCAGCCGCAGCGGCCGCCCACACAACTGCCGGCTCCATCACGGAGTCAGCGGGGGCTTGGGAGTTTGAGGGCTGTGCGGCCCCCAGGAGTTCTGGCATGCCCTGTGCATATGCGCAGGGCATGCTGGAGAAACACCCGAGCCGGGAAGCTGCTTTTTAGCATCCCGGTTGGGGGTCTACTCATGAGTTGCCATGCCGCAGAGCCGCACCGCAACAACACATGATTTTAAAAACCAGGTTTGCAGAGTGCTTGCTCCGCAAACCCAGTTTAAGGGCAGGGGCAATTCAGCAGGCTACCCGCTTGTAAACCACTGGGCTCGCCTGCGATTTTCATTTGACAGGATTTGCAAGAACAGATTAATAGCTATTTACACTCCAATATTGACATGGATCCTGCATTATAAAGTACAATGTGTTGCAGCATCATGACCGATTTTCGCTGGTCGTGAGAATAGCCTCTTTGTGTGTATTCAGCCTATGATGAGGTCCATTTAGAACATTGAATTTTGATCCAAAGTGCTTTGGTGGATATTGGTAATTAAAGGTAAAGTGTGCCGTCAAGTTGGTTTTGACTGCTGGTGCCCACAGAGCCCTGTGGTTTTCTTTGGTATAAAACAGGAAGGGTTTGCCATTGCCGCCTCTCGCACAGTATGAGATGATACCTTTCAGCATCTTCTTATATCGCTGCTGCCCGATGTAGGTGTTTCCCATAGTCTGGGAAACATTACAAGATGGAAATTACAGACTGATTTTCATTGGAATCTAGTTCTTTGTTTTGACACCCTGAATTAAATTTCTTACACTGCAGTCTTTTAAAATCTAGACAGGATTTGCAAGAACTGATCAATAGCTATTTACACTCCAATTTTGACATGGGTCCTGCATTATAAAGTACAATGTGTTGCAGAATCTCAGTTCTAGTATAAAAATATGACAGCACATCTTTGTATGACAAAAGATAGACAAAAGATATATTTTTTAAAATTCCATGAAATCTTATTTTATTTATTTATCAAATTTGTACACCACCCCAAACTTTTGCCTCTTGGCGGTTTATAATAACATAAAACCAGTTAAAAACATATACAAAAACTTTAAAACAATTTAACAATTTAAAAATAAACCAGAGATTAAAACCCCAAAATACTAGGAAGCTGAGAAACTTGGGCAAAAAGATGGGTTGTGTTGGTCTGCTGAATTTCCTGAGTATGTAATTAAGTCTTCACTTTGGCCGCATCCACACGTAATGTGAAACCTCTAGTGAAATGGACCTGCAGTTCCAGTCCCCCTCCCCCCCACTCTCCTGTCCTTATTCGCATGTAATGGACAGGAGAGCTCTCTGCAGTCTTCCCGACTGTAGAGAGGAGGTGGAACGCTGCGTGGGTTTCCTTGTTGACTGAAGGACAGCCTCGGCACCCAATCAGAGCCAGAGTAAGGGAGGAGCTTTCTCCCTCAACTCTGGTTTCCACAGAGTAGGACTGTGGTGCAGCATTCCCACATAACGCTGGCACAACCAAACCAGAGTTAGAGGTGGCAAAACCCATTACAAACTGAAGGTATAAATTGGAGTCTTAGGAGAAAAACCACATGTAGATTTTTTCGGTCCAAACTGCAGTTGCACACATTCAGACATACAAAAATGTCAAGCGGGGGCCCCTCAACTCTGATTTTGTGTTACATGTGAATGTGGCAATGGTTTGTGGACCATAAATTAAAAAAGATTGACAGAAAGGTGTCAACTCACTTGTACAATGTTTTGTTTTTTTTAAATGTAAATGCTACTACTCTCCAAGACTTATCAGCTATTTTTCAGTGCCACTTTAGTAGCACAATCCTGTGCATGTGTACTGGTAAATTCTATGACATTTAATGGAATTAACTCCCATGCCACTTGTGTAGGATTGCATCCTAAATAACTTACTGTTAACTATAGCCCAATTCACATGTTCAACACTTGTACAATGAGGGTACAGTGTAAACAGTACAATGAGGGTACAGTGTAAACAGGTAAGATCTGTACAAAGTTGCCATCCAGGGAGTTCCAATTCTTTTTATCTTAATTACCTTTTAGCCCATCAGTATGATATATCTTATAATGTGGCAAAGTTTTGTTTGATAGCCAGTAAAATTCGCCTAGCTCGATTTTTGCTGGTCGTGAGAATAGCCTCAGAGTCACTCAGTGAGGTTCATGGCCAAATGGGGATTTGAACCAGGGTCTCCCCAATCCTAGTTGTGCACTCTAATCACTACACCATTTTGACTTTCATTTATATGATGTGTGCATTAATACACAAACAACAAGATCAGAATCGTACTTGACTTTTTAAAAACTTGGACAGAAAGTTTTTACTTTACCACCACAGTTTAAAAAGCAAAATATATATGTGGTACAATTAACTGCAAATGCACGTCTATTTAACTAGCCAGGTTCTGTGAATTCAATATAGAAGTGGCAATTGGGAAAGAATCAAGCATCTGCTTTCATGTTTCATGTAGGAAAACTTGGCTATTAAAAGATCATTCAAACCTGATGACACCACCTCTCCATTTTTGTCACTGGGCTCCAGTTTTAAAAGGAAAGCATGATTTGACTCTTAGTGTAGAAGAAAGAATGCACATATGCCTGGGCTTATTATTAGTAAGTTTACAGATGAGTAACTTCTTTAATCTGCTTTATTTCAAGAATTACTTCATAAAATATGTCATTGCATTATCCAGTGAATAGGTGGCAGCACCTCACAATAGTTTGTGCCTTTTAGCATCTGAAGGTGGAAAAAGAAACCTGTAAAGGTACATGGCATATAATAATGGTGGACAGAGTCAGTTGTATTCTTTAAAATATGGTGTAATATGAAAGTTACAAATGCTTACTTGAGCTGGGACTTTTCTGCTCATGTCTGCAATGAACAAATGAGGCTTAACTGCACCATGGCTGCTGTTTTATGTGTATAATTTGTGGCCTTTTGAATTGCTGATATATCTGGTAAGGTATAATTTGCATTCTTTCTGGCATCTTTTTCATTGTAGCAAGCTACTATTTTAATAAATGCCTGCTTCAGTTTCATCTAGAAGTCACTTGGTCATTGTTACATGTCCCCCTCACCCCATTTCTCACTGAAGCTAGTGAAAATGGGGGTACAGCTTTATGAGCCCGTTGGGAATCTGGTGCAGAATTAGTGGCCATGCGGTCTGCTCTTGAAGTCATTTTGCTTCCTAACCCATGATATTGTGACACAACTTTGATTTCTGCTCCAGTCTCACTCATACATCCATCTCAACACATAACATGGTAGCTACCTCTCTAGCATCTTAGAAATCGTGTGTTCTAAATGCCATACATTCTCCAGAAATAGAAATATATCCGTGATATTGTGACACAACTTTACTTTCTGCTGTAGCCTCACTTAGGCATTGTCTCATTCTGTACATTATCTCGTTCCGATAAAGTTTCTGAAAGCACATGCTTTTCAGCAAATATGATATGGGGTGTATTTTGAATAAATTGAAATCGAATAAAATAAATAAATTTATTTATTTATTTGATTTCTATACCACCCATCCAAAAATGGCTCAGTCTGGTTTACATTTCTGGCAGATCTGTGTCATATATATGGAGATTCTGTGATAACCCAAAATATTCACTGGAGAGTGCTTTGAAAAAACTGGAACTGTCTGAACATCATATGACACATGTTGAAGGGAAACATCTATACAGATGTATATCCCTGGTCTGCAGCTGCTTCTTAACAGAGGCAGTGGCCTGGTTCACACAATTGATTGAATCTAGGTTTAATGTGGGTTACCAGCATTAATGTGATTGTGTGAACCCACACCAAGGTGGTTTATGGCCCTAGATGAATCTCGGATTCCTGCCTTGTCATGGGTTCATGCATTCATGCTAATGTCAGTAACCCCCATTTAGACCTAGATTTGAATGAATCTGTGAACCAAGTTCATTATTTTGAATGGCGTGAGATTCAGCAATATTGGCTCCATCTACTCACTGAGCTCCATGGGAGCCCAGACACAGGCCAATAAACCTTTTAAATGCTTCCTTAGCAGCAGAAACTTTATCAGAATTATCCCATCATGCAACACAGCTGCTTAGCTATTTGTCTGTCTAAGCTTATGCACATGAGTGACGGGTTTAGGGAGAATATGTTGAACCAGGCTGTGTTGGGGACCAACTCCAGTTGCCTGTCATTAGAGCAATGTTTGTCAGTGGAAGGCCCAAGAACCAGTGGCCACTGCCACTGACCCTGAGTGCAGCTCCCTGCCTAACTGTTTGTTAGGCCTATGTGAAGCTTTGTCTGAAACGGAATACTCTGCATGGAGGCAACTGTTTTTGCTGTGCAGTGGAGTGCTTTATGTGGAAAGCTCTGGGAAGGATCATGTTTCCCAGCACTCCATGCACACCTTCCAGGCTGGTGTTGGGGCTCCATGTAAAGTAAAGAAAAGCTGTGCCGTAGAGCCAGTGTTGACTCCTGGTGACCACAGAGCCCTGTGGTTTTCTTTGGTAGAATACAGGAGGGGGTTACCTTTGCCATCTCCTGTGCAGTATGAGATGATGCCTTTCAGCATCTTCCTATATATATATGCAGTATTCAGTGTCTAATGAAATGGTAGTTCCTCCCCTATTGAATCTTTCCATAGTGATGCATAAAAGCACAATGATATATTAAAGAATATATCTAACTAGCTGACCTGGCGCAGAGCATCTGAGCCCCTAGTTCCTGTCTCTCCCACCTACCCCAGTTTGTCTACCTCCCCCTCCCCCGTTCATTCTCCCTCGGTGGCTAGGCTTCTACCTGCCCGACGGCCAGCCAGCCTGGCCTCTAGATCACCGTCGTTGTCACCATCTTCTTCCCTGTGTCTGCTGCTGTTTCCCCACCAGACTCCGCTGCTGCCCCCCACTGCCGCTTCACCCACCCGCATTACCACTGTTTTCTTCCCGGCCGGCCGGCCTCTCCCCACCCCCCGCCAGCCGCACCACCACTCGCCAGCATTTTGTTTCCCTGCCAGCCAAGTGGCAGATTACCTCTGCCACCATTTCCGCCCCTCCTGGTTGTCCCGTCGCTATCCTGAACTCTCGCGAGAGCTGCCACACATTGGATTAGTGACAGGTATGCCTAGGAGAAATATATATATAAAGGATGGTCAGTTGGTCCATCCATTCATTGGTAGATGGACCAACTAACTGTCGTCTTAGCTGTGAGGTTGCACAAGAATTAGATAGATGTGCTTTCCCAATGTTTATGCTCTGACATATTCACATTCTGCTACATAAACAGCAGGGCACTCAAAGTGCTTGAGAATGCTCAGTGGAATTGTTTTCTATAAAACTGCTGACCCTCCTGCTATATGACAAACTTCAAACACTTGTCAATTTTGCTTTGCACATTTGATAAGTGAAACCGACATGGCAGGAGACTGTGGCATGGCTATGATCAGAAGAAGAATAGGGGAGAGAAGAGGCTGAAACGGGTGAGATCAGCCAAGGACTAGAGCAGCTTTCATTAAGAATGGGGAAAGAACTGAAAGATTGTGGAAGAACAGTGAACCTTTTGACATAGATTTGAAGGGTGTGATGAGGAGTCATGTAAATAGTAGTGTCATCACTTGATTAAATGGTAATTCCAGAGTGAGCAGGAGAAAAGAGGGAGGAATAGGTAATTGATATGAGATGGGGATAGATGGAGATGAGAAGAGGAGCAGTCAGGGGGTGGCGCTGCTGAATGTAATATGTACTTTCTGATAAATGCACAGTATAGCAAGAACTGGCAGGTGCAGCTTTTCAGACTATTGCATATTATGATGGGAGGAGATGATGTTTGGTAGGTCTGCCCTCAGGCATTTTAAAGATGACATTTTAAATAGCTTTCTAGAATGATAACAGTGGGCTTCTTCCTCATGACACATGGAGACTCATCAGGCTTGCTGCATCTCAAAGTGATAAAATGTGTAAAGCTGCAAATCTCTTTATATGCTGACATACTCCGACAGCGTAATTTGGTATTGCTCTATTGAAAGCTCAGGGACAATTCGGTGCTGATTGAAAGTGCAATCCTGTGCTCTCTGTTTCAAAGATAAATCGGCATTGGCTTCATCCTGATTTCTATCTGTCCACAAACAGAGTGGGGAAGAACGGAATGATGGCTTACATTAACTTTTAACTCGTGGGGAAGAATAAACATGATTAAAAGGCTATCAGCTGCTCCTGTTTGCTCTCTGTTGCAGATCCTCCTACTGAATACTTCCACTCTGTTTCATAGCAAATCTACTCCCCCCCACTTCATTCATTTAGACCACACACCAAAAAGAGCTTCAAATAAACCATCCCTGTATATTGCAGGAAAGGTAAGTGTTCTGAGGCATGCTGCTTCCACCCCAAATCAAAGTTTTGCAGTGATGTCCACTTATTTCAGAGCTATATGAGGTGAGAATAGCATTTTAATGTTTTTTATGCTGGATTAAACGGGAATATTTATCATCCAGTAAATAACCCTTTGGAGTAGGGTTGCCATGTCCCCCAGAATTTAGGGTAGCCCCTGGATTTTGGCTCCTCCACCTGGCTGCTAAATTCCACCCGGATTTACACGGATTTCAAATGCACTACCCAGATTGCCCACATTTTAAACTGGATCCAATCACATGGGAAGGCAGAGAAGGAGGAGGAAGTATACAAAACTGTCAAATAAATAAATAAATAAATAAATAAATAAATGTAAATTAGTTGCTGCTTAATAATCTGCCTGAGTCAACCAAGAGCCCCTGGTGGAGCAGTGGTAAAACTGCCGCCCTTTAACCAGAAGGTTACAAGTTCAATCCTGACCAGGGGCTCAAGGCTGACTCAGCCTTCCATCCTTCAGAGGTAAAATGAGTACCCAGAATGTTGGGGGCAATATGCTAAATCATTGTAAACCACTTAGAGAGCTCCGGCTATAAAGTGGTATATAAATGTAAGTGCTATTGCTATAATTTGCATGATATGCAAATTATATCACCCAGATTTGGTAAGTCAGAATATGGCAACCCTACTTTGGAGCCACCTCATACATTATTTTCTTACATGGGTTAGGGGAAGGTAAATGGGTGTGTGAAGATTGTGTGAGGTTTCACAATCAAGTACACAGGTTTGGAAGTTAGAAGATACCAGAGGTTTCCAGGAAGCTATGTACATATAAAAATGGATATGAATGTGTGCACAAGTGTGTAGGGATGTGCCTGAACCATGGTCTGAAGTGCAGTTCGGGCACAGCCCTACAAGTGTGTGTGGTCTCCTCACCTAGATACACACACCCATGTGTCTGCAGGTAGGAAAAATGATATGCAAAACTTTGCCTTGGTTTGCTTCAATGCATTGTGTGGTTCTTGCACCAGTAAGGATCTAAAATGTCAGAATCAATATGCATATGAATGAAGGTGTGATTCAGAATCCATTGCAAACATACAAGTGACCAGAAATAATGAACTGCTGTGGGGTGGAGAGAAGAGGAGAGGAGCTAAAAAGAGACAAGATTATTTTCAATAAGTCCATGTAAGCAAGTGCTTCGGCTTCAGAAGAGCTCTAAATAACCAGCCTCTGAAATGCCATTGGATGTTTCTCAAAATTCATACATATGAGCAAGGCTGCATGTTTGGAATTCTATTTCCTAAGATGGGTTAAGTCTATGTCAATCACGTTTGTTTTGTCCTAGTTTTTTGGAGAGCACAACAAGTATCAACTTTGTAGGAAATAATTATATTCTGTACATTCATGTTGAATTCATATGGTAATTATTCTGTTTTTCTTAAACAGTGCTCTTTTTATATGAAGCATAAAAAAACAGTGCAGTCTTTATATGATGATTTATTATCTCTAGCATCATGTCAAATGCATCATATCAAATTCTTTCTTCAACTAGATTTTTACACCTGACCTTATAGAAACAAGTGAAGCAGAGAGGAGCAACAGAACTTTGCTTGAACATAATTTCTATCGACTTCTGATTAGGATATTGATTTTACTCTTTCCTGCTATCTGTCAGCAGAACTACCTAGTTTAGTCGAAATAGTTTATCCAGTAGCCAACATCCAGAGTAACGTCACATGTGCAGAATAACATTTTGCATGTGCCACAGGAGAGGGGCATTGATTGATTGATTGATTGATTGCCAGTTCCCTCCTCCTCTGGAGCTGCTGTGCTTCCCCAAAACAGGTTCCTCAGAGTCCTGCCAGCCCTCAGGGAACATATTTTTGGAGGCACAGATTGCTGCAGAGGGAAGAGGGGTTGGCAAAAACATGCCTCTCTCACGGCATGCATGTGAAACTAGTCTGGATGTCAACCAGTGTCGACAATTTTCGGTCACAAAAAGCCCCCAAGTACAGTAGATTGTGTCTCAGCCCTGGAAGTCAATGGAGTGTATAGTATTTCTGTGTGTTTTTATCCAACTCCTCAGCTAACAAGGCTCCTAAAGCAGCTTATATAAAATCAATAAAAATAGCAAATCATTGAAACAGGGTGGGGAGTGCATGGATTGCCTTGATGGCTCCTACTTCATCGGCCCTGCTGCCACTGCTGCCATTCCTGGAGCATTATTCTCCTGGCCACTGTAAGGGGAGGATGGGTGCATTTCCGCTTGTGACTGGAATAACTGGTCCCATTGATTTCAACAGGACTTCAGCAGCACTAAATTTTGCTGGGTTTTGGTCACTGTATTTCTTGCAGACAGCTGATCTGACATTTACTTCCATTGTCTGTGGCATATAAATAAGCCTCACTAACTTCATAATAGAACACTGTGTCTTTAATGGGGGTTTTACTTGTGGAAAATATCTAGATTATTCAGTGCAGGGGAAGAAAAACGAGAATAAAGATCACCATACCTAAACCAAATTTGTTACGATATTTACATTTTCAATGCATGATTTCAGTTAAGCATCCAGCTCACTTTGACATTTTGTGTGTGGTGAGACTGTAAAAAAATAAAATAAAAATCAGTCTAAATTGCACGATGCACATTGCAAACAGGGTGTCTACATTGTGGGATAATTTGCCATTCCATCTCTCGAACCAAATTAAAAGCGTTTGCGGTGGCTTACCAGATCATGATTTCTCAGTTGGATTTATTTGGATGCCCCATTTACAATGTCCATAATAAAGGCCACGTTCTTAAAATGTGTCTAGCTATTTAACAATGCTTAGAATTTCTATAGTGCTTTTTGAGTGTCCATCTGAGTTTTCAGTGGGAGGCGGAGGTTGAAAGACTGTAACTGTTTGAGATGGTGCTCTGGATGGCAATTGGGAGGGAGACAGATGGGTAGACATAATCAGTGAGTTTGGTCTGTGTCTGAGCAATTGGTTCCTCAGACTGAGGAGTCAGATGTTCTATAGACCCAGGGAAACCCTATCAGCCTCTTTTGAAACCCCATCTGAACAGAACTACTACCACTTCTGTCCATGTACTAGTGGTGCTGAAGTGCTGCAGGCAGCACACAAATGCTATACCTCCTTCTGGCAAGCTACCACAGTGGTGCATATAGTAAAACATCTATGATTCATTGCCTAAGTCCCCAGTGGCTTACTGAAGGAGGCTACCTAAGGAGTTCATAGCTGAGAGATGATCTGAACAAGGATGGTGCTCTCAGCACACTCTCGTAGCCTTACAGTCCATTGGTTCTAATGGGTTGTTTGTTTATTTGTTCAACTTGTCCTTCCAAAGTTCTGGGTGGCTAACAAGACCAAATAAATAACTACCTTCAAAATACTAAATAATTAAAGGCTTGAAGCACTTAGACAATTCACCAATAAATAGAATCAAAACACAAGAAACACAAACATACGATAAGGCTATTCACACGAGCAGCATAACCTGGGTTAGGCTGCTCAAATGCAGCACCAGGATCAGCACCTGCCTAACCCTGCTTTTAATCTTGGTCTTTCGTCAGGTTTAAAGGTGCTAACCCCAGTGCTGGGGTCATGTGGGTGCTCAGGCTGCTTGCAGGTCATGTGGGTGCTCGCTCCCTGCTGAGCAAAAAGGCACCTTTTAAAAGTGGCAATTCTCTTATTTTTAGCAGGGGGAGAGCAACTAGCCCTATCCATCTAGCAACTAGCATCTAGCACAGCATCCCTCCAGTGGCTGTTGCTGGCATCTGCCTTATATTTCTTTTTGGATTGTGAATCATTTGGGGACAGGGGGCCATTTTATTTATGTATTGTTTGTTTTTTGATGTAAACTGCTGTGAGAACTTTGGTTGAAGAGCGGTATATAAATATCCTTTTTCTTCGTTGGGCACCTAGAGTGCTTGTCTCCTGGGTCATAGTGTGGTGCATTGTGGGATATCTAGAGGCCAGGATGCGATCCACACTGCCCCCCACCAAGGGAGGATCATCTGGATGGAAAGGTGAGTGCCGTGCATCTCCCCCCCCCCCGCCCAATCATGTGCATAGCCTTTATGGATACCCATACCATAGGTTAGCCACACTGACATAAGGCCATCGGTCAAGCTACAGAACTCAGTCTTGTTCTTAAGCAGTTATTATTATTACCATTAGTAGGAGTAGGAGCAGTAATATTTATGCTATGCATGTGCACGAGATCAGGAGAATCACATATAAAATGTACTCAGATTGGTACGAGACAATCTTTTTGTCCTTTTCTATTTTACTGAAAAGTGGGACAGCAGAACTTTTAAAAAATAAATTGTGTCCTGCCAACTTAGAACAGCTGAGGCTGAAACCTTTCAGTTGAATAAAACTAGGGAATAATTGATCATTTAACATAACCAAGGGATACACATATGAAAAATAGGACAGGGAGCCACCTTTTCATTTTATGTTGCTATGCAAACTGCAATTAGAACTCTTTGTGGGAAAGTGGTATAATAATAATAATAATAATAATTAATAAATAGATGAATGATGTTAGTTCTTATTTATCATCACAGCTATGAGAGTCAAGAACACCATGCACACTTGGTCAGCAAGGAAAGCTTCTAGACAACTCACCTGGTTATACCAGATGTTGTAAATTATTGCATAATTGTCTGGAGAGGTTCATCTGTGGTTTCCACCAGCTCACTGGGCAACTATTCGGGAATGGGCCTTCTCTGTTGTTATCCCTGGGCTTTGGAATGCTCTCCCTGTTGAAATAAGAGCCTCCCCATCTCTGGCAACTTTTAAAAAGGCACTGATGACATATTTATTTACCCAGGCATTTAATTAGATTATAGTTTTAATACTTTTAATGTTGGGTTTTACTGCTTTTAATGTTTGTTTAAACGATTTTAATTGTAAACCGCCCAGAGACACCCATCTAAGGTTGTAGATGGTTGGAGTGGGGCAGGGAAGAGAGAATGACATTATCTCTAACTTCTTCATTTGTGTCCTCCCTATACCTTGAGTTGCTTCAAGTAATGATTGAATTCGGCAACATTGTATGATTTTATTAGCCATCACTGGAGGATAGGCCACCAGCAAAGAAAAGATGGATCTTCCCTCTAACAAGAGAATACATTTTGTAGAAGAAATAGATTATGAAACAATGAATATAAATAGGAAATCTGTAAGTAAACTGTATAAAGATATGAGTGCTCTTAGTTCTCGTACTCTGTATTGCAAGGAAGAAGCCTTAGAGATTAATTATTCCAAGACAAAAATCCTCATATTTGCCAAACACTCTAAAATTTGTTCATGGCATCTGAATGGCTACAAAACTGAGCATCCTCTATAATAAAGTGCCTGGGTGTGCACCCATGTCCTTTGGTATCTGTGCCCGTGTCTCCCTCGGCCGTTCTGGGCATGCGCAGAGCGCATGCCCAGAACGGCCGAGGGAGAAACAGCCGCAGGCACCAGGCAGCCATGTTGGAACCAGGAGGAGGAGACAGGGCCAGGAGGGGAAATCATGGGGGGACAGAGGCGGCCCGGCCGGAGACTGGGGCAGGGAGCAGAGATGGCGGCGGGCCCGGCCGCCGAGGCCACAGGAGAGCGGCGGGCCGAGAAGAAGCCGGACTGGATGGACCAGACCAAGGGAGAAATGGCCACAGGCACCAGGTGGCCATGTTGGGGCCAGGACCGGACGGGCTGTGGGGAGGGCAGAGGTGGCAGCGGCGGAACCGGCCCTGCTGCGGCGGGGCGGCGGAGGGGATGGTGGTGGCGACTGGGGCCCATGGCAGCGGCGGCGGGGCGGCGGGTGGTGGTTGCGGGGCCGGCCCGGCTGCGGGCGGGCAGCCCGCAGTGGGCCCCGATACCGGGGCAGAAGGTGGGAATGGGGGGAGCGGTGGCTGTCCACCGGACTGACACCCGCACCGCAGCCTCACCCAGAAGTGGTCCTTGAACAGCATCTCCCGCCTGTCGGCGGCGGCTACTACAAGGGCGGCGACCCTCCCCAGGTGCAAAAGTGCAGCGAGCGAAGGGGGAGCCGCGGAGGCTGCAGCGGCCTATCAAGAGGTGCCGCTGGCCGCCCCAGCCAAGTTCCTCTATTCTTTTTAGCGCCTTCGGCTGCCTGCGCCCGCTGGGCCCTAAAGCCCTCCATTTCCCAAATAGCAGCCAACTTTTAAAAATGCAGGGGGAGGGGGAGGGCAAAGGGAGGGGGCAGGGGGAGGGGGAGGGGGAGGGCAAGAGGTAGTGGGGCAGGGAGGAGGGGAAAGGGCAAGAGGGAGTGGGGCAGGGAGGAGGGGAAGGGCAAGAGGGAGTGGGTCAGGGGGAAGGGCAAGAGGGAGTGGGGCAGGGGGAGGGGCAGGGGGAGGGGGAAGAGCAAGAGGGAGTGGGGCAGGGGGGAGTGGGAGGGGCAAGAGAGAGTGTGGCAGGGGGAAGGGGGAGGGGCAAGAGGGAGTGGGGCAGGGGGGAAGAGCAAGAGGGAGTGGGGCAGGGGGAGGGCAAGAGGGAGTGGGGGGAGGGGGAGGGCAAGAGGGAGTGGGGCAGGGGGAGGGGATGGGGCAAGAGGGAGGGGTGGGGGAGGGTGGGGCAAGTGGGAATGGGGAGGGGGAGGGCAGGAGGGACTGGGGCAGGAGACTGAGACGGAGGGGAGGGTGAGAGAGAGGGGTGGGAGGGGGAGGGAGGGCAAGAGATTGGGGTGGGAAGGAGGGGAAGAGAGGCAAGAGTGTGGGGCCAGAGGAGGCGGTGGGCCCGGCCGGGTGGAGGCGGCGGAGGAGGTATGGAGGAGGTATGGAGGAGGAGGAGGAGGCTGGCTCCAAAGGTCTACTAGCGCCCGTTATTTTAATGGGCTTAAAAATACTAGTGTCAAATAATCTTTAAATATCTAGGCATAGCCTTTTAATCTTCTGGTAGCCGGTATGCCCATTTAGACTACATATCTCAAAATGCCCAGAAATCAGCATCTGCTATAACATTTTTTATTGTTCCAAATGAGCTTTAATTGTTCCATCTGCAGTAAAGCTATTTCTGGCAAAATCTCGGGCACAACTCCTATATGGAGCTCAACTTTGCCCTCATAATAACTGCCCCCTATTTGAATCAGTTCATTCTAAATTCCCAAGTTCCTTATTTCAGGTTCTATGTTGTGCCCCCAATGTGGTCCTCTGTTGAAAAGCTAGGGGACATTAGAGTCGAGACTGAGCTTTGGCTGTGTGTCTTCAGATAATGGCTAAGACTATTATTCTGTCCAGTATGGTTAGTTTCCGTGACCTTACTTGATAACTTTGATTCAAAGTGGAAAAGGTCTTTAGAGCAGAAATTATACTCTTATGGTTTTTCACAGGAAGAACTTATTAAGATGGCCCTGATCAGGCCAAAAGTACACTTAAGCGGAGAGTATTGGATGTTGAAGGGCAATTAGTTCTAGCCAGTCTTCCAAAAGGCGTTTTTCTGTCCAATCAACTTGTCCCCCTAAGACCCGCAAGCTATTTAAGCCATTTAATGACATCGAAATTCAGGAGCACAGTGACCCTTGCTCACTTTAATGCACTTTCTACTGGGGTATTAGATGAGAACCTTAAGAAAATACCTTATACCATTTGGCTATGCCCTTGTGGCACAGGTGCCATTGAAACAACTGCACATGTTTTGCTCTATTGTTCATTTTATGAGGATATCCGAAACAGTTTTATCTTGTCTCTTTAATTAAATTATCCCGGCCATACTGATATGTTTTAACTGAAGCACCTTTTGTCTGATCATGATGATTTTGTTTCTCTAAATATGGCTAATGTGGTAGTCTCTGGAGGTCCATCTCCAGTTGCCGCCAGTTCGTCTGGTGGCCACACAGAGACGGGCCTTCTCAGTTGCTGCCCTGGGACTATGGAATGCGCTCCCTATTGAGATACGATCCTCCCCATCTCTGACAATTTTTAAAAAAATATTGTAAAACCCATCTTTTTACTCAGGCTTTTTCAGCTTCTTAATAATGTATAGGTTTTAATTCTGTGATTGATTTTTAAATTGTTAGTTTTAAACTGTTAGTTTTTAATTGTTTTTATGTGTTTTTATGTGTGTTTTAACTGTTTTATCAATGTGAACCGCCCAGAGACACATGTGTGGGGCGGTATAAAAGTGTAATAAATAAATAAATAAATAGTTTGTTTGTTTGTTTTCCTTTATAGCTTGCAAAATACGCAAAGAGATGCTTACCTTGATGTAGGCTCCTATTGTTTGCCACAAATTGTATGATGATTGTTTATCTGATCGATGACCCTAATTATCTATCTATCTTTCTATCTATCTATCTAAGATTAGGCTCTTCAGAGGTCACTACAGAAAAATGGAACTGAATGTGTGTTGGGAAGATTAGTTGTGCCAGGCTTTCAAAGAACTCCAGGAGCAGGAAAGAATATTACAGTTGGCCAAGAATTTGGTCACTCAGAATGTGATGCTAGACTTAAGCCAGCCACTATTTTGACTGGCTTTTTCTTAAGCCAGTCAAAAGAGGGAATAGTGGTAATCACAATATTGTCAAGTCTTGGCTGAGTACTGAGACAGGCCATTGTGGATAGCCAGGTTCAGCAGAGATGGGTGGAGAGTGGAGGACCAGGCAGAGATTGGCCAGGGTTGGATACTAAACAAGACAGTGAAAGCAGAGGATCAGTGGTGGAAGATAGAGTCAAAACTGGGCAAATGGTCAAGAACTGAAGTTGGCAGGCCAGGGGAGGGTGAGGTAATGTGAAGTAAAATAGGGCAGGGCAAGTTGAGTGCATAGCTATTCAAGGAAACAAGCTCAGACTGCTGGGCTGGTTGGCATGCAAGGGGTTTAAAGGTACTTTTGCATCCTTATTAGCTAAGGCATCAGTTGACAGTGCTCAGCCCAGATTGCAGCCTAGAGGACACCCATGCCCACAAAGAGTCTAAACTGCTTGGCTTGTGAACGCCTGGGTAGGAAGGTGGTACAGGAAGTAAGGCTGCTAGAAGTCTCTATTCAAGACCCACACACACCAAGGAACACTACAAATATAACACAATTGCAGGTGAAGAATGAAATGAATTGGATGTTTCCTGGTGGGAGAGATCATCAGGAGATTTGGTGCAGGATGCTACCAGTATGCTGATGACACCCAAATCTATTTCTCCATGTCAGCATCATTGGGAGAGAGCATAACCTCCCTAAATGCCTGCCTGGAGTTGGTGATGGGCTGGATGAGGGGTAACAAACTGAGACTGAATCCTGCTAAGATGGAGGTACTCATTGTCCGGGGTCGGAATTCAAGAGATTATTTTGATCTGCCTTTTCTGGATGGGGTCACACTTCCCCAGAAGGAACAGGTATGCAGTCTAGGGGTGCTTCTGGTTCCGAGCGTCTCCTTGGTGTCCCAGGTTGAGGTGGTGGCCAGAAGTGCCTTCTATCAGCTTTGGCTGATACGCCAGCTGCGTCCGTTTCTTGAGGTGAATGACCTCAAAACAGTGGTACATCTGCTGGTAACCTCCAGACTGGATTACTGTAATGCACTCTATGTGGGGCTGCCCTTCTACGTAGTCTGGAAACTACAGCTGGTCCAGAATGTGGCAGCCAGGCTGGTCTCTGGGTCATCTAGGAGAGACCATATAACTCCTGTATTGAAGGAGCTACACTGGCTGCCGATATGTTTCCAGTCAAAATACAAGGTGCTGGTTATCCTATATAATAAAAGGCTAAGTGAGTGGCCGTGGCTTTGGAATGTTGGGGATCTGCGTCCCTGCCTCCCTGGGCTGTTCTGGGCCTGCGCGAAGCGCAGGCCCAGAAGAGCCCAAGGGACACAGGACCTCAGACACCAGTGTCCCACAGCCACGGGCGGCCATTGAGCCCAAGGGACACAGGACCGCAGACACCAGTGTCCCACAGCCACGGGCAGCCATTAGCCGGTGTGTGGCGGCGGGGGAAAGTGGCCGAGGCGGCAGCAGAGCCGCCGCCTCGGCCATGAGCTGCGGCACGGCGAGAGGAGGCCGAGGCAACCAGAAGCGGCCGCCCTGAAAAAGGCGAGGGCAATGGCGGCGGGGGAAGACCGAGACGGGGGACAGGGAAGCTGGGCGAGGTGGCGGTGAAGCCGCCAACGAGGCCCCCGCCCGCTCACAGCCGTCGCCCCCGCCTGCTCACCCGCCCTCCCAGCTGCCCAAAATCACCTTCCCCGCTCCCCCCCAAAAAAGATTAAGGGCTAAAATGGCCCATGAGAAAGTCGCCACCCCCGCCTATCGCCCTCCCAGCTGCCGAAGACCACCTTACCCGCTCCAGCCCGAGGGAAAAGAGAGGAGCTCACGAGCAGAGCTCCTCTCTGTGCTAAGTCACTGCTCAAACTGCCGCTATGGACGCAAAGGACGCCTATTGCGTCCATTGCGACAGTATGGGCAGCAGCTTAACACAGAGAGTAGCTCTGTTCCCGAGTTCCTCTCTTCTCCTTCGGGCTGGAGCGGGTAAGGTGGGCTCCGGCAGCTGGGTGCGTGGGAGGGTGATAGGCGGGGGCGGCCACCTTCTCATGGGCCATTTTGGCCGTTATTCATCCACACACACACACCCCAAAAGTAAAAGCAAAATAAGGAAGAACAAAAACAGAGACAACAACAACAACAACAAAAAACAAAAAGAGAGAGGGGACAAGGGGGAAAAAAAGAGACAGAAAGAGAGAGAGAGAGACAGAAAAGACGGGATAGAAAGCTAGCGCCCGTTATCATAACGGGCTTAAAAATACTAGTAATCTATAAAGCCCTAAACAGTTTGGGCCCTGGGTATTTAAGGGAATGCCTTCTTCAGTATGAACCCCACCGACCACTGAGATCTGCTGGAGAGGTCTGTCTGCAGCTGCCACTGGCTCATCTGGTGGCCACTCAGGGACGGGCCTTCTCCGCTGCTGCCCTGAGGCTTTGGAATGCGCTCCCTAGTGAAATAAGAGCCTCCCCATCTCTGACAGCTTTTAAAAAGTCTTTAAAAACACATTTCTTCATCCAGGCTTTTAATTAATGTTGTTTTAATGGTTTTAATGCTGCTTTAAAATATTATTTAAAATTTTTTAAATTGTTGTAATATGTTTCTCTCCCCCACCCCCTTTTGTCTTAACAAATGTTTTACTTTCTTTTTATTCTCTTGTAAACCGCCCAGAGCTGTAGGTTTTGGGCGGTATAAAAATGTTTTAATAAATAAAAAATAAATAAATGTTTATACACTCAAATTTCAAAGGCAGCACAAACCACAGCTTGCTTACAATGGTGTCCAATAGTGTGCATTCTGCACACAATAAAGGAATTGTGCACCACAAAAAATAGGGAGCATTCAGTGATGATAATGTAGAACAAGATCAAGGACATTATGCAGAAGTGCTGTTGTTGGCCAAAATAATCAGCACTGAATATATGAAAGAAAAATTCCATATAACACTGCTAATTACTCATGTGATCCAAAAATTTAGAATTGCTTTCACAGCACAAGCTTTTAAAAATCATTCAGATTTACCTAATTAGTTGTCTTTGTGGTTTTAGTGAAATTATCGAGTACATATTTTGAAAAAGCAAATGACAGATTAAATTAATTTTTCTGAGTACGTAGGTTTTTTTAAAAAATCAAATTTGTTCTTATTTGATTAATATTTTTTACTAGCCTGCGTGGTGTAGTGGTTAGAGTGCTGGACTAGGACCGGGGAGACCCGAGTTCAAATCCTCATTCAGCCATAATACTAGCTGGGTGACTCTGGGCCAGTCACTTCTCTCTCAGCCTAGCCTACTTCACAGGGTTGTTGTGAAAGAGAAACTTAAGTATGTAGTATACCGCTCTGGGCTCCTTGGAGGAAGAGCGGGATATAAATGTAATAATAATAATAATAATAGCCTGTGAAATGTTTTAAGTAATGTGCCTTGGTAATCTGGAACCAGCAGATCTAATATTTTAGTGAAACCAGTGTATATTTGAAAATCCACATATGTTTTAGTTGACTGTTTTGAGAGAAGCTGAAATGGAATAATTTTCTTTGCAGCTAGAACCCCAGGATTAAATTTTCATCTGCTGGAAGTCTGCATGTATTGTCAACCTTTTGAGAATTTTGGATGGTATTAATTCATGTTTTATGTTGGTTTTGCTCATTTCCCTTACCTGAGAATGACAGTGAACCTTCATGGATTATGGACACGAGCTGGCTAAAGTTGGACCCTTTAAGTCCCATTGATTTCAATGGAAAAGACTGAGCCAGGTGCTTAACTCTCCCATTTAAATCAATTGAAGTTTATATATAATATAAAACATTTCTTGGAGAATGCCCACTAGGTTGTTTCCTTGAAGATGTCTCAAAAGCACCTTCTTGACAGGCCTGTAGCCAGCCTAAATGTCTTGGTGGGGGAGGGGGGTAATCACAAAAGTCGGGGTGGGGGGCAGATTATATGTCCATTTAAAAACAATTTGCAGCCTGGGGTTCTTATACTTATAGTGCAGAAGTCAACAGAAAATGAAATTTGCTGAATTGCTATCTAATAAATGCAATAAAATTTCACATTTCACAATAAAATTTCACTCCTCCCACCCTGTCTCTCAAGAGTCCAAAAGTGAACTTTTGCCTTTAGTAGATATAAAAAGAGAACTTTGGTAAATAACTTTTTCCTTAATACAGCGTTGAATTTGAACACAGAAGCACTTAAGGCTTAATAAACCATACTAATATAAACCGCCCTGTGCCATTTTGGGAAGGGCAGTAGAGAAATCAAATAAATAAATAATAAATAAATATTAAAACATGTAGATGTTCATTGTAATCACAGCTGCTCCTCTCCCCTCTATCAATGATTTGTGCATGAGCTATTATAAGCACTGAGCAAATATTTTTTAAACAACTACTGTAGTTCTTTTCAGGAAAGCCCTATGGGAGCAGATAACTTTTTCTGAAGTTTCAGCCAGTACTGGGGCTCCCATCCTGGCCGGGAACCCATCTCCCTGCTTCTGCAAGCGGGGAGAAGCTGTCCCGGCCACACTGCAAATGCAGCACTGGCTGGATTTTACTTCCAAATGTGGGGGGTGCACGTTCGTTAACATGGCCATGCCCCCTGCACCTGACATCTGATGCAGGGGCTTCTGATATCAGATGCAGGGCGTGGCTGGGGTGGCGGCAGCCGGTGGCGGTGACAGAGTGGACAGGGGCCGCTAGCGTCGTCGCTACACCATTGGGCTTCAGAATTATATTCTTGATTACTGGCCTACAACTGTAGAATACCCCTAGTTTCACCGGGTTCAAGGCTATTGTCAGGACCCACCTCCCACTTAGAGGGAGCTTACCCCAGCCAAGGCCTCTGGCCCAAGTGAAAATCTCCTAGATTCGACAATAAATAGCCAAAGCTCATCAGTCTTGCAGTTGCATCCTTAGAGGAGTTCTAGGGATCTGGTACCCTCCAATGGGGCTTTTCTCCTGTCCTGAGAACATCCTCTATTGTCACTGGGGCCTCAGAAGCAAAGGTGATGCTATGTCAGGGCCATGCTCCAGCACTGGAGGTGAATTCAGAGCTTACATATACAGGCCTGTTCAGTAGTGGCACCCTGCTTACAGAACTCCCTTCCTCTGAAGGTGTGCCATACTGTTATCTTTGGGTACTCAATAAAGACTGTTTAAAAATTATTTTACCTGGCTGCTTAAGGTTGTATATATTTTAGCTGCTGGTTTTATATCATTTTATTCACTCTGGCAGAGAGCCTCTGAAAGTTATCTTAGTGCATAGTAAAGCTGATGTGAGATCAGACATTCTTTCAGGCAGCCAGGTCCCAAACCATATCGGTCTTCAAAAATTATGCAGTCTCTCCAGCTGCCACCCCCTCCCTGCATATTACAAAAACATAGCCACTTTGCAGTGGAGTAGAGGTGGATGAGGTTTCTACACATGAAATAGACATATATGAAATGTGTGTGAACAGACCCACAGGGTAATTAATTTGGTGGGAGTTTGCTATTTCATATACATGTCTTCCAGAAATATAATGTTTTGATCAAAAGTTTCATTTTAAAAAATTTAATCTGAATAAGGAAGCCATTTTGTTTTTCACTGAATGCACAGGCTGATCTTAATACATCTATATGTAAGGCAGTTAACCTGCACAGTGCACTCAATTCCACAGTGGCACATCCCAAGGAGTCCAGACGTTTCTCTTGGATGCAGGGTATGTCAATTCCATCTCTGAACACATTTTTGTATCTTACATGAGATATTTAAGAGAAATACATAAACTAAATAATTCACTCTCCCAATATCACCTAAACTCATAATCTCTAATGCTGGGAAGAATTATTAGATGCACTACTTTATTTCTTTATATTTCATATGCACATGTGTGTGAACACACATAGAGAGCATTTAATTTGGTGGGAGTTTGCTATTTCATATATATATTTCAGAAATATATTATTTTGATGAAAAGTTTCATTTTTTAATTTAATCTGAATAAGGAAACCATTTTGTTTTCAAAAATAAAAATTAATCATCACTGACTAACTCAAATATTCATTAAAGGCAATGGAAGATTAAAATTTAGGCTTAAGTATGTCTAGGGGCTAAATTTAGGCTTTTCTTATACTTTCCATTAATTATTCTTTAATATAGGCTTAACATTTAAAAATGACTTTAGATACTCTCCTACAATATTTTTATCGCTTAGTTAAAGTTCTTCATTTCTCTTAATAAATGCAGTAATTTGCAATAGATGAAGCCATATTTTATCCTTCAACACAGTGTGAGCCAAACTATATGTTACTTTCGGAGATCCGTGATAAATACTCCACCCCACCCTTTTAAAATACTGAATGCAGTTTCAGAAAAGGGTTGCTAATTTGACTGGGGAATTTGTTTGCAATTGGCGTTATTAACCATTTCCAGGCCACTGTCGTCATGTGAATCCCTCAGACAAGCTGCCTGTTGCTCTGTGAGGTTTAAAAAAAAGGGGGGGGGATAGCACAGGTTCCTGCATATTTTTGAGGGGTATGCAAGTTTTATTTTAATTTCATTTTGACATCTGTTTTCATTGTTAAAAATGCATTAGTTTTGTTATTGGTTCATTTACAATCTGATTAGTTTCATAATGAATCCCCTCCTCCATTTTCTTTGTCAGTTCATGTTCCGAATGGGGCAACTGGGTCACATACCATATTGAGACAGAGCTTTAAAAAAAAATAAAAATTAAAGATCCTTGCAGTTGAAAAACAGCAGGGAGGCTCCTTTTTGCAGCTGCCTGTAGTAGCGACTATTTTTGCCACAATGCCCCAAATGTTAGGTTAGTCCAGGGCATTGTGAGGGAAAATGGCCACTACTGGTGTTACTGCAACATTTTTTGTGGCAGCAGCCATTTTTCCTGAAGCGCCTTAGATTGATGCAGCGTCTGGTCCATTGTGGGGCAAAATGACCACTAATGGAAGCAGCCACAAAAAGGAGTTATCCCACTTTTTCAATTTGGTGAACTTTCCTCCCTTGTTAAGCGGGGGGGAGTGTACCATTCTGTTATACTACAAGGTAAGCCCCTCACCAGTCCCTTCATTCCAAAAGCAAATCATGGTCCCAAATGCAAGTAGTGGCACACATGCATTTTGTTCCATTCAGACTTTCTCTGTATTTGTCTCAGAACAAATAAAAATTGACCTAACTGGTCTGATCTGGTTCAGTTCTCAAATGCACTACCTTAATCCCTCCCCCTCAACAGAGCAAATTGGACTTTGAGGGATGATTTAGATAAGAAAAAATAGCATGGGGAAAGGGTTTAACGAGTCAGTACCATGGCATACTGATTACCTGATCAAATTTTCAGCCCTCATCCATCCACAGATGCATTTAGTTAAAACCAGTATGTTTGGAGATCAGTTATGGATCTCCTAGTGTAACATACCATTTGGCCCTTAATCTGGCCAATAACTTCTGCCTTGGACCATATGCTATCATTCACTGCTATGTTGATACAAACTCTACACCACAGTAATTTCTGTACATCATATCCTATCCTCTTCAATAGGAATTGCTTTGGGAATGTACTTGGAGCATGGGTTGTACTTGGCTGCAAGCCTGCATATTTATTTATATGTTTATTTTTAAAAGATAGCCCTCTTCATTTTCCTGATGGGAATTCAAAGTGGCTAGCACCATACCAATTAAACACATCATGAAAATTAAAGATGATAGCAGCAGCATAGCAGTTCACAAAAACTCAGTTTCTATCAGAGAAGACAGAGTCAGACAACACCCATAAGCTAAAATCAAATCACAGAGAGACAGCAAAAAATTTGAGGAAGCACGTGAAAACAGAAGTGTTCAGCCCGCATTTAAAAATGGGCAAGGTGGAAGCAATTACAGTGAAGGCTGTAGCATATAATATGCTGTAGTTACAGTCACAATCCACTCAAAATTAAGCACTTTCAAGTATCTTTGATTTCATTGGAAGACTTAACCGTGTGCTTAACCATTTCTCTCTCTTTCTCTTTTTAAACCCCGTTTGATCATGTGTCACCACACTGCGATTCCTCACTGCGGCGACTCACAAGTAGCCCCCTGACCAGGAGGCTACATGCCCTGTGCACTAGCGCAGGGCATTCTGGGACTTCCAGGGGCCTCTTGGCCCCCAATCCCCGCTGCCCCAGCTGGCTCCATGATGGAGCCGGTAATCCAGCTGCCCAGGGTGAGCTGCCTGCTTGTCCACGGGGAGAGCGAGTCAAGCTTTCTGGAGAGGAGAGCTGGTCTTGTGGTAGCAAGCATGACTTGTCCCCTTAGCTAAGTAGGGTCCACCCTGGTTGCATACAAATGGGAGACTAGAAGTGTGAGCACTGCAAGATATTCCCCTCCGGGGATGAAGCCACTCTGGGAAGAGCAGAAGGTTTCAAGTTCCCTCCCTGGCATCTCCAAGACAGGGCTGAGAGAGATTCCTGCCTGCAACCTTGGAGAAGCCACTGCCAGTCTGTGAAGACAATACTGAGCTAGATAGACCAATGGTCTGTCTCAGTATATGGCAGCTTCCTATGTTCCTAAGCCCACTTTCCCCGCAGAACCCTCTTAGGCTCTCCACACTGTTCATGTGGAGAGCCTTAGTGTATCTATCTGTCTTTATAGACAGGTAGTTTGTAACTCTATCTACCAGTATTTCTCCTTTCTGCACCTGTCTCATTTTCATATTTTTTAACCAAGAAGGAAATAAAAAGTGGAGGTGGTGGCCCTGGCACAACTCATCTTAGGTATAATGGGCATAGCAGTGATACACTTAGGTATAATAGGTATAAGCTATAGCCTTAATAAACTGTAATAGCTATAAACATATGCTAGGTATAACTTGTTCATTAGCTGAGACCGACAGTTGAAGATGAATGCATGGCACTGCATTAGCTTTTTTGCCAGAAAGTATACTTAGGCTTCTAAATAAGCTTATGAAGCAATAAGCCCCATTGCATCCAGTGGGACTTACTTCTGAGTAAACATGTACATGACTGTGCTGTTAGTTGTTATATACATCTTTCTTAAGAGTGCCTCAGACACTGTTTCTGAAATGGGTTTGCCTGACACAGGCAGGCTTCTCTGACAATTCTTTCTGTTACTATTAAAAAGCATGAATTTGCATCTATTCAGAACATTGTTGCAGAACTACGTATTTTGCAGCTTCATGTGTTTGCAACATAGTCCATTCATACAAGTTGTTTTTGCATTTGCTCTCTTTGAAGCAAAAATATTAATGCAGACTGAAGTGATTTCAGAGTACCCTTTTTTTTTTTTTAACCTGCTCTGGTTAAGCTCAAGTTTAGCAAACCTTGATGCCTTAGAAAAGTATCTGAACTCACCTTCCTTAATCCACATAATTTCATATTGATCTGATTATACACCCAGTACTTGAATCACAGGGAATCAGAGGGAGTTTGGTCCCCTGTCCCCTAATTGTTCATGGCAGCCCCCTTAGCTGCATTTAGAAGGTTATAGGTTATAATTTGTGTCAACATGGGGAGAGTTAAAGGGCGAGGCTCATAGATTTCCTTAAGGAATGCTCCTACCTTTTCATCCATCATGTTAGCACTGATCAGCCTTGTTCATCAGGTGCGCTCTCTCTCTCTCTCTCTCTCTCTCTCATGCTCTCTGTCAGGATCTTAAGCATGAAGTTGCACTTTGTGCACAAAGACTTTTCACTTATATGAGAGGGAGCAATGGTGTGGAAATGATTAAACCTATTCCCTGCTCCAAATGACTGAGATGCACACCCATTCCTACCTGCATAGCTCCATTCTGGCATGTGTTTCTTGGTCACTGATTGTGCGGTATCTCTTGCAACTTGGACAAGTGAAGTTGTACAACACTGGCCGGTACTGTAGCTGTCATTTAACCAGTCTCTACCCATTAAAATTAATATGATGCTTGCAACTTATGAGAGAAGCACTCTCCCAGTTACTGAGCAGAATGGCTTCATTTGAAATAATAATAATGGCTGACATAATGTGCAAGAGAATATCAGCCTAGTAACACTGTTTGTGAAAATAGTGTTACACAAGAGCAAGCCTTTTTATTTCAATGGGATTACTCTTGCACAAATGAAATATTACTAGGTTGACATAGTCTTGTGCAGTATATCAACTCTATATAGCCAACTCATAACAACTGTTCTCCTGTTAGTTCACAAAATAACAATACACAAATGTGCACATGAGACACAACTATGTAAAGGCTGATTATAGTGACTGTACTGCTTTGAAGGGCCAGGGAAGGGGTTGGAACCTTTATTACATAGTGTGAAATTACAGATGAAATGCTGATTATATATTTAGTTTAAGTGAAACACAGAAGTACCAATAATGTCAGAAGACACGAATAACAGAATAGTCATAAGAAACATTGAAGACTGAAAAAATTAACAATCATAGCTCCATACAAGTGATCCCTAGACCATGTCTGGAATGCATGTTCCAAACCATAACATCTGCTATAAACTATGAGAATTCACCTTCAAGACTTCAAGAAAGAAAACCAGGGAAGAGGACAGTATGGGGAAAGCAACAGTGGTTGAAAACAGAATAGTAGGATCTAAGAGATGACAGGAACAAATAAAATTTTTTGGAAAAGGAAAATAAACAGAGATTAGATTAAGGTGTATATCAGAAGAATAGGGGCAAGTAATGAAAGGTAAGTGACATCTTTGAAATCAGGTTAATGCTTAACTATAATTGTCTGGGAAGTCAATTTTATCTAAATTTCATGTTTCTTCTGGAAAGCCAACCATCCATTGGTTGCAAAAGGTCCATCCTGTCTCTGAGCCATGTGAATGCTAGCAGAAAATTTGTTTTCCCACTGAAGCAGTGTTAATCTCTTAGCCACCAAAGCTGGCTTGGTAAAGTTATGGAGGTTTGTTCTAGGGTAGTTTCCAGGAAGGAAGAAGGTGGCCAAGAGTGCAGTTCAAATCAATGGGTTTGAGGTTACTGCCCACCTTAACCCATCTTAGTAGGGCTGTGCATCGAATTGGAACAATAAACAGATATGATCTGATCCAGTACCTATGGGGGCATTTTTCACCGGAAATGATTCCAAAGAAAAATATCCCTGATATCGATAATCAATTTTATGCAATGCCACATTATATGGACCTTCTGTAATTATAAAATGAGTCTGCAAAACCTTTCTTCCACAGTTCTTCATAGGCAACTGCGGTAGTGGTGTTTCAAATTGCCACCTTTCCTTGCCTAGTCTTGCCCTGTGATACACCATGAAAGGAAGCATGTCATGGCATTGCACCCTTTTCCTGGTGCATTTCTGGGGGAAATAGCCACACCCTATAGTTTTAGGTGTGGCCATCTCCCCCTCCCAGGAATCCACTAGGGAAAAAACGCAAAAACATTGCATCTTGCCTTGATGTATTCTAGGGTGGGACAATAGAGGGAAAGGTAGTGATTTGAAACATTGTGACTGCCTTCTGGTCAGCTGACTTCTTCAGGATCTGCTGGATCTGCTGGACCTTTCGGTAAGCCTCCCACCCACTGCTGATGCATCAAGCTAATAATGATTATCAGCTCAATGCTATCCAAGCCCACAACCCCCTAAACACCCCAAGTACGCAGTGCATGATTCGACAATTACTGGGATTGGGTTCCACAGCTCTACCCCTTAGTGCACTACATGTTGACATCTTTGCTTGTAGGCAGTCTGCAGATTTGAGCTAACTGGGCACAGGTTTTACACATGCTTCCAGCAACAGTATTTAGGAAGGCCAGTAGAGCCCAAATACTCAGGACAGGAGCCAAGATCCAAACAACCGTACAGGTTTTGCAAGTCCAAGGGGACTTTGGGCTTGTTTCATGCCACCCTGACACATGGCAAAGAATTTTGGAAACTGAGTGGACTTTCAAATACAATCTGCAATAAAGCACAGAGTCTGTTGCTCAGAGGGTGAAAAAGAGAAGTATCTCAATCAGCAAGTCCAAGCCCTTTATCACATATAGGGAAAAACTACAAATTGCATTAAGCCCATGATTAGGGCTGATGGCCATAATGTCCAGAAATTAAATAGCAAGTGTTGGGGGGCCAAATCAAAATCAGAATCCTGATGGGGGGATGGGGGGGTTCCCTTTTCCTCTAACCTGGTTCAGATTTAGATAACCTCACCCTGACCCACAACTGCTACTTGCCCTGAGAGTGGCAATAAGATCTTTTCTCCTGGAGGAAACAATAGCTGTAGTGAGGAGCAATCTGGATTGGGACCATGGTGGCAACAGAGACCTTCTTTCCCCTATGCTGTGTTCCCAATCCTAACCCCACCCTGCAGTTGACGTTTTAACTGTAGAAACCAAGCATACCGGCCCAAATAACAAGCTTGACATAAAATATAGTTTGGCCTTTAAAATGGATCCCAGCCAGAATGTCTTGGTAGACAAATAATAGCCTTTTAATGTTAAGAGAGCATCACATTCCACTAGGCTGCTGTCTAGCATACATATGTAAATCTGGATCCCTCTTCCACCTAGTGCTCAGACTGTCAACTCTGAGCATAGTTTTCTAGTTGGATCCAAGAGAAACTGTGGGGTTAGGAACTGTGGTTGACACAGAAATAGATTCCTTCAGTCTGAGATTCCAAAAGGTGACTCAGTGCACCAGGTAGTATAAAGCACTCAAAGGCCTGATATGTTTCCTAGGGTTTGGCAATATGTTACAGTTTCATGATGTTTTCTCCCCCACCCCCATCCACCACACTTTGTCCAAAAGACAGATTATCTGGTCAGATAATTTGAATTGCAGAACTGAACTAACTGTTGTTAGCAATCTCTTCCCCCAGTTTGACACACTGTATTTTATTGATTACATTTTTATCCTGCCTTTTTTCCAGTTAATTCAGAACATCATACATGGGATTCTTTAATTTTATCCTCACAACAAACTTTCGAGGTACATTAGTTTGAGAGATCTTGACTGGTCCAAAGGTGATGAAGGAGCTGCAAAGCTGTGTAAGACTTGAACCTGGGTCTTCCTGGTCCATCATTGTATACACTATGCCAGGGGTTCCCAGCCTTTTAAAACAAATGTACTCCTTCTGTTGCAAACCTGAGCTCAGGTAGCCCATAGCGAGTGTGTGTGTATACATGTATGCGCACATGTGCGCACACACGCAGACACACACTTACATGATACAGTTATGGGGCAGCTTACTCCAGTCACTGGCTTACATCAAGACTAAGTTATTAATCAGTATTCCCATTGAAATTAATGGGACAAGTAAATGTCCCATTAATTTCAAAAAGACTGCTTATCAGTTACTTAATCTGGAGGTAAACCAGTGACTGGAGTAGCCCATCTCATAACTGTAACGTGTGTGTGTGAGTGTACACACATATATACATAAAATGTAGTGTTACAGTTGGGGAGACAGGCTACATAAGTCACTGGCTCACAACCACACTAAGTTACTCATAAGAAGTCTTACTGAAATTAATGAGACAAGCTTACTTGTCTCATTAATTTCAGTGGGGGACCTCTGTGCTAATTTTCTCAAGCCTGTCAGTCAGGCTGAGGTTCCACCCCTAGTCAGGCTAGCCAATCAAGAGCAATGGAGAAGCCTCTTCACCCTTCTGCAGTGGACACATTGCTGAGGACATCGGCTTCACACGTGTGATCCTCAGAGGGGGAAACTGAGGATGTGGCTGCCACATAGGAGGGCTCTGAGTGAGGCAGGAGGAGACCTTCAAGTAAACCTAGGGATATTAGTACCCCCGGTTGGGAATCCCTGCACTACACCACCATGATTCCCCTAGCATCCATTCTTTCAGTTTGAGTGTGCAAGTAATAATAGCAGCTGTGACTCATTCACTGTGCTTGACATTTCTCTCTTAACACGCACACAATATCAATGGGAAAGTTGTGATCCTCAGATTGTTATAGGAAACCATAGTCAGTTCAAGAGGAAGAAGTGCTTTAAGGATTGGTTTTGATTATAACTCAAAATTCTTTTTGCTTCTGCAACCATTTCAAAAGGTTTCTTTGAACTTATATAAAGAACAAAAGCTTTAACAGCATATTGAATTATGTGCATAGAGACTGAAACCTCTGGCCCACAAGAACTAACTTTTAACACCTTTGAGTCTTTCCCCCCTAGGGTTTCTTACCTCTCCCCATATGGGTGTGAGGGTATGCATTTCCTGCCTGGAAAAATTGTTAGTATATTAATGAACGGATTATCCTAAGGGCTTGTTTTGTATCTTGGCTCCAGAATTAACGTCCATGAGAAACCCTGCAAAAATCTAGTACACTGCTACAAAAGGATTTATATATGTTATCAGAAAGGAAACCAGGGCTTTGCTATAATAATAATAATAATAATAATAATAATAATAATAATAATAATAATAAATAATTAATAATTTGATTTCTATACTGCCCTTTCAAAAATGGCTCAGGGTGGTTTACACCGAGAAATAACAAACAAATAAATAAGATGGAACCTTGTCCCCAAAGGGCTCACATTCTAAAAAGAAACATAAGATAGACCCCAGCAACAGTCACTGGAAGTACTGTGCTGGGGGTGGATAGGGCCAGTTACTCTCCCCCTGCTAAATAGAGAATCACCATGGTAAAAGGTGCCTCTTTGCCCAGTTAGCAAGATGACAAATGAGGTGGCAGTTCATAATACTAAATGCTTCAACTGCAGAAGAATTCTTGTGTCTCTTCAATAAATGTCTAGAATAAACCCCTTACTTTTATAAACCCTAATTGCACCATCGGTGATTATCAGTCATTAGGGCTACACTGGTGGGACACAATAGGGCAAGACTCATTAGCCCTAATACCAGACAAAATAATGAGTAGCTCTAAAATGCCCTTTTTGAGGAGAAAATGCTGGTATTATTATAACAGCTTCCTGCTGTTATACGTATGTAATACAATGCCTTTGTGTTTAAGGGACCATGTCTATGTGAAAATGTGTCTAAACTTGGCCTGCTCAACTTTAGCCCTCCTGCAGATGTTGGCCTACAATTCCTGTAATCCCTGGCTATTGGCCACTGTGGCTGGAGATTATGGGAGTTGTAGTCCAAAAACAACTGGGGGGCCTAAGTTGAGCAGGCTTAGTCTAGACCAACAGCTTTTTGTACAATCTGCTCCTGATTTTCATTGGTGTAACTAGGATGGTTTGTTAGGTGTATCTGGGTGCTACCTGGGTAAGAGGTCAAAAAGGGCCAAGATTAGTGTGTTGATAGCTATCACATGACTTCTTGAATCCTATAACTGACACAAGGTAGCTCTCCATATAACCTGAAGCACGATACAGGAAAATGTGTTTTCACAATGCATCTTCAGCTCTTTGAAACGACAGTGCTTTCAAATTCATGGTGAGCATATGACTTCTGCAATAAATATAGTTCTAAGGCACAAGGCTGCACTTCTGAATGGGTCGGACTTTCAGAGCTGGAGCATATGGTGAAACATATGTCTAATGCTCTCACTGTTGCAAGCAGAAAGATGCTTCAAGTTGTATCGTGGTATTTAAGACAGACAGTCAACATTTGGTGTGGCTTTCAAAACTAAGACAGCTTTGGAAAAGTATTCCAGTATGCATGAGAAAGACATGCAATTTGATTTTGAAATACTAGGTCCTAATGTATGTTAGGGATGTATGAATAGGTTCAGTTCTGAACCTGTTCAACACTGAACCAGTTCAGTTCGATGGTTCAATATCAGATACACACACCCCGGCCTGTTCGGGGGGGGGGGGGCAAGGGTTCTAAGTTTTTAAAAGTTTTTTAAAAATTTACTTACCACTGGTAATCCCTCCCCCCACCGGCCACTATTTATGCCCCAATTGCCCTGTTCAGGTTGTTTTCGGCCTATTCCAGGCCTGCCTACATTACGGTGGCCATTTTGGAGGCTGCCGCGCATCCCCAAGGGGTCTGTGCATGGCTGGGTCGTGACCACACAGAGGCTCCTTGGGCATAAGTGGTGGCCTCCAAATGGCCCAACCTCCAAATGGCCCAAAATGGACATAAGACCGCCCAAACAGGGCAATTTGGGCATTAACAGAGGCTGGCAGGGGGAGGGGGTACCTCTGGAGACACACACCCCACCGTGGCCACGGCAGTGCTCCCCAGAGGGTGTGAGTAATTTTTGTGTGCACAGCCCTAATGTGCGTGATGTTTTTCTCTCTCTTGACAAGGGGATGGCTTTTAGCTCTTGAGAACCAAAGAATTATAGCTGGGAATTTTGAGAGGTGTTTAAAAAACAAACAAACTATAGAATCATTGTGAAAGTCTCTGGGTATGTGTGTGTTCCTGTGGGTCTGGAACTGGGCACTCCCCTGTTTAGGCATTGACTTCCCCTACCATTGGCAAGCTGATTGGAGGAGAAAACTGCAGGTGAGACATTGACACAATAGTCCAGATCCTTACTCACCTGAGGAGTCAGGTGACAGCAGAGAGCCAATCCAATGCTACTATTTAATATAAAGCTCCCAGATCTGCAGCATCACCAGGCAGTGCCTCTCAGCTGTTAGACCGACAGACTTCAGCCTCTTTGCTGTCCAACTAACTTCTGTCTGCCCAGGGACAGAGCCACCATTGTGTGGGGTGGTCCAATACTCTCCCAGTGGGCATCCACTCCTCAGTTTCCATCACAGTTTTCAGAAAGCAAGTGACTTTTTACCCAGACTTTTACATGAGTGTTGTTTTGTTGCTGCTGCTCTGTATAATATGGTCCTTATTGTGTATGATTTTTAAACTTTTAATTAGATTTGTATTTTCACATTCCCATTCAATATTTTATTGTGTAACTGTCTTATGTTGTTTTAAATGTTTTGTAAACCTCCTTGAGATTGTTTTACTGAAAGGAGGTATAAAAATTTAATGATAGACTGATAGACTGATAGATAGATAGATAGATAGATAGATAGATAATATGAGGAAGTTAGGGACTAACCAGTTATCTGGGACTGATTAGAAGCCATGCAAGTCTGCTCCTAAAGGCATAAGGAAGGTGTCTTCTGATGATGTGGAAGGATGGCTATGACTCTGAGGTGGAAAAATAACAGGTAGCCAAGGCCTGACCCTGTTGTAGCAGCATGACCCAGAAGAAACCTTGGGAGAATTACCAGCTGCTGGGTTAGTGGATCTTCTCCCCAACCTCCTGAAGTGGGGTGATCAGGAGAAGATCGGACCAGGAAGACCCCTCCTTACAATCTGGCTATAAAGGAAATGGCTTTTTGAGAGGAAAACCAGAGAAGCCATCAGATCCAGGGAACAAGTGTACAGAATCAGAGCTGCTCTCATCCCTACCAGATCAGTGCCAGCTGATTCCGAGATGCAGGCTACTTAACGGATAACCTTATAAGTGAACTTTGTGTGAGCAAGTGTGTGTGTTGGCTTGAGGCTGCAAAGCTGGTGGTTTTAATTTTAGTGCTGCTCCTTATTATTAGGATTGTGATTCTCATATTATTGGACTTGCTGCACTGCTTGTTTCTTGTCTGTTATACTCAGTAAAAGTTATGTTAAACGTATCTAGCTTAAACGGGTTGTTCAGAAATTTCTTCCTCCAGAGGGTCTTGCTGAGAGATCAACCCTAATCTCGCATAACACTCTTTGCTGATATCTACTTATCACAAACTCTATCCTAGGCAAACTCCTCCTCTTCCCAGAAAATATAATTTTCCCAGTATGCTTCCTTAGTGGCTTTTCTTATTAATGGGACAGGGGCCTAGAATCCATTTGGAACCTGGTTGATATGTTGTTTTGTGCTGTGCACAAAGGAAGGTAGCTCACAGGTGACTATTTGATCAACAGTGCCTATGGGTGGAATGATGCCCTTAGTTAGGAATGCCGGAAGCTGCCTTATACCAAGTCAGACCATTGGTACATCTAGCTCAGTAGTGTCTAAACTGATTGGCTGTGGCTCTCCAAGGTTTCAAGCAGAAATCTTTCCCAGCCCGACCTGGAGATGTGAGGAATTGAATCTGGGACCTTCTGCATACAAAGAAGATGCTCTACCACTGAGCTATGGCCCCATCCTCTCACAGGAATATTTTTACAGCAGACAGTACTCACATGTAGTCACCCATCCAAATGCAAACCAAGGTGCCACAAGACTAGCTCTTCACCCCCTTTCCCAATTGTACTATTCATACATTTATATCCCCCTTTTCCTCTTATGAGTTCAGTGTGGCATACATGGCTCCTCCGCTCACTTTTTATCCTCACTGTTGCCCCTGGATGTAGCCTAGATGAGATCATGGCAAGCACAAGGTCACCTCATGTAGTTAATGGCTGGGCGGAGACTTGAACTCGGTTCTCCCCAAACCTAGTCCAGCATTCTGCCAAAGCTGCTTGGGCACTTTATTTTAGGGATGTGCACGGAACCACTGCTAGGCTGTTTGAAGCTGGCAGGGGTGCTACTTTAAGGGCAGGGGAGGGTGCACTCACCCCTCCCCCTGCTTTCCCCCTGCTGGCGCTGATATTTTTAGTATCCCATTGGGGCAGCAGCGTACCGCCATGCCGCCCCGTAGTGCTCCTTTTCTGGACATTAACGGAAGTTGCCAACATGCCTGCACGAGCCAGCACGGGCACACTCACGTCATGCATGCCCGTACCGGCACGCACAGGCATGTCAGCCTTTCTGTAATGTCTGGAAAAGGAGTGCAACGGGGCAGCAGGGAGGTACACTGCCGCCCGACGGGGTGAGTGCATCACTGCCCTTAAAGAGGCACCCCCCGCTGGCTTCAAACTTTGAGCTGGCACTGCCTTCAAACTGGTTCGGAGGCCTGTAAAAGGGCCTCAGAACCAGTTCGTGCACATCCCTACTCTATTTTGTCCCAGTACACATGCCAACTGTGTATCAGGAGTGTATTTATTGTCCATTTGCTGTGAGTAATGTGGTTGTTTGCTACTGTAACCTGGGAATGGCAGGTATTACTGGGTGGCACAGAGTGTTCACCTTATGTTTTTAGACACAGGACATGTGGCAGAGTAATATAAGCAAAAGCAAAAAAAGGACAGGTCTCTGACAGTCTTAATTTTTGACTGTGGTGAAGACAAAAGGGGAAGGAAGGGAAAAAGAGGAGACACAAGAGTATGAGGGAGGAGGGAATAGACAGATGCAGCCTGGGAAGCTGTCACCCATCCAGCTTCCCATGTTCCAGCTGTGATGGCCCCTCCCTCCCCCGCATGCCACCACAGTGCTACCTAAGATCCATCTTGCTCTGAGGGGAGGGGAGAAGAAATAGAGCCTAATGAACAGAATATTTAACCACTCTTAAAGAATCTTAAGATTTGGTTGCTAGTTATATGGGTTTGTATTGATGCTTTTATTGATGCCCTTTCATTGCTTTTATGTAAACTACTTTAGGAGGTCCACCTGAAAAGTCCTCCCCCCCCCCCGTATGTATATGTGTGTAATTTATATGCTTAATTCTGGTCAGAGTGATAACTAGACAAAAATTTCAGCAAGTGGTTGGGCTGGAAAAGGGATTTTAAGGGAGATCAAGAGTTGGTCTGCAGATGGGCTAGAAAAGAGTTCCAAGCATAGGGAGAATGGGTGGAGTCATTAAGGGAGCAAGAAACTTTCAGAAGGCTGAGGCTGGTGTAACATTGGCCTCAAAATGGTGCTCGAATCACCCAAATCGATTTGGATTGAATTGGATGTGATTCTCTTCTACTCCAAATTGGTCCCTCTATTTTGAGGGTGATTTGATTCTACGTTTAATCAGCAAATTGCCTCCACTTTGACCTGAATCGATTTGAGGTAGAATCAAATTGCACATCCCTATTCTTAAACATAGTGGTGTTTTGCATCTATGTGCTTTGTTCAAGCCATAGTCTTTTCCATCAGAGAGAACTGACTGTAACCGTGGTTGTCCTCAAGTATCTCAGTAGGCTTTGGCTTAATTCCAGTAACTTGTGCAGCCATGTGGCTTCTTGACACACTTGGCCAGCTGATATGTACTCCACTTCTGTGGATGAAAGTGCTACAATTGTCTGTTTCCAGCTAGTCCAACTAATGACTCCACCTCCATAGAAAAACAGGTGTCCACTTGTGGACTTACGATCACTTCTGTCTTTGGCCCAATCCTTGTCCATGTATCCCATTAGGCTGGGGTCACTGCTCACTGGTATCATGAGTTTCAAGTGCACTGTATCCTCATTTATATTCCCAGCCTTTTGACAGCAGCCCAGTCATTCTTGGTTGGTGCACTTACTCTTCTGCTCAGAATTCCCACTAATGCAGCACTGTCTGGCCTTGTGTCTCCATTGGTGTTTAGACCTCTTTGGCTTCTGTCAGTTTCAGGCATTCTAGGCGATCTTTATCTTCTATTTCTGATTAAGAAGGTATCTTCCATCCTCTTCTCTTTCTATTTGAATTCCAAGATAAAAGGAAACGCTTCCTAGTTCTTACACTTCTACTTCTTAGTTCAGATGCTCCACAAACTCTTGACTGTCTTGTTTCTTTTCATAGCAAATAAGCAAGTCATCAATAAAAGTCAAAATGTAAGTTAATTTGTTGGTTTTGAACCTTGAGTATAGGCAGGGCTCAACCTTTCCTTATGTTAACATATGGTTTAGCTTCTCATTCCATGCTCTAGCAGCTTGCTTCAAGTCATAGATGCTTTTCTGGAGTTTGTAAACAAGCCTTTCTTTTCCAGGTTCTTCAAATCCTGGTGGCTGCTCCATGTAGATGTCTTCCTCTATTTCTCTATGCATAAATGCAGTTTTCACATCTACATTATCAACTTGCATCTTTCGTGCTGCTGCTATGCTGAGAAGTGCTCTTACTTCTTCCCAAATAGCACACACATTGTAAGTCATTATCTTTGCAGGGCTGAACTTTCAAGCCTCTTCACAACAGGTGCAAATGTCTCATCATAGTCTTCACCATATTTTTTAGAGTACCTCTTGGCTACTAATCTGACTTTGTAGAGCTCAATGTCTCCTTCTGCATTGTATTTGATTTTGAAGACCCATTCACATCCTACTGACTTGCTTACAACTTGAGGTTCCACAAGTATCAATGTTTTATTTTTGTGTAGAGATTCTATCTCTTCTTCTGCAGCATTTATCCAACTGTTGGCTTCATGTGTTGGAGGTCTTTCAATGACTTCCAATGTGCAGAGTTCTTGAGTCTCTTCCTTTCTGGCCGTGTAGGAGAGTCTCCTGGGTGGAGCCCATTCATTCATTCATTCATTCATTCATTCATTCATTCATTCATTCTATTTCTATACCACCCTTCCAAAAATGGCTCAGGGCAGTTTACACAGAGAAATAGCAAATAAATAAGATGGATCCCTGTCCCCAAAGGGCTCACAATCTAAAAAGAAACATCAGATAGACACCAGCAACAGTCACTAGAGGTACTGTGCTGGGGGTGGATCTTTATGAGCATCTCATTTGTTGCTCAACTTCTGTTTCCCCTTCTGGTACTGGTTTGCTAGTTAGCTCCAAGCTTATGTGAATTTTTTCCTACTTTTGGTTCCTTTCTCATCTGGATCTTTTTTCTGGTGTTTCACTTGTTTTTGATCAAACTGCATTGCATATTCTCATTGTTCCAATGATCACATCAAGGATTCTTCTGTATCATTTTCCTCCTAGGGTGTATCCAGAGAATATTCCATTTTGTTGTGGGGTATAAGGCACTATACGTTCATTTGAATGCCTTGTTCCTTTAGGTAATTGGCCATTTCCTTTGATGTGAACTCACCCCATTGTCACTTCTTAGTCTCTGAGGTTTTCTGCCAAACATGTTGCTCAGTATTGCAACATGCTCCTTAAATTTCTCCAGAACATGACTTTTCACTTGTAGTGTATACATGAAAGTGTTTCTGGAGTAGTCATCAATGAAAGTCAATAAATATCTACTTCCTCCTGATGATTCAACTTGCATTGGCTCACAGACATCACTATCAATCAACTCCAGGAGGCACTGTGACTCTTTCTCTGTTTTCTGGTGAAAACAGTTCCCTTTAGTTCCCTTTCTTCCCAAACAGCATACACATTGTGAGTCATTATCTTTGCAGGGCTGAATGTACAAGCTTCTTGCTAACTCCTCTTCTCATTTTAAGAAATTACTTTAACTTCTCTATGTCCAAATCTTCTGTGGTACAATAGTTCATATTGTTTATGCAGACATCCCTTTGCAACATTGGCTTTTCCGTTAATGCAATCAATATCATACAAGTCACTTTCCCTTAAAGAACTTCTCATTAACAATCTCTGATGTAGCAGTAATCACCTTGGAACTCTACTTGATAGCCTCTATGCATGGCATATTTGACTGATCACAAACTGCTTTCAAGTGCAGGGACATACAGAGTTTCTTCAATTCTCAAAGTTATGCTCCTTCCCTTTGGTAGCTTGCATCTGATTTTTGCTTTCCCTCTGCCCTTTGCCCTCTGCAATGAACTTTCTGCCATCTGCCAGGCTTATTGAGGTTTTATTATTCAAATCCAGCTCACTAAAGACAGTTCCTTGTCTTTAATCAGATTTTGTTGCACCACTATCAACAATTAGATTCCCATAGTCATTTTCAACATCATTTTCAGCAGATTCAAAAGTTTCAAAAACTCCTGAGTTTACTCCATATCCTTTCCCCACTGTTTCCTTTGAATCTCTTTTAGCTCTGTGTTCATGCTTTGGAGTAATTTGAGCTCTGGGTACTGAGTCATACCTCTTGGAATTTCTTTCAGCAGGGTGACTGTTGCCAAGGCCTTTGTTCTGAGAACAATTCACTTGCAAATGGCATGGCTTCCTACATAGCCAACACACCTTATTCTTTTGTTTGGTTTGAAATGCTGTAGCTCATGCTAGTTGCTGACCGAAATAAAGAGATTTGATTTGATTTGAAATGCTGTAGCCTGACTCCTTTGGTCAGAGAGGGTCTCTCATAGCAAAATCCTGAAGTCTAGATTCCAGAACATAACACATCACTTGAAATCTCTCTGGCAGACTATTCAAAATAAATCCAGCTATTGCTAAATCTGGTACCTTCACATTTTGTTGTGAACATCTCATAATGTCTAGGATTTGATTAATATGCTCAATTAGATTGTGTCGTTCTCTTAGTTTCATATTGCACAGTATTAATTGTCTTTCTAGCATACAGGCATTTAAAAATCTCCCAAGCTTCCTTAGCTATCCTGGTCTTTCTTAAATGCACAATGATTAAGTCACTCACATGCAAGCACATGAATCTGCAGACTTTTCTGTTTTTAGCATCCCATGCTGCTTGTTCTCCAGCTGCTTCAGGTCTGTCCCCTTGCAAGACACTTTCCAGTCCTTAAGCCATGAGGAAGGATTCCATCCGGAATGACCATATTATCCATCCAGCCTCAGAATCACTGCCTGTCCCTGTGCTGCGGTCTCCACAGCAAAAATGTCCCCTGCCATTTCTCTGGAACTCCTTTCCAATCAAGCAGGCTTTCCCCTTATTTACTGTGCCTTTTTGTCTGCTTTCTCTGTGTTCTCTGGGGCCCAGGAGGGGAGATTTCTTTATCTGCCCCAGCTACAGTGTAAGCGCACAGGTAAGGGAACACAGCTAATTAATATTGTCTGGAGACATGGAGTTAAAGTTCCAAATAAAGTAGTTTATTTAGGAAACCCACCAGGGAGCCAGGTAAGACCTATCGTGCCTCATTGCTAGCTACCTACAGAAAGAAGGGAAGAAAAAAGAAGGAAGTCTCTCTCACCAGGTGAGAGAATGAAACCTGAGACTATCAGTCTAACAAAGGAGAATCAGAGTAGAGAAAGCTTGGTCAGAGGGAGAATGCCTTTACTGGCTATCTCTACCCCTAATGCTCCAGTGGACAATAGGGCTGCTGGTGGTAAGAGTCAATGCCATGCAGGAGCTGCATCTCCAACATCCCTTCTCATAATCTCATGCACCAATCTACAACTTCCAACCTCTCTTGAAGAATCTGGAACCAGTCTATTGGCAGAGGCTTGGTCAGCCCATCTGCTATCATGTCTTGGGTTGGGCAGTACTTCAGCTTAACTAGCCCATTCTCTTGTGCCTCTCAAATAGGCAAATGTACGAATCAGATCCTGCAGTTTGATTCAAGCTCAAATTGAATAGATGAGTCATCAAATTGATTCATTGAAAACAGCCAGTTTGGCTGGGTGTCTTGATGAATCACCATCGGATCATGCAAATTGATTCAGGTGATTAGAGTGCCATCTTGAGGCCCATTTTGCTGGGAAAACGGGCCTCAAAATTGTGCTTTATTTTCTGGGGAGAGCTGGTCCACCAATTGGGAGTCAGTGGGTAGACCAATCCTCCGCTCCAGACCTACATGTCAGCCTACCTTGGAGGACTGGTCTACCTGGGCTGGCATGCCAAGTTTAGAGCAGAAGGCTGGTCTACCTGCCAAATCCAATTGGTAGACCAGCTGTCCCCAGGAAAATGTGCCATTTTGAGGCCCCAGGTAGGGCTGGGAATGATATCCATTTGAAAGCCCACCAACACTATCAGTTAATGACAATAACAATTTCATCTGCCTCCAACCTTAGTACATAATCTTTTGGCCAGTTACTGGAAAATTTCCTGTGTAATAAAGGTAAAATATATCAAATGCATTTTAGAACAGAGCAGAGAGCATCAACCTGCTGTAAAACTGGTTTATGAAAAAGATGCATAATTAGGGCATCATTGTAAAGCTCACTGAAGATTATATTTTTGGCATTCAGTGTAAACTTGTAAACTATCTCTTGATTATTATAAAAGGTTACAATAAGAATTGTAGCCGTAGAGGACCTATCAAAGGATACTGCAAGTGCCCTTCAGGCTCCCCTGGCCAGGCCATTATTATGTAGAACAAACTGTATCCAGGCATGAGCTGATATAGAAGAGGGACTCCATTCAGTGAGAAAGGGTTCAAGCCTGAATCCCAGATTCTGGTCTTTTTTTGAGAATGTCATTTGAGGACCTCCCCCCCACCCCTGCAAAAACAAAAACAAAACCCATTATCAATTAAAGCTCAGCCTATTTTCTTTTTTCTGTATCATACTGAAAACTCCACTTTCTACCGTCCCTAGAGACATGAAAGTTAGAATGGCACTGTTTGAACTTGTTTAGCATGCAAAGTGCTTTGCAGTCAGAATGAAACCCTAGGCTGCACAATGAGTTCATGGTTCAACTGTGCTAGATATAATGCACTGAAAACTGCACCAAAGTGGCACCAATTCTTCAAGGTGTCTTGAAAATGTCATTGTCACCCAAGCTTGACTCCAGTGTTCTCCCTCATTTTTTTTTTTCATCTGTGTGCAGACTGTGTTTTGTTCTGGGCGTCAGTATCAAGGCAGTGTGTGTGCACCTGCATTCAGAGTCAGGACTTCCTGATTCAACCTGAGCAGGATCTAAAATTAACTGAGCCGACATCCAGAACTTGTGAGCACACACGTGTGCACTCTTAGACAGAACACTGCTTGACTCTGGTTTTAATTTGTTTTAATGTTTTCATTATTATCTTAATTTGTTTTATGTTGTTGTAAACTGCCCAGGTTTGAAGTGATCTACAAAGATAGATAGCACACCAAGCAGATTTCCATATCTTTGCCTAATTGCATTATTTATTCTGCTGGCCATGAAGAGTGAGAAACAGCGACATTTTGTAACTTCTCACAGTTCCTGAAATTTCACCAACCAATGCCTCTAGGTTTCAAACTTATCTTTGTTGTCAAACAAAGTTTTGACAAACAAATAAGTTGTTGTCAAACTTATCTAGAACCTTGGTTCTTAGGGGTACCATCTGACTGAAGAACTCTTAGTCTGTTTATGTGACCAATCAATCAAAGAAAGCTGCTGAAACTTGTATTTGAATAAAAGAGGGCGGGGGGGGGGGACCAAAGCATTCTTTGTCTTTTCAGGACAGTATGCATGCATGCATCCTGGAACACAGCCACTGAGAAGAGGAACATAGGACATAGGAAACTGCCATATACTGAGTCAGACCATTGGTCTATCTAGCTCAGTATTGTCTTCACAGACTGGCAGTGGCTTCTCCAAGGTTGCAGGCAGGAATCTCTCTCAGCCCTATCTTGGAGAAGCCAGGGAGGGAACTTGGAACCTTCTGCTCTTCCCAGAGCGGCTTCATCCCCTGAGGGGAATATCTTTCAGTGCTCACACATCAAGTCTCCCATTCAGATGCAACCAGGGCAGACCCTGCTTAGCTATGGGGACAAGTCATGCTTGCTACCACAAGACCAGCTCTCCAGCATGATAGGAGAAAAATGTTCTAAGATGGCACCTGTAACCAGTAGTTTTTCGTAAGTAATTGTATTAAAAATAATAAACTTTTTAAAAAGTTAGTTTATTGGGGGCATCTTTTAATCGACCGAAATTTAAATCAACCTCACTGAAGAATCACTACATGTTGCACACCTTGTTTTATCTGCGCATGCTTAAGGGAAAAAGCTGAAATCGGAGGCTGCTGAATTCTGCGTTGGCTCTCTCCATTCTGCTCTCCCAAGAGGCAATCGCAGCCCTGAATAGCTGCAAATCCTGGGCCATCCAGGTCATTCTGCGTTGCTCCTTCCCACCTTGTAATATTTGCCGCGTCCCCTGGGACCTAACCTTCAGTCCTCCCTCTGATCTGAAGTGCAGGTTGTCTCCTTTGATATCGCGCCCTTATCTCTCCCTCCCTCCGCGGCTCTTTGTATCAGCGATACTTTGTTTGCAGGGCGGCAGCGCCGCCAGTGACTCATCTAACCCAAAGAGAGAAGGGCGAAAAAATTCCACCGCGGCTGCCCAGCTCGGGAGAGGCTGCAGTTACCAGCAGCTTCCTCAAGATGGCGCTTTCTCACCAAGACACCGTGAATGCTACTAGAGAAGAAGAGGGGCGAGGGAGAGGGAGAACCCCCGTCAGCCCAGCGTCTGAGGAGGCAGGCAAAGGGACTCGGTGGATTCCCTCCAGGTTGCTTACTGGGGAGGCTAAACAGGAAAACATCCCGTGAAGCTAGAGAGTCCCAGTCCAGCCCTTGGGCGATTATCCTCTTCCACCGACGAGGGCGCAGGGTGAGCTGCCCGCTGCCTCGCTTGGGCAAAGCCCACCCCAGGCCGTTCGAACGCGAACACCTCTTTGGCTGGTGCTTCGTGGTGGCAAATCTGCCCGATGGGAAACAACGCCGGGGGAGAGAGCGCGAGGGAGCGAGCGAGCGAGAGCCAAGCAGGCTCTTATGGCGCTTGCAAACTTTGATGGGTCACTCTCAGGGCAGAGACAGCGTCTCCCCAGCCCTTGGGCTGCCTTCTGAATGGGCGCGCTCCAGCCCGAGGCTCATTAGAACCCTGGCGCGGATTGATGCGTTGCTGGCCAGCCAATCGCGCCGCTCTTCCGCGGAGCCTAATGACTCGAGCCCTCCCTCGCGCCCGACACTGGAAAGAGTCTCACCGCCCCCCCCCCCCTCGCTCCTGCTCCTCTTCAATGACTCGCCTCCGTTCAAGAGAAGCCGCAGTTAACACCCAGTCCCCTTATTAGCCCCATATGTTTTCCTCTCCCTCCTCCTGCCGAGCCCTAATTGGCTTTTGCTTGCAAATAAAACCTGATGGAAACATTTGTTTTCCTGACCGTTTGTGGTGTCAGATCGGAATAGGAAGGGGGAGGAGGGGGTGCAGCGTGGGAGCAGGGAAGCTTTGCAGTGACGGAGGCGGGCGCCGGGAGGTGTGTGTGTGTGTGTGTGTGTGTGGGGAGAGCCTGCTGTGATCTTTCCCACCCAGATTCCATGGTGGAGGGGGGGCGGCGGGTGAGAGGGAAGACGTCCCGATGGAACAGAAGCGATTTTTGCTTTGTTTGGAAGACTGCGGCATCCCAGAAGTTAATTCGGTTTGCTTGACAACTCCAAACGATTGCGGGGGGCAAATCTCCCAAGCCTGAAGTGTGTGTGCGTGAGGGGCGGGCGGGGAAGAGAGCTTCCCTCACTTTCATTTATTTATTTTATTTTATCTTATTTTATTTTATTTTATTTTATTTGCCCGTGGCCAGGCTGGATGTCTGATAAGAGATGGATTAGGAGGGGAGTTTAGAGACAGACCAATAGCTGCTGCCAGTGGGAGTATTTGTTATTCACATGGAAGAGACTCGGGCATCGCTGGCTCTTTTCAGCACCAAGAACAGCTACAAGTGCAGCTTCCCGTCCCCGCTTCGGAAGCAGGCAGCGTGCCTGGAAATGGAGCGGCAAGAAGTCACCCAGCGGGCCCCTCTCCAGCCAGGGTGAGTGAGTGGGGCTGGACAGGAGGACCCCTTGGGACGGGCTGCAACTTGGACGGCAGATGCATCAAGTTGACCCCGATTAGAGTTCGGGTGATTGAACTGGCTTGAGACCCGGCGAGGGTGGGCAGGCCGGGGGTTGCCGCGGAACAGATGTCTCTGCAGGGAGACAGTCGGGTTTGGTTGCCAGCAGAAGAGCCAGTTCCTTAGCAGGGCCAACCCAAGAGCCAAAGTCCGAGAGCCTTCAGCTCGCAAGAAGTTTGGAAGGCTTAAGCTGGTCAGGTGGATGACTGGCTGTGCGTGGAGCCTGTCGGCGCTTGGCGGGTCCCCAGTGCTTTGCAGCAGTGCTGGGATCGCCCTGCATGTCCCGATCTCCGCGGGGGGGCGGGGGCGGGAGAGAGGGCGGGGAGTCGGTTTGAGATAGAGGCTCGTGGACTGAAATTACCTAATCCTCTCTACCCGGGCGGCGGCGTTGGCGTCTATTAATTCCATCAGTGACCTCCGCCGCTTCTCGGCACCATGGAGCTGCGAGTATTGCCGGTCGATTGGGGAAATCGAGGTATATATGGTTTTTTTTTTCTCCTGCGGGGGAGCCTTCTGAGTGGGGGGGGAGAATAAAGGGTTCATCCGGGAGGGGCACGGAAGGAAGGAAGGAAGCCTTAATGCAAGTTTTGGTCACAACACCGCTTCCCCCCAAAGCAACTAGGAACTGCTGCTCTCTCTGGATGGCGAGCGGCTGGCGACTCCTGAGAAGGAGATTGAAATTAACTGTCGGAGTAAAGAGGCAACAATCAAGCCGACGTCCTATGCCTATGTATGGAACAGGCATGGCTGATATTCAGAAACACTAGGCTCACACACCGGGAAGGAAGGAAGGAAGGAAGGAAGGGGGTGGTGGTGTTCTCCCCTCCCCTATCTATGGTTTCCTTCGATCATGTACTGATTTTATTTGCACGCGGGTCTGCCTCCTGGGAGACTTGTTTTAAAAGGTGTAGTTAGTTTGGGCTTGAATCTGGAGCAATGAAGCGTGCCTTCGAGAAGAGGGCCATTTGGGGGCTGCCTGCCCCCAACTTCTTTTGCCAATATTCAAAGCTGAGCTTGGGGAAGTCGGCGCAGCACGGTTTCTTCCTCTGATCTCAGGATTTAAAATATAAGCAGCTTGATCCACTTCCTCCTCTATCCTTCCCACCGCCCCGAGGAAGGAAGCGGAGCATTAAGGCTGTTGGAAATCAGCAAGCCCACCCTACTGTGTGCGGAGAGAGGTCCCTGGGGGCTTGTTCAAGCTGGTGAAATCGCTCAGGATTGACACGTGTGCCTCTTGGTGTAAATTGTACGGGGGGGGGGGAGAGGGGGTATCTTGGCCAGATTGTGCAAGACATGATGATAGGGCCCCCTGGGAGGGAACAATCGATTCCCTTGATGTGTATTTTAGGGGGGGAAGCCCTCTTGATGTTGCTTACCATAGTGAACCCAAAAGAAAGCTATTTATAGAAAGCTCTCTGAGATGTCTAATAAAGGAATCTCAGTACCTTTTGGAGACTGTAATCTGCCATTTTTTGTAGCAGGTATTTTAAAGACAAGTAAGTGAATGGATCACTCTAAAACAACTGCAAACACACACACAAGCTTCACATAATGAAGAGCGATTGTGGATCTGGGAGGCATGCAAATCTAGCAAGTGCATTGACATTTGGCATTAGAAACTAGCTCCTGACCTTTGGGATTAGTTACAGAAATGTTACATTGTCACAGGGAATTTTTTGTGGAGATGAAACCCCCAACCACATTGTGGTGTGAGGGTTTGTAATGATAATTATTATGCATTTCAGTACACACACACACAAACACACCTGGACATTTGAAAACACCTGAATGGAATTGTGTAAAAAGGACCTATAATGAACGAACTTCAGGATCACTTTATTCTCATGTCTACATTTGCACCCTAGTGAAGATAGTGCACTAAATATAGTACAGTATTTCAGAATCTACAGCAGATTTAAAGGTAGAAATGTGAGAGGATACAGCTGATAATTCTGAAGCCAAAAGACCTTCTTCCTCCTGTGTATTTCAATTAATGGTGCAGTTCCTTAGGAACAGAAGGGACTGTATGGAGACAAGTAAAAACAACTGACAACAGAGGGCTCCCTTCTAAGAGGATTTACCATCTAGGTAATAGCAGATTTTTGTGGGATTTTACAGACCAAAGCAGCGAAAGCCTGTTTGCTGATTGAACTTCCTGGCCTCCCAATCCTAAACCTATTTACTTTGAAGAATGCCTTCCCGATTTGAGTATAACTTGACTTTCAAGTAAGTGAGCTTGGGGTGACAGCCAAAATGAGTGGAGAGCTCCTTCCTGAATTACAATGCATTTTAAAACAACAAGTGATGCATTGATGGCTTGTGTGCTGGGAGTGGAAATGCAGCGAAGAGTTAATATTCAAGTGGCTCCCAGACAAGGAAGACAGGGATGCTTAAATGCAAAGGAAGACAATGTTTGAATCAGCCAAATGTATGACGAGTTGGCGGAGACAGCGAAAGCTGCTCTAGCTTTGCCTGGGTGAAGTTGGCAGTCAGACAGCCAATAGCCCAAGCTGACAGTGACCTTGGCAACATTAGAGTAGTTCACTTTTGGATGAATTGGTCCTGAGCAATTCTCCAGTGCATTAGGCAAAGCGGGCCCTGCCTCTGAAATCAGAGCTGTGTGCCATCCCATTCCACCTCCTTATCCTTCTCAGGCTAATGTTTTTTATTATAGTCAGTGTGAGGAAACACCTCCTCCAGCTTCGTGTTTGTTCGCCACTCTTCCGAGCAGCAGAGTATTTTGGGTCGCTGATGCAGCACAGGAACTTCCGATAAACTAGAGCTGCAGCAATCTGTTGGCCGGAGCTGAAACTCCTCTAGGCTGATTTGGAAAGTCTGCTTACATCTCGCCAAGGAGAGACTGGGACATGCAACTGTAATCCAAAAGATGCTACATTGGGAGGAGCAGTTTGAGGCAGAGAGGAGCATTTTTGCTCTTTTCTCTTCCTACTTCCTCAGTTTGAAACTTGTTTAAAATATTTTAGTTTTTCCAGAGAAAGAATGTGGCTATTCCTTGTAATATGGAAAGCAATGTGTGCATGCATGTGAGCGCATGTACACACACACAGGCAGGCAGAAGCTGTTTTCTAAGATGTGGTAGGCAAATGAATTGAATTCGTATATTGATATTTTTCCACTGGAAAATGTGTTCTCAAGAAATGATCCTGCCACAATGATGAGTAAGATAAGCTCTTCCCCTACATCATCTCAGTGATATTTTCAAGAATCCTGTAAGGTAAGCCATTGGTATCATCCTTACATTGGATATGAAGGCTGAGGTTAAGAGTGGTTTGCCTCAAACCACTCAGTGTATAAGTGGCAGAGTGGAAATATGAACTGGGGAATTTCCCACTTTACATTCTTAGCTTCTGCACAATGCTGGATATATGAATACTATCTTTAACTTTCAAGGTAAGATCTCAAGGGCTTGCTCAGAAGAATTTGGCCTTGCAAATAATTATATACAAGGACTGGGGAACACTCATTTAGGTAAGTATCGCACCTATAATGGTAATTCTTGCCTAAAGATATCTGCCTGCTGCTAGTCCCAATACAGGATCCTGTTAATAGGCCAAGTGATTTTATTTGGAGCAATGTTATATAGAATTACAAAATATACTAGCCCACAGTAAAGTTCTTCAGCTCTTCCAGAAAGAATATCTACTCTGGACAAATGACTAACTGCAAGGATTTAGACACAGATGGTCAACATTCCTAATTCTGAGCCACATACAGAATTCTTAATATAGCCAGGAGATACAAGATATACAACCTATACTGCACATATTCTACCCCATTCTGTGCCAATAGTCTCCCAGTCTTGCAGCTGATCTAACACCATCCACTGCTGCTACTTTCCTCTCCCCAAAATCTGTTGCCACCATTTTGATCATCCATGACATAATGCTGGAGTAATGCTGCTCCATTACTTCCAAAAGACAACCTTTCCCTCTGTATCTTTCCCCCAACTTAACCCTCCCCGTCTGCGCTTCCAGAGAGAAAAAATACAGGCATTTTTTTCTCCCATGGGAGACACAACAGCTTCTGGGAGGGGGTGCAATGAAGACAATTTACAGTCAGTGGATGGGAGAAAGTGTTAACACACTCTTTCCAGTAGAATTCCCTGAAACTGCTTTAAGATAAAACTGCTAGGACATCCAGTCACAAATCTCCTACATAATGGGTGATTTTGGACTCTCAGTTTCTACCAACAAAGCAAAAATACTGATGATTATGTAGCAAACCCTGGCAAACTGTTTTTTAAAGTACAACCAAGTTGATTCTTTTGCAGTTCTTTTCACAGAGAAAAGAGTAATACCTCAGATATACCAATGGGGCCCTCAGGGGTTGCACTCCTACCTATTACTGAGTGTTTCTCAGGAACAGTAGAGATGGGCGCAACATAATGACCAGATGTGCTGTATAAGTGTATATGATGACCTCATCAACTAGCACTGATTAGGGAAATCCCACACTATTGAAGAGGCTATTATAGGACCCATTTGGACTGTTATTCCTACAATAGCTGGCTTCCTGCTTCTGAGTGTTGTGGCTATCTGGGGTGATGGAGAGCATGCATCTGTCCCTTTTCAGGGAGTACCTCTTGTGGTCCAAGTTGTGTGCTACGGTGTCCAGTTGAAAATAGCTGCTGGAGTTGCCCATGTAGTTGTGCCCAAAGTGTGTGGCTAGATAAATGGATGGGAGGGGAAACTCGATTATGCCTATTATACTCACAGACACTATAGGCTGCTTCTTCCAATGTCATTTCAATTTACTTTTTTGAATTTCCTGGGATTCACAATTGAATCACATATCTCACACAGTTGGGCCATTCTTGCTTTAGACCTTTGAAACATGCATTGTTACCAAGAGCCCGATCCACTGTGTGTGGAGTGGTGGGTTTGTTTGTGTTTTTTTGGTTTGGCAATTTTTTTTATACTCACTTGTTCCAGCACACCTTGCTATAGTGTGCTCTCCACACTTTTCATGTGTTATGCATACTATTAGCCAAAATAAACTATCCATTTCCATGGGAAGTGCAATGTGACAAGGATCCATTTTGTGGGGTTCCCCTCCCTGTAAAGTGAATTCTTCTTTATTTTGTTTATGGTTAGTAGGGTGCATGGTTCTCTTCCCCACCCTTGCTCTCTAGCTTCCAATGGGGATCAAATCTTCTATCCCCATGGGTCATCTGAGATGTTGACATATTTACATGTTTTCCATAAATTAAGGTTTTTTTAGTACCTTTCTCTGAGATATATCAAAATAAGAATGTGCTGGATAGTAGGTTTTTTTAAAAAAAAAGCTCTTACATTTAATTTTCTCATCTCTTAATTAAATTTTAAACCTATTTTCTAATATAGAACAATTTTTTTTGCATGGCCTTATAAAATGCTGAAGGAAAATAGACTCTTTTCCTCAAAGAATGCAATGTTTTTATTTTTTAAAAATACTTTCAGAACATTGATATTTGAATTTTGTTCTATTAGAGTTCAGATTTTCTACCAGACCATTGCAAATTCCACTGTTTTATATAGAGTCAAAATCTATCACTGAGCTGTGGCGTCCAAATGAGCTTGACATTTCTTTAAAATGTAATGGAAAATAATGTGTGTGAAGTGGCTTGGAACTATTGTTTCTATTCTGCTTTCATTTAACACCAAGAATGTGCTAGATACTGTACAGAATAAAGAAATGAAATGATCCCTGTTCGAGGTGGCAGAGGGGAAGAGATAAGGGTGCTTAGGCATGAACGTTTCTCGGCGGGGGTGAGGGGGGTGTAGGTTTGATCATTCCGCATACCATCACCGTTAGACATTTTCAATACAATAATTTCATGCACAGTCTGCACTGATAATCTATCCCTCCACATGGCAGATGCAGAGACTCCTGGGCTATTGTGTCACAAATGCTGCAATCCACACAAAGGGGGAAAAAGAATTTTAAAAAATCCATTCCACATACTGCCTTCTTTATATTTAAAATGTGTAATGATGATCAAAGCTCAAAGCATCACTACTGGAAAGAGGAGATCTAAACTGTCCCTTCTGTTAATGCCATAGGAGAGCAAAAGTATTAGAAGAGCTGTCTTGTATGCAAGTACCCTGCTGCAAAACAAAATCACACTGTCACTTAATACTGTGACAAGGAGGTCATTCACACAATCAAAAACTGTGTTCAACCTGGGTTTGGGAGCTGTGTCTGCTCCCAATTTTCAGTTGTGTGGAAGCAAGTAAGAGGAAAACCTGGGTAGAAGTGATTGTATGGAAGCAAGGTAGGAGGAAAAGCTGCCAGGTTTTCCTCCTACCTTGCTTCCACACAATCACTTCTACCCAGGTGTCCCTCTTACTTTGCTTCCACACAACCAAAAACTGGGAGCACACACAGCTCCCGGACCTGGTTAGGACAGTTTTTGCTTGTGTGAATGACCTCAAAGTATCATTCATTATTTAAAAAGAAACCTCAGTTTTGTCAGGTATATCCATCCCCACTTGTTGAATGTGATCAGATACTTGCCAGGTCCTCCATATGGAACATTCTAAGGTCCCTAGGGATGGAGCTGGTTTGAGGTACATCTGACTTGCTGCTTCTCTGGTTACACACAGCACTTCTTAGCAGGGGTTTAGAATTCATAGGAAGTGGCTTTAGTGCAGTGGTACAGCACTTTTGGATATAGAACACTACAGGGTCAGTCTTTGAAATGTCAATTTAAAAGGAGTTCAGGTAGATCATTTGGGAAAGACTGTTGCCTGAGGCCTGGGAAGAGATGCCTCCAGTCAAACTAGACATAAACAGTATTGGGAATTATGGTCTGGATGATAGCCTGCACCATGAGTGGGAGGGTGGGCAAGCAAAACAATTTACTAAGCCCCCTTTTCAACCCTTGCTCTTTTTTACTGCCACCGAGGTGAAATGTTTTTCTCTTGTTTTCCTTTACTTTCTGGCTGCCTCCACAAAAGAACTCTATATCACTGTAACCTTTGAGAATTCTTTTATAACTCTGCCAATTTACTTGTACTAAGTAGCGTGGGATGGCAATTAGACGTAGAGTGGCAAAGTTTCCGAGACCAAAGGAAAAAAATAACCATAAGTTTTTACTAAAGACTATGAAAAAAAATCAATAATTAGGTTCATGCAGCAACAAAAAAAACTAAAACCATTTGGGTAGTAAGTAAGCCATATGAGGAGAAGGGAGTCTAAAAAGAAATGCATCCTGCTAAACCTATGTGTATTGAAATCCTTTCTCAGCCAAGTTGTAAAACTAAACTATTTCTTCTAACTCATGCGTGTTTCTTGTTTCTTGATTCCTTGTTTTTATATAACAGCCTCTTTTCAGCACTCTTTATCCTGGGTCTTCATCTTCTGTCTGTCATTCCTCTGAGCTCATTCACACAATCAAAAACTGTGTTCTACCTGGGCTTGGGAGCTGTGTGTGCTCCCAATTTTTGGTTGTGTGGAAGCAAGGTAGGAGGAAAACCTGGGTAGCTTTCCCCCTTTTTCCTTGCTTCCACACAACCAAAAATTGGGAGCACATACAGCAACCAACCCCAGATAGAACACAGTTTTTGATTGTGTGAATGACCTCTCTGTCTCATTCTGGTTCATATTGTCTGATTCGGATTTCCCCTCCAATATTTCAACCAATTCTACCAAAAGCTCTGTGGTCGCCTAACATGGCTCTGTGGTCGCCTAGAGTAGACACTGACTTGACGGCACAACTTTACCTTTACTTTAAAGGGCGTAGCTGAAGTTTTGGTTTGCTAAGTATCTTAAGATGTTGTCCCCCTGGCTGACCTTTTGAACCTCATAAGGGGATATAACCTTTTGAGCCACTTTTAGGATAAGAACGTCTGAAGCTCTGACAGGAACTGTCAATTTTATCACCATCTTAGTGCTGAAATACAAATGACACTTTGGGGACTAAAACTGACAAACTTCAATATATAGGGAAAGAAACACACTTTTCCCTCCAAAGGTGACTTTTTCACACTACTGTAGCATGCTGAATTTAACAAAACTGATTACAAAATGATGGAAACAGTTCTATTCCTTCACATGAAACTAGGTAGACTAATGGTCTGATTAATTTAAGGCAACCACATATTTTCATGTGAGTGTAATATAATTTTCCAAGTTATTGGCAATTAAAGCTTGGGAGGCATTGGATCTGCCATTGCTTCCTCTATCCTGCTTCATCTTCAGGGGCACGTCACATGAAAGAGGACAACTTCTGCAGTAAGCTGAATCAGGGAAGTTTGCCTTTCATCAGACTGATGTAGTTCTCAGGATGAGGAATGCTTATTTGAATTTTGACTTTCATACATCAGTGCAGACAGCAATACAGGTCAGATGCATGTTACAGCACAGACAAAGGTTAAAAGTGTTAGAGATACCTTCAGTTTTCAGCATCATTTGGAGAGCAAATAATACAGGCATAACCAAACAGCTCCTCTTTAAATCATCATATGGCAATACGGGGATTTAAAAATCATTTTCTGAAAGGGTCAAACACTTCCTATTTGTATTAATCTGAGTAAAGTCACTATAAGCAAAACTCCCAGCAGTCTTCTTACCAAACTGAACCCAGTAGTAGAACTAGCATTGCAATGCATTATTTAGAGTTCATTAATATAAAGTACACTAGAGCTGACACTCTGGCGACTTCTGTAAGAAGTAATGAGCTTGTAATAAGAATAATGACTAGTCCCATTAGCCTCCTTTCCTCTGTACTATTTGGTGGCACAATGTCAACATGGAACTACAATGCATGCTGAGCAAAAGTCTACTATGGCCATGTATCATAAGATGTAGCCACTCTTGCACATATCTTAGCATACTTAAGTCCTATTGATATCAAAGAAGGACCATATCAACACATGGACCATAATCAGCAATGAAGGCAGGACCTGCAGAAACTAACTGTTCTTATTTTCTAGCAAACATATGTTCATTCCCTCCTTTGTTTATATATAATAATTAATTATCTTGCATTAGAACAGCAGTCCTCAGCCTTTTCAGACACCAGGGCTGACCTTTCATCCCAAACTGCAACATGGAACTCACTTCTGAATTGGTCTACCATGTCAGCATCGTCATGCTCCTCCTCTTCTTTCTCTCCCTTTCTATCTCTTTCCACCATAATTCCAGATCTAATCATGTTTTTAAAAAGGGTGTTTATATATGAATAGATTGTCCCGGGATGGGAATGATTATATGAATATTCATTCCTCTGAAACACATTCCTAATGCAGTATGGCTAGATGGCATCCAGAGTTGAATGTACATTCCATTGTCCATTTAGAGGTACATCTGGTTATGCCTGCAGCAAGTATTAGCATATTAGCAAGTAATATGTGTGTGAAAACTTAGGTGTCCTTAGGTGCACTGAAGCATCTGACTTCTCCCTCTGTTTCTTTCTACCTCCTTTCTGCCTTTCTCTTCCTGCTTTGTTTCCTAAAAGGATCTTAAACAAAATGGTGGTGTGCTGCTGGTTTAATCCACTTTAGGTTGGGATACCAGCCAGCTGTAGGTCATGACCTGTCTGCTGAAGATCAATGCATTAGTGTATCTGAAGAATGGAAAGACAGGACAAGCATCTTACTTCGGATAGTTATACAATGCAGTAGATTGCAGACAAGATCCTTAATTTAGATTTGAAGATAGGTTTTGTGATTTTTTTCCTCCTGAACACACATGTTCAGTCAGTTCTAGGGAAATAAAGGCATGCTCTTTTTTGGGGGGGGGGAGCTATTTAACATGCGAGCACTGCTTAGAACTATTTAAAAAACCCTCTGATAACTTGGGAATACAATTGAATTAATTCAGATTTATAGCCATTCTGAAAGGGATTAGTTTTTACTTTGAATAAAAACTCTGAATATTAAAGGAAATTGTCTGAATTTATAGCACAGCAGGTCAATATTTTTTCATTTGTCTAAAATTCATTGATAACAATGAAAATGAATGTTTATGAAATTATTTCTCTGTTAGCTGCAGGAGCTCACAAGAATGCATTTGTATTGCTATAATATTTAATATTAATCAATATCGCAAAAGTGATGTGGTTTGAATAAGCCAGCAAGCATAATGAAAGCTTTTACTTATTCGATGACATAAAGAGCCTCAAAGTAATTCAGTGTAATGTAATTTTCATTGCACTGGGCTGTGACGTCTTTAAAAAATAATGCATTATAAGCAATTCATTTTCTATTTTCCAGACAGGTTTTAACCATTAACAACAATGAATCACATGTCCCTCCTTTGACAGTGAAGGTGTTCTAACCACTTTGATGCATGAACATCAAAATGTATATGTAGTGCTTTATTCTGCTTATGGAATTTATTTTATACTCCTACACACTATAAATGTCCCTACAATGCTAGTATGTGGAGGCATAAAGAAATCCCATAAGCAGAATAAAGCAATACATATACATTTTGATGCTCATGCATCAAAGAGTTAGAGCCTTTCCACTGTGAAAGAAGAGACATGAATCATTGTTGTTAATGGTTAAAGCCTGTCTGGAAAACAGAAAACGAATGGCTTATAATGCACCTTCTAAAAAATACGTCACAGACCAATTGCACTAATGAATCACAATGTTACTATTTATGTCATCGACAGAATAAGTAAAGGTAGCATTGTTATGTGATAACTGCAACTACCAGCTGACACCATCATTAAGGCTACAGCAGATCAGCTACAGACAGAGTACAGTCTACTCTTTAGACCGATCTTTCCCATTGTGTGAATGTAGCACATATCAGTGGAAGAGAGCTGGCCCTTTGATAACATCACTTTGTGGTGTGAATCAATCCATCTGCCATGGAGAGCCAGTCTGTTCTGCAGCTGTCACAAGTGCTCCTGCTGGGAAGCAGTTTATGGTGTGGCTGGACAGGAGCAGTATGACCCAAAGGCCTTGTAGTCCTACCTGCCAGCCCCATCCTATGGCACTAGCTCCTATGGCACTGGCTCACTGTACCTTAGAAGTAAAAGCTCAGGCCTCAAAATACAAACAAGTTTGCTCTTAAATCTCAGCTTTATCAATTAACGTGTCCTCATCAAATAAAATTGGCCCCACAGATCAATTAAAGTGCTAGTTGGTTAATCTACCAATTAAACTGATTAAAGCTTGTGGCCCTAATTGAATCCATATAGTCCAACTACCCAGCCAGGAACCTCCACCCACTACCCACCCCCATCATCTACAGCAGTAATTCCCTTAATTGCATGCTGGAGCACATTAGAAATAGTCATGAGGAATAAATCTAGGAAATAATTGAAGGCTTCTGTGAGCCAAGTACCAACTATGTGGAGTACCTACCTCGCATAAAAAGCCTTCTGTGTCTCTGGAGGAGTTGCTGATCTGGCCTACTATGTCTGAGGATTCACTGAGTTGGCATTGCTCCTTCCGATTAGGCTCTGCTGGGCTTGGTGTGATTCTGCCACAGCTCTGCTCTGAGTGTGACTGAATCGTCCAGTCATTCCCGATGCAGAGACAAAGTGGCATTTCTTGCCTTTGGAAAATTCACACTCAGAACCATGATTCACACAGAAGCACAATGGGGACAGGTAGTGCTCACTTTTTACACACTCGAAAAGTACAAATTTCAGAGAGTGCATCTCTGATTTTCAAAAGCATTATTCAACTATCCCAAGAGTAGGGAACTCTTATCATCAAAACCATCTGCAGAGAGTTGGTGACCCTCAAGAAATACTTTCCAAGCACATCAAGACTCATGCTTTGTCAGTGGAAACAGCTTCCATTAACAGAAAAAGTGTTGCAAGACGCCTTTGTGCAAGCACAAGGCTCCTGTTTCAGGAGCTTCTACTGAGAGAATGCGGTTCTGGATGCTGCTCAGAGAGTCTATAGTTCACAAAGCAGGGACTTTGGCCTATGCAGGTCCCTCATCTGTTTCCACTTGTCTATCCAGCAAATGGGAGTGATTGAAGGAAGCACAGGACACCAAGCCTTGCTTTTGGTATGCTGAAAAATAACCTGTTTCCCCAGGTTGCTTCACTGGCCAGCCTCTTTTGAGCAAATGCCCTGAAACAGTCATGCAAGAATCTGCTTGCCCAGTAACCGATTTCTGTGGCTTCCATCACCATTTTGAAACTATGGCTCTAGTTCAAGCAGTAGGTGGCTGAGAGAAAGGCCATTTTAAAAAATAACAGACCTCTGTAATCTTGCCTCTTCAAATTCAGTTGAGATCTCAATATATAGTATATTAAACTGTGTATTTAAAGAGCCAATTTTGCAATTCATTGTGTTAAAATTCTGCAGCATGTATATGTGCTCTGCTTATGATGCAAGCAAACAGCTCAGCATTTTCAGTATGATTCCTGGGGATTAAGTTAACCCTAGATACTGTTTTTATTGGTGCATTTTCTGCCTGGAGACTGTATCCAAAGTTAATGCATAGTTATTTTGAATTATTGGAGACTCAGTCAACTGGGCCAAATTTTGTGTTCTGAGTTACACAACCATACATCTAGATAGAGAGAGATTTTTAAGTCCATGAAATTAAATTCCCATATATAGGACTGAGAGCAGAATGCACCCCATTGACTTTAAAGCCTGTAACCAGACTGGTCTAAAATCTGCACTGATTTATATTTTGTGCTGTGCCAAGGAGGTCATTTTGATGGGACTGGGTGTTCCATTTTGAAACACCCAGTCCCACATACCAGTATACATTTTGGCTTGCAGAGACACAACCTAAATTAAATTCAAATAGATGCAGAGAGAATGGTGGCATCTTAAAAAAATTTTTTTTTGTGCTTCACACACCCTTGCTTCCTGGTATTTCCAATTCAGGAACTTTCATTCACACCACCTATATATGTTTCATTGTCAAATCTTTATTTTTCTGTTGGATCACAGTGAGATATTTTTACCATTAACACATGAGACTTCAGAATGAATAATCTTCACAAGTCTTGAAACACTTCTTAATTGTCCTTTACCATATGCCCTATTAAAACTTAGCTGTAAGAGAATTAGAGACCTGAACAGGTTCATTGAGGAAAAAGTGGATTTAAGAACATAAGAACAGCCCTGCTGGATTGGGCACAAGGCCCATCTAGTCCAGCATCCTGTTTCACACAGTGGCCCACCAGATGCCACTGGAAGCCTACAGCAGGAGTTGAGGGCATGGCCTCTCTCCTGCTGTTACTCCCCTGCAATTGGTACTCAGAGGCATCCTGCCTTTGAGGCTGGAGGTGGCCTATAGCCCTCCAACTAGTAGCCATTGATAGACCTCTCCTCCATGAAGTTATTCAAACTCCTCTTAAAGCCATCCAGGTTGTTGGCTGTCACATCTTGTGAGAATTCCACAAGTTGATTATGCGTTGTGTGAAAAAGTACTTCCGTTTGTGGTCCTAAATTTCTTGGCAATCAATTTCATGGGATGACCCCTGGTTCTAGTGTTATGTGAGAAGGAGAAGAATTTCTCTCTATTCACTTTCTCCACTCAATGAATGATTTTATAGACCTCTATCATGTCTCCCCGCAGTTTTCTTTTTTCTAAACTAAATAGCCCCAGGTGTTGTAGCCTTGCCTCATAAGAAAGGTACTCTAGGCCCCTGATCACCTTGGTTGCCCTCTTCTGCACCTTTTCCAGTTCTACAATGTCCTTTTTTAGATGTGGTGATCAGAACTGTACACTGTACTCCAGGTGTGACTGCACCAAACTTTTGTATAAGGGCACTATAATATTAGCCGTTTTATTTTCAACCCCCTTCTTAATAATCCCTAGCATGAAATTGGCCTTTTTCACAGCTGCCGCACATTGCGTTGACACTTTCAACGAGCTGTCCACCACAACCCCAAGATCCCTCTCCTGGTCAGTCACCGACAGCTCGGATCCCATCAGCATATACTTGAAGTTGGGGTTTTTCATCCCAATGTGCATCACTTTACACTTGCCAACATTGAACTGCATTTGCCATTTTGTTGCCCACTCCCCCAGTTTGGAGAGATCCTTTTGGAGCTGCTCACAATCCATTTTGGATTTCACTATCCGGAAGAGTTCGGTATCATCTGCAAATCTGGCCACATCACTGCTTACCCCTGCTTCTAGATCATTTATGAATAAATTAAAAAGCACCGGTCCCAGTACAGATCCTTGGGGGACCTCACTTCTTACTTCCCTCCATTGTGAAAACTCTCCATTTATACCTACCCTCTGTTTCCTGTCTTTCAACCAGTTAGCAATCCACACATGAACTTGCCCCCTTATCCCCTAACTGCTAAGTTTCCTCAGGAGTCTTTGATGAGGAACTTAGACAAAAGCTTTTTGGAAGTCCATGTAAGCTATGTTATCTGGATCACCTTTATCCACACACTTGTTGAAACTCTCAAAGAACTCCAAAAGGTTTGTGAGGCAAGATTTACTGTTACAAGATTTACATAAGATTGCAAGATTTACATAAGCAAATAGCTTATGTGGGGGAAACCCAGATCAGGAGAATGGTGGAAGGAGAGTTAAAGATTAGGTTTGTAGTCTGGGAGTGCTCCTGGATCCCAAACTATCCCTGGTTTCTCAGGCTGAAGCTGGGGCCAGGTGTGTTTTTTTAATCAGCTTCGGAAGACATCCAGATATGTCCATTTCTGGAGACAAATGACCTTAAATAGGTGGTACATATGTCCTTCAACCAGTTAGCAATCCACACATGTACTTGTCCCCTTATCCCATAACTTCTAAGTTTTCTCAGGAGTCTATTATGAGGAACTTTGTCGAAAGCTTTTTGGAAGTCCAGGTATACTATGTCAACTGGATCACCCTTATCCACACACTTGTTGACACTCTTAAAGAACTCCAGAAGGTTCATGAGGCAAGATTTACCTTTGCAGAAGCCATGCTGGTTCTCTTCTAGCAGGGCCTATTCTTCTATGTGCTTTAAAATTTTATAATTTTATCCTTGAGGATGCTTTCCATCAATTTGCCTGGAACGGATGTTAAGCTAACTGGTCTGTAATTTCACGGATTGCCTCTGGATCCCTTTTTGAAAATCGGTGTTACATTTACAACTTTCCAGTCCTCTGGTACATAGCTTGATTGCAGGGAAAAGTTATATATTTTAGCAAGGAGGTCCGTAATTTCACATTTGAATTCTTTGAGGACTCTTGGATGGATGCCATCTGGCCCTGGCGATTTGTTAGTTTTCAGTTTTTCCAGGTAGTTTAGAACATCATCTTTTTTCACTGCTATCTGACTTAGTTGTTTAGCCTCCATGCCTGAAAAGCTTGGTTCAGGAACAGGTATATGCTCAGTATCCTCTGCCATGAAGACAGATGCAAAGAACTCATTGAGCTTCTCTGCAATCTCCATATCCTCCTTAATAATCCCTTTCACTCCCTCATTATCCAACGGTCCAACTGCCTCCCTGCCTCTGATGTATTTAAATAGGTTTTTGTTATTCCCTTTAATGCTTTTAGTTAAATGTTCCTCAAACTCTCTTTTTGCCACCCTTATTGTCACCTTGCATTTCTTTTGCCAGAGTTTGTGTTCCTTTCTGTTCCCCTCATTTGGGCAGGCCTTCCAATTTCAGAAGGAAGTCTTCTTCCCTTTTATGGCTTCCTTGACATTACCTTTTAGCCATGCTGGCATCCTCCTGGACTTAGTGGTACCTTTCCTCCTTTTGGGTATACAGTCCAACCGGGCTTCTAGTATTGTGGTTTTGAGTAAACTCCATGCATTCTGGAGCAGTGACTCTCCTGATTTCCCCTTTCAGCTTTCTTTTTACCATACTCCTCATTTTGGAGAAGTTTCCTCTTCTGAAATTCAAAGTGTCTGTGTTAGACCTCTTTGTTGATTCTCTCCCCACATGTATGCTGAATTTGATCCCACTATGGTCACTGTTCCCTAAAGGGTCGATGACACTGACATCACGCACCAGGTCCTGGGTGTCACTCATAATTAGATCCAAGGTCACCTTCTCTCTGGTTGGTTCCAAGTCCAACTATTCTAGGGCACAGTCATTCAGCGTATCTAGAAATTTGTCCTCTCTGTCATTACCTGACTGTTAATTTACCCAGTCTGTGTGTGGGTAATTGAAGTCACCCATTATTACTACACTGCCTCTCCTTGAAGCCTCTCTGATTTCCTCCTGTAACTCCCAGTCACTGTCAGCATTTTGATCCAGAGGGCCATAGCACATCCCCAGTAGCATGTTTCCATTCAGGCCTTGTATCGTCACCCACAGGGTTTCTGTGGAGGACTCTGGTCCACCTAGGTTTTCTACTTTGTTAGATTCTATCCCTTCTTTAACATACAGTGCTATTCCACCTCCAAAGCGCCCCTCCTTGTCCTTTCTATAGAGTTTATATCCAGGTATAACAGTATCCCACTGGTACTCACTGTTCCACCATGTTTCTTTTATGCCCACTACATATTTTTCTGTGTTAACAGCCAAGCACTCCAGCTCACCCATCTTGGCTCGGAGGCTTCTGGCATTGGCATATAAGCACCTATACGCTGAATCTCTTCCCTGGTGTCTGCTATCTTTCTTTTGACTCTTTGACCAGCTGGCACAGGCTTTGGTCTGCTCTTTATGTGATTCTGCTCTGTCCACTTCTGTTTATCTGAATCCTCTGCACCCTTGCACTTTAAGGGATGGCATTTGCTGAACCAGATACTGTCCAGCTCCTGTCGGCTATTCCTCAGGTGTCATTTTAAAAGCTGCTCAGCAACCTTTTTGATTTTAAGTGCCAGCAGTCTGGTTCCATCTTGGTTCAAGTGCAGCCTGTCTCTTTTGTACAGGCCTTACTTGCCCCAAAATGTGTCCCAGTGCCTAACAAATCTAAACCCCTCCTTCCAGCACCAACTTCTCATCCACACATTGAAACCCTTCAGCTCCACCTGTCTCATTGTACCTGTGTGTGGAACAGGTAGCATTTCTGAGAATGCTACGTTGGGGATCCTGGACTTCAAACTGCTACCTTTCAGCCTAAATTTGGCTTCCAGGACTTCTTGACTACATTTCCCCACATCGTTGGTGCCACCGTGCACCACGACAGCTGTCTCCTCCCCAGCACTGCCTAAGAGCCTATCTAGATGCTGTGTGATGTCCGCAACCTTTGCACCAGGCAGGCAAGTCACTGTGCGGTCAACATGCGGGTCACAAACCCATTTCTCTATACCTCTAATGATCGAATCACCCACTACAAGGAGCCCCCACCCCCCAGAGGAGTATCCCCTGCACGAGAGGATATGGGCTCATCTTCCACGGAAGGGGTCCCTTCTAAAGGAGTCACAGCCTAGTAAGCAGTAGGCCAGAAGGGCTCAACATATAAAGGTACTTAATAATATTTAGTTAAAAATAGTTATGGGTGTTTAAAAGTACTAGGAATGTGCACGATAAATTTTCGGCATGGCGGGGGTAGAGCTTTAAGGGCGGGGGAGAGTGTACTCACCCCCCCGCCGCGTTTCCCCCGCCGGTGCTCTCCAAATTTTAAGCCCCTCGGGGTGGCAGCGTTCCTCCCTGCCGCCCCATTCCCCCCGTCGGCCGGAAGTGGCCGGAAGTCCCGAGCGCACACACGCGCACACAATGGGCGCACGCGCGCTCGGGACTTCCGGCCACTTCCGGCCGATGGGGGGAACAGGGCGGCAGGGAGGAACGCTGCCGCCCGGAGAGCGCTGGTGGGGAAAACGCGGCGGGGGTGTGTGTGAGTACACTCTCCCCCGCCCTTAAAGCTCTACCCCCGCCACTGCCGAATCGCCGAATCAGCCCCCACACCCGAAACGTTTCAGAGGCCTTTACAATGGCCTCCGAAACGTTTCGGGCACAAGCCTAAAAAGTACATAGAAGAGATTAAAAGCAAGCAATTAAAAGGAGGTTACAAAAACTTATGTGAGAGCAGAGGCTGAGACTGCATTTATGTAGGCTCAGCCTGCAGTCCTTCTAGGCAGAAGCTCTTAGGGCTCTGTGGGTTCTGCACGCTGCAGAACAGAACTTTGCTGTGTTGTACGTGATGGTAGGGTCTTCATCCGAGAGCAGCAGCAAGGTATAAAATTTACTTGCGCCACCAGGATGTCTGTGGAGTACTGGTGAGATGAGGTTAGCACAGCTATCTCTATAGAAGGGGCATAAAAGGATAACATTCGCTGTGGTTTTGACCTGCCCTGTGTTGCAAGGACATAGGCTCTCCATAAGTGGGATCTTCCTGAACCTGCCATCTAGAATGGCTGATGGGAGGGTGTGGCAGTGCACCAAAGTAAAGGCCCTCTTGAGGGCTGGGATTTCCAGTAGTGACAGATATGCGGTGGAAGAGGGGAGGTATCTCAGACTTTCAGGTGTGGGGAATTTTGGGGCCCTCCCTAGGTCTGTTTGGCATTCTGTGTTCATTATCCTGTTTTTAAGCATGGATTTGCCCTGCCCATATCCCATAGCTAGTAAGATCGGGCAGGAGAATCCCAAGCTTGACAGTTTGGTCTGAATAGCTCTTTTCTAAGAGCATAGGAAGGCATCCTGGAGAGTCAGTGGGGGGCCAGTCCATGAGGAAGGAGGGCTAATTTTACCCCATAGATAAGGATGGCCAGCCATACTCTAGCCTCCACCTTCATCCTTCCTGTCTCTATTCAGAGAATGGCATTTGAAACCATTGTGCGACTTGGAGGGCCGCTCTTGATGGACAAGGTTGCACCATAGATGAGCTGTGCCAGTGACTTGGCTTCAAATAATTTGAGTGCTGCATGGATGTAGTGGCCTCCTTTGGCCAGGAGAAATTTCAGGATGGCAGAGGATATATAAATATTAATAATAATATAATATATCCTAACACTGCACTCATGCAGTAAAAGATGCAGCTGTTCTGTTCTCAGCTGAAAAAGCACCAGTGATTATGACCCTTAGGGACATATTTTTTGGTGACACAGAACACTTCCAGGAAAGGGGAGATCATCTAAAAATCCCCATCTGTACCCTGTGCAAATGCTGGTATTTCTAAAGTAGCAGAATGAAACAGCTGCATGCAGCAAGAGTGTCAGATGATGATGATGATGATGAAGAATAATAAATACATAATGCCTGGCTACCAAGAGATAGCACTGCCACACTATAAGGCAATGTAAGAATGCTCCCTTAAGTTCTCCCCATGTAAACTGAAAATGTGAGTCATATCCTCCGTAAGTATAAGTACTACAGAGCACATATTGAACTACAATCATAAACAGAAATACAATTTTTTAAAAAAATAGTTAAAATGTGGACATATTTTAATCAAAATCCACCGCTGCAAGTCAGGCTACTTAGAGGTCTAAAATGGGATTGCACTCATGTCATTGTACTATGATGTTGACCTTAGAAATGAATTCTATTTCTCCCTGCCCATAGTTATCAAATATCACATAGCTGGATTAAACTCTTTTCTCTCTGATATTTCAGGAGTTTCACAATCACAAGACACTATCCAAGGATGTGAATTGCTGACCTCTTCCCAGCATTGGGGGCACTTATACTAATGTCAGTCTACAGTCATTGAAAATACCCAACAAGCAAGGTAACACATGGCAAAGTTAATCCAAATTGATTCTTTTTGTGAGACACTTCTTAAGGACTTCTGTTAAAAAAAACACACCCACCTTCGTTTCTTCCTGCTGCATGGTCCTATGTTTTGATTCACTGGGCACTGATGGTAGCCTTCAGAAAGGGCAGCTTCACATCATTCACCTTCTGCTCTAGCAAGAAGAAAATCTGGGTCGTGGACGGCAACACTGCCTTCAGAAAAAATGGTATACGAGGACAAGCATCTAGTCTCCTGCCATTGTTTCTTCCTGCTCGCAGCCAAATTCTGTTGGATTCTTCCTGTGATACAAGGAACTCATGGTCAGGAATACGCCCACTCTATTCGGCTCGATGGAGATGTCATCTTGGGAGGACTCTTCCCTGTTCATGCAAAAGGGGATAGAGGAGTACCTTGTGGGGAACTCAAGAAGGAGAAGGGAATCCACCGGCTTGAGGCAATGCTATATGCAATTGATCAGATCAATAAGGATCCTGATCTTCTTGCCAATGTTACTTTGGGCGTCCGGATCCTAGACACTTGTTCCAGGGACACTTATGCTTTGGAGCAGTCCTTAACATTCGTTCAAGCTTTGATAGAGAAAGATGGGTCTGATGTCAAATGTGCTAATGGAGACCCACCTATTTTCACTAAGCCAGACAAGATAACAGGTGTAATAGGAGCAGCTGCGAGTTCAGTGTCCATCATGGTGGCTAATATTTTAAGACTTTTTAAGGTAGGTGTGTTCTTAACTCTTAATAAAATTATGAGGCACGATGAAAAGAAGAAACAAGCAGTCCAGCTGTGGTATGGATATCATAGTAATAAAATAAATCAGATATGAAATTATTGTTCAGTCATATCTAATACAATATATGTTTGTGAAGAACTGAACACCTTCAGTTTCTGTTGTATATAATGCATCATAATTGATATTCCGCTGGGTAAAAACATTGTTTAATAGAAGGAGAAATCATGTAGCAATTGAAAAAAGTTGTAGCGGTGGTGGTGGTACCACCATCAATGTGCATTGGGTTATATTGGATAAGCAAAGGTTGCTGTTCAAGGAGCTTGCAGTCTAAGAACAGTCAGTAGCATGGCCCAAGTGAATTAAGGGAAGAGCCAGTCTGACCTACAAGCCCATTACCTTCGGTGGGTGGGTGGGTGGGAATGAGGCCATATGTTTGAAGATGATAATCCCTGTAATTATATGGTGTGTCTCATATAAGAAATCAAAAGCAGTCTTAGAACAGAACCATAAGTATTCTGCACAGTTTGCTGCTGGCCAGGCCACGCTCTGCTCCACAGAGTGGAGAGAGAGCACTTTTCCGGAAAATTATAGGACTTGTAGTCCTTGAGAGAGCATATCAAATAAGGTGGCATCCTTCCACTGTCTCTCAATGTACAAGTTCCAGAAATCCCTAGTTCCTGCTGATTTTTCCTATGCACAGTTAAGAGGAGCCAACACTGGCAGCAGGCAAGCAGCTGGAGAGAGGAACAAGTACCAGGGACATTTTGATTCCAGGAACGGTGGGAAATGGTGTCCTGGAAAGGATTTATAGGCTCCAAAACATATGTGAGTAAATAAGTTATGCCTCTGGTCCCTAGAGTACATAGAAGATAGAATGTCCAAGGAATAGGGGAAAGTATTTAAGGAACGCTTGCTACTTGTGTATAATTAATATACACTCATGCCATAATGTCTGATCAACCCTCCAGTTTTTCAAAATAGGCAAGGCGTTTTGTAGAGGAACACATGTTACAAATTTGTATTGGGCAGAGAAATGATGCTTGGATTCTGTCTGACAGTGACAAGGGAGCAGAGCAGTGGAAAAAGTCAAGAAAATGAATACTGCAGTTATATGTACTTAGACTTCATTTGTGACTGGGGATGAATTTAAGTCTTTTACTATACATGCATTTTGAGGGTAGTTCTTTATGATGGCACAGTGGGGAAGCAACCTGCCTAGAGAGCAGGAGGAATCTGGTATTCATACTAGCGGAAATTTAAACCAGCATCCTCCTGCTCTCTAGGCAGGTTGCATTCTAGAGAGCAAGAGGTTGCTGGTTTAAATCCCCACTAGTAGTTTTTTGTGTGGTTTCATTGTACTGAAAGGCCGTTGGCTGTAATAAAGTAAATTAATGAATGAAATGATTATGGGAAATACTTATATCAGACAGCAGCGATATAGGAAGGTGCTGAAAAGGCATCATCTCACACTGCGTGGGAGGAGACAATGATAAACCCCTCCTGAATTCTACCAAGAAAACCACATGGCTCTGTGGTCGCCAGGAGTTGATACCAACTTGATGGCATGATCTTTCCTTTTTTCTTTTCTTCATGTTACCTTTTCACACCTGTAGGTCCATGCTTTGCCATGAGAATGCTGATATTTTGTAAAATGGGACTGGTTTGGGGTTTTTTTGTTTTGTTTATCCTACTGTGTGTATTCAGAAGTGGATTGGGATCAAGACACAGAAGCCATTTGGACTTAAGTGTGCTTAATAATACACAGGATTGCTATTGCAGACTTTTAACTGCTAGATTATGGGTATGCACCTATGAACTTAATGAGCCATTTCACTGAAGCATTTGCAGCTGCCCATACTGAAGTGAATGCACTGTTGTGGCCTAGCCTACTTCTGTATTTAATTGGACATTCTTTTAAACTGGCTCTCTCTGACTTGACACAATTACAGGACAATCAGATGGAAGTTTTACACATAAATCTGCTTGTTAAGATGGCCAATGAGGTTCTTTAAATGGGCAAATATGCTTGGAATGCTAGAAATATTGATCTGTGTGTCTGACTAAATTAAATATAATGAAGTGTCATTGCTTCCCTGAGAAACTTAGCCTCTTCCTTAATTTCCACAAGGTTATAATTTTTTTTCTAGACAAGTCCTGGCAGATCACTTCAGAACAACAATTGTGTTGACATATTATTCATTGCCTTCAACGTATACTTTATTAAGTCCTAGTGCATAAACAGTGGGAAGGTAAACCTGCCACATCTAGACTCATCAAGCACAGTGGACAGTTGACGGAGTCCTAATCAATAAACTCAGCTGGAACAGATTAGGCAGCCAGCATTTAATTTTAAAATCCTGCTGGATGGCAAATAGATAATGGTGCATTAAATGCCAGATGCTGTCATTACATACCATGGATATTGCCTCTTATTGACACTCATTATCCTGGCCTTGTTGATGGGCCTGCTGGTCCTTTTGATGAACCAGGCAAGTCAAACCATGCTCAACTTCTACTGGGGGCAGTCCCTTTGTTAATGAAACCTTTGGGTCACACATGCATGTGTGTCACTTTGTTGCTCAATGTTCACTGTGTGAGCTGTCTGCACGGAAAAGCATTTCTGCTTGACTTGTGGTTGTGTGATATGAATGTTCTGTCTCTTTAATTTACACATGCCAATGTCAGCCAGAAAGGAAATGGTCAATATCGTTGACAGCTTAGGCACAAGGATATCAAAAGATGAGGTAGGAGGCAGCATCACCTGAATTCACAACATACCTTTTCAGCTTCCATAGCAAAATCCTTCCTTTAGGGATGGGACATAGATGTTTGTCTCATTGAGCATGCCAGATGGCAATCAACATAAGAGTTGGCTTGTCACTTTCTGTTCTGATCAAGATATTCCCTGTTATAGGGTAAGCAGAGAGGTTGAACCTGCCTTGCTAGCTGTCCACAACCACATCCTCCCTGGGCAACTTCCATTGCACCCAGAGATAAATTTCTTAAGAGATGTTGAATTATATGCAGAGATTTCCTTTCTCCAGAGGAAGGACTTATTCTTGTAGTTTCCCTTAGAAAATGCAGTAAAATGTGGTGTGAATTCAAAGGGCTATTGTATTAAGTTTGTTCCCTCCCACCTTTTTAAAAGACATTGTCAGGTGTGGAAAAGAAAGAAAAGCATCCTGTTGTATCTTCATAACCTAAGTACTTTTGCCATTTGTGTTTCAGAGGGTTGTACCTTGAGGACCCTGCAAGAAGAACAACATGAGTAAGATAGAGTGAGGGAAGAAAAAAAGAGGAAATGGAGGGAGGAGAGGGAGGAGAAAGGAGACAAGAGCTGTAGAAATGTATGAGAATCAATCTCTTTGTGTCAAAGTCCTGCACTATGTCCTTGTTGCCAGGATAAAGCTACAAAAGGTTCTTAATAGCATATATGTAGTATCTATTCAATTGGTTAAATTTGTATCTAGGACTGGCATTAGGGATAGGTAATGGGGCAGCTTTCAAAGGCCTAGGGCCCTTAGAAAGATCCACTGCCAATCTGTGAGGCCACCACTGGGCTCATAGCCTTCTGCTTGTCTCCACTGAAAAGGTCACTCTGCTACCACCACATGAAGGCTATGGGACTTCATGTGAGTCACTCCACCGTCTCTTCCTCTCTCTCAATCCATCTCATGTGCCCAGGTAAACCACACCACATACTTTAAAGGGGTCCACCCAAGTAGGAGGAGGCCTATGCAGGTCAGATTGTCAAGGGCTCCCTAAAACTTGGAGTTGGCCATATCCTCCGCACGCCATTTTCCCAAGGAGTCCAAAATAGTGTTTTATCCTTAAAAACAATACTGTGAGGTAGGTTAGGATGAAAGTTGATGACTTTCTAGGCCATTTAAGTTCTGTTCACATGTTATGTTCAACACACGTACAAACTGTGTACAGTGTATCATGTATAGTTATTCAGAAATGTTCAGTAGTACACTTCCTATCTGTACCTTTATTTGAGGCGGCTTGTACTTGGGTTCACTTTTAAAATGAGCATGTACAGTAATTCACACAAAATTATGTACATACACCTGCATGTACATTGTCGACACCTGTAATGCATGTATAATGTAATGTCCAAATAGGAAATGTTCTGTCTGGATGGCAGCTAAAATTCATCCAAGTTCCTCCTAATTGCATTTCTGTCCTTAAAGGTAATAATCACACTGGCTTTTCTGCTACCTATTTTTAATTGCCTGCCCTTTTTTTTTCCTGAAGTCTTTTTAACCCTGTTAAATAATACATAACTCAGAAGTAGTGATAGACATCGTGGTCACTTAACATCCTCTCTAATGCAGGGTCACCTAGATTACAGCTGTCCTTCATTTTTACTATTGGAGACAGCCCAGTAGACTGATTTAAGAAACTAATCCCTGTAGAACATGCATTAGCTGTGAACTGAGAACTGCAAGAAGGAAAGGAGCCTCTGAATTGTCTCAGATACCAGCAATTTGTCTTCTGAAACCATGACAGCTACTTCCTGATTTCCATTATGCAATGAGATTGCAAATAACATTTCACTGCAGTCTTAATCAATATAAGGTCACATGGTACCCCCTCTGGGAACAGCTCACACTTACCCATTTAATTGATGTAACACAGTTGCTGGTAAAAGGAGGAGACATCTATTTTAGGTTTTAATTATAAATCATGCAAAATACCTTTAATAAGGGTAAAAAAGAGAGCAAATTTTTGGATACATTTGAAGGAACTTCGATCTCAAGGCTAATTCATATTTGGGATTGTAGATTGTTGGGAGTTAACACTTAAGAGGTGTGAACTGCATATAGCTGCTTAGGGGAGAAATCAACACTCAGTTCTTCTCAGTCACTGTCAGTTATCTACAAGCTCATGCCCTGATTTCCAGTGGAAGCCCTGCTTTGTGGCAAACAGCATAGTTGGAGTGGACTGGTGGTCATGTTCCAGAACAGGCAAATAATGTTCCAAAGAGCAGAGTAGATGATATGGTTGAAATGAGCAAATATGGATGCAAGGGCCAAAAGCAGATAATATTGTGTAAGGTGAGTTAGTGGTCAGACAGATTCCAGGGCAGACTGGAGGGGAGGGGAGTAGGACTTTCTTCTGTAGAAAGATGTGTGGACTGGGAAACCAAGCACATGACGGTTCTTATCAGGGGTGCAGATAAGATGGAAAGCTTGAGGAGCAAGTCCTCAATATGTTGGTTTTTTTGGGAGGGGAAGGAGAAAAGATACTTGTGGAGGAGAGAAAGTCTGTTTTGCAGATTGAAGATATGGGTTATTTGATTATAAAATGAGGGGGGAACTCTTCAAGTGCATAGGGGACAGTATCTGCAACCCAGTTCTTATATGGGGGACTCGGGGAGCTCATTTCCCTTCCTGTAACTATAGGGCAGCAAGTGTGTGTTGTGGCAACATTCTGTCACACTACTTTGACTAAGTAACAGACAGAACTCAGGATGTGCTGAGTTAGGAGCAGGTTCGATATTCAAGTTGGCAGGGAGCAGGTTTCGCTCCCACCCGTGATGTCCCCATAGTGTTTTACACTTCTGCTGCTCATACCATTGCAAGATGCTCCCCTTCCCTTGGACTTTGGACAAAAATAAATATTTCTTTGGAACCCTGTAGGTGGGAGGTGGGAATAACCTGGGCTGAGAGTTCTAGGGGGAAAGCAGTGGGGCAGAGGAAAGGATAAACAGCTCAACTCTGTTGCTTCTCTAACCTCATTCTGAAACTGTTTTTCTATACAAGAAGCAGCTGTCAGGACTGTGTGACATTTGTTTACAACTAATGTGTAGTTCTGCCTTTACAGTGAAGGGGTGTTACTCTAGGCTTCTATTTCTTATTGAGTGCTATAAAGAATGGCTTCCTTAGCTACAATCAGTCATGGAACATTTTACTTCTTCCTTTTAATCCCTATGGTTACAAGGTGGATGCATTTGGGATCCTTTGCTTCTCCCTTCCTACCATGCCTGCTGTGGAATGTTCCATTGAGGGGTTGGTAATGGATCAGTTCAACTTCCCCTTTGCTACTGTCACTGTGTGAGTGTGGTCTAGTTAGTGTGGTATGCATGCGCTAAAGTGAAGCTGTAGCTTTAGCTCTGTCTGAAGGTTTGTTAGTGTTTGATGAATCTTGTTTTAAAAGGAAAACATTAAAAAATAAAAAAATCCTTGCCTCTGCTGAATGCTAACCAGAGAGAGTATAGGTTTTTGGTAAGTGGAAACCTAAGAGTTCTCCACCTCTGGGACCCAGGTAGAAAATGCTACACCTATATTTTCTTGAGTTATCTTGGTCTCATAAGTCATGCTTTCTTTGCTGTTGTGTTTTCTTAAAACTCTATGAATAATATGTGCTGCAAGTCAGTTTGCTTAGAGAATTATAGTGCAATCCTAAGCATGTTTACTGAAGCGCAGTCCCACTGTGTTCAGTAGGGCTTCCTTCCAAGAACCTGCATTTGAGATTGTGGCCCTAGTATCCTAATCATTCCTTCCTGTTTAAAATCTTACTTTCTTTCTGTTTTGGTTCTGAGTTCTTGTTTAGATAAAATGTTTCTCATATACATGTTCTGTATGGATACTGCTAAACTAATCCCCTTTTTGGAGCACGAGATACATGCTCCACTACTCATAGCTTTTCTTGGGAACAGAAATAATGTCTTAAGTATGGTTGCTATTTATTTTTCTTGCAATGATTCACTTGTGTTGCCTCAGTTGACAGACTTGTCCCACTCCTAGCGTGATAATGAGTTGAACAAGCATGATGGAAAAGTTATTTGTGATAATTCTCTTTCAGTGATTCTGCTACTATCTTCCACTGGGTGGGAACAGCCAGTTACACCCTAAGATGGACCAATATATCCAGGCATTTTTAATGTTTCCCAGAGTTCCATGAGATAAATAAAGAACTGCATTTTAGGCTGCTTCTAATTATGCTTTTCTTGTCTCAGTCCTGCTACCATCCAAATAAGTTTTCGTTTCAGTTATGGCTAGAGAATGTTTGTTCTCTTGTCCTACTTCTTCACTAAAATGGTATTTATAATTTAAAACATTAACAATATTAAAATATTATTAATTTAATATTTAAGAAATATTTTATATAAATTAATTTCAATATTAAACTGAGAGAATAAGGGTTACATAAAAGGTGATAAGTTAAGCACCAGGTGATTATGTTATATAGTTAGGGTGACACCATCTCAGCAAAGGTCCTATTTCTAGTAGCAACCCATTTAATCTACAAAGGTGGGGGTAGCCAAAGCATGAACTCAGATTATGAGTGTACTGGTAGATTGATGAATAAAGGTAAAGTGTGCCTTCAAGTTGATGTTGACTCCTGGCAACCACAGAGCCCTGTGGTTGTCAAAATTCTATTAATTATCCTGTCAAGGGGTTCTTCACATACAGGCTGAATTAATAGCATTGATCAATAATAAAACTTCTATCTTGATCCTGGAAGAGGTAATCATACACATTACTAATGTGAATATGCATCCCCACCTGCACTGTGATGGTATTTCTGGGCATGAAATGGGATGAACAGTTGTATATCCACATCCAGGGCCAAATGTTTTATTATTTATTTATTTATTTGATTGATTTGATTTATATACCGCCCTTCCGAAATGGCTCAGGGTGGTTTACAATTAAAACAAGCCTCTAAAACAAAAACAATATAGCAACAATTAACAATTTAAAAACATTTTAAAACAATAATTAAACAGTTTACAATAATTAAAAGCCCCAAAATTGGGTTAAAATTTAAAAACCCTGGAAAGCCAGGCCAAAGAAATACATTTTAAATGTGAATAGGTGCCAGCAACTGCAGCTGGATTTGTTTTTCATATTTATATACCATTGATTTATATATCTCTAGGCAGTGTGTATAATCAAAAATACAATATAAAGACAGACCAATTTTATTCTGCTTTTATATTGTATTTTGGATCTTTCTGTGAAACACTTTCACAGAATAAAAACAAAGCAATTGCACAGAATAAAATAAACAGTTCAAAATTAGTTAATTAAAAGTCTGAGAAAACAGGTGTATCTTAGTGGTCTTTTAAAAAGCAATTTGAGATAAAGAAGCTCTTATTTTGGCAGGGAGAACCATTCCAAAGCCCTGACGCAGCCACAGATAAGGCCTGGTCCCAGGTCACCACCAGATCAGCCAATGGCAACTGTAACTGGACCTCCCCAGATGATCTTAATAGGTGGCAGGGTTCATGACAAAGGATACGCTCTCTTAAATACACTGGACCCGAGCCATTCAGGGCTTTATAGCCAACAACCAGTACTTTGTATTTCGCTGTGAAACCTCTTGGCAAGTTGGCAGCCAGTGCATTTATAACACTTTTAAAATCAGTGTTATAAGGTTGCTTTGGGTTGTCCCAGAGACCAGTCTGAGACCATCCATAACAGGCAGATCTAAACCATCTCACCCCCCCCCCCACCAGTATCTCCTTTTTAAGTGGATTCAACCTCAGCTTATTTATCATCCAGCCCATTACCACCTCCAGGCAGTCTCTTAGGGAAGTTATGCCATTTCCTGATGAAGCTTATATGGAGAAAAGATTTTGGTATCAACAGCATATTGATAACACTGTGTGCCAAATCTCCTGATGATCTCTTCCAGCAGTTTCATGTAGATGTTGTGGAACAACATACAGTAACTCTCACCTTGCAGAGAAACACCATCTGGAATGTACCAGAAAGTCGGAACAGAATCACTGTAGAACAGTGCCACACAATCCCATCTCCCTCAGGCGACCCAGAAGGGTTGATGGTATTGAAAGCCACAGAGAGAACCAAAAGGATCAGCAGAGTCAACTCCCTCTGTCGATAGCTAATATCATCCATAAGACCAACCAAGGCAGTATCAACCCCATAGCCTGGCCAAAATCCAGTTTGAGATGGATCTAGATAATCAGTTTCCTACAGGACGGTTGTGGAGCTGAGAGGCCACCACCCTCTCAATCACCTTGCCCAACCATGGGAGATTAGAGATGGGTCTATAGTTCCCTAACTGAGAGGGTCCAATATAGGTTTTTTCAAGTATGGTCTAATGATGGTCTCCTTCTTAAGACAAGGTGACATCCTATCCTTCCTCAGAAACGTTTATGATGTTTACCACATCTTCTCTGATAATCTGATTGTTAGATAAAATAAGCCAAGTAGGGCAAGGGTCAAGAGAACAGGTGGTAGGATGCACAGTCCAAAAGAGCTTGTCTACATCCTCAGGAGTCACAAGCTGAAAGTGATCCAGTCTGACCACATAAGAGGAATTGTCTGATACCTCCTGGCATTACATAGTAACAAGATGAGGCTCTAAGGGTGATTGGCACTACTCCCCAAGGTCAAAGAGCTGATAGGCCTGCTAGAAGGGGAAACAGCTATTGGGTTTCCAATTTCCCTTCCTCTGTAAAGGCCTTCTGACCTATCAATGCTGCATCTTCATCAGTTCCCACCACCACAGGAATAACCACACCAGAATCACCTCCCATCTCTGGATAATAGGGATGTTCATGGAACCGGTTTGGAGGCCCTTTATGGGCCTTCAAATATGTTCAAATGGCAGGTGGTTCCACCAGTTTCAAGGCAGGGGTGCATGTTTAAGGGAGAGGAAGGGTGTGCTTATCCCTCTGCTTTCCCCCCACCAGTGCTCTGTTTTCTTAAAGTCAATTCGGGAGGCAGTATACCTCCCTGCTGCCTTGTTGCCCCCTTTACCAGAAGTATCCAACACGCCTGTGTGTGCCAAGCATGGGCACGTGTGCACATCAGGCATGCACCTATGCCTGGCATGTACAGCTATATCAGATACTTCCAGATACCTCTGGTAAAATGGGCAGCAGGGTGGTATGCTGCCTGATGGACTTTAAGAAAATGAAGATACTGGGGGGGGGGGCAGAAACAGAGGGAGGGACAAGCACACCCTCCCCCACCTTTAAAGATGTACCCTGCCCACCTTTGAACTGCCACCACCCAGTTCTGTGCACATCCCTACTGGACCACCCAAGACACATACCTGTACCAGGCACAACCAATAGTTAGGCAACAATACACTGTCATCAACAGCCCATGCCTCCAAAGCCTAACCACCTGCAGGCAGGCCGGACAGCAGAAGCTGTGCCCCTGTCATTGCTCTTCTTCATAAGGACCACCGGTTGGTCAGGTGTGGGGGACTCAAGTTCTTACCTTATCAGGCAGAGTTGGCCTAGGTGCTGGATGTCTGAGCAATTAAAAGGAACAGAGCAACAAATAAGCATCCAGGATGAGTTGGATGAGGCCACAGCCACAGCTGCTCTCCCAGCTGCGAAGGGAGAACTATTGGTATGTCACAGCTGTTTTCTGAAAATGGAGAGAAGTACTGTTAGAGATATATAAATTACTGCATGAAACCTGTTGATTCAGTCCTCATTACTTTTCTATTGACACGTTTAAATATTTAGATTGAAAAATTAGTTGTAAGCCAGAAAAACTTTCCTAAATTCCATTGACATCAATGGGATAAGTTACTTGTAACTCATACTTCCAATTATTTCAATGAAACTTAAGCACAACTGTGTTTTGCTTTGATTTGTTTGGAGCATGGAGTGTTCTGTAAGGGTTCATAAAATACAATCCAACTGTTATTACTAAAATAAATACCAAAATACTTACTTGGTAAATATTTTCATGCAGTTGGAAGAGATAATTGGTTTTCAAATTCCTTGCACACTGCTAGGATTGATTAGTGTCAACATTAATTTGTGCTAATTTCCTTGAAGTGAGGCAGTGTAAACTTAACTTGCTGCATTAATTTAGGTTTTTACAATATGTTGAAGATTTTTATGTTGTCTATGGAGCATGATTCAGCATAAATTGTGAGATCTTCTTGCTTTCTTTTATTGTACTTTCACATGCAATTACATTTCTTGAGTTCTCTCATCATGGATTCCTAGGACAATTTTGTGATGTATAAAGTCGATAAACATGGATAAGAATTGAATTTTGAGAGTGAGTGGAGTTGTTTTGGAAAATCAAATCCTGGGACTTCAGTGTGTGATAATTCTGCAGATACAGTGGTGGCTTTCTTATCTCACTACATGCATAAGGAAGCATAGGCAGTGACACCAGCTTGTTCAGGGTCTTGTCTTATAGCTGCAATCTGGAAGTTGTGGTGCCCATGATGGATTGGCTTCCTTCTCACAAATAGCAGTTATGTCTGGATTGTACCACTTTAGACTTTGGGTAAGGTGTCATAATGTAATTATTTCCTATGGTGGCAAGGGGAATCTTAGATATGGAAAACAATCAGGACTGATAACAGTCGGGCAGAGCCCCCCACCCCGCCTCTTCTTCTTTACATCTAGTGCAGGGATGGCTAATCTGAGACTCTCCCAGCTGTTGTTGGATGACAGCTCTCACCATTTCCAGTTGCAATTTTGCATCGTGTTTTATGTGTAGGGATGCTTGTGTTTGGGGTGTGTGTGTGAGGAGGAGCATTTAGTAATGCTCTCCACACCTGCAGTTTGAAGTAGTGTAATTCAGACACTAGTTTATAGTGTCACAGACAGCAGATTTCAGCTGCTTCTGCTGTTTTTAAAACTAGGCCATGTGAAGAGAAGAATGCTTTGATAAATGAAGAATCCCATATGTGGGCAATTTACATGAGGGCTACAGATGCATTGATTCTATTAAGTGTAAATGTATCCAGAATTTGGGTGTTACTAGTTGGTAGTTACCACTAAACTGTTTTCTCTTGTGTTCTCTGCTTCTGCATGTCACATATTGTGCCGCAGTGGCACTTCTACTGGGTTTCAAGATTTGTGCATATGCTCCTAATTGTAGTTTCATCTAACTGAAACACTCATCTGAAGCAAATCTCTGTCTGCTGGTGCTGCAGAGATCCACAGATGCAACACAAACTCCCTGGTGAATGCATGGTAACTAAAATAACTTTTATTTTGTTCATTGCCTTATGTTCATTTCCCCCCTACCTCCTAGCCCAGCATGGTACAATGGAAGCAAAGCAGATTTTTCTCCATTCCTTACGAGGAGCAATCTGCCAGTTGGACAAAGGTGATCAGCAAAAAAGAAAAAGAAAGAAAGAAAAAGTTACGTTTAGCCCTTGCTTTCTGATCCCAGAGGATGCCTGATAACATTTAACTGTTTAGCAAAAATGATTTTAGCAAGAGGACATGCAGTATCTAGGGGTCTGTGCTGTCTTGGTTACATGAGCATAATACAGTTAGCTAACTGTACGGTCCACAAGCTACATGCTTGTAACAAAAGAAATACTAATTATATGGGTCTGAAATTAACTGTGCAGATACCTTTGCACAATGCTTGCACAGGTCACTCCTCAACATGAGAATAATATTGTGACTAGAAATAACACTTCAACAATGTAATATTATCACATCCACTTTGTGGGAGGCTCTTGTCTTGATATGATGCTACACTGTCCCCTATATCTGACACCAGCTCAAGGTATCCCTTGTATTATGCCTCACAAGAATGTAGTCTATGAAGTGGAAGAAATTGTGAATTAAATCTATACTATGAATTGCACCAATCAGAAAAGCATTTATTCAGTTTGCCAATGCAGAGGCTGTGGTGGTTAAAATGGATTGAGGAAAATGAAGCCCAGGAAACTTTCTCTTGTGTATAAATAGTGTATTGAGCAACCATTCAGACTGGGATTTTTCAAATGATCAGCTCAATACGAAGTATACTACTTTGAAAACAAAATTCTTTTCAGACTAATGTCCAATTGTTGCTGTAATCTTAGCTATTTTCTTGATATAAGGAGACTCACTATCTAACTCTTCTGGGGTATAAGTGAAAAAGTATGAACATGACTATTTTCTTCTCAAATAGCATAGCTATTGGGGATGTGCACAAACCAGTTCGGAGGCCCTTTTACGGACCTCTGAACTGGTGTAATTGTCCAGTGGCTAAGCCAGTTTGAAGGTTGGGGGATGTCTTTGAGTGTAGGTTGCTCCTATCCCCCCTGCCATGTTTCCCCCACTGATGTTGTCTTTTAAAATGATCTGGTGGGGTGGTAGTGTACCTCCTTGCATGCACACATCACATGCATGTGCATCGGGCACTTCCGGTCCAAGGAAGCACCAGGGAGTTAAGGGGGTATGCTGCCACCCTGCCAGACGGTTTTAAAAGATAGTGCTGGTGTGGAAAATGTGGCAGGAGGGGTAAGAGCACCCTCCCTCATCCTTGAAGATACCTCCCCTCCTTTGAACCAGCAGGGGGAGGTTCCATGCACACTACTAATGGCCATTTTTGTAGTCATTTTGCATCCATATGGACTTCAGTCATCTGGAGGAATTCTGCATAGAACTGGTCACCAGGAAATAGCAGACCAGATAACTGTGTTGATAAAAGCCAAGCACATAACTGTGTTGATAAAAGCCAAGCACATATTGGACCTTTTCACAAGGCTATTTTTTTCCTGGAAGAAAAAGATCAATGAAATAAGGACTATGCTGAATCACCTGAAATTCCTGGAGGAGAACCTTATGTAAAATAGTTACTTTGCTGCCATCAACACTGCCAATGAATCCAGTGGAGCTCATACTGAAAGGACTGATGTGGGGTGAAAAGACTTAAATGAATATAACAAGTAACTTTTAATTGGCTTAATAATTAATTCCCAACACACGAAGAGGTCTGTTCTTCATATTTTATAGGATATACAGCTTAAACATGAATACTTTGGGTGGAGACAAATGATCTGGAACTACTAGAAGCTGCTTTTAAATTATATTAAATATGATGTCTGTAGCTGCATGGAGAGGCAGTTAACTGTCATTTCCAGTTCAATGATGTCATTCCTTTGTCATTGGGGAAATGGCCATGGCTCAATCAGAATACATACTTTGTATGTAGAAGGTTCCCATTTCAAAGGATCAGGTCACAGGAGATGGAATCCTAGAGAGCTGCCACAAATCAAAGCAGTACTGTGGTATTACACAAAGTAGGCACTAATAGCCTAGTATAACCAGTGGTCCAACTCAATGTAAGGCAACCTCAAAAGTTCAGTTGGGTTTTTTTTTAGGAAGTTGAAAGCTATACTTGGAGCAGGGATTCTCAAACTTGAGTTCCAAGATGTTGTTGAATTAAACCTCCCACCATTCCCAGCCACAGTAGCCTTCAGACATTATTGCTGGGGATGATGGGAGTTGTAGATGGGAGGGACTGTAAGGGAGGCGAAGAAGATAACTGGGGCTTGGATTGTGTCAGCTTGTCTCCTGACCTTGGTCTGGAGATATTTCATAGCCTCCTGGCCACCCACCTCCCCCCAGCTCGGTGTGGACAGCTTGGAGTCCAGTCTGTGTAGCTGCGCTTTGCTTTTCGTCTTCTCGAGTACTGGCAACTATTTCCATCTGTGAGCACTAATTTTCATCTGTCCCAGCTTGGAGTCACCTGTCTGAGTTTCAGAGGTGACTCTGAGTTTTTTTGGGGGGAGCTTATAAAGACAGAGGGAGTGCCAACGCCACAGCTGGCGGTGCAGCTGGTTTGCCCACTTGTTTACTGAGACATGGCTGAAGTTAATTTGTAATGTGTCTGGGTTTGTCTGGAGATGGGGAGACAGGGGGTGCCTTCATTGACTATGGGGCAGCTATACTGGTAGTGGTGGGGAATAGAAGAAGTAACGTTGGCAGGTCAGCAGGCCATTCCAGGGGAAGGGTAATCAGAAATTTAATAGCTGTCTCCCCTTCCAGCTGTCCTGCCAGCTCTTTGACCTCGGGGAGCATTGCCAACAACCCACATAGTCTTACCTGCTCCTCTGCAATGCCAGATTGGTCCAAAATAAGCCAGAGCTCATCCAAAATTTGATTATGGATGAAGGGGCCGACCTGGTATGTATTACTGAGACTTGGTTGGGGGAAGCAAGTGGTCCAGTTTGGCCCCAGCTTCTCCCTCCAGGATATTCTGTAGAGGAGCAGGTGAGGGGACATGGGCGGGGAAGTGGAGTGGCTGTGGTCTAAAAGGATGACATTTCCCTTATCGGACCATATTGAATGTGTGTACTTAAGTTTGGGGATCAGGGATAGATTGGGACTTCTGTTGGTGTTCCGATCGCCCCGCTGCCCAACTGAGTCCCTTACTGAGCTCACGGACTTGGTCACGGGACTTGCGTTGGAGTCTCACATACTTTTGGTGCTGGGGGACTTCAGTGTTTGTTTCAGGACCAATTTGTCCGGGGCAGCTCAGGAGTTCATAGTGGCCATGACAACTATGGGCCTATCCCAAGTGGTTTCTGGACCGACGCACACTGCAGGTCACATGCTTGATTTGGTCTTTTACTCTGATCAGGGTGGTGTTCTGTGGGTGGGGACTCCTGTGATTTCCCCACTGTCATGGACAGACCACCATCTGGTTAAGGTTGAGATTACAACCACTTCCCACCTCCGCAGGGGTGAGGGGCCTATTAGAATGGTCCGCCCGAAGAGGTTATTGGATCCAGCAGGATTCCAAGAAGTCATGGAAGGATTCAATGTTGGTTTTGCTGGTGATCCTGTTGATGCCCTGGTTGAGAATTGTAACAACTTACTCACCGGGGCAGTAGACATGATGGCTCCTAAGCGTCCCCTTCGACCCGCTTCAAAATTGGCCCCTTGGTATACGGAAGATCTACGGGGGCTGAAGCGGCAAGGTAGGCGACTGGAGTGCAAGTGGAGAAAGACTCAACTCGGATCCGACAGATTCCGACATAGAGCACACTTAAAGATCTATGCTCAGGCAATACGTGCGGCAAAGAAGCAATTCTTTTCTGCCCGTATTGCTTCTGCGAGTTCATGTCCAGCACAGTTGTTCAGGATTGTGAGGGAGCATGTATCTGGCCCCCCTCCCTTGAACCAGAATTTGGAAGCATCAGTCACCCACTGTGATGTGTTTAATGAATTTTTCACATACAAAATCTCTCGGATTTGGGCCGACCTAGATGGAGACTCCACAATTAATTTGATGTCTGAACTGGAGGTGTACAACAATTCCTCTTATATGATTCGACTAGATCAATTTCAGTTTGTGACTCCTGAGGATGTGGACAAACTGCTTGGATTGGTGAGGCCTACCACTTGTTCTCTTGACCCTTGTCCAACATGGCTTATTCTATCTAGCAGGGAGGCTGTTGTAGGCGGCCTGATAGAAATCATAAATGCTTCTCTGAGGGAGGGGAGGATGCCTCCTTGTATTAAGGAGGTAATTATTAGACCTCTTCTAAAGAAGCCTGCACTAGATCCCTCAGAGTTGAGCAATTATAGGCCTTTCTCCAACCTCCCATGGCTGGGCAAGGTAACTGAGAGGGTGGTGGCCTTTTAGCTCCAGACGGTCTTGGAGGAAACTGATTATCTAGACCCATTTTAAACTGGTTTTCGGGCAGGCTATGGGGTGGAAACTGCCTTGGTCGGCCTGATGGAAGATCTCCAATTGGGAATTGACAGAGGAAGTGTGACTCTGTTGGTCCTTTTGGACCTCTTGGTGGCTTTTGATACTATCGACTATAGTATCCTTCTGGAGCGTCTGAGGGGGTTGGGGGTGGGAGGCACTGTTTTACAGTGGTTCCATTCCTACCTCTCGGACAGGTTCCAGATGGTGTCAATTGGAGATTGTTGCTCTTCAAAATCTGAGCTTAAGTATGGTGTCCCTCATGGCTCCATACTCTCTCCAATGCTCTTTAACATCTACATAAAACCGCTGGGAGAGATCATCAGGGGATTTGGAGCTGGGTGTTACCAGTATGCTGACGACACCCAGATCTACTTCTCTATGTCAACTTCTTCAGGTGATGGCATATCCTCCCTAAATACCTGCCTAGAAGCAGTAATGGGCTGGATGAGGGAGAATAAACTGAAGCTGAATCCAGATAAGACAGAGGTACTTATTGTGCGGGGTCAGAACTCCAGAGATGATTTTGATCTACCTGTTCTAGATGGGGTCACACTTCCCCAAAACGAACAGGTCCACAGTCTGGGAGTACTCCTGGATCCACACCTCTCAGGTTTCTCAGGTTGAGGTGGTGGCCAGGGGTGCTTTCTATCAGCTCCGACTGATACTCCAGCTGTGTCCGATTCTCGAGATCAATGACTCAAAACAGTGGTACATTTGTTGGTAACCTCCAGACATGACTTCTGTAATGTGCTCTACGTGGGGCTGCCTTTGTACATAGTCCGGAAACTTCAGCTGGTTCAGAATGCGGCAGCCAGGTTGGTCTCTGGGTCATCTCAGAGAGACCACATTACTCCTTTGTTGATGGAGTTACACTGGCTGCTGATAGGTTTCCGGGCAAAATACAAAGTGCTAGTTATAACTTATAAAGCCCTAAACGGCTTAGGCCCTGGGTATTTAAGAGACCGCCCATTGAGGTCATCTGAGGAGGTCCATCTCCAGTTACCGCCAACTCGTTTGGTGGTTACACAGAGACAGGCCTTCTCGGCTGCTGCCCCAAGATTGTGGAATGCGCTCCCTGCTGAGTTACGATCCTCCCCATCTCTGGCTATTTTTAAAAAACATTTGAAAACCCATTTTTTTACCCAAGCCTTCTCAGGGTTTTTAATTTAAAAGTACTGTTAATTTTATGGTCTTTAAATTACTGTATTGTTTTAACTTTTATATGTGTTTTGTTGTTGGCCGCCCAGAGACGTACATTTGGGCGGGGTATAAATTTAATAAATAATAATACTAGTCCAAGAAAATCTGGGGATCAAAGTTTGAGAACCCCTGCGGTAGAGCTATCATCACTTGTGGGCACAATATTTGCCCCCCCCCCGCTCTATTTTGGTGAAAACAGTAACTCTGTTATAGCAGTTATCTTCACTATTTTTTAAGGGGGACACTTTGGCAAAAAAAACCTTCAATATGAAAACTATTTTCTACTGTGCTGGCTTCTGCATAGTACTGTGCTTTTCTCAGTGCTGGGAGGGCACTTTAACAACAATGTATATTTATATACCGATTCAGCAAAAGTTTCCAAAGCGGTTTACAAAGATTTTATTATTATTTATTTATTTATTACATTTATAAACTGCCCTATCCAGAGGCTCTGGGCGGTGTACAACAACTTTTAAAAAGACATAAAACCCACAATTAGAACAATGCTAAAAACAATATAAAAACAATTCAAAAATGATTAAAACTATTTAAAACCAATTAAAATACATTTAAAAACAACAACAATTTTCGAGCCTTGGAAGGCCAGGCCAAATAAATAGGTTTTTAGGGCTCTCTTAAAAGCCGACAGAGAGCCTCAACTGTGGATATCTGCCGGGAGTGCAGTCCATAGACCAGGAGCAGCTGCAGAAAAGGCCCGGTTCCGAGTCGCCACCAGACATTCCGGTGGCAACTGGAGATGGACCTCTCCAGATAAATAATAAATAAAAATGGCTCCCTGTCCTCAGAGGCTTCACAATCTAAAAAGAAATATGAGACAGACACCAGCAACAACCACTGGAGGGATGCTGTGCTGGGGCTGGGTAGGGCCAGTTGCCCTTCTCCTACTCAATAAAGAGAATGAAGATGAGAGACAGAGCCCTCTCTTAAGATTCTGTGGGGAAAGCGTTGGGAACAGCTCACTTCCCAGCACTCCCTGCATGTCTTCCAAGATGGTGCATGGGCTTGAGAAGATTCAGTTTCCTTTAAAGGATCTCCTCAGCAATGGGCAAGGCACAGCACTGCATGGTGAGAATAGTTATCTGCGCATGGTGCCAGGGGGCCTAGGCAGAGTATTAAGTTTTGACTGAAGCTTCACACAGACCAAATAAATGTTTAGTCAGAGGGCCATCACTTAGGGTTGACCTGGGGCTGCCACTTTCCCCTGGGCCTTACCATGAAGAACAGTGTGTTACAGTGTTTCCTAACCCTTTTCCTATGACGGCAGACTTAATTTTTTCTTAAAGGCACATGCCCTCCCCCAGTTTTTTTTATTTTGCAGCCAAACCAAATATTATTATTATTATTAAGTAGTTATTTACTTATTTTGAGCCAGTTGCAAAAGCTCTCCCTGCTTTTGGAGCCGAGTCTCCACATAATGGACTGGGAAGGATGAATCCCTCCAGATAGAAAAGAAAGCTGGCTCCCAAAGTGGAATGTTTAAACTCCCTACTTCTGGAGCTGACTCAGATTGAGTCAGTGTGGCATCCTGGCCAATGTCCCACCTCACACTGGTTGGGATACCAGTCAGTAAATTTATTGTGGTCAGTTGACCAGAAATAGGGTTGGGATAACCCTGCTTTATTATACTGGACAGCTGAAGGAAGAAAAGCTCATTCTGTTCTTACAGTTGGAAAATGCACACTTCCCATTGGGATTATGAAGATCTCCACCCTTGGAAACCTGGAACTGGTAGTGGTGGAAGGAAGCTTGCTTTCTCTCTTGCTCTCTCCTTGAACACCCAAGTTTGCTTTCAGAAATCTGGAGAAGTGGCTCACATTTGGGCTGAGAACTTATAATACTTGACATATTTATAGCACTTTTGAGTGTGCAAAGCACTTCACTTGTATTATCTTGATTTAATCCTGACAACAACCATATATGGTATGGTAAGCCAGTACTCCCCATTTTGTACCTAGGGAAACAAACACTGAGAGGGAATGGCTGATTTGAGAGGCAGACTTAGGATTTCTGGGAACTATTTCTTCTTGTTGTTGCCGTTGCCAGAGTCTTGGGAGCTACCAGCCTGAAATAGAAGCTTGTGGAGGTGGAGTCAGTCACTATGGCACCTTGGAGGTGGAACCAGTTGCAAAATGGCAGCGTGTACAAAAATTTACATTGACAGAATAAGCGGTTTTGACATTCAGTCCCTGAATTACGAGATAATTTTGCTGCAGCACCAGAGGGCAGTAAGAGAAGCTGCTTTGTGGGGAAAGAAAGTGAAGATAAATGAATGGGAGAGAAAGTAAGAGCAAGTCTGATTATTTGAAGAGCGTGAGATTAAAAATGACACAGTTATGCCTTCAGCCAATCTGATTTTTCAGTATTGACTGGAAGGTAACTGCGGGAGAAGTACCTGGAGAGATACATCAGATAAGCTTGGGAGCGATGAGTAACTCCTGAGCTACCTAATGCCTGCCTACAGTCAGCTCATGATTTTGTAGAAGAGGTCAGATTCGAACAGGAAGTCCTGACTGACTGGCAGCTCTGTCTCTTAGCCATTACACTACACTAGCTCTTTACAGGCAAGCACAGGGAGATAGCCTGCATGCAACAAATGTTTTGTGATTGTTTTGAGCACTGCAGCCAATCAATTAATTTGTATTGGGAAAAGTAGGGGTTAGAACTCTGACTCCTGGCTTAAAGAAGATGAATCCTAGACATCTGACTTGGAATAAAAAAAGACTTCTTGTTTTTCCCTTGAAGCAGGGGGAAGCTCCTCCTCACGTTGAAAACAGTGGTCTGAGTCTCTCCTCATCCACATAGTTATCTGAGACACTGACTTACAAATACATTGCAACCTATAAGTGGTTATCTGTTCCAGAAAGGAGAGAGATCAGGGACCTAGAAAGTCAATGGATGCAGGTGGCTGTGAATTCAGTGCAGGCTAATATTGTCCCAGGGCTGTGCTGAGCTCCCTGCTACTATGCAAATCTCGCTTTTGACTACAATGAGTGCTGCTCAGCGGGGAACTCACGCTAGCCCCCAAGCTACTGTGTAGGCAGCAGAAATCGTTCATTTCAGTCGGTCACAGTAAATTTGAAGTCCAATGCTTCTGATGCTTTCTGCACTGTTTACTGGCACTTGCTTCCCAAAATGCAATTGAATTACATTTGTGTGTATTGGGTTTCCATAGAGGGGGATAAGAGGCCCACTGAGCCAAATTATGGAGCTGTGCAGCTGACATTTGACTAGGCTTGATTCCAGAGGGCTTGCCGCCTTCTCCACCAGTGCAAGGAAGGACTAAACTAGAGAAGTAGCAACTGATTTTATGTTGTCAATCATAGTTGCACATTTCTTTAGGACTCCATCTACATGACAGTTTTATACCTGTTTCACACTGGGTTACTGGTCATGGTGGCTTTTTTTAACCCAAGTGACTGTAGTACTCTGGGAGGGTTCAGTATCTATGACAGACAATTGGCACCATCATATCTACAGTTTGCATGGTTCATTTGCCCATGACAGCTAAACAAGTTTAAAATAGGTCAGCTGTGTGGAAGGAGAGGGCAGTGTTGGATATAAATGTGGAAGTGTGCACTTAGCCATGTAACTGTTATAGCACTAGCTGCTTCATTCTGTAGCGCATGATGAACAGTGATTCACATCCACAGTAATAATTTGTGTTAAAATAGCTCATCAAAGGATCTGTACTTTGGGAATCTGTTCAGACACATCTCTTTCATTGCACCTAATCCATCATCTTTAATGGCAGATGATCAGTATCTGTTCCAGATCAGTCAAAAGGCACTACAGTTTGAACAGTGCATCCTGGATGCTCAGGCCTGGGACAAGCATTCAAAAGGATGAGGAAGAGGGGTTTTTTTAGGAATGCCGGGCCGGCGGCAGCTTGAACTTGAACCCAAGATAGGAACTGGGGCCTATCTTAGTGAGCTGCTATATGTGTTCAAGCCTCTTCAGACACAGATGGGGATGTGCAGTTTTGGATCTTGCAACTGGCATGTAATATGAAGCCTCTGGATTGGCAAAACTCATTCTAAATATGAGGAGCCTGCCCTTTTGTCTTTGCCTGAGCAAAATAACCTCTGCTTGCTTTCCTATTTCCACATCAGACTATCTATGCCTGATGCCCAGCTGTTTTTTTCTATAGCTTGTGCCCAAGCTAGCGGAAGTACAGGAATGGCCTACATCCCACTGGAATTATGTTCCCTTAGCGACTGTCTTCCATTAGACTGATAAATAGCCTCCCGAGTCATTTTGTCACACTTGAGGATCACAAGTTAGCATGATTAAGAGATATAACACAGGATGGGACTATTTACATGAATCTGGCTATGCCAATAGGATTGAGCTAAGTTTATTTATTTATACATTTGTATCCTGCTCTTCCTCCAAGGAGCCCGGAGTGGTTGTATTTCTCTCCACAACAGCCCTGTGAGGTAGGTTAGGATAAGTGACTGACCCAGAGTCACTGAGTAAGTTTCTTGGCTGAATGGGAATTTGAACTCTGGCCTCCCTGGTCCTGGTCCAACACTCTAACCACTGCCCCATACTGGGTGTATGGAACAATCTGCAAAAGAGAAAAAACCTGCTCTCCCCTCAAGAAACTAGGATTGCTTAATGCAAAAGGCAGATTTAGCTGCCATCCTGTGTCTGAGTACATCCCTTTGCTTTTGCCCATATAAATGAATGGATGCCATTCATTTTTATGATACAGAGTGGTGAATTTGAGGGGATAATGTGATGGGAACAGTTCCTGTCCCCTCTTTCTGGAGATCAGGCAGCCTCCTCCGGAATGAACCTCACAGCTCTAGTTGCTCTATGTCTCTGAGCTCAGAGCAGACACAAGATACAGTGTCTCCCTGAAGTTTTTGCAATATACAGGTCATGAACCAACCCAATCTGCTATTATGAAGGGCATTGTGTAAAATATTATTGCTGTAGGACCAAATTTGCCTAACAAGGATAATGTTGCTCACTGAAAAAAACTCATCCAAAGGTTGACCACTATATTTATTTAAAACATTTATACCCCACCTTTCTACTCCCAAGATTTCAAAGCAACTTACAGACTTGCACACATATCCCCTAATACATTACTAAAAGAAACATCATTTTGCATAACCAGAGTGTAGAACAAGAAAGAAAATGGCCAATTAAAAAACCAAAACCAAAACACTTTAGCCATCAAATGCCTGAATAACAGGGTTTTCACTGTGTTCCTAAAACATAGGAAACCTATTTTTTGGTCAAATGAATATTTTTGGGGAGAGTGTTCAACAAATAGGGCACCATCACAGGAAAGACAATATTCCCCAGTTGTTACTGTCTTAACCTCTTAAAGGTAGGTGGCTCCCAAAGAAGGACTAATCTTATGGAGCAGGCAGGTTCCTATGGAAGGAAACAATTTTTGTTCAGATACCTTGTGACTTTACCAAGCTGCTTAGAACTTTGTAGGCCAAAAACAGTACTTTAAATTGTACCTAGAAATGAACTGAAAGCCAGTGAAGACCTCTTTAAAATGAGTGAAATACATTCAGATCAGTGAATCCTGCTTAAAAACCTGGCTGCTGTGTTGTATGGGAGGAGATTACATGACTCATTATATAGTTTTTATAATGCAAGTTATCAGATGCTCTAAAGCAAGTTCTGAAGCACTGCCTGAAGAGTAATTACAGATTGTATATCCCCAAGAGGGAAGCGTGACAGTCAAAGCAAAAGAACTCTACATCCAGCGGGGGGAGGGGGTGGTGGAATCCAGATTACCATCCCTTTAGAATTAAGATGGTTAAAACTGGAAGCCAAAGTCTACGTGAACATGACTTTAGAATCAAATGGCTGTCATTATTGCAGCAAAAGCTTGATATTATATAGTGGGCGATAAAAGAAGATTAAGAGAAGTGTATTAGAAATTACATTAATTCTATCTAGGTGAGGGGATTATGTTTCCTTAAATGCTTGAGAAAAATGACAGCTAAATGAGATTAGAAAATGACTTTGAGGACAATTCATTTTATTTAATGCCTCAGGAAACTTTTAACACTGAATCATATTAAAGGTTTACAATTGCTGTTGTGCACCTGGGAAGTAAATGCCTACATAGCACTCCAAGGTACAACCTGCAAAGGTCAACTGATTATCCCTCAAATGTTCTTATGAAAAGAGAGTAGCAGCCATGGTGAGATGCATTTTAAAATTGGGTATCCTGTGTACTAACTTTCACCATTCATTGTAGGAGAACACACATCAAGGCAAAATAGTTCAGAGTATATAAATACTGCTTTTGAACAAAAGTTTGTAAAGCCATCTATATAGCAGAGAAATAATAATGTGGTATGAAAGCTCCTTCTCCCAGACTGTTCACAACCTTCTTAAAACAACAGCACGCACACACACAGGAGATGTCAGCAACATCCCCTGGAGACAATGCTATATTGGAATGAGTCAGGACAACTGATCTGTCCTTCCTAAATATAAGAGAATTGCCACTTGAAAGCTGCTACTTTGACAGTTAGCAAGGGTAAATACAGTACTGTTAGGGAAGATAAGTCACTTTAAGTGGCGCAGAGCAGAAATGCTGACTAACAAGCATTAGGTTGCTGGTATGAATCCCTGCTGGTACTATATCGGGCAGCAGTGATATAGGAAGATGCTGAAAGGCATCACCTCATATTGTGAGGGAAGGGGGAATGGTAAGCCCCTCCTGTATTCTACCAAAGAAAACCGCAGGGCTCTGTGGGCACCAGGAGTCGAAATCAACTTGACGGCACACTTTACCTTTCACCTTAGGAAGAAAAAATAAACCTAATTTAGTTGTCAAGAGGGCTTCAGTCTTGTCCAGTGAGAGGCCTCTTTGGATGATTGCCAAGTCAAGAGATTTCTCTGATTTTTTGGGAACATTTAATTAGTACCAACAGTACTCTACATATTTTATCCCTGCATTCTCAGGGCTGCCACTTAGATGATGATGATTATTATTTACACAGTCAGACATTGAGTCCTTCCCAAGGACCTGGGATGGCTGAATTTTATTATCAATGTTGTTGCTGTTATTATTATAGATATCGTCACAGAATATAGGCTGTTCCCAGTAATGTTGCTTTTTGTAAGTGGCTGATGGTGATTTCTGTGGCCCCTATGGTGTTGAGGTGTTCTTAAAGCTGTTTTGGAATTGCATCTAGGGCGCCAACTACCACTGGGATTATTTTGGTCTTTTTCTGCCACAGCCTTTCAATTTTAATTTGTAGATCTTTGTATTTTGCTATTTTTTCTATTTCTTTTTCTTCTATTCTGCTATCCCCTGGTATTGCTATGTCAATTATTTTAACTTGTTTTTCTTTTCTACTACAGTTATATCTGGTGTATTGTGTGGCAGATGTTTGTCTGTTTGTAGTCAAAAGTCCCATAATATTTTTGCTTCTTCATTTCCTACCACTTTTTCAATTTTATGGTCCCACCAATGTTTGGCTACAGGTAGCTTGTATTTTTTGCAGATGTTCCAGTGTATCATCCCTGCTACCTTGTCATGCCTTTGTTTGTAGTCAGTCTGTGCGATCTTTTTACAACAACTGATTAGGTGGTCCACTGTTTCATCTGCTTCTTTACAAAGGCGGCACTTGCTGTTTGTGGTTGACTTTTCTTGCTCTTATTGCATTTCTTCTTAGTGCCTGTTCTTGTGCAGCCAGTATTAAACCCTCTGTTTCTTTCTTCAAGTTGCCATTCTTAAGCCATTGCCAGGTCTTGGTGATGTCTGATTTTCCACTTATATTGTGCAAATATTGACCATGCAGGGGCTTTTTCCATTTTTCTGCTCGGTTCTTGACTTGTTCTTTCTTGTAGGCCTGCTTTGTTTCATTGGTGTTGAATAGTTTCTCGTTCTTGACCATTTTAAGTGCATCTTCTTCACTGTCCTTTATATATTCTTCAAGGTCTCTTTTCTCCTCCTCTACTGTTTGATGGACTTGCAGCATTCCTCTTCCAACTGAGCTGCGAGAGAGGTAGAGCCTATCTACATCACTGTGGGGTTGCAGAGCATGATTGATGGTCATGAGTTTCCTGGTCTTACGATCCAGCGTCTCTAGCTCTGCCTGGGTCCAGTCTATTATTCCTGCAGTGTATCTGATAACAGGTATAGCCCAGGTATTTATGGCTTGTATGGTGTTCCTGCCATTGAGTTTGGACTTGAGGATTTTTCTAACTCTCCTGATGTATTCACTTCCAATTTTTCTTTTAACTTCAGTGTGTGCAATGTTAGCAGCCTGGAGAATGCCCAAGTATTTGTAACGTTCTTTCTCTTCCAGGTTCTTGATCTTGCTTCCATTGGGCAGTTCTATTCCTTCTGTTTTTCTTATTTTCCCTCTGTTCATTATTAATGCAGCACACTTGTCTAGTCCAAACTCCATTGCTATATCGCTACTGAATATGCGGACAGTGTTTAGCAGTGATTCGATTTCTGACTGGGACTTTCCATACAACTTCAGATCGTCCATGTACAGCAGATGGTTGATTTGACTTGATGTTTTAGATGTTTGGTATCCGAGGCCTGTTTTGTTTAGTATTTGTGAAAGTGGGTTCATGGCGATTACAAACCATAGAGGAGATAGTGACTCCCCTTGGAAAATGCCTCTTCTAATGCTAACCTGTCCAAGTGCCTCGCCATTGATTGTTAACTGTGTACTCCACCTGCTCATTGCTTTTTTTAAATAAATATCTGAATGTTTTTGCTGACACCAGTTGTTTCTAAACATTTTAGTATCTATGTGTGAGGCAATGAATCGAAGGCTTTCTTGTAGTCAATCCATGCAACACTTAGATTTGTTTTTCTTCTCTTGCAGTTTTCTAAAATCATTTTGTCAATCAGCAGCTGGTCTTTTGTGCCTCTGGTGTTTGGGCAATTTCCTTTCTGTTCAACTGGAAGCTGTTTGTTAGTTAATAAGTGTTGCATCACTTCATCTGCTATTATTCCAGTTAATAATTTGAACATGGTTGGCAGGCAGGTTATCGGTCTATAATTACTTGGAACTGCACCTTTTGCTGGGTCTTTCATGATGAGATGAGTTTTCCCAGTTGTTAGCCATTGTTCAATATCACCGCTTTTCATAATGTGATTGAACTGTTTTGATAGTTGTTTATGAAGGCTTGTTAGGTGTTTAAGCCAGAAGCCATGCAGTTCATCGTCGCCTGGCACAGTCCAATTTTTAATTTTCTTTGCTCTTTCACTTATGAATTCTGGTGTTATTATTAGATCTTGCATTTGTTGGTTACATTTTTTGACCTCTTTCATCCAGCCTGCTTTTTTATTATAATCTATTGGATTGTCCCATTATTTCCCCCAGAATTGCACTGTTTCTTCTTTATTTGGTGTTTCTACGTTTCTTGCAGTTTCTCCTTCTGTGCTTTGGTAGAATGATTCAACTGGAATTGGAGATTCTGCCTGTGTTGTGTAATTCTGGCTTCGTATCTGCTAATTTTCTTTGACACTGCTGTTATTTGCTGCTTTATTATTTCCAGGACTTCTCTAATTTTCCTTGAATCTAGGTGGTATTTTTGGATCAGATACTGTTTGGTGTTTTCATTCTTCAGCTTCTTGCCTTTCATATCTTTCAATTTACTAGCATCTGATCTAAGCCTGGAGATTTTATTTTCTAATCTTCCATTTAGGTGATGTACTACTTTCTTTTTTGACAGGTCCACTGATCTTATATCCGAGCTCTTGTGTTGTTATTGTTGCTGCACTGTACATTAGTTGGTTTGTTTCTTGCAAATTATTGGTTGTTATTTCTGCAAGTGCAGCATTGACATCTTTTAATGCCTGAGCAAGTTGTTTTTTGGCAACTGTTTTTAGAGCTGGAAGTTGAACCCTGGTGGTTGTTTGGTTCACGTGCTCAGTTATTTTTTGCTTTAGTTCTTGTTGCTTTTCTGTTAAACGGCATTTGGGTTTTTGAGGTGAAGGCAAAGGGGAGGTTGCCTGGTTTTGATTTTGAAACAGTTCAGCAACAGTGGCATCCTTGATTTCCAACACCTCCTCCACCTGCGCCTGAGCAACTTCTTCAATTGGTGATAATTCTTCTTCCATATCTTGAGCCTGTGTTGCTCTTTGCAGTTCTTCCAGCTCAACTCCTGTGAATACTTTATTTCTTATTATGAATCTTCTCTGGTCTGCTAGCCTTTGTTCTGTTATTTCTGTGTCTGGATGCTTCTCTTTCCAAATTTGGTACATTCTTTTAAAATAACCTCTTCTAGTTGGACTAGACTTGTAATAGCAGATCATTATTTCCTTGTTGGCATTTTTCATATTTTTTTTCGGTTAAGCGACGTTTCTTCCAGTAACTTTGCTGTCTCCAGCCCTGGTTGCTCAACTGAAGATCCTGAGTCCTGTTGCCCACTTGCCACCAGATGTCCAGGGACTATAGCATCTGGCGCGGTCCTTGTTGACCCGGGCGATGACCAATCCGGTATAGATTTATTAAAGTTACGTCTCACCATATTGTTGATGGGAGAGGCACTCTTTGTCTGGCTCCTCTGGTGAGAACTGTCCAGTATGGTTGGACCTCTGGCATAGCTCTCACCTTCATCAGAGCATGCAAGCCCCACAACCACGACAAGGTAATGCCTCACTGGGGGATTATTAATTATTATTATTATTATTATTATTATTTTATTATTAATTCAATTTCTATACCTCCCTTCCAAAAATGACTCAGGGTGGTTTACACAGAAATAATAAATAAATAAATAAGATGGATCCCTGTCCTCAAAGGGCTCACAATCTATAAAGAAACATAAGATAGACACCAGCAACAGTCACTGGAAGTACTGTCCTGCGGGTGGGCCAGTTATTCTCCCCCTGCTAAATAAAAGAGAATCACCACATTAAATGGTGCCTCTTTGCCAAGTTAGCAGGGATTCCAAGTCTAGGTACAAAATATATGCATAAGCTTTAGTTATGAAGATCTCACATGTGCTTTCTGCTTCACTTGTGCTTTCTTCATTTGTGGTTTCTGCTTCAGAATACTTGCAAATAGTAGCACAATCCTTTCCCTGTGGCTACTTTAGAGTATTTTGAAGGGAAAGGTCACACACAATACAGAAATGCTCACCATCATAAATGATGCAGTACCCAAGAGAAGATGTATGTGTATCAGAACTCGTGTACTGCTGTACAAAGTGTATCACAAGAAGTGGTTCTCAAATATGGCACAGCAATCCAGGTTCTATCATAAAACCTTCCTTATTAAAAAATTTTCTCTGTAAACACTTTAGATCTTTTTCTTGAAAATTTCCATTTTCAAAGATAACAGATTCTGAGGACAAACAATCCGGGAAAGCTTACAAGAACCCTGGAACTTTGCAACTAAAGATAAGTACTAGCTTTAGCAATACAAAATGATTCACAGACTCATTGCTGAACGGGAGCAGAACATGTTTCTATGTTTCCCCCCCAGCTTTTTTTGTTTTCAAACTGCTAAATCCCCAGTAGTTTTTCAGTCTATCGGCACCAACATTTGGCAGGATGTGGCAATTGTCACCTGGTTACACTATGCCAAATTTCAGGTGGATTGGACCAACTGAATATACAGACCAATAGAATGTTCAGGGTTTTCTATGGTCCTAAAATTCAAACTATCCATCCCATTCCCATGAAGTATGGCATGAAGTAACTAGGTGACAATCACCACCAGCTCCGTAAACTTGATGTAAATGGATTGAAAAATGATACATACATATACTGAGATACATCTTTTTAAAAGTGTATCCCAAGGAGTGGAAATGAATGGTGTGTATATATATATATATATATATATATATATATATATATATATATATGTATGTATATGTATATTTAAAAATTAAGTTTGGAACGAAGCAGAGACTGGAAGTATTATCTGAACTGGCCCCAAGTGACAGCTAGACCCAGAAGGAACTCTAAACCGAGTCCCTCTACAAAACTCTCTCTAGGGCTGACATTAAATGATGCAGGCTTCTTTTCTTTGTTTAGATGGTGTTTTAGGAGTGTGTTGTATTGGCAAAGATCATATCCATTGTTATAATTCGCTTGTATATATTGAATCTCTAGTACTGGCAGTGTGGCATTTTTTCACAGGCAGGAAATTCTTCACAATTTCACAGGCAGGAAATTCTTGCACATGAAAATAACTACAAAAGAAGAAAAATGATATATATTGATGAGCTGCCAACTTGAAAAAAGAAATGGATTGTATTAATTTCACAGTAAAAATAAGAACATGATACAGCGATTTTACCAGGGCTTGTAAATAATTGCACGCAGCACTTTAATATTAGTTTTTCAAAAGCAAGCACTGACTGTTTTGCTCTTGGACAGCATAGGCATTAGCAGTTATGAATTATTTTTGCAGATAACTGCTTCATTCTGAGTTATCTGGACCTGTATTCTCACTAGCTGGCATGTGAGAAGCTCAACAAAATGACTTAATCCATGGGTATGCACATACAGAAGACTGCCATCCTCTTCTGTGAAGGGAAATTGTTCTCTGAGGGCCAGAAGAATGGCCCATATAGGAGCTTCTGTATAATGTTGCTTACTATTCTACAAGTAGTAAACCTGTAGTTGAACTAGGAAATAGGCTTCTTCCCTGGGTATTGCCTAAACCTGCTCCATCTCCTCTTATCCTCATACACCAGTCTCTTGTCCTTTCCCTGAAAAGACTTGCACTAGTAAGCAAAATGTATTGCCACAGGTAGGGGCGTAGCAAGGTTGGAGTGGGCCCAGAGACAAGATTTTAAAATGCACCCCCTCACTGAAGCTCAGCTCATGAAGTAAAGAAATCTTAAATGAGGCTGAATAGTGGTAACAAAAAGCATATATATCACAATAGAACACCATCCTAATTTTTTTTAAAGGTTTTGTAAATTGTGGATGATGCAAGTCATTTAATGGTACTAGAGAAAGACATGCTGTTCTGGTAGCTCCAGGTCTCACTCACATCAATTTGGAGGATGAATACAACTGAAGAAAGCCTGGCAGGTGCGCAGCTGGGGGAGTCAGTCATGTGACTTGCCTCTGGGGGTCCTCCCAAGGCAGTGGGACCCCAGGCAATTGTCTCCTCTTACCCTATTATAGTTATGCCTCTGGCCACAGGTATATTGGGATGCCTGGGAAGGTGTGCAGTATTGGCATTTAGCTCCTTACTGGTTACGGACGGTGTCCATAGCTACCTTCTTCAGATGATAGTCCTAGGAAACTGGAACTGCTTCTAAGTGGACTAAACTAGGAGGAGGTGTTGAAACAGCTTGGGCACAATATCAAAAAGGTCTGGACTTCCAATCTTGTATTGGAACTAAAGATTGTTAATCAAACCTAATTAACTTTGGTTTTGTACTATTTTTAGACTGATTTAAGACATGAGACTGATTTTTTTTTACTTATTGGAAAACTGTATATGAATTATTTAATTGTATATGAATGATTTAATAAATTGAAGGAAGGGTAAAACAAAAACTAGGAGGTGAGACCTGAGCCCTAACTTGAACATACCCTAGTCTTTTTCAGAGATATCCTCCATTTGTTCAGTGAGCACATGGAGGGAGGAACAGATTGCTCTCAGTGGCTCTGCTCTGACATATGTGCTTTCAGCAGAACCCTGGAAAGGGTTTATATGTTAGGGATATGCATGAAACCGAGTTTGCGTTTTGTTTTTGATCTTGAAACAAAATGCAGATGGCCAAAATGTTTTGCCGAACAGCAGTCGACCTGGCTGTTTTAATAGAACAAAACTCAAAACTGTTTTGAGTGTTTCGGCTATATGGCAAAATGGGGAGACTCAAAGTATCCCGTTGTTCCCCATGGGTAGTTCCTAGGGGCACCAAAGTGGGTTGGGCAGTAGGGCATGATGGGTGCTACCTACCACCCAACCCTGAAAAGAAATAAGCAAGCAGGCAAGTTCTTAAACTTTCCTCCAAATTCCCATAGGATCAGAAGCAAGTGCCAGAAAGCCAATCAGCAATGGAAAAGCAGGCCTCCAAAATGGTGCTTGAAACTTCAAAACATTTTGAATCAAAATTGAGTTATTTTGTTACGAGCTGGAAACAGGCTCTTTATTTAAAGGGCATTTTTGTTTCTAACTCGAGACACTCAAAACAGCCTGTTTTGAGTTGAAACATTTCAACTTTGAAACATTTTGAACATCCCTATTATATACGCACATAGCTGAAAGCACAGAGGTTGGGCACAATGGATGAGATACCAACCTCCTCTTCATGGAGAGAAAGTCTTTTAAAAGACTATGTCCTGCTAAGCTTAGGTAATAAGGCTGCACTTCTACACAATTCTCGCCCACTCACCTCGCTGGAGGGACAGAAAAGGAATACATGCTGTCTCAGACAGCAGGTGCTGCCTGTAATGACTGTGGGAGAGCTTGCTCTCCGAATCCTGAGCCACCTTGTCATGCGCCTGACATCACACACATGGGGTGTCACTAGAGGGGCCACCAGGCGGGGCTGGACCCAGGCTTCCGTTCGGCTGGCTCAGCATCTGGTCTCCATATCACAATGAAATTCACGCTTAGACATTTTGAGAGAAAAATTAGCTGTATGTACCGTATAGTTGGTTCATTCACACGAAGATGTGTAGACATTTGTACTGCTTTCGATTGTCTTGGAATGAGTCATATTGTGGTGTTTTTCTCTGGAGAAAGGCACAGGGGAAAGAACTTACGTATGCTGTGTTTTTGTTTAACCATAAGGATTTCTTCAGTTCAAGCACACAATAACTTAGAATATTTTATGTCCTAGGAATTAAAATGACATTTATTGTTGGTTTTCTTGGTAGTCATTATGAATGGTGTTCATTATTTGCATTTGATGCCTGTACTTTAATAGCAAATAACTTTTAGTTTTATGACACTTAGCTGCCGCAGCCCTGTAAGCTGGAACAAAGTCAAAACCATTAAGATGTAGAAACATGGGCCAAATGAGACATTACATTAACGCCACGTGGACAGATAAAACAAAATTATTTGGCTATTTCAAAACCCTTCTCTATTAATCGGTGCTCATAACCATGCCTTTGTAATGGAGTCCAGTGCTCATCTTTACTTTCAAAACAACAACAAACAATTTGGGAAAACCAATGCATAGTTTTACACTAACATATTCCTCAAAGCTTAATGAAAGAATATAGTAGATATGACATTAACCATGAATGCCTTTCAGACCCAGTGTCTGAAAAACAAGGGGTATATGTCACAGTCAGTGAATCTCATTGCTTTTATCAAGAGTTTGTATTGGCTAAAAAGTTAAGGCTACAAAATACCATGGATGAAATCCATCAAAATATAGGCATGAAAATCCCATTGAAACCTATAATATTTTGGTTAGTCGAGATGTGCAGACCAATCTTATGCACACTTGGTCTAAGCAGGGATGAACCAAGGTACTGCAGCCCCTGTGAGGTGCCCAATGCTGCCTTGCCCCTCATGGGGACCATACCCCTTTCAAAAACACTTGTAGGCTTGAAAGGGGAATGTGGCGGTGGGGGGGAGGTTGCCAGCTGCCTCTTCTTCTGCATCTTGTAAGCTTTGCAAGGGCTGTGAGAAGAAGAGAGCAGCCATCTCTCTTCTCCCCATGCTCCTTGCAAAGCTTGCAAGGGTAAGATCAGTCCCAAAGAGCTGCTTCAATGGCAGCAGAAAGGGGCATCTTGTCAGCCTGCTGGTGCCCCAATAATCTGCTGCCTGAAGTGACTTCTTTAGTTTGCCTAATGAAACGGCCACCCCTGGTCATAAGTGCCCCACTGAGGTCAGTGAGGCTTATTCCTGAATGTGTGTATAGGATTGCAGCCTAAGGTTCTGGAAGAGAAAAGAGGTTTCTTAGAGCTCCAGACCTGTGGTGGTTGCTGAACATCTAGTTTTACCATAATTCCAAGGCAGGGGCACAATAAGTATTGTAAAAGCTGAAATTTTGGTTGCATACTTTTTCATAGTGGAACAAATGATAGCTATGATATTTATGGTATTACTGAAGTTGGATACTCTGTGTATACCATAGGAGAAGTGGAAGATATTTGACATGTGTGAAAATCTACAGTGAACCTTTTCTTGTGATCAGTGAGAAGGGCTTGAGGGCGGGTGGTGGGGAAGGCTGCTGAAACTTACCTTCCTGACAGACAAACGCTCCTCCATTTCTGGGTGCACTCTCCACATACCCAGATGATCTTCCACTGCCCCAAGCAACACAGAGGGCCAGGGGCCAGGACAATGTGTGAAACACATTGGAAAATCCCACATGTTGTCCTGGCCCCCGGAAATCCCACCATGAGTGCTCGGTGCATTGTGGGGATTCCTGCAGCAATTGGCTGGCGCTTGTCACTGCAACAGTGCCAGTTAAAAGCAGCTGGTGCTGCACAAAATTTTAAACATGGGGCTAAAGGAGTACTTGCTCCCTTAACCTCATTTAAGAGGCATGTTTGCTGCTGAGGCGCTGGCAGGATTGGGCATGATCCCACTGGTTCTTACAAGCAGCCAAGACCAGGCTTGGCTTCCTTAGCTCGGTCTTGGCTGTGCATGAGCACAGCTTCCGTATGTGCTGTGATGCTCATGTGATGAGGTAAGAATAAGGAAAATAGGTAAAGGAAGGTTGTGTTGTCATTACTTTTGTTTCATTGCTGAGTTTTAAAATAGCTTGTTTATCTCAGGCAAAGGCAAGTAGGGACAGAGTCCTTCAGTCCCAGCGTCTCTAGTACAGTGGTTGTCAAATGGAGGTATCAAGGTCTGCTGAGGATCCCGTATGGCGACAGTTGAAGCCTTGGCCAAGCTTACTAACATGGAGCCCAAGAAGGAGAGAGAGTCAGTAAAAGCAACATAGTTCTGCACATAGTCTTCTATTTGTCCCATGCTCAGACAAGACAATTCACTGCCCTACCCTGCAAATGGTTGGGTACTGACCATCTAAATGGCCAAGGTGATCTTCTGTACTGATTGCTCATTAATTGATCACATTTTTAGTGATCAAGCTACCCCATAACTAAACAGAAGTTTTGAAAACAACAAAGAACACTAGTCCAGGGCTGATATTGAATCAAGATTCTTGGTGGAAGCTCACGGGTTGCATGGGGGATGGGGAGAGGAATAGGACATCTTCATGACTGATTGGTGATATGACAGGATCTGGTTCAACTGTTGGAGGTGTGGGGGGGGGGGGAGAAGAAATAACTATGCTTATTCTGTGCCATTCTGAGGAGAACTACAGTATTAATAATGATGGTGGTTCATGCATTACTAGGAGTAATATGATTGCAAGTATATGCCATTTCACACAATCTGCTCTGGCTTTTTGATGTAAGGGCACACACAGTCTTCATTACAGTGTGTGCAGGGGGAGGCATATGTGATTTTAGTGCCTTAAAATGACTTATAGTCAAGACTACCCATGAACCTGCGCTTATTCACAAATGTGATAGAAGCCAGTCATTGAGGCTATTTACAGGTGTGTGCAAAACCGAGCTAAGAGAGCCCAGCCCAGTTTTGCACATGCGTGTGAATCTCTGGGATTAGGCAGCAAACCTGCCTACAAAGCCACCTTTCAAAACACGGTTAGGAGAGCGAGTGCTCTCCTAATTCTGTTTTTTTAATTGTGTGTCAACTGTGGCTACAAGCAGCCACAGCTGGCAGACTCAGAGTAGAGAAGAAAATCCCCATAATATACAACGCACTCGCATGGTGCATTATTGGAGCTCCATGGGCTGGGTGATGTGTGTGGCAACATGTCCCAGTACCCCAACCCTTGGAGCTACTGGCAGCAGCTGGTGCTCGTGTGGGTGGGTGATCCACCTGCCCAGGGACATATTATTGATCATGCGCAGGGAGGTAAGTTCTTTGGCGCTTCCTCCCCACAAACCGGGTAACCCTTTCTCACTGTTCATGAGAAAGGGCTCATTAATTTTGGGTGCTGCTTCTAAGAACCACTGCAGCCTAGACTGAGATGGGCCTCCACCCATCTCCCACTTTCTGTTGGTGCAGGCAATTGCCAGATTCCAAGGTAAGGTCTCCCATCGTGACTGCATGTGTGGACCCCTAGTTCAAGAATTCTTCATTTAAAAAAGCTATTAAAACCACAGAGATACAATATCTTATTTTTCTCTATTAACATAGAGCAGCAGCAGCCTCATACATCTCAGATGGTTTTACAGAACTACAGGTGCTTGTTTCTTAAAGCAATTTCGATTTCATCAGATTATCACGAAGAGACCATCTATCACAGGTGCTGTAGTTGAGATGTTAAAACTGAGAACAATGGGTATAATTATTTGTTCCTCGAACCTATGTCATAAACTTATGAATATTAAAACAATGCAAGCAGGCAATCCGACCAGGCATTGACAGGCATACCAGCAATCATCTTGACATGTATACTATTAGAAAATCTTTGTCTACGCTCTCAGTAGGAGCATACCTAGGCACACAGCTATTTAAATCAGTACAACATAAATAATATGTAGATAGTTATCACTTTTCCACAGTGAATGAGTAGACATTGAGTCAAAGGATGCAACCCTGCTGTCAGTTAACTGGGTGCAGAATTGCATTTGTAATTTGTGTACATGTTATGTTATCTAGCAAGTATCTAACTTTCTTTCCCTCACCCACACCAGTAATGATTTACGTTGAGCTGAAATATTGTGAATGCTTTCCCCTGGTATGCTTACACCACATATTTTAGCATTTAAAGTCAGAGAAAGCTAGATAATCTCTGTGTGTGTGTGTTTTGCTAACAAAATCCACTTATTCTTATTTAGGATGCAGTCCTTTGCACCCTTGCTTGCTCCTCACTGAACACTTACTTTGGAATGAATATCTGTATGATGGGACTCCATGATCTTTCTTGGTGCTGGTTTTCATGCTGGTGATATAGGAGAGAGTAGTGTGTTCCATGTCTGTCATCACCCAACACATTCCTAAAATTCCCACATGGTTGCTCTTTTTAAAGCACATGTTTCTAGACCTCTTAGGCATGGATTTAAGCTTAAACATCTGAAGGCAATATTCACTAAACATAAAGGCTTTCAGGATGGGTCCATATGACCACAGCTGAGCCTTTTTCAGGGTCAGACTCCCATTGAACATGGTGGGTTCCTAGCCCTTCTTAGACTCCAGAATGACTGAATCAGCACCAAAAAAGGGTCAGCCTCAGGAATAGCCAGGGAAGAAGGTTTGTTTGTCACCTGAGTCCTTCTCTTGGCTTGCTGCATTCAGCCAGTTCCTTCTTCTGGTAAACTCCTGCTCCCATACTCAGAAGAAGCTTCTCATAATCAGCTGCCTTGTTCTTAAATACCCCAGTGCAGAGCTGACAGGGCTTAAGGGCTTTCTAGCCCCACCCCTTTCCTGATCCCGTTTCCTGCCACACCCAACCTAGCTTTCTCCCTAGAGCTGTTTCCTGCAGCGCCCGACCTTGTTCTCTCAACCGCACTGGAGTCTGACTAGCCTGGACCTTTTTCATCCCCTTCTGCTCCCTGAAGGGAACAAAAGCCCCACAGGAGGAATGCCACGCCCTTTTCCAGACTCCACAGGACCACTCAAGCAACCAGATAACATGGCATCCCGACATTCAGCCTACACAGATTTCTACAGTTTATATTTGCTTTCATTGGCCATTTTTGGTTAAGTTGCTGCCCATTAAACAGGGGACTGGGTTTCTTTCTTTATTTTTTTAATAGGCTAAATAGATGTCCCATCTCAGTTGGAAGACTGAAGTGACAAAATAATCTTTGGAAAATATAAAGAAGGGAAATATATCTGTTTCCTAATATGAATAGTATAACGAAGTGGAATACATTTGTGCTTATCTGCAGTAGTTCAGCTTGCACAGCATGAAGTTAGCTTTCAGAAGATCCAAACTCATAGAATTTAGTACAGCATAACAATTCATTTTTTAAAAAATGTTCATTTTCTGTCTCCTATAATCTATGCAATCAGCTCCCACCGATGCACAAGAGCTAAGGGCATCATCTATCAATGTCATGATCTGCCCAGTCCTTAATGAAGAAATTACACACACCACAAGTTTGAATGGGGATGGAATATTCCTTGTTAAAATTATATTGTCATGGTGATTTTTGTTGAAATTATGAATGTAAATACTTTTCCAAAATGTTTGATGAATCAGATTTGTTTTTCCTTCTCTTCAGCCAAAATAATGATAGGTTTACAGTTGTTTTGGAATTACCCGCTGCCTTTCTGTCTCTTCTGTTGCTTCTGACACAGAATTTTTTCTGCCATCGGGAGTGTCTGTCTTCTTAACAGGATACTAGGGTTTTGGGCTTCACAGTCATATGGCTGCCTGAGGAGCTGTCATGTGAAAAAGCTACAGGTGTACTGTATGAATTGCCTTGCCCTGGGTGAGACTTGCCTATTAATGCAAAAGTGTTCTGTGGAAAAAGGGAAAAAAAACTTTCTTGTAGAGATCAGTGATTTCCCACTTAAGGTGAAACTTTTTAGTACAGTTTCTAACCTGCTTTGTGTGAATGTTCTTATTATGCTTCCTAGGGAGCACCGGGCTGGCATTGACCTCACCAGAAACTAAAAAGTGGGTTAAAAATACACTTCCTGGTGGCTTCAGAAGCTGTATTTTCTACCTATATTTTACTTCCTGGTGTGGCCGATGCTAGGCCAGCGCCCCCTAAGAATAAGACTGGCTGGAACAGCTTGATTAGCAGACTCTTCCATCCAATAAGACTAAAGAAGGAAGCAATAGGCAAGTACGGAGATGCTGGAGGAAGCTCCGTACTTTGACTTTCTGGCTGCCTGTACTGGTAAGTTTGTTCCTCTGGTAGTATATTTGTTTTGTTTGGTGGGGAATGTAAGACTTGGCTTTCTTGCTTTGAGTTCTCTTTTCTGTCCTTCTTTCTCCTTCCCCTGCCCCTCCTTTTTCTGCTCTCTTCTTTCTGTCTTTTGTATTTTGGCCCCTGCCTTCTCCCCCACCCCACTTGCTGTCTTTTGGCCTCTGCTTTCTCTCCTCGCTCCCCCGCTTGCCTTGAGGAGATTGTCCTGTTAGGAAATTCTTTTGGCCTTCAGAATTTAGAAAATTCTGTTTCTTTCTCCCCGCCACTTCTGTCTTTTGGCCTCTGTCCTCTCCCCATATTCCCTTCTTCCTTTTGGCCCTTGCCTTCTGTCTTCTCCTCCGCTTCTGGTTTCCGTTGCTTCCCCATTCTCTGGTTTCTTCCTTTTTGTCCTGCTTTCTGTTTCCCTTTGTTTCTGATTTATTCTTTTTGCCCCTGCTATTCTGCCTTCCTCCCTGCTTTCCTCTGTGTTAGTGGGCTACACCCCCCCCACCAGCATGGAGGAAAGCCTGGTGGTTGTGGGGAGCTCCTGCCTTGGTGAGTGGGCTCTCTTCCACCACCACCCCCAGCCCTAGTGCCCACCAGCCACCACTGCTGTAGGGATTGAAAAATCCCAGGCACTAGGGAGCCATGGAGGCTAGAAATGTAACTGGTGTCTAGATTACGATATTCAGATGTAGAGTTGTTTAATGTTTGTATTTGTATCAGGCAACTCTGTTACTCTTCTAAGTATATTACTTGTAATGGGGATAAAGACTCGACTTCTGTAATGCAATCTATGTTGGGCTGCCTTTGTACATAGTCCGGAAATTTCAGCTGGTTCAGAATGCGGCAGCCAGGTTGGTCTCTGGGTCATCTCGGAGAGACCACATTACTCCTTTACTGATGGAGCTAGGCTGGCTGCCAATAGGTTACCGAACAAAATACAAAGTGCTAGTTATAAAGCCCTAAACGGCTTAGGCCCTGGGTATTTAAGAGACTGTCTTCTTCACTACAAGCCCCACTGCCGATTGAGGTCATCTGAGGAAGTCTGTCTCCAGTTACTGCCAACTTGTTTGGTGTCTACACAGAGACGGGTCTTCTCGGTTGCTGCCCCAGATTGTGGAATGTGCTCCCTGCTGAGATACGATCCTCCCAATCTCTTGCAATTTTCAAAAAACACTTGAAAACCCATCTTTTCGCCCAAGCTTTCTCAGCTTCCTAAATTTTTAGGTTTTAATGTTTATTTTTAAATAGTTAAATAGTTTTTAGTTTTTGTATATGTTTTTAACTTGTTTTATGATATTGTTAACTGCCCAGAGATGAAAGTTTGGGGCGGCGTACAAATTTGATAAATATAAATAAATAAATAAATAATAAAGAGAATCCCATTTATCCTCTTCCCTCCACAAAGTCCATCACAAAGTCTGGTAATTTTATTAAGTGTTCATTGTTTGACCCCTACATTTTTGAGCTGGCTCCTCCTCCCACTTCTCCTCCTCCTCCAAATATTTATAAGCAGCTTTGCAACAAAACTCCTCAAAGCAGTTTACATGACAAATAAATAAGATGATTCCCTGTTTCTAAAGGGCACACAGTTTCTAAAAAGAAACACAAGGCAGACACCAGCTACAATCCCTGGGGAGATGCTGTGCTGGGGTCTAGGAGCTGTGGCGCCTAGCTCCACAGCACATTTGTCAAAGCCTGTCATACTAAAAGTAATAAAATCTTAATAACCGTTTGTAAATCAAAAGATAAACTCTGTGAACATCTGCATTTTGTACCAGGGGCATAGCAAGGTTGGAGTGGGCCCAGAGACTATGCCCCCCCCCCCACTGAAGCTCAGCTGATGAAGTAAATAAATCTTAAATGAGGCTGAATAGTGATAACAAAAAGCATAGTTATACACACACGCACACACACACACATACACACACACACGTGCCACAACAGAACATCATCCTAAATTATTTTTTTTAAGGTTTTGTAAATTGTGGACGATGCAAGCCATTTAATAGTACTAGAGAAAGACATGCTGTTCTGGTAGCTCCAGGTCTTAACACTCACATCAATTTCGGAGGATAAATACAACTGAAGGAAGCCCAGGCGGGTACGTGGCTGGGGGAGTCAGTCATGTTACTTGCCTCTGGGGGGGCCCCCCAAGGCAGTGGGCCCCCAGACAACTGTCTCTCCTTGCCCTATTATAGTCACACCCCTGTTTTGTACTTGTGTTTCTATTCTGCCTTTAGTATAAAAAAGCAATGTTTAGCATTAAATACTGTATTATAGTCCCCATAGTAAGTGTGTTGTGCAAGAGGATTCAACAGGTATATCTCCTTCCACCAAAAATATTCTGCTACAACAGTCAGTAAGGGAAACTATATGTACTGAAGATAGGCAACCTCTCTGCAATGACTATTGTGTGATAAATTATTTGAAAGCATAGCACATTTCAGATTATGAACATGTGTTTCTTGCATGTGTAGCCTACAGTATTATCATGTGATATGAATTATTGTGGAATGGTGAATGGACAGTGTTGTTTTTCAAACAGAAATTCTATCTCTTGCCTTGATGCTTGCATTAATAAACATATTACTTGGTTCCTGTGACATAGCTGAATGAAACATCTGTGTTATAAACACTTCAGTTATAGAAACTGTATAGAATTGTCTTTGAGTGCTTTGAAGCCTATATTATAAAGAGCTTGCATGAACTCAAATGTAGTATGTTTAGAATCTCTCTTCTGACTTAACTTTGTGGACATAGTCTGAGCATCTGAGTATCTTTTTGCCTTGAACTCAAGAGCACTTGAGTTGTTTTTGCAAGTCTATGCAAGTCCCTTACTGAACTGAAGCATGTGGAACCTTTAATACTCCAATACACTCAGGCAAAGGCAACTTTGTCTGTGGTGGTTCCAGCTTTTGTAAAATAACCATATGGCTCCCTCCCTTCATTTTATAGCTTTAAATACCTGGTCAGGACCTGCCTGTTTACACATGCCTTTTGTATCAGATGGGTGTGAATCATCGATGGAAGGTTCAGGGGTGTAGGGAGTAGAGTTCTCTAACTTTTTTCATCTGTGTGCATAATGAGTTTTGTTCCAGGTGGCAGTATCAAGGCAGTGTGTGCGCATGTGCATTTGGAATGGGGTCTTCTTGATTCAACCTGAGCGGGATCTAAAATTAACTGAGTGGACATCAAAAAACTTGTGAGTGTGTGCATGTGCGCATGGGAACATTGGTAGGGAGCTTGGCAGTGGCCAGGGAACAAGGTCTGACCAGCAGCTCCCCCGTCCCCTAGGTGCTTCATTGCATGCAGAAAATGTGCACTTGCTCCAAGCCACACGCCATGCATTTGACATCAGAAGCAAGGGGGCCAGGCCATGCTGAAAATGGGGCCCAGGGCCCCATTCTCAGCACTGGCCCCACCCCTTACATCTGATGTCAGACCCAGGGGTTGGGACAGTGCCTGGGAGAGTATTTATCCCTCTCTAGCCAGTGTTTCATTGAAATGCTGGATGGAGAAGAGAGGGGCGTGCCTCCCAGCCGCAAGCACTTTTTTCTTGCCAGTTCTGTGCGGGAGGGGGCAAAGGAGCACCCTGGGGGCTGGAGACAATTGTCCCCATTCTTCATAGTCACTATGCCCCTATGGAAGGTTTTAATCCTGAGATTTGCTGAGTTGGGCTCCATTTTTGCTGCTGTTTTCTTTTGTTGTATTTGATGTTTTATTATTGTACTTGATATTTGTAAGCTGATTCAAGAGAGCTGTGATATATATTTTAAAATAATTATAAAATAATTATTAAAGATACAGCTTATCCTATACTATACAATATAACTATACAGCTAACAACTATATATTTAACAACTATAATACTGAAGTTAACATTTATTTATTTATTTATTTATTTATTTATTTATTTATTTATTTATTTATTCGATTTCTGTATCGCCCTTCCAAAAATGGCTCAGGGTGGTTTACACAGAGAAATAATAAATAAATAAGATGGATCCCTGTCCCCACAAGTTGTTCTAGTAAGAACTAATTAGCCTACTTTCCTTTCACTGTCTCAACAACTGGACTAAATTTGGTTCAAAGCAAGGTTCACAAGTTAGATCTCTTGCACCTCAAATGTTCATGTATCCACCATCTTGGATCAGGGTGGATGACATTATTACAAACTAGACCATTGAGGTGTCCCTGTGTGTCACTCACGACAACTGTATCAAATTTGGTTCAAATCGGATAGACATTCCTCAGATTAGTGCACTTGTGCCTCCAAAGTTCACACGTCCACCATCTTGGATCAAGGTGGATGACATAATCACAAACTACACCATTGTGACATCTCTGTGTCCATATAGCTGTAGCAAATTTTGTTCAAATCAGTTAAACTGTCTACAAGTTAGTGCACTTGAGCCTCAAAAGTTTGTGTCCACCATCTTGAATTGGGTTGGATGACATTGTCACAATCTATGCCGTTGAGGTGCCCCTATGTCTCCCTACAGCTCTAGCAAATGTGGTTCAAATTGTTTAAGTGGTTCACAAGTTAGCCCACCTGCACCTCCAAAATGTATGCGTCTGCCATCTTGCATCAGAGTGGATGGCATCATCACAAACTATGCCATTGAGATGTCCCTGTGTGTCACTCACTGCAACTGTACCTAATTTGGTTCAAATGGGTTAGACAGTCCACAAATTACCCCATTTGCGCCTCGGATGTTCACGCGGCTGCCATCTTGAATTGGAGTGGATGACATAATCACACACCATGCCATTTGGGCATCCCTATGTGTCCCTACAACTGTAGCAAATGTGGTTCAAATCGGTTAAGCGGTTCACAAGTTATGTGTCTGCCATCTTCGATCGGGGTGGATGACATCACAAACTACACTGTTGTACCTATGTGTCCTACCACTGTACCTCATTTGGTTCATATTGGTCTAGGCATTGTGAAGTTGATGGTGGGGACTCTCTCTCTCTCTCTCTCTCTCTCTCTCTCTCTCTCTCTCTCTGCTGGGTGATCTCATAGGCCTTTTAGCCATAAGTAGGCTAAAAGTATGGCCAGCCCGCAAGTCAGCAGCCAATCAGATTTATAGTATTGGCTGGAACAGAAGGGAAGCAGCAGCAAGCCCAAACACACTTAGAGAGCTATTTCAGATAAGCCTGGGAGCTATTGGTAGCTCCTGAGCTATCTAATACCCACCAGCAGTAAAGTGGGATTTCCAGTTTCTCTCTGTAATTTCCAGTTGCCTCGGATATTGGGCAACTCACCAGAGTAATGCTTTACAGGCTACTTACATAAATGTAGTCTCTTTTTAGCATACTTTCCTTTAAGAAAGTAAGCTCATGAGATCACTCTGCATTCTGTCCATGTGCACGTGTCCCCCACTATCAACTTTGCAATGCCAGGAACAATATGAACCAAGGGGCATAGGGACAGCTTAATGGCATAGTTTGTGATGATGTTATGCACCCAGATTCAAGGTGGTGGACCCATAAACATTTGAGGCTCAGGTGGGCTAACTCGTGAACTGTGTGACCAATTTGACCCAAATCGCTACAGCGGTAAGAACACATAGGGATACCTCAATGGCATTGTTTATGTCATTCACCCTGATTCAAGGTGGCAGATGCATGAATGTTTGAGGCACAAGAGGGCCAACTAGTAAACTGCCAAACAGATTTGAACCAAATTTGCTACAGCTGTAGAGACACAGGGATAGCCCAAGGGTGTATTTTGTAATGATGTCATCTACTCCAATTCAAGATGGTGGACATGTGAACGTTTAATGCTGAAGTGGACTGACTTGTGAGGATTGTAATTATCAATTAAGATTAAAGTGAAAGTAGGCAGATTAGTTCTTACCAGAACAACTTGTTGTTATAATGGGACTTCATGTGGGACTCTTCCATTTGACCTGTATATAACTATTAAACTCTGATTTTATGTTTCTTTCTAGCTTTAAAAACAAGCAATAGAAATGATACAATTTTGATTAAGTCTCTTAGAAACTTGAACAAGTAGGAAGTGGAGAGATTAATAAATTAGCTCTGCTCCATTAAAAAGTTGAAAATTGCAACTCTAAATCAATGTAATGTGGTAACAAAGCAAAATAACAGATTGTTTGGGCTGCTTGAGGTAACTAAATTTCCATTCCTTCCCAGTCGTATGTGCTTGCCTCTATCTCTGAACAACACACTCCTTGCCTGTTGATAGTGGAAATATCTAACAGATGCAGGTGAGGAATGAGAATTAAGCCTAATGCCTTTTTGGTGGCATATACTGGGAAATATGTAATGTATATTAACTGGCAAACTAGCGCAGCAGTACACAAGCAATTACCACAGTTTTATGAGCACAACACTAAACATAAATCTTTGTAATGATGGCACCTCTGTTATGAGATTACATTAACTGGTTACAGTAATTGTATTCAAACTAGCAAGTGTCCACTTGGGTAGGAACAATAGTCATAACATGCTCTATAGGTTTTTGACTGAGCTGGAACTAATCAAGGTCTGCTCAAAGGTGGGTATTAAATTACCCAAGGTATTAACTGGGTTATTTAATACCCATTTTTCAGACAGTATTATGTATAGCTTAGTCAGTGAGTAGATCTGCAGTGAGCAGATCTCAAATTCGGAATTGGAGACTCATCAGATATTCTAATTCTAAAGGTTGGTGGTTCATTCCATAGGCAAATATTCAAATTTGAACTTGTATGAAGTGACCTGCCTAGGGAGCAAGAGGTTTAGTTTGAATTCCCTCTGGTATATTTCCCAGACTTTGGGAAACACCTATATCTGCCAAAATACAGCAAAATACAGCTGTATTGGACTGTTGATACCAAATTCTCATTTTTTTTTCTTTTAATAAAAATTAATAGAAAGGTACATGTTGCAAGGCAATTTCATACAAAACGTATTATGTTCTTAACTGAGACTCCTTTGTGTTTCAATACTCTATTATAAATAACAAGTTTTGTGCAATATGGAAACACAGCACTGGAGTAGAGTAGACTATGTGGGTGGAAGCATTTCCATATTCCTGGACCATCATGGGCAGCTGCATTTGTGTCAGTAAAGGTATGTGTGAAGATGGTCTGAGCCAGTCATGGTTTTTGCACTAGTGGACCTGTGTGACAGATGGTAGCAAACACACCCACAAGCTATATTTTATGTGAAAGTGTGTGACAGTTCTACTTGTTGAGAATGGTGAATTCCATGTTAGGGATTTTCAAGGAAATGAATGAAAATAAAGTGGCTAGGATCATAATGCTTTCAAGTAAATCTATGGTTGCACCCCTTCCAACCTCTTTTGAATATTTGGTTATGTTCTCATTGGCCTGTCAAAGGATCTTCTAGAAGTGGAAAAGTTGCACAAAAGGGCAAGCAAAATTATTTTGACGTTGGCACATGCTCCCTACAAGGGCACACTAATGTGGTTGGGGCTTTGTAGTTTAGATGGTTTTCATGTCATATTTTTTTAAATCATGCTATTAAAAGACGACATTACAAACTTTTATACAATTATGAATAATGTGGAGGGAGCACATTAGAACAAAGGATCACACATTGAAATTGATCGGCAGTACACAATGAGTATTTTTTCATACCATCCATAATTAACTGACAACATTTGCTCTCACACTATATGATGATGGTCACTGGGTTAAATGACTTTAAGGCATGTGTTCTCAAATTTCAGGCTTCACATGTCATTCCCAGCCACAATGTCCAAAATCCAATGAGACCTGGGGATCCAAATTCAAGAATCCCTGCTTTAAGGGGGCTTAGGAAAATTAATGAAGAAAAGGGCCTACCAACAACTATTAGCCATAGAACCTATGTGCTTAGAGCGCGTTTTTGGATAATAAAACAGGTGAGGCCTTTTGCCTGTGTATGTTGCTTGTGAGCTTTCTGGAAGCATCTGTCTGGGCCACTGTTAGAAACTAGATTCTGGACTTGATGGATCCTTGCTCTGATTAATAAGGGATCTTATGTTCTTTCACAACCCCCTTGAGAATCTTCGAAGACTACTGGACATTGTTTAATAGGTGTTTTGATTAAATGATCGGTTGGGAGCGGGGCAGGGGGTGTCCTACTTTAATATTCTGCCCTGTAACATGGAAATCTGTATTTCCCATTTATTCACATGGAAGGATACTTTTTGTTTAAATTTTGAAAGCACCAGATGAGTGAGAGCCCAGATCTGAGGGATTTTTCCATTCTGCTTAGCCACAGGCAGTTCTTTTGCATGCTAGCTCAATTTGTGGTCCCTACTGTATATATATATAACTGCATTGATCTTTATATGCGTTAGGTTTTGGACTAACCAGGAATTATCAATCATATAAACATAAGGCTTCAGGCAAGGCCTAAATCCCTGACCTAGGTGCAAAAGCAAAGCATTATAAAATAACTGGCACCCTTGGACAAAATGATTAAAACATTAGCTCTTGCATTGTTGTTTCTCTCTCTTACATATGAAAATCTTACCATATTTCAAATATTTTCATCTTACCTGATAGATGGATTACAGCTCACCTTGCATTGAAGAAGAAAAGCACAAGTCATAGTTACATATTTCCTCCTCCCTTTAGCAAGCATCTAATTTTGATTTCAGTGTTCATTTCTTAGCTCTGCAAGCTTAAACATTGCAATGAGACAAAGATAGTAGATATGTGTGAAACAATTCAGGTACAAAACAATTTGTACCCAAATCTGGCTGATTCTGGTGATTTGTAGACAAAACAAATCACCGCTGTCCTCAGTTGCCCAGATTTGGGTACAAAACAAACCATCCCAGATTCAGACCTGAAAAATTCAGAGATTTGGAACTCCTTTTGTGGCCAAAGTGGGTTCAGTGGCAGTGCCCAATGCGTGGAAGCTACCACCCAAATTTCAAAGAAATCCGAGAGTAGATTCTCTGGTAGGAAATGAGTGGATTCAATGACAAATATTGAATCCACTCTCATTTCCTACCAGAGAATCTACTCTCAGCAACAACAAAACCCAGTGCCCCATGGGCTTGTCGTTTGGGGGGTGGTTGGCACCCTATGTGCACTACACCACATCCCATTCTGGGCCACCCTGGTGCTCCCAAAGTGGTATTTTGGGGCTGCTGAAATTCCCCATTATTCCCTATGCGGAGAAAACTTAAAGACACACAAACTTCAGAAATTCCTTTAAAATAACCCCTTCCACTAATTTCTTTGAAAACATTGGGGCACTACAACCTGATCCCCTTTTCTGCCCCAAATCTGCCCCAAAGATATGCCAACTACAAAAATCTTTTCAAAATCAACCCTTTCCCCAATTCCTTTTAAATCTGGGTGGTAGCTTCCTTGCACCCATTAGGCACTACCACCCACCACAACCCACTCTGGGCTACCCTGGTGCCCCTCCCCAGGGGAGTTAGAACTAAGGCTGCTGAAATCCCCAATATTCCCCATGGGAAAAAGCTTAAAGATATGCCAACTTCAAAAATTCTTTAAAAAATCACCCCTTTGCCCAATTTCTTTGAAATGTGGGCAGTAGCTTCCACCCATTAGACACTACCACCCACCCCCTGTTTTGCTCCTGAGACCCCTTTTTGCCCTGAATCGATTTGGATTCAGATTTGGAGAATTTGGATACAAATTGAATCTGGGGTGACTCGAGTGTGTGTGTGTGTCAGATTCAGACCCAAAACAAATCGGTGGTAATCTGATTCAGGTACAAATCGAAATGAAAAAAATCAATTCATGCACATCCCTAAAATATAGCTTCTGAATCTGCTGCATGTTGAGGAAAACTAACCACTTTGACAGATGTCTTGACCTGCTAAATACCTGCAAAAAGTCTGTTCAGATAAGTATCTATATCTGAACCAGTTCATTTACAGACAGCAAGCTCCTAGTCAGGCCTGTCAGCAGGAGTTAAAGGGAAATATTAGTAAAATGTAAAACACCCACTACTATTTGGGGGCATTTGGCTGCAAGCTACAAACTGCTGTAGAATTAACAAGAACTACAGAAGATCAGACATACTACAGAAAGGTAAGACTTTGAAATCATAAATCCCCATTAAATTGACTATAATGGTCCCTTTCTCCTCTTGGCTAATATCTGTCAACTGATTTCTGTAACTGGGAGATGTCTGGCTATACAAAGAAGGCACTTGAAAATTGGCGGCAATTGAGAATGGTTTCAATTCATGGGAAATAGTGCTGACAGCAAGATTTAAGAGATTGCTTCAGTTAATAAGCTTTGCTGGTGTTTTCTGAAGTTCTGAACTGAACTAAAATTCTGAAGTTGATTTGAAGTTCTGGAAAAAATTGTTTAGGACACAAGATGTTTTGCAGCCTGTCACAGTGTACAATGTATACAGAGTTGTTAAAAAGACCCTGAAGGCTTTACAAAAAAATAATCATCAGCATTACTATTTGAGAAAGCGGTAAATTGCATTATAATAAAGCTTGAGTTGAAAGCTCTTTTGAACACTTTACATTAAACTTATTCTCCATCTTGGCAGGTTTTTAAAAAACTGAATCATGTTTTCTATTTGCAGCTGTAGTTGTATCCACACATTATATTCAACCCATATATAGTCTATATACTGTGTGTGCATTTACAGATCTGTGTGCATACAGTTATTCACACACTATATTCTTTGGATGTGTTTGAATAATTCCAGCACCTCTTTGGTGAGGCACCGAAATCATTTGGCCTCCTGCAGCCAAAACGTTTCAGCACGGGGTGAGGGGTACCTTTTAAAAAGAGGCAGGTAGGTCATACCTGCTCCTCTGAGCTGCTGCCTCCTGATGCCTGCCCATTGCGGAGCTGTCATTTTTTAAATCTCGCTTGAAATCAGCAGCTGTGCTGCTGTCCTCTTTAAACTGTTGCACTGCGCTAATGGGGTGGGTGCTGCTCCCAGCAGCATTCGCACATGTTGGAATGCAAATAAAGAGGACAGCAGCACAGCTTCTGCTTTCAAGTTAGATTTAAAGAACAGGGCCCTGATGGGGCGGCGTGGGGCAGTGGTGGCTCAACAGAGGAGCAGATATGGCCTGCCTGCCTCCTTTTAACGGTACCCCTCCCCACCTCCTCGAATATGCATGAATCATTTCATGCACACCCCGACTATATTCAGTGCCTGCCCAGTAAAATATATCTGTAGCCTGGGTTTGAGGGAGACTACAGCAAGCTTCACTTTTAAAGTGAACACATACAGTCCTTCACACAAAATGTGTATACACATACAGGTGGCCCTCATTATCTGCACTCCTGGCATCTGCCATTTCACATATCGGACTTTAGGATCATGAACATCTGGTCTCATTATCCACGGTTCTAAAAAATAGTTGAAATTCACCTATCCATGGTTTCTAGGTGGCCAGAAATGTCCTCCAAGGTCATTTCTAGCTACCATTTTGCTGAATGGAACCATTTTGTGGCTCTTTCATTTTTGTTGGTGTTTTTAAATACCCCTGTGACCTTTTGCGGAAAATTGGCCAAATCAGGGTTTTTGAGGAAACCTGAAGAGTATGACACCTTACTTCATTGTTCTTATTTCTGCCTTTTAAAGCCGTTTTTTTACCTCCAGGAACCTAACCCTGCCAATTCCCATTCAGTCAAGCTCTCATTATCATGGTTTCGTTATCTTCGGTTGTAGGTGAGAATGGAACCTCCATGGATAATGGAGGCTAACTGTATAATAGACTGATGTTTTGATCCACACACTAAATCTTCCAAATGTTGAAGCATTCCCCATCCCCATGAAAATAAATTCCAAAGGTTACATTTGGACTTATTTTATGGACTATGTTACAATGGTGGCCTTAGAAGTACTTCTCCACTCTCTGGAAAACATCTTTCATTAGTATTTATCTTACAGTCAGACTGTAGAACTACATCATGTTAGAAAATTATTTGGCCTCCATAATTTAAAGCCATGAATCAGGGAGAAAGAAGCCTGATGGCACAGGAAATGAGCTGTCTTTCCATCTTCATATCTTTGGATGAGGAGGATGAGGAAGAAGAGGGGCACACTGATTTACCACAGAAAAAGCATTCGTGGGACAAATCACATTTTCACCTTTTGAATCCCTCATACTATGATCATTTCCGAGGATAGTTTGATGTTGACCCAAGAGGGCGTTTTCAGTCATAGCGCTCCAATTATGGAACACTCTGCCAATGGAGATTTGAGTATCACCAACTATATTTTATCATTTATACACAGTATAATAGTAGTATAATAATATTATTAATAGTAAAGAGGTATTTTAAAATCAAGTTCCCATAGCATTTAATGGAAGATTGTTGGTTATAATCTGATTTAGACTGCCCTTATTGTCCCTCCTATTTTAAGTGTCCTATTGTGATCTTATTCGTTTTTTATGGTTATTTTTGTTCTAATCTAAGCCATGTTGGATAGCTTTCATAGAAACATATTGAAAGATTAAAATTTGGTTTTTCATATGTTGCTATATGGGACAATTGTACTGCTGAACCTTGCCACTGAGATAAAAGAAATGTTGAAAAATTAACTTTGTAACACATTTTAATGTCATAACCTTTAATGTCATAACAATAACATTTTAATGTCATAACCATAAGCATGTGTGAAAAGTTATTTTAAAAACTACTCAGTGACTTTTGCCACCCTGCACTTATGGGTTGTAGGAAGAAACATGTTTTTTTGTAGTTTATACTCTAGATATTCTTTGGTAGGGTGCATCACCAGATGATGTGGGCTCCATAGTCTACTGGATTGTCACTTTGAATTTGAATTTGAATTATTTTTGTTTGTTTAATGTAAAACAGATATATCTAATTTAAAGGTGGAAGATATGAGGTGCACCTAGAGAGTTCATGGTGACTTTTGGTGACAGAAAGGCACAAGGAGGATGGCCTTTTCTGTATTTTTTCTTTACATGTGCCAGGGATGAGTCCTGGCATGAAAACTAGGTTCATGGACTAAGCTCTGCTGAGCCCTAGCTCAAACTGAACTCTGCATAGGATAATGTATGAGAGGGCATATAAGTCAAAGACAGCTTCCCTCTTTACTGACCTGAGAATGTCAGAGCTTTTATCGACAGGGCAATGTTGAAATCTGTCTGTTGCATGATAACATTCAGTTGTTAATCGCCGGGGGGAAATGGAATGTGGCAAGGTAAAAGCATAAGGGATTTACTTGTATTTTCTGAGCAAGATGAGTGGAAAGAAATGCAGAGAGTTTGGGAATAATTAGACCAATACAATGGCACAGAGAAAGATAATAAGTACAATTTAGAGCTCAAGGAGAATTATTGAGTTTCTTTTTGAGTGGTGGTGGTGTTAATAATAATATAATAATCATCACACTATGGTTCTAATTTCAGTTATTGAACAACATATTGGATTGGTCAGCTGGTTGTACTTTACAGTTTTAGAAATAAAATTACTTTGATGTAAATATAGATCATTCCCCACCTTAAAAAGTGCTTTTGAAAATGCACTTTTCTTTGCAAAGTAGAAGTATAGATTAACTGTAGCGCATCTTTTAGAAAAATGCTGTTGTGTTGTACAACATACTACTTCATGAAATTCAGATTTATTTATATGTTTATAGGGAGGAAGGTGTCTGTCTAATAGTAGGAATAAATGATTTCATTTTTATAAACATTTCATATTTAGATTATTTACCTTCAGAAAATGCACATATTGGCATCTGACTGAAATATGAAATAAAGATGTAGTTTAGGTATAGGAAGTGCCTTTTTACGTAGTTTAAAAAAAGTATTCATTAAAATATTTGTGCTGACACTGATAGTATAACTAGTAGTATGCAATGTCATAAATTGTATAATTGTGTTTATTAACATACATATACATAGCAGGCTTGGTGTCAGAGGATGGCAAAGTCTGCTGTGAGCATTGGAGCTCCCTAAATCACCATTTTAACCTTTTAAAGTTCAGCTCAGTTGAGGATGAATTAGGTCATGGACCAACTCCTGTGTTAACTCAGGCCCAAGCAGTTTAAATACTGTTCCACCAGACCACTTGCTTTTTTGTCTAGGGTGTAGGTAAACTGGCAAAGAAGGGTGGAGTGATTCTGATGCATGAGATTGGGCTGCATTACATTAAATAAATAAACAGATATTTATTCATACTTCAGGGTAGGGTCCTATTGAATGAAGAAACTAGGATGACAACTAGGATCCAGGAATCTGCTTATGATCCTCTGTCCTAGTCCAGTGAAGTTCTTGTCTCCTCCCCACCTCCTTGAGTAGTCCTTGCCATATCAAACTCCTTTTGAAACTTCCCTCAGCTTGTTAGACAGTGTGACTGAGAAAAAACAAGTAGAGAGCTCCCTTGGGTTACAGAACTACTATCTCAATTCTTTGGATTCTGGCCTAGAAGTTTATTTGGCTGGTTTGTGGAACTTCAGGCCCACACTGTTTATTTCCCCACCAATTTATTATCTCATTGCTTCAGCATATTTTTACTGTCAAATAATATTTAATTTCAAACATGTCCGTGCAATCCCAAGCTGAATTGAGTGTTGAGTTCAGCTATACACAATTTTGTGTGTGTTGATTGGACATTAAGAAAAGATAGAGATTCACTGACCTAGGATTTCTGATATCAGCAGGTGAGACTGGTCCATCAGGGTGAATGAGATACCTTGCTAGGTTATGTTGTTACATCTCCATCCTGCCTTGCTCATATTTATCCCAGTTTAAGGCATGGTGGACTAGCAGCCTTCTTAGTCAGTTTCAGCCTTGTCTTTGTAGAACTTGGCAGACAAGTTCATACAGAAACTCAAAGGCACTGTTTTGTTCGTTCGTTTGTTTTTAAGGGGAAGACAGTCCCCCAGCAGTAGAAATCATCCTGAGGTACTACTGGAGGAATGGGCGAGAAGGGAAAGGAAGATTGACAGGCCTGGTCAACGATCTTTTAATGAAATTAATTGACCAATCAGGACTCATAAGTGTGAACAGCTGTGCTAGCGTTCTGATGCTAGGGGATGGTTGGATGGGCACGATTTGGCCAAGGTTACCCTCAGTCAACTTTGGCAGTAGGTCATCCTGTCTCCCCAACCTGATGAGAGGAAGATGATCACTGCAGCCATCCATTCACTTTTATATCCACGTTAGAGGCCAGCTTAGTCACCAGGTAGATGCTGGGAATGAGAGGAGAGAAAGAATGCTGGTTGTATTCAAAAAATAAAGAAGATCTCGCATATCCTCTAAATATGGCTGCTATAGTTAACGAGTAATGTAAGCAAGGCAATCTGCTCATGCTTACTGGTTTAACTGCTGTGACAGAATCATAGCATTCAAACCAGCTTTTGATTCTGAGCCCTGATTCAAATTAACCATTTTCTTGGATTAGCCAAAAAGGAATATGAGAGACAGGATCTGATTACTGCGGGTTTTAGATTTCAAAGTGGGATTCTGAGCACCCTAGAAGCAAGCCCTATTGAAATATATGTTACTTAATTTTGAATAGACATACAGAGGATCATGGTCTTAATTGACTTCTCTGGGCCAGCATGCCTCAAAATAATAATAATGTGAGATCTTTAGTACAACTGAGTATTCTGTTTTATCATTTTATTATGAACTGATTTATTAATAACTTACATAAACAACTTTAGAGAAGTGCTTGATGAAAATTTGTATAGAAATGCTTTCAATAAATAAGGTATAGTTCAAAAACTTGTTTTTACAGGAATCTTAAAACTGAGACTGCAGAATATGCTAATGTATAATTTTCAAGAAACCTCTACTTTGCCTTTTTAATTGCATCCAGTTGAAGGAAAGTTCTGTGTAACTCAAGAACTCACTTATTACACCATGAACTTTCATCCTGAAAAAGGTATTGTTTTACTAACCTTTTACTTCTTGCTTTTTTACTATTGTTTGAACATTTAATCTTACGTTTCATTTTTCTCAAAGCTGACAATATTTTCCATTTAATCATCCTTTTCAGCTTCTACTTGGAATGGTAAAATAATGGATTGTATTACTCATTCAGATCAGCAGTACAGGGATGCTACTTTGTATTTTGGAAGATACACATTCTGAAGTGGGGTGGGGTACACTTCACTTTTTATTTAGAAGTGAGGGAAATTAATTCTGTTATGTGCAGACATGCTTTCCTACCTGTAAAGTCCCAGTACCGCTTGTATAGTTAGTGATCTGGTAGATATGAAGTTGGCTGTGTCCAAAAGCATGCTCAGACACAACAGAAAAGCATTGATATGTTGAAGCCAAGCACTCTGTATGTGTGAAAGTATAAGATCCACACAGCACACATTACCACAATTACAGCCCCTCCTCTAAAATAATATTGTCCCACACCCACCAGAACAGCACCCCCAGAAATGCACATGAAGCCAAACTTTGAAGAAAGGGCCACAATTTTGTTTACTAATTCAAATTGTATTTCTGCAAGACAAAATCAGACAGTGTGGGACTTGCCTATGCTGGGGTTGGACCGACCTTGCCCTTCCCCAGCCTGAAGGGCGACATATCCTGACTCCAAAACAGGCATTATGCCAGTGCGGATACCTGTCCTCCATGGCCAACCTGGTGGGTTGGGGCTCTTTCTTGGGCTTCCCGCCCCCAAGGCTGCACAGCCTTTGAAGTTGCAAAGTCCTTGAAGCAGGAGAGTATGCAATGTAGCCCCTGAACTGTGAAGCATCTAAGGACACACTGCACACTCGCCTGATTTAAATAGCCCCAGGAAGTACACCAACGTAAATTCCAAACTCCCACCAAATGCCACCCCCCCGCCCCCCCCCCCCCGCACTGCCCATGCCCATGGTGACTTAGCTAATTAATCTCAAACAGCTTCAGAACAGAGTAGGTTAAAAAAAAAACACGTCACGCAAGGCCAATTAGGTGAAGTGCAAAAAATTCCTACTCTGCCTCCACAAAAGATTCCTACTCTGCCTCCACAAAGGGGCAACCAGCCATAGCCTGCTCTATAACCAGGGAGGGAGGGGAAGCCCGCCCACCCACCAACTGATTCTTAAGAGTGAGCAGGCCGAGCAGCAGCTGTCATATCTCTGCTCTCCAACCACAGGTGGCCACCGTGCTGCCTGTGGGACATAGGAAGCTTCCATATACGGAGTCAGTTCATAAGTCCATCTAGCTCAGTATTATCTACACAGACTGGCAGTGACTTCTCCAAGGTTTCAGGCAGGAATCTCTCTCAGCCCTATTTTGGAGATGTTGCCAGGGAGGGAACTTGGAACCTAAATGCTCTTCCCAGAGTGGCTCCATCCCCTAAGGGGAATATCTTACAGTGCTCACAGGTTGTCTCCCATCCAAAGGCAACCAGGGTGGACCCTGCTTAGCTAAGGGGACAAGTCATGCTTGCTACCACAAGACCAGCTCTCCTCCCTAAGGGGACAAAACACCCTCCCACCCCCCTAGCACAGGGCTGGTGGGTGGCCTCATTATAGTTCAACCAATATTTTATGTGTTAGGGCACATTTCCCACAGACTTCAAAACCAGAAAAGGACTACATGCTACATTATTTAAAAATAACATCAACTAATAAAATATCCCCAGATATACAATGGCAACAAACAAACATGCTTAAAATATAATAGACAATGTCCAGTACTTAATTTGCAAGAGAGACTTCAGGTTTGCTGATATACAAAATATCTCAACCAGGTAGCATATGAACTATTTGTCAATGGTAAGCCATTGGCCAGACAGGTTTTGACCCTTACTCCATTTTCATCAATGGCCCCATACATCAATTCACAAATCAAGAGTCTACAAGTTTGTGTGCAATTCCTCGACTTCACACACGGTCACTCTTCACCATTGATTTCACCGTGACAAGATATATAATCATGTTCTACCAAATGTAATGGGTAGGATACATTTACACACAAAATGGCACAGGTGGTAGCCACTTACCATATGAATGGCAGCCATTTACCGTATTAACTAATTTATACATAATTTGGGGACTGTCCTATAGCCTTAAAGCCCCAAATCTGCTTAATAAGACTTCACATTACTTGAACAAACATACAAATGTCCATCCATTGAAGTGGTTAGAAATGGTGTCACATATGAGGAGAAAACATCTGTCACAGGCTCTTGCTCTCTCAGGAATGCTGCAGTTTTTAACCAGTTTCTGTTTCAGTGAATCTATTGCATTGAACATGTGTCTAGTAACCTCCTTATGTCCAATCCTATTTCATTTTATTTCTGTAGGGGGAAAATGTGTTGCTGACTTGATGCCTAAACTCTTGCACGTGTTGCTTAAAAATTAAATGTTTTTGGATGTGAAACATCTTGCACAAAGTCAGATTTCTGCAGGACAGCTGCAAATTGCAACTGTGAAATTGAAAGCATTTCTCCACCTCTGCAGTGAGTCAAGATATTTTCATTCACTGCAGAGGTGATATTGACAAACAGTTTGCAATATCTTGTCAGTTTTACTTGGCTAGTGAATGGGCATCTTGATACCTATGCATGTCAGTTTCTGGCAACTGGCAAGTTCCCCCCCACCCACTTCTGCTCTGAGTCTAGAGAAGTGCCTTCCTTGGGAATGACACTGAAAGGGTTTAAACCTTAGATCAGATTCACCTTTGCAATGAAGGAGCTTCTTGCAGAAGTTGGGGAGAGAGCTTATTAGGATGGTCCAACCTTGAAGCCTTTTGAATCTGCATGATTTGAAGGTGGCACTTGACAGTAGGGGTGTGCACAAAACCGGATGGCCTAGTTTGGTTTGAGTTAGAACCAGATCCAAACAGGACCGGCCATTTTGGTTTTGACCCCATTGAACCCCCTGAGGTTCAGTTCAGGCAGGGTGTGTGTTTTGTGAGTCATTAAAATTTTTTTTAGTACGTTTTCCCTCTGGTGGCCGAAACCGTGGGGTGGGGGTGGGGGTTCTGTGGAGGTTCACCTTCCCTTGCTAGTCTTCCACATACCAAAAATCACCCAGTTCAGGTGTCATTTGGTCCTTTCTGGAAATTCCCCCCTCGCGGTGGCCATTTTGGAGGCTGCCCCGTATGCGCAATGGGCCTCAGTGTGGTCTGGGTCATGACCTGGCCACGCAGTGGCCCATTGTGCATGTGTGGTGGCCTCCAAAATCATCACTGCGAAAGGGAAAGGCTTGGAAAGGCAGAAGAATGTCTGACCTGGGCAATTATTGGCACAAGGAAGGCTGGTGGGGGAGGGGGAACCTCTGTTGACCCCCCGCAGACTCAGAGAAGCCCTCCCCATGGGAGTAAATACTGTTTTTAAAATATTTAATTTTTAAATACTCGCAAATCCCCGAATCGCTGGGGGTGGATGGGTGTTGGACCGAATGGGGTCAACATCAAACCTGTTTGCACATCCCTACTGGACAGTTATTTGAACTATTTGGCCAGCTATTCAGCCAAAACTCTACTACTTAACCAAATAGGAAATTAACTTGGTTGATGCACATAGTAGCACCTAGGCATACTTCCTCAATTGCCAAAGCCCTGACCTGCCCTGAGTTTAATTGAAAACTGCAAGATATGAGTTTTTTTTCTTCCATAAATGGAGGAAAACTTAAAATGAAAGAAATCCCACCCTAAGATTGTGCCTTGGTGGAAATGGTAATGAAGAGATCTCTGCATCATTTCAACTGCAGTCTTATCCAGTGGAATTTTGCGGGTAGCTAAGGAGCTTTTAGATCCTGGCTCTTTTCTGGTGGAAGAGTTGGGCTCTCAGTGGCTGTCAGTGACATTTTTGCAAAGTACTTTATGAATAAAATTGTCAAAATCTGTTATACCTTTGACTCAATTGGTCAAGCAGAGTCAAGAGTGGAAGTGTCCAGGGATTGATGCTGTTGAATGTGTGTTAACTGCTTACACTTGAAAATAAGAGAAAAGATACTTTGAACTATTTATGTCACAATGTGTCTGCTTGACCCTTGTCCATCTTGACTTCTTTCAGTGAGTGCCAAGAAGTTAAAAGATCTGATTATGATTGTTAATATGTTCCTGAAGGATGGTGTCAGGCAGCTGAGCCATGGGCAGCAGTCACTAGGGAGCACAGGATTGGGAACACCAGCAGTCAAGCCAGGTAGACAGTCAGGAGCCAAGGGTCAAAGTAGGAGTCAGGAATGATGTTCAATCTGTATGAAGAGTCTGAAGCCAGGGGGTCAGGCAGGTAATCGGAAGTCAAGAGCAAGGCTCTTACTCCTGCTAACTTGGCAAAGAGGCACCTTTTAATGTGGTGATTCTCTTTATTTAGCAGGGGGAGAGTAACTGGCCCTGTCCACCCCCAGCACAGTACCTCCAGTGACTGTTGCTGGTGTCTATCTTATGTTTCTTTTTAGATTGTGAGCCCTTCGGGGACAGGATTCCATCTTTGTTTGTTTGTTATATCTTTGTGTAAACCGCCCTGAGCCATTTTTGGAAGGGCGGTATAGAAATCAAATGAATTAATGAATGAATGAAGGCGGAGGTCACACCAAGCAGGAGAAGTAGCAAGATAAACACATCAGGAGCAAGAATACTTTGATACTGCCTCAGCCAGGAGCTCTTTGATCCTTCCTGCTAGAGGGAAAGGCCATTGAGTGATCCTGAGAGGTGGAACCTGTCCAGGGCTTCAGAAGCCTAGCAGTCTGCTGTAATGTAACAGGCTGCCACAAGGGGCAGCAAAGTGCAGGGGCCCAGGGCAGGCAGAACAGGAAAGGTGGCAGTATGCCATCAAGTTTGAAGAAGGTAATAGTGAGACTCTTTCTAAAGAGTAGTGTTGAACCTTCTGTTTTGTTTTTTTGTTGTTGACAAAGTATTTGAGCAGGCAATACCTGGACAGCTCCAAGTGCCCCTGGATTAAGCAAGATTGTCTAGATCAATTTAAATCTAGTTTCTGGCCAAGGTTTGACATTGTTTGATTGCTTCTTTTCACCAGGAAACAGATAGAGGGAATGTGATCTTATGGATTCTCCTGGACCTCTCAGTAGCTTTCAGTACCATTGATCATGGTGTCCTTTGGGGTTGAATGATAGGTTGTGGGGGGGCAGCACTGTTTTGCAATGGTTATTCTCCTGCCTCACTGGGAGGTTTCAAAATGGTGGTGATGAAGGACTGTTGTCCTTTCTGTTGGTAGCTCACTTGTGGAGTCCTTCAGTTAAAAGATCTATTCTGCCTTCCATGTTTTTCAGACCTGCATGAACTCCTGTGGGAAGTTATCCAGAATTTTGGAGGAGATTGTCATCAGATGGCACCTCAATCTATTTCTCCTTTCTGTCTGACCCAGGTGTAGCAGTTTTTCTTCTTGAGTGACTGTCTGAAGTCAGTAATGGGCTGGATTAGAGAAGTGAAGACCTGGAAAAACCCCACATTACCCCCCCCCCCGGGGAAAAACTGTTTTCCTCCAGGTCTTCATATCTCTAGGCAGGATAACAGTGAACCAGTTGAAGCTCCCTTCAGACAAGGGGTTGCTCATATTGGGCACTGCAAATCTTGCTCAAGTGATGGAAATGCCAGTTCTATGTGAGATCACACTTCCCTCAGAAAGGAGAACACATTCATAGTTTGGAAGTGCTTCTGGATATGAGCCGCCTGCTTGATTTTATGTTGAGGTGATAGCCAGAAGCATGGTCTGCCAACTTCACTTATGTGGCAACTGTGCCCTTTTTTGAAGAGGGGAAATTAGTACATACATTCCCTGGTAAGATCTCATCGACTACTGTACTGTTTTCTACATGGGGTTGGCCTTTGTGGGTTCCATTGGCTCCAAGTTTGTTCTTGGGTCAAATTCAAGGTGGTGGCACTTTTTATGGCTGGGCTCCAGGACATTTGAGGAAGTGACCTCTCTCATATGTAACCCCCTTCACAGTGGAATTTAGTAAAGACAACTTGCTGCAAGTGTCTGCTACTGTAAAATCAGTAGTGACAGCTGAGACAGCTTTTTATTTTATAGTCCCAAGATTGTGAAATCATCCACAAGAAATCTGCCAGATCCAAGAACTTTGTCCATTTAAATGGGTCTTGAAACCTTTCTTTATATTTGTTTTTGATTGCTAAATATGCCAGTTTGAGTTGCACTTAATGCTTGACAATGCTGCTTAAATTATTTGATTGTCTTTATTGTTTGTTTTGTAGATGTTAAACTTGTTGTTTCATTAATTGTATTCCCCCCGCACTGATTTATTTTATGGATGGGCAGGTTAAATTGTTCTAAATAAAAAAAATGCAGCCGCCCTGTACTGACTTGATTGGTTCATCAAGCCTAGTATTGTCTCCTGAGTGGCAGCTGTTCTTCAAGATCCATGCTACCTGAGATCTTTTTCTTTTTCTAGAAGTACAGATATTGAACTGGGACCAGATGTATGAAGAGCATGGGCTCTACTACTAATGTATGTCCCCTCCCTAGAAAATTTAACAGAAGCAGTTCTTATATAAGGAGATGCATCTACTGGGTAATAAAAGCACAATTTCCAGTCAAACTCTAAAAGAAATTAAAGCACTCGTTAAAAATTACTTGCTGGGAGCATTTGCAACTGAAAACAACTTGGCATGGGAAGATTTATCTGTCATTTGGGAACATCCAAGTCTCATCTAAGCTTACATTCATTTTTATAGTCTCCTTGCAAATCTACAGTAGTTCCATGCCAAAGGTATATGCATGCTAGTGGCAGATTAAAGGAGAATTTGTGGCTTGTGATGAGGAGAAAGAGTCTGTTGACTCTGCACTTCTCTTTATTTAATGACCCAGTGTATAGAGCTTTGGCTGAAACAAGTATGGGGAAGTCTTAGAACTGATCAGCTTTGCTCTCTGTTTGTTCACCTTGCTGTTAAGCTGAAGGTTCTGGATGAAATATTCTTGCAAATAATTTTAGGAAAGAATTGCAGGGTCAGAGTTTTACTTTCTCAGTTCTGCCTGTATGTCGTTTGATTGTGATGATGGTGTGTTTGCATAATGAAAAGGTTTGTATATCCTGGAGTTATTGGGTGAATGTTAAAGCAGAGAGACTCTAATTTTGTGTGGTCTTAGGAAGTTAAATCTTAAGAACTTAATTCTTAAGAAGTTAATTCCTAAACCTTTTAAGATGCCTAATCGCATCCTGGCTCTGCATGCAAAATCAAAAGCTAAAGAAAGGGAGAAGATGTAAATAGAAACTTTACAATTGATTACAAGAAATGCTAAGGCTGGAAGGGGAAGAACTCCAAAGTGCTAATTGCTTAGGCAGCTGCACCCCCCACAATTAAAGCACCTGGTGTATCGAAACCAGACTCTTTATTTAACTAAAGAACATTTCTTCTTTGTTTAGCTCTATAAGCATATATTTATAGTCTCTCTTCTGACTGTGCCTCTCAAAGTTTTCCAAATCAAAAACTGGCTTTACTTTTCCTCTGGGACTAGAACAGAAAGGAAATTGTATGCAAGCCTTTGAATTATATTCTTCTTCGAGTGGTTTAGTTCAGATAAGATGTATTTGCTTTCTCAACAGACTGAAAGCACTTAGAGAGTGAGAGGGAGGGGAGAAATAATGTGGCTTTTCTAAAACATGTTCCTCCCTTGGCCCTTTTCATGCTAAGTGAAGGAACAAGCACCTCTGAGAACTGTGCTCTTCATCAGCACAGGCCCTGGGGTATCCAGATGTATCTTTGTATGACACTGTCAAACCAGCAGAATGCGCTTATTGTGATCCACAAATGAATTAATCCAGAGTACTTGGAATTCATCCAACTGATTGATGTGGCTTGAGCCCAAGTAATTCAGTTTGGTATGAAATGCAAATACAGTGAAAGCCAACAAACAACGTATTATAATCTCAAGGTTTGGCCTTGACATGCTAGGGCTTGTGTGGACAATATTATCTGGTGGCCCTGTCCACCATGCAATGAGGGACTTGAGGTGCACACATCCCACTCTTTCCCAGACATTCTGTTCTGCTTTGCATAAAGGGAGGAGTATGTGTGGTTCATTTGAACTTCTCTTCATGCGATTATGCCAAGCTGAACAGTACACAGGGGGCAGGACATGTGTATTTGTGTATCTCATTATGTTGTGGGGTGGGGCCAGTGAACAGGATTGTTTGAACTGGCTCATTATATAAGTAGCAGCCATGGGAGGTAGTGCTTTGGTTTTGGACTGTGGCATGGGTAGAGTGGGGCTTTCTTTTCCCTTGCTACAGTCCTGATTCAGATCAGCCCCCTTGTGGCTGCTATTTGTCCTAGGAGGAAACCTTGTATTGGCACTATTGGGTTAGTGACTCCTTTACTCCATCCTATTAACCCCTTATTGGGTTAAAGATTTCCTCCCCACATGCTGTCCATTGGCTGTCCATGGTATTATCATTTTAAAACCAAGGGCCAAGCAGGTTATTAGGGTAACATGTAACTTGTACCTTCCTTTATTGACTTATTGATTAGGCTGTCCAGTATGCTGGAAAAATAAATTTCATAAATATACACTTTTGTGATTTTTGCAAGGCAAGCCCCAAGTATGTATGCCAAAGCTGTTCTGGTTATCCCCTTTGAAGAAATGAAAATGACACTCCTTATTTGTACATTAATTTATTTAACTGTATGCACATTTAAAATTGTCCAGCAGCTTTATCTTGTTATATATTTATAATTACATTGAACTATACTTTGTAAAATAAAATCACCACCATAACAAGACTGTCTGACCTGTAAGGACCAGTTTAATTATTTTAAAACAGACAGATAGGTTAAACCACCTCAGTCTAATGATTTCTTACACATGCAGAATATCTGACATGTACACAGAACTCTCTGTCTGCAAGGGCTCCTCGATTGAACTATTTCAATGGAGAGCACAGTTTTGGGGCACATTTCTTTCTTAGTGTAGTTCTTCTGCCTCCTTTGAAATTAGTTAAGCACCACCGAGTGTGCAAATGTGTTATATGCATAGCAGACACATGAGGTTATTATTTGGGACAATGTAGTTAGGATTAGAGCCTAACTTACCTAAAACCAGCCAAATTTCAACAGAAAATATCTCCCTCTCTCTTAGTCCCGTGCAGAAGAAAACCAACAAACTCTAAAGCAGGGCTGCTCAACTTTGGTCCTCCTACCAATGGTGGCCTACAATTTCCATAATCCCTGGCTATTGGCCACTGGCTGGGGATTATGGGAGTTGTAGTTCAAAAACAGCTGGGGGAACCTACATTAGTAGGTCTGCTCTAAAGGATATCTTCGAAGTAAATAGTGTAAACCATAAAAAATGCCAAGAGTAAATACAAAGTGGGATAAATTTAGTACAACTCATCAAGTCCTACATTCTGACGCACATGCAGGTGTTTCTGTCTGTGGTCCATAAATATACCAGGCACAGCTTTAGCTGATGTAATGTACTGAGCCCACATGTTGAACCTACCATTGCTGCATATGTGCATGATTAAATTTCATTGGGAGTGGGGTCCTTATTAAGTCAGTTTGTGCACTCGACTAAATCTTCTGGAGGATGAAGCAAGAATACAAGGACTATTTCCTAGGACATATAATGGGTGGCTGTTTGCTTTAGGAAAGAATGAGCTCTCAGAAAAAGTGTCTGTTGCTTAGATGTCTTAAATGATTATGATTAATGTGACGAAGGACCCTTTAGTGCAATATGCTTAGAGTTCCACAGAATCCCCCTTGCAAGGGTTGTGTGCTCCCTTCCCTTCTTCACTTTTGTAATATCCTTCTAGGCCTCTGACCTCTTTGACTGCTTCACCTCTATAGATACCATTGACTGAGCTGTTCTATCATCACAGTGAGCCTGTGGCAGTCCTGTAAGTCAAGTGAGGGGATTGGAAAAAAGGAAGCTGAAAGGAAAAGTCAGGAAGGTCGTATCCCTTCAGAAAGCATGGAACCTAAAATCACAATAATAGAAGCTCAGTTGGAATGTATACCAAGGTCCTACCAAGTTCAGGAGGATGCTAGCATGGCTAGCAAGTAGAGTCAGGGAAGCTATAAAAGGGAAGAAGACTTCCTTTAGAAAATGGAAGTCCTGCCCAAATGAAGAGAACAGAAAGGAACATAAACTCTGGCAAAAGAAATGCAAGGAGACAATAAGGGATGCAAAAAGAGAATTTGAGGAGTTCAAGGGGAGTAACAAAAACTTGTTTAAATATATCAGAAGCAGAAAACCTGCCAGGGAGGCAGTTGGACCCTTAGATAATGAGGGTGTGAAAGGGATTACTAAGGACAAGGAGATTGCAGAGAAGCTGAATTAGTTCCTTGCATCTGTCTTCATGGTGGAGGATACTGACCATATACACACTCTGCAGTGGAGCTTCTCAGGCTTGGAGGCTGAAGAACTGGGCCAATTTGAGGTGACAAGAAAGGATGTTCTAAACTGTCTTGAAAAACTAAAAATTAACAAATCACCAGGGCCAGATGTCATCCACCCAAGACTTCTGAAGGAACTCAAGTGTGAAATTGCTGATCTCCTAGCAAAAATATGTAACATATCCTTACAATCAGGCTCTGTTCTTTCCAGAACAGAGGACTGGAAAATAGCTAATGAAACTCGGACTTTCAGAAAGGGATCCAGGAAACTATAGGATGGTTAGCTTAACTTCTGTGCCAGCATACTTAAGAACAAAATTGTTAAACGTATCAGCATGGCTTGTGCAAGGGCAAGTCTTGCCTCACTAACCTTTTGGAGTTCTTTGAGAGTGTCAACAGGCATGTGGATAAAGTTGACATAGTATACTTGGATTTCCAAAAAGCTTTTGACAAAGTTCCCTACCAAAAGCTCTTGAGTAAACTTAGCAGTCATGGGTTAAGGGGACAGATTCACAGGTAACTGGTGGAAGGACAGGATACAGAGGATAGGAATAGATAAGTCAGTTTTCACAATGGTCTGAAGTAAGAAGTGGGGTCCCCCAGGGATCTGTACTAGGACCAGTGCTCTTTAACTTGTTTATCAATGATCTAGAAGTTGGGATAAGCAGTGAGGTGACCAAATTTGCAGATGACCCAACTATTTAGCATAGTGAAATCAAGGTGATCAGGGGCCTGGAGCACCTTCCTTATGAGGTATCTGGGGCTTTTTAATTTGGAAAATAGCCAATTATGGGGAGACAAAATAAAATTATGCATGGATTAGAGAGAGTGGACAGAGAGAAATGTTTCTCCCTCTCTCACAACACTGAAACCAACTGATAGTTGAGAAATTTAGGACTAACAAGAAGAAATACTTTTTCACATAGCATGTACTTTATTTGTGGAATTCTCTGCCATGGAATGTGGTGATGGCCATTAACTCTGATGGCTTTAAAAGGGGCTTAGACAGATTCATGAATGACAGGTCTATCAATGGCTGCTAGTCTGTTGACCAAAGGCCACCTCCAATCTCAGAAGCAAGATGCCTTTAAATACTTGTTGCAGGGGAGCAACAGCAAGAGAGAGGGCATTTCCTCACCTCTTTCTTGTGAGCTTCTTAGAAGCATATGGGGGGCCACTGTGTGAAATGGGTTGCTGGATTAGATAGGCCTTGGGCCTGATCCAGCAGGGCTGTTATTATGTTCTTGATCAGTTGTATGGTTTTAGGATTAAAAATCACTCTGTGGCATCGGAAGACCTGATCAAGGCCTTCATGGAGAAACTCACTGCTGCTGGCTAAACTGTTTTGATGTTACATTTAAGCCTGCTAACCTAGGAACAGGGGATAGCTTAGACTTTGAATTATTAAGAATTACTAAAGAAGCATTTACTAAATTAAATGAAGTATTATGCTTATGCCATGGTGTTATGAATGACAAGGTGTTAGTTCAAATTAGTTGAGCACTTGGAGCTTTTTGCCGGAAACCGGCAGCTCTTGGCTGCTTGTGAATGTTATCCATGATATGGTTGCAGGCACACATTTCAAACAAATCTTAAGATTAAATCTGTCCATTCCATTTTCCTATGTTGGAAACAAAAACTAATTAGAAAAGAATACAAATTAGAAGTCAGAATTAATCTTCGTTAAAAATACCCATAACTGACCTCCAGGCTGTTTGAGGTTTTTTTTAAAGACAGATGTTGCAAACAGTTTATTAGGACAAATCTAGATGGTTGTACTCAATTTTATCCCTTCCTTTGGAATCTGACATCTATTTGAGGACAACATTTAATTAATACCTATATAGGGCCATAATGTACTGCTACTCTGAGGATTCCTTTCTGTCAAATGAAACTAAAATATAAAAGCATTGTATTGCTCCTAATACAAAAACACAGAGTGTGCTTTTATATTAGACCTAAAGGATTCACCTTGATTTAAAGCAAGTAAACACCCACCCTCTATTTTTTCTAGTAAAAATCAAAGTGGACATTTGGGAATACTGCACTTTAAGAACAAAGGGTCATTTACATTAAATAATTTCACCACTTCAGGCAAGCTGAGAACTTTGTTTCTCTATTTTTAAACAATGCTCTGTACATACAAAAATAACATGCTGGGGAGAAACATTCAGATTAGCATTCTCCCTCAAATGCTATTTTTCTGTGTGTAGGGAGCTTTTTTCCCAGTGTGGGTATTCAGACATGAAGATTCCTACCCTTCTCACCCTTCTCTATGTGCATTCCTGAAGTCTGACACACACACCCCACAAGGGTACCATTTTATTCTGCTGTATGTATAAACTGGCTCTAAGAATGGGGGAGGGGGTGTTCTCATCCAATTAAACAAATGTAACTGTTATTAAAAACATTTCCCCCTATTATGGTGATCCCTTCCTTTGTGTTCAGAACACTTGGTTTCCACACTTACTTGAATGTCTTTTTCTCTGGGTGTAGCCTGCCTTTTCTGCCAATAGGGAGTATGGCAAGAATTCATGTGATATGTTGAGTTTGTGGAGGCACTGCACACACAACATCTTAGCCTAGAGATGTCATGAGGGATTATGAACCAGAAATATGAACCCGAATTTTAGTAGAGTTGTAGGGTGGTGAAAGTATTGCAGGAAGAAAGTAAGGGTCAAATTAGATATGGCTTTGGCCCTGGTGTACTTGCTTTTCTCCACTGTAAATTGTGTGTATGTGTTGAAGGGGAGGAGCCTGAATCAGGACTGTGGCTGATGGGGCTTTATTTTATTTCTGTATTTATTTTATTGAATTTCTATACCACCTGATATAGAAATCTCTAGGTGGTGTGCAAATTTAAAACATAATATAAATCATTTAAAATTCATAAAACAGATAAAATTCACATTAAAATTTAAAACTTAAATTTCAGTTAAAAGAACTGGGGAAACAGGTACATCTTCAGGGTATTCCTAAAAAAACCAGAGGAGATGCTCTTATTTTCAGCAGGGAGCACATTCCAAAGTCCTGGGGCAGTCACAGAGAAGGCCCGGTCCCGAGTCGCCACCAAACAAGTTGGCGGCAACCATAACCAGACCTCTCCAGATGATCTTAATAGGCAACAGGGTTCACGACAGAGAAGGTGCTCTCTTAAGTACCCTGGACCCAAGCCGTTAAGGGCTATAGAAATTAACCAGTACTTTGTATTTTGTTTGGAAACATATTGGCAGCCAGTGCAGTTCTTTTAGAATTGGTGTTATATGGTCCCTTCGTGTTATCACGTAGTTGCCAATATGTTGCCAATCTGACTGCCGCATTCTGTACCGATTGTAGTTTCCGAACTATGTACAAAGGCAGCCCCATGTAGAGTGCATTACAGTAGCCAGTCCTAGAGGATACCAGCATATGTACAAACTGGGAAAGGTGCAGAAGAGGGCAACCAAGGTGAACAGGGGCCTAGAGCACATTTCTTATGAAGCAAGGCTACAACACCTGGGGCTATTTAGTTTAGAAAAAAGACGACTGCAGGGAGAAATGATAGAGGTCTATAAAATCATGCATGGTGTGGAGAAAGTGGATAGAGAGAAATTCTTCTCCCTCTCACATAACACTAGAACCAGGGGTCATCCCATGAAATTGATTGACGGGAAATTTAGGACCAACAAATGGAAGTATTTTTTCACACAACGCATAATCAACTTGTGGAATTCTCTGCCACAAGATGTGGTGACAGCCAACAACCTGGATGGCTTTAAGAGGGGTTTTTATAACTTCATGGAGGAGAAGTCTATCAATGACTATTAGGCGGAGGGCAGGGCTGTTCTTATGCCCTGGGAGAAAAAAAGCTCCCATTGGAGCCAATGGAAGTATGTTGTTGTTGTTGTTGTTTTTAGAGCAAATAGCATGCAACAATGAGTAGGGTTAAAATCCACCTATTCTTGTCATGCTCCCAATGAGGATTGGAGTGCCCTGCACTTGATTTTATGTAAAAGATGCAAACATCACAGGGCTAATGTCATGACTAAAGTTGTTCCTAATTAGGGGTGTGCACGGAACCACCACACTGCGGTCCGGCACTGGGCTGGGGGGTCACTTTAAGAGTGGCGGGAGGGTTTACTTACCCCTCCCGCCACTTTCCGCTGTGGCGCCGTAATTAGTAGAGTAATTGGGGTGGCAGGATACCTCCCTGCCGCCCCTTTTCCGCTGTGGCTCTGCAAAGCTCCCAGTAATGCTTTGCACGCGCGCACGTCATGCGTGCGCTTCACGTCACTGACGTGCACGCGCGCAAAGCATTACTGGGAGCTTTGCAGTGCCGCAGCGGGGAAGGGGCGGCAGGGAGGTATCCTGCCACCCCAATTACTCTACTAATTACGGCGCCACAGCGGAAAGCAGCGGGAGGGGTAAGTAAATCCTCCTGCTGCTCTTAAAGTGACCCCCACCCCCAATCCGAACCACCCAGGTCCGGACCAGTCCGGAGGCCTTTTCAATGGCCTCTGGACCGGTCCGGGCCCATCCCTATTCCTAATTTGGGCTTCATTTTAGTTATTAGGGCATTGCTTTTTTTAAGGATGTAATGACTTGAATTTGACATCTTATAATCTGCAGCAGGGATCTAGCCCAGTGATATACCTGTGCTCAGAATATTGCTTTGGAACTGTCAGCATATACCTCTTGATATAGTCAAGTCATTTTTTTTACAATCAAAGATCAGATACATTTGATACATCAGTACAGTTACATAAGGGGAGGGGGACTACTAAGTTTAACTACCACCATTAGAGAAGTACAAACAGGTTTGATATCAAACCAGATTTGAACCGGGCCTGTTCAGATGCATGACCATGAACTAAACCCAGTTCGGTCTGAGGCTCAACTGAACCTCTCGGGCTAGTTTTGGCCCAGTTCAAGGGTGACGGGGGCATTAACATACTGTAAAATAATGAATTACTTGCCACCATTGGCAGCTTTGAGGGGTGCTGTGGTGGCCATGAGGGGGTCTCTGGTGGCTCCCCCTTCACCTGAAAGGCTCCTGTCTAATCTCCTAGGGCTGGTTTGGCCCATCTTGGGGTCATTTCAGTCCTCTGCATGTGTGGCAGCCATTTTTTGGGCTGCCACACATGTAGACAAACCATTTCATGACCACACAATTGTATGGTCATGCAAATGGCCCATGCATATACATGGTCACACAAATAGCCCATGCACAGCAGCCCCAAAAATGACCTGTGCACACGCATGGCCATGCAGTTGTGTGGTTATGCAAATGACCCATGCATATGTACAACAGCCAAAAAAAAAAGCTGCATGCACATTTGCAGAGGGCCAAAACAGGCCCAGGAGACTTGGAGGGAGGCTGGTGGGGGGAGGTGGAGCCTGTGGAGATCCCCACCCCCTGTGGCCACCACAGTACCCCCCGCAGCTAGCAGTGGTAAGTAATTCCCCCTGCCACTTTTGAACTGGGCCCAAACTGCCTCGAATTTGAGCTGAGCCGGGCGCTCCCTTCAAGGGGGCAAAACCAAACATGTCCCGTCCAAATCTTAGACTCGAACTGAACCAGGCAAACTGGCTTTGTGCATATCCCTGATAAGGAACTTAATCATGACTATTAAATATATTGAACAAATTGGCTGTTGCTGCTGATTCTTGACAGCCAACAGACAAAATTTTGCCCCATTATAAGTGATGCCAGGTTTCTTATCAGTAGTAAAGGGGTTTTCAATTTATGACAATCCCTATAAAAAGAGCAGTGTAACAGAACATGTTGGACCAATTCGTCTGCACTATCTCCACAAGGGCAGTTTTGATTAACCAAAGGGATTTTAGTAAACCTCCAATGGAAGGACATTGTATCTCTCTTTAAAAAATACTTTCTGGTGTATGGGCAAGGTTAACGCAGCTAAATAGCTGGCAAGCTTCCACCTAGAATTTGCAAAACACCCTCTCATGGCCTCAGATACCCTTTTAATTTCATTTTGGTATTCAGTGTCCACAAGTCTCTGCCTAGATACTTCTTTGGCTTGTCTGTAACCTAGTGACATGAGGAACTCTGTGGACAGGACATATGTTAGGAGCTTCGTTAACTAAAGTCTGCTTCCAGCTCGATTGAAACTTAAAGGGGGCTAGCCCTGCTGGTAAGAACTGGATCTTCAACCAATAACTGATTATTAACCACCATGCCCTTCAATTTTCTGCATTCCAGTCTCCAGCCTTAATATTATATTAGGTACATGCCTAGGGGCCCAGAGAATTGCTCTTAGAAACTTAGTTTGAACTATCTCTTCTAGTTTATAATTAGTGTACAATCCCACTTGGGCCCCATATAAATTCTGTGCCAGTGATCTAGCCTCAAATAACTTTAAAGCTGCAGAGACAAACTGACCCCTTTTAATTAATTAATTAATTAATTAATTAATTTACATTTCTTTTATATTTTTGCATGGTAAAATCTCAAAATGCATGAAGTGCTTGTTGGGGCCACTTGCATGGCGTACTCTATATGCGTCATCCATGTCCCCAAGGAATGGAAGACCAACCTGAAATTTTTGAAACATATAACTTGTTCAATTCTATTACTCCCATTTGTTCAATTTAATATTCTTCTGCTTTTGCAGAATGCCATAATCTTAGTTTTCGGGAAATTTATCAGCAGCTGATTATACTTACAGAATTGCACCAAGATCTCTAAAGCTCTCTTAAGTCCTATTGGGTATGCGAGATGACCACCATGTCATCTGATATAACAAGATTTGCACAGTTAGCTCCACAATTTTGGGAGTGTGCAGATCTGGGTCAGACACATTTCTTACCAAGGAGTTTATGTAAAAATTAAACAAGGATTAAAATGCACCCCTAAAATGCACCCCTGCTTCACTCCTTTCTGAGTTGATACTGTGTTCGAAAGCAGATCTTGTGAGTTGCATCTCACTCTTAAAGTGCTTTTAACATACATTTTTTGAATGAGCAAGAGGATCTGTCTATATTTAGTCTCTTTAAACTTATCCCTGCTAACTGGGCAAAGAGGCACCTTTTACCATGGTGATTCTCTTTATTTAGCAGGGAGAGTAACTGGCCCTATCCATCCCCAGCACAGTACCTCCAGTGACTGTTGCTGGTGTCTATCTTGTGTGTGTGTTTTGTTGTTTTTTTAGAATGTGAGCCCTTTGGGGACAGAGAGCCATCTTATTTATTTGTTATTTCTCTGTGTATTATTTCCCTGAGCCATTTTTGGAAGGGTGGTATTGAAATCGAATTAATAATAATAACAATAATAATAATCCCACAGGATCAACCTTGAAATTGAGTCAAAGGCAAACTAAGTCAACAAAGACCACATATTAGGAAGTTTTAGGGTTACTACTATATTTACCTATAATGATGGTAATAATACATGGTCTACTGTTGAGCGCCCCACCCTAAAACAAGCTTGTTTGTCCTCTTTCATTCTCCCGCTACTCTTGGAACTTCCAATTCAAATGTATCATATATAATTTACTTATACTACTTAGCAGACTAATTGGATGTCGATTAGCAGGGTCATATTTGTTTCCTTTTAAAAATATTTGAACAATTATTGCCATGCCCAGTCTTTAGGAATATGTGCTGTGCAATCTATGTGCATAAAGAGAGATGCCACTACCAGTGCCCATCTCGGCATTTGAATTAATTAGCTTATGAAGTACAAAATCACTGCCCAGGGCTTTACCTACCTCCAGGCAGTCTATCAGTTTATTAACTTCAGATACTGATACTGCTGGATAATCGGGTAGTGCGTCCATCATTAGATCAGCTATTTCTAACTCCTCCACTGGATCATCATAGAAAGTTCTGAAATGCTCTTCTCAAGCCTCCACTAATACTTGGTTGACCAGCTGAGATGGCTGTTTATCAGAATCTCCTGCTGTTATATGCAAGAACAAAGAGAAATTCCTATCTTTATCTGAATGAATCGGCAGTTGCCAAATTTTCTATGAGGCTTCCCTCTTATATTTTGAGAAGGGTTTTATATTGACTTGAAAATTCTAGTACCCTTGAAGGAGTAACTAGCAAGGGTTTTTGCTGGTATAATTAATAGCAGGCCACAAGTTTCCTCTTGGCCTCTACACACTCCAAATAGAATCACTCTTGTGATCTAATAATTTGCCTGTGGATATATCTATCCTGCTCTGAGGCAAAGAACATCTGAAGTTTGTGAATAGGGATGTGCAAACTGGTTCAGTGTCGAACCAGTTCAGTTTGGGCTTGAGCTGAACCTCCCCTGACTCAACCCTGGATCGACCCCCCCCACACCATTCAGGGGGGTTGTGAGCCATTTTGAGTTAAAACAAATTAGTACTTACCACCTCTGGTGGGCTTCTCTGAGGCTCATGACCCAGGCCACACAGAGACCCATTGTGCATGTGTGGTGGCCTCCAAAATGGCCACCGTAAGGGGGAGAGTCCGTGAACAGGCCAAAGAACACCTGAACTGGGTGATTTTTGGCATAAGGAAGGCTGGCAGGGGGAGGGGGAACCTCCATGAACCCCCCCCCCCCGTGGCCTCAGAAAAGCCTCCCCAGAGAAGATAAGTACATTTTAAAAAATACACACCTCAAAATGGCTTGCAAATCCCCCCTAACTGAACCGGTGGGGTCAATGGATGACAAAACTGCACTGGCCCAGTCTTGTTCAGGTCCAGTTCGGGTGTGAACCAAACCGGGCCAGCCGGTTTTGTGCACACACCTACTTGTGAATGAAAAGACTATATTGATTAATGATCTGATCTCAAACCACCTATTAGGGCTAAGCAGATTGCTAGAATATCCACCAACTTTAGCCATTCTGTAGAGGCCTTAGTCCGCCTCTTGTTCTATCTGACCTGGGTCACCCCAACTTCGCCCACCACTGCTGGGCGGTAAGTCTCTTCCAACTGCCATGGACAGTTGAGGGCAATTCCCAGGCTCGGAGGGAGATAACCACTTTCTGGGTGAGGCTCCACCTCCATATAGGCTATACTTCTGACCAAGGTCCAGGAAGCAAGCCAGTAATCTACCATAGATATTCTATTCCCAGCCCAGAGAGTATATTCTGCAAAGCAGTCCTCTACCACCGCCCCATTAAAATACACACAGATCTAGCTGTTTGGCCAGCTGCATCAAGCAGAATCTTGATGTGTTGCCCCTGCTGTCCTTAGCAATCCATGGGAGAAGGGACTCTAGCCTCTTTCCTCCCCCCCCCCCCAAGTTGCCTCCTATCAAGACATAGGCTGTGAGGTTAGATTCTAAGCATTCTTCAGTGCATTACCTACACTCTCCCACTGTTGTCTAATCTCTGGATGCATACAAAGAGGAGTTAAATAAATATTGACCAATTATGTATGTATGTTAGCACATTTATTTACTGCCCAAAACTTATGTCTCTGGGTTTACAGTAAAATACAAATTAAAACAAAATCAAAATGTTAACATTATAATTTATCACAATGTTAAAAAACTTTTAATCAATCAATCGTCTTTATTACGGTTAAATGCCAGCACAGGATATAGTACAGATACAATGAAATAAAAAATCATTAACATTATTTTAAACCAGAGAGGTACAACGAAAATGCTGTGATTCCATAACTATAATTAGACTATAAGATTATGATTAGTGAAATATAACTCTAAAAATTGTGGGTTGAATAGTTAAGATAAGATATAAAAGCTAACATGTGAAGTAGAGCAGCAAATTAAAATTAGACAGTCAGGTAAAATTATCAGTAGTTAAAAATCTGCTGCAAGGGGGAAAACTTTTAATCTAATTAAAAGCCTGGGTGAACATATGTGTCTTAACTGCCTTTTAAAAAGTTGTCAGAGATGGAGATAATCTTATTTCAGCAGGGAGCGCATTTCAAAGCTTCAGGGCAGCAATGGAGAAGGCCCGTCCCTGAGTACCAGACAAGTCAGTGGCAACTATAGACAAACTTCTCCAGATGAACTCAATGGGTGGTGAGGCTCATGGTGAAGACATTCTCTTAAATACCCAGGGTTGTTAAGGAGATTGCTCCGGAGTGCAGGCTAACACTCAAATCGGGCTTTTGGGCTAATGTGGGGGAATCAGCATGACTAGGTGGAACAGTTCATTACAGAATAAATTTGTGCAAAGTTCTGGTCTGGAAAATGAGGAGGAGATGAAAACGTGGTACGATTAGATTTATTTAGGGGATTAGGGGTACAGGATGAGAAAAATTGATTAAGGAGGCAGTAAAATATTAAGCTAATTTGGAATCTCACAAAGAGGCATTTTAGTTTAAGGTTCAAATTATTATGGAAGCAGCTCAGGGCTGGATGTGACGACCCCCACCAGGGTCATGGAGGAGGATTCCTCAGATGAAGACCCAGAGCAGGTTGAAACTCTGGTTGACTTGGCAGAGCTGGAGCCAGCAGGCTTGCAGGCCCCTCTGTCTCCTTCCCTTCCTCCTCCTGATAAAGCCTCTGAAGTTGAGGTGCCTGTTCCAGATCCCCTGCAGTGACATGTGGCCAGAGTACAGGCTCAAAGGGAGGAACGCCACAGGTCGGAGAGACTGGCCAGAAGGAACAGGTATTCCAGCTCTGACCTGGCTGCATCTCCATGACAAGGCACAGCTGCGGTGATAGGTGGGACTCTGAGCACATAGCCTATTTAAAGCAGCCTGAAAGCTGGATTTATGCTGGAAACAATGTCCATGATGACCAGCCTTTACCCTGAGCCTCCTTGACTCTGGAATCTGAACCTGTTTTGTTTTGACTGACCATGATTCATGTCCCCCTCACCCCGATCCTGATGTCTGTGGAATTCCCAGTGCTGACCTTGTGCAATGTTTGGACTACGCATCGTCTCTGTTCTTTTCTCACTGCATCTGTAGGCTCTCCCTTCCCCTCTGGAAGGAGTGATTTCAGAGCTGCTGGGCAGCTGGCCAACGCAGGTCATTACACTGGCTAGAGAAAAGGCCTGAAGAGCAACTTTAGGGAAAATAGAAGGGGGTGAAGGGATTTAGGAAGATAGTCAATGGTACCTAATCCAGTATCCAGTGGTGTGTCTGTGACACTTGCAGGGAAGTGTGCATTGGTGAATTTCATTGCAGGGACAAGGCAGGCAAAAAGAGAGGCAAGCATATCACTCAGAAGCCAGGAAACCAGAATCGTTCCTGGTTCCAAGAAAAACCCAGAGGTGGTCGGGTCTCTAGCGTCCAGTTATCTAGGGCAGCCAAGCATGATGCATGGTTTGGGTCTGGAGACCGGTCTAAAGTGGAGGCTGGGATCTGAGCTGGAATAAAAGGCTGGAGCAAAAGCTGTAGCTGATGGTATAGCTAAAGCCAAAGCACAACATTTGTTGTGGTTGGGGTTAGAAATAGGTAAAATCATGCCTTTAGGCCATACATGGGTCACACCTCCTTGCTGTTGAGGCTGACATCCGTGGTTGACAAAATAATTAATATATCTTAATTCGATCACCAGTATGTGTGATCTTGATAAACAATAAAGTGAAATGGTTTGAACAATCTGTATGGGCTGGAGTGAATGGGAAAGCTCAATGCTTATCTGACACACCAGAAAGACCTTCCGGGGGGGGGGGGGGGCGATAATGATTCTATTGAAACCAACTACCATTCCCTCTGGTCCATTCCAGACCATTAAAGCAGTGCTCAGCCTTATCTGAGTGTCTGTGAAGATGATTAGTGAACTAATCCTTTATGTCAAGAAAAGGGAGTTTTACTATTCCCTCGAAAAACAATTTATCTCCTTAACTTGTGTCTGCTCAGCCAGCTTTCTCCTCTGAACAGACAGGGGCCATACAACATGCCTTGCAGTTGCTTGTTATACTGACCTTGGGTAATAGTTATCCCATGTTTGTTTGTCCTAAGCAACCAAGTTTAGAGTTTTGCCAAATATGGGCATGTGCAGAGCTCATAGGCAAGATGGAGACTGCAAGCCTGCAGTTCCAAAGCACATAGTGGAGTACTGTTTGTAGCCCCCAAACAGGCTATTCTAGCAACAGGACCTAAGCTGTTTAGGAATTTATAGGTTATAATTTATATAACCTATACAAATATAATTATATTTCGACATCCTTAAATTGGAGCAAGATTGCAAGATGGGTGGGAAAGGGTAATGGGGAAATCTTAACCTGTAACCCAGTTGCAACTAGCACAGCCAAGCCCCCTTTTGGTGTTCCTGGGTATCACACTAACACACTTAACACACACCAAGCTCCATCTTGTCCATGACCCAGGTCTCCTATAGGAGCAATATATCAAATTTTGTAAAATGCTTAAAATTAAATCTTAGAACTTGGATGCCCATCCCACTATATTCCATGTACTCAAGATAAGATTACATGGATTCCTTAATTGTCAGTTTGTCTGTTCTGACATAATTTACTCCACAGCAGGATTGGGTTTCCCTCACTGGCTCAGTGATGCTGTGTGCACGTCTGTGGGCAACCTATCTGGTGATTGGAGGTAGGGCTGATGTCTCTCTTCTCCACTGGATTGTAAGTTAGAGTCTAGCTCATCCTTCCCATGTTCCTGGTGCCCAGTCTGCGAGGACTGCTCTAGGTCCAGTTGCAGAGGGGATATCATGGTGTTACTTACCCTTTCCTCTCCCAGTGTGCGATGGATGGACTGTCTCTCTTGGCTTCTCCACCTCATTAGTTGGATTCTTCTCCACAGTGGCTATTGACTCAGTAAAGGGGGCTAGGGGCTCGTTGATATAAAGAAATCTGCACTTGAAGTAAGCTTGCTCCAGTACTAACTCAATGTGTCATACTGTAACTATGATTTCGGCAACACAAATGATTTGTTTGCCTTGCTTCATTCTGTCTAGCTGATCTGTGTACTTATTTTAGCTCTATTAGTTCTGGGTTTCTGCTTTTTTGACTAACAGGCCAATAGCCACAGGATGGCAGGGCTGAATTTCTTTGTTAGACTGAGTTACATACATGAATGTTCATTTCGAATTTTCTGTCACAGCCCACTCTTTCAGGCTGCTGTACACAGGCCAATATTTTGCTGGCATGTTGAATTGAGTACATTTCGGTGATTTTGTTTTTTTGTGTTTTGTTTTTTGCTAAAGTGACAATCTACAATAATGCAGCTCACCCAACTGTGAGCTATTATGCGCTGCGTTTTTAAAAGGATGTTGAATTCCCATTTCCCAGTGTTAGGTAGCAGTTTTTGCATATTATTCAGTGCTTTCTAATCACAAGTTTTGTTTACTTTATTAAAAACAATAGAGGGTTTGCCAGATTTAGCTGATTCACTTTGTCACTGCCCAGTATTGTGGCTGCTGTCAAGTGTGATTGCCTTCACAGACACATTAATGGGGTCATTGGGGCAAGTGACCAAATGTCAGCACAGAATCTCACCACAAATTTGGATTACATAATCAGGCTTTGTGGAAATTGGATCCGGGTATCTTATGAGGAGCAAAATGTCCATCAGAATGGCAGGCCTCATTGATGTTCTCTGATGAAAATTAATGGCTTTCATTGAGGAAGACACATTTCACTCTGGAGTAGTTTGGAGATGTACCAGTAATCTAGCATTTATAAATATTACTAGCTAAACACCCATCAGGTTTGGAAAATAGGAGAGTAGAAGGGACAGAAAATTCAGTCGCTCATTTCTAATAGGTGCTTTCCTTCTGAAGCTTATAGTGCCTTAGGAACATATTATAATTGGAGCTGCAGTGCAAGGGGAAAATATTAACTGTCCTTTACCCCTGCACTGCATTAACAATCGTGATCAGACCCCTTCCCATGCCTGCTTCTTTTTTTTTTTTTTTTTTTAAAGATGGAAGCATAAATGTGTTCTGGGTCACTTCTGGTTTCACCCTTCGTTCTCCCTCACTTCCCACCTTCCCAGCCATCCCTGAGCTCTTTGCCTGAGGCAGAGCAAGGTATATAGCGAGGCCTGGTTTTCAAAGTGATGGAAATGTTTGGAGAGTAGGAATCGAGTACTGGGGACTAGCTTTTATACAAGATGTATAACAGTGTTTTTTATACAAACTGGCTTTGTTAGACAGAGTTTTGGAGGGGGTATACAGGAGCAAGTCATAAGAACAGCCCTGCTGGATCAGGCCCATGGGCCATCTAGTCCAGCATCCTGTTTCACACAGTGGCCCACTAGATGCCGCTGGAAGCCACAGGCAGGAGTTGAGGGCATGCCCTCTCCCCTGCCATTAGTCCCCTGCAACTGGTACTCAAAGGCATCCTGACTTTGAAGGCTGGAGGTGGCCCACAGCCCTCCGACTGGTAGCCGGAGGGCTGTGATGAGTTCATGTGATTGGGATGACCCAGAAGCATGTTAGGATGTTCTCTGGTGACCTCAGGGCGGGCATGCTCTTGGTGCTTTCCCTGCCTTATCACTCATGTGCGCCAGGCAGCAATCATGTGTGCCAGGCAGCATTCACCATCCCTTTTATATATTTTGTCTGGCTGCTGGGTATTTGGAGTTTTTCTGTGCTGGGGTTGTTCATTTTACTTGTTATTTGTAATGGTTCTTTGTTGCTTATACTTTGTTTCTTATTTGTTATGTTTCAATCTTTGTTGTAAGTTAAGTTGTGTTAGGCTGCCTTTTGGTAGGAAAGATGGGCTATACATCTTCTTAAATAAATAAATACAATACAATGCATAGGTAAAGGCAATGTGGCAATCAAAGTTTAATAAGTGGCGATATCTGTGGAACACATATGGATTCTTTAAATTTATCTGTGTAAGTATCCCATTACAGTTCTTAGGATTTTGTTTTTTGCAGATGTCTAACAGATGTCTTTATGCCACTTTGTGGAATTTCTGTGTCTTTCTTCCTGCAGATTAGTTTGGTGTTCTGTTTACTGAGTAAGCTTTTTTTTTTTAATTTTTAAAGCAACTCTTCTAGAGGTTAGGGAGAAACCAGTAACTCTGATGTATTTACCTGCTGCCAAAGGAAGAGTGAGTCAATCCAGATACATCTTGATGGGAGCACAAAGTAGTTGGGAGGGCTGGTTTGCCTGGGGGCAGGGGATGAAATGTCTTTTTTGGCATGTTTATGAATGGATTGATGGAGGCAAATCAGATTCAAAACAGTTTTAAAAAGAAAAACTAGCTGATAGTGAAGGAAAGAGTGGCAGATAATTGTGAAATGTTTGTACATATAAGAAATATGGTAAGCATTGTACATGTTTATGATGGATTAACTTTCATGCTAAGGAACTCTGTAGAGTAGTCCTGACTGCACAATCTGTTTACTGTATTTTCTGGTAATTATATGAAAATCAGCTGCTGAGGATAGCAGTGTGTCTTGGAGAAATGCACTAACCAATGTGTCGGCATATTTCCTCAAGCAGTGAGCTTTTTCCCTATATGAATTTTGAACACCACATTGTTTTGTTTAAAGGAACTTGTCTGACAAATCCTCTGTGTGTGTTTGTGTGTGTGTGTGTGTGTGTGTGTGCGTGCGCGCGCGCACTTATATGGAGGGTGGGGAGAGAGAGAACACAAAGCCATGTATTGGACAGAACCATGTACTAGAAAGAAATGATGGGAAATGCCAGGAAAACCACCTAGTCCCTAAAGCAAAGTCCTCTCCGTATTAACCCCATTAATTCCCCTTATTGTTTAACTCTCTTCATCCAGATGGCAGAGTGCCTCGAGAGGGAAAGCAAGATGAAAGTGCATCATCCCATGTTTCTCCCTTTGGGGCAACAAGTAAATATGGTTTTGAAGTAAAATAAAAGCCAGATTGCTTCATTATACACTTATTCCAAACATAGGCAAATGCTAGGAAATACAAGATGTCTTCTGGCTTCACATACCTTACCACAGAGGTTCTGAAGCTCAGGTCCCCAAATGTTGTTGGACTACAACTACCATTATTTCTAGTCACAGTGGCCTTTGGCTGAAAATGATGGGAATTGTAGTCCAACAACAGCTGGGTACCCAAGCTTCAGAACCTCGACCTTACCAGAAAAGTGATTATGTTAGGATAACTAATGGCCAGAAGATAACTGAATTATTGTGGTGAGCTATCTTAGTGTGGACTAAGTGGTGACCAGTAACATTCCAGTTCAACTCATGGCCAGTAAATCAAGGCAGACATTTGTCAGAAGTAGAGAATTCCTGCAAGCTGAAACACATGATCACTAGAAGCAGGGCATGCATGTGCACTGGGTCTGTGTCCAAGGCAGAGAGAGCATCAGAGGGCTGGCAGGTGACAGAAGAGAAGATGTTTCTCCCATTGCAGACAGGGCATGCTGGGTCAGGGTGTATGGATTAGATAGCAAGAATGTGGAAGGGGAGCATTAGCCATTCAAGGCTAGCCAACGACCATCCTTATAACATCATACAATTTGCTTTCAAGACAATTCCAATATATATAGATAACTATGACAACAGTTGCTGCCATCTGTGGTTTTAGATTTGGATAAACTCTCCTACAGTGGGAACAGAGAGAAAACTATAAGATTGTTTTTTTAAAAACTCTTTATATTTTAAAATTGTTTCCTTGATGCTTTTGCCTTTTCCTTGGGATGTTAATAGAATTATTCACCAAGGATTAGTTCAGAGAGTCACTTGATTTTTCATCATATAGAATGTGAGGACTGGCTCTACAGGTGAAACTCGGAAAATTAGAATATCGTGCAAAAGTCCATTAATTTCAGTAATGCAAATTAAAAGGTGAAACTGATATATGAGACAGACGCATTACATGCAAAGTGAGATAAGTCAAGCCTTAATGTGTTATAATTGTGATGATCATGGCGTACAGCTCATGAAAACCCCAAATACACAATCCCAGAAAATTAGAATATTACATGGAACCAAGAAGACAAGGATTGAAGAATAGAACAATATCGGACCTCTGAAAAGTATAAGCATGCATATGTATTCAGTACTTGGTTTGGGCCCCTTTTGCAGCAATTACTGCCTCAATGCGGCATGGCATGGATGCTATCAGCCTGTGGCACTGATGAGGTATTATGGAAGACCAGGATGCTTCATTAGCGGCCTTCAGCTCTTCTGCATTGTTTAGTCTCATGTCTCTCATCCTTCTCTCGGCAATGCCCCATAGATTCTCTATGGGGTCAGGTCAGGCGAGTTTGCTGGCCAGTCAAGCACAGTACACTGTATACTTTTCGGAGGTCGAGCCGCCCGCTTGCTCAAAGAAATACGGTGCCGTTCTTGGGAGGGGTAAGTAAAGCCCCCCCATCTTTATTTGGAACACCCCACCCCATCTGCCCGAACCAAAACTACCCCGTGTCCGGACTGGTCTGGAGGCCTTTAGAATGGCCTCCGAACCAGTCCGTGCACATGACTAGTGGGGGAGGGGGCGCCGACACGCTCCCTTGACTGCTGAATTATTATTTTTTTAAAAAAAATAAAAATAAAATTTTGGATCAGCGGGGGTCATGGCGGCGCCCCCCAAGTGACCCACAAAGATGGCGCCCAGGGCATGTGCCCCCCTGCCCCCCCTATCGTTACGTCTCTGATGCATAAGGAATAAACATGCATGTGGGAACCAGTCTAAAGTCCCCTGCAGTTTGATTATACAGATTCCTTCATGTAATGGGTGCCTTGTGCTAGATGTGCCAAACTGTGTAGAAATGTGAAGCTTTTGGATGCAACAAGCTAATGTTTCAGATTTTGCATTGTTTTTCAAGGGCCATAGTCCTGACTTTAACTTAACTGACGTCTTTAACTTTTCAATGAAGCAATACAGGAATATTATTCATATTCTGAAGCAACTTATGTTATAGCATGAGGATTAGTAGACAAGCTACCACAAGCTATCGCATCAGAGCCCGTAGAGATAACAGTGATAACTATGGTCAGCAAATGGATTTACAGTCTTTCAGATATACTTCAAAGTATTTAAACTCAGACATTTACTTGTCCCAATTCAAATCTTTATTCACATGTCCTTAGGATCAGAATGTTCTTGTCACTCTAGGGGACTGATTAATTTTGTTATGTGGAGCAAATGGATTTTCATCGTTCATATGGACGTTGTTTGATCCATAGCATGTCTGCCTTCTTTCACAACTATCAAATTACTGCAGCCTATAAGGCCAGCTCAGAGGACGGCTGGGGAGAGGGGAAGAGGAGAGTTTTGTAATTCTAGAAAGTTACTGAGGACACCATTCTGTGCAGAAAGAATGATGATACATCTGTTACATCCCTGTGGAAAATTTTGTGCAGGATCTAATGATGTACTGTTTTGCCTGAAACCTATCAAGACCATTAACTATTAGCTGGACTGTGTAGCAATATGAAAAGAGCCACCAGATACACACTAGTAGTTATGTTGTTATGGACAGAACCAGGAGCAAGCAGAATGGAACTCACACTTTCTCTTTGGCCTGAGAAGAGAGAGGCCACAGAGACAGCTCTGTAAATCTTTTACTTTAAATAAAATAGAATGTTGTTTGGAAGATCCACAGCCTGTTTGATGATGTAAGCAAGACAACAAACAGAAAACATGGTGGCAGCTGTGACTGAATACTAGACAGAAGCAGAACAGCAGCCAACTGCTTTAGCAGACAAAAAAGGGAGAAGGGGCTGGTTTGGACAACCCCCCCCCGCCCACCAATTAAAAGGTAACAGTGCTGAGTGGGGGGGGGATCATTGTAAATGGTTTTCAACCAAACAATTGCCTGTAAATTGTTTTCAACCAAACACTGGGACTAGAAACCTGTTCATTAGAAAGTGACGGCCGAGACTCAGAATTCTTCTGGATACTGCATTGAAGGTCATATTTTTGTGGAGCCTTTCAGAATATTTCCATTTCCATCCATCCTACCCACAACATCAGCTCTTGCTGAAAACCATGAACAGGTCAAAAATCAATTGTGATGGTCAAGCATTTTGTCCTTGCTTGGATACAGTGGTGCATGGCATACATTCTCTCTCTCCCCCCCCCCTGCTTTATGAAACAGCAGAGATTGATTGATTGATTGATTGAGGCATTTCTACCTCTCCCTTCTATGACAAATCATGCTCCAGACCTTACACACAAACATATTTGAACAATAGAGACTGTGTGGCTGACAAATATCTTTCCACACTTCTGGGTACTGTGCAAAAGTGGAGGTTGCACATTTATCCTGTGGAGCAGGTTTTCCGAATGGGGCTACATCTAAGTTGTATATCCCTTGTTGCTGTTTCATCCTAACTTCTGTCACTGCTTCCTTGTATTGTATATCTTTGTAAAACTGAGAGAGAGAGAGAGAGAGAGAGAGAGAGAGAGAGAGAGAGTGTGTGTGTGTGTGTGTATCCTGTGCCATTCAGAATAGTATATTCTTGTGCTTCAGGATACATCTCTATAGAACTGTGCTTTTTATTAAATCTTCACATTGGGGCACAGGTGCATGCACAGTGGGACCAGGTGCTGTTAAGCTTCTCTTGCCAGATTAGTCATTTGTGTAAAGACTTTGGCAAGAAAATGTGTAACCATGGACTGTTTAATGAAGAATATACATGGAGAGGTGTTACTGTAGCCAGAAAAGAGCAAAGGTATATTAACAATTAAGGTACTAATGCGAAACTTGAGAGACTACTATTAACTTCTGTGTTCTTACCACTAAAGGCAAAAATTGGAGAAATTTTTGAAGAAAAGACTTACTTCAAACAATCTGGCCTTGCCTTTCATTTTAGTTCTGTGTGTGCATGGACATGCATTCTCTGTTCCTTTGTAGAATATTACCACCTTATTCTGTAGAGTTGTTACACAAAACACTTTCTAGTGTAGTCCAAGGATATAAGCAAAAATTGAACCTAGAACTAATTGCCACAGAAGGTATTTTAGTTTTTTCAGATTCAGGACATTCCAAACACCGAAAACAAAAATATATAGAGTTTTTACATGATCCATGCAAGAGCAAATGTGTGTGTGAAACTTTTGTGAGTGCAAGAACACCGCATGACTGTGTGGCAGTGGTTTTTTTTACACTGTAATGAGATTGTTGGTTGAGAATGTAAATGTTTAAACAACTTTCTAAGTACATGGTATAGTTGGTTAATATAACTGCTCATGCTCATTTTAGCCTTCTTCAGTGCTACATTCATACGATCCTAACAGCAACAGTTTTTGCCAACAGCCGGGCACAACATTGCCTGCATCTGCAACTTCAGGAGCATGGCTCAGTGACAGATACTTTGCAGGTGCATCAGATCAGGTCAAGGGCCAGACCAAGGTCAGTGGTTACAAAATGTGCAGGACATTGATATTTCCAATGCCAGGATGTCCAGGGGTTTACAAGACATGACAAAGAGATTTCAGTTCCTGACATGTCATAATCCTTTCAACCTGTGTCTTAGCTGGTCATGAGGGAGGGATGTGTGCTTCTCTGCCTGTCCACTCCAAAGTGCTATTACCACAGGAAGGGTGGCATCACATGGCCAGAAAGCTGGGCAGCTTCCATGAGCAGGCTTCCCCCACCAACCTGCTTTGGTGTATGACTGCAACAGAGCAAGCACTTGAGAAGGCATTACAGCCAGTTTCTGGAATTAGGGAAGACAGCCCAGGCATGGCTGTGAAGGGAAATGAGCTGGGCAGGAACAGAAGTATGGAGGAGGAGCTACAACCCTATCTGCATGCCTTAGGTCCTGCTGGTAACTTGGCAAGGTTCAGTAGAAGAAAGAAAGCAGAGTCTTTGAGGCAGGAGGAGCCCAGTCCAGGCAAGAACAGGGGAAAGGGTGTTCCCAGCATGCAGAGGGGGCACACAATACAAAGGCAACTCCCGAGGAACAGTTTGTAGCAGGGCAGAAGGGCAGTCTCTTGGGCTGGCAAACATGGTCCCATAGAGACCAAGTTCCATAGTCCCCAAGTCCCATGAACTTCATGTCCAACAATTGCTGCTGCTGCAGCAGCAGCTCGAGTTAGAGGGAACCAAGAGCTCACAGCCCTGAGTGGTGGTGGAGCACAACTCTTTAGGATTCCATGGATAACCTCTCCAGCCAGCCAATCAGCCTCCTCCACTAGTGGCCCAGCCCATGTAAAAGGAAAAAAAGTATCCATGGGCCACATCTGGCCCACAGGCCATATGTTGTGCAGGACTGTTATATGCATGCACACCTGGCACTTTGGGCCAAGAAAGGAATGGGACAGCAGGGAGGTATGCTGCCGCCCCGATGGAGTCTTTACAAATGGAGCACCAGCAGGAGGAAAGCAGAGGGATGGGTAAGTGCACACCCCACCCTTAAAGTTGTCCCACCCCTGCTTTCGAACAGGCCACTGCCGGTTCTGTGCACATCCCTACTGATCGCTGTTGGCTGCAAAAATTTTGTTTCTGTATATGGTGCAAATCGTAAGAAGGATACTTTGAATTTTCTGCAGTATGGGCAATACATAAAGAAAATTACCACTGCAAGGAATGAGTGACATTGCTCATTTCTGTCCAATAGAAAATGCAGAGCACAAATATATGCTCCAAGTCCATTTCCAGTGCAGTTTGGAAGACTCTGGGCGTGAATGTTCCTGATTCGACACATTTCGGCTGGAATAAGGTGGATGGAGACTTGACTACTGTAACCACCAACCTTGATCTGGCCCTCAACACATTATTGGACCTGATCCTTCACCTGCAAAGTATCTGTCACTGAGCTATTCACTAGAACCTGCAGATGAAAGCAATATGGCATTGCAGGGGTTCTTCCTGTTTCCGGGTGTCTTCACTGCCAACACTGAGATCTAAACTTGGCAGGATCTGAGACCAGCATCCATGTCTAGCCTTCCCCCCGCAACTCTGTTTAGTATGTATGTATTTAGCAAATTTATTGACCACCTGACTTCCTTAGACTCGAGGCAGCTTACATAAATTAAAACAGCAGGGGTTGGGGTGGGAGAAAGAAAGAAATATTGAGGAAAGAAAGAACGCCCCCCCCCAATAAAAACCTGACAGAATAAATAAGTTTTCAGAAGCTTATTAAAAGGACAGAAGGGCCTAGAGGGCATTACGAATCTCAGGAGGCAAGGTGTTCCATACTGTGTGGGCCTCTCTTTTTTGGTAAAGTTAAAGTGAAGTGCTGTCGAATCGGAGTAGATTCCTGGTGACCACAGAGCGCTGTGGTTGTCTTTGGTAGAATACAGGAGGGGTTTACCATCGCCATCTCCCACGCAGTGTGAGATTATGCCTTTCAGCATCTTCCTATATCGCTGCTGCCCGATATAGATGTTTCCCATAGTCTGGAAAACATACCAGCGGGTATTCAATCCGGCAACCTCTGGCTTGATAATCAAGTCCTTTAACATTCTTATACCATGATGAAACTATAGTAACAAGGTTTATTGTTTAAACACAGGGCACAGGCACTTAAAAGCATAATGGTAACAAGATTACAGATGTACATAAGCGTAGTGGTTTTAGGGTAATGTCTTATTTCTTATAACTTATAGCTTACAGCATAACAGGTAGTTCCAGATGTTACATAGTTAAGCTTCTTTCTTTTCTTTATTCTTCTCCACAAAGCCTAGTGTGATCACTTTGATCTGCCTCCCCTATCAGGAGTTTCAGGTCTTTTCCTGAACAGGTAATAGGCTTTAGGGATGTGCATGAAACGGATTTTGAGTTTCATTTTGAGCTTGATACAAAACACAAAATGTCTGAAATATTCTGTTGAAACAGCGATCGAGCTGGTTGTTTCAGCAGAAGAAACTCAAAATGCTTCAAGTGTTCTGGCCATAGGGAACTATGGGGAATTAGAAACACCCCATTATTCCCCATGGGTAGCTCCTAGGGACAACAAAGTGGCTTTTGTGGTAGGGCATGATTGGTGCTACCTACAATCCAACCCACAAAAAAAGTGGGCAACTGGGTGATTTTTAACAAAATTTTAAATCTTTCCCCAAAACCCTTTGGGGTGTTTTGAGTTTCTCCATTGTTCTCTGTGGCCAAAACAAGCTGCACTCACAGAGTATACATACAAGTTTTGCATTGCAACTTGCCTGCCTTGAAAAACACTGTAGAGAAGCACACAGTAAAAGGGTGTTCCTCCCAACACAGAAGATACATTTCAAATAGTCAAAAAATGGCCTAAGAAGAACCACTGACCTAGAATCCACTACCAGTCACAGTGCCTGTGCTGCAGTAACATTATTGGCACAAGTTGCTCTTGCACACACAGTTATGACTCCTTTTGTTCCTAGTATTGCAGCTGCTGCCACAACAGCACCCTTAGCAGCAAGCATAGCCATAAGCTCAATTTGAGCAACATCAGCCACATTTTGCAATGCACATTGCAGAGAAGTGAGTGAAGCACAAGTTAGTCTCATGGAGCTCATCACAACAATCACCAAGAAAAGAAAATCACAACATTAAAACTTCCTTCCTCCTCTCCTGATATTGTGTTCTTCAGGCACAGTATAAGGTCTCTCTCTACCTCCCAGTCCCTCTGAATATATTTTGAATTTGAAATTTCCTCCTTTTGTATTCTCCTCTTCCCTCCCACCAGCCAATGGGGGCACAGTTGTCCATGTCAACACATGATATCTATGACAGGAAGTCAACCAAGAACATCACAAGACAATCAGAAGCCAGTGCCAGAAAATTACTCAGCAAGGGTGTTCAGAACATTGAAACATTCCGATTGAAATGAGGCTGTTCTTCTCTGAGCTCTAAACAGGCGTTTTATTTGAAGGGCATTCTGTTTTGAGCTTGAAACACTCAAAACATCCCATTTTGAGTCAAAAGATTCCAATGTCAAAATGTTCTGCACACCCCTAATAGACTTCCTACCACAGAGTATTCCTGTCCCATGCCTCTCCCTAAGCCTCACTTTTCTCTTCCCAGAGAAGTCTCTCCTGTTCACAACTACTTTCTTGATCCAAGTCTCCAGTTCACCTACTCTCCTTCTTAACTCTGTCAACTGTTTTGTTGTGGTTCCGCTCCTACCTCTCAGGCAGGTTCTAGATGGTGTCCTTTGTTTTTCAAAATCTGAATGGGCTCCATATTGTCTCTGATGTTGTTTAACATCTACAATGAATCCACTGGGAAAGATCATCAGGGGATTTTGTGCAGGGTGTTATCAGTATGCTGACACACAAATATATTTCTCCATGTCAGCATCACCAGGAGAAGGCATAACCTCCCTGAGCCATTTTGGAAGGGCGGTATACAAATCAAATAAATAAATAAACAACAACAACCCTAAATGCCTGCCTGGAGACAGTAATGGGTTGGATGAGGGATAACAAATTGAGGCTTAATCTGGATAAGATGGAGGTAATTATTGTGCGAGGGTCAGAATTTGGGAGATGATTTTGATCTGCCTGTTCTGGATGGGGGCACACTTCCCCAGAAGGAACAGGTACCCAGTCTGAGGGTATTTCTGCAGCCCAATCTCTCTCTGGTGCCCCAGGTTGAGGCAGTAGCCAGAGATGCCTTTTATCAGCTTTGGCTGATATTTCAGCTGCGTCCTTTTCTTGAGATAAATGACCTCAAAACAGTGGTATATATTCTGGTAATCTCCAGACTGGACTACTGCAATGCGCTCTATGTGGGGGCTGCCTTTGTATGTAGTCTGTAAACTGCAGTTGGTACAGAATGCGGCAGCCAAGTTGGTCTTTTGGTAATCACGGAGAGACCATATTACCCCTGAATTGGAAGAACTACACTGGCTACTGATAAGTTTCCAGGCAAAATACAAGATGCTGGTTATAACCTATAAAGCCCTAAACGGCTTGGGCCCTGGGTATTTAAGAGAAACTCTTCTTGGCCATGACTCCTACTGCCCATTAAAATCATTGGGAGTGGTTCATCTATAGTTGCCACCGGCTTGTTTGGTGGCTACTCAGGGATGGACCTTCTCCATTTCTGTTCCTAGGCTTTCGAATGTGCTCCCTGATGAAATAAGTCTTCCCGTCTCTGACAACTTTTAAAAAGTCAATCAAGACACATCTGTTCACCCAGGCTTTTAGTTAGACTTACTGTTTTCATATTTTTAACCTTGTTTTAAGTTTTAAATAGTAAACCTTCAAGAGTCATAAGTTTTGGGTGGTATAGAACTTTGGTAAACAAACAAACAAACAAACAAACAAACTTGTCATCCAACTAACTTCTAATAGCCAACTCTCACTCTGTTTGCTTATTCCTGCATTCCAGACAGGGAGGCTGTTTTCATGAGGCTTGGCTGGCCACAAGAACTGCTGGGAGGCATGCTGCTTTCGGAGGCAGTCCTGCCTATGGAGCCCGCCTCTTAAGTGAGGTTAAGGGGGTGAGTGCTCCCATAAACCCATTTACCTGATTGTGTGCCAGCACTGGCTGCTTTCAGCCAGTGCTGAAGCACTGATGGGTGTCCACCTGTGACTGGGGTCCACCTGTGACTTTGCACCCTACAATGCACCTTTCACTGGCACAGTGCATTGTGGGATCTCAGGGGCCAGGAATGCATCGTCCTAGTCTCTGGAGCTCAGCACTGCAGGTACGCATCACTGCTCGTCTGGGAGCACAGTTAGTGCTCTCAACAGAAGAACTCAGTCGTCTGGGGGAAGGTGAGTTAAAAGCAGACTTCACCCTTCGTCCTCTCCACCCATTCTTAGCAATCGTGAGAATTGCCCCAAGATTTCCTTGTCCCTCCTGCAGGGGTCTCACTTCTGTTGTCACTGTCGTTCAGCCTCCTACACAAATGTACACATTGCTACAAACATACATTCGAAACCACATAACACAATAAATAAATTTAACAAGCAATTTTTTTTTAAAAGAAGCAAACCATCACAGGCAAGTTGTGTTCTGCTGTTCGCAAAAACAATTATGGGAAGGACTGTACGAATGCAGGCACAGTTGAAGACTAAAATGAGGATATTAACCCTATTAACTTCTGCCTTTGTATGTCGTTCGGAAAAGTTAGTTCAAAATGCAGCAGCCAGACTGATCTTTGGCATTTTTCAGAGAAACCATATTATGCCTGTTTTAAAACAGCTGCACTGGATGCCAGTATGTTTCTGGGCAAAATACAAAGTGCTTGTAATTACCTTTTAAAGCCCTAAATGGCTCAGGACCAGTTTGCCTGGGAGAGTGCTTTCTTCATTTAGATCCTCACCGTACTTTAAGTTCAGCCGGGGAAGTTTGTCTCCGGCTATCGCCAGCTCTCTTGCCGGTGACTTGGGATCAGGCCTTCTTTGTAGGTGCTCCTGGGCTCTGGAATGTGCTCCCCATTGATCTTAGAGGCATAAGAGTTTTAGCAGCCTTTAAAAGAGCCCTAAACCATATCTTCTTAGCTTGGCCTTTAGTGATTACCAAAATGATTTTAAATCTGGTTTTAATTTTGTTTTGATGAGTGAGTTCTCCCCACCCCCTGGTTTTTATTTGTGAACCACCTAGAGACATCTGGGTGAGGCAGTATAAAATTTGAATAAACAAACAAACAAACAAACCAGCTATACCAGTGATCATCACTGGGTTTTTTTAAAGTGGGGGCCACTTTGGTGGAAAACCTTCAGTGTGAGAGCTGTGCTGACATCCACGCATTACTGCAGTTTTCTATGTGCTGGGAGGGCCCTTTAAGAGAGACAGGGCCATCTCTTAAGAGCTCTGTTGAGAAAGCATTGGGAAGGGCTTCCCAGTTGCCTCCACATTAGGGTTGTGCGTTTTGTATTTTTTCTGTTTCGATTTGTATCAAATCCGAATCAACCCCATTTTGTATTTTGTTCAAAATTAAACCCTCCGCAGCACCTGTTTTATTTTGTATCCAAATTAATCCAAATCTGAATTAATTCAGATTTAAAAATGGGCCACATGGTCAAAAGAGTGGATGGGGGTTATAGTGCCCAATGAGTGGAAGCTACCACAAAAATTTCAAAGGAATTGGGCAAACTTCTGATTTTTGGTGAATTTTTGAAGTTTGTGCGTCTTTCAGAATTTCCCCATAGGGTATGATGAAGGTTTCAGGGAAAGTATAGCTTCACGTGGGGGGGGGGAGGGGTGGCCCAGAGTGGAATGTGGTTGGTGGTAGTGCCCAGTTGGTACAAGGAAGCTACCACAATTTTTTCAGAGGAATTTGGCAAAGGGCTGATTTTTGAAGAATTAATGAAGTTACATGTCTTTTGGATTTTCCTCTTAGGGTATAATGGAGGTTCCTGCAGTCCCATAACTCCACTTGAGGGGCACTGGGGTGGCCCAGAGCAAGTGGTGGTGTAGTGCACATAGGGTGCCAACCACCCACAAGGGTTGCCAAACCATGAACTACAGGGTTTTGTTGTTCTGGAGTTGTTCTGAGAGTAGATTATCTAGTAGCATATGAGAGTGTATTCATGGTTTTTCATTAAAAATCTCATTTGCTACCAGAGAATCTAAACGCAATACCTCAGAAACAACAAAGCCCAGTACCCCAATGGGTTAGCACTCCAGGGGCATGGTTGGCACCCTCTGTGCACTACACCACCATTCGCTTCGGGCCATCCCAGTGCCCCCAGGTGGAGTTATGGGGCTGCTGAAACCTCCATTAGTCCCTATGGGGAAAAAATCTTAAAGACGCGTAAACCTCAAAAATTCCTAAGAAATCAGCCCTTTGCCCTATTTGGAATTTGGGTGCACCACCCTTGGGTGCACCGTGCGCCACCCAACCCAATGTTTTGCCCCTGAAGCCCCACATAAAGAAGTTGAAAGAGTGAAGAGAATGATGAACAACAACAACACTTAATTTTTTGGCACAGTTATTTGAGAATTTTGCAGCGGTTGGGAGCCTGTCCCTGTGGCACTAGCACAGCAGCACAACCCATTTGTGGATTCAAGCAATCTTTCAATAAAAACACTCCCTCCTCATGGAACAGTGACCACAGGTCATTTGAGATAGCAAGATAGACCAATGAACTGCCTTGGTACTATAGAACAGCTTCAAATGTTCATTTGACTGAAGTGGAGTGAGCCGTAGCCCAAACAAATCAGCCTACTGTTCAGAATTGTTGAGATTTATCATCACTGCATTTAAGAAAGTGCAAAACCATGGATCATGGTTACAAGAAAGAGAGAAGCAACTAAGATTCCTGGGGATGTAATAGATTAACAGGGGTATTGCCCACCCCCCTCCTTTTGTCTCCTGTAGTCCCATGTGGATGACCTGTCCCTGCAATGGCAAAAGTTGTGAACCCCTGGCTTAGACATCATGTCCCACAAAATTACATTGTGGCCTAAATTACATTAGACTGCTCAACTTGGGCAACAAATCTTAGACACCACCATAACTCATAAAAATCAGAAGGAAAACAAAATAGCTCTTCAAAAGACCCCTGAACAAGTCAAGAGATTCTTTCTAAACCTTTGGAAAGAAAAACTTGTGTAATTTCAGAACTTTCCTAACCAGCTTCTCGAAAAGCTTCTCCACACAAATTTATACCATGGCTTTTAGCAAGAGCTTTGGAATTGCATTGAGCTCCCAAAGATATTTGGGTATTTCTGTCTCAAAATGCTGTATTCCAAATCCCTTTGCAAGGTCAGTTTGCATTTCAATCACACTGAATACAACGCATACTTAACTAAACCATTCATGCTAAACAGCTTTTGGCATATCTTATCTTCTGCTAATCACTCAGTGCCTCAGCTGGAGTGGAGAGTTCAGAGAAGTCAACTTCAATTGCAATGCTTCTCCGAAAAACAAAGCATTCTGTCCGAAACACAGTCATTTTGATTTTGAAACAAAAATCTCTGTTTTTTAATTCTTGATTTTGTTTTGGTTACAAAACCTCCAAAATTGCCATTTTCGGGCACAAAACGTTTTGTATCCGAATCGAAATGCACAAGCCTACTCCACATGGTGCCAGGAGGGCTGTGCAGAGAATTCAGCTTTGGCCAAATCTTTGCACTTGACAATTAGTTAAGGAGCTGTACTTAGGGTTGGTGGGGGCTGCCACTGACTGCTGGGCTTTACAATGAAGAACACTGAGCTTTGCCATATACTTAGGAAATCATTCAAACATTTATATTCGTAACCAGCAATCAGTGCTATAAAAAGACACAGATCGTTAAAATGTGTAAATTGGTGTCTGCTGCAGTATATTTGCACTCATCAAAGAGATTCTCAATAAAACTTCTGTTTTCTTTTTGTCTGGGTATATTACTGTATATTTTTGGTTTCCCATATTTTGGAATGGCCTCAATTTGAAAAAAGCTGAAATACATTCTATGGTAATCTGCTCTAGGCTTGGGTCAATTTTTCCTTACATCCATTGGAGTAACGGTGATAACTCAAGCTCTCTTTTTTAAAAAGCACATTGATATGCTTCCATATTTTTGATATATTGAAATACAATGTACGTTCTTTAAGTTTAAAGCAAAAACCACTTATGTGGGTTTTTCCTCCAACCTCAACCACTATATCCACCAGACTACTCCCTGGATGCTACTGACTTGTAAAGTAGCTCCAGCTGGTCAGCTTTTCTTGTGGTGTTGATGTTTTTCCTCTCTCCTTCCTGGGTCTGCTTTTCTATGGTGACCTGTGGCCTTCTCCCAGGAGCCACCAAAGGACACCTAGGACCAGCAGTGCTGTTGGGGAAAGTGATCCAGAAGGTGAGTGGATCGTTCTTTCCAACAGAGGGAACGTGGGTTGGTGAACTGGGTCAGGCTTTGCAAAGCCTTAACAATAATGCTGGAAGGCTTTTATTCATTAAGGATTTACTTTTACCCCTCAGGAATTGCCAGTCTCTTATTTCCAGCTGCTATATGGCAGTCGATTGTTGGTGATCTTAAGTTTTTATGGTCTTAATTGATTTTAATTGAATTTTATTGTACTAACTTTTGTAAACTGCCTTGTGATAAGTTTTATGAAAGGTGGTGGATAAACCGAACAATACATAAATAAATGAAATAAAGTTAAGGTTCTTCATTTGTGGTAACCTGGGCAAGGTCTGATTGAGTGTAATATGGGAGAAATCAGGAGCATTCACACTTGCCTGTGTTGTACTCACATTAACATAGTGCAAAGATGCTTAGAGTAAGTGGGGAAAATATATATTTACATGCCTCCCCCGGAGCTCTCTGTCAGGCTGCCTTATTAGTCTGACACACTGCAACTTTACGTTTGAAAGGCTCCATTCCCATCTTCACTTCTCTTGATGGTTATGATATTTGTTTGCTCTTGTCTTTCTTGTAAATGCCACAGTAAAGTGATGGAATTTATAGAATGCCGCTTGAAGCTCTTCACAACTTCCATATACCAAGGACTTTCTGTGAGATTTGGCATGGACCGCAAATAGAGTATGCACTTCCTTTTTCTGCTAGTATCACTCTTGTACAAAATAAATCTGATTTCAGTATGAGCCAGCCACGTGGAGACGGAATAATGAAACATTACCCTTATTAATATAGTTAATAATTCAATGTAACAAGAAAACATAAAGTGGTTTTTTAGATGTTTGCTTAATGGTAGTTTAAGTATGAAGAATTTCATATGAAGGCATATATTATCCTTTCATTCTTAACACCACACATTTTTAATCAGTTGACTTTTTTGTCTTATGATTATACTGGGATAATGGCTAAAGGATCTGAAATCTATTCCCACTTAAAAAAAAAAAATCACAGGAACTATAAAGAGAAATACCACTAACATGTGAGTCACTAAAGCTGACTGTTTCTAATTAAGTTTGATGGTGTGACCTAGAAATATAAGTTTAAAATGACTGGGAAGGCAGTTTTGATAGATGATGAATTATTCTTTTATATGAAAAACTAGGAAAGCACTGTATTGTCAAAAGAATGGCAGAACTAAACATATGTACTTATGTTATAAACATATGTTTGAAATATTTAATTCACTGCTAATGGTGGTTTATTTCACCCTTTAGGGATCTTTTAATTGACATCTTCAAGTGTCATCTGCTGTGTTTTGTACAGCAACCATTTCCATACCTATTGTTTCAGCCTCTGTATCCTTGCAGCCACAAAAGAAAGCAACTGAGCCACATGCAAAAAACAAGTAGCAGCTTGGTAAAGGTAAAGTGTGCTGCTGGGTCGGTGTCGACTCCTGGCGATCACAGAGTGCTGTGGTTTTCTTTGGTAGAATACAGGAGGGGTTTACCATTGCCATCTCCCAAGCAGTACCAGATGATGTGTTTCAGCATCTTCCTAGATCGTTGGTGCCCGATATAGGTGTTTCCCTTAGTCTGGGAAACATACCATTGAGGATTTGATCCAGTAACCTCTGGTTTGCTGGTCAAGTCATTTCCCCAGTCTGCATTAATCTAAATAATGGTTTGAAACAAAAACTGAAATTGTATCACTGATGGTTGAAGGGAGAGGCCATATATAGAGGGGGAGGACTGGTGGGCTGCAGGGAAGGAAAGAGCTCTACTCCACCATGCCACACAGCCACACAAGTGGCAGCGCAGCAGAGGACTCCGCCCCCCCCCGCCAAATCCCTGGGTGTCCCAGAGGATGAGTGTGGCTGCTGCTTTTGAGGGTGTGGCAGCTACTCTCCTTCCTCCTTCCTCCCGGCTCACTGCCAGAAATGGTGGTGGGTTTGGTGGAAGCCATATAACCCGGCAGCAATCTCCCGGACAACTGCTGGTCGGAGTTAAGTGAATCATAGATTTTTGTCACTATTGCCATACAGTATTGTCTCCAAGTATATTGCTTTATGTTTCCCTACCAGAATGAATGGCAGCCAGTTACTTGTTGGAGAAACTTAAAGAATACACTCAGGAATATTTTGAGAGAAGCTTCTCTTTGTCCCACTGACCCCAGCCAGTAAAAACTGGGCTTAAGAACATAAGAACAGCTCTGCTGGATGAGGCCCAAGGCCCATCTAGTCCAGCATCCTGTTTCAAGATGATTATGCGTTGTGTGAAAAAGAACCTCTGTTGGTTAGCCTTAAATTTCATGGGATGGCCCCTGGTTCTAGTGTTATGTGAGAGGGAGAAGAATTTCTCTATCCACTTCCCCCACACCATGCATGATTTTGTAGATCTCTATCATTACTCAGGTATGCCGCACCATAGTTTTGTATAAGGGTATTATAATATTAGCCATTTTATTTTCAATCTCCTTCCTAATGATCCCTAGCATGGAATTGGCCTTTTTCACAGCTGCCGCACATTGAGTCAACACTTTCAACGAGCTGTCCACCATGACCCCAAGATCCCTCTCCTGGTCAGTCACTGACAGCTCAGATCCCATCAACATATACCAACATATACTTGAAGTTGGGCTTTTTTTGACCCAATGTGCATCACGTTACACTTGCTAACACTGAACCGCATATGCCATTTTGTTACCCACTCACCCAGTTTGGAGAGATCCTTTTGGAGCTCCTCACAATCTGTTTTGGATTTCACTACCCGAAACAGTTTGGTATCATCTGCAAATTTAGCCACCTCGCTGCTTACCCCAACATCTAAATCATTTATGAATGAATTAAAAAGCACCGGTCCCAGTACAGATCCCTGGGGGACCCCACTTCTTACTTCCCTCCATTGTGAAAACTCTCCAATTATCCCTACCCTCTGTTTCCTGTCCTTCAACCATGCCATGGCTCAGACTTCTGACTCAGAAGAGTCAGAGCAGGAGCATTTGCCTGCTAGTGAGAGCTCAGAGGCACAGCAACAGGATTTGGCAGGGATACCAGATTCTGCATCTGAGGATTCGCAACAGCTGCCAGACATTATTTCTGATGGGGAGGAGCCTGGGATTTCATCTGTCTTGAGAAGACGTCTCAAGAGGCAAGCTCAGTGGGAGTCACGCAGACGTAGGAGATCACAAGAGAGGAAGCCGAAGTGCTGACTCAGGGAAGCCTGATTGGCTGCTGGTTCTCTTGAGCCATATATATTTAGCAGTCTCTCAATTGCTCAAATGCTGTTTGCAACTTTCACTGGCCACAGACAGTGTGTTATTTGAATTCCAAACTTTTCCGAGTTCCAGTTTGCCTTGTTTATGCTTTCCTGCTTTGTTCCGTTAATTCCTTGTTCTGGTGTCCTTCGCTCATTTCATTCCTTGCTTTGTGTTTTCTTTTCACTTATTACTAAGTTATTGTTAGAGTGGGGTACCTAGTTCAGTTCAGGGGACTTAATTCATTTACTGTTTTCTTTGTGAGCCTTCCCCCCCCCCTTGCAGTTTCGCTGCTGCTTTCTGTTATCTCACAGGGGGAGTGCTGAAGGGGGTTGTAAATCCTGTTGGGTTAGCCAAGCTAACAGATTTACAACAAACCAGTTAGCAATCCACACATGTACTTGTCCTCTTATCCCCTGACTGCTATGTTTCCTCAAGAGTCTTTGATGAGAAACTTTGTCAAAAGCTTTATGGAAGTCCAGGTATACTATATCAACTGGATCACCTTTTATCCACATACTTGTTGACACTCTCAAAGAACTCCAGAAGGTTCATGAGGCAATATTTACCTTTGCAGGAGCCATGTTGGTTCTCTCCCAGCAGGGCCTGTTCTTCTATGTGCTTTTCAATTTTATCCTTGAGGATGCTTTCCATCAATTTGCCTGGAATGGACGTTAAGCTAACTGGCCAGTAATTTGCCAGATTGCCCCTGGATCCCATTTTGACAATTGGTGTTAGATTTGCTACTTTCCAGGCAACTGGTACAGAGCCTGATTGCAGGGATAAGTTATATCTTTTTGCAAGGAGGTTGGCCATTTCACATTTGAGTTTTTTGAAGACTCTTGGATGGATGCCACCTGGCCCGGGCGATTTGCTAATTTTCACTTTTTCCAAACAGTTTAGAACATCATCTCTTGTCACTTCTATCTGACTCTGTTCTTTAGCCCCCATCCCCAAAACGCTAGTTTCAGGAACAGGTATATGCTCAGTATCCTCTACCGTGAATACGGACGCAAAGAACTCATTGAGCTTCTCTGTAACCTCCATATCCTCCTTAATAATCCCTTTCACTCCCTCGTTGTCTAATGGTCCAACTGCCTCTGATGTATATGCTCCTTGATGAAAGCTAAATGTTCCTCACACTCTCTTTTTGCCTCCCTTATTGTCACCTTGCATTTCTTTTGCCATAGTTTGTGTTCCTTTTTGTTCTCTTCATTTGGACATGCCTTCCAATTTTGGAAGAAAGTCTTTTTCCCTTTTATGGCTTCCTTGACGTTACCTGTTAGCCATGCTGGTATCCTCCTGAAGGACTTAGTGGTACCTTTCCTCCCTTTCAGCTTTCTTTTCACCATGCTCCTCATTTTAGAGAGGTTTCCTCTTTTGAAATTCAAAGTGTCTTTGTTAGACTTCCTCGGTGATTCTCTCCCCGCATGTATGCTGAATTTGATTGCACTATGGTCACTGTTCCCTAAAGGGTTGATGACACTGACATCCCGCATCAGGTCCTGGGTGCCACTTAGGATTAAGTCCAAGGTTGCCTTCTCTCTGGTTGGTTCCAAGACCAACTGTTCTAGGGCAGTCATTCAATATATCTAGAAGTTTGACCTCTTTGTCATTACCTGACTGTGAATTTACCCTGTCTATATGTGGGTAATTGAAGTCACCCATTATTACTGCCCTGCCTCTCTCCTTGACGCCTCCCTGATTTCCTCCTGCAATTCCCAGCCATTGTCAGCATTTTGATCTGGAGGGCGATAACACGTCCCTAGTACCACATTTCCTTTTAGGCCTTGTATTGCCACCCACAGGGTTTCTGTGGAGGACTCCGGTCCTCCTAGGTGTTCTACCATGTTAGATTCTATCTCTTCTTTAACGTGTAGTTAAAACATACATAGAAAGGGCTTGCTTCTTTCTATGTAGCCTGAGAGTGGGTTCTATGTTTTGCTGAAACTAAAATGTGATGGAATATTGGTCGAGTCACACACAGTTTTAGACTCTGGCTGATAGGTGCCATACTCCTGAAGACTACATGTAAATGGCTTTCATACTGTTGGCTTTCTTAGTTGACTTTCTTGGCTATAGAAAAGGGGGAAGATATACGCCCTTTATGAATTTAGAAACTGTAATGGTTGTTCTCATGCACTTATGAATTACTGCCAATAGAGGCCCCCTTCAGATGTCATGGTAAATCATGGTTTTTTATGTACATGAAAAACATTGAGTCTCGGGGTTAAAAAACAAAGTTAAGCTTCTAGTCATAGTTTGTAACAAATTTGCAGTTTCCCCTTTTAATTAAATATAAGCAACTGTGGTTGTGGAAATCATAATGAAGAAATAAGGTGCTCATACCAGAATCTATTCCTGTATGCATAGTATGGCTTATAGAAACCAATTTCCCATTTTGAAGTGAAATTGGATACTGCAGCTTTACAAACCACAACTGACAGCTTTAACTTCCCTCCCATCACATGCAGAGGACGGGGAGCACATGAGCCCAAGGCTTGCTTTGGCTGTGCATACAACAATAACTTTGGCTTGTTGTTATGTTTGGGATGGCTTGAGAGTCCTTACTCTAATAGCAGAACTGGTCTTAGGACTGGGCTGGAAGAATAGACAACAAAGCTGTCCATCAACCTTCTAGGTTTTAATATAGTGTACTGAAGGAATTTCATAAGTTGTCAAGAAAAAGGATATATATTATATATATATATACACACACACACACACACACACACTTTTTGCAGTTTAGATAGGATTTTTTTCCCCTAGTGGAAAATTTAGCCAACATCTCATTGCATAGGCAATTTCAGTTTTAATGATAACTTGCTTACTGTCAAAATTTTGATTAGACTGATTTTTTCAACCAAAACATTTGATGACATTAATAATTACTTTTCTCACAAAAATGTCTGCCATGGAAAGGTAACGTTAAAAACTGCTTAATTTGCCACATGTCATTGCTGCTTTGCTGTCAGTATTCTTGTACTTTTCAGTTCCAGAAAATGAACATCCCCCCCTCTTTAATTTATTCTGCTGAGGGGGAAAAACCTTTCCCCCCAACTGTGCCCCTACTAACTGCGCAAAGACTCACTTTTTTAACATGTTGATTCTTTTAATTTAGCAGGGAGAGAGTAACAGGCCCTATCGACCCCCAGTACAGTACCTCCAGTGACTGTTGCTGGTGTCTATCTTACATTTCTTTTAGATTGTGAGCTAGGGATGTGCAAAATGATTGTACCCGAATCTGGCCGATTTGGTTGATTTGTAGACAAAACAAATCATCCCTGTCCTCAATTGAGGGACAGAAAAGTGGGGATGGTCTGGGGGCAGCAATATCACAGGTAGCGGGCAGAGGGAGGTATGGCGGTGGGAGTTGGGCAGGCTGTTACAGGGGATAATGGCCCAAGCAATTGAGGCCTATTCCTTTTTCCAGCTCTTCTCCCAACCCTGTGGCCCCAGGGAGCTCTGAGAACATGTCCTAAAGTATTAGGGTGCTGCTGTTGAGTGCCAGGTTGGTTAACACTAAAACATCTCTCCTCCACCATTTGATTGTGGATAAGCATGCTGACCTGGTATGTGTGACAGAGACCTGGTTGAATGAGCTGGGTGGGGTTGATTTCTCTCAACTCTGTCCTCCAGATTTTCTGATCATGCAGCAGTCTTTACTGGAGGGTTGGGGAGAGGCGTAGCAGTCATTTATTGAGAGATATTTCCCATTTCCAGGTGCCTGGTCAAGCAATCTCAGAATTTCAAGTGTTTGTCCTTGAGGGTGGGCCTCCAAGATACGCTGGGGATTCTGCTGGTGTACCGACCACCACGCTGCACTTCAGTCTCCCTACCTGAGCTGGAGGGGGTGCTCTTGGTGGTGGCCTTGAGTTCCCCCAAACTTATTGTTTTGGGGGATTTCAATGTCCATGCTGAGGCCCCCCACCAGTAGGTGCAGCTCAGGATTTCATGGCCTCCATAAGCCTATCTCAGCTGGTACCGGGCCCTACCCATATGGCAGGACATACTCTGGATCTGGTTTTTGCTGACCAGGGAATAAATTATCTGGAGGTGGGGGAGTTTGAGATAACTCCCTTGTCATGGACAAATCATCATCTGGGGTTTAGTTTGACAGCTCCGCCTGCCCTCTCCAGGGGTGGTGGATCAATTAGAATGGTCCGCCCCCAGAGGCTTATGGATGTGCTTGCTTTCTAGATAGCCTTCGGGGAGTTTCCGGTGTTCAGAGCTAGTGACTCTGTTGAGGCCCTGGTGAATCTCTGGAATGGAGAGACAGCCTGGGCTGTTGACACAGTTGCTCCTAAATGCCCTCTCCGGCTTGGTGGAGCCTGTTCTGCTCCTTGGTTTTCCTAGGAGCTTAGGGTGCTGAAGTAACCCGGGCCACAGCTGGAATGATGCTGGAGGAAGAGTTGTGACGAATCCGACCAAACATGGGCTAGAACCCATTTTAGGGACTACTCCATGGTGGTGGGTGCGGCAAAGAAACTCTTTTTCTCCACCTCCATTGCAGCTGCTCAGTGCAGACCAGGAGAGCTGTTTCATGTAGCAAAGACATTGCTCCACACATCCCCCCAGGTAATGGGGAGGAATCATCTACAGCTTGTTATGACCAGTTTGCATGTCACTTTGTAGATAAAGTCACTCGCATCGGTGCTGATTTGGACTCCAGAGTTTTGGCAGTTCCGGCAGACATGCCTCTGGTACCATCTGGTCCTATTATGTTGGATTCTTTTCAGTTGGTGCAGTCTGGGGGTGTGGACAAGATCCTGGGCAGTGTGCGGGCGACATCGTTTACTCTTGACCCTTGATTCACGGCTAATAAAAGCTGCCAGGGAGGGTACAGGTAGATGGTTGGAGGTAAACATTAAGGGAGGGCAGGATGCCATCGTGCCTCAAGGAGGCAATGGTAAGACCATTATTTTAAAAGTCCTCCCTTGATCCCTCCAACCTGGACAACTATAGACCTGTCTATAACCTACCCTTTTTGGGCAAGGTGATTGAGCGTGTGGTGCAGAGGGTTTTGGTTGATACAGATTATCTTGACCCTTTTCAATAAGGCTTCCACCCTGGATATGGGACTGAAACTGTCTTGGTTGCTCTAGTGGATGACCTACACTGGGAACTAGACAGGGGAGTGTGTCCCTGTTGGTTCTGCTGGACCTCTTGGTGGCATTCGATACCATCGACCATGGTATCCTTCTGGGCCGCCTCTTGAGTATGGGTATTGGAGGTACTGCGTTGAAGTGGTTCCAGTCCTTTCTTGGGGGGAGGGTCCAGAAGGTGGTGCTGGGGGACTACTGCTCAGCTCCATGGCCATTGGCCTGTGGGGTCCCGCAGGGTTTTGCCCTGTCCCCCATGCTGTTCAACATCTACATTAAACTGCTGGGAGAGGTCATCTGGAGACTTGAACTGAGTTGTCAGCAATATGCGGATGACACTCAGTTCTATCTCTCCTTGTCACCTGATCCTAGGGAGGTGGTGGATGTCATGAATCGGGGGCTGGATGCCATGATGGGTTGGATGTGGGCTAATAAACTGAGACTGAATCTGGAAAAGATGGAGGTAATGTTGGTCAGTAGGAGAGCCAATAAGAATGAGGAGATTTTACTGGTTCTGGATGAGGTTTGCACTCCCCTTGAAGGAGAAAGTATGCGGCTTTGGGGTATTACTGGACCTGTCTCTGCTTTTAGAAGCTCAGGTGGAAGTGCCTTTGCTCAGGTGGGGGTGCCTTTGCAGGGCTTCGGGTAGTGCGCCACCTGCATCCCTTTCTCAAGAAGGAATATTTGGCCACAGTTACCCATGCCTTAGTCATGTCACATCTGGATTACTGTAAAGACATGCCAACTTTAAAAATTCTTTTAAAATCACCTTTTTGCCCAATTTCTTTGAAATCTGGTTGGTAGCTTCCTTGCACCCATTGGGCACTAGCATCCACCACAACCAACTCTGGGCCACCCTGATGCCTCCCACATGGAGCTATAAGGTTGCTGAAATCCCCATTATTCCCTATGGCATAAAGCTTAAAGATGTGCCAACTTCAAAAATACTTTAAATATCTGCACTTTGCCCAATTTCTTTGAAATTTGGTTGGTAGCTTCTACCCATTAGGCACTACCACCTACCCCACTCTTTTGGCCATAGGGCCCTTTTTTGATCCAAATTGATTTAGATTCGGAAAATTCAGGTACAAATAGAACCTTGAGTAATTCAGGGAGGTCCGATTCAGACCCATAACAAATCGGGGGTGTTATGATTTGGGTACAAATCTAAATGAAAAAATCGATTCATGCACGCTCCTATAGTGAGCCCTTTGGGGAAAGGGATTTATTTATTTATTTTTATTAACATATTTTTATACCGCCCAAAACTTATGTCCAGGGATGCATCTTATTTATTATTTCTCTATGTAAATCACTCTGGAAACTTGTTGAAAAGCGTAATATAAATTGTTGTTGTTGTTGTGTTAGATGTACATAAATCTCAATCCTGGATGCATATATACAAAACTTAATTCTGTTAATGGGAATGTTGAATTGATCAATGAATGGATATAAATATGTAATTCTACCATTTTAGTCAGGAACTCAATTTGCCCTGCCCTTGCTCACCAGTTTATTAATGTATTTAGTTTTTGAACCTACTTCGATCCCAAGATCTCTGTAAGCAATAATTTTAAAAAGTTCTTTTGCCCTCACACCCCAGCTACTAGGAAGACCTGGACACATTTCAATTTGGGCAAAAGGGCCACAATTTATTAAATAAACAAATTAGCGAATTGAGTGTGGAATAAACTTCACCCCACAACAGTGCAAGCCTACCAAAGGCTGGATTCAGACATTTATGTCCTTACCTGTGCCTTGAGTGGGCGACACTTGAGGAGAGGAGAGCTGGTCTTTTGGTAGCAAGCATGACTTGTACCCTTAGCTAAGCAGGGTCCACCCTGGTTGCATATGAAAGGGATACTTGAGGTGTGAGCACTGCAAGATCTTCCCCTCAGGGGATGGAGCCACTCTGGGAAGAGCAGAAGGTTCCAAGTTCCCTCCCTGGCTTCTCCAAGATAGGGCTGGGAGAGATTCCTGCCTGCAGCCTTGGAGAAGCCGCTGCCAGTCTGTGAAGACAATGTTCTATGTTCCTATGACACACCCTGACTCAAGGACAGAAGCAGTGCAATAGTGCTTCATCTCCATCATTGCCAACCCCAAAGGGTCATGGCAACTTCTAGGGTTTCACACACCCCAAGCCGTGCAGCCTTTAAGGTTTGTGAAGCCCTGAAGCAGGTGTCATGGTGAATTGAAGTCCTTGAGCCGCCAAGCCTCTAAGGACCAATTGACCTTTCCAACTTTCCAAGACTGCTCACTGACCTCAAACCCTTCAACACCTCCACCCAGCCTACACTGTACATGCTCAGTTGTGACCTAAGACCAGAAGAGGGGAGGCAAGGGACAGCCTCTACAGCATGCAAGCCCCGCCTCCCCTCCAGCCCTGCCCAATCAAGGTACTTCCTGCGCCTGTCTGCTGAGGGAGTGGGACAAAGACTCATCCCCCAGCATGGGGTTGCAGGATGGGGCATTCCTGAATATTCTTATGTGTCATTTCATAACTGTACAATGTTTACCAAAATTGCCTCTCTATACCTTTCTCTCTGTGGCACAAGAGCAGAATTACGAAAGGTTTGACTCTTGTAGATCTGAGGGCCACAGTCCTAAATCTTGCCATTATCCTGGTGAGAATATGAGAAATGATTTCAGTGTGATGGGTTTTTCATGAAGCCATGATAATGTGGTCACACAGTTCTTTTATCTGGTATAGAGATTTTTTGTACCAGATATGGGCACCACCAGGAATAGGCAGGGCTGATATGGAAATTTGTTGTTTGATGTGGAGGAATCACATGATGACGGATGCATTACAACAGCAGTTTGTGAAAGCCATTACACAGAGGTGACTTTCAGCTTCTCCTGCATGAAAAAGATAATGTAGAGATCAGCTGTAAAATATCACAACAGAATGTAAGTGAGAAAGCAGTCCCTAATATAGACTGGCCAGGGTGTTTGAACTCACTTCTGGCAGTGAATATTTTCCCCATTGACTTATATATTATTGAATACAGTTGTACTTTATGGGGTTTGGCATTACACAGAATACTCAGTAGAAATAAGATTACTGCTGTTGATATGGTACCAATGACAATGGAGGCAATAGAGTTGCTTGAGTATATCATTCAATTCGTTTACTATAGGTGACAATTGTGAGCACCCTTGATCAGATAAACAAGCTCATGCACCCAGGGGTGCACCTAGGTAATTTTGGAGCCTGGACCTAAAGGTCTGTGGAGGCTACTCAAGTTAAGCATCATCCCCCTACACACACACACACACACATTCTCTCTCTCTCTCTCTCTCTCTCTCTCTCTCTCTCTCTCTCTCTCTCTCTCTCTCACACACACACACACAATTTTTAACAAATGGGTTCTTGAGGGCACAAACAGCAATTCACAAGATTGTAAGAATATGAAACATGTATATTTATGCAAATATGCATTCACATAAACATTTCAACATGCAATTTAACATATTCCCATCCCACATATTTCTTAACCCAATTCCCCCCGTCTATAAAGCACACAGCACAGGTCACAATCACAGTTGGCCACCTGGCACAGTGCCACGGTGACCACACCACCCAGGACAGACTAAAGATAATTTGGTGGCCCCCAGGGGTTGTGGGGATCTTGGACTTCGGCCCTGAAGTCGAGGGGTAAGAGCGCCTCTGCATGCACCACATAATGTGTTCAAGTGTGGATTTGGCTGTGTAGCTGGCTGTGGTGGAAAGCCTGCTTTTGAACAATTTTTGATACTATACATTATTTATAAATACAGGTAGCATCCTTGGGTGCCATAAGGAGCAAGCTGGCAAATTGCATGCATGGTGTTATTGTTACGTAAATGTGCCCTGAGTTCAGTATCAATTCTGGGCAATATGGATTTAAAGTAATCATCAACTCTTTCCTTTGTCTGAAATACAAGGTTTGAAGACTCAGGAGAGCTGTTTCTCAACTATAAATCACCCTCTAACATATCTGAATGGCTCATAAATTTCTTTAAAGTGATGATCAACTCTGTTAGATTCTGAAATCTCATGTCAGGAGAATATTGTGTACATAATGTACATTATTAGCATGTTAAGTGAATTCTAACTTTAAAGTAAGTGTTCTCAGTGCCCACCTCACGGTGGGAAACTTATTAACAATGGCAGATCATAAATTAGCATCTTGGCTCATTATCTTGGCTTCTGGAAGACTGTTTTGGTCAGAGTCTTTGATGTTGAATAGGGATGTGCAAGCTCTTTCCTCCTCATCTCAGATTTGTTTGGAATTTTTAAAATTATTATTAATAATACATTTTTAACCCCACCTTTCAGGCCATAAGACCTCACAAAATGGCTTATAAAATCAGAAAGTACAACTGAAAGCACAAAATACAATATGGCTTAAAATACACTCTTAGATCAGCAGCACAGAACATTGGCTGGCATTTTGATTAAATTACTTGATGGAAGTTTAAGTGAAATGAGGCAGTCCTTTACAGCAATTATTGAGTGTTAGTATGAATGTTGGGCACTGTTGCCAACAAATTGGAAAAATTGCTGTACTGCTTTAAGAGCCAAATCAAGGTTCAGAAAACTACTTATCCCCTTCCTTCCTTCCTTCCTTCCTTCCTTCCTTATAACTCTCTCTCCCAAAAGCATGCCATCCACAAAAGCAACAAGAATACAGTAAAAGCAATGAATTTCATACATTTTATTGTTTCTTGCTATAGGTGTGCACAAAACTGATTTCGCGTTTCATTTTGAGCTCAAACCAAAACACAAAATGCTGGAACTGTTTCGTCAAAATAGTGACCAAGCCTGCTGTTTTGATGAAACACTCAAAACATTTCAAGTGTTTCAAGTATTTTGAGTGCCATTTTCCAGGGAGAGCTGGTCTACTAGGGATATATGACGAATTACTTTGGTGCACACCCAAGGGCGGCAAAGGGTTCCCTTAAGGGGAGGAGGGCAGGTCCTACGTGCCCATCCTCCGAGCCCCCACTGGCCCGCTGTGGCGCTGTTGAAGCAGAAATTCTTCCGGGCAAGCGGCAGCTTGTGCTGCTCACCCCTTTAAAATGCCATGCTGCAGCAATGGGATGCGCCCCCCCCATCCCTCATGCAGCATTGGCATGTAAATGGTGTTGGTGCACTGATGCCATTTACGTTAATGGCTGCCTAAACCTTAGGAGGAGGAGAGAGAATTGTGCAATCTCAGAATTTATCCAACCAAACGCAAGAAATTTTTTCCCCTACCCAATGAGGTCAGCATTTTTTTAAAAAAAATCAAAAACAGGAGCTTTACTGTGAAGCTTGTAGCTACTCTGAGCTTCTCTTGTCAATAGTCCTTTAGGTAATTATCAGCCCCTTCTCTGACATAATTTTTATAAGATTCCTTCACAGTTTAATATGCATTGCAGTATCATTGAGCTCCCAAATATATATATAGAAGGTTCACACCCCCCCACACACACACACACTCAGAACATCCTCCCATATACTTTGCAGGTTAACTTTGCATTGCCAAACCTATATGTGTTTTGAGCTATAGTGGTGCCTTGGACTTCGGTTAAAAATAATTATTTTGTAAATGTAGCAGATTAAAGCCTCTGTTTCAGAACAAGCCCACGTGAGGGGAAGAAAAATGCGGAATCATCACCACTAAGCTTTCCTAGCAAGGCCTTTCCTTACTTTTCTGTATTTCTGGTAGGTTCAAAAATGGCTGCCACCCCTCCCCCTTTATCACAGAGCTTAACCCTCCCTGGGCTTGGGGTGGAAATCCCAGGGGAAAACTCCCTTTATGTTGCTTTAAGCTAAATGCAGAAACCTTTCATGTGTAAGCCAACGTGTGGTCAGAAAGCTGATCCAAGTGGACTGAGACTAGACGTGTTTGCACCAAAGTAAAAAACTCCTTTCTCCTGAGCCAAAAATCTACCCAGAGAGGCTTGTAAAATGCAAAGAACAAAAGGGGAAAATTTTTTATTCAAAGGCTACAGACCTCTGCTATCTGAGGCTCTCTCAGCTTTTAGTTACAGGTAAAAATACTCAGTGGTTACAAGAATACTTCAAAAACCACTCCAGTTGCAAGGAACAGGGATGTAGGAAGATACAAAAGTTCCTTTAAAAATCAGCTCAATAGTTTGGAAAGAGTTATAGCTACAGGGTGGGAAACTTAGAGATCTGACTGAATTTGATGAATTAATCACCTGAAACACTGATCATTTATTAGGCAGAATTTATAAGCTATTACTGAAGTATGAAATGGAGACTGAGCAGATAAAAGAATGTATGATAAAATGAACTTTAATAGATTGATCTCTCTGTCTGATTGGGAATACCAATGGAAAAAGAATGTGAAATTTACTTTGTGTACCAATCTAAGGGAAAATTGGTATAAGATGTTCTTCAGATAGTATATAACTGCTTTGACTATTAACAAAATAGATGATTCTTTCTCTAAGAAATGTTGGAAATGTAATTCACGTTCAGGTTCATTCTACTATATGTGGTGGAGTTGCAATAAAGCTCAACAGCTTTGGAAACAAATTCATATGAAAATTGAACAAATCTTGGAAGTTAAGATTCCCTTTCTTCCAGAATTTTTTCTTTTAAGTATGATAAAACCTTATATTCCTGCCAAGTCAAACAAATTGTGTTTATATATGATTACAGCGGCTAGGATTATATATGCATCTAATTGGCGTAGTTTGGAAATTCCTTCCTTAAAAGATTGGTTTTTGAAAGTGTGGGATTATGCTTCAATTTCAAAAGTTTCGGCTTATGTACATGGTATGTCTACTGAATCATTCATGCCTGTTTGGGAACCCTTTATAAATTATAATATTTTTATTATTTATTTATTTATTTAAACATTTTTATACCGCCCAAAACTTACGTCTCTGGGCAGTTTACAATAGAATAAAAACAAAGTAAAGTAAATAATGTCCGTTATGGTCAAACTTTGTTCCCATTTTTTGGATTTGACTTATAGTGTTTTTGATATATAATTTACAAGAAGATGATCAGATTAGATTTTACAATTTTAAGAGTCTGAATTTCTTTTGCTTTATCTTGTTCTAGATATTTTTTCCTTACTGATGTAATTAATTAGAAAAATGAGGTTTTTCATCATGAAAAATGATTCGTTTTAAATTGTTTTTATGATGATTTGTCTTTGCTCTCTTTGATTTATTTCTTAATAAAAATTCTTATTATAAAAAATAAAATAAAAAGTGTACAGAGACACCCTGACTGGATGGGCGAAGGCTAGTGTTTGTTAGTTTAGTTATGTTACAGGTAAACAATCCTAGAACAGTTTCAGGGATTTACAAAGAGTATACAAAAGGAAACAGAAAGTCTAGAGCCAAATCAGACTAAAACCTTTCCCTAGACTAAACTTACCAAAGCCAAAAGCCCCGACTTCATTGCCTTGAACTCACCCAAGCTCCGGGAGAGGATTCAAGTTTCCTGCCCTCCTGGCTTCCCAGGACTTTTAGAGGCATTTTCCTGCAGCTCAAGGCCACATGTCATCCTCTGCTCCTCCAGCCAGCCCCTTCTAACAAAGGAACTCTTCTCTTCCTCCCAATGCCTCTCTAGGTCCCACCCACCTGGTGTGCTGATAGGCTGAGCCCTGGAGTTCACCAGCCTGTCAGTCGCGACAGGGTTCACTTCCAGCTAACTCTTTAGGGGAGGCTTGGCTGATCACTACAGTAATCAACTGTTGAAAGGGTTCATTTAATATCTCATGTTCCATTCTCAGAAGAGAACAGAATGGTCTGTTTATTGATGGGTGGTTTTCAGCACTGGAAAGGAGAATGTCAGTGAAATTCCCTGATTAAAACACAAGTTTAAGAATTTAAAGAGCTCAGCTATTCTTTGTTCTCAAATTCTAGTTTGAGCCCTAGTTTTGAGAACTCCATGGGCATTTCTAGAGCTAAACTCCTGCTTCTCTAACATCCTCTCTGAAAATCTTCTCCTATTTTTTTAAAAAAGGAAAAAGGTCAGAACAACCCCATCCTAGGGAATCTCTATGTGTCATTTGAGGAATGTGAGTGGATTTTGTTTTGACTGGGTAATTAAGGTCTGATCTATACACACAGCAATGTGGTAGAATATTGAGAATGGACTCTACGAAGCTGAAAGTGGTGAGTACAATTTTCAGTGTTCTCCCACATCGTGGGGGAGGGGTGAAAATCCCCTCCTTGCAAGTAAAAATAATCACACCAGGAAGAAAGATTGAAGTTTTGTCCAGTCCCTGCTATTCTAACTTTCTACTTACAGGGAGTTTTTACAGACAGGAACATTAAAATTGTATTTAATTGCCTTCAGTCTGAAGTGGTACAAACTATTCTAGAAGCATATACAGTTCAGTCGGTGTATATATAGACCAGGTCCAAATCTGTAGGGCTAGCTTGTGATTAACATCTATGTAAGCCTGTGTACACAAGTTAGTTCTATTCTACTTTTTGATTTCTTTTATAAAGCTGCTTATGTTCTTTGATGCTTTCAGTCGAACTGTGTCTTTATCAATAAAACATATCTGTCTTATTTTAAAAGCACTTTGATAGTATGGGCTGCAAAGTCAACAAAACAACCCTAAAGGCTCTGTAACATTTATCTAAGAGGAGTGGAACACTGAGGACACACCCTGCTCAGGAGGAACTCCACTGTAGGTGGTTACTACCTGGGAGCAAGAAAGAATAGTTTAAAGCAGAAGTGGGCACATTCCAGGCTGGTGGGATCAGGATAAAACTCTAAAACCAGTCAGCAGAACTTCACAAAGATGTTACCAGAGGCAAGTAATGAGTAATCTCATTTTACAGGTGAGAAACACTGATTCTGAGAGAGAAGCAATTAGCACAAGGCCAGCTATGGCAGAGAACATTTTCTTTACTTGTAGTTTTACTTTTTTATTTTATTTTTAAAAAGACTTTTTCATTTCATTTCTTTGCTTGGAAAAAGCAAGGTCTAAAACCCTTGTTGAGCTATTGGAAACCACCCAGAGATTTCCTAATAGATCCTAATCTGCCTCTAGCCCATCCCTGCTCTGGCATAAAGGAACTGGTGGCAGCTGGATGAAACTTTAATGAGTTTTATCAGAATGTGCAAGATCCTCTATAAAGGAGGGAGTTCCAATCCCACATCCGTGAGGTATTTTGAGACAGGGACAGGGACGTAGCCACCATTGTGTCAACAGGTTCAAAGAACCCAGGCCGCCAATGAAAAGGGCCGCCAAAGCCCCATGGCTCAGGCTCCAGAGGAGCCCAGAGAGAACTTCCCCCTCCCACACCTGGGCTGCCGGGAGCCTGAGTGAACTCTCCGTCGGTTATTTCAGGCTGCGCCGGCTGCCTGGTATCAAATTTTCCCCTTTCTCTCCCTCTCTAGAAGGAGAGATGGCGGAAAGGTCCTATCGGGCAGCTGGTGCTGCCTGAAATGACGAGCTGAGAGCTCACTCGGGCTCTCGACAGCCCAGGCCATGCCCCCTTTGCACATGGCATCACATTCGAAGGGGGTGTGGCCCAGGCTGCCGAGAGCCTGAGCAAGCTCTCAGCTCATCATTTCAAATAGCTCTGGCTGCCTGATAGGATATTTTCCACTTTCTCTCCCTCAGGGAGAGAAAGGGGAAAACATCCTTTTGGGCAGCTGGTCCTGCCTGAAATAACAGACGGAGAGCTTTCTCAGGCTCTCGGTAGCTCAGGTGGGAAGGGGGAGTTCACTCTGGGCTCCTCTGGAGCTTGAGCCATGCCCCCGTGTGCATGATGTCATGTGCACCGGCGTATGTGGAGGGGGCCGCCAAGCGGAGCCAGACCCAGGCTGCCGTTCGGCTAGCTCTGTGGCTGGACAGGGATCAAACTGGAGTCAGTAGTACCCATTGAGGTGATTATCTGCAGTACTACGTGCACCAACAGTTGGTGTGCAAGGGACTCTTGCACTCTTTCCTTCCACAACATGAATTTCATGTTGTTCTGATATTTACATTTTCTAACATACACAGAAGAGTTTCAAAAAATGAGTGAGGATACTCTGAACAATTTACTGTCCTATTGCTGGGGTGAACCAAAGTCTGGTTCTTTGGCCTGGCAAAAATTTCTAGGCCTGTGTCAGTAAATCCACATGTTAATAAATTACCCCTTTAATTAAGCATAACCAAAAATAATTAACAGTTGACATTTTGAAGTAATTTCCTCTAGGAGTGGAAATTGCTTAGCTCTTTGATGACTCTTAGATTAGCAATGCGAGTGTTCGTCCCAAAAAGCATGACCTTCAGTACTAGCATGTTAATAGATAATACTTCAATTTTGCTTCATTTTTCAGTAATCAATTTTATGGCAGGATCTGCAATTGGCAAGTTTCTCTCGACATCTTTCTCACATCTGTTTGGATGTCACTAGCAAGTGGCATTTCTTATAATATTCAAGCTCATAAAAAGATTAGTAAAACCTAAAAGCCGAGGACTGAAAATATGAATGCTGTCTCCTCCTGACACATCATACATACTACACATATACATATAACTATGCTTGGAAGGCCTGTGAGCTCAGCTGTTTAAAGTGTGATGGTAAAAATGCCAAAGTCATGGGTTCAATCCCCATATGGGCCAACAGTTTAGGAGTAGGGCCATAGCTCAGTGGTAGAGTATCTGCTTTCCATGCAGAAGGTCCCAGGTTCAATCCCTGGCATCTCCAGGTAGGCCTGGGAAAGACTCCTGCCTGAAACCTTGGGGAGCTGCTGCCAGTCCCAGGGCTGTCCTTAGAGAGCCCTGGCAGGGTGCGGAGCCCAGGGCAAATCAGCTAGTGTGGGGCCTCCTTCTAGTTAATTCTAATGGGGGTTAAAAGAGTGGGGCCCGGGGCGGTCGCCCTGCTTGCTATGCCTAAGGACAGCCCTGGCCAGTCCATATAGTGCTGAGCAAGATGGACCAATGGTCTGATTTGGTAGAAGTCAGTTTCCTGTATGTGTGATTGCTCTGTAATAGTGCTGACATTTATTGGTGTTCTTTTTATTTGACTCCTAAACAAGAACATTATCAAAAGACATAGATAGAGGAGAAAGATATGACCAAAAGAGATTAACATTTGTAGTGCTTTTTGTAAACTGAGAAACCAGTGCAATTTCTGTTATTTGCCTACCCTAAATGCTTAAGAATCCTGCTAAATTTAGAACAATGGTGGCTGTTTTAAAATGGTGGGAAAATGCCATTTTGCATTTCTTATATAAGGAATGACTTGTATATATTACTTTTGGAAATGACTCTGTAGCTCTCAGGTCTCTTTAGCAGCCACTTATGCATATCAGCCACTGACACATTTCCACATATACATGACTGTGGAAGTCATTTGGGGAGGAGTCATCCCATCTCTGAAAAATGTAACACAGGAAGTGTCCCTGCATTAATGCTCAAGTTGCCTTTTAAAAACTTTGGAATGATTCTAATATCTTACGTATTAAAGCTTATGGGTTTTGTTTTATTTTTTTTAGGAGGGGTTCAGTTTGCAGTGCTGTTTCCTTTTGTGTGTGTGATGAAAAACTTTATGTGCATTGTAACACAACTTGCATGCAGTTGTGCAAGTCTGCTCTTGTGCCAATACAAAAATTGTGCAGAGTTGGGTAATAGTATGGCAATTGACTTCCAATTTGCCATTTGAATACTTGTTGTGTTTACACAATAACCCAATTGTGTAACTGCGTGCATGTGTTACAACATGCATGGAACTTGATGCACTATTTTAGCCATTGTATAATGACATCTCACAAAGGGAGGTATAGGAACTTAGTTCCATAGAAAAACAAGTCTCAAGGAGTTGTGGGGAGTCCAAAATTCTTTGCTATGGCCATCTGATCACAGAGGTTATCTTTGATCACCTCTTACTGCCACTCCGGTGTCTGAGGAAGCAAGGTAGGGGATAATGACACTGGACTTATTCACATGGCTGGAGACTATGAATTATTTCTTTCCCACCAGGCTACAAGTGTCGCACAACAGACTTTGAAGTTTTTGCTGTGTGCCTGACAGTCATCTGAATCCATCCTAAATATGGATGTGATAGAAAACATCATGTACAGCTGGAACTTGTTTGAAGTTTTCCATCACACACAAAAAAGGAAACAGCACTGCAAACTAAACCCCTCCTAAACAAAACAAAACAAAACCCATAAGCTTTACTAGGTGCAGGAGAATGCACCTAGTAAAAATCACTGGCAGTCCCAGTGCATTTCAGGAGAAACAGAGAGCTCTTCATTAAGGGACTAAAGAAACGCATGTAAAATATATCATCGATATGTCTTTCCTGTTGCCGAACTTAAAATACTATAAAGAATATATATACCAAGAAGGAAATCCTTTAAAAGAAATAAATATGAATATCAAATATCAAAATATTCAAAGGCTATTTTAAAACATTAAAACTAGGCTCTCTGAGAACTTGAAGTTAAATGTTTATAGCATATATACGTATTACTTTAGTTCCACCTTCAAGATCTCTTTTAAAAACACACTGAACTGCTAGCTTGTTTTTAAAACTCCATCAAACTGCAGAGTCAGTGATGGGGTGTGTGTGTGTGTGCAGAGGCGTAACTATAGGGGGGCAGGGGGGCACGTGCCCCGGGCGCCATCTTTTCTGGTCATGTGGGGGGCGCCACCATGACCAATTAAATTTTTTTTTTTAAAAAAAATTTGTTAATACAAATGTTTCCTGCTCAGTGCAGCAGCGCTGCAGCAGTCAAGGGAGCGCGTTGGTGCCCCCTTCCCCACGAGCGGTCCCTTCCGCGCCGCCTGCACACACACACCCCCATTGCTTTGCTGGCGCCTGGCGGCCAGTCAGTGGCCTGGCTTGGCGGCGGCAGGCGCTTGTGAGGAAAAACCTAAGTATAATGTAGTATGTTGGGGCGGTGGCGGGGGGGCGCCATTTCAGTGCTTGCCCCGGGCGCCGTTTTCCCTAGTTACGCCTGTGTGTGTGTGTGTGTGTGTGTGTGTGTGTGTGTGTGTTTAAGATTTCATCACAGCAGCTCTGGCAGCTAAACAAACAAGTAATCATTTAAATTGATCAGCAGCATGTTTCTTTGGCTGTGGTACCTCTTGCAACGAAAGCCTCAAAAAGTCAGTCCATGTGCACTGATCCCCCCTGTGCATCATATAGCTTCTTTGGATCATTGCAATTATCTGGGTGTCTGGAGGGTTAGAAATGTGTTAATCTTACTTGGGGTCTGTATCTATTAGACCAGATTCAGAATTCCATCCTGAAAAACATTCACCTGCACTTTTCCCTATTTCACTCTGAAAACCAATTTCTGTGACTTGCCATATGTACTCACAAATGTACAAAACAAGTTCCCCTGGTGGTGGTTGTTACTATCTATTTTTAAGAAGATCATAGAACCATAGACTATAAAAGATACCTTTGAATTAAAAGTTCACCATAGTTCTATGGAATGTAATGGATGTCCATTTAATATCGCAGATTGGATGTGACATATACGACTACTACTACTACTACTACTGCATTTATATCCCACCTTTTTTTCAAGGAGTACAGGGCAGCATACATGGTTTACCCTCTTTTATCCTCACAACAACCAACCTGTGAGGTGGGTTAGGCTGAGAGAGTATGATTGGCCCGATGTCATCTCAGTGACTTCAAGGCTGAGTAGAGATTTGAACCCTGGTCTCCGTGAAGAGGCACTCTCACCCTTGGACTTCCAGGCTGAAGTCCACAGCCTTCTCACCCTCTGGTGCCCCCAAATCCTCTTTAGTCTCTCCTGGGTGGTCACTGTACTGTGCCATGGGTCCACACTGTACCAGGCAGCCAAGTGTGACCTGTGCTGGCGGCCAAGCATGATCTCTGTTTAGAGACAAAGTGGGGAGTGGGGAAATATATGGGATTGAGAATATGTTGTGTGTTGAAATGTTTCTGCTAATGCATATTTGCATAAATATTCCTGTTTTATATCTTTACATTCTTGTGAATTCAGTTGCTGTTTGTGCCTTTAAGAACCCAAATGTTAAAAATTTTGTGTGTGTGTGAGAGAGAGAGAGAGAGAGAGGGAGGGAGGGAGAGAGAGAGAGAGAATACTTAACTTGTAGGGGCAGAGAGATCGTCCAAAGGCCTTTAGGTCCAGGCTCCAAAATTACCTAGGTGCACATCTGTCTCCATGGTCCTAGTCCAATACTCTCTGACCATTACACCACACTGGCTCCTAGACCTACAGCTGTACTCGTATCTATACTGTGTCTTCTGCTTTTGAATTACTTACTAATCAAGATAAGGACTTAATGTATGGCTTTCTGTTCTGTTGAACTGCAAGACCAGCTACATAACATTTTATCAGTTTAGTATCAAAATGAATGCAGCTTGCTTATAACAGATTGTGGATCCTTACATCTTACAGTATATTTGTTAATGGTGTTAATATATAGCATGAAGATTGGATATGTAAATCAGTATGCAAAATATCAGACATCAAGCCATATTCTCTAGAGAGGAATGAAGCAAACATCTGGGGCACTAGATTTTAGACGGTGTGTTCTATAGGTAAGCACATAAAGACTATTAATCACTTCTATGCCATTCTTAACAAAGGACTTTGCAACTGTGCTGGGAAAATGCAATTTGTTTCCCAACTAGTGGACTTGAAATTTGGAGAGCTGGCTGGAATATGGTTATACAAGTGACATAACAGATGTCCTGCCCGTGCCTGTCTCATAGTGTGCTCCTAATATTCCTTCTGCAAAGGGTGATGGGTTGGTCTTACAATAGAGCTGAAATGATTTCCAGATTGTGAATCCAATCCTTTCCTTCCAGTGTGTTTTCAAATTTGCCTTCAGACTATTCATTGTCGACCTCCACGTAAGTCTTATTTTTTGCAGACTAAGCTAGTCCATTCTCTTGCCCCCACCACCCCTTCATTATATGTGGCTTTATAAAGCGTATTATAACCCCATGCTAACTTGGCAAAGAGGCACCTTTTAACATGTGACTTTAACATGTAACCTTTACCTCCAGTGACTGCTGCTGGTGTCTATCTTAAGTTTCTTTTTAGATTGTGAGCCCTTTGGGGACAGGGATCCATCTTTCTTATTTATTTATTTATTTATTTATTTTATTTATTTTTTCTCTGTGTAAACCGCCCTGAGCCTTTTTTGGAAGGGCAGTATAGAAATTGAATTAATAATAATAATAATAATAATAATAATAATAATAATAATAATAATAAAATAATTGCATTTCAGTTGGGACTCATATCCCTCAAAAGTTAAAATGAAGTAGGGATGTACTTTGAACTTGTCATTTGGAGAAGTCCTTAGAGATAGTGACTTGCCCAAGATGACTGAATAGAAATATGAAACTTGAAACCAGATCTCTCAAGTCTTTTTTGCTGATTCGGTCCAGTGGATCATGCTGATTTTTTAAAAAAATATATTTTATATGTCCAGAAGTATGGGGTGGTGTTCTTTTCCATGGGAAGATTCCAAGATTGCTGAACCAATTTGACTAACAAGGTGTAATTCAAAAGTGCTAGAAAATAGTAGGTAGCTGTCTTAGAAAACAAATGCCAAGGTCTGGTAATACCTACAGTAAGACCAACAAAAGTGATACAAGCTCATAAGATGAATGGTACACAAGCTCATGTAGATGAATGGTAGCCGGGGAGGCTAGCATAACATAGTGGTTAGAGTGTTGGACTAGGACCGGGAAGACTCAAGTTTGAATCCCCATTCAACCATGAAACTCACTGGGTGTCTCTGGGCCAGTCACGTATCTCTCAGCCTAAGGGTTGTTGTGAGGATAAACATAACCATGTGCAACATAACCATGACAAACATAACCTCTGAGCTCCTCGGAGGAAAAGCGAGAGATAAATGTAAAATATAAATAAATAATTAAATTAAATTAAATTAAAATAGACCTGGTTAGGACTGCTGTGACATCAGAGCAGATCAGCCATCAAAAAAGAGGTGAAGAAGTATTATGATTGCGAATTAGTGTAAAAACACTTGTAGCCAATAGTACTGAATTGTCCCTTATTTCTGAAAATTTTCAATGTTGCCTCCCCTTGTTCTTGCATATCCATTGAAAGACTCTACTAGTGTTTCTCTGTGCATAGACATCTCTTGGTTTTCCCCTGAAAGAGCAGTTGTGTAAAATGATGCACAATATAGGAATAATGCAGGGGTTCTCAGTCTTGGTCCTCAGATGTTGTTGGACTACAACTCCGACCATCTCCAGGGACATCTGGGGAACCAAGGTTGGAAACCCCTGGTATAGTACATGTGTGTTGATTGTTTGTAATCGTTGTGGGTGGGAATGCACATTGGAATGGCATTGGTATGTATACATTATGGGTAATGCAATGCTAACAGACTTTCAAACCTGGATGGGCATTCAGTCTGTTTCTACACACACACACACACACACACACACACACACACACACACACACACACACACCCAGCCATGCTCCCAAATGAACTCCATTCTCCCAAATGAATTCTCCACCCCCCTTGTGGAAAGTAGATAGCATTGGACATAAGGGAAGTTGGGATAATTGTCTGCACCCATACAACAACCATATCAATGTTAGAAATCGAACCTGGAAGCTTACCAGGGCATCACTAAGTGAAGGACCCTTAGTTCATCAATAAGAGCTGTATACTAATGAAAACTATCAAATGCAGTGCATATTACAAGCTTTGCTGTTTAAAGCAAATGTATTTAAGGGAAATTGATTAGATGAGATGGACTTAAAAAAACAATTCTGCTTTCAAAATGTCTGGAAATGTCAGAAATGGAGATAAGAGGTTTCATCTTTTGGGCAGATGAGAAATTGACATTTTTAGTTGCCTAATGGAACAGATTTGCATTCAAGATGCTCTTTTGGGTGAAAGATGTGTAATCTGTTTCAAGGCTAAAGCTAATTTTGAGGCAGAACTACCATTACAAGATATATGGAATTGCTACTGCTTGGTTTCTTTTACTCTGTTCTCCTGACAATGTGGCACGATGTTATCATGGTTCTGTGTTTCCCCCTGGTTCTTACTTTAGATCACTAGCTGAGGTAGATAGAGGTGAGGAAATGCATAGTGTGATTGCATGACATAAATGGCATGAAGGGAAAGAGGCCTGGTGGTGATTCCCATGCCTCTTGGATGTGTAGTTTTTGCTTAAAATGCTTTGTTAGCCCAAGCCTCTACTGAACATGGAATGGAAGAGTGGTGAAGAAACACAGGACATCCTTGCTTAAGCTGGCATTAGCTGGTCTATATGGAGAGTGTTCATTCAGACTTGGCACACATGTTTTTATTTATTTTACATTTATATCTTGCTCTTTTTGAATATATTTTGCTCTTTTTATGTGGGAGCTATTCACTGGAGAAGGCCAGTCCCTTGTCACAACCAATCCTTGCAAACTTTGAAAATGGCACAGGAGCAGGGAGTGCCATCCAGTGTCAGTTGGTGACTGGAGAGAGAAACCTTTCAGCCATGATATTGTCTTTGGAATGCCCTCACTAGAGAAGCTCAGGCGGTGCCAACTCTGATGCCTTTTTGGTGCCATGCAAAGGCTTTTTATTTATTTATTTATTTATTTATTTGGTGTCCAGACGCTGCAGCATGTGATTATCTGGTTTTAATAGCTACTATAACACATAGTTCAGCTGGATTTTGTTAGATGGCTGCAGCTTCTGCACTTTTATATTGCTTAGGGATTTTTACTGTATTGGTTGTATTATTTTAAATGCACACAGTCCTTATAAATGCACTAAACAAACAAGATTCAAATTGTGACTGCTTTTGGTTCAGTGCTATAGGAATGAAGTCGGGGCATAGCTAGGGAAGAGCGGGCTCGTGTTTGCACCTCTCCCTGGTGGCCCCTTGGAGTGAGGGAGATAATGAAGATAAAAATAGGGTGGGGGCCCTCAGGAGCTGGGGCCCCGGGTTCTTTGAACCCATCTGCTCAAATATAGCTACACCCCTGAATGGTGTCATAAACAGAAAGCTCCAGTGTGTCTTAGTCACACTCTGACTGAACAAGAGAGGGCCAGTGCCTTGCAGATGGGACTGTTGGCTGTGTCAATGAGAAGTTGCAACAGCTTCTCTAAGTTTATTTTGTAGTTTGCTGGAAGTTATTTCCAGCCTTCCACCTTGGTTGAAGAGGCAGTAATATGTGTTGATTGTTGCTGTGCCTGAAGGAACAAAGCAAGGAGAGAGTTGTGCCAAGTCCCCAGCAGTGCACCTAGGTAATTTTGAAGCCCAGACCCAAAGGGATTTGGAGCCCCCCTCTGAGGGCTTGGAGGGGGGCAAGTTACATATTTCTTTGGTACCTTTTAACCATCCACCGCTGCGCGGTGGGGATGGGGGCAATCACTTGAGGGGAGACCAAGGTGGGAGAGGCAGTGGCAGCAAGAGCTCATTTCCTGAGCCTCCCTGTCTCCCAAATGACAGATTGATCCATTTTTGGCCCATTTGGGGTCTCTATACATGCATGCGCATGCACAGAGAGCCCCTAAATGGGCCAAAAAGGGACCAATGTGTCATTTGGGAGGCAGGTGGGCTCAGGGAAGGAGCTCTAGTCACCGCCTTGGACTCCACCTCCCCTGCCTTGGTCTCCACCCTCCCCAACCTTGGTCTCCCCTCAAGTGGTCGCCCCGGTGTCCCCACCGTTCAGCAGCGGATGTTTAAAGGTTAAAAAGAGAGAGAGATATTTAACTGGTGCATCAGGCACAGGGCAGCGGCGGGGTGAGCCCGAGACAGCGGCAGGGGTTGCCTCACCGGAGACAGTAGGCCTCAAAACTAATCCCCCAAGTCTGTGGCTAAATCCGTCTCTGCATGTCCTAGTTGTGTTTTTTTGGAATGTAGATGCCCTTTCCCCTGTCCCATAGTTCTTAGAGGGAGTTGTTGCTTTCTGTGAGACAAAGTAGATGGGATGAATTTGAGGATGGTGTTCTGGGGAAGCCTGGTCTCTGTTGTCAGAGATTCACAAAGATGTACTATGATGCACTCAACCCCTGCAATGCATTTGCCTTCCCTTTGTCCCAGCTTAATTGGGGAGACTTTTGGCAAACATATATCTTTTCACTTTGGCAAACATGTTTTGTTCCTTTCCAAGAAGAACAAAACATTTGGCTGTGGAGCTCAGATTTACATCTCATTGCAAATGCATTTGTGCCATGAGGCACTTGCTACTGTTTCCTGATTTATTTTTTTATAAACTTCCCAAAGAGAAGAGACATCTCTTGTTGAATTGCTTTTGACTTACTCCTGCTTCAGTGGAAGAACTTAGAGAAAATGCCCTTAGAGATTAAACTTCTGAGAGTACAACAGTAAAGGATAACACACCTGCAGCTTGTAGTGAATCAGCGGTTTCATGAGCAGATGGAAGCTCCAGTCATATGTACTGACTGTTGCAAAAGACTTGAAGAAGGGCAAAAAATAAAATCAGGTGCTTCTGCATAGCTTTAATTGTCCATGTCAGGCAAGGCTTTTAAAAACAGAAAAGAAAAAATGGCCAGGAATGTAATGATTTGTTTAGCAGTATGTAGCATCATATATCTTTGCAATGTACAGTAGGGGCTAAGACCTGGGGCATAGAAAACTACCGTTCAAGTGCACTCTGCTAGTCAGGGGTGTAGTGAAGCGGGGACGCTCAGGGACAGAGCACTGGTACTTCTCGGCTGCTCTGGCTATTGGGGTGGGCATAGCCATGGGGGCTGGCTGTCATGGAGAGTGTCTGCACTTCTGAATTTGCAACTACATCACTGCTGCTGGTTAAGAAGAAGCCTACAAGGCCTCTCCTGTCTCCAGAAATCCATCTCTGAAACTGGTTGGTTTGCAAGAGAAGAGCAGCAGGGAGGGCAGAGTGCGGTGCTTGGTGTTTGCTTTTTCAGAGCTTTCTTTGAGAAAATTTGGCAAGACGTGATTTTTTTCCTCCCCTCTGCAAATTTCCCCAGAAAGCTCTGAAAAACCAAATGCATTAAGAGGCGAGCTTGTGGGAGCTTGTCCATCAGTAGCCTGGAGCATCCTAAAGTGCTATATACATGCTAAGTATTATCTTTATTACCTATACATTTCAGAGTTGCCTTGAAAAATGTGTTTCCTCCTGCTCTGTAGAGGATATGTATTAACACAATCGTTCAATATAAATATGTCTCTTCAGGGCACATTATTGATTAAAGCATATGTTCCTGTTGTAAGACAGCAAGTTTGGGATGCTGTGTTAGGAAAGCAACGACTCTATTGATCCAGCTTCATTGCAGGTCCTGACTGAGGAACCTGCATTTAAAAAAATCCAGGGTAATGATTGGCAGTGAACAACAATAGACTTGCTTTAGTGCAGCTACATGATAACACTTTGAGGTATTTGTTTTGAGGAGAGGAGGAGGAAGAGAACTGGGGGGGGGGGGAAGGAACATTTTAAATTGTATACAGGCAGTAATCATATTATGGAGTATTATCTATCTGCTCTGATTCAGAACCTAGCAGCTCCTGCAGAATCCTAAGAATCCCACTGTTCACTTAAAAAACAAAATCAAGTTCTAGTCTTCATGAAAGAAGAGAATTCTCAAACCCATGAATACACACACACATTATAATACGGTCTGTATATCTTAACCACATGTGTGGGACAAATGATGTGGTTCCTTTATTTGTGAGCATGGCTCTTTCTGGATTCTGGCCAGGTGTTTGCCTGGGAAGCATGTTATTTGCCTTGCCCGTATGGTCCAGTCATGAAGACATTGCCTATTGAAATGCGTTTCTAAGGTTGTGAACTATGTTCTCAAGAAAAAACTCAAAGAGGTAAAAAGAAAGGAATGGAGTCTCTTGTGTTTATGATGTACAGCTGGGCTAGAAGATTCTGACCACTGGCATCCTGGCAGAACTCTGACAGTTCCTGCTTCCCAGACACCACTAGGCGGCAGCTGATTTTCCTTTGATACTAACCCTCAAATAGCTAGATAGTTTTACATACCCTTTGCCACATTTCCAACAGTTCAAGCTGTGATATTTCAAAGTTCACTACAATTCTCTGTTGTTCTGCTCTCCATTGGTCTCTCTCTCTCTCTCTCTCTCTCTCTCTCTCCCCCATGCCTTCCTAATTGCCCTGTGCATCTCATCCAGTCTTTCCTTCTGCTCTTTAAATCCCTGTACAAATAGTCCATGTCTTCCCAAACCCCCGCATTTGCAGAGTAGAGTACATACAGATTATTCAAATTAGATAAACTACTTAAACTGCTTAATGTATTTACATTGCAATATAAAGATGGGGCGATACAGAATCTTAGAGCCCTTCCCAACCTGTTGTCAAAACCAGTCCCATTGAATGAGGTTTTTTAAAATTGGATTCCTGTCATTGGTGGGAAACGTTGGCCACAGTGATGAAATAACTTTCTTTGAAATGATCCTGTAGAAGCAAAAGGTCCTGATCTTGAAAGGAAGTGGTTTCAAGATTACACTCTTGTGCTACTTATATTTTATTCTAGTTGCTGGAGTTAGCTATCAAACATCAGGAGAATAATAAGTTTGGATTCCCCACAGTTTGTATGAGGGTAATACTACAATTTTACAATTCTTCAGAGACAATTTTAATAGTCAGTAGGAAAAAGGGATATAATTGCTATATTCTGACTTTTTCAGAAGTATGCATTTGACTTTGTTTTGCCTGATGCCTTCTCAGTCTGAAATAACCTATATAAAATGAATAAATGCAGTATGTGCAGTCAAGGCTGGTTATTACACGGAAGGTTTTGACACATTTTACTTATTCTTTGGTTCATTCCTATCATAGATACAAACAAGTAGAGAAATGAAATGTGGAAATCGAAGCTATTAAGTGTTTGATGCGGTCTGAGAAGATTCTCAAGTGGCTTTCATTTCCTGAGAATGTGTGAGAGTGTGTTTAGAAGTTAAAACTAAAAGCATGGCACAGCGTACTTAGCTAGTGTCTGTGTTACTATGGTAAAGATGAGAAGGATGCTTTTTTGACTGATTCTTGGAACCTGATCCAAATTGTTCTAGGCTGCTTAAACATTGAGAGCTGAGTGGGGACACATGGAGCCATCTTGAAAAGCAATGGGTACGCAATTGGCTCCAGGTTACAAGAGGCCCTTGGCAAACTGCTCTCTGTGGGCCCCTCCTTCCTGGGTCGGCCCAGGGGAGTTGCTCCACCACTGCCATATAAAGGTTACGGAAACAGAGATTATTTTAGAGAGCAGCAGTGAGTTGTTTTGAGGGCATGGGACCCTCAGCAGATGTCTATCAATGCTGACCTCTGATGTAGGGTGACCAAGCTGAACAGTCCCTTGTTTTATTAGTTGTCCAGGTTCTGGATGGAGAGCCATGCCACACTGGGCCCTTTTCATGTAGCAAGTGACAGAGAATTTGCTAAGGGCAGTGTACACACAATGTCTGCCCCATTACTATGGCAATTGGTCCAGAGCTTTCCTTGTTGGCCGTGGGACAGCTGCTCATCATTGCCATTCCTTTCTGGGAAGCTCTGTGTGCCTGTTTTTTGGGATGCAGAATTTGAAATGGCAATGGAGGCAAAGAGGAATTGGTTGTGTCAAGTGAAGTTCTGGGTAAGCAGATGCAGCCAATGGGGCAGAGTGTGGTGGGAGGAAGATTAATGGGACTGGCATGCCAACTGTCACTCACCTTTAGCAGCAGTTGCTGCAGCTTTTGGGGACTGTTGCCATTCAGCTCGCCTGGGTCAGCCACATCTCCCATGCCTGCGGTTGGAGTGGAGCTGGTGAACAAAGGTGGGGAGCAGATGGGCAGCCCTGGTGAATGGTTACCTCTCTCCAAGGCAGTGGTGGAATGACATGACTCTCATCTCTTTTATAGTCAGGTGAGTCCCCTTCCTTTTCCCAAGGTAAGTGGGGAGGGAGGAGGATGCACATAAGGCAGTGTGTGAATATGAGAAAAGGCCCCTGTGTGTCTGTCTGTTGTAAAAGTGAATTAAGGCTACAATCCTATACACACTTGAGGCTAAGCCTAATTGGACCCAATGGGACTTAACTCTGAAATAACATGCTTAGATTTGTGCTTAATAGTGATGAACAGGAGCTTGCAGTTGTATTTGAGTTTTCTTCTATGGATCCACAGGCTGCCTTTGAAACTTGTCTTGATGGTTTCCCACTTAAGATATGAGTTGGTGTTTTCTAAAATGTCGAGAATGACCAGAGGAGAGCTGGTCTTGTGGCTGCAAGCATGACTTGTCCCCTTAGCTAGGCAGGGTCTGCCCTGGGTGCATATGAATGGGAGACTAGAAGCGTGAGCACTGTAACATATTCCCCGCAGTGGATGGAGCCCCTCTGGGAAGAGCAGAAAGTTTCAAGTTCCCTCCCTGGCTTCTTCAAGATAGGACAAGATTTTTTTATAGGACAAGATCTTTTTTTAATTGAACCAACAAACTACCAAAGCATACAATACATTGCCAAAGCACAATTATATACAAAGTAGTTGTTTGTACATCATATATCTACAAAGATTTACACACAAGGATTTGGAGACCCACAGGGTTATAAAGTATATGCAGGCAGTACTGTAACTCGGGGATGGGGGATTACAAGGCACATCAGGTAATCGGGGGGGGGGGGTTACGTACAACGTCCATTTCCATAATTTGTCCCATTGCTTTTTAGAAGAGATACACTTGTCTTTTTGCACACAACCATACAAACTTTTCCAGAAGAGATAGCTGCAGTGAGTGACACACAGGGACACCTCAATGGCATAGTTTGTGATGATGTCATCCACACTGATTCAAGATGTTGGACGCATAAACTTTTGAGGCTCAAGTGGGCTAACTTGTGAACTGCTTAACCAATTTGAACCAAGTTTGCTGCAGCTGTAGGGACACATAGGGACACCTCAATGGTGTAGTTTGTGATGATGTCATATTCTCCAATCCAAGATGGCAGACGCATAAATGTTTGAGGTGTAAGTGGGCCAACTTGTGGACTAACTGATTTGAACCAAATTAGGTACAGTTGTAGTGAGTGACACACAGGGGCACCCCAGTGATATAGTTTTTGATGATGTCATCCACCCTGATTCAAGATGGCAGAACCATAAATGTGCTACAGTTGAGGGACAAATAGGGACACCTCAGTGGTAAAGATTGTGATGATGTCATCCACCCAAATTCAAGATGGTTGACATGTAAACTTTTGAGGGACAAGTGCACTAACCTGTGGACAGTCTAACTGATGTGAACCAAATTTGGAACAGTTGTAGTGAGTGGCACACAGGGACACCTCAGTGGTGCAGTTTGTAATGATGACATCCACCCCTATCAAAGATGGCGGAAACATGAACATTTGAGGTGCAAGAGTTCTAACTTGTGGACCTCAATTTGAACCAAATTTAGTCTAGATGTAGAGATAGTGAAAGGAAAGTAGGCTGATTAATTCTTACTAGAACAACTTGTTTTAAGATACTATTGTGTCCATTCAATATCAGCAGTTAATATTTATATCAAAACAATGGCAAGAGTTGCTGCCCTAGTCTAGGACAATTTTCATCTTATATATCCTGAAACATGATTTGTTGGTTAGTCAACTTTTTCATCTTAAAAGAAACTGTAACTCTGATAAATAGGTGACAAGCTATATCCTGTAAGACTCATTGTAAATCCAGGGAGGCAACATTGCATGTCTAAAAATACAATGAAGAAAGAATTGTCTTGTTATGCAGAGGCCCATATTTTTGCCTTAAGTAAAACAACCAATTTCGAAGATGTGTTGATTCATTTGGATTTAGTTAATTGTAGAATTACAGATGGTCAAATTTTACGTGGACATTTTAAATGCCATAATTGTGCTTGTTGTCCATAAGCAGCATTTCAAACCACAACATTTATAAATCCTCTTGATGGCAAGAAACATCTTTTAAAGTGTTCTGCTGATAAGCAAATGTAATGTTTTATCGGGGCAAAACACAGCATTCACTTAAGATTCACATTTCCAGAACACAAAATTAGAAATCTAGTTTTAGAAGCCAAACTGGGCCAATATTTTATGAAGAGTAAATGTTTAGATAGTGATTTTAGATTTCTAGCACTGAAACAAGAATAGTTGTATTCATAGAACAGAACAGACCCGGATAACTTCTTATTGAATTTTGAAATGGTTTAATGTGTAAAAGCAAAACAAAGCCCTGATGTATAGCTACAGGATTTCAAGGGACATGATTTTAATACTTTCTTGTTTGGAACTATTTTGGGTGGTATTCTTTACAGGATTGTGTCATCAAAGGAGAGCTGTTTTTCCCTTGCTGATTGACTCTGGCTTCCATTACTATGGACGCTTTTGGGAAAAGGTTAAAAAGTTGTTAAAAATCTCCCACGCCCATTTCTTTTGTGGGTTGGGTGGTAGGTAGCACCCTTTATGACCCACCCCTAACCCACTTTGGTGTCCGTAGGAGCTACCCAAGGGGAGCAATGGAGTGTTTCAAGTCCCCCCACTGTTTTTTCTGGCTGAAACTCTCAAAAAGTTTTGAGGTTTGTTCTGTTGAAACAATTGGGGTTTTGGTGGGGTTTTTTGAGGTTTGTTCTGTTGAAACAACATCCAACAAAATGTTCTAGCCATCTGCATTTTGTTTCAACCTTGAAACAAAATGCAAAATCCGTTTCATGCACATCCCTAATGTCAGTGACTATTTATAATCAAATAGTAGGGGTGTGCATGAAACACATTTTGCATTCCATTCTGAGCTCAAAATGGAGCGCAAAATGCTTGAAACATTCTGTTGGAACAACTGGACAAACCAGTTTTTCCAGTGGAATGACTCCATTCTGTCAGAACACTCCAGCCCCATTCTGAGTACCATTTTGGATTCCAAAATGGCGCTCAGAATGGGTTCAGAATGTTCTGCCTCGTATGTGTATATGTATGTCTACACATACATATAAGAGTCTGTTTATATGTACATATACAAAGTTTTCTTCTGTCCTTCCATTTTTAGTAGATATGCCACCTCAATTTACTTTGTTTTTGAACATTATCAGAATTTGTCATTATTGTATCATGTGTCACTAAGTTCCACAGATCAGTTGGCAAAATAAATGGTAGTGGCAATGCAGAAATTCCTTTTCTGTTTGCAGACATGCTATTCATGTTACCACTGTCCAGGTTTTAAGAAGATTCCCCTTAAGTGCTTGAGAGGAATCAAAGACTTGACCCAGCTGTCTGCAATTCCTACAGTTAAATGTGGAAGAAAAACCTGTTGCAGTTATTGGTGACCACTTTGGGCCAAAGAGAGGAATGTTATACTATTTAGTAGGGATGTGCAGTTGTGTTGGTCTGACAGGTATGTTGAACCTGATATACCCTCTGTTGGGCATTAGCAGAATGAGTCACCTCTCAACAGGAGGGACTCCTGACAGTTGGAACTCAGACAAAATTCCCTCTTGTCATTGCAGAACTCTGACAGAATTCTAACATGCCTGTTGGGCCTCCCCCTCTCCACACCAGCCACTGCCCTAGCTAACAAAAATGCTTGGCATTCATTGCAGCAGAGCTTGAGACTTGAGAGTGGGAGAAAGCCCCCTTTCCTTTAAACCTCAAGTTGTGCTGAGGCAAGCTCTTTTGCTCCAGAAGCAGCGGGGAGAAGGCAATTCCCCCAGTCAGAGGTAGGACGTGGCTTTGCCCCCCAGTTTCCAGCATGCATCCCCTCAAAACTGCCTCAGAGACAAATTCTCTCTGACTCAGTGGGGTTTGTGTGTTGATGGGAGGCATCCTGGGAATTGGGTGGATGGGGAGTGAGGCAACTCTCCATAAAGGACTCACAGAGGTAGAGGGTCCTTCTTGGGAGTTTCCTTGCTCCTCAGTTTCCAGCACGCAGCCCCATCAGCACGGAGCTGAGCCAGAGAAAGGTTATCTCTGATTTGGCAGCAGAACTGGTGGGTTGGAAAGCAGGGCAACCAACCATGGGGGACCCTCTGATTCTGTTAGTCCCCTTCAGAGTGTTACCCCTCCTCCATCGATTTATAGCACACAAATCTTGAAAACCACCCTCAGAGCTGTCAGAGAGAAATTCTCTCTGACTCAGCAAGGAGGAGGGGTGGGCCTTAAGGGGATGGGGGTGCGAGGCAAGGCCCCTTGGGGAATCTCATTCTGATCCTGTGGGTGCCTTGTGTTGGGTTGCCTTGCCCCCTTCATTCCCAGTTTATAACATACAGTCCTTCAAAACAACCACAGAGTGTTAGAAAAAAATATCAGGAATTCTGACCCAATTTGACCAACCAAGAATGGGCAGGGTGTGTGTGTGTGTGTGTGTGTGTGTGTGTGTGTGTGTGTGTGTGTGTTTGTATGTATGTGTATGAGCACCAACAATTTATTTGTCAGATGCAATTGTATTAGATCAGATTAAACATTTTCCACCATGCGCAGGCGTAGTATTTAGGCTCTACTGCCTACTGAGGGTCTTTCACAATAACATTTTGGGGCTATTTTGGAATGTACCCCTACAGGCCACTGTGTGCATGTAAGAGCATGTCTCCCAGTGGATTTTCAATCTTCCATATACATACAACATCTACCTAAAATATGGCACTGAAATATTTTTCGCTAAGCCCCTGCACTAGTACATGTACTTTAATTCAAGCACTACCATCACACAATTGATAAAGATGGAACTGTCTCGGAATACATCTTCTGTCCATAGCCAGCCCACTCCAGTAGTTCTTCTTGCATCTCATCTTCCCATGTCCTATTATATGGCAGCGGGGGGAGGAACCTCCATTCTCTGCATAGATGGACCATGTTGTGAGGTTCTATGCATTCATTGTTTTCTCACTTCATAGGAGAGAATCATTATAATTATACTTGCACTAGTATTTTTAAGCCCGTTAAAATAAGGGCGCTAGTTGGGTTCATGAAACCGGGGGGGGGGGGCGGAGGGAGGCAGCGGCGGCCCTCAAGCGGCTGCGAAGAAGCCCCTTGAGGGCTGCCCCCGGAGGAGGAGGAGTGAGGAGGAGGAGCGGGGCAGGCGTGCGCAAGGCCACTTCCCTGGGGACGGCGGCGATGGCCAGGCGCCCAGAGCAGCAGCAGCAACCACGGCTCGCCCTGCTGAGCTGCTGCCTGCGTCTCCCTCCCTGGGCTGGGCGTGAGGAAGAGCTGCAGCTGCTGCTGCTGCTGCCAGGGGCGGGCGGATGGAGGTCTTCTCCGGGAGCCGCCAGTCCCCGCTTCTGCCTGCCGGCACTCGGCAGGCTGCCGGCGGCTCTTCCTGGGGGGGACGCCGCCGCTGTCCTGGGATACACCTGAGGGCCGGCTGCTGCCGAGCAGGAGGAGGAGGAGGCGGCGGCTCCGTGCAAGACCCCCCCCCGCCCGTCTGGCTGCCGCTGCCACTCCCCTGGAGCCGCCCCCGCCAACATGGCTTTGCAGCCTCCAACCAGCCGGACCGCCCAAGGGACAGTCGCTGCCCCTGTTCTTTAAGGCGGGTGGGCCAGACCCACCGCCGCCGCCTCTCCTATCCCTGCGGCTGGGCTGGACCCGCCACCACTGCCTCTGCCCTCCCAGTGGCCGCCTCTGGCCTTTCCACGGCCGGGCGAACAACCGGCCAACATGGCTGCCTGGTGCCGGCGGCCGTATCTTCCTCGGACATTCTGGGCATGCGCTCTGCGCATGCCCAGAACGGCCGAGGAAGACACGGGCGCAGAGACGCGCGCACACACACAGGCTCTTTATTATAGAGGATGGAGGAGAGCTGGTCTTGTAGTAGCAAGCATGACTTGTCCCCTTAGCTAAGCAGGGTCTGCCCTGGTTGCATTTGAATGGGAAACTTAATGTGTGAGCACTGGAGGATATTCCCCATAGGGGATGGAGCTGCTCTGGTAAGAGCATCTAGGTTCCAAGTTCCTTCCCTGGCATCTCCAAGATAGGGCTGAGAGAGATTCCTGGCTGCAACTTTGGAGAAGCCACTGCCAATCTGTGTGGACAATACTGAGTGATGGACCAATGGTCTGATTTAGTATATGGCAGCTCCCTATGTTCCTAAAGTCATAACTTGTTATATGGGTCCCTCATTCAGGCACTGACGTGGTCCATACTGAAGCTAAGAAATCATAATACTTACTGGGTCAGTGAATTAATGCATAAATGGAGTGGAGAATAGCAGGGAATAAACAGGTGTGCCATCAACACTTCAATAAACCTTGCTAGGAAGGTTTTCTTTTTCTCTCATTATTTGGCAGTAGGGAGGAGGTGATATAGGAAGTGTTGTGAGGTGAAGCAGATATGCACAATGCATCCACTCAGTGCTTGAAGCCAGCAAATAAATTAGAAATTAATAATGGACTCCTGAGGAGTTGAATAAAAGTAATATGTAGATCTTCTCCTGAATAATTTGTCTCAGGAACCTAGTCAAAATACGTTTCTCAGAAAGGCGGCAAATCTTATAATGCAGGGGTGGGCAACCGGAGGCCTTCAGCTGGACTACAGCTCCCATTACTGTCAGCTGCAATTTATTGATGGGATGATGGGAGTTGTAGTCCAACAAGAGTTGGAGTCTCAGGTTGACCACCCCTGATATAATTACCTCAGTATTTAGGCTTAATTAGACACAAGGGGATAGTTTAAATGTCCACAAATAACAGTGACATTAATCTCTTGAGATAATCCTTGGCAGGCAGTCTGGTGAATTGAATGAGGCTCTCATAACAAAGGTTTTTATGCTCCTGCACTGCACACTGCGTTCATCTGTTAGCTTGAACACTAAGATGTATGTTTAAAACCAGCCAGCCTTTTTGTTAGCTTCCGACTGTTGTGACATCTGTGCATATAAAGCTTGCATTTCCATCTTCCCTTAGCAATTTAGCGTTAATCGTTGCTTCAGTGTACTGCAGGAAAATTAAGTCCCTTTAAAGGCTAGGTATTATTTTTTTTAAATGTGAAAAGCCTTGAATCAGCAGTCAGATGGATTTGTAACATCTTGGAGCAATGCATGTAAAAACGGAAATGGTGTCAGTTAGTATTCAGGTTTTATGTGGGGCTGGATTTCATCTAGAGGAGGGGAAGTGAAATTTACCACAGCCAAATGGGTATCATTAAGTGATTCAGTGCTCTGATTAAGTGGCAAGTCTGGAATTCTTATCCTACACATATATTTTGTACTATTGTGATCCAGTGCATATAATGGCACCTACCATTGTGCTCTGTATTGAGATCTACTGTGTGCCAAGTGGATATGCTCCCTTTCATTGAGAAGGCTGAGGAGTATGGGCAAGACATTGTCTTTGCATGTGTTCATTTTTACTGAGCGTAATGGTAGAAAAATCCAGCAAAAGAACCTGGAGATACTATATCTGTCCAAAGCAAAATCTTCAGCAGGAGGCAGAAGTATGTAAGCAGCTCTATGGTAAGAGATGGCTCTGTTCCTCATTCCTAACTTTTTTAAAATGCAAAAGGAGGAGATTGTTCACAACACAATTGGCCAGCTTGCATCCTTTAAGTTTTAGGTTGTGCTGTCGAGTTGGTGTCAATTCCTGGCGACCACAGAGCCATGTGGTTTTCTTGGCAAAATACAGGAGGGGCTTACCATTACCTTTCCCCGTGCAGTATGAGATGTTGCCTTTCAGCACCTTCCTATATCGCTGCTGCCCGATATAGGTGATTCCCATATTCTGGGAAACACACTAGTGGGGATTCAAACCAACAGTCTCCTGCTCTCTAGGCAGGTTGCTTCTCTGCTGCACCATTAAGTGGCTTAGCTTGCATCCTAGACACTTTAAATAATATCTTTTGCACAATTCATTACTATTATGTTGTGAAGTGAATGTGGCTTACAATCACACATGGACATAACTTTATTATCTGTCTAAAACAAGTCTATGTGTAGTTGCATTACCCTTCAGGTTTCCATGCCTACTAACCATCAATTGATCTTAAGCTATTTGAATCAATAGAGCAAGGGTGTCCAGCTGTAGTTCTCCAGCTATTGTTAGCCTGTCATTCTGATTATCCCTGGTTACTGGCCACTGTGCTTGGGTATGATGGGAGTTGTAGGTCAACAACAGCTGGAGGACTGCAGTTTGAATCCCCTATAGAGTTTAAACAAGCTGCACACTTTGGATTCTGTATCAATGGTCTGAATACGATATTCCAGCTATGCTTCTAGCATTGGTTTGTAAGAGCTTTTATTCAGGTCCCAGTCTGAATCTAGACCATGCTGGGGGACCATGTTGGGACCATGCCTTATCCCTACCCATTCCTGATTCAGATTCTGCCTCCTCCTGGTGTCTCCTATTATTTCAAGAGGGAAGCTTCCATTGTCTATGGAAACTTCTCTCTTGGTGTAATAGGATCCATAATGGGGCCAGGTCTGGATCAGGATTGTGGCAGGGCGAAAGATATGGTCCAGTTGTGGTTTCCTGGCATGATCTGATCCAGATAGGGGCCTAGCATGGCTGTTGCTTAAAAAACCAAACACACTGGGCCTAATGACATAATTAATGGCACATCTAGTTTGGCTCCGAGTATTCAAATCAAATGTTTCATTGCATTATGTCTTACATTTTTTCTGGTCCCACAGAAAATGGGTGTAGAGATTGAGCTGGTATGCAAACTGGAAATGTCAAATTGTGCTCTGAACATGCACACCAAATTTCATTCCAATGAGACCACTTGTAGCTAGAGTTGTATTACAAACATACAGATGGAATGTAAAATAGGCAAGTTACACTGAAGATTTCACTTTGTTCAGGCAGTACAGTTGGGTGTGTTTCAAGATCCTGAAATTTACACATTGCTTAGACTTGGAATGTTGCTGAGCAAAAGTGAGTGGCATAATGAACTCTGAATTCCCCCACAATAAGTAGAAAAGGAATTTTAATGGTTTAAGAACTCCCCCAAGGCTGTCTGATCATCCTTGGTCTCCTTTTGATCTACTGATTGGAAGAGCTCTGAAACTATAAAGGAAGAGTCAGAAAGCCCTTCGCAAACTCAACTTTCCACCCTGTTTTCTTCGCTCGTCCTATGAATATCATTCATTTGATCTTCAGTTCCTTCATCTTTTTGATGCAGAAGATGGACCTTACTTGAGTTTAAAATATTTAGATAGAAGTTGCTTACAGATGGTGGATAATTTAATGTGCTACTGTTTAATGTAGTTGGGGTGGTTTTTTGTTTTGGTTTTTTTGGGAGGCAAAAAGCTGGATTTAAAGTGATGGAAGGACTTGAGAAGAGCTCCCTTGCTGAGAAAAGGCAACTGTTAAACATTTATCAGTAGGCTTTCTTGCAGAGGGAAATTCTGCTGACAGCTCAAGCTGTCCTTAGGTGCATTCTCATCTTCACAGACTTCCAAACCAGAGCATAGTGTGACAAAATTAGCCTCGGATGCAAAACAGATGCAGGATACTTAAGTAGCTTTTTAATGCCTTTTGTGCTAAAGTGAGGTGTTGGTAGGTAGCACATGGAACTAGACAGATTTTCCATTTTGTTATGTTGATCTCACATCTTCCAAATTCCAATATAAACTTATATTCCTTTGCAACGTTTGTTGTGTGGAACTAAAAATGAGGACTTAAAATGAGTCCCTGCTGTGCCTTCATCCCACTAGAAAAGCACTGGATTTCTAGTCCCTCACAGTGCAAAAGGGCCTTTTGGTTATACCATGTTGGCACAGCAGGTGATGCAAACTAGCATACTCCGCTGGGGACCAACTACTTAGTAGATTAGAGAAGTGCCTGTTCATTAGCACTTGGAACTGATTGGAGTAAAACACACCTGCTGCTAAGCATCTTAGAGAGACCTGTGCTTTCAGAAGTTGAGAGTTACTGCAATGTTGTCATCCCCTATACGTCCAAAAACTCCAACTGATGTTATAGTGCCAAAATCTGTACACAGTTCCCTAATTAAGAAATTTGTAGGTTCAGTCAAATGTCTGGAAACATTCTGAAATAGACCTGCCTCAAGATATCCTGTACTTGTATAGTCCAAGCAACTGGTGACCATACCAGTACATCTCCACAAGCTGCTGCGTTCTACTAATGTTGTCAGGGCTTAATTTGAACAAGGACACAAGCATGACAACTATTTTCAGTGCCAGGTCTTGTCATTGGAAAAGATTTGTGCCTCTTCCCAGAGTGCCACCTTCTTCCTAGTGAATAACCACAGTCACATTAGAAGAATGGCTTTCCAGATAAGAGTGGCTTCCAGGTAGGCTTATATCCCAGCACCTCCCCCTTTTTTCTCCCCTATAATTAACTGCAAAGTGATACTAAGGAAGCTTTATTTCCTTGGTTTTTTAAAAAGGCTACCTTCCCAGTATATTCCAACCTGCTTCTAAATTAACTCCATGACCATGGTATATGAAGGTACTATGGGAGCTGAAGCAGCTAGGTAGATGACTAGAGCACAAGTGGAGAAGGACTCGACTCGAATCTGACAGGTTACAGCATATGGCACAATTGAAGACCTATGCTCTGGCAATACGTCCTGCAAAGAAGCAATTCTTTTCTACACATATTGTGTTTGCAGGTTCACATCCAGTGGAATTGGTGAGGGTGATGAGGGCCCTTCCACTCCAGCTTTGGAACCATCAGTTAGCTGCTGTGAAGCTTTTAATGAGTTTTTGTGTGGACAAAACCTCTTGTATTTGAGCTGACCTGGATTCCATTGTTGCTGCAGAGTCTTTAGCAGGGGTATCCAATAACTCGTCTTGTGTGGTTATATTGGATCAGTTTCAGTTTGTGACTCCTGAGGATATGAACAAGCTGCTTTGATCCTACCATCTGTTCTCTTGACCCTTGTCCGACATGACTTACATTATCAAGCAGAGAGATTGTTGGAGAGGGCCTGGTTGACATTATAAATGCTTCACTTAGGGAAGGTAGGATGCTGGTTATTACCTATAAAGCCCTTAATGGCTTTGGTCTATGGTATTTAAGAGAAAACCTTTGTGTTCTCTCTACTCATTAAGATCTTCAGGGCAGGTTCGTCTGAGGGTGTCAGTAGCTCCTCTGGTGATGTATCAAAGGCATGCCTTCTCTGTGATTGCCCCAGGACTGTGGAATGCTGAAAGTGGCCTACAACATCAGAGAGGGTTGTGAGAGGGATATAAAGCTATAATCTTATGGAATCTAATAACCTGTACAGAAAATGTGTTGACCAGTCAGGTGTCTGAGGATAACAAATAAACTCTTCAGCATTGATTTATTCCCTGATCCCTCATTGGAAATGGATTTAGTGAGTGCTAAAAGAATGGTTTGCCGTGATTGGAGGACATTGAACTTCAAAATAAGATGGCTTGTCTGCCTGTTTTTTATAGATTGCTAAAGGCAAGGGTGGGCTTTTTACTCTCATTGTATCTGTCCTCCATCACTTCCCCCAAGCTCCGCTGGGCTTTCTCGAGAGCCCAATTTAATGCTTTTCTGTCAGCCCTGCTTATTGGAAGGTTTCATCAGGTGCCTTTGGATGCCCGACTTGAATCCTTGGGATTCTGGTGAAACTGAAACTGTAAATCATGTTTTGTTGAATTGTAGGTTTTATCGGGATGTCAGGTGGCAGTTAATTTAACCTTTACTGACCAGTGTTCTGGGACAGTCTGAAGACTGGTTAGTTAAGTTTTTACTTTCTGATAATGACATAGGTACCTCATATACAGTAGCAAAATTTTGTTGCATAGCGACTAGAGTGTGAAGCTTCCAGATTGATGCAAAAGATGGATGAGAAACATGCAGAAATGTTAAAATTATTTTTTTAATGCACTCTAATAGCCTGGTGTTTTGAAGTCCCATGGGCCTTATTGTGAGTGCCATCCATCTCAGCTGTTAACACTAAAGAGATGTTCCATTTTGTTCCACAATTTTCACTCTGGATCAGTTTCAGGATTAAATTATGTGCAAATATGGGAGAAGCTACACTTTCCCTTCTATATGGCTATTAAACACATAGAAGCCAATTTTTTCATGGCATTAATCTCTTGTTATGTTTGCATATCTCCACCTTACTCTCCCTTTGTTTTCTCCTCCATTTCAGTACAGCTCTTAAGGGTCGTATTTGACAAACATTCTTTGCATGATAGTGAAAGCATAGTGTTTGTCTCAAATGCATGCTTTTAAAAAAACCTGATCAAAATAGGATAAAGGTTCAACATGAATTTGGCTTCAGAAAAGATTTTGAGATTCCTGCTCATGAGTGACAAGTTATGAAGAGCCCTGAGAACAGATTCAAGACACTCTTTATAGCAGCACTCTGGGCCTTCTGTTTCTGTTCTTGATTCACATAAGAGTGTAATGGAATATCAGTTGACGTTTCAAGAACTGTTGACACCTTTGAGTTGAAAGATGCAGCTTTTAATATGTGGGGTTGGGGGTGGTTGCTGGTTACTTCATAATCTTTATTGCTTTTACTTTATTTATTTTTACATGACTTTCTTCCATCAGAGAACTCGAGGTGACATGCCTAGGTTGAATTGCTTAGCTTCAGCAAACTGGCTGTTATATGCCCTCAGACCATGCCCTAGGTCAGGCCAGGCCTGCTCAGCTTCGGCCCCACTGTAGATGTTGACCTACAGCTCCCATAATCCTTAGCTATTGGCCACTGTGGCTGGGGATTATGGGAATTGTAGTCCAAAATTGAGCAGGCCTGCCCTAGGCCAAGACTGCACAACTTCAGGCTTCCAGATGGTTTTGGACTACAACTCACATCATCTTCAGCTACTGTGGTCAAAGGGACTATGAGAGTCATAGTCCATAATCCCTAATTATTGGCCACTGTGGCTGAGAATGATGGGAGCTGATGGCCCCTGCAGGAAGGTGGTACTACAACTTCTGTTATACCCAGTCACAGTGGCCAAAGACCATGGTGGCTGGGGATAGGGATGATGGGAATTGTAGTCCTGCATCATCTGGGGACCCAAGGCTTGGAACTCCTGCCTGGCAGTGACTGATATGACTGATATATTATGGCAGTATCTCAATCTGAACAGGACAGTTCAATTGGATGCTGCACAAGTGAAATACCTATTTAATGAGATGAGATATTGGCTGCTTTTGAACTGGTGCTGTGGTTACTGTTGCCTGCACCTGCAGCTGTGAAAAAACTGCTTCAGAAATGCACCTTGTAATGTTCACAAATAGAATTGTCAAGAACGCTCAATATTGTGAGCAATGGGTAATACAAAAGACAAAGACCAGGAAGATACATTATGTCAATCAATTCATTGCCTTTAGCTTTGGCATGCATTTTCATGGCTAGATATATTGCTGCTGGCATCTCTTAAGCTTGCCTGGGACAAACAACATCAGATGCTGAGTCACTGTGCATTCTCTTGTTTATGAAGCTGCAGTTTTGAAGTTGTGAAATGGCCAGTGCTGAAGAGCAAGTGATATCTTGGTCTGTGGTTCTCATGTCTTGCAACATCATATTTATAAGGGCCTGGGACAATACAGCTCAGGTATTTGTACACGGTTCAGTGGAATGAACCGCTAAAATAATTCTCTATAAACAACTTGTCAGATCTTTGTGGTCTTTCAGCCTCTACATGATTATAGCAATAGCAATAGCAATAGCACTTACATTTATATACCGCTTTATAGCCGGAGCTCTCTAAGCAGTTTACAATGATTTTAGCATATTGCCCCCAACATTCTGGGTACTCATTTTACCGACCTCGGAAGGATGGAAGGCTGAGTCAACCTTGAGCCCCTGGTCAGGATCGAACTTGTAACCTTCTGGTTACAGGACGGCAGTTTTACCACTGCGCCACCAGGGGCTCTTATGTAGTGCCTCAGAGTCAAAGTTTGGTTCCCATTTTTAAAAATATCTATGTACTGCTTTTCATCAAAAAGGCTTTCAAAGCAGTTTACATAGAAAAAAGAATAGTAAGATGATGATAGTTCCCTTTCCCCAAAGGGCTCATCATCTAAAAAGAAGCAAAGGATAGACATAATCAGCAGCAACAGGGGCAGTTGAATACTGTGCTGGGGTTGAACAGGGACAGTTGTTCTTCTCCTGCTAAAGATAAGAGAGATACCACTTTAAAAGACTCTTCCTTGTCCAGCAGGCAGGGAGTTTCTGATTGTTGACATGTTTCTGATTGTTTCTCGATGGTATTTTTTTTTTATCACAAGGAATCATATTTCTTTGAGATTGGGCCCTGACACCAGATATGGTAGTGATACATTTTTATTTGATATGGTACAGTTTAATTTGCTTTTTCTTTGAGATGAGCTGTGGTCATTTTACTGAAAGTGGCAAACTTGAAAACAGGTGCATTGTCTCCATTTTTCCTCTTTGTGTTCCAGATATAAACACAGTGATAGTGTGATATGTGGCATTGCTTTTAGTCAACTCATATGATCATTGACCTAGGCTTGACTTGTCCGTAGACTATTTTGTAAGACAGTGAGATGATAAACATCAGTTGCTACTAAGTCACTATCCAAGGACAATTTTGCAAGAATTTTAGTGTACCTCAAATCCAATTGTGATTTTTTAAAATTTAATTGTTAAGGCTGAACATTGATTCCTCTCTTTACATTTTCCCTCCCATCACAACAAAGAAACTGAGGGAGAGGTTACTGATTTTTCTACTTTTAACAGGACTTGTTGAATATGCTGGTAGCCCTTTCTGCTGCCTGTTTGTGCTCAGTGTAAGATGAATAGTGTTAATGACATCTCTGCACAGTTGATGCCATGAGGCTAAATGTGTTGATATACTTTGACTCAGTCTTGGGTCAGAAGTTTGATGAAGTTTATTTCAAAGGGCAAAGCTTCAAGCCTGTGTGGCTTTCCAATATGTGTTAAGCAACATATGCTAACCAGTAGCATCAGTCAGATCAGTCCATTTCAGTTTTGCTAGGCTTCCAGTTTGATTTTCTATGCTGTAGATGACACATACGGGTGAAAAAATAAGTCTTTAGAGACTTCTAAAAAGTGGTCAGAGATGGGGAAGCCCTTATTTCAGCAGGGAGATAGACAAACAAAGAAAGAAAGATGTGTTATGGATTTTACTGTTTAACTGATTTTAAGTTTTAAATGTGATTTTAATGGAGTTTTATTGTATTTTAACTTTTGTAAACTGCATTGGGATGCCTTATGATGGGTGGTATAGTAATGGAACAAAGAATGAATGAATGCTTAGAAAGCAAGCACATCAGAATGAATACTGATGAGGGGTATTGCACAGAGTCCCATACAACTCACTCTCCTCCTTACTAGTGTGAATTCCCTTCTCCTATCTGGCAAGTACACCTGCATTTCTACCAAAAGGCCTGCTTATGGTTCCTGGTAGCACAGATTCTCAGATGTTTTTGACTACATTACTGCCAGTTGCAATGCTTTGTGGCTGGGGATTATGGGAGTTGTAGCCAACAACAGCTGGGAATCCCTGTCACAGGAACACAGCTGTTCCTCCATTGTCCTTGGAGGAAAAGAAAGGAAAGGTTTGGCTTTTGCAAAATGTTTCACTGGTATCTTGAAGCTGCAGAGAGATGATGCTAGCGCTTTCTGCAAAAGCCCAATTCACAGGAGAAAAGCTCCACCTCTGTTCTCCTACAGAGATCAGGAAGGAAAGGAGAGGTAGGTTTCCCCCTGTGAGTTAGACTTTTGCAGCTTCACTGATGCTTCTTGCAGAAGCCTAATGGGAAAAGAGAATGCTATGTCCTGGTCCCCTGTTCCTCCAGCAGGAAAGGGGAGAGAATCTCTCTCTTTCTTTACCTACTAGGTTTTTGCAGGAGGAGGCAGCATTTTCTGCAAAAGCCTAACTGTGGCAGTGAAACTGCCTTTCCTTTCCTTTACAGGAAACATTTATATACTAAGTAAAATTTTAATGTTTACCGAATATTGAATCTGGCAATCCTGCTATCAAGGGACATAGTGGAAATGCCATGGTTACAATTGTGGAGAATTTCACCGCTGACACACTGCCGTTCCAAAGAGCTAATCTGAAACATTTCTATGAAGTATTAATACAGCACAGCTCACTAAAGCTTGTGATCATGACACAAGTTATATGAAAGCAGAAAAAAGCCTGTTCTGATTCTTGTGTATCTATGGAGTGCAGCACATAGCCTCCTTGCACTTACCCAGTTCTATATGGTGAAGGCAAAGTACATTGGCAATTTACAGATATTACTAATACCTGGAAAATGGCAACTGTAGCTCTTCTCCAGCAAGTGTTCAGTACTAAGGCCCTGAGGATCCATTTCATTCCTGTGAAGTTCTCATATTCACAGAGCACTTGCTCTTGTACAAGAGAAGGTGATAAATATCTGGCAACAGCAGTTCTATTAATAATTGGTGATAAATCCATAGCAAGCAAGACAAAAATTCAGTTTCACAATAACATTCCTGCAAGCCCATAATTTGCTGTAAATCTCAAGGCCTTCTAACAGAAATTTGGAGCCTGAAATATTGAAATAAGCAACAAACATTACTTTACATCAGAACAAGGCAACCAGGAAGGGAGGCAGCTTGTCTTATTGAGGTGGCGAAAAGAGACTGCAGAGAAGCTGAATGACTGGTCTTAACTGGGAAAGGTCATCCTGCTTCAACCAGTTTCTTCAGGAAAGGCATCTGAAGAAATCCTGTCAAATCTCTTGACACTTAAGAAAAGCCCTGCTAGATCAGGCCCAAGGCCCATCTAGTCCAGCATCCTGTTTCTCACAGTGGCCCACCAGATGCCGCTGGAAGCCACAGGCAGGAGTTGGGGGCATGCCCTCCCTCCTGCTGTTACTCCCCTGCAACTGGTACTCAGAGGCATCCTGCCTTTGAGGCTAGAGGTGATAATTGAGGCTGGTACTCCTGCCTTTTAGGCTGGAGGTGATACTTCTGAAGGTGTCAAGAGATTTGCTTATTAGTTTATATTTATTAAAAAAAAATCTTGTGTACCGCCTCCTCCAAAGACTCTAGGCAGTGAACAATAACAATATTTTTAAAAAATTAAAGGGTAAAAGCCTGGCAAAAAAGATAGGTCTTAAGAAGGGCCTTAAAAGCCACTAAGAAGGAGGCTGAACAAATTTGGGAGGGAAGGGTATTCCAAAGAAGAGGGGCAGCCACAGAGAAGGCCCTCCTACGGGCCCAGGCACCATACACTACACTAGGGCCTGGGACACTAAGGAGGACCAACTGAGAGGACCTCACAGACAGGATACAACCGGCCAAGAGAGGCAATCCTGGAGATATACAGGTGCTAAACCCATAAGTAGATGAGAACCAGCACTTTAAATTGGATCAGGAAGTGAACAAGCAACCAATGCAGTAACCATAAAGGAGGCGTAACACTATCAAATCTGCAGCCATACATATTGCCTCTTCCAAAGACTCTAGGCGGTGAACAATAACAATTTTTTTTAAATTAAAAGGCAAAAGCCTGGCAAAAAAGGTAGGTCTTTTAAATAGTTATGGCACTATTTGGAAGATTCTTGGACAAATTGACAGTGTCATATTGTCTGCCTCCATGTAGTGAACACCGTGCAAAGGGAATAAGCATCAAAACTAAAATAGTGGATTGAGTATGTTGTTTTGTAATGTCCTGATTTTATTGAAAGAATATTTTTAAACATGGTGATTGCAAATTAGGCATACCTAATTAACTTTGGAATAAAAAACATTATCCTGCATTTAAGAGTGTGTTTGTGTGTGGGGTGGGGGTGGGAGAAAGAAAGGATTACAGAAGGTATTTGAATTAAAGGTGTTAGTACTGAGGAAGACATTGCTGAGCTTTGTTGCTTATACCTGTGTTTGTGGAAAGCATCCAGATTGGAAAAATAAGTAAAACAAAATGCCTGGAATAATGATGTTTGACATGCAGTCTGGGGAATGCTGATTCTCCTTATGTTGATGATGTTGGTATTAGGTTGTATGACTATTCTCTAAAAATGTGTACTTCTAATGAAAAGCATTGGGTGTTGTCTGTTGTCACACTAGGAGAAGACTCTTCAGCGGAGAAAGATATGGGAAGCCCAGTCCTATGTACATGCATAAGTCCCACTGAGTTTGATAGCTCTTCCAAGTACATGCCTATAGCTTGGATCCAGAAACTTGCTTACTTAGTGAAATTGAGCAAACCATCCAATTTATATGGATGGTTTGCTCCATATGAGAGCCAGTGTGGTGTAGTGGTTAGAGTGCTGGACTAGAACCGGGGAGACTCGAGTTCAAATCCCCATTCAGCCATGAAACTAGCTGGGTGACTCTGGGCCAGTCACTTCTCTCTCAGCCTAACCTACTTCACAGGGTTGTTGTGAAAGAAAAACTCAAGTATGTAGTACACTGCTCTGGGCTCCTTGGAGGAAGAGCGGGATATAAATGTAAAAATAAATAAATAAAATATAACCCACCAAATATAACCCACACAACCCACCAAATGGTGCAGCGGGGAAATGAGGTGCCTAGGGAGCAAGAGGTTGTTTGAATTGCCACTAGTATGTTTCTCAGACTTTGGGAAACACTTATATTGGGCAGCAGCGATATAGGAAGGTGCTGAAAGGCATCATCTCATACTGTGTGGGAGGAGGCCATGGTAAACCCTTCCTGTATTCTACTGTGAAAACCACATGGCTCTGTGGTCACCAGAAGTTGACACCGACTCGATGGCACAATCTTTACTTTTTTCTTAAAAAAACACACAAACCAAAAAAACCCCACACATATTTTATCTTCTTCCAAAATACAGTGACTGCCATCCTAACTAACTCTGTGTGCATGCAGAGCTGCACCTAGGTAATTTTGGAGCCTGGACCTAAAGACCTGTGGAGCCCTCCCCCAATACAAGTTAAGCATCACCCCCCTATTCTCATTCCAAATATTTCTTTCCCCACTCCCTCCTCTGTCTCTAAAGCACCCGGCACAGGTCATAATCATACTCCTCCACCTGGCTCAGTGTGGGCCAGCGGCAACCATACCACCCGGGACAGACTAAAGAGGATTTGGGGGCCCCAGGGGGTGTGGAAACCCTGGACTTTGGCCCAGAAATCCAGGGGTAAGCGCGCCACTGTGTTTGTGCTCCTGACATCAGCACACATGCAGTGCTAGCCCCGTGCTTGTCCCTATACTTCTGAAGCGTGGGCCCTCTTGCACAAGAGTGTGTTATACTTTCAGGATTCTCCCAGCCTCCAGAAACACTCTGTTAAAGCGGAAACACATCCCCGAGGGACAGAGAGATGCTTCTGCTTTAACAGAGTGCTTCTGAAGAATAAGGAGAGCTCTGAAAGTATTTGCTTTCTTGCACAAGAGCACCCGCGTGTCAGAAGCATAGGGGCTACTACTGTATATGCGCAGATGCTAGGAGTATTATGCAGCCTTAGTCAGGATGCCAACCAATGAGTTTATTAAAATCGTTCCATCACCAGAACCCAATATGACCAATCCATTTGTTTCAGGGTAAACAAGTAAAACACAGTAAAACAATACTGCTATTTTAAATCTGAGGTATATCTAGGTCTGATTTGTCTGCCAAATTACAGATCATATATGTTGCAGTAGTTGAATTAATTACTTACCTTGAAGCTTTTTTGGAGGGTACAAATAAAAAAGCTCAGAAAATCCAAAGACTGCAAGAAGAATCTCCATGTCAAATAATAAATCAATCAATCTTTATTACGGTCACAGACCAGCATAAAGTACATATTAAAATCTAAGTTGCAATAGATTTTATACTCTAAGACTATCATAAGATGATTTAAAATATACAATAAGAAATATAAAAGATGCTAAAATACATTACTAACATAAAATAATTTTAAATATAAAAATTGGCATGTGACTGCACTAAAAATCTAGCTATGGATCTAATAAGAGACAAAGTAGACTCTGGGCTACATTTTGATTTAACTACGGCTGCAATAAGAAATAAAGGAATAAACCATGTAGCAGTACCCTAGATCACCTTGCATGCTTATAAAGTAAGAAGAGATTTAAAAAATATAAAATCATGACAGTCATCATTTAAAATAATAAGAGCTAATATGCGTTAAAAGGATATCATATAATATACACAAAAATATAAGCCAGTTAAATAGTAGCCAGGAAGTTGCAAGTCTATAGGTTGTTGGGTTGCCGCACTAAGGCAGTAGCCATGGCTGTCCTCTAGTTCATAGAGGTGGGCTCTGGGCACGTGTGATCATCGTCCGCCAGATATTAATCGCTGCCGTACAGAACCTGGTGACACTGTAGGTGGCAGCAGGGTTGCTATCAGAGAGCAGCAAAGAGGTGTTAAACTGGTCCATTCACCCCGGATAGCCATGAAATAGTGGTAAAATGAGAGAGGCACGGATGTCCCTGTAGAACAGGCATTGCTGAAGAACGTGTCCTGCTGTTTCTACCTGCCCTGTGCCGCAGGGGCACTTGCTCTCTGAGATTGGGGTCTTCCTATAGCGACCTTCAAGCATGGTTGAGGGAAGCACATGGCTTCCCTTTGCAGGCAGGAGTCCCATCTTGGAGATGCCAGGGAGGAAACTTGGAACCTTCTGCATGCAAGCAAGCAGGTGCTCTTCCCAGAGTGGGCCCTTCCTCTGAGGGGAATATTTTGCAGTGCTCACACATGTAGTCTCCCATTCAAATGCAACCAAGGTGGATCCTGCTTAGCAAAGAAGACAATTCATGCTTGCTACCATTACTGAGAAGAAAAACAAAACAAAACTTGTGGCACCTTAAAGCCTATACAAATCTCGGGATGCCATGTTATCTGATTGCTTGGGTGGCCCTGTGGAGTCTGGAGAAATCCCTCCTGTGGGGCTTTCATTCCCTTCAGGGGGCAATAGGGTGCAGGCTGGTCATATCCCAGTGGGGCTGAGAGGGCAACGCAGGGAGATCAGCAGAAAACAGCTCCAGGGAGACATCTAGGTTGGGTGGGGGCAGGAAACAGGAAGCAAGGACAGGAAAGGGGCAGGGCTAGAAGTAGGCTTTAATCCCTGTCAGCTCTACACTGGGGCATTTAAAGACAAGGCAGCTGATGAGGAGGAGCTGCTTCTGAGTATGGGAGCCTGGAGTTCTCCAGGAGAGGGAACTGGCTGAATGCAGCAAGCCAGGAAGAGGACTCAGGTTACAAGCTAACCTCCTCCCCTGGCTGTTTCTGAGGCTGACCGTGTGTGTGTGTGTGCGCGCGCTTACCCAGTCATTCTGGAGTTCAAGAAGGGCTAGGAGCCCACCCCATCCCCTGGGAGTCTGACAACACGTATTGCAACATAAACATATTTAACGAACATATTGTGGCTTAAGTGGTTGTTAAATTTTTTAGGATAATTTTTAAGGTGCCACAAGACAAACATTTTTGTTGCAGCAGATTAAAGAAGACAGAGAAGAGCATAGGAACATAAGAAAAGCCCTGCTGGATAAGGCCAAGGGCCTATCTAGTCTAGCATCCTGTTTCACACAGTGGCCCACCAGATGCTTCTGGGGAGCCCACAGGCAAGAGGTATGTGCATGCCCTTTCTCCTGCTGTTGCTCCCCTGCAACTGGTATTGAGAGGCATCGTGGCTCTGAGGCTGGAGATGGCCCACAGCCATCAGACTAGCCACTGATAGACCTGTCCACCATGAATCTGTCTAAGTCCATTTTAAAGCCATCCAACCTGGTAGCCATCACCACATCCCATGGCAAGGAATTCCATAGATTAATTATGCATTGTGTGAAAAAGTAAATCTGCTAGTCAGTCCTAAATTTCCCATCCTTCAGTTTCATGGGGTGTCCCCTGGTTCTAGTATTGTGAGAGAGGGAGAAAAATTTCTCTCTGTCTACCCTCTCCACTCCAGGCATAATTTTGTACACTTCGATCATGTCTCCCCTTAGTTGCCTCTTTGTCAAGGTCAAGAGGCCCAGATGCTGTAGCCTAGCCTCATAAAGAAGGTTCTTCAGGCCCCTGATCATTTTGCTTGCCCTCTTCTGCACCTTTTCCAGTTCTACAGTATCCTTGTAGACAGGCAAGATAACACCTTGTAGATGGCAATGGTAAACCCTCCTGTATTCTGCCAAAGAAAACCACATGGCTCTGTGGTCGCCAGAAGTCAGCACCAACTCGATGGCACAACTTTACCTTTAAACTTTTCATCACCCTTTCAAGCACAGGTAACTGCAAGCGCTCTGTTTCCTTTTTGTTTTTAAAAGCCTTTTTTTGATGTCAGGAACTTATTGCTTTGACTTTCCTTTTTAATATGGTGTGAAGATTGCCGAGCTTCCCCTGGGAGTTATTAAGCGTGTTTCAGACCATGCAAGCCAAAATCTATGAGGGCTTTTAAAATGTTACCCCCATACCATAGGAGCAGAAAAATACTAGGAAACTTTCCTAACAAAATCTGCTGTAAATTACTACAAGAGTCTGACAAGAAAGAAAATTGAGTATAAAAATTCTATCATAGGCCTATTGTACCATAAATCTTCAGACAGATTTTTCCTGCTCTTACCTGCACTGGCTTGGACTAGACTGAAATAAAGTTGACGGTATTTCACAATTATTAATTGGGTCAAAGAGTCTGGAAGAGTGAGCCTTAGAAATAAGAGAAACAAAGTAAGGATGGAGAGCTCAAAACATTTGGGATACTTAGAGGTCATCTACTTGTGCCTCTCCAGTTTAGTTCCATATTATTTGTTTCTGAGGCTGCTGTCTTTAAAAAGGAATAGGATAGGATAATCATACAGTGAGCAGGATCTATTGGGTCATGATTAACTTGTCTCAGCCTGATTTCAGACAAATGCTGTACAATAGGGATGTACATGGAACTGGCTGACCCGGTTCAGTTCAAGTCTGAACCAGTTCAGTCCGGCACCCCTTCGAACCCGCCCCCCGGTTCGGTTTGGTCCGGTGTGGGTGGGTTCGCGAACATTTTCTTTTACATTATTATTTTTTAAACTTCCCCCCCATTTGGGGATGGTCCTCGAGGCGGTGGATGTACATGTGCAAATGAACTCTGCGAGGCCTGGCATAACACAGTGCCTCGCAGAGGCCATTTGCACATGCATGGCAGCATCCAAAATGGCTGCTGTACCGAACTACAGAGGCCCAAATGGGCCAAAGAACTGGCTGAACCGGCCAGAGGTTGTGACAACGGAGGCCGGCAGGGGGAGGGGAAACCTCCGCTATCCCCCCCCCCCCCCCGTTGCCTCAAGGACCTTTCCTGAAGGTGAGAAGGTAAAAAAAAAATTTAAATGTTAAAAAAAAGTTTGTGAATCCCTCTGAACTGTCAAGGGGGTGGTGGTGGTGGTGGTTCGGGCCCAGACTGAACAGGGGGTGGTTTGGTTCAACCCCGGACTGTCAAACCGAACTGGCTCAACATTGAACCCATTCAACGTCAGGCCGGTTTGCACATCCCTACTGTATGAGTGTACAGGTGTGTCTGTACATTCATACATGCGTTTGTGTGAATTACTGTACCTGTGTTCATTTCAGAAGTGAACCTGGATGCAGGTTCTTCAGATGCAAATACAGATAGGAAGTTACTTCTGTACCTGTGTTTAATCTAATATCTGAATGACTGGATCTGTGCACAGATCTCTACCTGTGTATACTGTACACTTGTTGTATCAGTGTTGAACATAATGTGTGAACGGGCCTATTGATTTCTATGGTGGGTAGTCATGACTAACTTAGTCTAGATCCTTCCCACTGTATACCCATCTTCATGGCACTCCCTTTTACATTTGCTTTAAGGACTAATGTGACCGGAACTGAATGGAGCTATTTGGATAAAGTTTCTTTCATGTCAAAACAAATGGGTCAGGGTACAGATATGGGCCTGTTTTCAAAACCTCCATTAATGCCCATTTGTTCCATTGCATTGTTGTCCCCTGTGGGAGCCATGTGGGCATAAAGTGGCCATGAAAATAAAACAAATTGAGACTCTACAAATGGGTCCCAAAATGAACAAAGATGAGCCTGAAATGAGGGAGGGGGGGAGAGAATGGAGTCCCAAAAGTGTGGGACTCCAAAAATAAAAAATAGTGTACACCTCAACTACTATTTATTTTGATCTAAACTTACATATCCTCATATTCGGAGATAGAATGTAGATTTAAACAAAATTTAGTCTGTTTTTTAAAATGCACATTACAGTTGCTAGACTACAGCAGCTACTCTGCTTATGAAGCATTATATTCCATAAATGTAAAGGTGCACTATGGGGAATGTAAAAAATGGCACATTAAACCCAGTGTCTAAATTCTTTATCCTTAGATAATAGAGCTTGTAAAAATTGCAACAACTTTTCTAGCTGCCAAATATTCTCATGAATTTTGATAAAAGTCCTAATGTCTCTTTAATGGGTTCTTGCCTAACAGGGCCTCAGTTGAGGTCCTTTGATTGTGTGTTCTAAAACCTCCAATTTATACATCTCATTTTCATGGATCCCTTAAATATAAAAAGGGGGCTGGGAACCTGCTTGTGTAATTTCTTCCTCCTTCGGAGCAGATTGGCACAGGGGGAAATTTGCAAAACATTATGGAAAAGTATGATCCTACTTGGTCAGAAGCAGAGTTCTTTCATCTATTGTTTGAAGCTGATTATGCCTGTCAAAAATACCAATATGTATTATTAGCTGGTTGCAGTTGTTGTTTTGTCCTATCTGGTGGTCTGTCTCCTCGGATTCTTTGGGGTGTACATCAGTGTGTTAGGGAGAGGCAGAACGGAGAGCTTCAGCAAGAAACTGATCTTCTGTCAAGCTCTACATTTTTTATTTTTTGACTACAACTGCATCTTTTGGTCTTGAATGGCACCAGAAGGACAAGTGATTGCCCCCACTAGCTGGGCCTCTGTGATTGATGGAAAGGCACATTTCACATACAGTGTTTTGCTTTATATCATCAACCTTGTGTGGTATTTAATACCCCTCCCCGCCAAAGTACCTGCATGCAAATGTTGATACTTGCCAGTTGGGTGGGCATTGGAAGGGAGTTTCTGTTGCTGCTGCTACTGCTTACAGTTTTTGGTTATTTCCATGAAGTAACCTACTCTACTTATTGTAGAGGAAAAAAGATTCTGCTGCTGTCCACATAGGCATGGGGAGCGGGGAGGTTGAAGTGGTTCAAGACAAGACTGATTAATCAATGGGGTTATTTCAAGATATGGTTAGGGTGGGAGCATTAATGTTAGTCTAATATTATTTCCCTATCAGAACTTGTGGGACAAATCCTGCCCCCTTTTTTCCTTCTGTTCACCCCTAAATAAATAAATAAGAGTGTGTGTGTGTGTGTGTGTGTGTGTGTTTTCATATATTCTGGTGCTGTCATTGCTTTTGGTGCTTGGTAACCAAAGCCCTAGCACTTGAGGCCTACTGTTCTTTCTTTTGGGTTTTGTTCTTTTTGTTGCTTTTTATATTTACTATATTGCAGAAGGGCCTCTTGCAGTTTATAAAGGAGCTCTAGTAGAATTTGTGTCCCAGGTGGTCTTTTGGCTTAACCTTGGATGTTTATTTGTCTGCCACTGTCTTTGTAAGATCCAGATTCTTAGTCCCATTCTTACATAACCAATAAACACGAAGCTGGCTTGGTTCAATAGCGTGAGAGATCTAGGGCAGGGAATAGATTTTGCCTTTACCCCAATGGTGTCTCTCAGAGACACCTCCTTTATTTTCTCACTCCAATGTAGAAAAGTTAAGTGCTCCATTTGGTGTCCTTGTTGCAATGAAGGGTAAAAAAAGAGAGGTGCACAGAACAATGAGGCTGTTGAAAATGTCCACAAATAGCCAACCTGTTTTGGCTTATAGGCTTTCATAGTAAAAGTAAAGTGTGCCATTGAGTCGGTGTTGACTCCTGGCAGCCACAAAGCCCTGTGATTTTTTCTTTGGTAGAATACAGGAGGGGTTTACCCAGAGGCGTATCTAGGGAAAATAGTGCAAGCACTGAAATTGCGCCCCCTGTCCAAACATCTGACACCCATATGATTCTCTGTACATAGTGCCAATCTGAATATATGTACAGTGACTTATATTATATTAATTAAAAAAAAAATTTTTTTTTAATTTTTTTTTTTAAAAAGTAATTAAAAAAAATTACCTGTAGCCCCTTCGGGGGGCTTCCTAAAGGCTGTGGGGGGTGGTCTGCAAAGGTTTCTCTCCCCTCTCTGGCCTCTAGGGCCTCGCAGGGACCATTTCAGCATGTGCGGTTGCCATTTAAAAAAAAATTTTTTTTTAAATGGCCACTGAAAACAAAATGGCAACTGCGCATACTCAAATGGCCTCTGCTAGGCCTGGCATGGCCTAGGGCCTCACAGAGGCTATTTGAGCATGCACGGTGGCCCTTTTGTTTTCAGGAGCCATTTTAATTTTTTTTTAATTTTAGAAAAATGGCGCCCCCTTCAAGTGGCGCCCGGGGCACATGCCCTGCCTGCCCTACCCCTAGATACGCCCCTGGGTTTACCATTGTCATCTCCCATGCAGTATGAGATGATGCCGTTCAGCATCTTCCTATATCACTGCGCCCAATATAAGTGTCTCCCATAGTCTGGGAAACATACCAGCGGGAATTCAAACCGGCCACCTCTGGCTTGCTAGTCAAGTCATTTCCCCGCTGTGCCATTAGGTGGCACTAGCAATATATCTGGCTTTTGGCCTTTACTCATTGAAGAACCTAAGAGGAGCCTAGTGGATCAGGCTAAGGTCTGTCTAGTCTTACATCCCATTTCCTATGGTGGCCAACCATATGTCTTTGGGACGCACAAGCAGGCAATGAAGGCATGTCTCCTCTTCTGCTGTTGCTCCCCTGCAACTAGTATTCAGAAGCATGCTGCTCATATTTCTATGTAGACAATATGGTTTTGATTTTTTTCCCCATTTGTTTTTCATTTGCTGTGAGAAGTTATACAACTTTAGGTCTAGATTGGTACCTAGCGGTTAGGAGACCTTTTAACAATATAGTTAGAGATGTTGGCAAATTTCTCCAAGATCTCTGGGGGTGGGACTTCAGGGGTTTGAAAAAGTGTGTTGATAAGATAGTTGAGGAAATGACAATTGGGCAGCTGTGGATGATTCTTTTCAGGTGTCTGGACTGCTATCCACTGCCAAGTGATAGCCGTTTTCTTAACAGTTGTTCCATGGGTTAAGGCATATGTGGCACTATAATGCATCTGATTCAGGCCTGTTTCAGCTTTGTGAAATCTGTTTGATCTGTGGTTCATCTTAAATTCCACAGCAGAATGAAATGGAAAGCTTAATCCTTTAAATCCTGTGTGGTTCCTACTCTCATCCTCTGTAACAAGAAAACCATTTAGAAAGCTAGAATGATAAACTGTTACTGTTGCTGTGACCAGAGTCACCAGGCTAGTGTTCCAGATAGCTGCATCCCCTGAGGAACTGCAAGGTGGCATGCTGAGCACCAATAAGTTAAAAATAATATTTAGTGAAGAATTTTTCTTCCTTTTGGAAAAATGCCAGGCTTGGAAGAGCAAAAATGTAACGCTTTTAGTAGTAATTGCTCCATTTGAAAAGCAGACAACAGTAGTAATCAAACATTAAGTTTGGAACAAACTTCACTTTTGGCATGGGGAAGCATTAGAGACATCATGTCGTGAGTTTCCACATCCCTGCTGTGCAATTTCTAGTGATCATGGGGAGGGGTGGAGCCTGTCAGTGTGGTGGCCCTGAGTGCCTGGGGAGTAATTCCAACTATTATGGCAGGGAAGAAGAGCAGTTGTCACAGGCAAGGCCTCTTTTTTGAAATGTCTCACAGCCAACAGGGTGCTTGTGTCTATGATGGCTTCGTTTGGTTTGTGGCCATTTTGTAGGTTATTTTTTAAAATTACTAGATATTTTTCATATAATGCCTGATTTTTTTTTTTAAAAAAATGAATATAATACTTATAGGTATTGTTAATAAATGTTTTATTCCAGCCAAAATTAAATGCTATTGGGCAGCAAACTACAAACGAACACTTCCCTTGCTTAAGAATGTTTCACTTGTGCAATGGCAGATTCCCCCTTTCTGTTGCTGCTTCTGAAAATATGGCCCTGGTGGCCCTTAAGGACATATTTTTGGGAGCAGCAGAGTGAAGTGGGGATTGGCAAAAATAACATGTACCTGTTTTGCAACAGAAATGTTCTTATGCAATCAATTCATAACTGATTGAAGTAGGACAGTTAAGCATGTCCTTAAATCTTCGTCAGTAAAATCAGTGGGACTTTAATTGTGTTTAACTTTGGTTACATCATATGCATTATTTTAAGAGCATTTCATGCTTTTACATTTAGATGTTTAATGTCTCTCATTCCTAAATGGTTATGTCTCACTTCAATAAACTAGACTGAGAAGAGTGAACCAATAAACTAGACCCGAGAAGAGCATGGAAAAGAGATGGGACCCTAAAGGGAGATATTTTATTAAGGTCATGCAATGCCAATGGCAGATATGGGACATCCAGATTTATTATCTGTCTATTATTTTCCCTTCTGACACAGTTTTGAGAGCTTTAAGGGCAATTGTACAAGTGTGCTCCTTAGAGCGGGTGTTTCCTTCCTGCCTCATGCTTTTGCTTGCTTTTTGTGCTGAATGAAACAAAAAAGAATATGATAGCAAGCTGTTTATATAGAGCAAAGTGGAAGCCAATTTGGCTTTTCAGGTTGTGCACTGAGAGATCAAAAGGTCAACAAAAAGGTGTTTTGATATTATTGTTTCTATCCTGACATAGTCTGGTTTGGGCTACACTCCTATACTCTGCTACATAAGCCTGTCAAAGCTCTCCGTACGTTTAGGCCTTTGTGAAGTGATTGAAGCACTGGCATGTTTTATAGGGATTTATCAGATTATTACTGTCAAATTGACTTAATATCCAGCTTCAAGTGAAAACTATGATTTTCAAGTTGTAATCTTCATTTAATAACATTAATGTTATTAGCAAAAGTGGAAGGTGGGGGACGGGACCCATGCTAAAGCTTCAAATGTAACAACTTCCAGAGTTGTGTAGTCAGTTACAGCAAAAACAGCAAAGAGTCCCATTTATTATAGCATATGTTTTGTGGACTACAGTGCTTCTTGTGAAGTTGTCTGAAAAGCTTGTGTTCCATGAAAGCTTATGCTACAACAAATGGGTTTGTCTTTTAAGTATCACAAGACTCTTAAAATGTAAGATCTTTTATTAGAAGGTGTTTCATTTGGGAATTGCACAAAAACATATTAAAGTGTGAGGAATTCAGGATGTACAATGCAATCTTATGCATGTTTATTTAAGTCCTCCCATGTTCAATGGGGTTGCTCCCTCAAACCTTAAAGTACTTTTTGAGGAAAAGATACTTGAGGCAGTAAAATAATACCATATATTTATTATGAGGAGCATGGCAACATTGTAGATGTTGCATGTAATAAATAACCCGTTCTATCTAAGTTATCAAACTATACAAGTCAGCATTTCTTTCAAAGGTTTTTTCTGTCTTTACAAACATGCATGAATATGATCAATAACATACATTTACACATACACTCTGAATCAGTGGGAGTTCCTAATGTGAGCATATGTAAAGGAAACCTGTGCTAGACATTTCACTGGATTTCCCATACATGTATATGTGTGCGCACACACACACACACACACACACACACACACACACACACCATGTAACACAATTCATATAGCATGACTCACAGCACTCTGATGCACTCACAGAGCTCAGCAGCTGTAGGAATGTGTTACTTCATTTGCTTCAGTATTACTTTCCTGTACACAGTGCATGATGAAGCTTCTGTTCATGGTATGCCGTTGTGCAAAAAGTTTGGATGCCACCAACAGGAGAATTCTCTCCTTGGGTGTAATTCCCTCCCCCCCCCCCCGCTCACTGTATGCACAGTGAAGCCTGCTGAAGTTGGGTGCATAGGATTATTTAAGCCTCTTTCTGCATAACACTCTTGTATGATTTCCTTCGTTGTCGTTAGTGCAAACATGGCTCAAGACTGAGTTTGGCCTTTGAATAAAAATTCTTGTTTCCTTCAAATTTGCTTCAGTTTCTAGAAAGAATCCAATACAGAGATGTTGATCCTGTAATATATTTATGATATCTGGGAAACAGCAGTTTTATAGTGCAGTATGTTTACCCAAACATAGCTCCCATTGTGTTCCAGGGGTGTGCTCAGGGCTGGGACGAGGGGGTCTGTATCTTCAGGCAACTGTTGAAGGTACAGGATCCTCAGAAGGGTGTGCTGTTGATCTCCAAGACCACCTCTCTCAAGGTCCATCTAGATAAGGGTGACATGCAGAAGTTTGATGGGTCCCTTGAAACCTAGTAACAGCCCTTAATGTTTGTTCCCAGTACTTGTGCCTACGAGTATGTCCTAATCATGTCCTTATTTGTTGTTTCTCTTTGTAAGCCACCCTGAGCTATTTTTGGAAGGGCGGTATAGAAATTGAATTATTATTATTATTATTATTATTATTATTATTATTATTATTATTCTATATATTTAATTCTCTAGTCTAAGGCATACCCATGGCTATTCCCATGAGTGGCAGCTCTCACAAGAGTTTGGAGAGCTACCAAATAGGCTAGCCATGGGACGAGTGGGAAGGAAAAATGGAGACAGTGGTAGCAGCAGGCTAGCTGGTTGGCAGGCAGTGAATGATGCCGAGAAAATGGTGGTGGTGGCGGACGAAAGGAGACAGCGGGGACGGACAGGGGCGGGGAAAGAAGGAGGTGGCAATGGATGGGCAACAAAACAGTGACAGCAGGGGTGGGGCACAGCAACAGGCAACAGACTAGAGGCACAGATGCAAAATGTGTTTAGCTAGTTTAAAATGCTGTGTTATGAATATTGACTAACATTTTGCAATTTGTAATGTGCTTCTGGCTGATAGCTTTAATTGAGAGAGGTAGACTTCATATATAGAGAGAGTTTATGAACTCAGCTCCATCAGATACATGACTGAAAAATGTTTCTCTGCTGGTTGTTTGTAGATACCTCAAATCAGCTATGCATCTACAGCCCCAGAGTTAAGTGATAACACCAGGTATGACTTTTTCTCTCGTGTGGTCCCACCGGACTCCTATCAAGCCCAAGCCATGGTTGATATTGTGACAGCACTTGGATGGAATTACGTGTCAACTCTGGCCTCAGAGGGAAATTATGGAGAGAGTGGTGTTGAAGCATTCATGCAAATCTCACGGGAAATTGGTAAGTCATCATCTTTATTAGAAAAATTGTGGCAAGTTAGTGAACTCTGAACATCACTTAGTTGTGCCTGCATATGATCTATATGGTACAATGATAACTTGTGCCAACCTATGTCTTAGTTTTACTGCTTTGAAGAAACTTGAGTACATTATGTGTGGCTTTGTGTCTCATTGGTCTGGTGATAGTGGATAAAAGTTTGACAGAAGGGCCAAGTTTTATTTATTTATTTATTTATTTATTACATTTTTATACCACCCCACCCAACGGCTCTGGACAGTGCACAACAAGATTGACACATGACATAACAGTATTTCAGCTGTGAACATAAGAATGGCCCTGCTGGATCAGACCCAAGACTGATCTAGTCCAGAATCCTGTTTCACACCATGACTCATCAGATGCACTGAGAAGACCACAGGCGAGAGGTGAGGGTGTACCCTCACTCTTGCTGTTGCTCCCCTGCAATTGGTATTAGAGGCATCTTGCCTTTGAGGCTGGAATTGTCCTATAGCCACCAGACTAGTAGCCATTGATAGACAAGTCCTCCATGAATTTGTCTAAGCCCCTTCTAAAGCCATCCAAGCTAATGGCCATTGTCATCCCATGGCAGAGAATTCAACAGATTTATTATTAATAATAATAATAATAATAATAATTCAATTTCTATACCGCCCTTCCAAAAATGGCTCAGGGTGGTTTACACAGAGAAATAATAAATAAATAAGATGGATCCATGTCCCCAAAGGGCTCACATTCTAAAAAGAAACACAAGATAGACACCAGCAACAGTCACTGGAGGTACTGTGCTGGGGGTGGATAGGGCCAGTTACTCTCCCCCTGCTAAATAAAGAGAAACACCACGGTAAAAGGTGCCTCTTTGCCCAGTTAGCAGGGGCAGTTAGCAATTATGCACTGTGTGAGGAAATATTTCCTTTTGTTGGTCCTGAATTTTCTGGCCTTCAGGTTCATGGAATTACCCCTGGTTCTAGTATTGTGAGGGAGGGAGAAACATTTTTCTCTGACAACTCTCTACACTCCATACATAATTTTATACACTTCTATCCTGTTTCCCCGTAGTCACCTCGTTTATATTCTAACCCCTCCCCCACCAGATGCTGTAGCCTTGCCTCATAAGGAAGGTGTCCTAAGTACCTGATCATCTTGGTTGCCCTCTTCTGCACTTTTTCCAGTTCTTCAATGTCCTTCTTAAGATATGATGACCAGAACACAGTACTCCAAATGTGGTTGCACCATAGAATTATATAAGGGTATTATGATGTTAGCATTATTATTTTCAATCCCCTTCCTTATGATCCCTAGCATGGAATTTGCCTTTTTCACAGCTGCCATGCACCAAGTCAACACTCTCAATGAGCTGTCCACCATGACCCCAAGATCTCTGTCCTGGTCAGTTACTGGGAGCTCAGACCATATCAGTGTATATGTGAAATTCTGGGTTTTTGCCCCAATGTGCATCTCTTTACACTTACATTGAACCACATTTGCCATTTTGTTGAACACTCTCCCAATTTGGAGAGATCCTTTTGGAGCTCCTCACAATCTGTTTTTGGATATCATTACCCTAAATAGTTTAGTGTTATCTGCAACTTTGGCCACTTTGCTGCTTATCCCAACTACTAGATCATTTATGAACAAATTAAAGATCATTGATCCCAGTACAGATCCCTGGAGGACCCGACTTCTAACTTCAGACCATTGTGAAAACTGTCCATTTATTCCACTTGCCCTTGCAGAAGCCATGCTGGTACTCCTTCAGCAAGGCCTGTAATTCTATATGTTTAACAATTTTGTCCTTAAGTATGTTTTATAGGTATGTGCAGAATGTTTTGACAGTGAAATGTTCTGACTCATAATGGGCAGCCATTTCGATTGAAACAGAACCCCTTCTTCTTAAAATGGCCTGTTTGTTTTGATCTTGAAGTAGAACAACCAGTTCAATAAAAATGTTTCGCTGTTTTGAGTGCCATTTTGGAGCCCTGTTTTTCTCTTGCTGATTGGTTTTCTCGCACTGGCTTCTGATTGGCTTGTGATCTCCTTGCTTCTTGGTTGGCTTGTTAGCATACAAATAACGTGTTGTCATGGGCAACTGTGCCCCCATTGGCTGGGAGGAGGGCTGGGGAACACTTTTGGAGAACATATTAACATATATTCAAAGCAACTGTGCGGCAGAGAGAGCCCTAGTTTGCTTCTCTTGAAGAGGATGCCTCAGGAGAGGAGGAGGGAATCAAGGAAGGTTTGTTTTTGTGGTTTTCTTTTCTCAGCACTGAGTAATATGCTGTGCTATTGCTGCTATAACTATTGGGTTTTGCTGGATCTTAGATTGACAAAGGCAGAACTTGGGTGCCTGCCTTGCTTGAGTTGTGGTTTGTTTTGTTTCTGAGAAAGTGTTGCAGTGAGAAATAGACAGTGGCAGGGGTGTGTGTGTGTGTGTGTGTGTAAAATTTATTGGTGATTGTTGTGGTGAGCTCCATAACTGGCCTTGAGACTAACTTGTGCTTCTCTCACTGCTCTAGTCTGCTCTGCAATCTGCATTGCAAGGTGTGCTCGGTCAAAATGTGGCTAGTTCTGCTTATGGCTATGCTTGCTGCTAAGGGTGCTTGCTGTTGCAATGCTCTTTTGTGGGTTGGGTGGTAAGTAGTACCCATCATCCCCTCCCCCCCAAAAAAACACTTTGGTGTCGCTATGAGCTACCCATGGAAAACTGTGGGGTGTTTCGAGTTACCCATTGTTCCCCATGGCTGAAACACTCAAAATGTTTTGAGTTGTTTAACTGAAACAGCTGGCTTGACCGCTGTTTTGACAAAATGTGGCTATTTTGTATTTCATTTTGAGCTTGGAACAGATTGCAAAATCCGTTTCATGCACATCCCTAATGCTTTCCTTCAATTTACCTGTCAATGAAATTAAGCTAACTGGCCTGTAGTTTCCTGGATCCCGTCTGGATCCCTTTTTGAAAATAGGAGTTACATTAGCTATTTCCCAGTCCTCTGGTACAGAGCCTGATTGTAAGGACTAGTTATACATTTTTGCTAGGAGATCAGCAATTTCAGATTTGAGTTCCTTCAGAACTCTTGATGGATGATATATAGCCCTGGTGATTTGTTAATTTTTAGTTTTTTCAAGACATTTTAGAACATCCTCTCTCATCACCTCATATTGGCCCAGTTCTTAAGTCTCCAAGCCTGAGAGGTTCAGTTCTGGAGTGGGTATATGGTCAGTATCCTTTGCCATGAAGACAGATGCAGAGAACTCATTCCACCTCTCTGCAATCTCCTTATCCTACCTAATAATTCATTTCATGCCTTCATCATTTAAGCGTCCAGTTGTCTATCTGGAGATTTTCTGCTGATATATTTAAATAAGCTTTTTAAAAATTCTCCTTGAATCAGCTATATGCTCCTCAAACTCTTTTTGCATCCATTATTGTCTCCTTGTATTTCTTTGGTTAGAGCCTAATGCTCCTTTCTGCTCTTTTCATTTGGGCAGGACTTCCATTTTCTAAAGCAAGTCTTCTTCCCTTTTATAGCTTCCCTGACTCTACTAGTTAGCCACACTGGTGTCATCCTGAATTTGCTGGTACTTCTCCTCCTCCTTGGTATACATTCCAACTGATCTTTTTATTATTATGGTTTTAAATAAATTCCATGCTTTCTGGAGTGATCCCCCTGACTTTCCCTTTCAGCTTCTTTTTTACCAGTCCTCTCATTTTTGAGAAGTTTTCTGTTCTGAAGTCCTATGCATCTGTCCTTGGCAATGCTCCGCTGAACTGGATCACACTATGGTCACTGTTCCCCAGTGGTTCTACAACTCTGACATCTCACACCAGGTCCTGGGCACCACTCAGGATGAAGTCCAAGGTCACCTTCTCTCTGGCTGGTTCAGTGACCAAATGTTCTAAGGCACAGTCATTTAGCATGTCTAGAAATTTGACCTCTTTGTCCATACAAGTATTGTTCCTGTATGTCTTGTTGTTTTAGTGTGATAGGAAGAAATAGGGGACATACCTTGTACCTTTAAGAAATGCCAGAATGGACTCCTCTCCAGTATGTAGATTCCTAATTATGTCATGCCTGAATGATAGGATTGGTTTGCCATCAGGGATGCTCCACTCCATTTTTTTAATCTGGAACTGTGACAATGTAGATCCCATAAGGGGATTAGCAAGACAGGTTTCTAGGCACTATATAAAATGTTTCCAGTGTATATCTGGCTTTCAACTGATTTATATTGGCAAATTGTCCCTCAAAGGTCCAGCTGGGCTTCCACATTGAGAGGAGTGAGAAAAAGAGATGTGTTGAGATGTTCTGCACTTGGATTTTAAGCACAAGAGCTGACAAATTTTCCCCAAGGCAATTCTTACAGTTTTTAATATTGTTGATCAATTTTTTCCTCACTTGACAAACTCCTGACATACCCTAGTTGTTAATTTTAGGTTAAAAATGTGCTATATAAAGGTAGTCATTAGTATGAGGTGGGTTTTTTTGTGGGGTTTTTTTTTTGTCCTCCTTTCCATCTCTTTGATCTTTATCTATCCTGTCCTCATTAGTGTAGTTACATTTTGCCTGGAAAATTGGGTCTTCTTGAAGAACAATAGATTTTTGGTATTCATTAAATGATGAAAAGAGGGTAGTGAATATGCGGTAGAGTGGTGGTGGCAATTTCAAGTGCTCAGCAGCGAACTTTCATCTTTGAAGTAATGTAACATTGTGTGTCCAAAATGAAGCTTTCAGTACAGATGTTTTTGCAACATAACTTTGACCTTTTTATCCTTTGACAAATTGGACACATTTGGACCCTCCTCCAAGAATCTCAGGGTGGATAACTTGGGAGGGCTCATTTTATCCTCACAACTACACCAGGTCTGGGTGAGGATAAGGGAGAGAGAGGGAGAGAGAGAGAGAGAGAGAGAGAGCTTCATGGCTGAGTGGAAATTTCAACTCTGATCTCCTCAGTTCAGATAAAATATTCTGCCACTATATCTTGCTTGCCCTTTGTGTGGTGGTGTGTCCAGTTCAGCAAAAATCATTTCTTTCAGATGAAATGCTGGAGGAAATTATTGTGGGATGGTCCCCTGTCCCCAAAGGGCTCACAATCTAAAAAGAAACATAAGGTGGACACCAGCAACAGCCACTGGAGGGATGCTGTGCTGGGGTTGGAAAGGGCCAGTTGCTCTCCCTCTGCTAAATATAAGAGTATTGCCACTTTCAAAAAGTGTCTCTTTGCTCAGTTAGCAGGGTTTGAAGACCCCTGCTAAAAATGTTTAAAATGTTGAAGAATACGGACTACGTCCATTCAGTGCCCACATGGGTAGCCATAGCAACAGTAATTTGGGAGCAAAGAACAAATGAATGTTTTTATCAAATAAAGTAGCTGTGAGATCACTGGCGGTTTGGTTCACCAGCTGGAAAAACTTGTATCAGATCTGTTGATAGCAGGGGTGGAGCCACCATTGTGCGAACGGGTTCAAAGAACCTGGGCCGCCATGCTCAGGGGCCGTTACCTGCGCCCAAGCCATGCTCCCTGCTTCTGATGTCAGATGCAGGGGTGTGATTTCACTTGCAAACAGGGCCGTTTGCAAGTGAAATCACATTTGTGAGCAAATTCCAGCCAGTGCCACATTCACAGTACAGCCAGGAATGACCCTTCCTGCTTTAAAAGGCAGGGAGACGCATTTCCGGCCAGGTTGGGAAGCCGGTGCAGGTTAAGCCTCTGTTTTCAAGAAGCTTAGCCAGTGCTGGCTTCCCAGCCTGGCCAGGGATGCATCTCCCTGCCTTTTAAAAGCAGGGATAGCAGCTCCTGGCCACGCTGCAAACGCAGCGCTGGCCGGAATTTGCTCATAAACAGGGCATGTGGTCCTGTTCGTGAGCAATACCACACCCCTGCATCTAACATTGGACACAGAGGGCATGGCTGAAGGAGATGCTGGTGGTGCGCTGGACTAGGGACACTGCCGGCCTCCCTGCACCACTGGCTGGTAATCTAATATTTTGTATTAATCTGTACATGCAGAGTTTGAAAATAACTCTCCTGTTGTATCACAGTTTCCTCCTGATACACATCGTCTCCAAGCAGGTACGTAGTGAGGTTGCTGGCAGCCCACAGAAAAGCTACTGAGATAACCAAGTGCTGGCCATGCCCCTTCCACCTGCATCCTCACTCCAACGCAGGGGACATGGCCGACACTGAGAAGGAATGCATGGTGGCCCCTCACTTTCTCCAGCTCATGAAGTTTTTGTTTCACTGGCTAGATGCTTCCTTTTTCTTTCTTGTCCCACACCGGAAAAAGATCAAAATATGTGCCTGTGGCCTTGGGACATTCACCCTCTCCATTGTTCCTACGTGCATGTCTCCAGGATAATATTCAGGGAATCATTTATTCAGGTTTTTCATATTTGAAAAGATTGTAGGCTCTGCCAGCTATTTTATAATCTGCTATTAAACAGAAATAAGGATAGATTCAGGTATTGATCTGGTGACTATATAGAAAAGACATTTTGTATAATTCTAGTTGTATCCAAGCTTTTCAGTATTTTGCAAATGTATGTTACGGTTCTTTCTGCTTGTCATTGCCTTAAATATGCAGAGGGGAAATGAATGGACTGTCGGCTGAAATGCAGAATAATGAAAAGTTCAAGATGGTCCCAGAATAACATGTCACAGGTTTATATTAGGCATCAGCGAAGATTACATGTAGTCCACAAGCCAGCTGAATACTGAATACTAATATTTTCTAGGACGAAGGTTGTAAATGAAAACTACTCATTCTCACATTTCAAATGTGTGGTGTCTTCTGAAGGCAGTGGAATAAAGATACATGTGTTTTTCGTGGCTATTACCAGATGGGCTAGGCTGAAGCTCTTACCTATATTTAGTTCTGAAATCTTGTTTTTGTCTTAGAAGGGAAGTGCTATAAAATTTATACATTTTATAATTTATATATAAATACAATTTTTTAAATAAATTGTATAAATTTTTACACAAAATACAGCATAATGAAATTGTTTACCTGTTACTAATAACTTTCACTCTGAACAAAGTAACACTATCTCTATGACTATATAAATGAAAAAATAAAGAAAATCCCAATATAATTCATCACATAACTAATATAATCTAACACATTCAGATATATAACCACAGTAAATGAACAGGTAAATAATTCCAGATCTACAGTCTCCTCCTCAATCCAGTCTTCTGTGCTCAGTAAGAACATCCCATCAGCAACAGAGGTATTACTGTAGGCCTGAAAGCACTGTTGAGTAAGCCCAATGTGATGTTAGGTTAATTATTTATTTGTGTTAAAAATCATGCCCCTCCTTTCTCTACAACAACCTCCAAGGCAGCTTACAAACTTCAAATAAAACAACACAGCAGTAGATAATAATTAACAATGCACAACCCTAACCAGCAGTACATATATCAATAAAAGTCAGTTAATATCAATTACTATTAAAGGCTCAAGAAAATAAAATAGAGTAATGATGATGGAGTCAGGTATACCCCTTGATGAGGGAATTATAAAGCTGTGGAGACACGACAAAAAACCACCTTCTCTCTAGTAGCCAGCTCATCTTATCACTGAAGGCAGTGATCCTTGCACAAGAGTCTGAGAAGCGATCTTCGCTGCTGGGCAGGTCTGTATGGGAGAAGATGGTCCATCAGATACCTTGGTCCAAGACTGATTAGAGCTTTGTAGTTCAAATCCAGCATTTTGAATTTTGCCTAAAAGCTACCTTGAAGTCAATAGAGATCTTTAAATATTTGGAGAATACGTTTGCCGTGACAGCTGTGTTTTGAACCAAGTAAAGTTAAAAATACTTTTAAGGGGCCTCAATATAATGCTCTACAGAGCATTATATTGAGGCCCCTTAAAAGTATTTTTAACTTTACTTGTATTTTTAACTTTATTATACTTTATTAATACTTTATTAAAATTATTTATTACAATTCTCTATTAAAAGTATTTTTAACTTTAACTTTACTCCAAGCTGCCTTGGAGGTTGTTGTAGAGAAAGGAGGGGCATGATTTTGAACACAAATAAGCCTGGAAGTTAACAAAACACAGATTATTGTGACCACATAATGTCCTTTTCAGAAAGGGTTACAGTTAGCAAAATGTATATTGTACAATGGACACTGATTGAGTGCCCATAGACAAAACATGGCTTAGAAACACCCCTAGCTACAGACCTGGTGCAGACAGGTAGTTCAAGCGAATCCAGTACCAAATATATATCAGCTTCCTGGTTTGATATTCCATCTGGACAGTACCTCCAACGTGTCTAGAGTAAACTTCAGTTTACTAGCTTTTGTACCATGTGATGGGGGTGTGCACAAAATCAGTTTGCCCAGTTCAGTTTGAGTCCCAACTGGACTCGAACTGAACCGGGCATGTTCGGTTTTGCCCCCCTGAACAGACCCCCCCCAGGTCAGCTCGAATTAGAGCCAGTTTGGGCCTTCGAATGTAAAACAAATAAATTAATAAATTAAAAACTCACTGCTGGGGCGGGGTGCTGCCATCAGGGTAGGTCCTCTGGCAGTTCTCCAGTCACAAAGACCTGTTCTGGGCCTCTCTGCACTGCTGGTGGACATTTTGGAGGCTGCTGCACATATGCACTGGCCATCTGCACATTTTAAAAAAATGTTAGAACCCCCAAACTGGCCCTGAGCCAGCCGGGAGCGGGTTTCAGCTCAACTTTGAGCCGAACTGGGCCCAGTCTGGCTTGAGGGTGAGCCCTCAAGCTGGACCAGTTTGATTGTGAACCAGCTCGAGGTTGAGCCTGTTTGCACATCTCTAGCATAGGACAACCTCATTGCAATTCCTGCCTTGAATGTGCTTCATGGAGACCCCCCCCGCCCCCCGGTGTGCTATATTCTGTCTGACTCCCCTGGCAGTAGTCCAGAATGCTCTACTCATCGTTTGGATGGCCTTTGGTGCTAATTCGTAGCCTAATGTTCACTCAAGATTTATGGCCTGTGAGAACATCTCCTGCCAGCTCTCTTCTGGTTTATTCTTAGACTCCCTCCCTGCTTATTTTCCCACACAATTACAACTTGGTTTCTGCTGTAGATAGACAACTTTAGTGATGGTGGAAGAAGTTAAAATGTCAGTGCCCATATTTCTCTCCAACAGAACTAACTGGTCTTCCAAATATACCTTTTTTTATTTCTATGTAAACCACTTTGCAAACTTTCATTGAAAAATGGTATATAAATATTTGTCATATTCATATTCCAGTGTCTTTGTGATGTCTTGCTACAACTGCTGTTTCTATCCTCCCATCTTCCTTCCCTTCCTCATATCTTTCCAGCTCTCTTCCAGGAGGAAGAAGATGAGGTCAACCTCCAGTTATTCAAGAGAGTAGACTAGGGAAGCTGAGTCAGTAGAATAGCTAGATAGGAGGACAGGGAAGATTCCCTAGGAAAGGTTTGGCCATAATTTCTCCATTAGTATGTGTTCATGTGTATATGGGTGTGTTTAAATTTGCGAGTTCATAGGTACGTTGCTCTCTGGTCCCAGTGGCTTTCATGTTTCTCTCTCTCTCTCTCTCTCTCTCTCTCTCTCTCTCTCTCTCTCTCTCTCTCTCTCTCTCTCTCTCACACACACACACACACACACACACACACACACACACACACACACACACCCAGGTGGTGGCAGCAATGGGGATGGAATTCCTTGGATACCCTCTAGAAATACCAATTCATTGTGATTATGGCAGATTCTTTTGCTTGGCTCTGAGAAGCAGCTGATGCTGTCTTATTTGGGATCTCTCCATTCCCTCCAGCATATGATACTTCAGTTTTTCTTTTCCCATTAATGTATCAAAATGTGTGTTGGTAAATTTGATATTTCCTTTTCTCTAATCTTCCTCATACTTCTTTCAAGACTCATTCAAGCAACATGTGACCCATTGAAGTGATAGTCAGATGTTGGGTTGCTTCCAGGAAAGGAACCGTGGTTGGGCTTTCATTTCTCAAAGTCTGGCAGCAGAGAATCATTAAACAAAATCTCTCTAGAGTGTTGGCTTTGGTTCTTGCAACATTCTTTTTACAATATCCATCCTATCCCATTAATGGGATGTGGGATCCTGGAGGGGGTAGGTTTTATTCCAGATAATGCCCAGTGAAGTCTTGATGGGAAGTAGCTGACTCTGATGACAGGCAGTTAAGAGAGAGAATAAAAATGACAAAACAGAACACCCCAGCTTATTATGAAGGGAAAACATTTAGCACCTTTTGAACTCTCTCTTACTCTCTGTTCATAATACTGAGAAACTTGAATCATTTGCCAAGGTCCTGATACAAAGAGTTGCATGCAGTATGAAATATTGTAGAAGGGCTTTTAACTATTCTCTTCGTGCGTGTTGGAAGGATTGGAATGTTAGAGGTTGGTGAAGGGGTTGATTAACGGATTAGTTTATTAATTTAAGAATAAGCTGCTGTTCAGCACAAGACTCTTGGGGCGATATAACCGTAAGAAAAGAAATACAATGGAATAGAAGAAAGATAGCAAGGAGTAGCAGCCATGTAGTAAAAGCAAGTAAAACAGTGAACAAAACCAGACATGCAATGTGCTGGAATGCCTGGGTGAAGAAGAAGTCTTCGCCTGGCATTGGGAAGAAGTCAGCGTTGAATTTTTGAGGGAGGACATTCCAGATACACAGTGCTCTAACTGAGTGCCTCTTCACTCCCTGCCACACACGGAGTGTGAGAGAGAGAGTAGTGTGTGTGTGTGTGTGTGTGTGTGTGTGTGTGTGCCCCCCTTTTCACCCCACAGCATGGGGAGCGGCGGCAGCCCTGGTAGAACAGCCTGGGGAGTAGGCTGCCCTGCCCCAGCTGTTCCCTCCCCACTGCAGCAGGGAGCCCCTTTTCTCCCTAAAGTGCATGCAGCAGCCAGCTGAGCAGCGGGGGGAGGGCAGCCTACTCCTCCAAGCTGCTCAGTCAGGGCCCCCACCCCCATGTGTGGTGCCCCATGATCATGGCAGGGAGAGAAGGGGTGCCGCCGGGTAGTGGGGGGGGTGCCAGCTGAACACAGGCCACCTATGCCCTCCCTATGCTACTGATTATCACATGGCTGAATATGATTTATGATGTGGTACTGTGATGCCAGGCCACCTAATGGCGCAGAGGGGAAACAACCTGCCTAGAGAGCAGGAGGCTGTTGGTTCGAATCCATGCTGGTGTGTTTCCAGAATATGGGGAACTCCTATATTGGGCAGCAGCAATATAGGAAGGTGCTGAAAGGCATTATCTTATACTGATGGGAGGAGACAATGGTAAACTTCTCCTGTATTCTACCAAGAGAACCACATGTCTCTGTGGTCGCCAGGAGTTGACACCAACTCGACGGCACAACCAACCAACTGTGATGCCATATATTCACTCTATGATTGCTGACTGCCTGGGACCACCTAATCAAGATGAACTTTTAGAAACAGCAGCAAAATGACTGAATCAGTATAAAAGCTATAGACTAATGCAGAAGGTCAGAGTGTTTGTATGCCAACTCTTTTGCTATTTCTTCAAAACAGAAATGTTCAATTGAAAATCAAACTTCACAAAAAGCCATTGTAACCCACTCAGACGTTCAGAAATTGGATAAGCAAAATCTATCAATCTATATATCTTCAATGAACATAGTTGCATTATAATCAAATGAGAATGTGCATCTTGGCAGATTTATTATTGATAGTCTCTTACATTTTGTTGATTAAACTGCCTCCGGGGTGGATGGTCAGCACCCTCAGTTTGGATGATTGTGGGGAATTTAGCTCAAAAGGGGAGGCAGTTCCAAGAAGTTTTAATTTGTGCAAGCGTCTGAACTCAATAAAATCGGCTTGAGAGAGAGGTTTTAATTAATAAAAAGCGGTTTATTGTAAGAAAAACAAATAAAAGCAATAAGACTAAGTCACTAGGTGGCCCTAATGTAAAGACAATACAAATATGTTTAAAGATAGACTATTGTAAGTTACATTTAGCTTAAAATTCCAGATTATGTGTAAGTTCTCAGGTGGGCAAGAGAGATTTACTTTAAGATAAGGGGGTATGGTTTCAGAAATAAGAGAGAGGGATAGATTCAGCCCTGAAGGAGCTGGGCAAAAGGCTATATCACTTGTCCTCATGAAGATCTGACTTGGGCAGCTGGAGACTAGCATCTCTCTAGGGAGATGAATTGGGGAGCAGGAGCGTTGAAGGAGTTAGTGGGCTTCCTCATGAGGAAAGTTCCAGCGTGAGGCCAGCTGGTTAGATTGACAGGGGGACCAATCTAAAACCAGGCATAATGAGCTGAGCTTTGGTGTGAGGGCAGTGAACTGGCTAGGCAGGTAGTGATTTCAGCTTGGGGGGCCCCAATGGAGAGGGGAATACTTGTAGCAGTGGAGTCCCATTGTAAAGCACAAGGGAGCACATGATGGAGTCCCCGGTAGGCTGGAAAGGGGAACTCACTTGTTGTGATGTTCTGCAGTTGGAGTCTCCAGTGATAGACACAGGAGAGCACACTGGGTCATGGGCTTAGGGATACATATATTCCAAAATATGCCTTGGAGGCACTTTGCTGTTGCCATGCCCTGCTGAATAGGGAAGTCCAGACAGGCTTTTCTTGAATGCATTGTGTCTGATCGTCCTTCCTGAGTAGGAAAGTGTGTGAATCGCCTATTGTATGCAAGGCTGATTGTAATGAAAATCAGAGTGTGCAGGTGCATCAAAGAATATCCTGTGTTGGGTCTGACTGTCCCAATAATTTTATCAAAAGTTTTGATGGACACCTTTTCAAAGTTCTGCCACTGACTCATCCCTATTGTGAGGGAATCTGCTGCTGCACTTGTCTTATTTGCCTTCCCTTCCTGGCCTAATTGCTTCAGTAGCATCAGGTGTTATCTCTCTTGCGAGAGGATGAGAGGAGTTTTAGAGTTCATCCTAAATCCAAAATGACCTCTGATGCCAGATAACTTGCAATAGCTAGTTCTGGAGTCTGCTTAGTCGCGCCCCCACACAGGGAGATGGGGTGTGAAGCTAATCCCCTTTGCAATTTGTATTACTTGCAGCCCAAATCTAGGGCTGACTGCAGTGACCAGTCCACTGCCAACTAAGTGACTTGTCCCCTGTATAACATAAACTGGGAGCTCACATTACGGTGCAGCTTCTGTCTTGAACATAGCAAAAGTGTAATTTCCAAGCCTGGAGATGCAGCTGTAAACAAGGAGGCTTCTGGGAACCGGGCAGGATAAGCTCAGTTACTAACACTTTGATTTTGAGATAATAATGAGAAGAATTTCTTTTAATTTTTACAGATGTTTGCATGGCATTTTTGTGCTCTTACTGCTTTTTTAAAAAAAATTATAGCAATACATGCCTTTTGTGACTTGGCACAAATAATATGATTGTATAGTAGATATTTCTTGCGCTAGCAACCCTTTTCTGGCAGGGAAAGTAAGCAACTCCTTTCAGCAGTCACCCTTGGCTTGTCCTGCTTTCCTGGCAAGCGAAGATCTCTGTACACTCTTTCGCAGCATCTTTTTGAGTCTGGCAGCTGCTTTTCTCTCAGTGAACAAATTGCTAGACTTCTCATCATAAGCGGTTGTTAGTAAGCTGCTCAAGAGATAAACAGCTGTAATATGAGCCTGCTGTGGAAGGCACCTGTGGTGGCGTTGGGGTGCATGGACTGATCCTTTGCCTATCCAATTGCCTTGATGAAGAGGACAGAGAGGCACATGGTGTTGAAAAGGAGACATCACCCATCCCTGCCCTTCAGCCTTTCTGTTTATCCTCTTGAGCAACAGGCCCTGGAAGCCTGATTGCCTTAATGAACCCACACAGTTTGGCTCCCAAGGAACAAGAGTAATCCTGATCCCCTGACAAGCCCATCTCATTTGCTTTGTGGATCGGATTATGGACAGCACAGCTCAGAGTTTGCAGTCCTACTCTCCCTGGAGCTGATCACAGCACCATTGAACTACTGCTTGCAGTGGCTGCTCTGCAAGCCAAGCCATACAAGTAGTGGTATGGTGAGCTCACCTGGGTGGATCAAGTGATTTGGTCTATGCAGTGCAACCTCCTTTTGGGGGGATGGTTTCCAGTAGCATGCAAAGAATTACTAGATCTTTGTGAACAGATCTGGATGTCAAGTGGACACTACAGGAATCCATTTAGAACAGCACAATAGTTTGTAAGGCCTCTGGGGAGTGTTGTGTCACTTCCGTGTCCTATACACCACCTGTACACCCTTGCCTTGGTGCTGCATAAATGATAAGTAGAGGTGTGGGCGGTAATATTATTTATAATGAGGAGAAAAGTATAAGCTTCAGTTTTAGAAAAGTTGTATGGGGGTATGTGTGCATGTGAGACAAAGGAAAAAATATACCAAAAAGACATCAAATGGCTTGTATTGGTGTTTGACATGTGAAATGTCTAAAATTAATATATGTGCAAAAAACCTATATATGCAAAGGTCTAACACACTCAGAAGATACTTAATGCTAGTATCAGCATGAAGTATACTTAGAAATAAGATTGTTATTTTGATGTTTTTGCAGTTAGGCACTCATCTTGAAATAACTTCTTAGTTTAGTGGGTGAGTGATTGACCCAAACGCTTTTAAAGGCATACTTGGAACAATCATTTTTTTCATTACAGAAAGAAATGTGAACACAAAAGGAATACAATATGTATTTTGCCATCTTTCTTCTCTGAGGTGTTGGTTATTGTTTTAAAAAAATTGAATTCAAGCATAACAAATTCATTTACCAAGCTAATAATATTATTTTACACACCCTCAAAGGGAAAGCATTTTCACACAATGGCAAACTTGACTTTTATGTTTCTCCTAACTGTGCATGAGAGCTGTGAGGAGGCCTGTCAGCAGGACTGATTGGTCCTTAAAAAGTAATCTCTGTGCAGCAGATTACAACAGTAGACAGAATCTAGGGTATTGCTGAATTCAGTTCAAAACATTTATACCCCACCTTTCAGGATCTTATCAGTTAAAACCATATACAGAAAACAACAACAAAAACACCCTATAAAGTTAGGCAGCAGCCAAACAATAAAAACAAAACGCCTTGTGGAACAAGAGAGTTTTCGAGGTTCACTGGAAAAACAGCAAGAGCTTGATGATCTCCCTAAAATGGAATTCCTGAGTTGTGGTGACACCACCAGAAAAGCCCTGTCCCTGGTATCTGCCAATTGTAATTGCATTCAAAGAGGGTCAGAGATCAGGGCTGGAGAGGCTGATTGTAATGCCCGGATAGGTTCATTTAGGAGAAAGTGATCCCAAGATAACCTGGTCCTTAGATTATTGGGGAGCTGGCTAAATACAACCAGTTGAACCAGCAGCAATACTTCTCAAGGTGGATAGGTGTTAGACTCAGGATATAGCAACTGCTGACACCAGGGGCGTAGCTAGGGGAGAGGGAGCCTGAGTTCACCCCTCTCTCTGGAAGCTCCTCAGAATGAGGGAGATAATGAAGAAAATAGGGGTGGAGCTGGGGGCCCTCAGGAGCTGCGGGACCGGATTCTTTGAACCCTTTTGCTCAATTATAGCTACACCCCTGGCTGACACCACATTAAGAGGAGTGGAGCCTAATAGGGTTCAGAACTGATTTTGTTAAAGTTCATGGAGGGAGCTTTCCTGATGGGGGTAAAATCGTGGCAGCAAGCCAAATGCTGCACCAATTCTCCCTGTAGTCCTGCAAGCCACTTAAGGTACAAGATTTCAACCTACAGCCCCCGCCCTTAGTGATGTTTTGCAAGGATTTATTGTGGGTCTCCTAACTGAGGCTCAGTTCATTTGTACCTATATACAGAGAAATGCAATCCCAGAAATAACTGCTTGGTACCTTTTTACAATGAGATCCCACATCCTTCTGTTAGGAATGTGCACAATACTGTGTAACCCGGTTTGGTTTGAGTCTGGAGTAGACTAGAACTGGACAGGGAATGTTTGGTTTTACCACCCTTGACCCCCCACATCCAGTCCGGTCCAGAGGGGGGTAGCGAGTTTAAAAAGGCTTCTGATTTAAAAGGACTCCAGATGTTCCTCCTCCCCTGCTGGCCTCCATTATGTGCCAAATCTCAGTTCAGGTGGTCTTCGGCCAATTCCAGGCCTCACCCCCATGGCATCCCCCTCAGCTTCTGAGAAGCCCCTGGAGCGGCAGTGGTGAGTTCTATTTCTGTTTAAAAACAAAACAAAACTTGTGAGCCCCTGCAAGTTCAGCTTGATTTTGAACCAAACTGGGGGAGGGGCGGTGTTGGTCCAATAATGAGCCATTGAACCAAACTTGTTTGATGTCCTACAGATTTGTTTCTGAACCTGTTCTCACATACCTATCTTCTGTAAGGCCCAATTTCTCTTAATGCCACGGTGGCACTGAATATCTTCCCTATCATCTCGGAGACATTTCAGTACCTTGGGTTATGATCCAGGCTGCACCCTCTGCCTGGAACATTTTTGCAGATGAGCTCTGTGCATAAGCATACTTCAGCTTACAAACTGTAATTAATATTGAGCATCCTAACCAAGTAGAGAGCAAGCTTAGATATGTTTGAAACATTGCAAAGTAGAACCCTAAGTGCATTAATAATGCAGAAGCATTAAAATAATTTCAGGGGGGGATTAAGTAATTTTTACCAGTTATTGCAGAACTTGTTGAAGTACAACATAATTTTTAGGAACCTATTATTAAAGAGGCTATTTTATTTCTTATCATTGCTGGTTTTAATAAACATAATGTTGCACTATATCAGCAAGGTGCTCCCCCCCCCTCAATTGTTTGAATGTTTACTTGAGCATAAGACTTCTGTATTAAAATCATGCACAAGGATACTTTGCTGGTTCATCTTAATTGGATTTTTCACTACATCCTTGTGGCAGTGCTGAAGGCTGAGATTTTTCAAATTCACTTAAGGGAATGAGATACCCACTTCCCATTAATTTAGGAAATCAAGCTTTGACAAGCTCAGTTTATGTAATCAAGATCTAAACATTAATTAATGGAATTAATTAGAATATATGATTTCTGCACCCTCAGAGTCAGGAGGAAATTGGGAATTTTAAAAAAGCACCTTATAATCCCACTCTAGTTACTGTGCTATGTAGGCAGTCTAATACACACATGGCATTCTGCACATGCCAGGACTTATTCTCTTCTATGCATTGGGGAAAGCTCTGTGCATAGAGAATACGTTTCATCTAAGGGTAGAAAAAGGGAAATGCCAGTGTCTGTAGACCTCCATTTGCACAGAAGAACGCTTTTTGGGTGTTGCTGCATATTTTTGCATCTATCAAAGGGCTGATTTACTTACATAAGATCATAAGAACCGCCCTGCTGGATCAGGCACAAGGCCTATCTAGTCCAGCATCCTGTTTCACACAGTGGCCCACCCGATGGCTCTGGCGAGCCCACAGGCAAGAGGTATGTGCATGCCCTCTCTCCTGTTGTTGCTCCCCTGCAACTGATATTGAGGCATCATGCCTCTGAGGCTGGGGATGGCCCATAACCACAAGACTAGTAGCCATTTATAGACTTGTCCACCTTAAATCTGTCTAAGCCGCTTTTGAAGCCATCCAAGCTGGTGGCCATGACCACATCTCATGGCAAGGAATTCCATAGATTATGTATTGTGTGAAAAAGTACTTCCTTTTGTCAGTTGTTAATTTCCCAACCTTCAGTTTCATGGAGTAACCCCTGGTTCTAGTGTTGTGTGTGAGAGAGAAACATTTCTCTCTGTCTATCCTCTCCACTCCAGGCATAATTTTATACACCTCAATCATGTCACCCCTTAGTTGTCTCTTTTCCAAGATAAAGAGCCTCAGATGCTGTAACCTAGCTTCATAAGGAAGGTGGTGCAGGCCCCTGATCATTTTGGTTGCCCTCTTCTACACCTTTTCCAGTTCTACAATATCTTTCTTGTACGGATATTGATCTTTACACTTGCTTACATTGAACCGCATTTGCCATTTTGTCACCTAGTCCCCCAGTTTGGAAGGATCTTTTTGGAGTTTCTCACAGTCTGTTGTGGGTTTCACTACCCTAAATAGTTTAGTGTCATCTGCAAATTTGGCCACTTTGCTGGTCACCCCAAATTCTAGATTGTTTATGAACAAGTTAAAGAGCACTGGTCCCAGTACCGATCCCTAGGGGACCCCACTTCCTATCTCCCTCCATTGTGAAAACTCCATTTATTCCTACTGTCTGTTTCCTGTCCTTCAACCAGTTACCGAGCCACACATGAACCTGTCCCCTTATTCCATAACTTCTAACTTTACTGAAGACCTTTTGGCGGGGAACTTTATCAAAAGCTTTTTGGAAGTCCAAGTATACTGTGTCAACCAGATCACCTTTATCCACATGCCTGTTGACACTCTCAAAGAACACTAAAAGGTTAGTGAAGCAAAACTTTCCCTTGCATGCTGGTTCTCCTTCAACAAGGCCTTTTCTTTTATGTGCTTAATAGTTTTGTCCTTAAGTATGCTTTCAATCAATTTACCCATCACTGAAGTTAAGCTGACCGGCCTTTAATTTCCTGGATCTCCCCTGGATCCCTTTTAGAAGATCGGAGTCACATTGGCTTTTTTCCAGTCCTCTGGTACAGCGCCTGATTGTAGGGACAAGTTATATATTTTTGCTAGGAGATCTGCAATTTCACATTCGAGTTCCTTCAGAACTCTTGGGTGGATGCCATCTGGCCCTGGTGATTTGTTAATTTTTAGCTTTTCAAGACAGTTTAGAACATCTTCCCTTGTTACTTTAAATTGGCCCAGTACTTCAGCCGCTAACCTTAAAAGCTCAATTCTAGAAAGCTTCTATGGTTAGTATCTTTCGCCTTAATGACAGATGCAAATAACTCATTCACCTTCTCTGCAATCTCCTTATCCTCCTTAATAATCCATTTCACACCCTCATCATCTAAGAATCCAACCTCTTCCCTGGCAGGTTTTCTACTTCTGATATATTTAAAGAAGTTTTTGTTATTCCCCTTGACATTTCTAGCTATATGCTCTTCGAACTCTCTCTTTGCATCCTTTATTGTCTCCTTGCATTTCTTTTGCCAGAGTTTATGTTCTTTCCTGTTCTCTTCATTTGGGCAGGACTTCCATTTTCTGAAAGAAGTCTTCTTCCCTTTTATAGCTTCCCTGACTCTACTTGTTAGCCACGCTGATGTCCTCCTGGACTTGGTGGTACCTTTCCTCCTTCTTGGTATACATTCCAACTGTGCTTCTAGTACTGTAGTTTTAAATAAGTTCCATGCTTTCTGGAGTGATTTGACCCTGCTGACCTTCCCTTTCATCTTCCTTCTTAGCAGTCCCCTCCTTTTTTGAGAAGTTTGCTCTTCTGAAGTCCAATGCATCTGTTTTGGACTTCCTTGATAATTCTATTCTCACATATATGTTGAACTGGATCACACTATGGTCACTGCTACCCAATGGTTTTGCAGCTCTGACATTTCACATCAGGTCCTTAGCACCACCCAGGATTAAGTCCAAGGTCGTCATCTCTCTGGTTGGTTCTGTGACTAACTGTTCTAAGGCACAGTCATTTAGCATGTCTAGAAATATGGCCTCTCTGTCATTACCTGAATGTGAATTTACCCAGTCTATGTGTGGGTAGTTGAAGTCACTCATTATTACTGCCTTGTCTCTCTTTATCTATCTATCTATCTATCTATCTATCTATCTATCTATCTATCTATCTATCTATCAAATTTGACGCCAATCTTATTTGTTTCTCCAACTCCAGGTCACACAAAAAGTGAATGAGTTTTGTCTCATCCACTGTGTGTCTTCAGGTGAACACCTTAAACATCTGAAAGTAGATATGTCTGCAAACATGTTCAGGAAAGACATGCACCATGTGTAGCTCCTTGTTGGATTGCCAATGTGTGTCTCTAGGTGCGTACTTTCCATGGTGCATTCAAAACCAATGTGCTTTTAAAACATGTTTTAAGCACACTATATGCTACAACAAATGGAATACCACCACCACCACCACCCCTGCATCCAAGAATATGGTACATTGAAAGACATTGGGAAGATTGCATTGCATCAGTAAAGGAATTGTTGAAACATTATTTTGAGACTTTGCTTTCCTCTTTTCTGCCTTCCATTCCTTCTAGTTCTGTCTCTCCCCATTTTTTGTCTGAGTTTTTGCAGTTTTCCATCTTTCTTGAAGGGACTATGCTATCCCCTGGAAGATATGTAGTGAAGAAGCCACTGTAATCCAGCCATAAATCTATGGAATGTGCTCCCTGCTGAGATACGATCCTCCCAATCTCTGGCAATTAAAAAAACACACCTGAAAACCCATCTTTTCACCCAAGCTTTCTTAGCTTCCTACATTTTGGGGTTTAATCTCTGGTTTATTTTTAAATTTTTAAATTGTTTTTTGTATATGTTTTTAACTGGTTTTGTGCTATTGTTAATTGCCCAGAGATGAAAGTTTGGGGCAGTGTACAAATTAGATAGATAGATAGATAGATAGATAATAAATCTGCCCTCACCCAAATGGGGTCAAGGTACATGTTACATCAAGCATGCAATAGATGCTTACATGTTTTTTTAAATGCTAAATAGTGGTCATGGGAACCCCTCCAATCTGGATTGAGACCATGACATGGTGGGGGCGGGGAGGGATTTAACATTTCCCCTCCCAACTGCTCTCATGGAAGCGGGGAACAACTCTTCAGTTTCTCTCAAATGGGACTGACAATTCAAGACCTGATATAGAAGGTGTCATACACGGAATAGTTTGATGACACTGTTGTATTTGGCTGACAATAAGCAGGTCTTGTGTAACCTGTAATAAAAAGGTCATGAGACCTGATCATGACTGAGCACGTAATGATAGCGCTTTCAAAAACTAGTTGTTGAATTGTGAAGTTACTAATTCTACTTTCTGCTTGTGGAGAACCCCTCACATAATCTTGTTACCTCCAGTAAATGATAGTTGAATACAAATAAAGCACCCATACACTTGCTTAATGCAGTGCCATAGAAAACAAGTTTTTGAGAAATTGTAATGATGGCAGCTTTTTAGATTCAGTGGTTGATACCCAGACTAATGTTCCATTAGCTCAATGAGAGGAGTTGCGCACACTTAAGTTTGCAGAATTGAACAAATGGTAGTCCCTCCAGAACACTTGAACCACTAAGGTTGTGAAACAGGATGTGCAATAACTTGTACAAGTGCAACACTTTTCTGAAACAGAAGCTCCCATCTTTACAGAACTATCTCATACCACATTTATGCATTAGTACAACGAGTTTGCGCTACTGCAACATTAGTCTGAATGAATGTCGACCAATTATTTCTTCATAACCTACAGGAGTAGCTTCTATAATCCTGTAGCCAAGCCCATGTATCAATGTGTAGTTTCGTGATAAATGCAATAATTTGAGTAGGAACAATTGATGTTTAAGTTCAGAAGTGCTTACCTTCTTCTAATGAATGCCTTTTGTAAAGAAGCAATAATTTTCTTACCTCCCTTAAGTATCCTGCCCTAATCATTATCAGGATAGCTAAACGGAAACATTATTTCAGGATCATTTAACCATAATAACTGCGATCTTGGAGTAAAAAACCAACCCTAAGTCAGGGGGCATCTTGGATAGGTAGGACTGGGTGTTTCAGGTAGGTGGCGCTTGGAGCACTACCACTTTGTGGGGTGGGGGAGCTCTACGGTCACTACTGCATTTTTAAACTAGGATTTTTTTCTCAATTTCTTTGAAAACACACCTGCAAATGTGGAAGCTCTACTTAGTCAGGAAGAATTGACTATGATCATGATCGTATCCATGGCCCCCCATGTTAGTATTTCACATGTTCAAGTTTCAAGTGACACCTACTGTATAGTTACCATGATTACGCTTGTGTTTGAAGTCCCTATAAATTGCTTTCAAATGGTGTTCTGGAAAGCTAAATCTGTAACAAGTTGGCCAGACTTCAAGGACTGAGAATGTTGGCACTGGCTTTGTTCAGTTAAGATTCCACTAGTAATGGTTTGTTTATTTTATTGTAACTGCTTCTTTGTGCAATTTTTGCCTGGGTGTAGAGTTGGGTTTTAACAAATATGAGAAGTGGTATATTTTCTGGAGACCATACAGTCAAAGTTGTTGACTTTGACATAAACTTGTTATGATTAAGGCATTTCTGAGTATAGTTTGGACTCTCCTCATAAATAAAAGTATGAAACATACCATTCTTTTTAAAAAATCTATGCAGAAAAAACTAAGTTGTGCTGGAATTTTATTAGACCAGGGCTTGGCTTAGACCATCATGCTTACAGGCAGCATTCAGATGAACACTGCTATAACCATGAGCAGCACAGTGAGTGATGTGCCAGGGTGGGACATCAGACCCATTTTGTAATGCTATGGGACCTTTTAAACTTGACATAGCTTAGAATCTGGCCCAGCATGGTGGAAGCCCTTTTGCTATGAAGCTTGCCTGATGCCAGTTGTGACAGTCCCTGTTTGATGCCCGAATGCATATAAGCCAGTTGAATAGCAAAATGAACACCATAATTTTGCTATGAGAAAGGCAAAAACGCCCAAAGTGCAGACTAATTAGATAACATGGGTAAGATTCCACACACACCCAGCCTCACTAACCATGGCTTACATGAGCAGCAAAAGGCATGACAGTTTAGGCAGGGAAAGTGGGCTGGTAAAGAGGACACTGTGTGGTGTCAGGACTGAAATGTATAGTCTAGGAGCAGACCAGAAAAAATAAGTCATCTTTGTGGTCTACTTCCTGGGCTCTTCCCCTTGGCCCTGCTGATTGGCTGGGAGGCCCCATTGTCACCTAACCAGGCAACACAGATCCCAGTTGCCCAGCCAAGCAGGCAACACCACTGTAACCCAGTCTCCTGCAGCTAGCTCATGTGGGTCTAAAAGAATCCTGCATGGTGGGGAGGGGAGCCATGCATTCATTTGTATACAGCTTAAGAAGCGCTGGAAACAAATTTCATTAAAATAAGACATGTTCATACACTACCAGATTTTCCAATATTATCTTCAGTTTGGAGTAGTGATTTTTTTCCTAAGCAATTTAATTCATTTTTAATTATGCAATATGATCTGTTTTCTGGGGAGTTCAAGAGAAGATAAATTGCTCTCTAGTAATAAAATTCCAAGGCTTCTGATTTAAAAGGTTACTGCATATGAGTATAGCACTTCTCCTGAGTGTTGTTCCTTGGGGGGAAAAAACCTTCTGTTTTTAAGGAGGGAAATTCATTTGAAAATCTGGAGTGTGTGTGCGTGTAGTTACTGAAAGACAACTGGGCATCGTAGCATGTTCCAGTTTCACTATGTGGTTGGGTCAAGTTTAGGAAGGTGGATCTGGATGAAAGAAAGCAGTCATTTCAAAATACATTTGCCAGATCCAACCGATTCTGGGGTGTGATTGCATGTATATCACTTGGTGACTGACAGCTGAATGTACACTTCCATTGAAAAACTCAGAGAAATGAGTGGGATCCATGGAAATTTATGAATTTCTGAAGTATAGCTTGAATATTCTGTAGATTTCTTTATGCTGGTCAAAAACCGTAATAAAGTTTGATTGATTCATTCATTGATTAATTTGTAGCAGATGGAAATACTTTGATTATATTGCACATTACTTACCCTTGTGCTTGACTGGTTTTTATAATTGCTGTCTAGACCCTTTCTACTTCTTTGTTTAAACACAGGATTACCAGAATAGTACAGACACATCAAAGAAATATCACAGTATTTATAAAGCGCCTTCCCAGTATCTGTAAATTTAATTTTCTGTTAATCTCCTCATACATTCTGACACTTGTTTGATATAGTTCTTTAAATATCCCAAAAGGAAACACTCAAGGAACGAAGATAAATTGTGGAGAAACTCTAGCTAGCCTTTGCTTCTATTTCCAGTACAGAATATGTAGGTGGCAAGGGGTGAGGGAAAGAGGAGGCCTTCAATGGAAAAGGATCTTTTGGGGGGCAATACATCATTTAAAATGTGTGAAACAGAGGTGACAAAATGGGAATATTTGTAAATGTCATGTTTATTACATTTATCATTTGCCTTGCTTCATGGAAAGGCCTCTTCAAGGAAACATATACATGGGATGACTTCCTGAGAGGTTACCTATCCAGGCACTGGCCAAACCTAGACTTACTTGGTTTCAGGAATGGCTGTATTGTATGTCCTCAGTCCTTGCCCTGGACTGATATAAGAATTGCCAAGTTGTGTTAGACCAAGGACATATCCAAATGTTGACAGACATAACAGTCATTCTGAGTCTCTAGGGGAGTTTCATCCCACCATCTGCTCATCAGTGTTAAACTTTCCCTGAAGATCAAGATGTCATTCCTTTTTATTGCGGTTTTTAGTTTATTGTAGTTGATAGAGGTGTGCACAGAACACATTCCAACTTGGAATGGCACACCAAAGGGCTGGAATGTTCTGACCCAAACACCGGGGCTACCCCAGTATTTTGCCAGATTGGAACCATTCTGCTCGGAATGTTTTGAGTGTTCTGTGTGTGTTTTAAACACTTATTTAAAACACTGTGTATGTTTTTTAAAAATTATCATAGTGAGGGTAGTGCTTAAGGTCGTGGTGGTGAAAGTTTACTTTAACATTAAACTAAACATAGCTTCTCACCAGTGGCACTGAAATGTGTTGTCATCCCCCCACCCCTGGCATTCTGAGTGGCAGCATCAGCATGTCTCTGGATCTCACCTGGCCTCCATGCATATATATTTTTAACTGAACACTCAGAATATTCTGAGCAGAACAGTTATGTTCGGTTCTGAGCTTGGAACAGGCCCCCTATCTTAAGCCTTTTCTGAGCTTGGAGCATTCAAAATGTCCCATTTCATATCAGAATGTTCCATATTTGGAACATTCTGAACATACCTACTAACTTCTATCAATTTATTTTACCCTCTCTTAAGCCACATGGAAGTGGCTACCTCAATATTTTATGGAAATTCATTTCGTTAGTGAAGTATTATTTCCGTTAAGTGCCTTCCTACCTGCTGTCTTGCACATACTGCTAGTCCATTTCACTGGATAAAAGTATTGCAGAAGAAACTGACCAATTAAATACTAACAAGTTGCCAGAGCCAGGTGGCAGTTAGCTAAGACTTATTCAAGAACTTGTGTAGTTGGAGAAGTAACTATGCATAATATGATTGTTGTTGGTGAGTGGAAGTGTGTATGGATGTGTTCGACCACCTGCAAAAACAGCCAGCATGTTCACTGGTGGGAACTTTGTGCTAGTATTTGAAGTCAAGAACATTGTCAGATTATCTGTGCTATTATGCTTGATTTTAGAGCAAAATCTGTTGCGATAATTTGTTTCAAGTCATGCTTTGGCAACCAAAGTTGCTGACCCTGCTTAACACACATTTGTTTTGGTGCAGGGAGAAATGTAAAAATATGCTTTGCATTGAATTTTGCTGACTTCTGTTGATAAGTGATACAGCAAAATTGCACTCCAGATTTGCTGCAGAAATTCCCTGAATGTATGCCTAGATCAGGACCATTTTAAAACTTGTGATGATAACTTATTCTCTTGCCTACCCAAATGTCCCTTAAATTTCCATTACCTAGAGAACTACTTACAGAGTTGCTGGAAATCAGTGCTAATTCTAGACTAAAAGCACCACTTTTCATTACTCTTTCAAGAAAAATGGGCATTGGTTTGTGCCTTAGTAATATTTGACGAGCCTACTATGTCTCTTTTTTGCAAAAAAGATGGCTGATTTAAATGCAAATTACAAGCTGTGATACAATCACTATAAATTGAGTTTGCAGCAATATGCATATTTTCTAGCATTTTTAAAAAAGCTTTTATCCCTTGCTGGAAGACAAATGGTTTCTCTAGTTAAATAGATCTTGCTCTTTTACTTAGATTTTATTTTATTTTTGGTAAGCCTACTCCTCTTTTTCTTTCTGTGCTTTCACTGGAATAATTAGCAATTTCAGATTTCTGTTTAATTGAAATTCATTTAGAACTCATTGTTTCAGATGCTGAAATTCTACCCCAAACAATAGCATGTCTCATTATTTTTCTCCAATAATTGGTACAGGTCTTTTTAATAAGGGCAGCCATGTATGGCACACAGGGTTGGGAGAGAGGAAATGCAACGTATTCACATTTTCTCTTTTCATGCTATCTGTAGCCTGCTCAAGCTGGTAATTCTCTACTTTTTCCACTGTGGTGAGATGCATGAATTTAATGGATGTCATGTTCATAGAAGGAGCATGAACTTTGGTCGCCAGTGGTACAGTTCAGAAATGTTGATTTGGGGGCGTGATCCTCTTAACACCGCTTGAACTACAGCACTGCAAACACTGATTCATGCTGCTAGAACTAAGATCCAGGTTACCCAGGACCCTTAAATATGTCTAGGTGAGAAGCCTTCTAGTGACTGTAGCAGCTCTTAGTTCTGACAGCTGATGCAGGAGAACCCCTTTCAGGTCACCTGCCCACAAGTTGCTCTCTCACTTTCTAGGAGCAACTGGCTTCCTTTTTACAGCAGCAGAGAGTAAAAAGCAAGTTCAACATTACAGTGAGTTTCATGCTGCTCTTTGCTGCTTTAAGAAGGCGGCAGGCACTACCAGCGCAATGTGAGCAGGCCAATGGGCAGGTGGGTCAATGAGAAAGGACTAGAAGGAGGAATCTCTCAAGTGGCTGTAGCCATGACCATAACTGATAGTTGCTACAGTCACCTGGAGGCTTGTTGCTGTATGGAAGCTGTGTTTAAGGTTTTTATGTAAACAGTCACATCCAGAGTCAGTCCTGCCTTGCGAGGCTGGATAAGCCAACCAAATGCCCACTCACATCCTTCCTATTTCCTGTGGCCAACTATTCTCTATTGCTCTGATAGGATGCCATGCAAGGGGCCACACAGGCCACTTTTGTGCCCCACTACAGCCAATGCTGGCATCATTGTTCTATATGTTGACTGAGGGCAATATTAAATTCTGAATTTAACATTCCAAATGTTGAAATTCAAAAGCTCAAATGAATATTAAAATGTTGTAGTTTTCCATCTGTAAGTTTCAAGGGAGGAGAACTGGTTTTGTGGAAGCAAGTATGAATTGTCCCCTTTGCTAAGCAGGGTCTCTCCTGGTTTGCATTTGAATTGGATACTATATGTGAGCATTATAAGATATTCTACTTAGGGGATGGGGCCGCTCTGGGAAGAGCATCTGCCTGCTTTCATGCAGAAGATTCCACATTTCCTCCTTGATATCTCCAGGGAGGGCTGGAGGAGACCACTGCTGGTTTAAACAGCTCCCCCTGACCCCTTCCCTCCTGTCTGCAACCTTAGAAAAGCTGCTGCCAGTCTGTATAGACAATACTAAGTTAGACGGACCAATGGTCTGACTTGGTATAAGGCAGCTTCCTATCTTCCTAAGTTTGTTGGGTTCTAGAGTTTTTTGTGTGTGTGTTTTAAAAAATATTTCCCTATGTACTTCATATTTCTAAGGTAAACATTCCAATATTTGTTAAAAGACTTTTAAATTTGGATTTTGTATTTTAATTCAGTAAAAATAAAAGGAAGTCTTTGTTCTTCTGGCTAGAACAAATAATATTTGTCCCAGTCATAAAAACAAGGCAGGGCCAACTGCTGACTGCACTGTTAATAGTGTAGTGTTTATACAAAATTAACGGACTTTCCAAAACATCACTGTTTGTCTGACCTCTTGTTGAATCCGTGGTATTTCTGTCTTGTCTATTTTTACATTTCTTTTAATTCTGTTTGTTCTTTTTCACATTTACCTTCTGATTACCATGCCCCATATGCATTCTTGCAACATTATATTGAAATCTAGTGGCTTTCAGATCCTTCCCTAAAAAACATATTAAAACAAATGTACTGGGGAGGGAGGATGAGAGTGTGTGTGAGAGAGAGTGTGTGTATTTTCTGGCTTTCTCTCTCTCTCTCTCTCTCTATATATATATATACACACACACACACACACACACACACACACACACACACGAGCGCGCGCGCTAGAGAGAGAGAGAGAGAGAGAGAGAGAGTGTCTCTCATTTTGAGAAACAAGACCCTGACTTCCAAATCATTGCTGAGAAAATGGCCTTCATGGTGACTGGATCTACATATTGCACTTGTTCAGAACTTTTCAGAATCTTGAAAGAAAGAACCTCTGTTTCTCTTATCCAAAACTTTAGGGCTAGATAAGCAGTTCTGACTATAACCAGATGAGGGCAGCAAGATATATACATGCTGTTGTCACTTTATCCCCATAAATTCCACCTGGAACATGATCATCTCTGTTGGCTATACTACTGAGCTGATAGCTCTGGTAAATTGGACTATATGGTCAACACCAACATGCAATGCAATTGCTTGATACTTGAAATCACTGAATCTGTGATAGAGAGGCCTGTTGCTCAGTCTGCCGGGCATACCAAACATTGAAGATTGGGGTGTGTGCATGTTTTGGTGAGCTAGTTGTTTTTATACATGCTAATGGGAACATAGATGATACAGAGGGTTTGTTGTATTTGGAATGTACATCAAATCATTGAAAGTAGCAGGATGTCCAGATCAGAATATCATTCTAACCCATCGCTCCATTGTTTTCAAAGTGTTCAAGGGCTCAAATGTCTATGCCTGCTTCTTATTTTTTGTTTGTTTAAAAAGTGAACTGGAAATAGACTTTTAGAAGTTCTTTTGTTCTACTGAGAGAAGCAGTTAAAGACAATTAAGTTGCTAAAAGGCTAAAAGGAAAAACATTGTCTTTCATCAGAGAATTTGTTGATGGCAGAGCACAGAAACAGGATTTCTGAATGTCTTCATGCCTCAGGCAAAGCAACCTCTTGAGAAGCCCCTCTGGCTTACACGGCCTTCAGTTCTCTCCAGGCTGTGGGGAGGGCGAAAGTAATCTAAAGGTTTTCTTGAAACTAGAATGAAACTTTAGGGGTTTTTTCCTAGATGTTGCTTGAAAGGATTTATTTTTATATGGATGCTGTTAAAATGCTTTAAAAACACATCAAGATATTTTTGAAGGACAAACCCTGCCTGATAATATGTACAGATACAATTTCAAAACAAGCCTCCCAGAAATGCATGATCTCCAGATTCTAGAAGGTTTCAAGTTCCTTCCCAGGCAACATCTCCAAGCTAGGGCTGAGAGAGATTCCTGCCTGCAACCTTGGAGAAGCCGCTGCCAGTCTGTGAAGACAATACTGAGGTAGATAGACCAATGGACTGACTCAGTATATGGCAGCTTCCTTTGTTCCTACGTTCCTAGGGCAGCCCAGACTTGGCTAGGCTGCACATGTGAAGCATCAGGATCAAGCCCAATCCTGGCACTGCCCCCACACCAAGCCTGCGTTTTAAACCCAGTGTTCAGCTGAATTTGCTTAACTCCAGGTGGTGATCATCTGGGCAACTGCTGCCGGGTTGAATGGCTTCCCCTGGCTCACTGCCATTTTCCAGCAGTGAGCTGGGGGAGTGGGGGAAGGAGCGGCCACGCTGAGTGCAGCAGCTGCTCAGAGCTCTAAGGAGAGCAGCCACTGTGCTCATTCCCTGGGACACCCTGGGATATAGAACAGTTCCCTTAAGAAGCAGGTAAGCCTGTCCTTGCCTGTACTGTTGGTGCCCCACCGATTTTCCGGGCTCAGCACTCACTCTACAAAAGGCTGTGCACTGCTGTGGCGCTGTTCCCTGCAGCCTGCGTATGGCATCAGCACACACGTGGCTGCCACATATGCACCCGGAAAAGCGGCAAGGTGGCAGTGGAGCAGGTAAGAACCTGTTTACCTGCTTCTTAAGGAAACTGCTCCACACCCTGCCCGTGGCTGCCTAAGCCTGTTCGGGCACATCCCTACTCAACATCCTCCTGTTCACAAAAAACTTGGCCTCCATGTTCTCATGAACTGTAACTTGGAGCCATAGGACTTTTGATATGTGTGTACGCACTCATTTCTTCTTCTTTTCCTTAGACTCATTGAAATAAGCCTGGTAAAAGGCTTACTTGGGTGCTATGTGTATTTCCCCCCTTTCCCTAAATATTTTATGGCTGTTTCTCTTATTTATTTTGGCATACATGGGTTTCTCCTTTCAGGGGAAAAACAGTGAGATCGTGCACAGGACCCTGCAGGAAGGGCAGGCAGGCTGCAGGGAAGGCAAGGCCTTGCCTGCCTTTTCTGACAGATGATCAGCTACCGTCCTCCCCCCCCCGCCCCCCGCCACACACACACACTTCGCAAGTACCGGCACAGCAGAAGCAGCTGCTGGGAGTGAGAGGACGCACACACCCGCATCCACAGGGTCATCATGTAATAAATAAGTAAATAAATAAATAAATAAATAAGAAAAATCATGAGGGCCATTTATACAATTATACATTATTTTAAAACTGTTTTGTTTTTATTTTGTAAAATTATTTTTATTGTTTTTATTCTGTTTTTACATTGGTTGTATTTTAAATTATGTACAACGCTTTGGGATGCACATATAACATGGTATATTAACATGATAGACAGTTTTTAGATAAATTTGGGGCAAATGTGTTTGTGAAACATGTGGTTGCCTTGTTTGCTTATAAAGCAGGGATGAGAGGAACTTATGTGAAAAGGCACATGCTGGGGAGGTGAGCCGTACTTTGCTGTTTTCCATTGCTTTCAAACAGTTTCCTCCAACCTGCCTACAATACCAGAAGTGAGTTGATCAGAGAAAAAACTGCTTAAAGTAGCCAAGTGTACATAGTGAGGTAACCTGGAGGACAGGGTAGGTTTCATTCTTCTTTGTCTTGTGCTCCTTTTGATTGAGATATATATGTGGTTACTAAGAGTCGACACCAACTTGATGGCACTCAATCAAGTGTGTGTGTGTGTCTGTGTGTGTGTCTGTGTGTGTCCCACCTTCCCTTTTTAGGCAAACGGAGCAACTATGTTTAATAAACAGGCAGTTGCCCCACCATCTAGATTGGCCTTGATATGCTGATGGAACTGATTCTTAATTTAGAATGTACTGGCTTAAATCAGGGGTTCCCAACCTGTGGTACTTCAAATGTTGCTGAAATACAACTCACATAATCCCCAACTACAATTCATTGTGTCTGGGGATGATGGGGGTTGTAGTTCAGCAACATCGGGAGTACCACAGGTTGGGAACCCCTGGCTTAAATGGATTTCAAAATACCCCTTTCTGAAATGGCTTCTTGACACACCCAACATAATCTGTTTCATATTGCCTTAGACATGTAGACTCGGCTGAAAATAAAAATATATTTTTCTCACTGGAATTAGCAACCGTATCTGTGAAACGCAAACATGGAACAGATTTGTTGAGAGAGAAGGCGCCGTGTTTATTTAGCAGAATTACTCACAATATAACATCAAAATCTCTTACTCAGATCCATACAACTGCAAAGGATATAGGTCAGAAAAGAATTTGGCCCTGGTTGCATGCGCTGCTAGATTTCTTGGTAATCTCTATTCAGACGTTTAAACCTAAAAATCCTTCTATCACAGTTACTATAATGGATTTCTTAATACAGCCATCTTCACCTTGTAAATGAATTCAGATCTTGGTAAGGTTCCACATGCAAAATAGTATTTTGGAACATTTGATAGTCCTCCTGGCAAGCCAGATTGCTGTTCACATATTAAAGTCAATACTTAATATATTAGGCATTCAGATACAGCCTTATCTTCATAGTGAAGAAAGCATCAATACATAGTGAGGTAACTATGTTTTTTATACTATGTTACCTCACTATGTTACTTCATTATGTAAAGTTATCAAACACCCCAGATTTAGAAGTAAGGTTCTGCTCTATGGAATAAGGATCTGGGGGAAGGTATAAGCTTTGTATTTATGAACACACATAGCTTTCCTGAAAGTCATTTCAACCCTTGTATTCATCTCGAGGTAAGCATGACGGTGTCATATTTTGGTGACATGAAGGGTACAGATTTTCAGTATACTCCTTCCATCTCCGTTTGATATTCTGAATCAGTTACTATTTGTCCTTTGGCATCTCTTAACACACCAATATGATGTTGGAACCTCCTTCTGTGTTTAGAGATCTTTTGGAATACTTGCCTTGTTTTTCTGTGTCTATTTCCATCCTCACGGTCTTTACAGATGTCATTGTAGTACTGCTCCTTGTCTCTTTGCTAATTCCCCTGGCCACCTCCTCTTATGTAGAAAATAGGCTTCAAACTGAGGCAACCTGCCTCAACAGGAATGTGGTCCCTCCCACAAGGCGTGTCTCACCTGAGCCCTAGCTGGCTCCTCCCACTGTCTCCAGGGAAAAGAGAAACTAAAACTGAAAGCCACACAACAACCAAAATGAGCCCTGGGGGGAAAGCAGACTGGGACTTCTCCCCTAAAGTGATACCAGCCCCTCAAAATCTCCCCCTCCTCCTGTTTGTTTGGAGAGAAAAAAGTTCTTTTAGAAAGGTATTGCTACCTTCTCAGGTCTGCTTCTCCTCTTCCCAGAGTGTTCAAAATGGAACCTGAGAGATTTGGTCAGTGAACCTTGTTAGCCACAGACTAGCAGCTCTCCATCACAGACCAACAATGAAGAGAACAATCTGCTAGAAAGTTCTTCTGTGTAAGCTAAATTAACAGTTCTTGTGCAAGACAATTAGTGTGCTTTTGTCCAGCTCTCAGTCATTTCAATAGATAGGTTGTGGTTTATTAGAATTAGAATTTATTGTTGGTTTCACCTCAGGAATCCCTCCTACCCTTAGAGATTTTGGCAGTTTTCCTTCAATTTAGGCCATTTGTTAAAGCCTTCCCTTTGTTGTATAAGTGAAGTGAACTTGTGATAGGTTAAGTACAAAGCTGAAGTATAGACCTCATTCATCAAAGGCAGTCGTAGAGGAAAAAAGATTGAATAACAAATTAAATTTTTTTAGACCTGCTGTTTTTGTCCATTAATCTTGTTAATTGCTGAATGGGCTTATTCCAGCATCCAGAGCTAATAAAATTAGAGTTTACAGCGGCATCTTTTTTGTGAGGTATTTTTAGGTGCCGTGCTGCTCCTGATTTTATAGAGTCAGGTACATTCAGTCCATTTTTTATTTTAAATTCACTGTCAATGTGGCAGACTTTATTTGGAATGGGGGAGAGAGAGAGAGGCAGTGACACCTGTTAATATTAAATCCACACCTCCTTGTCAGAAAGCTATTGGAAGTAGATGGGGAGAAAATGCAGCATCGTATATAGTCTGCCATTAGGCTCTTGGCAAACTAAAAGCTTTGCTTCAAGACAGCAGCTTATTGCTCTCATCCAGACAAAACAAAGATGAGAAATGTCTTTGTCAGGAGAGAGGGAGAGGAATAAGGACGGAAGAAAGAATCTGGGTGATTTGCTAGAAGATCATAAGAGCTCTATTCTGGGAAAGAAATGCTTCCCTTAAGAATTGTGACAGATACTCCACTACAGATTGGATTGCTTCATTTCAGAAATATAAATGTAGAACACCATAAAAGATATCATTTGTAGAAGTAAAGGGACACTAAAAAATGTACCCACTTGATATATGTAAGAACCAGTGAGGATATTTGTTCATTCAAGTAGTGTGTTGAGCCACATTATTATTGGGGGCAGTCTCAGATTCATGAAAGAAGCAGATAAACTGCTGTGTAAACTGCTTTGAGAACTGTTGTTGTTGTTGTTGTTGTTAAGTGATTTATATGGTTTTTAAAATAATAATAATAATTTATGGTTGACACTAGTGACACTACAAAGCAGCTTGGAAGTCTAATCTGATAAGTTTATAATTTTCATCAGTAATGTGAGTTGAACATATGACCCAAACATTCCAGTATCAAAAGTCCTAGCTTGGATATGGTTAAGATGACCCAAACACCAATCCAGAGGAGACCATCTCTGAGGAGACTACCAACCCAGAGGAGACCCTCCCTGGCATCTCTAAGATAGGGCTGAGAGAAATTCCTGCCTGCAACCTTGGAGAAGCCATTTCCAGTTTGTGAAGACAATACTGAGCTAGATAGAACAATGGTCTGACTCAGTATATGGCAGCTTCCTATGTTCCATCTGAGAAGTGTAGGAGGAAAAGCACTTCCCGACTGGGAAGAGAGCTGGTCTTGTGGTAACAAGCATTACTTGACCCCTTTGCCAAGCAGAGTCCACCCTGATGGGAGACTACATGTGTGAGTATTATAAGATATTACCCTTAGGGGATGGAGCCGCTTGGGAAGAGCACCTGTATGTTTGCATGCAGAAGTTTTCAAATTTCCTCCTTGGCATCTCCAAAATAGAGCTGAGAGGCACTCCTACCTGTAATCTTGGAGAAGCCACTTCCAGTCTATGTAGACAAAACAGAGCTAGATGGACCAATGGTCTGACTCAGTATAAGGCAGCTTCCTATGTTCCTATGACCAAGACCCTCAGCCCCTAGATCCATCAGATACTGAGCAGCTTGTCACCTCTCCTTCAATCTGCCCCTGAGAGGAAACTTTTAGTCTTGGGGATCCAGTGGTTCCCCAGTGGGGAATTTAGTGGGGATTTAGGATCCTATTCCTAAAAAAGGGAGAAACCTTCTTCTCCCCCAGGTCCCTAGGAATCAAGACAAGTCCAAATCAGGGCCAAGCTCCAATTCTCAAGGAGGAATGCTCGCTTGCCTGTTTGGGCTTTCCTACCCAATGGGTCTATTTAGGCAGAGAGGGAGGCCAGCTCAGACACCAGCCTGAGCTCCAAGATCGGGACCAGCCTGAGATCCAAGAAGGAGTGGGACTCTGACTAATATACAGCCCCTTTATTGGGAGTTAGCCTTTTACAGTCCCTTGAGTGCCTTGGTAGACACAGGAATGGACATGGCCAATGATCCAAGAAGGCTCTTTTTGGTTGTTACAGCTTCTTCTAGTGCAAAGTCCAGGTTGTCCTTTTGTATGTATCTTGAAGCTGGATCTTTTGTATGGAACTTAGCTGCTGCCATCCTGCCCCCTGGCGTAGATGGATCCTTCCTATACCCACCTCCAATCATCTCGTCTCCCATTTATCTTTCCTTTTGCTCAGGTGGTGGAGTGGGGGAACATCTCTTTCCCACCCACCCCTCACTAATGCCTGGCATGCTGCAGTGGCTGTGTGCCAGCTGCAGGAAGCATTGTGTGCTTTTCCAGTGCTACTGCCATAGGTATCTAGTGCTTGAAAGACTGCAATCCCCGTTGCACCATAGTGTGCTAGCTATGATGGAGCTGTGAGCGGAAGAGAGATGTCCCTTCATCCTGCTGATGCTTTAACCACAAGAAAGGCAAGTGGGAGTGAGTAAGATAGGCATTAAAAGGGAGAAGCATTAAGCATGGGGCAGAGGTGAGGGGCAAAGATGCAGGAGATTCTATACTGGATCCTGCTGTGGTCCCAGTAGCATCAGGGGTGTAACAAAGTCCAAACAGACTAGGAACTGGCCTTATTTATTTATTTAATAAATTTGTATACCTCCCTCTACTGAAGTCTCTAGGCAGTTTACAGCATAAAACAAACCAAGACTTTAACAATTAAAACATGTGTAATCAGATTAAAATATCCATTAAAAACACACCAACATTAAAAAGCTTGGCTGAGGAGATGTATCTCTAGTTGTTGTTTCCTAAAAGCCAACAGGGATGGAGCAGCTCTAATTTCAGCAGGAAGTGCATTTCACAGTCCTGGGACAACTACAGAAAAGGCGCACTTTTGAGTCAAGCTAGCAGCACACTGAGATGAACCTTCCCTAAAGTTTTTTTTAATATATACTTTAAAAAAGTATTATCTTTCATGTGTGTATGATTCACTTTTTCTGATCCTTAAAAAATGGAGCTTGACTAGAGGGTTCAATCATTCATTGCTAAATGATAGGACATTCTGGGTTGTGCAAAAGTCAGTTGGCCTAGTCTTCCCATCACCTTCTGTTGTGCAAGCATTATTGGAATGACTGGGAGTCACCTTAAGCAAAGAAGCTCAGCAAGAGCTCTATGCTTTTGAACAGAGCAATTTCTGAGCTTCTTTCCATTTCAGTGAGACTTGTTCAGGATTCCTTTTCAGAGGATTATTTGGAACCAATAATAATAATGGAGTTAGCTATTGATATGTACAAAATGCAAATAGGATCTTTTGGTTGAATAACATGCTGATTTTTCTTTTTATGACAATTCCAACATTGCTAACCATGAACACAGTCATAGTGGCCCAGAAATACGATAATCCTCTTCCCCCCCCCCCCACAAAGGCATCATGTACTTCATTGGGGGCAGCAAACTCGCATGTATGTTTGTCATCTAATGCTGATCTGCTGTGAGTACTGAACTGAATGGAGAATCTCTGAATGCAGGAGCCTCATGTGTAGATCTCGGGGCACATGGGGTTGTACATGGTGCCAAAGTGTGCAATAGATCCCACTGTTCATCTGTTCTCTCTCTCTTATATATGGTGGCTCAACGGTATGAAATTGGATTAAATCTATTACTTTTTATATATTGAAGCCCTATAAATTCAGTTGATTGACCAGTAAAGTTTCAGTAGCCTTTCAGACAGCTATGCTAGTCTCCTGCCCTCTCATAGCTATGTTAGCCCTTTGTGACGCATGGATAATGACCTGTAAGGGGCCAGGGGTGTCAAGCCTCGGCAGGGGTTAAGCTGCAGGCTGGCAGTTTCTGGGATGTGTGAGATTTGTCTGGCAGTTCAGGTGAGCTCAGAGTCTAAGCAGGGACATAATCCAAAACAGACAGGGGTTTCAGAGCAGGCAAATGGAGATCAGACAGGCCAGGAATCAGGGTGAAAGACCTGATGCAAGGCAGCAATAGAAGCTTAAAAAGGCCAGAAGCAGAAGTGTTGAAACAAGGGTCAGGGTCCAAGGCAGTCAAAGGGAGAAGGAGCTTTAGACAGTGTCTCCACACTAGAAATGAGTTGTGCACAGTGCAGACTGATGAGCAAGCTCTGAGGCAGAGCATTGTGGGATGTGGTGTGTTGGGATTGACCCTTAGGAACAACAGGCTGGATATTCAGCCTACATGGTACCCTTGAAGACCAGAGTTCAGTCTGCCAGGCTTTCAGGGGAACCAGAACAGGGGTGGTGCAGGAGGAAAGGCTCAGATCCTGACTTCTGGAAGGCCCAGTTCAAGACAGCATCCACCGACTGCTGGCACCTTATAGGGCAGAGAAAAGAACCGTTTTGGCAACTGTTGCAAACAGAAAAAAAGGAAAGGAAAGTGGCTGTTTACAAGCTTGAGTATATCTTGCATGGGGACTAATCTGACCCACGGATTAGTTAAGAATGGGAAAAGAGAAGAACCAAGACTGGATTATTCAGCAGCTATGGGCTGAGACTGCCTAAATACTTTTGTTTGTTCCACCCCAGTATTTACCTTGCCAGTAGTGTTTGTTGGTATTCTCTGTGTTCAGTAGCAGGCATCCTCTAAATACCACTGTAAAACCAACTGCTGTGGATTGTAAATGTCAACATTTTAATTGCCCTTACTATACAATGGGTTTTCCTGTAGCTTGTGTAGAAAAGGCATGTAAGGAAGGTCCCCTGGGAAGTTACAAGATGAAGGGTTTCATCAGCATGGGTTACCTGCTGCTGCTCAACAGGCGTAGCCGTTGGTGTATTGATTTGAGATGTAACTAGGAATGAGGGACAGAGAATCAAGGAAAGGAGGGGGAGCAGTGGGCTTCAATGAGCCTGTCTTTTTCGCACGAACACAATGTTAATAACACCACTAAGCAAATTGTCAGCACGGTGGTGTAATTTGAAATGCAGTAATGAGCCAGTCTTGATTTTACTCAACAGCCTTTCGGAAGTGTAAATTAACATTTCATGCAGGTCATCATCAGTGGGTACAAATTAAAGTAAATGTTAAAAGCATTTTAATATTTGGAGGAGGGGTCATAGCGGGCTTCACTTTGCTGTGTTAATTTTGTGCGATGGCCATCTTGTATGGGTTTCACCCCATGAGTGATATCATTTGAAGGCATGTGCTGCACTGGTTTCACCATTTTTAAATTAAAACAAAAATTGCTCTGTGGTAAGTAAATTCATCTGATTATGATATGCAATTCCTGAGAGAAAATGAATCCATTACTGCATCAGAAAGTTAGGATATTCGTGTTTGCAGCTGCTCTCTTCAAGGATCTGCAAAAACAGCATGTCAAGACACAAAGAATATCAAAATGCCCTTTTTTCCTCCTGTCAGTCAGAATTTGGCTTAGGTCATTTTGTTAGGGTGGGTAATTGCATCTAACCTGCAAATACTTAAATATATATTAAAGTTGATTTATAAAACTTTTATCTTGCCACATATTCTGCCAAAATCTCAGGACATTATTTTAGAACAGGAGTCTGCAACTGTGGCTCTTTGAGTACATACACAAGGCTCTTTCTTAATATGACACTTAGTAAATAAAAGGTCACCTTGACTGATCCACAGTGACATCAAGTATTATTTATACTTTATTTACTTATTTATACTTTTAAATGTTCTTCTTTATATGTCCAGTGTAACTGTCAGGCCTCTGCACAGTAAGCAGTCAGCTAGTGCTACAGAAGATGCTGTAAAGGAAACACAGAGGATAACGTGAAAGAGAGAAAAGTAATGCTGCTTTATGAGAGAGGCAGATGGGAAGTTTGCAGCTAGCAAGGCCATTGTTGTACCTGGGCAGGGCAGGTGTGCCAGGAGAAAGATCTGTCCAGAGATTGAGAGTTAGGAAGCACACTGTTGGGACAAGCGAAGTCCAAGTCACAGCAGGCAAAACGTTGCTCAAGCAAGAGGCAGAGGCAAACCTTAAGTCCAGGTGCTGGCAACGGCAGAGCTGGAGCAGCTCCATGGATGTTGTGGTACTTCTGCTTCATCCCCTGAGTCAGAAGACAAGGGTAGGAGAGCACTGAGAGAGGCAGCAGGCACAGGGTACCCTGGTGTTGGAGGCGGAGGCCCCTGAAACCCTGCCTCATCCTGCGAGGTCCTCAGTGTCAGGACCAGATACTATGGGTGTCAGGTGTGAACGGGCCTGAATTGATCAGCAGGGCAGTTTGGCCCAGGGCTCAGTTCTATAAATTACAGTTTTAGAAATAAAATAAAGAAAATAAATGCATTCAAGCATGAAGATGACAACTTAAAAGGGAATGCAAGAGTGTGTACATTGAGAATTTGGGCTGCTCTCAGTCTCTGGTTTGATATAATTTTGTGAGCAAGTGTTTTCTGAATAAAAACAAAAAACGAAGGAACCAACTGAAAGAATGAGAGCCTTGAACCCTGCCTGAAAATGAAGATCCTAATATATTCAGCAGTCCCTGAGAAAATCTCTGAAGTAGTCCAAGAACAAATGTTGCATTGAAAGGGGCTGGAATACAAAAATCACTCTGTCTGTCTGTCTATCTATCGGGGTGTAACTAGGGGAGAGGGGGCCTGTCTTCACCCCTCTTTCTGGCAGCACTCCAGAGTGAGGGAAATAATGAATAAACTAGGAAGTAGTGGAGCTGGGGGCCCAGGTTCTTTGAACCCTTTTGCTCAATATAGCTACACTCCTGCTGTCTATCTGTCTATCCTTAAACTGTTTTGAGTGAGAAACAGCATAGAAAAAGCTTATTGTAAACTGTACGCTGTAAACTGTAATTCCTCCAAGTATTGTTTTTCTGTTTTTCTTATGTCAGCCACAATAAACATGAATTAGTTGTGTTTGTGTATGTGCTCATTATATGTGTATGATGCAACTCTTAGGTGAGTGCTGTTGGCAAGGCAGCCGCTGTGTGGGATTCTGGGTGGGGTGTCGCTGCTCCCTGCAACTTCCAGGTGCTGGTGGTATCACCAGTAAAGACTTTATCACTGTTACCTCTCATCACCTCCCCCCCACTGCCCTCATTGGCCTCTACTGCATCTAAATGTAGCATCAGTATGTATGGTGATCCTGACACAGTGCAAACATGGTAGCAAGTCTTCACCCATCTGAAGATCATATAATTTTATCTTCTCAGTGCTCCACCTCATGCTCAGATCCCCATTTAAGATGCTATCATAAATGTATCCCCCCCCGCCCATAAATAGATTTTTGGCTTTTTAAAAAGCCATATCGTAAATAAGGATCTTCAGTTAGTGAGTGCTTCACATGGTGCCATAGTGTTTGAAAAACCCCAGATGTGTGCATTGGCCAAGTCAAGGGCATCTTCTCCTCAGCAGTTCTGTTTTCCCTGATGGCTGGTGCTTTTACGCATGTCGATGCTGCACACTATTACTCTTAGGCAAGAAATAAGGGGCTCTCAAGTGCTGCACCTTCCTGGTGGGTTGCCATAAAATGGAAGTACTTTGCATTCTCCTTCTGATAATGTAACATTTAACATAGAAACATGAAAGCCACTTCGCCCTTACATGAGATGTTTTTCTTTTCATTTTTTAGTCATCCTATGAAGATAGCAATATGAAATGTGATCCAACATGCATTTAGCTTTCCAAATTCTCTAAGCTTAGCAAACTTAATTTTTGAAGCTGGGCAAATGTGTCTATTTATTTATTTATTTATTTATTTATTTGATTTATGTACCGCCCTTCCAAAATGGCTCAGGGCGGTTTACAATTAAAACAAACTTATAAAACAATGAAAAGCTAAAACAAATTAAAAACAATAACACAACAACTAACAATTTAAAAACATTTTAAAACAAAAATTAAACATTGTCCCCAGATCCCAGCTCAAGAAGACACGTAGACTTAGTATGGAAGAAAAGGGCCACAACTTTGTTAACTATTACACAAGGCATGGCAGACTGGAACACCAGGTGATTAATCACCCTTAGAGAACAGTGCGGGCCAATAGAATCAGGTCAGAACTCTGAAGCACCCTACTGGGCGACACACCCTGGCTCGGGAATGGGCAGGTACACCCCACCCAATTCCTTCAAAGCCAGCCCCCCCCTTCTGTAAGAGAGGATCTGGATACTTCTAGGCATTCGTCCACCCTGGACCGCACAGCCCAAAGGTTGGAGAAGTCCTGAAGCAGGGTTCATGGCAATCATTCTCCCCGTGCCGCACAGGCTACAAAGGAGTGATTAACCAATCACCCCTTTTACATATCCAAGGGTGCTCACCGATGTGATCCAAGGGTGCTAACCCTCAAATTACCACCCCACCCGCACTGTTCCTGCCATTGTGGCTGACCTAACTCTAACTACATACCCAGGACACAGAACGGAGTAGGCGAAAAAAAGCCCAACAGTGGCCAATGCGTTGGGAGCAAAAAATTCCTACTCGGCCCCTTCAGGCGGCCAGTCACTAGACCTGCTCTGTACTGGGGAGGGAGGGAGGGAAGAGCTCCTTCTCCTGTGACTGCCTGGCCCCAACTGAAGAGAGAATGGAGAATGGGGCGGGGATCGGTCGATCCTGGCCGAAACCCTGCCCCTTGACCAAAAGGGTCAAACGGAACCCTTCTTGGGCTTCGTGCAGGACAGGCTGGGACAAACTCCCTCCCCTCTGCACAAGGCCGTGTGTGTGTGTGTGTTAAGTAATTAAAAACCCTAAATCAAATTAAAAATTAAAAATTTTTTTAAAGCCCTGAAAGGCCAGGCCAAACAAATATGTTTTAAGGGCCCTCCTGAAGGCCAACAGAGAACTCGAATTACGGATTTCCACAGGGAGCGCATTCCACAGCTCCGGAGCAGCCATAGAGAAGGCCCGCCTCCGAGTCGCCACCAGACGAGCCAGTGGCAACTGGAGACGAACCTCCCCAGATGACCTTAATGTGCGGTGGGAATTGTGCAGAAGAAGGCACTCTCTAAGGTAACTTGGACCTAAGCCATTCAGGGCTTTAAAGGTAATCACCAGCACTTTGTATTTTGCCCGGAAACATATCGGAAGCCAGTGTAATTGTTTCAAAATAGGCGTAATATGGTCTTTCCGGGTTACCCCAGAGACCAATCTGGCTGCCGCATTCTGAACTAATTGAAGTTTCCGAACTACGTACAAAGGCAGCCCCACGTAGAGCGCATTGCAATAGTCAAGCCGGGAGGTTACCAGCTGGTGCACCACTGTTTTGAGGTCATCCTCCTCAAGGAATGGACGCAGCTGTCAAATCAGCCGAAGCTGATAGAAAGCACTCCTGGCCATGGCCTCCACCTGAGAGACCAGGGTGAGGCCTGGGTCCAGGAGTACTCCCAAGCTGCGCACCTGCTCCTTCCGGGGGAGTGTAACCCCATCCAGCACAGGGAGAACTAACTCACTCCTCAGATTCTGAGCCCCCACAATGAGCACCTCCGTCTTGCTTGGATTCAGCTTCAATTTGTTCTCCCTCATCCAGCCCATTACTGCCTGTAGGCAGGCATTTAAAGAGTGAGTGCCATTTCCTGAAGATGAAAAGGAGAAGTAGATTTGGGTGTCATCAGCATACTGATAACACCCAGCACCAAATCTCCTGATGACTTCACCCAGCGGTTTCATGTAGATATTGAAAAGCATTGGTGACAGAATGGAGCCCTGAGGGACTCCATATAACAGCTCCTGCTTTGAGGAGCGACTGTCACCAAGTTCCACCATCTGGGATCTATCCGAGAGATAGGAACGGAACCACCGCAAAGCGGTGCCCCCTATTCCCAACTCCTCCAGGCGACCCAGAAGGATACCATGGTCGATATGGTATCGAATCTAGTCTAGATTACTGTAATTTATTATATATGGGGCTGCCTTTGAAGACTGTCAGAAATGTCACCTGGTTCAGAACATGGCAGCCACTCTATTGGTGGGTACTTATCTGTCTGATCATATCACAGCAGCAGTTCTATTGCAGCAGGTTGTGCACTGGCTGCTTGTTTGTTTCCAGATACAATTCAAAGTGCTAGTGTCAACTGCTAAAGCCTCCGCAGATTGGAGCCTGGGTATCTGAAGGACTGTCTTCTCCCCTATGTATTTGTCCAGTTGTTAAGATCTGCAATAGCACCTCGTCTCAGGCTGCTGCTGTCTTAAGAGTAACATGGGGAGAGCCTTTTCTGTGCTGTCCCCTTGATTGTGGAATTTATTCCCCAAACAAGTTAGGGAGGTATCCACAAGTAGCTTTATTTAGAAGCTAGTGCTTTATTAGCTAATGCTATTTTGCTGCTTTGGTCATTTTACCAGCTTTGATCATTTTACCAGTTTACGATTTGCTTGTTGTTTGCTTCTGGGCCCTTTTGTTTCAGCAGTTGTGTTTATAGGTCTTTAGGATTATTTTTGCACATAAGGTTTTTATTAATGATATTTGTTATGAGCTGCTTTGCAGGATTTGAAGCAGAATAGTGGCATATACAGTAAATAGTTTAAACACATGCTAGCTGGAGAATCAAGAGCTTCACAAAGCTACATGCTGTATGTGTAAAGCTGGAGAAAAGCACTTTTTGTGGCTTCTATACTTAATGCTTTTGTTTTTTTGCCAGTAAGCAAGGTAGTGCTCATCTTTTGCATTTTTACAATAAGGATGTGTCCATTTTGTTCTACATGAATACTGAAAAATACTTTCCTGACGTATTCCTGTTGAAATCTCATTCCTTTTCCTCCTGTGCTTCATCTCTATTATACTGTCTTTTACGTCTCTTTCATTTGCCCTTTACTCAATTCCTGCTTCTTCACTCACTCCATTATACTTCTTGCTTTAGTTAATACAACTAGTTCTCTGCCCAGTTTTTCCCCAAAACTCCGCTGGAAGACTGTTTCTTGCCTGCCTAAGATGTGACCCATCCATCACTTTGTCCTTTAATGAGCTTCTTATCTCTTACCATATCACACTATACTTATTCTGTCCTTTGTGCTCGTTTCTCTCTCTCAGCTATATGCCACTTTATTCTGTTCTCCCATTAGCTACATCTAGTGATTTCACCATTTCCTTTTTAATATGCTTGAGCCTGGGTCATCTGTTATGCTTTTCTGCAGATTTGGGATCTGTATGTTGGTGCCTACTAGTCCACTGTGGCTGCTATCCTTAAACAACTGTTGTTAATGCCACTTCCAAAAATCCTCCATTTCAACCACTAAGTATTCTTTTAATTGTAGAATGGAGAAGAAACTTGGGGCAGGGACCACTTGAGATATGACCACTTATAATTATACGCCATGCACATTAATAACCACCACTATTATAATGTGTGTTCAAATGATGCCAGCAGAAAGTGAACATGCTGTTCCTTATCTGCAAAAGAGAGAAGAATTTTTATCAAAGCACAAAGAAGACAATACTAACTCTTCATCAATACAGGTAGAATTCACAAAACTGCTTTTCTCCTTCAATGCACATGTAGTGTAGTTTCCCCCCCCGTTCTTTCCTGATTATTTATTTATTTTATTTTATTTCTCATATTTATAAACTACTTGACAATTGTATCCCTAGGTGGTGTACAACACAGCAACTAGAAAACAATATAAAAACCATTAAATCGGTTTTAGAGAATAAAAGCATAAATTAAAACTGTGTAAATATTTACCCATCAACAACTTTAAACTCTATGAGTAAAAGACATATTTATGCTTCGCAACATCCTGAGCAGTTAGTCATGACTAAGCACCATTTAAATAAATAACAAGTTAGTCATGACTAGCTTAAATCCCATTAATGGGACTTAGTCAACGTTAGTTAGTCACTTAATCTGAATGTTGCTCAGTAGTTTTACATTTAGGATTACATGTATTTTGGACTTCCATGGTCACACTACATTAAGTGTGGAATGCACGTGCGTGCACACACACAGACAGAAGGTTTAAAACAGTTAAAAACAGTTAAATCAATTAAAAGTTTCATCTAAAAGTCTGCTGAAAACGTGTGTCTTCAAGGTCTTCTTAAAGGCCAACAACAAAGCTGAGCTTTGTATCTCAGTGGGGAGTATGTTCCAAAGCTTTAGAAATGACTACAGAGAAGTTACCCACACCAAGTCATCACCAGATGAGCCATCATCAACTGCAAGTGGAGCCATCAGATACTGCAAGTGGGCCTTCTTTGATCAGCGGGGATTATGCTGAAGAAAGTGTTCCCTTAGGTGTATCCCAAGTCCAAGCCATTTAGGGCTATAAGTAGTAATCAGCACTTTGTATTTTGTCTGGAAACCTATCAGCCACCAATGTAATGATCTTGAAACAGAAGTAATGTAGTATATCTGAGTAACCCCAGAGCCCATCTTGGCTGCCGAATTTTGTACTAACTGGAATTTTCAGATTAGATTCAAAGGAAGCCCTATATAGAACACATTGCAGTAGTCGTTTGGAATACTGTGTCTACTTCTGGACACTGCAGTTAACTGATAAACTGAGCTTCAGAGATGGGCAAGTAAGATGGGTCTGGAAGGGAAGCCCTATGAAGAACTGTTGAAGGAGCTGGGTTCATTTAGTCGAGAGAAGTGGAGTATAAGTGAAGATATGATCACTATCTTTAAATACAAAAGTAAGAGAGGACTTGTTCTCCTTTGCTCCTTAGGTCAGGGCTAGAACCAATGGGTTGAAATTTGAAAGACTTCCTAACTAGTGGAATAGTCTGAATAGTTTGCCTTGCACTGTGAAGGACTCGCCTTTGCTAGAGGTTTTCAGACAGAGGTTTGGCAGCCACCTATCAGGAACTGTGTAGCAGTTTCCTGTACTGAGCAGGGAGTGGCACTAGAAAATATCAAAGGTCCATCCAGCTTTAACATATTATGAAATCTCAGGCAAAGGGAGCCTGAACAGGACCTGAGCAGCACAGAGTGTGAGTTGTATTGGAGCTCCACTCAGATGTTCTGGAAGTCAACAAAAGTGGGAAGTGAGATCTGTTCACGCTTCTAGCAGTTTAAGTGAGATGATAAATTGTGCATGTGCATGTAAGGGAATTTCTTATCCATGTCCCCAGGACACTTCCTCTGTAATTATATGTGGACAGACAGGTGATGACTTTATCCCACTTCCATGTGGATGCCTCTGAGGCTTCAGAAAGTTGGGGATTTGTTGTGTTCTTTACTCTTTCAGGGTAATAAAGTGGTATGTATGTACGTGTTTGAGCCCTCTGTATAGACTACCCATGATTAGTGCTCATCCAATGCTTACTAGATATTTTATCTATATTGCTTTGTTAAAGTAATACACACGCACGCACACATGCATTGCTGAGGAACTTTTTCACACATTTTACTGCTCACAGTTAAGCCACAGCTCTTGAAATACTGGCTTAGGCCACATCCTTAAGCAGAAATGTCTGAAATACGCCTCACCGTAATGGTACATTTATAAATAGTTTATGAAGTGTTAATGAAAGTTTAATAGATGTTTTATTAGATGATAAATTTGTCAGGGAAATTTTCAGAGTTGAACTGCACACTGAGCAGTGCTTTCAACGAATGCTCACAGAATTATCTATTCATTCCCATTAACAGTGTCTTAGTACAAATGGCTTAGGCCATACTTCCATAAAGCACTGGGTTCTTCTGATGGATCATTTAGAAGGCATACCACTTAGTTCTGAGATATCAAGGCAGAACTGAAAGGCTCTGGTCAGATGTTCATTTTCCAACCTAAAAAATGAGGGGTAAGCAGGTCTCAGGCTGGTGTGTATCCTTGCTCTGGCCTCCTTAATTCTTCCATCCCTCTCTCTCTAAAAAAACAACAACCCCTAATGTCTGACTCAGCACAGTAATGGGTTTATCTGTTTCCAGGGGCTTCCTGAACCCACGACCTACCTCTCAACTGAAAGGGAACATGGAGCAGTTTTAGGGAGATTTAGGATGTAGACAACATTTTGCTATTGCTCTGGTTTAGATGTTAAATTTCTAATCAAGTGGAATAGGAAGAAGAAAGTGAGATAGGATAAAGGTATCTGTAAGTTAAGCATTCATTCTTCTCTCACTGGGATAAGAAATTAATATTGACTAGGCCCAAGATATGTTAAATTATGCTGCTTCCTCTTAGGGCTGCTTCTCAAAAACAATTGGACTTATGGGTTCTGATACTCAGGTACAAAATGTGTGTTGGTTATAAAAGGTGTGTAATTTTGGGATTTTTGCCTTCTGAATGCACACATGCAAGGTTTGGGAATGATTGAGATCTTCCACGTATTTGGAGGGAAAAGACTTCTTATTACGTGGTTGCCTGCATAACTGAGATGATAGCCGTGTGTCATTTGCCCTTTGTTTTCATAACTTAAGTATAGAATTTCACTTAAGTGGTCCTAACTTAAGAAAACATCCAGATACAAGAACCCTAGCCCTTTCTGGGTTATGTTCCTCTTACTAGGATAATATAATTTTTTATATATATATAAAATTATATATATATATATATATATATATATATATATATATATATATATATATATACACTGTATAATATATCAGTTTATAAAGTAAAGATTACATTGTTTACAATCTCTTTGAGAGCGAGGCTCAAACTAAATCATATGCATACTGTGTGATGTCATCTTTGTGTTGGTAAATAGCAGCCAACCATGTAGAGTATCCAAGCTGCTATTTGCCCACGGAGGGAAAGCTCCCATTGTTGCCTTTTCTCATGCGATGGTTGTGTACCATCTACTTTGGCCCTGAGACTAGAGGGCATTGAGTGATCTGGGAACATCTTGGTCTTTAATTGTTTCCATGGTACAGGTAATACAGATCTTTCATTTCAGTTATGTATAATGGACAATGTGCCATATACCCTTTCGCCTTAGGATGGGGAAAGCCTGTAATTCAATGACAAAGCATTTTTGTGTGTGTGTGGAAAGTCCCAGGTTCAGTCTCTGATATCTCCTGATATAACACTAAGTAGCAGGGCGTGAAAAAGACCTCAGCCTGCCACCTTGGAGAGCTACTTCCAGCCAGAGTAGACAATACTTACTGTAGGTAAATGAACCTTTGGTTTGACTTGGTATTATGTATGTTCCTAGCACAAATGTGATTGTTTTTGACAGGGAAACATTCCTATAAGGGAGTATCCCTCATCATTCTCCCATAGTAGTTTCTTCTAAATGTGACTTCAGCTAGTGAAGCTGAAGCTGATGTGGAAACAACTGAAAAAGTAATATCTTCCATGTTTTCATTAAATATGGATCAATATATTGGATGGTTTCTGAAGAAATGTTCATTATGAGGAAATTATGGGGGGAAACACTTGAACAATATTTTCAAGTCAAAAATGCTAATATAACGTCATCCCTTCCGATCTATGGCAATGGATGCTAGTATTTATCTGTTGCTGGTTGATTTCCGTATTCAAATATGTATGAGTGTTGTGTACTCAAATCCAGTTTTTTAAAAAATCCAAAACAGTGCAGAATTAGCAAGATCTTTCCTGAGAGAAATGGCCAGCTTTCTGCTGTATTTTTAATGTTTCTCAGGAGATTTACGGTTTGTTTCAGGTGACTCAAGGAAATATGGAATGCGTTTGTCAGTTCCTCAAGTAAAGCAATTTAAAGAGATTTTTATATCCTTTGGATGATGGTATTACTCCTTTTGCACACACCAGCTAATTACTTTATACATCATCTAATGGCATGTAGAGGTGAGGTGAGTATTAAAGAAAAAAAGAAACTCTTGCAGTGCCCCAATCACTTTCTCATATTTCTTTGTACAGTTCCAGCTACAGGTTTGGCTTGCAGCTACCAAGGAAGATGAAATCACTGCAGTGCTTGTTTTAGATACCTGGAGGCTTAGAATTCTTTATATGAATTTAGTAAAGAATGGAGCTGTTAGTTCCCTAAGGGAGTCCACTTTGGTTTCCTTTGTCATGAGACACAACTTTTCTTCATCTGGACTTTCTCAATGGAAAAATCATTTATCCTTAATGAACACCCATGTAAGTAAAAAAAACCAACAACTCCACATATGCACAATTCTAGTTTAAGGCATTTACCTTTTGTTACTCTCAGAAAATGGTGATAATGAACACATATTTGTAGGAGGACATAACCTTTTCTGCAATAGGTGAGGCACCAACTTCTTGCAAATCATTGATGTATGAGGCCAAATGAGAAGTGACAATCACATTGTTTACCTCTGAATTTTGGAACTTCCTGTTCTGCGGGGCTGTACAATCTTGGGATTGTGGCATGGCATTAAGGGAGGAGAGCTAGTTTTGCAAGCATGAAGTTTCCCCTCTGCTAAGCAGGGTCTGCCCTAGTTTGCATTTGAATGGGAGACTACATGTGAACACTGTCAGATATGTGAGCCAGCGCGGTGTAGTGGCTAGAGTGCTGGACTAAGACCAGGGAGGCCCGAGTTCAAATCCCCATTCAGCCATGAAACTAGTTGGGTGACTCTGGGCCAGTCACTTCTCTCTCAGCCTAACCTACTTCACAGGTTTGTTGTGAGGAGAAACCTAAGTATGTAGTACACCACTCTGGACTCCTTGGAGGAAGAGCGGGATATAAAATGTAAAATAAAATAAAATAAAAAATATTCCCCTTACAGAATGGGGCCACTCTGGGAAGAACACATGCAGAAGGTTCCAGGTTCCCTCCCTGGAATCTCCAGATAGGTCTGGGAGAGAACTCTGCTTGTAACCTTGGAAAGCTGCTGCCAGTCTAGATAGACTGTACTGAGCTAAATGGACCAATGGTCTGACTTGGTAAGAGGCAGCTTTCTGTTGATGGAATTGCCTCGGGGACGATGAATACCCCCCAGTCTGCGTGAATGTGGGGAATTTATCTCAAAAAGGGTGAGACAGTTCCAAGCAGTTTTAATTTGTGCAAGCGCCTGAACTCAAGAAAATCAGCTTGAGAGGGAGGTTCTAATTAACAAAAGGAGTGTATTGTAAGAAAAACAAATAAAAGCAACAAGACTAGGTGACTAGGCAGTCCTAGCATAAAAATACTACAAATATTTTTTTAAACTGACTATTGTAAGGCACGTTTAGCTTTAAGTAAATTCCCAGGCAGGCTAGAGAGAGTTGCTTTAAAATGGGGTGGGGGTGGGGTAAGCTTTAAGAAATTAGAGAGAGGGATCGATTCAGCCCTGAACGAGCTGGGCAAGAGGCTATATCACTTGTCCTGATGAAGATCCGACTTGGGCAGCTGGAAACTAGCGTCTGTCTGGGGAGGCAAAGTGGAAAGCAGGAGGGTTGTAGGAATTAGTGTGGAGGGATGCCCATGATAATGGCTTCTCAGTGGACCCAGCTCCCTGCACCTGCTAGGTAAGCTGGCTGGATTGGTGCACGGACCAATCCAGGTAGTGATTTCAGCTCAGATGGCCTCACCAAGAGAGGGCCACACCAAGATAGTCTGCTGGAGTTCTTGTTGCAGTGGAGTCCCAAGTGAATAATGCACGAGGAAGCACACTGAGTCATGGGGTTATGGATACTTATATCCCAAAATGTGCTTTGGAGGCACTTTGCTGTTGTCAGTCTCTGCTGAATAGGGAAGTCCACACAGGCTTTTTTCAGAATGCATTGTGTCTGATTGTCTTTCCTGAGTGGGAAAGTGTGTGAATCGCCTATTGTACGCAAGGCTGATTGTGAGGACAATTGGAGTGTGCAGGTGCACCCAGTTCTATCAGAAGTTTTGATGTGCACCTTTTCAAAGTTGCATCACTGACTCATCCCTATTGTGAGGGAGTCTGCTGCTGCTTTTATCTTTATCTGCTTTCCCTTCCTGGCCTAATAGCTTCATTTGCAACAGGTGTTATCTCTCTTGAGAGAGGATGAGGGGAGTTTTAGAGTTCATCCTGAGTCCAAAATGTACTCGAATGCTAGTTCTGGAGTCTGCTTAGCTGGGCCCCCACATAGGGAGAGGGAGTATGAAGCTAATCCCCTTTGCGATTTGTGTTACTTGCAGCCCAAATCTAGGGGTGACCACTGCTCTGCCAACTAAGCGACTTATACATGTATAACATAAGCTGGGAGCTCACATTTTCAGTGCAGCTCCTGAGCATAGCAAAAGTGCAATATCTACACCTGGAGATGCAGTTGCAACCAGGGAGGCTTCTGGGAGCGGACAGAATAAGCTCAGCTGGTAACAGTTCCTATGAGGGTCATAACATCTCCCCTTCCATGGCCCCAGTGAAAATTGTCTGCCCTAAGTTACTGTTTGCATTGGGAGGGAAGCTGCCATTGGAGCCAGTGGTAGCTTCTTTCCCACTGCATATAATAACTTTGGGGTATGAGATTTTTGCTAGGTCCACAGTGTGGGTGAAAGGGTTAAACCATGTCTGCTCAACTTTGGCCCCTCAGCTGTTTTTGGACTACAACTCCCATCCACAGTGGCCAATAGCCAGGGAGTATGCAAGTTTTAGGTCATCATCTGCAGGAGGGCCGAAGTTGAACAGAACTGGTTTAAATACTCCTTCCAGGCTGCAGTCTTGATTTTGATTGGGCTCTACCTGCACCTGCTATTTACAACAATATTTTTAAAAATGCAGGGGCAAATAATGTGTTTAACACCACTTCTCATTTGTTCCCAAGGAGAATTTTGAGTAAAAAAAGCATTTTTCAATAGGCAAGATAGCTTTTCCCTCCACAATAGAGAGCAAAATTAGCATCTAACCCACTCTTGGTAGTAAATGACATTACAATCCAATGTCCACCTATGCCTTCTCATGCCTATTAAAGTAATTGAAAATGTAAGCTTGATTTGGGGCCACACTCTGCAAGCAGCACCCTGGTTCCCATTGTGCTAACTTTAATCCTAACCCTTTCCAGAGCTCCCAACTAGCCCTGGAAACCCCGCCAGCCACCCCACCCCAAGCACTTTTCTACAGTGCCCCCAAGGACTTTTCTGTTGGGTGGGCTGCTTGTATAGATGATAGTTTGTGATGGAAACTGGACTGGCACAACTGGAGTCATGTTTAGTAAGGGAGCAGGTAATGAATGGAGCCATTGTCTGTCGCTTAAGAATGCAGATGTTGTTGTCCCCTGTTGGTGCACATCCTCCTCTACCTTCTGCTCCTACATCTGCAGAGAGAATGTGACTACTGGGAGAAGGGAAGGCTGTGCTTCTTTAAAGACGGGAGCTATTATGGCTGGAAGGAATTGGAGATTATTTTATTGATTGATTGATTGATTTTATTTTATTTCTATACTGCCCTTCCAAAAATGGCCCAGGGTGGTTTACACAGAGAAACAATAAAAAAACCAAGATGGATCCCTATCCCCAAAGGGCTCACAATCTAAAAAGAAACATAAGATAGACACCAGCGACAGTCACTGGAGGTACTGTGCTGGGGGTTTGATCGGGCCAGTTACTCTCCCCCTGCTAAATAAAGAGAACCACCATGTTAAAAGGTGCCTCTTTGCCAAGTTAGCAGGGGTGAAGGAAGAGATGAGGAATCATAGGGATTCGTAGAGTTGCCGTCCTATTGCACTGCAAGAAGAAGAGGGCAAAAAGTGGAACAGGATATTGCCACAGGGCTGTCCAGTACCACATATTCCCATGCCCAAAGCACAGTCATTTGTGCTACTGTTCACTGTTGACTTTAGAATATACCCAGAGCTGGGCGTGGCAGTCTGTTGCTGCGCCATGCCAGGCAGTTCTAGGATATGCTGAAGCCTGTCTGGGTTTGATCAGTGACTCCAGATCAATTTTTAGCTGGTGGCAGCCTACCTTGAATGAGCATTGGGAAATTATAGACCAGATGTTTCCAAGAGATCACGCTCCTAAAGTGGGATCAAAACTATCTCTCAATGGAGGGCAGATCCCAGACAAGTGTGATAATGGAGGAAACAGGCCTTACTTAACAGAAAAGAAGCCCTTGTGGTTGGAAGCCCATTTCCAGACTATTCATTCATTCATTCATTCATTCATTCATCAAACTTATATACCGCCCAAACTTTCATCTCTGGGTGGTCAACATAAAACAATTAAAACACATATAAAAGTTAAAACAAACCAACAGTTGAAAATCAACCATAAAATTAAAACAGACAGTTTTAAAAAGCTGAGAAAGCTTGGGCAAAAAGATGGGTTTTCTGTTGCCAGAACCTAAGGGGTATACTCGTGGGTCAAATGGGCCATACCCCAAAATTTGGCTTTAAAAAAGCCAAATCTGGTTCAGGTGTTTTTTAAGAATTGCCAGAGATGGGGAGGATTGTATCTCAGCAGGGAGTGCATTCCACAATCTCGGGGCAGCAACCGAGAAGGCCCATCTCTGTGTAGCCACCAAACGAGTTGGTGGTAACTGGAGACGGACCTCCTCAGATGACCTCAATGGTCGGTGGGGCTTGTAGTGAAGAAGATGCTCTCTTAAATACCCAGGGCCTAAGCTGTTTAGGGCTTTATAAGTTAATATAACTAGTACTTTGTATTTTGTCCGGAAGCCTGTTGGTAGCCAGTGTAGCTCCATCAGTAAAGGAATCATGTGGTCTCTCCGAGATGACCCAGAGACCAACCTGGCTGCCGCATTCTGTACTAACTGAAGTTTACGGACTATGTACAAAGGCAGCCCCACGTAGAGCACATTAAGTCTGGAGGTTACCAACAGATATACCATTGTTTGCATTTAACATTACATGTAGCTTGGCCCTCATGTATTACTTCTGTGGAATAGCTACACCAATAAGCTACACAGTGATTAGGGCTCCTTATCACAGTGGCAATGGATACATGTTGCAACTAATATTACCACTCCTGGATACAGGGTGTTTAGGAATGAGCCTTTGATCTTTGCATTGTATCTATAACTGTTTTGTTTGGCTTGGTACTTCATTAAATAGGCTATCTACTATGGTGGCAGGACAGTACACATGATTATGTGATGTAGCCACCATTTGGATGTGCTTCAAGTGGTTTGTTTGTACATGGTAGTAGGCTTGAGAGAAGTGACTCATACTGTAATGAAATTCAATAGGAAAGACTGCAGGAGGACAAGGTCATGGAAATAATGTGTCGGAGGTCTAGCATTAGATTAATGCTCTCTATTTCTCTTATTGTCCTCTCTATCAAGTAGACCATCTTCTTGCCCACTTCCTGTGGATACAGAATGACATTCCTCCCTGCTTCCAGCAGTGGCATGAAGAATGCACCCCTGAGACAAATGAATGTAATGAGGAGTAGATCATGTAGCAAACTAGTTTCCTGTAGGTACTGGCAGGAGAAATGCATCTTCAGGAATTATGATTTCCTCATCAATTTTTTCTTGCTGCCACAACATCATGATGCAAATATTGCAGCATTTTGTCAGAGCTACGTGAATGGATTGCTCTGTGGCTCCCTCAAGATTAATCCAGTGACGGATATTGAAACTTTTGTATGATTGATAGAGATGGCTGCCCAGTGAGGAAAGGGAGGACAAAATAGGCTAGAAGTATGGAGGATACCATGAAGTGGGTTTGCTACCATGGAGTTGTATTGCTGAATAAATCACCATCATTTATTTGGAGTTTCTTATCATTCAAGCAATCAAATAAATTGCAAATTTGTGTTATTCCTTACGATTTATTCTTGTAGAATGTAATGACAGTTGTCAGCATGTACTCTGGCTTCATGGCCAGCTGCTGTCACACAAAATGTCACTGAAAACAAGTTGTAATTTGAAGTGTGTGTGTGTGTGTGTGTGTGTGTACATATGTGTGCGTGTGCTTGGCTCAATCTGCCTATGACCTTCCACATATGAGGAATCCCCTACCCCCAGTGTATCGTCCCTCAAGGAACTTCAGGGTTGGGGTGGAAACTAGGGATGTGCATGGAACCACACCAGGTGGCTCGATGGGGTTGCACTTACCCCTCCCTCCACTTTTCCTCCTCTGGCACCCAGTATTTCCCAAGTCCTACAGGATGGCAGCGTACTTCCCTGCTGACCCATTTGCTCTTCAGCTGGAAGTATCTGGCACGTGTGCACTCCATGAGTGCGGGCACTCACGACATGCATGCTCCTGCTGGGCAAACGCACATCAGGTACTTCTGGCCAAAGAGCAAACAGGGCAGCAGGGAAATATGCTGCCGCCCTGTAGGACTTGGGAAATACCAGGCACCAGCGGGGGGGGGGGATGGAGGGAGGGGTAAGTGCACCCTCCCCTGCCCTTAAAGTGTGACCCCCCCGACTTCGAACTTCAAACCATTCAGTTCACGAACCTGTTCGGAGATCCATAAAGGGCCTCCGAACAGGTTCGTGCACATCCCTGGTGGAAACTGTGTCCATGCTGCTAAATAATATGGCTACTGAATAACATGCCAAACCTCACTACAGACAGATTCCTTTATATGTGTCACCGTCCTTGCCCTATTTTGTAGCAGTTGGGGAATCACACTTCCTGCACTATTGTACTTCAGAGACAGTAGGAGAGAAACATTAAAAAAAGTATAGTGGGAAACTTCCTGATAAAAACATACAGAAATCAGGAAAAAGGAATCAGTGGAATCAGTGTTGGTTCTCTATGGGCCCCTAACACAACTATGGGGACAACTGTGTTACTATGTGTAGCAGATGTGGGAATAAATGACAGGAACATAGGAAGCTGCCTTATGTGGAGTCAGACCATTGGTCCATTTAACTCAGTATTGTCTACACAGACTGGGAGTGACTTTTCGTGGTTTACAGGCAGGAATCTCTCTCAGCCCTGTCAGGAGACGCCAGGGAGAGAACTTGGAACCTTCTACATACAAACATGTAGATTCTCTTTCCAGAGTGGCCCCATTCTGTAAAGGGAGTATCTGACAGTGCTCACATGTAGTCTCCCATTCAAATGCAAACTAGGGCAAACCCTGATTAGCAAAAGGGACACTTCATGCTTGCTACCGCAAAACCAGACTACCAGCTTGTTTGATCAAACCAGCCCACAGACCGACTGTTCGGTTTGAATTCTGTTCAAATTTGAACCTAACCACCTGAACTAGTTCTGTGCATTTGTGGATGTCTTCTTAGATGGCAAGAAGGCAGGGCTATCATCTTTTAAAACCAGGCCCTAAGAGATTGGCCATGGGCGGCCTGGCCCTGTGCCTTAGTTGGCCAACTCATGATGTTGGGTCTACTGGTAAGTAAGGCATATCAGCGTGAACAACAATCAATGCAGCTATTGCCTAGACAGAAATGGGTAATAAAGCAGGCTAGTGCAGGGTTTTGTCTAGATATCAACACCTCTAAGAAATGAAATTCTCATTATGCAGGGATTCACAGAAAAAAGACAGATATGGTCTTCACAAGCGATAAGACAGCTCGCTTGGTGGTGACCCAAAACTGGGCCTTCTCTAGGGTTGCCCCAAGGTTCTGGAAAAAACCAGAATTTCCCCCATCTCTGGTTGTTTTAAAACAATTTTTGGAAACAGACCTGTTTCATCAAGCTTTTAGTGTATGATGTTTTAAAGTTTTATTTATGGTAATTTCAATCTGTTTTATATGATTTTTAGGTTTTAGTTGCTGTTTGTTTAAATTGTAAACCACCCTGAGATTTTATATAGGGTGGTATATAAATGCATAAAATAATAAATATATGTTACCTGTGCATAGTGTTGTAGCCTGGCTGGAAGTAGCATTGCCATGTTCATTTTGAATGTACCCATTCCTCATCAGGTTTGAGTTCTGAAAAAGAAAAGGTTCTACAAGCCACTGTGCATAGTTCTGTTTGGCTAGTGTCTGTGATATCACTAAGAAACCTTCCCACCAAATTTGTGGAGCTGTTTTCCATTTCAAAATTAATTAATTCAGAATTTTTCTTAATGAAGAAAGTTAGTATTATATGCAAAGCTAAAGTATATATGGCACTTTTAAATGTTAAAAAGACCACTACTTTCAGCATGCGGGGGGAAGGCAAGACTAGTCATTCAGCCAACATTTTTTAGCTTCTGTGAAACTGAGCTGTGATTTCAATTGCTGGTCTCTGGTAAAAATGTTCATTTTATGTTACAATATACTTTTGCAATATACAGAATGCATGCACAGTTCCATACACATTTCGCATGATCTAATATAGTATTGTATTTAACACTATCATAAACCTTGACATCCCTTGGAGATCAGAGGGTTCAAATCTTGACAGTAAATTGTGCATAGTTAATTCTGGATTATGTAGCATGTGAAATTGGGGGAGGAGCTTGTTCCTTGAACCACAGGAGTGTTCTAGAGAACCATAGGGAAGACACCCGTGAAGGTAGCCATTAAAACAAAAATGTATAAAACTTCCATCTGATTGTCTGTGGCATGTATCCCATAAATTTGTTCATTGAGGACATTCTTACCCTAACTAAAGTTTGCATATGTACCCAACCGTCTCCCCCCACTCCCCACCCCCACCATTAATTTCACTGTTTGGTGGATTTTGCTTGATTTATTTCCAGTCCTGTCCTTTTGAAATGTATTTGACAGAACAAACCTTGTGATGCCTGTTTCCATGATGTATTGTTAGTTGCCTTCACTATCACCAAGACCAAGGCGAACAAGAGAGCTATTAAAGCAGGCAGCTGGACAATGAATAAGGACCATGGAGATTGGATCAGACATGCAAAGAAAAACTAGGGTGACTGGGTTTTCTTGTTTTCACACGGAAATGTTTTTGCATTAAAGTCATGGGCACTTAACAAATGTGATGTTGCAGAGCTGTTGTGATCTGAGGGGAAGTGACATGCAATTTGAATTAAATACAGAGTAAACCAGTGCAAATTTTAGGGAAGCTCAACATGCTGAAGTTTTCTCTCTGCCTCAAGAATATGTTTTTATTATCATGACCATCTCCATATTCTGTTGCAGTAGCTGCTTTCCTGGCCTCATTTTGCCTAATAGTACAAAAATCAGTGCAAATTGGCTGGATTTGCCATCTTTCCGAGGACAGTCCTTTCAGTTCGGAGGAGAAAATGCACAAATCATTGCTTTGGTTGTTTTTGTTTGTTTATTTTATTTCATTCAATTTATATATCTCCCTTCCTAAAATGGCTCAGGGTGGTTTGCATTAAAATTAAAAACACAGTAAAACAATTAAAAAAAACATTTAAACCATATTAAAATTAAAACTAGATAGCCTTAAAAGCCATGCTAAAAGGTGGATCTTGAAGGCTCTCCTGAAGGCCTCTAAGGAAGATAATCCTCTCATTTCCACAGGGAGTGCCCTCCACAACCCAGGGGTGACCACTGAGAAGGCCCGATCCTAGATAGTCATCAGATGAACTGGTGGCAGCTAAAGACGGACCCCTCCTGATGATCTTAATGAGTGGAGGGGTTCTTGTAGAGAAAGGCGCTATCTCAGGTAACCGGGACCTTAGGGCTTTATAGGTAATAACAAGCACTTTGTACCTTGCCCGGACACACATCAGCAGCTAGTTTTATTGGAAGTACAAATAAAATTGTGAGAGATGTTATTTTACAGACTTCCACACTTCCTGTTCCATATGGATTGAATTTGCCACTCTGGATTAAATCTGCGTTGGTCAGTGTGGGTGGGGGGACTCTTACAAATGAGGAGTACCACGCAGCACGACCAACTTTGCATGAACAATTGCATTGTGCGCTGCTGTTTGCAGGAGATAGGGACACACTTGTTCCGTGTAGAGCTGTGAATTAAGCTTCTGTATCTTATGGAGTTGGAAGATTATGGAATGAGGTCCTGTTCTAATAGTTCTGCTCCCTGAGAAAAAATGTGATAGTTTAAATTTGCTAAACCGTGGTGTTTACTTGATGGAAAGGCACTTTCCGCATACTCTGTGCTAGTCCCCCGCTCTCACCCATCCCCAGTAATAAATATCTATAAAGATCATCACTACTATATGGCAAACGCAGCTCTGCATGGACTCACTTCTGTTTATGTTTGGGATAGGAGCCTCTAGTGGTGGTGCTGTGTTGGTACCTGATCCTTGCACTCAATGCTTGGTGCCCTGTTGTTTGAGCTGGAGTGCACTGGTATGGCTTGCAAGACTGTTGAACTCTCCCTCAGCTAAGTAAGCAGAGAAAAAGCTAGAAATCAAATAGAAGATGAATGGCTGCTATTGACATTAGTGTTTAACTACACCGAACCTTGCTGTTGTATTATTTATTTAGTGCCGCATTATTTATTTATTATCTATGACCACCATTAGTATGTCTTCTTCAAATAGCTGCTGTGACAAGAATTTTAGCAAGGTGCAGCGCTGGCTGGGAATGCAGCTCTGGTCATGGTTGCAATGCGTAATAATTATGATGTCTCTCAGGCTGCCATCTTTCCAGGATAGGTGGCATTATTTCTTTATTATCCTGGACAATCACGGACATCTGCTCGCTTTGCCCCAAGGAGATTGCCAAGGATACTCCTGACACATCTTCCATCTGTACCATCGCATCTGCTCCTAGTTTCAGAAACCAAGCATGGGACATTTTGTTCCTCGCAGGACTGCACTTGATTTCCTATAGGAAATAAACAGCAGCTCCCTGGGCAGGGCAGGAACCTGCTTAGATGGAAGGCAGGCTTGTTCTCTGCCATCTGCCTTTGCTGCCTCTACATGGGTATATTTATAAGGGTCTGCGTGTGTAATCGTACTACGTACTGGTTTCTAGAATGGACATAATGGGCACATGTGTATGGGAGTGTGTGTGATAAAAATCATATAAATGAAACAAAGTTTTCATTTTCACAGTTGTGCACATTTGTACTTATGCTTTCATGATTTCAAGAGCAATCAAGCCCCTCTCTATCACTTCTACATTAGTGAACCTCTATTTCTATTTGGTCAGACTAGGCATCAGTGCAATGCACCCTTGTGGAGTTTCTGAAGGCCGAGTACCCCAGGAGAACCTATTGCTGATGTATATCCTCAGCTGTTGGAGAATACTGGGCTCTGGGTGTGGCTGTTCTCCTTACCATAGCAGGAGATGTGGATTCCTTTCATTCTCTGTGGGCCTGCAGCAGCAATGGTGTTGTAGCTGGTAGCTGTTGTCTGCTGCCCATCATATTCCTCCGCAACACAGTGCCTCATGTTGCATTGCAGCTGCTGGTGACTATCAAAGTAAGGGGAAAGGGCCAGCTTCAGAGGTTGGCATCACTGTACATCAAGGAGTGCCCAGAGATCCACCAGAAGGAGCCACTGCTGATTCCCGAAACCACCTCTGTTTAAGGGTGTGCACGGATTCAAGGGTTCAAGCACTGGTTTGGTGCACGTGTGGGCATCATTTCTGTGGTGTTGCTGACCATGCATGGTGTAGCTGACCATAGAAATTGTGCCGATGCATGCGCAGGCTGGCACTGTGTGGGGATACTTGGGATGAGCACTGCCCCGGCAAGAAGCTGCATGGGGTGGCAGAGAGCAGGTAAGGACCAGTTCTTCCCTTTCTTAAAGCTCCTGTTCCCCTCCCTCTGGTGCCGAGCCAGTGCTTGAATTGTGGTTCGTGCACACCCTTACCTCTGTGTCCATAGCCTTTGTGTGGTAGTAGAGTGACTCTCTCAGGATCCATGCAGTAGGAGGGGCACAAGTCGGGCAGTCTGCTGAAGGTCTCCTGAAATCTGGAGCCAGCTCTAATACCAGGAGTGAAGCCATTAGGCTGTCTTTTCTTGAAACTTTCTCTTACTGACTTGGATGCTCTGACATGTTAGGCAGATGCAGGAAGTGGCAGATAAGAGTGAAGCAGTGAGGGTGAGATATAAGAGGTGAAAGGGAGCCCTAAGAGGGGAGGATGGAGGAGACAGGGTGCTGAGTCAAGTCAGTGGAAAAGAAAATGCGAAGGCAGTGGTTGCTGGAACCATCCAGGTGGAGAAACTTCACATAAGTTGGGACAGAAGTAGGTATGCACTGTTGGTGGAAAGGGACACAGAGCAGCTACAAGGGCTGCATTTATCATAAGTCCGCTGTCTCCTTTTTTGTGCAAATGTGTGTGGTCTTCCTGCATAACAATAATAATGCCTCAATATAAAGATTTTTCTATAACAAGACTAGTTTTGTTAAAACAAGGTTATGGAGGAAATAGATTTGGGTGGAACTAGACATTATGGATGATGTGCAGCTGCCACATTGAAAGTAACGCCATGTCCGCCCCCCGCCCCCCACATTAACAATAATATCTAGTAAAACAAAACACATGACATTATGCCATCACAGTGTGGCATTTTCCTGCCCTTGTATGTATTCCCACTGAAGCTAAGTGGCAAAAATTGTCATATGATGGCTCTGTATCGTATGTTTTCTTTTAGTAGACAACATGGGAGAGAAAGAGCAAAGAGATTTTGAAATGCTGCTTATGCTGGCAGCCACCCGTTTTCCAAATTGTTTCATTCCTCCCTTAGGCTTCACGGTGCAAAGCTGTAAACCAGTTAGTTACACCAGATGTTATGCTCTACTATGTGTAATAGTTCTGGATGTCTGACATTTGGCTTCATGCAAGAGTTCCAAAGCCATCTTCATCTACCTTAAAAAAAACAACACACCACCACCACCACATAGTGCTAGATTTCATTGGTGCTGGTGGGAAAAGCAGAACAGACTGAAAGAAATATTTTTTTGTGTGTGATCATATTGTTTGAGATAAAGAACAGTTTAGCTGTGCCGCCACCAATTGAAGTTGCTGCTGTCACAGGATAGATATTGAGTCAGATGAGATACAAATTGTATTATCTTAAGAAATCAGGGATGGCACGACACATGACAACTAATTTCTAACAATGCTTATGCAATTGTTGAGATGCAGGAAGACACACTGCACTAATTATAATTGTGGTCTGTTGTATAGGTTCTGCAATAGAGTTGTACAATCCTGAAATGGCTGGTGTTAAACCATAGTGCTAATTCTATCGAATGGTATATTGGCGAGGAGAGGAGAGCTGGTCTTGTGGTAGCAAGAATGACTTGTCCCCATAGCGAAGCAAGGTCTGCCCTGGTTGCATCTGAATGGGAGACTTGATGTGTGAGCACTGCAAGATATTCCCCTCAGGGGATGGAGCCGCTCTGGGAAGAGCAGAAGGTTTCAAGTTCCCTCCCTGGCTTCTCCAAGATAGGGCTGAGAGAGATTCCTGCCTGCACCCTTAGAGAAGCTGCTGCCAGTCTGTGTAGACAATACTGAGCTAGATAGACCAATGGTCTGACTCAGTATAGGGCAGTTTCCTATGTCCCTATGGCACATAAGAGGTGTTAAACCAATCTGCAGATTTTCACATTAAGACACGCTTTTAGATAAGAGAACTTTGATTTGGTGTATTAGGAGAAGTCCCCAAAAATATACTAGGAAAGTAGAGGTGGCTGCAACCTCCCTAATAGGAAATGATTCGATTTCTTCACCCCACCATTAAACAAAATGGGTAGTTTTCAGAGTTCAAAGTTTGGAAAACATCAGTCCTGCTCCCAAAATACCCACCTTGCCAGTCCCCTATCAAAAACACATTCCTCCCTTTATTTTCTGGTTCCCAGTGACAGTGGGCAGGAGTATGACAGCAGTGAGAGTGGAAAAGAGAGTTCCTTTGGTTCCGCTCTGTTGTCCTGCAGCAGAGGAAAAGCAGTGATGTGGCACACAGCAAGTACTATTAAAAAATGGTTTTCTCCTTTCCCTCCCTGGATGCACCAGTAGGAAAGGCATGGTGATTCATGAGGGTTATAATCTTTCCATAGGCTGTAGAAGCCTATGTTGTCCCCTGCTAACTTGGCAAAGAGGCACCTTTTTAAAGTGGTGATTCTCTTTATTTAGCGGAGGGAGAGTAACTGGCCCTATCCACCCCCAGCACAGTACCTCCAGTGACTATTGCTGGTGTCTATCTGATGTTGCTTTTTAGATTGTGAGCCCTTTGGGGACAGGGATCAATCTTATTTATTTATTATTTCTCTGTGTAAACTGCCCTTAGCCATTTTTGGAAGGGAAGTATAGAAATCGAATAAATATCATCTATACAGACTGGCAGCAGTTTTCTCCACAGTTGCAGGCAGGAGATTCAGCCCTGTTTTGGAGATGCCAGGGAGGGAACGTGGAACCTTTTGCATGCAAGCCTGCATATGCTCTTCCCAGAGCGGCCCTATCCACTAAGGGGAATATCTTTCAGTATTCACATGTAGTCTCCCATTCAAATTCAACCAGGTCAGACCCTGCTTAGAAAGGCATATCTTCCTTTCTGATATATTAGCTTACATTTTTTAAAAATTATAAACTACTTTCTCTAGCCCGTCTCTGTCGCTATCGGCAGCTGTTCACGAACTCTCTTGAGAGCTGCCGCCCATGGGATTAGCGATGTGTACATCTAAGAGAAATGCATATCTGTCTTCTATCTTCTTCTATATACTTAATTCCTCAGCCGATGCTTGTGGATGCATGCCAGCCAGAGTTCCAGCCAATGAGAGGGAGAGAAGCCATGCAAGAGGCAGAGAGGGAGGCAGGGAGATTGGTTGGGGTGTTTCAGCAGCACCGGTGCTTGCAGAGAAAGGAGAAAGGGGAGAAGAAATAAGGGGAAAGCACCAGGGACAGCGGAGAAAGGAGAAAGGGAAGAGGAAATAAGGGAAAATGTCTGAGGAAGGCGGAGGAAGGGTGAAGCTGGCGGGAAGAGAGGAGACTGGCACTGGGGGGAGAACCAAGGCCCGGCAGCAGTGGCGGGGTGAGGATGCGGTGGCCAGAGGGGAAGGTGGTGGAGAGGGCACAGGAGACTGGGGCGGCAGGAAAAGGATGTGTTGGCCAGAAACTGCAGGGGAGGGGAGAAGTGGCCTGGTGGGGAGGGGGAGGAGAAGCCCCGCCGGCCTCAGGAGGGAGGCTGCAGGGGGCCCGGGTTGAGGAGGCAGCTGTTGCTGGACCGGCCGGTAGCCTGGGAAGAAGTGGCTGTTCCCAGGCTGGCCGTTGGGCCCAGGGAGAGTGGCTGTCGGTGGGCTGAGGAGGAGGACCGAGTTGTGGCGGGGGGGGGGGAGTGGCTGCTGGCGGGCCAAAGAAAAGCAGTTGAAGATGAGGGCCAAGTTGTCAGGGGAGCGGGAGAAGGTGCGAAGTGAGTGGTGGGGGCAGGAGAGGGTGCAAAGGGAGTTGTGGGGGAGGGGAGCGGGCACGAAGCGAGTTGTGGGGGTGGAAGAGGGTGCAAGTGAGTTGTGGGGGGCAGGAGAGGGTGCGAAGTGAGTTGTGGGGGGGCGGCAGAGGGTGTGAAGTGAGTTGTGGGGGGCAGGATAGGGCGCGAAGCGAATTGTGGGTTGTGGGGGGCGGGAGAGGGCGCAAAGCGAGTTGTGGGGGTGGGAGAGGGTGCGAAGCAAGTTGTGGGGGGCATGAGAGGGAGCGAAGCATGTTGTGGGGGTGGGAGAGAGCGCGAAGCATGTTGTGGGGGGAGACAGAAAGAGAGAGTAAGTTGGGGGGAGGGTTGATACCACAGGCTCAGTGCACTACCACAAAGATGCTCTGTGCAGGTTCAGCTACTAAAGATATATTTCACTTAACATAATCAGAGAGTTGACTACATCCTGGTAGTATTTCCTGTGCACAGGAAGGAGAAGCCAGAAGGGTGGGATAGCAGGGGAGAGGGACAGTTTCCATAAACATGAGAGAAATTGAAATCCCAGTGGTAGCAGAAGCCAGTGCGCTGATATGTGACCTGGGCCTTTGGTCTCAATAAATAAACAGTGTCTGATAAATGAACAGCACTCTAGCATCCCAGGAGGTGAAAGGAAATTTGTGCTCATGATGTGCACACGTTCTGTAGAGTTGGGCTGATGGACAAAGTATCATCTGAACCAGGCCATTGTGTTTGTTTATAACAGACTCCTCCTTTAAAAAGACAACACAGGTATAACTACTAATGAGATAGAAACAGGAGGAATTTAAACTAAGTTCTTCTGAGTTTTGAAAACAGGCAAGGTTTGAAGGCATGGGCCCTGATAAATGATGCTTAAGGATTGATCTCGAGTCTTGTTTTTGTTTTTTAAGCTCTATGTACTTCTTAAGGTGTTATCAATGATTCACTCCCAGCCTAGTATCTGGAAGTTTTAAAGCTGCAGCAGGTGAGTCACTGAATGCTTTGACAGGGAATTAATTAAAGTGAAAAATAATGGAGCATACCACTGGGCTATCATAGGAGAATACAGCAGAATATTTAGGAACATCCTGTACATTTTATGGATATAATGAAACTAAAAGTCACAACATCAAAAAGTTAAGATTCAAATAACAACTTCTTTTCCCTCCTAAAAAGGACAGAGACTGAAGAGATTGATTTGGAAGTCAAGAACTAAATGATACAAATTAATCTATGACAGAGATGCACTGAAATCCAAAGAAAGGCATGAAAACAGTAGAGTTGATTAATTTGTTTCCAAGAGTTTTAGAATAACACAATGAAATAAAGAATTGGCAAGTTTACAGTTTATTAGTATTATCCACCCCCAGTACAGTATCTCCAGTGACTGTTGTTGGTGTCTTTCTGAAGTTTCCTTTTAGATTGTGAGCCCTTTGGGGACAGGGATCCATCTTACCTTATTTATTTATTATTGCTCTGTGTAAACTGCCCTGAGCCATTTTTGGAAGGGTGGTATAGAAATTGAATTAATAACAACAAACAACAACAATATAGTAGTGATGTAGTAGTATAGTAGCGATATAGCAATGGAGTTTGGACTAGACAAGTGTGCTGCATTAATAATGAACAGATGAAAAATAAGAAAAACAGAAGGAATAGAACTGCCCAATGGAAGCAACATCAAGAACCTGGAAGAGAAAGAACATTACAAATACTTGGGCATTCTCCAGGCTGATAACATTGCACACACTGAAGTTAAAAGAAAAATTGGAAGTGAATTCATCAGGAGAGTTAGAAAAATCCTAAAGTCCAAACTCAATGGCGGGAACACCATACAAGCCATAAACACCTGGGCTATACCTGTTATCAGTTACACTGCAGGAATAATAGACTGAACCCAGGCAGAGCTAGAGACGCTAGATCGTAAGACCAGGAAAATCATGACCATCAATCATGCTCTGCACCCCCACAGTGATGTAGATAGGCTATACCTCCCTCGCAGCTCAGGTGGAAGAGGAATGCTGCAAGTCGATCAAACAGTAGAGGAGGAGAAAAGAGGCCTTGAAAAAAATACAAAGGACCGTGAAGAAGATGCACTTCAAATGGTCAAGAACGCGAAACTATTCAACACCAATGAAAGAAAGCAGGACTACAATAAAGAACAAGTCAAGAACCGAGCAGAAAAATGGAAAAAGAAGCCACTGCATGGTCAATATTTGCACAATATAAGTGGGAAATCAGACATCACCAAGACCTGGCAATGGCTTAAGAATGGCAACTTGAAGAAAGAAACAGAGGGTTTAATATTGGCTGCACAAGAACAGGCACTAAGAACAAATGCAATAAGAGCAAAAGTAGAAAAGTCAACAACAAACAGCAAGTGCCGTCTTTGTAAAGAAGCAGATGAAACAGTGGACCACCTAATCAGCTGTTGTAAAAAGATCACACAGACTGACTACAAACAAAGGCATGACAAGGTAGCAGGGATGATACACTGGAACATCTGCAAAAAATACAAGCTACCTGTAGCCAAAAATTGGTGGGACCATAAAATTGAAAAAGTTGAAGAAAATGAAGATGTAAAAATATTATGGGACTTCTGACTACAAACAGACAAACATCTGCCACACAATACCCTAGATATAATGGTAGTCAAGAAGAAAGAAAAACAAGTTAAAATAATCGACATAGCAATACCAGGGGATAGCAGAATAGAAGAAAAAGAAATAGAAAAAAATCACCAAATACAAAGATCTACAAACTGAAATTGAAAGGCTGTGGCGGAAAAAGACCAAAATAATCCCAGTGGTCATTGGCGCCCTGGGTGCAGTTCCAAAAGACCTTGAAGAGCACCTCAACACCATAGGGGCCACAGAAATCACCACCAGCCAATTACAAAAAGCAGCTTTACTGGGAACAGCCTATATTCTGCGACGATATCTATAACAACAGCAACAACATTGACAATAAAATTCAGCCATCCCAGGTCCTTGGGAAGGACTCGATGTCTGGATAAAACAAACCAGTCAATAACACCTGTATGACTGTGTAAATAAATAATAATAATAGAACCACCCCCACACACATACACTATGTATACATTTGGAATTTGTAATGCAAGGAGAGAAAGAGAAAGGCGGTGTCTAAGACTCTTACCTTTTTACCTGCTCTCCTTCCATGCCTTTAGGAACAGTCTGAAACACAGAAATTTAGCAGGTGAAGCTTTTACTGGCATGGAGGTACATAGAAAAGCTTCATTTCCTACGTTTCTGAATATCAGACTGCTGGTAAATACAGCAGCACAGCCTGTGAAAAGATGGCAGTTCTAAGAGCAAGCCTCAATGACAGTATGTTTAGGCAGTACTGTTGTGCCTTCACCAACAATCTGACGGTAGGTGGAGCTTCTGTATGTCTTTGTGCCAGGAAGACCTTCACCTCCTACATTTCTGTTGGGATGAGGAAGAGATGGAGGCTGTTCTCATGAGCAACCAAGCCTGAGAACCTTGTGAGAACTGCTGGGATCCTTGTGGATCCTTCTGGCATTGCTGTGGCACTAAACCCAGCACCGTAGCCCAGAGGCATATCTATGAAAAACAGTTTCTAGGGCAAGCACTGAAATTGCGTCCCTGTCCAAACATCTGACACCCATCTTTCAGATAACTTTACGATAATATCAGCTCAAAAATACAAGTCAAGCTAATTAATCTTTTAATTAACAAATTATGGCACTACATGAAAATTGTAACTGCACCCTCCTTGCTTTCACTGATGCAAATTAGTCTATGATGTGATCAAAGTCAGTGTGGGAGAAAAAGTCAGTGTGGGAGAAATAACCACATTTGTAGGAAGATTTGCAACCCTGTAGAATGGGCCTGGCATTTCTAGGAAAGGCCACCAATCTCTAGCAGGTGATACGGCTACAACTATGACCATTTATCTACTGCTCTTCAACCAAAGTCCTCAAGGCGGTGTACATAGAAAAATAAATACATAAATAAGATGGTCCCCTGTCCCCAAAGGGCTCACAATCTGAAAAGATAGACACCAGCAAACTGGGGCCGGATAGGGCCAGTTGCTCTCCCCCTACTAAATACAAGAGAAATGCCATTTTAAAAGGTGTCTCTGTACTCAGTTAGCAGGTGTCTCTGTGCTCAGTTAGACTGCTCTTGAGAACAGTCCTGCAGAATCCAGTAGCTTTGATAGTCCAGATAGGTAGATAGATAGGTAGGTAGATAAATAGATAACGTTGTGGGAGATAATGGAGAGGAACATCTCTGGCAACTTTAAAAAAGGCATTGAAGACACATTTATTCACCCAGGCTTTTAATTAGATACAGTTTTAAATAATTTTAATACTGAGTTTTAAATGTTTTTTAATCTTTTAAATGATTGTAATTGTTAATTGGTTTAATGTTTTAGATGATTTTAATTGTAAACCACCCAGAGACGCAAGTTTTGGGTGGTTTAGAAATATTTTAAATAAATAAATGTTGGACAAAAAAACCAGTCCCCAGGAATAGCTGTTTTGGGTGGTATATAAATAAAAATAAATGATAAATAAATAAATTATGGTGTGGATGCTGTGAAAAATTGAAGGGGGGGGAAAGGGAGGGTCCCTAAAAATGCAGAACCACAAGCTGGAACCCTAGTCTATCCTGTCAATTTTTCTAACAAGAAATGAGCAAAAGCAAAGCTTGGGAGGAAAAAATAGGCTCAAGCTCACCCAAACCCTGAACCTGAAAGGAAGCCCATTTCCTCCCAGGTGGGAGCTGGTTGCCCTAATCAGCAGCAGCATCGGCATGGCATGCACTCTGCATGCCCTCAGGAGCACTTTGGGTCTGGGACCCTTGACTGTCCAGTGGCTAAGAACGTGGCATGGAGAGCATGTCCCTGGGCCACCTCCCACATGACCACCCAAAGAGGTGGGGTGCAGAGAGCAACGAGCCTGCCTAAATCCACAGGCAAAAGCTTCATCTCCCTTTTTTCGGGCTAGGCCGGACAGCGGAGCAAACACGTTTTAGGGGCTGTTTCTCTGGCGTAAATGTACACCTCACCTAGCTCCCAAGCCTGGCATTGCAACTTGTAGAGGGAAGCAAACACAACTTAGCAAGGGCCAAGACTCTCCGAGGGCAGATAAGAGGAAGTAGGAGCAGCACAGCAAAGGGAAAAGTTTCTCTTGCACAGCCTCAGAGTGAGGATACCCCGCAGCTTTTCAGCCACTCATGAGAGCTGTGAGTCTCGGGGGCTCACCTCTATTTGGCTACACACACACACACACACACACACACACACCTGACGCATTGACGAGAGGGTGCTGTCGCTGCCTCCGTGGGTTGGCCACAAGAAACTTGGGTGGTTCCTGTCTGAGTCACTGAAATTTGGAGAATACACGCCCGTGCTGGGACTTGTGTGCATTATTAACCTTGTCAATCAGCTCACTCTGCCTCTGCCACAGGCCAATGGGAGCGGAGCGTTCATCTCAAGACTTGCAACTAAGTGTAGGGGGCGGGCTGCCAAGGTCCTCTCAGGTCCAGCCATGGCTGCACAGCATGGGGCACCTGGAGGCGCAGCAGTGAGCAGCATGGGGCACCTGGAGGCAGCAGTGAGCAGTGCCCACTGCCCACAGAACTGGCGGCCAGCAGCAATAGCGGCAGCGGCAGCACCGAGCGCATTGATTGGAAGCAGAGCAGTGACTGGCACCCCCCTTCAGTGCCAGTCACTGCCATGGCTGCCCCAGCCTAGATATGCCTCTGCCATAGCCCGGCTCAAAGCTGAGGTTAAGGGCGCAAATGTGTCCTTAACCTCAGCTCCAGGAGTGTGTGTCAGTGCTAGCTGCTTGCAGCTCACACTAACACAGAGATGGGCAACTAGAGCACCTGTCCCCTGGGGGAATGTGCCAGTACACTGCCCTCGGCATGTGGTGCACTGGCAGATTCTTGGAGGATGGGACGCGTCCCAGCCTCAGAGCAATCCGCAATGCATGGAGCAGCAGGGATCGTGTGGGAGCATGCTCTGCTCTCCCACCAGGAAAACACTGATCATCTGGGGAGAAGGCAAGCTTTGGGAAGCCTTCCCCTTGCCTGCCTGCCCGATAGGTCATGTAAATTGCCCCTTGGAGTAGTAGCAGCAGTACAGCTGCACCTGACAGCTGGCTGAGGGATCAGACAGGGACACAAGGAAGGAAGCAGGAGACAGAAGCACCCAAATCTTACACAATGTGTGAGGAAGACATAAGCTCAATTTGAGTCACTGATGACACCTGGATGTCTAGGTTTTTGCACCTCTTGCACCTCTGCTGAAAGACAGTTGGATTGGATATGCAAATTGTAAGGAGGGAGTTTGTTGCTCTTCTTTTTCTCTTTTCAAAATCACCTTTCAGAATGGTGTAGAATTTCCAGCCAGGTTGATGTGGCAATTAAAAAGCATTACACTTCATTTAGGAAAGAAAGAAACCTCAAAGGCTGTTCTGGCATCTGGGAATGTAGTTAATTGTAAAGGGGATGACTCATAGCAGCCTAGTTTGTTTTTATGTATTTACTTAAATTTATTCTGTTCATGCATACTTAAAAAGCTTGGACTGCTAAATTCCAGAGAGAATTAAGACAGCTATAGAGCTTTGTAAGGACCCCAAATAAGGCAGTACTGAACATTAACCAAGTATAGGACCAACTTTTCTTTCAAGTGCTTTATTAACAACTTTACAGCAGTGTAAAGCTCTTAGCTCTTCTGTGTATAATAGGTACATCTTAGCCATTGGAACACTGAACGTCTCAACAAAACTTCTATTGACTTGGCAATGGGATATCTGGAGGACAATGAAAAAGGAAATATCATTTCCCAGATATAGGTCTAGCAGTTTACAGTGAAGAATTAGGGAAGCAGCACAGAAGAGAACTGGTTTACATCACTGAAGAGAACATTGTGGACAAAGAGCTAGTGGGGGCTAGTTACTGTGTACATTTCGCTTGTCTATATAATGAGAATAATGTTCTAGGGATGTGCAAACTGGCTTAAGGTCGAGCCGGTTCGCCATCTAACCGAACCTCGAGAGTTCACCCTAGATCTGGACCAGGCCCAGTGAGGCTTGACCTCAAGCTAACACCCTCCCCCCGCCCCTGGCTAGCTCAGAACCAGTCCAGGGTTCGAAATGTAAATAATAAGAATAATATTTTTTTTAAAACAAAACCTCACCGCCGGGCCTTTGGAGGGTGCTGCCTCAGCCATGGGTGTCTGTGTCTCTGAAGCTAACCTGTCCCCTTGCCAGCCTCCCCCGGTCTTACCTGGGCCGGTTTGGGCAATTTCCAGTGCTCTCCTGGCTCACAGTGGCCATTTTGAAGGCCACCACCACACATGCACAAGGGCTGTTAGTTAGTGATGTGCAAACAGGTTCGACATTGAACATGTTCAATGTTGAACCCGTTCGGTTCAACTGTTCGGGGTCCAACTGAACCACTCCCTGTTCAGTCTGGCCCCGGACCAAACACCCAGCTCACCCCCAGCCATTCGAGGAGGGTGGTTTGTGGATTTTAAAAAAAGTTAAGGTTTTTTTTAGAACATACCTCCTCCAGTGGGACTTCCTCTAGGTGGTGGTGGGGAGGTCCGTGGGGGTCCCCCCTCCCTCGCCGGCTTCTTTGCCTCCCAAACTGGTCTGTTCAACCGGCTCTTCACGCCTTCTCCCTCCAGCACGGTGAGCAGTGGCCTGCGCAATCAGCCTCTGCGTGGCTTGGCATAAATGGCAAGTATTAAGGCATTTGTGATAATCACAAATGGCAGTAAACACTGGCATGCAGCATGAAGATCCTAAGGTTCAGGTAGGGACTTATGGGCATGGTGATTTAGGGCTTTAAAGGTTAAAACCAGCACTTTGATTTGGGCCTGGAAGTGGACTGGGAGCCAGTGCAGCTAACAAAGCACTGGGGTAATATGGTCAAAACATCCAGTCCCAGTTAATCTTGCAGCCCTGTTTTGTACCAGCTGCAGTTTCCAGACCATTTTCAAAGGCAGCCCCATGTACAACGCATCGCAGTAATCTAAGCGAGAGGTTACCAGAGTTTGTGTAACTGTGGCCAAGCTATATCTGTCCAGGTAAGGTCACAGTTGTTGTATCAGCCAAAGCTGATAAAAGGCGCTCCAAACCACCGAGGCCACCTGAGCCTCTAGTGACAGTGCTGGATCAATGAGCACCCACAAGCTGCGAACCTGATCCTGCAGGGGGAGTGCAACCCCATCTAGAACAGGCATTTGAAAGCTTCTAGGTGGCCAAAAGGACTGGAAATTGAAAAAAAAAAGGAGTTGGAATTCTTAAGATTTTAAATGAAGTACACATGCACACAATCTCAGGACCCTCATAGCTCATACATTTTCTGTGAAATATAAAATAGCAGATGTATTTGTTCCTGGTTAGCATTACTGCGAATGCTATTTAAATATTGAGATTGTTCACACGACTGGGTGGGTGGGTGGTGGGGAAGGCTGTTTGAACCTACCTTCCCCCCAGATGAGTGCTTCTCTGTTGCTGGGAGCACAGAGTGCACTCCCAGAGGATCTGCACTGCGTGGCACAGCACGGAGCTCCGGAGACCAGGACGGCACATCCTGGCCTCCAGATATTCCACAATGCACTGCGTGATCTGCACAATGCATTGGGGGATTCCCCCAGGAGACGGGCACTCTAGATGCTTGTCTCTGTGTCTGCTGGGGCTGAACATCGCCCCAGTGAACACACAACCCCAGAGCCCAGGTTAAGGGCTCTTAGGAGCTGGGTTTAAAAGCTGGGCTAGGCAGTGCTGCCCTGCTGGGATCAGGCTCAATCCTGACAGTTCTTACACACAGCCTAGCCCAGGCTGGGCTTCTCTAGCCTGGGTTAGGGTGCGTGTGAGAATAGCCTCATTCTTTATTAATAGTGTGCACGCATCCAAATGAAATACAGAACTTATTTTGCAGAAGCTGTTTTCTAAACAACAGTGTGGGTGGCGGGGGGGGGGAGAGTACAGAATTTATATTTGTCTTAAAACATTTGACAGTGTTCTGTTTAATTCAGTGGTAGATGCTGACAGCTGCTGGCATGCCCACTAGCCCCACTGTGGGCCTGCATCCCCACTATGAAATATAGTTAATGTTCAGCATGAATAACACATGTTTTAGCATCTCACAGCAGTTCTGCTCCACTTGGTGTGATGGGCATTTATACAGCACTTGTCTTTCACTCATGTTGCTGTGACTGGGTTTGTCTGGCAAGCTCTTGAAAACCACAGGTGTTTCTAGAAATGCCTTTATTTCCAAAAGGCTACACATTTGCTCCCATGTGCTCAAGTTTATTGTTTCCTAAATTGTGCTTCCAACTGCATAAATACTTTTTTTGTGTAGAGAATAAAAAAATACAAGGTTGCAGCTTGTGTTCTTGTACCAGATCCTACCAAATCTTCTTTGCTTTGCCCTACTGGCTCTGCAACAGCCCTTAACAAACATGCAGTTTTTCAGAGCATCAGAAATGATGTTAATGAGAAATAAACCAAGTTCTGACTGTGGAATACTTGTGAGGAATAGGTTTATTTGATCTGTCTCACTAAATTCTTTCTTTAAAAAAAGGAAAAGTAATAATTTGAAGATGCCAATAAAAGCTGGCTGTTTCTGTGCTGAAATTTCATTGACCTGCTTAATTAGAAATGCAAACATTTAAGAGGAAATTGGTTCAGCCCTCAAATGAATCTACTTGGTAGTTCATAAAACACTCACACAGATGTATATGCACATGTGAACCAACATCTGAAAAGTTCTTTGTTTTTCAAGGCGGATGAAGTCTGCATCCCCACACCTATTTCCTATGCCTGTTTTGTAAAGCTGCATGGGAAACAAGCAGAAATTGGTCATGGATCTTTGCCTTTGCAGGAATGGCTGGATGCAAGTCTTAGATGTGTGAATGGCAGACCAAATCCTGGACGTTTTGTGGGAGATCTTCATGTGATTATTTCCAGATTTCAAAGGCACACATCTATTGCTTACCTCATGGGTGTATTGCTTGACATCGTGACTCCATTTGGTTGGTTTGGACTTTGCTGAGCCTGTGTGCTACTAAACTTTATGCCCTGATCCTGAAAATCTTGTTTGAAATCCTGAGTGCTGGTCTTAAATAGTTAACTCTGGAATAGCCCTACTAAAATCTATAGTACTGCTTTAGTAGTAAGTGACTTGAGAATGACTGCTTTAGTGCCTTTGAGATAAATGAGCATGTAATCATGCCAACTAAGTAGTAGTTTATTATCTGAGGTGCTGTTCAAACAAGTCTAGAAGGAAGACAGAGGTGGCTATAATTTTAGGTGTTAAAGAGGGATGTTAGAAGGTGCAGCTTGTCATGTAGGCAGTGGCGGCACTAGAAAAAAATGAGGGGGCACACAGAAGGGACAGAGTGCATTTATGGGTGGGTGAATTGTGTCCCACATGATAATTTATGAAACAGTAATGTTGGAGGGGAAGGTGGGGGGCATACAACTTGTCTGAGGGGGTGCTTGTCCCTTCTCTGGAGTTACCCTTGTTTGCAGGTTAGACAACATTTTGCACTCCTGCACAACATCTTAAGCATTCATATTCATTGTTTAAGGACAGCATGTGTAATGCACTTTTTCGGTTAAAATACCTTAGACAGAGGTTGGGGTGTGCATGGACTAGGGATGTGCACGGACTGTGGTTCGAACAACGGTCTGAGCACTTTTTAGGAAATGCAAATGGAAACTTTAAGAAAAAGAAGAGCAGGTCCTTACTTGCTCTCCACCTCCCCATTCAGCTTCCTGATGGGGCTACGCGCCTCCCAATAACCCCCGGCATGGTGCCAGCATGTACATTGTATCCATGCATGTGCGGGCACCATTTGCAGGGTCAGCAACACCATGTTGATCGAGCAAATGGAACCCACACATGCTCAGATGCCATGTACATGCTGGCGCTGTGCTAGGGGTTACTGGGAGGCGTGCCACTCCAAGAGCAAGCTGAATGAGGTGGCAGAGAGCAGGTATGGAGCTACTCAACTTTTTCTTACAGTTCCCATTTGAATTTCCAAAAAAGTGCTCGAACTGCGGTTTGTGCACATCCCTAACACGCACTGTTTGCTGTGGTTTGGTACGAATTCAGACCGAACCACAGGTTTGCATGCCAGTTCAGTCAAACCGACTGGTTAGACTAGTCAGTTTGATAAACCAGCTTGAACCAGTTCGAAATGGTTCACAATCGAACTTCTTGAAATGGCCTAGTTTGCGGTGGACCGGTTCATGGATCAGACCAGTTCTGCTCATCCCTAGACAGAGATATTGGCTTATTGCTTTAAACACAACGCTTTGCAACTGAGTCAGTTTACACATTTTGTCATGAGTTATCAAGTGCGAATAACCAAGTGATCATGGATCAAGTGACTGTAAATCAGTCCAAAGTATGGAATAATCAAAGTATGGCCAAGCAATGCACATACCTGTGGGAATGAGTTGTATGGGACCAAAAGGCTGACTAGTTCAGCTCATAAAACAGGACCAGTTAATAACATAGTTGTGCTATAAGCAGAAAGGTGCTAACAGAGTAAATCAGTCCAAATTATTCATGTAAACCAGCCTAGTGAACTGCAGAGGAAGCCAAATTCTACCAAGATTATTAGATTATCTGACCTGGAGAAAATTTCTTCCTTAATCCTAACATGTAGCTAGCCATCATTGTAGGTAAATTGCAAACACTGTGTCTTGTAGAAGGACATGTTCTTGAGTGAAATTGCATGCTACTTAGCAGCTTGCTTTAAGTTGTAGCAGAATGTTGACTCCCTTAGAGGGAAAGCCCCCATGACCAAGTGTGGTTGAGGCCTCTCTGGCCTAAACAATCCACTGTACCTACAACCCAATGAGATCCTCTCCTTCCAGTTGTTCCAGGAAGACTGTCTCAAAAGTTTACACTTCTATTGGTTAAAAGCCCTTCCACTGATTTCAATCCAAATATGTTAATGTGGAATTTGTAGATCTGTTTCTTGTACTTGCTACTTTTTTAAACTGGAAAATATTCCTTCCTTGTGCAGTGCTACTCTCTTTGATAGAGTGTAATTCAAAGCATATTTGAAGGAAGGAAGAGACGCATAAATCTTCCTACCATTGGTAACTTTCCAAAAACAGTAGGCATCAGCTGGGCATAGAGCCATCTGCCATTGTGAGATCACATAGCCTTAAGGCCAGTCCTAGCAATGATAGTATATCAGAAAAGATGCCAAAAGAGGACCTGCTTGACACTTGACAGTCTTGCATGCAGATCTGTGGGGCAGCATGTTAAAAAGTCAATCTAATTGTTTAAGAGGTGGGCGTTTGGAGGCTTCAGATCTGCCCATAACTGAAAATAACTGCATGCTTTTTTCTTTGGTCCTTACCTCTGACCTCCTTGCTTATATTTGATATTTGCTTGGAGTTATGCTGACTGATCTCTGATACTCTTAAGGTAGCCACTGCTAACCATATTAAAATATTCTTCTCTGCTGTTTGCCTAGTATGAGAGTACTCAAAAGTGGCTTCAAAGCGTAACTTGATGGCACTATGATTTGTGGAATGTGTTGAATGATGTCTAACATATGTTTGAATATCTCCTTGGAACAAACATACGTTGAAAAGTGGGGAAAGAGAACCTTTTTAAAAGCAAGCAGCTTATTTTGAAAATCTCGTCTAAAGAGAAGAAACTTCCTCTCTACAACTATCCTAAAGAGTCTGCAAAAGAGATGAAAAATTTACAACTGGCTATACGTTCTTCGTTTCCCAGTCCATAAAATGACAGCCATTAACTGTGGTTCTAATAAGCTACTGACTGAGTATTAATTGACCAGTGGTTACTGGGCTACAAAGTATGTCATAAACATTTTGGGATTCAGGATTTTTTTTTTAAGGAACATATGATAAGAGAACAAGCACAACACTTTCCAAATGCCACTAGACTCGCTACTTCTTGTGTAGATATCAGTGCAACTTCACAGCCTGGAGGCTTTTCAGACAGCAGGCTTTACTGTGGGTTTACCATGAAGCTTTACTGTGAATTCAGGACATAATGGATACTCCAATGCAGCAGCAGAAGAAGACGAAGACCAGGGGCGTAGCTAGGGGAGAGGGTGTCCGTGTTCATCCCTCTCTCTGGCAACCCCCCAGAGTGAGGGAGATAATGAAGGAAATAGGGAGGGATGGGGCTGGAGCGCCCTCAGGAGCTGGGGGCCCGTGTTCTTTGAACTCTTTTGCTCAATTATAGCTACGCCCCTGATGAAGAAGAAGATCCCCCCCGATATAAATTGGGCTAGGTTCTAATATGGAGGAAAACCCCCAAATCGTGTGTGAAGCACTCTCTGAAATCTCACATGGACTTCAGGGTAAATCTGGCCAATATGTGAATGCACACCCACCCTCTCAAAGTAAAGTCGTGGTAAAGTCGCCGTCTGAAAAAACTCCTGTAGGAATAATAATTTTTGCACCAATCAACATACAGAAGAATTTAAATGGTCGTTTATCTGCCCAAAGAAGTCCGTGCAGGGAACAATGGTAATAGAGTGGCTATGTGGCTAAAAATCTTCCCTGCAGTTATATGTTTGAGGCGGAGGTAACAGTGGAAGGTTGGGAACTCACCTGTAGATACTGTATGAAGAAAGAAGAATGCATTTGTACAGCACTTCACAGTACAAATAATCCTGCACTCAGTGTTTCCATGACTAACACTCTTTCTACAAGTTCTTTTTATCTCAACAGCAGTTCTTTATCATTCATTCTCTTGCTTAGCAGAGGGAAAGGAGGAGGAAAAGAGGATCAATAAAACCCTTGGTTATCTCAGATTGTCAATGAGCACCGTATTTCTAACCCACACTGATTCAGTGGATGTCATGTTTGTAGATGACACTTGGAGATGTGTGTACAAGGACTGCAGATTTAGTTCGTTTTACAGAGAGAGAAATGCCTTATTTGTAATGTTTTCGGAAGCAAGAGGCTGCTAGCACAAGTCATGAATAATGCAAGCACTTCCACCGATGCACGCAAAAACAAGCTTGCTCCTTTATTTCCCTATTGTACAGTTGGAATATGCTGTACAATTTTCCTCACATGTTACTCTAGGCATGCTAGTGTGGTGCCATTTGTGGAACCCTTCTGATTCAACTCTCCTAGCAGCATTTTTAAAGAATATTTTTGAAGGTTGTAGAAAAAGGAGAGAAAACTTTTAAGAATGGAGTTGAATGGGCTACTAAGTGCTGGTTCACACATGCATGTTCTTCACATTGGTTTGCCTGTGCAAATGAAGCATGACGGATTTGCCACCTTAGAACAACTTTATTGAGAAATTCCAACATAAAGATTGTGTTCTTCAATGGAGAAAACTATTGTATCACTGAGAGATCAAATGAGAGACTGGGTGACATATATGCCTGTGCGAAGCAATCTTAAATACAGCTGGTCTTAAAAGTTGGAAGCAAGAGAAAGAACCGGGAATGTAGTACATTGTGGGTGCTGGGAAAGAGCTGCTAATGCTAAAGACAAAGTGTGCAGGAAGTCAATAATCAAAGCTTGTGCCATTCACTCTGTGCCATTTTGTATTAAGTCAGAAAAGGAATTAACAAGGTGTAGACTCAAGACTAGAGGGCAAAAGAGATGTGGAAAAGGAACAAAGATCAAGAACCAGATTGTGCCTTTTTCATGTCAATGTGAAACACGGTTCCTTTCTTTAAATAGGATACTGTTGACCTTGAAATGGTTCACAGAGAAGCAAGTATAGCTCTGAAAGGTTACGGCAGACTTATATATGAGGGAAGATTTGGATCATTTAGTTTAGAAAGGACAGTAAGAGAAGGCATGACAGAGAGAATTTAAAATAATGAGGAATTTAGTGAAGACAGATGGCTTGCTCCCCTATTTTCCGTCTTGGAAAGAATACAGTGAACCAGTGGCCATTTACTGAAATTGATTGGTAGCAAATTTAGCATAGATAAATTTAGAAAAGATAACTAACTCCTTCACACAACATAATTCATCTATGGAATTCCCTCCTACAGGGAAATTGAATCAAATAATTTAATGAGATTTAAATGGGAGTTGGATGGATGTGTGAATAACTATCGCACAGACAGTTAAGCTAATATACTAACTTACTTCAGCATGACAAGGGAGCACAAACATTCCCTTTCTGGACAGGAGTTGATGAGGTGTAGGAGTAACTAAAGACTCTTGTCCATAGATAGATACTTCCTTGTAACAGGATTTCAACTCCCGGCTGACCATTTTGCAAGGAAGGAGTGGGAGAGTGGGTGGGTGGGAAATGCTTCCGACCGGTCCAGCTTTCTAGGAAACCTTTCGTGTGGTTGTTGGACAATTAGGGAATATTTGTGCTTCCCTTTCCCCTCATAACCAACTAAATAGCAGCTGGCAGGTGAAGCATCCTGCAAGTGGCATAAGAACATAACATGCTGTAAGAACAGCCCTGCTGGATCTGGCCCATGGCCCATCTAGTCCAGCATCCAGTTCCACACAGTGGCCCACCAGATGCCACTGGGAGCCTACAGGCAGGAGTTGAGGGCATGCTCTCTCTCTTGCTGTTACTCCCCTGCAACTGGTATTCAGAGGCATCCTGCCTCTGAGGCTGGAGGTGGACAATAGTCCTCCAACTAGTAGCCGTTGAGAGACCTCTCCTCCATGAAGTTATCCAAACTCCTCTTAAAGCCATCCAGGTTGTTGGCTGTCACCACATCTTGTGGCAGAGAATTCCAGAAGTTGATTATGAATTGTGTGAACAAGTACTTCCGTTTGTTGGTCCTAAATTTCATGGCAATCAGTTTCATGAGATGACACCTGGTTCTAGTGTTATGCAAAAGAAACAATGGGGTTAAAATGGTGTTCCTTGCAGCTTTAAAAACTAGTGGTGGTTTCCCTCCCATCCTTTGAATGGGCTGGTCCCTTTAAAAACTATAATATCTATAGTGAAGAAAAGTAATGCCTGCAGTATTGTTATACCCATATTTTGAAGATAGAGTTTGAATAGGGTGGGGATTTCTGCTGAAAGCTTACTTGGGCCTCTTCTCTATGTCAAATTAATTCTCTTATTTCAAGAAAGGGCTAAGATGGATAGTGCCATAAGTATCATTCTTCAAATAGTTGTGGCCTTAGATCAAAACACATCCTTAGGCCAGGATTGTTTACTGGATGGGAATTTTATTTATTTTCTTCCTTTTGCATTTATATTTTGCCTTGCAGGGTAACAGAGGGCCTCAGTTTAGGCAGTGGTACTATTACACCAGGCCTTGACAAAAAAGATTTGGAACTAGGAACTAGCCCCAAAATTTAGGAGACAGAGAGTGGCCACTTGACAAAATTACTGGACTTAGTGATGGACTATGTGTGTTTGTCTGTGCGTGTGTGTGTGTGTGTGTGTGTGCAGGTGCAGACACGTGTGGTGCATTATCCTCTTTAAAAGGAACAGAACAGAAATAGGGCTGCCTAGGACAAACAGAGTTATTTAGTAAAATCCTTATCTCTGAATACCCTGGCCTAGGTGCCCCGGTTAAATTTCTAGGTTCCATAGCTCCCTGTTGCCTGGATATGGTAAATGCAACTAATGCCTATTACAGTGGTAATAGATTGCATTCCGGGGTTCCTTGGAAGCTTATCATGACTAACTAAATGAAAGATTGGTATTGATGGAAATAGAGCAGATGCCCTGAAATGAGCAGGTGCAGGATAGCCGGTTACTCCTATTTTACACCTGTATTTTCCCAGAAGGGAAAGGGGGCCTATCCTGGCTACAGACGCATGAAGAAGGAGGGAATCATGTCTCAACAAAGATGAAGAGATGGTGAGAGAACAACTAGCTACTTCAAGGAACTTCACTCTCCAGGGCCAGATTAAGTAGATTCTACAGTACTAGCAGAACTTTCAGAAGTAACCTCAGTAATGCTGTTAGTTATCTTGGATACCTGGAGTAAGGTTGAGGTGCTAGAGGAATGGAGAGGAACAAATGTCACTGTCTTCAAGAAGGAGATAAAGGAAGACCCTGGGAAACTAGAAGCTGGTAGAGATGTGTGACCTGGATTGAGGTCAAGCTGGTTCTCCATCTATCCTGTCTGGCTTGAGGGCTTGCCCTCGAGCCAGAACAGGCCCGGTTCAGCTTGACCTTGAGCCAACCCCCCTGGACCAACTTGGGGCCAGTTTGGGGGTTCTGAAGTTTTAATTTTTTTTAAACCCTCTCACCGCTCAGTCCAGCGACCTCGGGGGTTGCTCTGCCATTTTCCCCTCCCCCCTCCAGCCTCCACCTCCACTCTTCCAAGGGGCGTTTGGCCCATTTTGCGGCCATTCTGGCCCTTTCTCTGGTAGTTGCGGTCATTTTGGAGGCTGCTGCGCATGCGCCCTGATTATTTGGTGGCCAGGTTATGACCTAGGCCATGCAAATGGCCAAGGCGCATGCGTGTTGGCTTCCAAAATGGCTTCCACCACCGGAGAAAAGGCTGTAATGGCCCAAAATGGCCCTTGGAAGAGTGGGGGGAGGCTGATGAGGGGAGGGGGAAATGGTAGAGCTGCCCCGAGGCCACCAGACCCAATGCTGAGTGTGGGCTTTTTTAATTCACATTTTAAAACTTTAGAACCCACCCGAACCGGCTTGAATTCGAGCCAAGCTGGGTGTCTGTTCTGGGGGCAAAAAACCGAACATCCCAGTTTGGTTCAAGTCTGGTTTGGACTTGAACTGAACCAGGCAAACAGGTTTTGCGCACACCTCTAGAGTCTGGTCAGTTTGATGGCTATGCTTGGCAATATCCTAGAAATAGCGATGTGCATGAATCACAGTTTAAGCACAGTTCGGGAGCTTTAAGAAAATGGAGAACAGGACCTTACCTTTTCTCCACAGGCCCATGAAGCTTCCTGCTGGGGCAGCAGATGTCCCAAGAAGCTCCGCGTGGCACCAGCACACACATGGCATCCGTGTATGCTCCTGAACTGTGCTTGAACTGTGGTTCATGCATATCCCTACCTAGAAAAGATTATTAAGTAGTCTGTATGAAAAGAATGTGATGATTACTGGGATGCAGTAGAGGTTTATTGAGAACAGGTCATGCCAGATGTAGTGTAGCTGCTTACAGAGTTTCCTGCTGCACTACAGATCCCAGCAGTCTGTGCAGCAGAGACAGGAAGTGGCGGCAGAAATAGGACCAGCACAAATTGAGACTCAGAAACAGAGACTGGTAGAAAGCAGAAGGCTTAGTAAATAAGTTAAGTTAAATGTTGTTGTTATTAAAGACCTTAATATAACTTACAACTCTGGAGCTATTTGTTAAAGATTAAATAAGATAGTGCACAACAATTGGCAACAAAGCTGAGCTATCAAACAATACATCAGCATGGCTCACTTAGGCCTTGCAGCCCCACAGCCTCTGAATATTAATGCAGAAAACTAGTATTCTGAGTACTAGCTATGGATGTACATTCTATGTAATTGTTCTATGTACAATTCTATGTACATTCTATGAAATTGCTACCAAATTAGATAAGGAAGATGATGCTGTTAGAAGAGCAGCATTGCTGCATTTTTGGGAGTTCCTGTACAGTATATTTTGGTTTAGGTTTCGACATAGTATACAAGCACCTGGTGAATCTAGAATTAGATGGTGAATTCTAGAATTAGCTAAATCCTGTGAATATGAAGAGTTAGATGCCGATATGATTTGGGAACAATTAATAGGAACTTAATCAATCAATCAGTGAGAAAATGTATATACAAAGATTTACAAGGTAAATATTTGCAGCAGAATGATCTGACATTAGATAAAGCAATTAAAATTGGTAAGCTGTATGAAAGTGCTCAAGAAGAAAACCCTTCATGAATGCTACTTGCTTATATTATTTAAAAAGTTGGGCATTTTGCTTGTGTCTGTCAGGAAAAAAGCTAAGGGTTACCAGACTAATATTATCTCCTTGTTTGATATAGCTGCTGATGGGACACTATGCTGTGTCCACTGTGCTGTGGACATAGTGCATTTGATTTCAGCAAAGCATTTGACAAACTTGCATGATTTCCTTGTTGGCAAGTTGATAAAATTTTGGCTAGATGATGCTACTGTTGGGTGGATTCACAGCTGGTTGAACAACTGTACCAAACATATGTTAATTAATGGCTCCATGTTAACCAGGAAGGAGATGTCAGTGGAATTTATTTATTTAATATTTATTTAACATATTTTTGTACTGCCCAAAACTTACGTCTCTGGGCGGTTTACAACAAAACAAAAACAGAAAGTAAAACATTAGTTAAAACAAAAATGAAAAGTTTAAAACATTATAATTTAAAAATTTTTAAACAATATTTTAAAACGGCATTAAACCATTAAAACAGTATTAATTAAAAGCCTGGGTGTCTTTAAATACTTTTTAAAAGCTGTCAGAGATGGGACAGCTCTTATTTCACTAGGGAGCGCATTCCAAAGGCTTGGGGCAGCAACGGAGAAGGCCCGTCCCTGAGTGGCCACCAGATGAGCCAGTGGCAAATGCAGACGGACCTCTCCTGATGATCTCAGTGGGTGGTGGGGTTTATGATGAAGAAGATGTTCTCTTAAATCCCCAGGGCCTAAGCTGTTTAGGGCTTTATAGGTTATAACCTACACCTTGTATTTTGCCCAGAAACATATCGGCAGCCAGTATAGCTCCTTCAATACAGGAGTAATGTGGTCTCTCCGAGATGACCCAGGGACCAACTTGGCTGCCGCATTCTGGACCAACTGTAGTTTCCAGACTACATACAAGGGCAGCCCCGCATAGAGCGCATTGCAGTAATCAAGTCTGGAGGTTACCAGCAGATGTACCACTGTTTTGGGGTCATTCACCTCAGCAAACTGACACAGCTGGTGTATCAGCCGAAGCTGATAGAAGGCACTTCTGGCCACTGCCTCAACCTGGGAGACCAGGGAGAGGCTTGGATCCAGAAGCACCCCTAGAAAGCATACCTGTTCCTTCTGGGGAAGTGTGACCCCATCCAGAACAGGCAGATCAAAATTGTCTCTCGAGTTCCAACCCTGCACAATAAGTCCCTCCGTCTTATCTGGATTCAGTCTCAGTTTGTTATCCCTCATCCAACCTATCACCAACTCCAAGCAGGCATTTAGAGAGGTTATGCCCTCTCCTGGTGATACTGACATGGAGAAATAGATTTGGGTGTCATCAGCATACTGATAGCACCCTGCACCAAAACTCCTGATGATCTCTCCCAGCAGTTTCATGTAGATGTTAAACAACATCGGAGACAACATGGAGCCCTGAGGCACACCATACAAAAGTTCAGATTTTGAAGAACAGCAGTCTGCAAAGGAACCTGCCTGAGAGCCGTCACGAGGTCCATAGAGCTCTCTCCTAGGCCCTGTACTGTTCAACATTTTCATAAATGACATGAATGAGGGAATAGAGGGGATGCTTATCAACACAAAGTGGCCATGGTGGTAAGAATTGAGGATGGTAGGCAGAACTGAGCATCAAAATGATTTTATTAAGCTTGTGCCATGAACCCAAAGCCAACAAGATGGAGTTCAATAGAGACAAATATAAAGTCTTGCATTTAGGTAGAAAAGTCAAATGAAGGAGCAGCACCACTTGAGAAAAGAATCTAGATTGCCAGTGCAATCTGGAGCTGCATTAATAGAGGCATTGTGTCCAGATTGTGAAAAGTCATAATTCTAATTCCTCTCTGTTTTGTGCTAGTCATACCTCACTTTTGTCTTTATCCGATCTTTATTCTGCACCAGTCAGATCTCAGTTGGAATACCGTCTCCAGTTCTGGGCACGACAGTTTAAGAAAGACTTTGATAAAGCGGAACAGCTTCAGAGGTGGGCAAGAAAGATGGAGACGGGTCTGGAAACCATGCGCTATGAAGAACAGTTGAAAGAGGCTGATTATGTTTAGCCTTGAAAATAGAAGACTAATGAGAGAGATGATAGCAAAACACCTGAAGCATTCTCACATAGAAGGAAGAGTGGGCTTGTTCTCTGTTGCTTCTGAGGGCAGGAATACCACCAAGGGTTGAAATTAGAAGGTAGAAGTTTCAGGCTAGGTGCTAGAAGTTATTTCCTAAATGTAAGGTCTCTTTGACAATGCCTTGCACTGTGGTTAGCTCTCCGCCTTTAGAAGTTTTCAGAGTTCTGGCAGTACTCTCTCAGTAATAGTGTATTTCCACATTGAAGAGAGTATTGGACTAGAAGCCTTCCATGGTTTTGTACTACTCTAAAATTCTGTGAGTGACTATAGGATTTAGAGTGCATATTCAGTTTACAGGCAGCAATAGTGAAGTCCAAAAAGCTTGGGTATCACCTCACATCTGATCTTGGACACCTAAACACGTCCAGGTTCGGACTGGCCCACAGGGCAACAGGGCATATTCTCGGTGTGCCCCACCCGGGGGGCACCTCTGTGCCCCACCGCACTCGGCAGCAGTGAATACTCCAACCCTTAAGTACCGATTCTGTTCAAAACCCGGCGCCTTCCCCACACACATTCCACCACCCTCTCAGTGCCCGCAGTCTGGCCCTGAACACGTCCCAGAACTGCCTGCGACATATTAGGCTTCCATGATAGTTTCACCGGGAAAATGTGAAAAGGTTTCCGGTGTGGAAATGGTTCTTTGTATCTAGATTGTTTGAATACCTATGGTTTATAGAATTAATGTTTTGGTTTCCAGTGTGAACAAGCCGTAATCATGGGGTTCTATATTGTTGATTATACAATAATTTCAAGTCACTATAAAAAGATATACTGATAAATGTACCATTTCACAAACTAAAAGGATCAGCCTTCCCAGCATCTAAAAGGTTTGTATAACTCTAGTTCAGCAAACAGCAGGTGGTACCACTTTAAAAAGGTCAGTAATAAACTCAAATGAATATTTCATACTTCAAAAGGAATTTTGTGCAGCTAGAAGTTTTAAAAGGTAGCACTTGTCCTGAGTTCATATTTCCTACTTTGAAATCTTTAATTCCAGACAGGATTAATAAACTAAATTGATGACCCTCTTTTAGCTTTGTCCCTGTAGTAACAATTGCATAGGATGAGTATTTTGGTAGTTTCTGAATTATATATAAGGATTCATAAATCTAGTCTTAACAAAGGCATGAAATTGTAAGGTATAAAGTCCTGCAGCAATAGTATTCAAGATCATGTTTATATTTTGAAAATAGGTCCCCAGTGGGACCAACATTATTGATCAGTTTAAGGGTATGTTAAATTACTAAATCATGATTGGTGAGAGTCATTTATGCATATGGGGAAAATGTGGCACAAGGTGCTAACCCATAGATCTCACTTGTGGACAAACCAATGGATTCCATTCAGATTGAATTTCAGAGTATATGGATCTTCTGGTATATATGATTTGTTAATGCTCCAGTTGCTAAGTTTTTTTGCTGTGTTGTGAGCAATGTATTGGCCTCTTACATTGGTTCTTATCATATACTGTCTTCAGACAATCTGAGTACAGCTGGAGGTTAAATTTTACATATGGATATATATATATATTATGAAACACATTGTAATTTTTTTTACATATTTGAAAGCTATTTTTACATACGTAAAATAATTTTTTTTTTACATATGGAGATGCAATATGTTAAACACCCGTGCAATCTGTGTACATAAATACAGATCTGTATGCAAGTACATTATACTGAATGTAGGTACAGCAGTATACTTCCTATCTGTATCCCAGAATAAGAATAAAGTCTCATTCTGGGAAGCTGATATGTGAAATATACATCATGTTTTGAGCAGGGGCAGAGCCACAATTGGATGAACAGGTTCAAAGAACCTGGACCGCTTCCCCCTGGGGCGGCACCTTGCATCTGATGTCAGACGCAGGGGGGCATTATTTTGCTCCCAAATGGGGCAGTGCAGAAAATTGCCCAAAATTGGCAGCACAGTCGGCGTGACTCTCCCTGCCTTTTAAAGGCAGTGGTGTCTTTAAATGCAGCAGGGCTGATCTCCCTCCCAAACAAGGCCGCGCTTTAAAGGCAGTCACTCCAAAACAGTGTGGGCCAATGAATCTCCCTTCAAATGGGGCCATGTGGCCCCGCTTGGAAGGGAGACCCCATCCCCGCACCTGACATCAGACACAGGGACGTGGCCAGCCAGGACCCTGCATCTGATGTCAGACACGGGGTGGGGGGGTCAGGGGGCCACCGCCGCAGCTGAACATGAGCCACGGCCAGGCTCCCTCCGCACCTGGTTTTGAGCTTTTCACAGTTTTAAGAGTTATGGGTTGACCTTCTCCATTGTCCATTGTAGTCAAAAGTACTTATTATCACCTCATATTTAATGTCACCAATTATCTAATTCTATAGCTGAGATCTAACCCATAGATCTAATCTATAGTTGCGATCTAAGCCTTAGATCACTTGTGGACAAACCAATGATTCCAGTCAGAATGAATTCTAGAGTATATGGCTCTTCTGGTATATGTGATTTGTTAATGCTTAGTTGCTAAGCTTTTTTGCTGTGTTGTGAGCAATTCCTGCATTTGTAGGAGTCTTCAGAAATTCCATGCATGTATTGGCCCCTTGCATTAGTGATTATCATATACTGTATTATCATATCTGATAAAACATTTCCGAGTGATCAATAATCTAATTCTATAGTTGAGCATTATAGAAGTAGTGGCATAGGAAGCTGCCAGTAGGGATGTGCATAAAACCGGTTCTCCCGGTTCGGTTCGGGTCCGAACCGGGTCCGGACCGGACCGGGGTGGTTCGGTTTTGGTTTTGCCAGACCACCCCCCCGGTCCGGTTCGGTTTCGAACCGGTTCGGATCCGAACCGAACCGGTTCGGATCACAAAAAGTGGCTGGTTTTGAAGGGGACATTGTGTTCTACCTGCCACCCAAATTTCAAGTCGATTGGACCTTCCTCTGATTTTTTACAAATTTTTTTCAAAAAATAAATTTTTGCCCATAACTCACAATGTGGAGCCCTTAGGGGCAAAAAAGCTGGGGTGGGTGGTAGCCACCCATGGGTGTCCTCCACCCCAAAAATCCCAAGGCAATTGGTGGCTCCTAGTATTATTGGTGAATTTCTGAAGAAAATTTTTTTTCCCATTGGCTAGAATGGGGGTTCGGGGCTGCCCCAGACCCACCTCTGTGGGGTGGCAGCACCCCCAAAGTGGGTCCGGGGCCATGGCAAAAATGCCCTCAGTCCCTCCCAGCAATCCCCGTAGAGATAGGAGTGATGGTTCTGTTGTTTTTCTGAGGTATTCTGAGTGTAGATTCTATGATAGCTTATGAGATTTCCAATGAGACACCATGAATCCACTCTCATTTGCTATCACAGAATCCACACTCACTCAGAACACCTCAGAAAAACAACAGAACCATCACTCCTATCTCTACGGGGATTGCTGGGAGGGACTGAGGGCATTTTTGCCATGGCCCCGGACCCACTTTGGCGGTGCTGCCACCCCACAGAGGCGGGTCTGGGGCAGCCCCGAACCCCCATTCTAGCCAATGGAAAAAATTTTTTTCTTCAGAAATTCACCAATAATACTAGGAGCAACCCAACAATTGCCACCCCATCTTTTTGGCCCCTCTCTCTGGGCGCCCTAACACGTAACACCTAGTCAGTCCATCTTAATGCCTACCTACTACCACCACTCCTATCCAAGCAAGTAAGAGGAGGACACTCAGAGAGACAACACCCACTCTCTGATCTAACAAAAAGGCCACTGCTGTGCTGCCTGCCAGCACAGCAGCAGCAGCGGAGCAGCACACTAAGCACAAGAGCAGCACACACAGAGAAGAAGCAGGAGGCGGAGCAGCAGAGCAGCAGACCTGCCGCTCTGCATGATGGGTGACGTGATGCCCAAAGGAACCACCGCCTCACTCAGTGCCTGCCACTGACTAGGCCCGACAGACAGAAGCCAGCCAACCTGCTCTGCTCTGCTCTGATGCTCCCCATGGATGATGCACACACACCCTACATCTGCATCCCAATGACCAGACCAGACCAGACCAAGTGCGCAGAGTCAGCACAGGCCAGCAGCCACCAGCCCAGCAACAACAACAGCTACTACTGCTACCACCACAACCAGTGTTGCCGCTACAATAACATTCCCAGTCCAGTCACGCGCGCCACAGCCTGAGCCTAGCACACAGCCAACAGCTGCTGCCAGCCAGTGCCTGGCAAGCCCAGCCAACATGAGGAGGAGAGAGCTAACAAGTAGATGGCGCACGCACATCACCAACCCATCACGACGGCGCAACTGCAAGGGGAGAGGGCACAATTACAGGCAGGAGGAGGAGGAGGAGGAGGAGGAGGAGGAGGCGGGCGAGGCAATCCTAGCACAGATTTGAAAGTTTAAAATCCACCAGGACATCTTCTAGAATCTAGACTTCTGTTTTTTCTACCACCAGCTGTAGTGTCTAGTTAGTCAGTGTGCTGTGCAGCTGAGCTGAGCTGAGCTGAGCTGCATGTGAGGAAGGGTGATTGTAGCTAGTTCTTTAGTTTCAGCAGACTGAGCATTGAGCATGGGCAGTGGCCTTGGGAAGCAACACAATTACACGACACTCACCTGCTGCTGCTGGTTCTAGAAGTTGCCTCTTCTCGTCTTCACCTCTTCGTGTGTGTGTGTGTGTGTGTGCAGTGAGTGCATGCCTTTTGCCTTGCTGGAAAGAAATGCTTCTCTGGTCCACCACCACATATCTGCTCAAGGACACAGAGGCCCAAGGCAGAGGTGGTGGCACCAGTGTGAGTGCATGTGTGCTGGTGGTGTTTGCCACCACAGGTGTTTTGTGTGTGTATGTGTGCGCTGCTAGCTAGGAGGGGGGAGGGAGGCAGGGAGGGAGGCTGGGAGGCAGGGGGGAGGAAAGGGGAGGGGGAGAGGGATGTAGAGGGGATTGAAGGGGGGAGGGTCCGGCTCAGAGTTGGTCAGCCACATATTTGTGCACACACGTGCTCACGTGTGTGCTTCGGTGGGAGAGACCAGACTCTCATCATCTGCCAGACCGGGGTTGGGGGCAGGTGAGGCGGTGGTGGGCTGGAAGGGAGGGAGGATGGAAGGTGGTGAAGAGGAAGGGGAGAGGATGAGAGGGGAAGGATGGAGGGAGGCATGGGGGGGAGGAAAAAAAACATGTAGACAGACACACACCACACTACACACAGAAAGCATCCACACACAGAGACAGTGCTAGGCATCCATTCACACAGACAGACAGACAGACAGACAGACACACAACAGGAAGAGACAGACTGAGCCTGCACCACACACACACACACAGACCCAATTCCCCCCCTGCACAGTTATCAATCAATATGTTGTGTTGGCAGCCAGTTCATTGCTATTCTGATGGTTTTGGGTTTTTTGCCATCAGCCAACATCAACAGTGACCACAATCAAGATGAACATAAGATGATAATAATTCATTCGTTTCATTTCAAAAAATCACCCAATCATCTTCTCCATGTAAACCAAGCCCCCCACACATGATTTCTGGTGACATTTTCAATAAAATCAATTCATTTGGCATTCATCATTTTGTTCTCCCTTTGTCACCTTTTTTTCTTTCTTTTGCATAATTTTGAGGCTTGATTTTGACATGGGGTTTTTAAAGAAAAAATTATTTACATGTTTATTTACATACAGTATTTACATATCTACACTGCATTTTTGAACGTATACCCGCCGCTGCCGCTAAGTCTAGTACTCCGTGGGCTGTGCTACTTTGGGGGTGTGTGCCGTGCCCACGCCAGGTCCCCAAATGCTGACAGGTGGATAGATAAAGGGCCTGTGCTGGTCAGCATTGGGTTTCTTTTTAGGTGGGCGTGGGCATTGTAAACATCTGGCCAGTCGCAGCACTACAACTACTACTACAACTGCATCTCTGTGTGGGCACACTACACGCTGCGACTGGCTGGCACGGCTCAGCATCTGTCACGTCAGCTCAGCTAGAGGTGGAAGGGGGGAGGGTAGGGATAAGCACAGAGTTCGAGCCAGGCAGGTGACCAACCATGGGGCAACCCACGGTAATCACTCGCCCGTCTCAAACTGCAGCTTGGGGTAGCCCAACAGGGGGAGGTTCACCTTAAGGAAGACCAGCTGCTCCACCAGACCAGGGTCCAAGCGGGAGCGAGAGGGTGTCACCACGTCCCCGGCACGTGAAAACACCCGCTCGCTCTGGACACTGGTTGGGGGGCAGGAGAGGAGGCGCACAGCCACCACCGCCAGGTCCGGCCAGACTTGGTGGCGGCTCGCCCAGAACTGTGCGCAGTCCACGCCGTCTCCCTCCACAGGCTCCTCCAAGTACTGCGCAACGCATTGCTCAGCACTGGAGGGGGGCCTGGCAGGTCGAGCCTCCCGCATACCAGGCATGGCGCCATAGCAGAACCGCTGAAACCACTGGGCGGATCTCGAGTCGGTAGCAAATGGCTGCTGCGATGGCGCCGCCTGGGATGCTGCGCTGCTGGACTGGGAAGAGGGAGGGAAAGGGGAAGCTGACGCCGGCTGGCCGCCCATGCTGCTGCTGGGTGCGGGTTGGGCCGCGAGGGCTGCCCCCGCACCACTACCAACACCCTGGTCTCTGCGGGCCCTAGCGGCCTCCTCCTCCCTAACCTTCTCGACCAGGATGCCCTTCCACCTGGGCAAGTCGTCGGCACTCACGGCATTGCCCTTGAGGGCTGGGTGACAGAGACAAGCGAGGACATACTCCTCCCTGTCTCCCAGCACATCAACGAGCCGCTTGTCAACCCCAGACCTCAGCCTCCCAGCCAGAGCACGACCCTCTGGCGTGGTCAGAGAGATATGGAGTCCACCCATCAGCTTCTCGAGACCAACAGCTGTGGGCAGCGCCTGGCTCAAGGGAGTGGTGTCGCCACACAAGCCCTTCGTGGCAAGCTGGAAGGGCTCGAGTGCCGACACCGCCTCGGACATCTGCTTCCACTCTGCGTTCGAGAAGTCGCAGACATCCAAGGACTCGTCCCTCGCCAGGGCGACAAGGGCTCTCTCCTGCTCCAACAGGCGCTGGAACAGGAGGAAGGTGGAGTTCCACCGCGTCTCCACATCCGTAGGGATGAGATGGCGAGGAAGGCCAAGGTCATCCTGCTTCTGGCGAAGCAGTCTCCTGGACTTCTCGCTGCGGTGGAAGTGGGCGGCCAGCTTGCGGGACTTATCCACAAGCGTAGCCGTGGCAGCAACAGCACCTGCGATGGGGCGGGCCCCCTTCTCCTGGGACGCCCTCAGCTCCTTAAGGCCAAGGGCGTCCCTGACGGTCAGATGGAGCGTGTGTGCCATACACCGTATGTTCACACAGTCCATGACTGTCTCGACAGCGGCGGTAACGTTGGCTCCATTGTCGGTGACAATGAAGCCGCGGGAGAGGTGTGGACACCCGCCAATCCACTCCTCTATCTGGCGGTCGAGTACGGCCGCCACCTCCTCCACGGTGTGCCTCGTGTCCATCGTCTCCACGTGCAGGACGGCCCACCTGTGCCGTAGTGCATCGGGAGCCGCGCCGGACCCGGAAGCATCGCCCGCGGAGGTCCCCTCACTCTCCGGTCCCCACCAGTGGGCAGTGAGGGCCAGGAAAGAAGCGTGCATCCCACTGACACTGGTCCAGAGGTCAGTCGTGAAATGCACGCTTGTCCCGGCCGGAGCTGCACGCAGCTCGGCCAACACGAGCTCCCTGCACCGGCGGTACAGGGAGGGGACCACGTTCCGGCTGAACGTCGTCCTTGAGGGGATGACGTATTCGGGAGCCAGGTATTGGAGAATACGGCGGAAGCCGTTGTTCTCGACCACCTGAAACGGCTGGTCATCGGTGGAAATCATCTCCCCTATGAGGTGGGTGAGGTGATGATGGTCCACGCGAACAATACGCTGGCTGCCCGAGGACTGCGTCCACCGCTGGACGGGCAGTGTAGCCTGCCTGCTGGCTGGCACACTGCCGCTGCCCGCCCTAGTGGCAGATGCACAAGGCGCACTAGCGCTGCCAGCCTGTCCCCTGAGACCTGGGTGGTGACGCTCTAGGTGTCTCCACATAGGCGTCGTACCCAGGTGCGCAGGGTCCCTTCCACGGCTGACAAGCATCCTGCAGTGGACACAGCGGGCGTGGAATGGGGCATCTTGAGGGACCTCAAAATGCACCCATGCACCACTGCCCTTGGCCTCCTGCGCCCTGGGCGCCGTCCTAGGCCGTTTCTCGCAGGGTGGCTGCAGTCCTGGGGGGGGGCGGCCGCCGCTGCCTGCCCACTGCTGCCACCCAACCCGCCCCTTCCGCCCTCCACAGCGGAGGAAGGGCCCGGCTCAACTGGCATCGGAGAGGCAGGCCTCTCCTCCACCACCTCGCCAGACCGCTCCCCACCAGAGTGTCGGGCTTCACGAGGGGGGGCCCCACTGAGCAGCGAAAGGATAGGGGGAAGGGGCCCCAGAGGGAGGGAGAACCTGGCTGCATCGCTGCCAGCCGCACGGTCCTCACCGCCCTCTACCTGCTCTTCCAACTCCACAGTCTCCTCCACCTCAACAACTGGCGGTAGCTCAGCAGCACCTGGTGCCGCCGGCGAGGAGGGACCCGCCACAGCCCTAACAGTGCCTCTGCCTCTGCCGCGATTGGCGGCAGCAGGCGTGGGGAACTGAATCCTGCGCACCAAAGATGGGGCCGGAGCAAAGAATTCTCCAATGGGGAGAACTGGGGTGTCCTCAGGCTCCCCGCGTCCTCTCCCTCCCCGTGCCGCAGGCGCACCCCGCACCTGGCCTCTCCCACCTCTGCCTGCCAGCCTTGAGCGAGCCCTGCCCGCCACACGGCGCTCAGACATGCTGCTAGGTCAGAAGGAGGGAGACTTTAGGAGGAAGGCCAGACAGGGTCAAAAAAATAATTTGGAGGGGCTTAGGGGCCAAAAAAAAGGCAGCTGATTTGGAGGCGGCGGGGGGGAAGTTTGTTTTCAAAAAAGGAAGCCAATTGGGGGGAAAGGAAGACTTTTTGATATGGGGGGGGAAGCCAATCGAAGTGAGGGGGAGGGTGTCCTTTTTGAATTTGGGAGTCAACCACCAAGCCAATTGGGGAGATGGGTCTGGGAGGGTTTTTTTTTAGAAAAATAGGGGGTTAAAGGGTGGAACCCCGGTGTGGGAGGGTGGCACGGGCAGTTGGGTGGAGTAGTTGTGGTGTGGGTGGCAAGTTTTTAGCTTTTTTGGGGGGGGAGAGTGGATGGGGGGAGGGCACAGCACCTACCGGGGGTGGGGGAGGGATGCAGTCAACGCTTGGGAACCTGCAGATCAAAGGAGGAAACCCTTATTTAGTGAACTGGAACACAAAGTGTGGGTTCTGGGGGGTGGTTCTCAAGTAATGCTCCTGTGGGGGGAGCATCAAACTCAATGCAGCCTATTTAGTGACTCTAAATTGCACACAACCAAAACCAGAACCCAGTCACACCAACACAGAGGTTGAACCCACCCACTCTGTGACTCTGCCTGCCCAATGCCATGGCAAGCAAGCAGCAGCAAACACTTGATGGCAGCCTCATGGATTGAACATCATGATCATCATCATACGTGTGTATTGGCCCAGCATGTAGTGGCAGCATCAGAGCCCAGCCAGGACCCCACTCAGACTGCCCCAGAGGCAAGGAAGCACTCTGGCATGGCATGGGCCCAGCATGTAGTGGCAGCATCAGAGCCCAGCCAGGACCCCACTCAGACTGCCCCAGAGGCAAGGAAGCACTCTGGCATGGCATGGGCCCAGCATGTAGTGGCAGCATCGCATCAGAACCCTGGACCCCACTCAGACTGCCCCAGAGGCAAGGAAGCACTCTGGAAGGCACCTGTTCAAAAACCACCTGCAAGACGCATGCAATGCAACGCAACACACAGCAGCAATTTCTTTACTGGGCATGGGCATGAAGACACAAGTTTTACAACAGTACATCTCCTCTCCAAGGTTCCCTCCCTCCTCCCCACACCCAAATGCATTTCAGAATAGGGGTGTCCCTATTTAAAACCGCCAGCTAGGGAGAGAAAGGGGCAACAAAAGGTGCACAATCGCACACGCACTAACCCCTCTTCTTCCGGTCCTTCTCCTGCCACTCACTGCTGGTCACGGATTCGCCGCCGCCAGCCAGCCACCCTGGGCTGAGACACAGCAGGGCGGCCGCACGAGGCACACAGGCAACCGGGGTAGTTCAACAACGATGGAGGGGCAGAAGTGAGGAGACAACACTATTTGTGTCGCTCAACTCACCCCCAAGCAGAGACAAAATCAACCAAAAACTATAAAAAGAAAAAAAAAACCGATGGCAGCCGCCAGGTGGGTAGGCTACTGTGTGCGGCTGCAGCTGTGGGAGAGGAGGTGGAAAGTGAAGGGGAGCAGAGAGAGAAAAGACTAAGAGAGAGAGAAAAGAGAGGGGGGGCAGGGACAAAGAGAAAGAGAGGAGAGAGAGAGAAAAGAAAGAGAGAGAGAGGAGAAAGAGAGATGATAGAGAGAAAGAGGAGAGAGGAGAAGCGCAGCGCAGCAGGGAGGGGGGATTCAGGTGTGGGGGGAGGACACAGCAGTAGCAGCGGTCCAAAGAGGTGGGGGGAGCAGAGAGGGTGTGTGTGGTTGGGGGCTAGTGTGTGGCAGGGGGCCTGGGGTAAGTGGAGAGAGTCGGGGGCAAGGAGGAAAAGAGGTGGGGTGGGGGGAGCAGAGAGGGTGTGTGTGGTTGGGGGCTAGTGTGTGGCAGGGGGCCTGGGGTAAGTGGAGAGAGTCGGGGGCAAGGAGAAAAAGAGGTGGGGTGGGGGGAGCAGAGAGGGTGTGTGTGGTTGGGGGCTAGTGTGTGGCAGGGGGCCTGGGGTAAGTGGAGAGAGTCGGGGGCAAGGAGAAAAAGAGGTGGGGTGGGGGGAGCAGAGAGGGTGTGTGTGGTTGGGGCTAGTGTGTGGCAGGGGGCCTGGGGTAAGTGGAGAGAGTCGGGGGCAAGGAGGAAAAGAGGTGGGGTGGGGGGAGCAGAGAGGCTGTGTGTGGTTGGGGGCTAGTGTGTGGCAGGGGGCCTGGGGTAAGTGGAGAGAGTCGGGGGCAAGGAGAAAAAGAGGTGGGGTGGGGGGAGCAGAGAGGGTGTGTGTGGTTGGGGGCTAGTGTGTGGCAGGGGGCCTGGGGTAAGTGGAGAGAGTCGGGGGCAAGGAGAAAAAGAGGTGGGGTGGGGGGAGCAGAGAGGGTGTGTGTGGTTGGGGCTAGTGTGTGGCAGGGGGCCTGGGGTAAGTGGAGAGAGTCGGGGGCAAGGAGGAAAAGAGGTGGGGTGGGGGGAGCAGAGAGGCTGTGTGTGGTTGGGGGCTAGTGTGTGGCAGGGGGCCTGGGGTAAGTGGAGAGAGTCGGGGGCAAGGAGAAAAAGAGGTGGGGTGGGGGGAGCAGAGAGGGTGTGTGTGTTTGGGGCTAGTGTGTGGCAGGGGGCCTGGGGTAAGTGGAGAGAGTCAGGGGCAAGGAGAAAAAGAGGTGGGGTGGGGGGAGCAGAGAGGGTGTGTGTGGTTGGGGGCTAGTGTGTGGCAGAGGGGTGTTGGGGGGAAGGGGAGGGGGCAACAACAAACAGCAAAGGAGAAACTGGAACAACTCGGGCAGCAGCAGCGATTAGGCTGGATGGGGTGGTTGGGGGAGGAGCTGGGCCTGGGCTAGGGTAGGGTCTGGGAGGAGGGAGGGTGGGGGGGCAGGCGGGGGGGAGGAGGAGGAGGAGGGTAGCAAAATATATAAAGCAATATATATCAAGAGAACACAAGCCAGAAGTTTTAAAAAAAAATTAAAAGAAAGACTATAACCAGCAGAAAAAACTTGGGGGTGGGGGTGTGGGGAGGGGGAACCAAACACAGACTCTGAGGGGGGCCACTAAGTGAACAGAGACAATGAAACCACAATTGCTGCAAATTAATAATAGCAAATGAATAAGTGGAACCAAGCAAAGAAAACTGGACTCGGTTTGGCAGCAGCAAACTTGGGAGAAGGCTGGATGGGGTGGGGTTGGGGTGGGGTGTGGTTGGACTTGGAGGGGCAAGTTTGGAGCAGGGAACCAAAACTGATTATATGGGACAACAAGAAACAACAACAGAATCCTCTGGGGGTGGGGGGGAGGGATTCAGGGAACCAACTCGCAGGGCAGCAGCAGTCAGCAGAAACAAACAAAATGGTACAATTTAAGCAAAACCAGCAAGCAATATATAACTGAAACCAATGGAATGCAATGTGAAAATCAAAAAGTTGGACAACAACAAGGCAGGACAAAGAGCAATAATTAATGGAAGAAGATTTAAAGCAATGAGGATGCAGTGGGTGGGAGTGGGGGAGGGGGAGGGTAGGCCCAAAGGATGAGAAGGGAAAGGGGGGGGAGGGGGGAGAAAAGCAGACAGACAAGGAACAGGGAAAATTGGGGGAAATTAAGAAGAAAGTAAAGTGAAGTAACACACAGTATACAGACAAGAGACAGACAGAGAGAGGAGACACACAGAGAGTCACAAAGGGCAGGTGGACAAAGGATTAGACAGAGCACACACAGAGAGACACAGGACACAGTCAGGACTCACAGAGACACCAGAGCAGCCAGCAAAGGGCAAGCAGGTCTCAGAGATGATCCCACAACTGCAGCCAAGAGAAGTTTCCAGAGAAGAGGCTTGGGTTTATATAGGTTTGAAATTCCCTCCTTTGGGAGCCCCCACCTTTGCACTCCCCCCACGGCCAACAGGGTGCCAGCTCTCAACAGTGCAACAGCCAAGCAGCCTACCAGACCAAAGGACTCATTCTGGCCAATCAAGGATCAATAGCGCAGCCAATACAATGCCTGGAAATAGCATCACAAAATGGATGCAAGGAGGAGCAAAAGTTTCGGGAAGGAGACACAAAATGGAGGACACACTTTAAAGAGACACTGAGTGAGACTCAATTTCATTCCCGAACCGGTTCGGGAAACCCGAGCCGGTTCGGTACCGAACCGGCTCGAATTCGGTCCGGCTCGGTCCCCGGGAGGGCCCGATTCGGTCCGGGATCGAGCCGCCGGATCCGGACCGGTTCGGACGAACCGGTCCGGATCCGAACCGAACCGCACATCCCTAGCTGCCAGTGGTGAGGTTGCAACCCCCCAGCATTGGCCCCTTTTAGTGTTGGCAACGCTGGCTGATGCACTTTGTGAATGGGGCCAAAAGGCTTCAGTTCCATGTCTCCCATGCCCCCTGGCATCTGACGTTGATGCAGGGCACATGGCCAGATGTGGAAACAGGACTGTCAGCCCCATTCGCAAGGTGCTTCACCCAGCCCTGGGTTCGCAGCCTGGCTGGGAACACATTTCTCTGCCTTTTGAGGCGGAGAGAGGCACTCCCAGTCAGGCTGGAAACCCAGCACTGGCTGAAGCACCTTGTAAACAGGGCTGAATGGCCCCATTTCCCCATCTGGCCATGCCCCTGCATGTGACATCAGATGCAGGAGGCATGGCTGTGTCCTGTGAGGGTGGCTCTATGAGAATGGCAGCCTGGGTTCTTTGAACCCAGGTACACAATGGTGGCTCCGCCCCTGTATAGAAGTTAAAGACTGTGGCATTAGGTAAAAATGTCTACCCTGCTGCTTTGGAAGAGTGATTGCACGTATGGGGGAACTTCTTGCAAACTGTGTTGTAGTAAATGAGATAAATAAGTTTCTTCGCAAATAAATTAATTGCTTTCATGAAGTGCTGTTCATAAAGAAAAAGAATCCAAGCAGAGGAGCCCACCTCGTGTAGTTCTGCATGATTTGTTGATCTCTGTGTGTTTCCTGCTTGGAGCAATGACACATTCAGAGACATAATGGGCATCCTTTTCTGAAGCTGGCTAATTCTTTTGCATTGTATGTGACTGAATGAGCCAATGACTCAGAGTGCAAAAGCTCAGCACCATGGCTCTGACTGGAAAAGTGGAAAGAGAAATGGTGCGAACAGTCAAATGGAAGCATAGCAGCAGTCTTCCTCTGTGGGTCAGTATATGAAACTGTCATATACTGAGTTGGACCATTGCTCCATCTAGGTCAATATTGTTTACACTGACTGGCAGTGGCTCTCCAAAATGTCAGGCAGGAATCTTTCTCAGTCCTACTTGGAGAGATGCCAGGAATTGAATCTGGACCTTCTGCATGCAGAATATCTGTGCTGCCTCTGAACTACATCCCTACCCTCAACTGGTGGTGCTGTGAAGCTCACTGGAGCCTTTAAATTTTATAACTCATGCCCTCCCCCATTCCCCCCCCCCCGGCACACTAATGTGTACCAGCCCTAAGAACTACCCTGAAGACATACATGATAAGGATTACACCTTAAGTTTTTCAAATGCTTTTCTCCACAAAACCCTCCTCTAATGGTATGAGGAAGGTCACCACAAGAAGAAAAGCAGGCAGCAGAATCAAGGTTTCCCCATGTGGTGAACTGCCACAATTTATCAATGTTGCTCTTATTCCTATTTTACAAAGACTCCCTATGAAAGGATTCTTCATTATTGCTTTTTACTCACCAGATTGTCACTTACATTGTCTTAGGGATTTTGTCAGGAAGAAAGAGTTTTAAATCCAAAGGCCTTTCATGTGACATTGTTCTACTGACAGGATCCCATTGTAACACAAAAGAATGAAAAGAAAGTAAATATGAGAACTCTGATAAACTGTAATCTATAATTTATATAATATGACATACTTCCTTTTGCATGTTACATTCTTCTTGCCATTCAAAGAGTAAAGCAAGGTGCCTGCTAAAGACAGGATCAAAATATTACATGAAAATAGCATAATGAAGCATATTATTTCATTTCACATGACATCACTCTAACCATTTCTCTTTGAGTAGGCCCTGAAGAGCATAAATTAGTTATAGCAACAAAGGAAGTCCATATGCTCCCATTTCCCTTGAATGAACAGAGAGCAGTAAGTCTTTTCTGTAACTATATTCCACAGGATTATTGACCTGCACACTGACCACCCAGATAGCTTAACACTTGCATGGCTGATCATCCGCATAATTACATAGATCCAACATTGGTATTGGGGTTTTATGAATCCAAATTGGTGCAACAATTACTATAAGATTGCTTTAAGGCTAAAGTCTGTGAGTGACTGTGAAGAAATGGTAAAATTGCTGAAACAGTAACATTGCAAAGACAGTAGCATGAGAACTATTGAGTCACAGTAGGGCTAAAATCTATAGGATGCTGTTAAAAGTTACATGCTATAAAACTGCTGCAATGCTAGAATCCGTAAAACAATGTCTATAAAATATTAAAATATAAACTGAGATAGTAGAAGCAGTAGGGCTGAATAATTGAAGAATGAGTTCTTGCTGGTGGTCAGAGCCCTGTGAATTCTGCATACTGCTGTGCAGAACTTGGCAGAATTGTATGATATGGAGGGATTACAGTCTGAAAGTTGAAGGAAGACATAGGATTGGCCTGAGCATCCTGACAACCTGTCAAGTAGTGGGAGAATAAGGGCATGATGTATGCCTCTAGAGAATAGGCAGTGAAGGAGGACATGCTCAATAGTTTCAACTTCCCCTGAATTGCAGGGACACAGATGTTCCAGAAAAGGGATCTTTCTATATTTTCCTTCAAGGACAGCCAAGAAGAGGGCGTCACAACAAGCCAGGGTAAAGGTCTTTCTGTGCTTAGGTACCTCTAACTGTGTAAGGTATCTAGCAGGTGTTGTCATGCACCTTAGACTTTCAGAGAGAAGAGAGTTCGGGGACCTATCTAAATTGGTTTGGCGTTGTGAATCCATTATGCGCTGTTTGATAAATGTTCTGACCTGCTCATAACCCAAAGAAAGTAGGTGGGAAGGGGAGAGTCCAAGTGAAGATAGTTTCACAGATAGACATTGCTCCCATGTGGATTGGCAGCCCTCCATCAATGTTGAGGGGGCTAGGCCTGTTGGGAGAAGAGATAGGTTCAGTAGTTGAGTATGGATAGCCAGACTCGGGCCTCCACTTCCACCAGGCCTGCTTCCAGTCGTAGACCGGCAGTAGAGACACAATGGGGGACTTGTAGTACTGCTCTTAGGAATTTGTATTGGATGGGTTCTAGAGAGACAAAGTTTGAAAAGGGGACTAGCTGGGCACCGCATAGAAGTTGCGTCATTGACTTAGCTTCAGTTAGATTAAGGGCTGCATGTATGTATAGTCACCCTTTTAGTTTGGAAGAATTTTAGGATGACAGTGGTGCTTCTCTGGGCATTTTGGGCAACATAGCTGCCATGGTCCTTCCTAGTCCCAGAAGCATGGAAGACCACTCCCAGGTATTAGAAACATGAGACCAGGTCGATGGCGATCATGGCCAATACAATAATGATTTAGAAGTAAAAATATTTGGGAGGCCAACAGGGACTCCCCAACTCCCCAACTTCAGGGATGCAGTCCTTAAAAACCAGGTCAGGAGAGGGCTTGGAGGCATCTTTTCTCCAAGCTGGAACCTTAAGCTCACAAATTCAACTCACAAATTCAGGGGTTGGGAGGAACAAGGTAACCCCCCAGGCAGCACCTGCTGGTTCAGTGGATGCTTCCTGAGGGGTTACTGTTGACCCCTCACTCTCCAAAATTGGGGGTGCAGTCCTTAAACATCAGATCAGGAACTGGCTTGGAGTCACCTTGTCTTCTAGCTGGCTCCTGATTTGAAATGAAAGTACTGCACTTGAGAAATTGGGTTGTGGGAGCCAAGGTAACCCCCCAGGAAGCACCTACTCACTCAGTCTGTGCTTCTTGGGGTGTTACCTTGGCCCCACCCTCCAATTTAACTAGTGCTGTGTTTAAAAACAAGGTCTGAAGCCATCTGGGAGAGACTTTGTCTCTCCAAGCCAGCTCCTGACTTGATTTTTGAGGACTTCACCCCTAAAAATGGGGGTGGGGGCAACAGTAACTCCTCAGGAAGCAACCACTGGCCAAATGGGTGTTTCTTAGGGGTTTTTTGTTTTTTATTTTGCCCCCATCCTTCTAGTTGAGGGATGCAGTTCTTTAAACCAGCCATGAGCTGGCTTGGAAAAGAAAGTCTTGGAAAGAAAGTCTCTCCCAGCAATGTGGAGCTGTTTCCCCCCCCCCCGATATTATTATTTGAAGTGAGAGGATTTCTGATAGGACAGCAGGGATTTTAGTCAGAATTCTGACTATCAGGACTCCCTACTATCCTATCAGAAATACTTCCAATAATGCCTGATAGTGGTCATATTAGTCCGATATTCCTATTGGACTTATAATGTTGTACAGTTATACAGTTGTGTTAACGCTTTGATGTTAACCTTAATGATATGGGAAACAGCAGATGTCTTTCCTTTGTCATTGTGCTGACATCCATGTTCATGTGCGTGAGGCAAGCATTGTGACTTCCTCTGAGGCCAAGATAGCCCATCCCAGAAACTGGGGGCACTTTAATGTGGGGAGTAGGGCTGCATTTCACATCATCTGGATCTTCTGCCATCCCAGAGTGATCTGGGGAGAATGGAAAGAAACAGTGGGTCTTAGACTACTAAGGTAATGTCTGAAGGAGCCTCGTCCCATTGGCTTCTTTGTGAATTGTGAAAGCCAGGAGACATGGGTCTACAGCCTTTGTTTTTAATCAAAACTTGCTGCATTAAATGCACAGTATTCACAGTGTGTCTTTAGATGGATGACTGAGAATAACTCATTAAGTGAAACATAGGTATTAATACCAAAAGAAGGAAAAATACACAGAGGAATATGTATTCTATATGAAGTAAGTATTTCATTTTAGTTGTGTTCTCTTATCACCCTTGGGCCCAAGAAGAAAGTTGATTAGGTTTTTGTTAGAGTGCATCTATTTTATTAACTTGTTATGTTTTCAACAAAATCATTGACTATTGATTTATATTTTTCTATAGAACACAAGTATGGTACACTTCCTTTTTTTTTTTTTTAATAAAGTCCGTCCTTTCCTGCATAGTTTTAATTATGTTTCTTATTGCTGTTATATTTTGAAGTTTTTAGGCTGCAGTGCCATCAAGTAATAGAGGACAACAATTTTAAAAGAAAATGTAAGAATTAAAGTTTGCAGAACGATGAGCTTGATTTTCCTGCATTTAAGACGTTTGTAAACCTAAAGGCTATGGCAAATACCATAGGCTTAAAAAAACCCCATAGCACAAGAGGTCATGCTGAGCAAGTCTATTAATGATCCTTGCCCTGAGAGTGGCTTTGGACAGGACATGCTGTGGTGTGAACAGGAAGCTCTTCCTGTTTGAACACAAAGCTATCTCATCAAATATGTATCTCTCCCATTTGGAGGATATACATGTCTTGATTTGGGCACAGCTTGTATACTCCCATACAGCAAGAGCTGCAACCTGACGCTGGGAAAATGTCTTGCAGTGGGTGTAGTGCCCTCTTCAGGGACCGTAAGGCAGAAGATAGCTCAGGTGGGAGTCCACTCACTGGGTGTGGCAAGGGTGAGGCAGCTATAGCAGTGATGGAGACATGCAGTATGCAGGCAGTAGGCTCAAGGCTGAAGAGCAGATCATGTCTTTTGCAGCAGTAGTAGCTGGAGTTGGGCACAGCGGGATCAGCAGAGGGAAAACACATACAGGCTGTTAGCTTGGAGGGACACAGTCAGGGAACCAGGAGCAAGGCAAGGGAACAGCAAGGAGTCCAGATAACAGGCAGTCTGTCAAGGCCTAGCAGCTGGAGCAGACTGTAATGGAAAGCTGTTGAAACCAGCAAAGATTTGGAGAAAAGAGGCTGCTTATGTAGTTTGGTAGGATCACACTCTTTCCTGCCTGGTCCAGGCAAGCCTTACTCTAAAGTAACCACTTTGGCGCATGTTTACTTCTGCTCTTGCGGAAGCTTATTGAAGGGTAGGCTTTGAGCAGCTAACTGTGAGCTCTAATTGTAAGTTCTGAATATCCATTTGGGCCTGGCATCCTCTTAGGTGCTGGGGATTTAGAGGAGAGGCTGAGGGGTACAGAGTGATCAGAGGTCATTCTTGTGGGGTGTGTGTGTGTGTGTGTGTGTGGGTGGGTGGGTGGCCTGGGAGTAGCTATTCCTGCAGTGTTGGTGTATAGGCCTTGGCTTCTGGTAGGTCTGAAGCCTCTGAAGTATGGATCAGGATTAGGAAAATTGAGTGATGCTGTAGCTTCTTCTGGCTGGATGGGAAGAAGAGTTCTGCACAGGGGGTTGTATGTAACTGGCTATCAGGGAGTCCACAGTTGGGGTGTCTCAGTTGGCCCACAGAGGCACTAGCCTGGACTGATTCTGAAAGGAAAGTTGGTGTTGTAGAGGAACAGGAAACATAAGGCACAGGACATTCTGTCCAGAACTGCTCAAAGAGCGGTGGACCTGCCTGTCTGTACTAAGCTGTGATTCATGTGTAATGGAATTGTTCACACAATTAGAGAAGAGCATGTACACACATAGTACATTTATCTTTTTTGCTGCCAGCTCCTAAAGTGGATAGGGTGCATTGCACCGAAACCTGCACAATGACTGCCTCATTGCCAGCAAGTACAGCAGTGGAAGGCATTTTGAAGAAAGCACCAGCTGTGGATAAAATTTCATTGCAAATGTGTGAACGACTTGTTTGGATCATGGTACTGTGCTAGGTCAAAGCCTTTGTACCATGGCCTTGTATGCTACCCATGTTTTGCTTCCTGTAACGTGCTGGCGATTAGGGCTGGCCCAGATTGCCTACCTTGATTCAGACTAGGTATGTAGCAGATGGTGGGAAGGCCATTCTTAGGAAACAGTGAGAGGTGGAAGGCCAAGCCTGGCATCCTCTTTTCCACTGATATTATTAGAAGCTATTCACTGCTTCTCTTTTGTTGGTCTATATTGAAGTTCAGGTGTGAAAAGTGATTTATCAAGTGGTGTTCCAATTCTTATAAACCTGAGCACAGGTCAGTTGTAAGCTTTGACTTTTGTGAACTCCCACATTTTTCTGTACAGCAGATTTCCTGCAAAAGCTGAAAAGGTCTGTGAAAACATTTTGTTGACTGTTTATGGGCTTTTTGCTGATGTGACATGTTGTTTTGATATCCAGTGCTGTATAGCAACCTAGTGTCACCTATAATGACTTTGCATTGCAGGTCAAAGGAATTCTGCAGGTGAATGGAGATTTAGATTTTGCCTTCAAAATTGGAGCAAAAAGTCCACTCATCTTTGCTTCAGATAAGACAGAAACATTAGAACAGTTGGTGCTATTCTAACCTCCATTAGCAAGTTTTAATGTTCATTTTGTAGGCAAAAATGAGCCAATTTTCAAAAATCTCACTAATTATAAAACTGGTATGAGCTCTCACACCTTAGGAGAAGGTGCTGGAAAAAGAGTGTTAGGAGTCTTTCTTTGGCGTGTGGCTCTGAGCTTGTACAATACTGACACATGTGTTCACTTGATTTCCTTGCTGCTGTATAGCTACACCCTCTCTAGTCTCCTGTAGTTTTGGGTGCTACAGAAAGAACAGGAAAATATGAGGCTTGCAAAGACTGTTCATTAAATTCAAGCAGAGTGTGTCTATCTTTCAACCAGAGGTCACCAGTGCTTTCTCTGTTTTCAAAGCCAAGACTGAGTCCTGTGTTATGAGTGTGTCATATGTACAGCGTTCCTGTTAGCCCCCATGTGTTTGGGATTTAGGAAGAGGGCTTCCAAGGCAAAGATTCTATCTCCCAAGCAGGCCTGAGGTTGAGTCCCTCTATTTAAAAAACTGAAACAGTGAAATAATATCAGATTGGCGTGAATAAATCTTAATTCTAGTTGCCAACTAGCTAGAACTTCACAAGCAAAGCCAGAATTTAATATTCCTGGTGGATGCCAGAATCTGAATCTATGTAAAGCTAGAAAAAATGGCTTCATAGTATGCAAGTATGAGTGGTCATAGCTCACTGATATGCACTAATGTTCTATTGAGGATCGTGGCTTCAATTTTAATTCATTGTCTATCATGCATACATAGCGAGTGAGTGCCTGTGCATGACACTGCCCCTTATAAGTGGTGGTTAGTACTATTTTCCACTAAACAGTCTAAATGTGTGCACGTGTGTAGCCTACACATTACAAACACACACATATGTTCAGAGGCACTTCTTGGTGCACGCTCTCTCTCTCAAAAGAAAAAGAAAAAGAAAAAACACAAACAGTTGGTTCCTTTTGTAAAATTGCCAGAATGTTTAAAAGGAAATGTTGACGACACTCATGGTTGATGGAGTTACTTTCCAGCAACTCCCCCTGCTCACCACTTTCCTTTTCTACAAGTTACAGTATCTTCTTTGTTAACTTTTAAAAGTTGGCAACTCAGAGTATGCTCAGAGTATCCTACTCAGGTTACTGGCCTCTCCATTCTTTGCTGTGATGAGTCAGCACTCCCAGAAATATTACACTCTTTGAATAGATAGTGCTCTTTGGGATAGTACTGACTCAGACAACTGTGGGAGCCGAAAATTAGTAAAGAGGGACCTTTAAAACCTAATCCCAGTATTCCCTGATGTATCGTGACTCTAGCAAGTAGACAAAATGAAAAGGGTAAATTTGATTGAGAAATAATAGAGGAATATACTACAGTTGATTCATGTTGGTGGTTTTTGTTAACCTCAGAGGGTTCCCACTTCATCTGGAGCTGAAAATGTGAACTTAGCCATTAGGGAACAGTTGCTTACTTATCCTCTAACTATTGAGTTGCTTTTTAGAGCCCTGTACTGAGGAAAACCTATTTTCAGGAAACAATTATTTTCTTTTTCTTCTTTGCCTTATTTCATCATACATGCCTTTGTCAGCTAAAATTCAGCAAATGCACTATAAATTGAATGCCTAACACAGTTACATATCTAGCCTATATGCTGAGGATAAACTATTAGTTATAGTAATGTCAAAAACTACAATAGTCACATAACGTTCTGTGATCTAAGGCAAACCAATGGGCAAAAATTTATTTATTTATTTATTTATTTATTTATTTATTATCTATCTATTTATTTATTTAATACTTTTGCTGACTTCCAACTCCACTCCTCCAACCCTAAACTTTCATCCCCAAAGCCATGGGGCTTAAACTACACATTGAGGCCATTCAAATGCACATGCAAACCAGGCTAAGGGAGCCCAGCCCGGTTTTGCATGCACGTGTGAACCCCCGGGATTAGGCCAATCCTGGCAACTACATGGCAGCAAACCTGCCTAAATAGCCACCCAGTCAAACAAGGTTAAGGGAGCAAGTGCACCCTCATTTTTTTGCTCGTCTGGCAGCCGTGGCTAATTGCAGACTATGCCAGACTATGGGGAGGGGAGGGGGATCCACATGATGCACCATGCATTCATGCGGTGCATCATGGTACTTCTGGGGGCAGAGACAACACATCCTGGTCCCTGACTCTCTTCTGCCTCGGCTAATGGGTAAACATCTGGGCATGTGGGGAGAGCGCCCAGCACCGCTGTTGTGGTCAGCAGTGCGGAAGGTAGGTTTAGCCTTCCCCACAGCCAGCTCTGGATCCCTTTCAACTAATCGTGAGAAGAGGCTCATGTTAAATGCACCTTGGTCCAGGACTCCAGCTGGCCTGGAGTCGAACCCCTTATTCATACCACAATCCCAGTTTGGATCCCCCTCACCTTTCCTCAAAATGGAAATTCCCATTAGTACCAATAGGTACTTTCCTTCTGGAGTCAACAGCTGCCGTGGAAGGGGCTCTCGTTCATATGACAACCATGGCAAGAATTAACCCCCCCTTCTCCTGATGTTCTCCCAGCCTAGATTGTTACCCCTCAGAAACCGACTAGTCACCATTAAAAAACTAAGCATGTGAGGACCAAGCATATTATTAATGTTACATGTAGTTTGGCTTAAGTAAAATTCACAGCTTATTGAAATTATTATTGTTATTAGTGTTACTATCTCACATTATGTGCATCTGACAAGACTAAGAACAGCCATGTTAGATCAAACCAAAATGCTACTTAATCCAGCACTGTTGTAATAACACCCATACTGTAGGAAGCTCATGAGCAGAATTCTTCTCATTCATTCTCACTCGCTCTCTTTTACTGTGTGGTATGTAGAGCTTAAAATATCTACAGTTAAGGCTATCTTTTTAAAAATAAATATGCAGGACTCCAATTGATAGCTCTGAAATGTAGCATATTCCACACATCAGAAAACACATTTATGCATTGCTTAAATTTGACAGCTCTCCAACTGAATGTGTTATTTTGCAAACTAAGTCCACAGAGTTGTTGTGAAAGTCTAGTATATGTGCAACCCTGAGCAATTTGGAAGAAGGGTAGGATACTAATGTGACAGATAAACAGATAATTGTTTCTTAATAAGAATGGTACAGGGCTAAATATATCACTTAGCATCCAGATTAACAAAGTATTTGTGCAGCAACACTAAGCGTGTGCTATGGGAGAAGGGTGATCTTAATATCTTTTGTCCTCCTGAGCTAATTGTGATTCCCAAAAAGATGCCCCTGAAGGACACGAAGTCCTTCTGGATAGTCATAGTCAGCTTCTGAGGGAAGTGAAAATTGCCAAAAATCGCCCCTTTTTCATAGCACACTGCGTTTTCAGGGGTCCGTTAGTCTGGATGTTGGCCAGCAAGATAAATAGCTAATAAGTATTGCAAAAGTGAACCCAGGAAGCCCTCGCCCAGCTTCCAGCTTATTTCTGCTTCACTGCCTGACCGTGTAGCACTAGGTCAGAGCAACAATGCTCAACAAATACATCATGTTAGTGCTTTGGGCTTTCATTATGAAGGGAAACTAGAATATAATAATATATGAAATGGAAATCAAATGCTGAAGTGGAGTTGTGGGTAAAATCAAATGCAGGCTTTGTGGATTTTGCATAAAATTTTCTAGCATGCTATGTGGATTATACTTCCACTTTTTCACTAAGCAGCGTAAGTCAGAAGCTTCTAATTATCTTTATCTGGGAAGGAAGACCAAGAGATAGATAGATAATAGAAAACTGAAGGATGAGGGATGCATCAAAGTAGATTTCAAATGCTTTAGGGCTGCACTTGCCAAGGTATATTAGGTGTGCTCATGCTCTAAAATTATATATGGTTTGTAGAAACAACAGAGGCCAAAACAACCACCTGCAACCAACCTGCTGAAAGTAGTAGGTGCAAACAAGGTGAGATCACACCAAATCTGTATGTACCTGTGAACAATGAAATTGTACAGGGCACTGAATGTCTCTTGAAAAGTGCATAGCGTTAGTACTGTAGTACTGTATAGCAATTTGAATGTGCAAGGTCTTACAGTACTGTACATAAAGCAAATCTGAAATTCATGCATTGCTATTGCTTAAGATAGCATTATCAAGAATTCAAAATTCATGCCCTAGTTGAGAACAAATATGCCCATTTTAAAAATGAAATTCTCTGATTGTCCTTGTGGGCTTGATGTGTAACCAGGAAGGCACACACATGGACTCAAGGAACATTGATACACTAGTGCAAATTAGGAGCAGTTTATTGTGGCATGGACCCAACATCCAAACAGTGGGATATAAAATGACATAAATGTAATCGGGCAAAAACTTGGAGAATAGTCTCTTAATAGATGAATTAACCTGTTAGACAGATGAAATAGTATGGGGAAAAAAGCATAATAAGCCATACATGAACAGTGGAGAGATAAACCTGCATTGCATTTGAATCTGTGACAATTCTTAGCAGTGAATTTCTTAAAAGTAAGTGATTAAGTATTCTTGCCATCTCTACCCTACATCTATGCATTCTGTCTGCCTCTTCACACTTCCTCGTGCCCTTCTGTTTGAAAAAGTTTCAAGCAAGGTCATAGCTACCTGAAAATCCAATAATATAGTCCCATGATATCGAGGGCTTTGGTTGCAACCCTCCATCTGGAAAGGTGCCTTCAGACTAACAAAAGGGAAAACATACTGATTAAGCAATAAGCAAAGTTATCCTAAAAAGGAATACAAAGGAAAGATGCCTAAAGAAAAAGAAAACAAGAAGTAAAAGGACATAGGGGGGAAAACTGAGCAGAAGAAAAGGGATTGGGAATTAAAGAGACGCTTGAGGAGATACTCCAAGAAAGCAATAATCCCAATAATCTCCCTAGATGCCATTTTTTCTTGGCCTTTCATATGTTTTCCCGACTAGAGGTGTTTCCCCTTCTTTGGAGATGGCAAATCAGTCAATCTTTATTACGGTCACAGACCAGCATAAAGATGCTAAATTGGGGCGATGGGGCAGCAAAATTGTCCTTTTCCTCATCAGGGGTTATATAATCATTATCCCCTTTGAAGTATCAACCCTTTATCCAAAAAATGAGTGCCATCTGTCCAGAGCTCCAGTTCAGCATTTTGGCTGTGTTCCCAGACTTTGTTACAGCTTTGTTAGTTATCTCTTTAGAAGAAGTCCATCACTTATTACCAATGTACTCAAAACATCATTGAGCTATGGCAAGTGCACCTTGGTGTATGGCATCTCCTGCTGTATCATGCACAAAGGTCACACACAGACAGCAAGGCTTTTCCCACTTCCTAGAAGTCCTTGGAGTTCCAATTTTGGTCCATTATAGCTAAACTTTTGTTCATCTGGTTTGGAACTCCCCAAGAGTAAGAGGAGTTGAACAGGGGTTAAACAGTTTTCTAGAAGTGAATTAGCACCCAAGAGCTACAAACAAATATTGGCTTGTCAGGGCTAAGGAGGAAGAGGATTGTATCAGTTCTTATTTATGGTGAATGCTGAGATGCTGAGGACCCCTACCAACTCTTATAGGAACCACAATAGCCCTGTTCAGACTAGGGATGTGCACGGAACCACGGAGGTGCGGTCCGGCACTGGGGGGTATGGAGCTTTAAGGGTGGTGGGGGTAGTTCTTACCCCTCCCACCGCTTTCCCCCCTCCGGCGCTCAACTTTGTTGCAAAGTTTTTGGGGCGGTAGCGTTCCTCCCTGCCGCCCCTGCCCCCGTTGTTGCTCGGCAAAAAGGGAAGTTGAGTGCATGCATGCGCCCGTTGCAGTGCTCCTTTGGGAGCATGCTTTGCGTTCCCAACAGAAGAACTTGGTTGACTGGGGGGAAAGTGGGTTAAAAGCAGTCTTCTGCCTGCACCACCCTGCCTGCTTTAACAGATCATGAGAATCACCCTATTATGTTGTACAAGGGTACAGATATCACTACACGCATACTTATTTTTGTGTTGATGATTGTAGCTGTGTTCATTTTAAATGTGAACCTGGTCACAGGACCCTCAGTTGCATGTTACAAATAGGAAGTGTACTGCTATACTTGTGTTCAATGTAACGTGTGAATAACTGTACCTGTGTACACTGTACACTCGTACAAGTTTTGAACGTATTTGTATAGAGGGTCTACTGGAGAATTAGATAACTGACCCCTTGAGAAGATCAAAGAGAGATTCAGACCCAATGTAGTGTTATGGCTAAAGTATTGGTCTAAGGCCAAGAAGACAGGGACTGAAATTCCCAGTCAGCCATGAAGCTCACTGTCACTCATCCTCACCTATCTCACAGGTGAGATGTTGTGAAGCTAAAATTAGAGGAGGGGCAAGAACCATGTATGCCTCCCTGAGGTTCTTGAAAGAATTAAAAAAAATCATTTATTTACTCACAAATACTAACAAGATACACTGATGGTCTGGGTGGTATACACATGATTTAAGTCTGAAAAGGTCAATTAATTCTACTAAGGAGACCACAGCTAAATTCTTTGTGTGTTGATCACCTAGTTGTTGTGTGAATGCACCTATTCCATGGTGGCTGACAGACTTGGGTGGCCAAGTGGCTAGACAGAGCTGGAAATAACAGGTGGGCAATGAGTGCCCACCTCTTCCTTTTCTCTTCCATTGGGAGAAAGAGCTAAGCAGGTGATGTGCTATGTTGGACATTCTTGCTATGAACTACTGTTGAAAAAATATACCACACTCTGAGAATTTTATTGTCTTCTAGCTCTTCTCTGCTTTTGTTGTTAGCCCTACTTCTGTAAAATCTGGACCAGGTAAAATCCAATACTCGAGCAATCAAAGATGGCCAAGAACAGAACTAGGGAAGAAGGTAACGGCCAGAAGCTCAGTTCAACCAAAGTCTTAGTTGATCTGTGGTCCCAATGAATGAACTTGTATATATTATTGATTTTCCTTAGAACAGTATGTGTAACTGAGTTCTCAGTGGTTCAGTGATTGAGATAGCAAGTTTGTATTTTCATAAGTGAGATAATTTTCAAGCTAAACGAATTTGAATGTTTGTGTGTAATGCTAATTTCTGAAAAGCTTAATTCATATAATTCCATATTATGTTTACATTTCAGGAAATAACCATGGTTTGAGATTTTTTTTTTTTTTTTTAAAAACCTCCCTTCCTGTGCAAAGCTGGTACATAAGGAAGGTGACTAGGCTAGAGGTTTTCTCCCTGATCTGCTAACATTTTACATGTAGGGAATATCTTTTATATGGTGGCAGTGAGTTGTACAGTCTTGAGTGGATTATAGTCTATAATCCTATAGAATTAGGATTAACCTATATGTGTTTCTCTGAATTTTGGAACTGTCTCCTAGACACAGAAAGTATCCATTTCTTTGAGTTAATTCTATTGACGTTTAGAAATGCACAGGAAAGTACAAGCTGTATGATTGCTTTTAAATGGTTTGGTTCACTACTTGTGATGTAGAAAAAGCTTGTGTACATAGAGAAATACAGCAGGGAAGCAAAACCAGCAGCTTCTGAGAGCATGTAATTCAGCTACATGCTCCTGTGTGTGTTAACATCATTTAGTAATCAAAAAAGACAGGCGACATTGTGGTTTTATTCTACAATAAAATAGGTGTTTGTACAATAAAATAGGTGTTTATTATAGAACAAATGGTCCTTAAACACTGCAGTACACTGTTCACCTTTGATGCTAAAGTCCAGCCTTGGAGAGAAACCCATAACTCCTAAACATCCCAATGGCCATTTTCTCATTTGCCATGGCTAACATCAGGATGCTTATTTGTGGCCTGACAACTTTTTTTCCACAGGAAAACAAAAGTAATCCTCAAACCCAGGAGCTTGTATTTTTCATAGACATCTGCGGCCTGCATGCATGCTTAGGGAAGTGGTGTGCATGCATAGAGATGAGCAGACTGAATGCTCATAGCATTGCATTCTGCACATAAATGAGTTTGCATTTATTTATTTTAAATAAGTGTACCCAATAGCTTTAAGAAGGGCAGGGAGACTCTCTTCTTGAGTTTATAAATAAGCATTGAAAGAAATGAAATACTGAACTGGTGAGAAATACTGAAATCCTCAAGTTGTTCATAGTTCAAGTTGTTTGAGGAAATAAAAGCTGGAAATATCTTCTATATCCAGAGCTTTTAAACTGGCATAGTTGGGCACAAGTCTGACTCCCTGTAGGGAAGATTTTCTTATGATAGTGCTCGCAGATTTCCTTCTAGACATGGAGAGCTAGGTTAGGGGACACTAAGAGAGAACCTTCCACCATCTTTCAATTGATTTCTGGCCTTGACTGGTATTTAGAAGTAGGGAGAAAAACTTCCAATATTACTTTGTTTAATGTTTTATGATTTTAAAGCAATGTGTAAAATGGCTAATGCTGTAAGAAATGGCTGAGGCTTATATGGCATGTAGATCTATCTTATTGGTGTGGGTTATCCATCCACTAAGGATGTCAAGATGTTCATCTTCTTAGCCACTTTCCAGAACACGTGGCTATAAGGACAGGAAAAAGAAGTGATATAATTGTCAGTGTACATGTATAGCCTGACATGACACACACTTGTACACTTAGGCACTTAGGTGGTACCTCCATTTATAGTACAATGTCATGCCTATGTATGGAGAGTGAATGCATGTCCACTGCATCCTAGTGTGGCAATCTGCTCCTTATAAAATCTGCAGAGCTGGCTAATACCACTTTTCACACTATACATTATATATTGGAAGGGAGGGTGTTAGAGAACATTATTTGCAAGAACCCAAAGGAATTGGAATTCTTTAAAGGATGAAAATAGACTAGGTTGATTTGGCACAATACTGATGAAAACAGAAACCATTCTAGCTTATTAACAACAGTTTTCACTTCCTTTGAGTTCTTGCAGAATATTTCCTCTAACTGGATATAATTCTCAGTAATTTCCATAGTCTTCCTTAGTGCAGTTCATACAAGCCCCTGTAAGTGTTTATGGTTGGGGATTGTGCTACTGGCTCTGCCTCACCCTGACATCAGAGCACTGATAGCTCCAGTTCTCACATGTGTCCTTTTCAGAGTTTGGGTGAAAAGCATGAAGGTCAGGTGACAAGGGGATGTTGGGGGTGGGTCCGTGTATGTGTAGCCTGAACATGTTGGAAGTACTGTATCAACAGGGCTCCCCTCTTCTTGAGTTGTATGTGTAGCCTGAACATGTTGGAAGTACTGTATCAACAGGGCTCCCCCTTCCCCGGCCCTGCCTCCAAAAGTTGGGGGTGGGTCTGTGTATGTGTAGCCTGAACATGTTGGAAGTACTGTATCAACAGGGCTCGGCTCCCCTCTTCCCCGGCCCTGCCTCCAAAAGTTGGCACCCTATTTTGAGGCCACACACATTCCCCATGAATTCTTGGGCAAGTCTCAAGATGGTATCATGACCATTTGATGTCTTCCAGATGCTTGAGAGAATTAAGTCTCAATGACACAAATAAGCTGCCTTTTATTGTAACACCAATACTCCACTTCCTTTTTCATCAGTATCGCTAACTGCTGCCTTGCATGTGCCTCGTTTGACTATCTTTTTAATCCTCTGTCAACATTTCATGTTTTGAGGCCAAGAACAAAACTCTAGTTCCACAGCCTTGCCTTTGATTCATAATGGTTTTGAATGAGAAAACAAATTTCCTCATAAGGTTCAGCACTTTTTTTCTAGCCTCCTTGTATAGACTTTCCATCTAGAGTGTTATGGCCTATTCTTAATTTCAGATGGCTTTGTCTGGGGGGGGGGGAGAGATTGAAGGACATGCATATTTATTCTGGTAAATAAAACTGTGGCAAGGCCAGAGCAGCACTTTGAAAACAAAACAACAATGCTTACTGTATCTCTGCCGTACAAAGAGAAAAGGTAAAACCTACAAGTATTTATTTATTTATTTATTTGATTGATTGATTGATTGATTGATTGATTGATTGATATACCACCCATCTCAGGGCAGTTTTTTGCCCCAAACTCATGTCTCCAGGTGGTTTGCCCAATAGATTATAACATAAGGGGGGGAAATAACATTTATTATTATTTTTTTAAAAAAATTAAAAACAGTATGCCTATCTGGGGGAGCCCTTATTTTGACAGGGAGTGCATTACAAAGCCTGGACACTGCTATAGAGTTCGGAGGTCTGTTCCTCTGGTTCTGAATACCAGTAACAGACCCTGGGGACAGACTGCACTATGGAGCGGGTGGCGTGGATTTGCCTTTTATGGCTTGCCTCAGGCACTAGATGTACCCCCTTGTTGGGTTTTGAAAGCCTCTTTAACCTGCAACTGACTCAGAAGTAGGAACTAGTATGGCTACATTTATATGGGCAGTGTCCCCCTCCTCTACACTGCCCTGTTCTGTCAGTCAGTTACTCATGGCATGTGCTGGTGTGGCTGTCATTCCTCGCCCTTCCTCCAGACTCAAAGTGGCAGAGGAGGTGGGTCTTTCCTAATCCAGTCCCACAGCTGTATAGACATCCCAGATTAAAAGTTTCTCCAAGCATAGATCTTCAGCTCCCATTCCCTTAGATTAGCAACTACGGATGCTACTGAATTCCTCTTACCACACTTTGCATGGTTCCTGCTGCCCAGTGAATTGGATTGGCTTTTATAAGATACAAAGATGTTTTGTAGAATCTATATCCACCTGATATGTGTATATCAGTGTACATACTGTATATGTGTATATATGTGTATACCCCCTGCTAACTGGGCAAAGAGGCACCTTTTACCGTGGTGATTCTCTTTATTTAGCAGAGGGAGAGTAACTGGCCCTATCCACCCCCAGCACAGTACTTCCAGTGACTGTTGCTGGTGTGTGTCTTATGTTTCTTTTTAGAATGTGAGCCCTTTGGGGACAGGGAGCCATCTTATTTGTTATTTCTCTTTGTAAACCGCCCTGAGCCATTTTTGGAAGGGCGGTATAGAAATCGAATTATTGTTATTGTTATTGTTATTGTTATTGTTATTGTTATTGTTATTGTTATTATTATTATATCTAGACAGTGTTCATAATTTAAGACACAACAAATATAAAACAGAGTAACACCAATTTTATTTCATGAGATAAAAACAAACCATTTTAAATTAATTTCAATTAAAAGTCTGAGAAAACAGGTATGTCTTGGGCGTATTCCTAAAATCAAACAGAGATGGAGATGCTCTTATTTTGACATGGAGCATATTCCAAAGTCCCAGGGCAGCCACAGGGAAGGCCTGGTCCCAAGTCGCCATCAAATGAGCTGGTGGCAACCGTAACCGGACCTCTCCAGATGATCTTAATAGGCGACATGGCTCTTGACAATGAAGGCATGAACCCTGTAAAAGCATGTATTTAGGTGCATCTTAAAAGCATGTGTTCAATATATCCTGCAGTGTAGTATAACACCAGCTGTTTGAGCAGGAAATACACACACACACACATATATATACACACACATACACATACACAAACACACATACATATAAATGAAAATACGTGTGTGTGTGTGTGTATTCTCATTCATTCATTCAGTGGTGGTGGGAAATTGGAAGAGAATGGAATTGAAGTTGAAGGAAACCATGCAAAGACTGGACAGAATAGAAACGATCTATCCATCCCTTCTTAGTAACTTTACCCATAAAGGCTACTTGGTTGTAGGCTGTTTCACACACTGCAAACCTTAGATACTGTCATGTTGATTAAACTGTCCATACTCACAATCACTAGATGTTTAAAATGGCATTTGCTGAAATGTATTTTAATTATGTGTCCCAGTGGGCCAAATGACAGTATGGAAATATTCCAGGCATGCCTCTTGCATAATGAGTGCACACAAAGTCTTCAGTGCAAATGAATGGATTATAATTCCCAATACGCAATGAGAATGGCAGCATGCTTTCCTTTTGTTTGACATTGCTCCATCCTCAGTGTTTCTCTAATCCTATTATTTTCTTACTTCAGAAGTAGAGAATACAGTAGCTGCATCCAGAGAGGAGAGGACACACTGACAAGATCGCTTGTCTGGATTATGCAATGTTGAGAGGTTGCTTTCAAATCCAGCATTTGTAATGCAGATGGAAATAAACAGCTTCCTGAACAAAAGCTGATTAGAGAATTTAGTCAGTATTTTGGATCATAGAGAAATTGCTTATTAAGCAAACTAAAGGCATTGCTAGGACTCAGGAGATTAAAGGGAGCCCAAAGCACTCTGTTTCTGCAGGCACACTTGTTCATGCTAAAACTTTTGGATATTATGCTACGTAAATAACTTGCTTTCAAGTTTCCTCGGATGAAGTAGTTTTGTAGTGGGAACTTCATCAATCTGGTTCAGCAAACATCAATTTTAAGAAATGTACACACTTTCTCCTTAATCTAGATATTGGTGTAAGTTCAAAGGCACAAACCAATATCTTTCAGACTTAATTTAAACAAGATGCAAGGCACAGGTAAAATACTTTGGAGAAGAGAGCTGGTCTTGTGGTAGCAAGCATGACTTGTCCCCATAGCGAAGCAGGGTCTGCCCTGGTTGCATATGAATGGGAGACTTGATGTGTGAGCACTGCAGTGCACGATATTCCCCTCAGGGGATGAAGCCGCTCTGGGAAGAGCAGAAGGTTTCAAGTTCCCTCCCTGGCTTCTCCAAGATAGGGCTGAGAGAGTTTCCTGCCTGCAACCTTAGAGAAGCCGCTGCCAGTCTGTGAAGACAATACTGAGCTAGATAGACCAATGGTCTGACTTAGTATATGGCAGTTTCCTATGTTTCTATGTACTTCCTTATGTAAGCATGTAAGGGCATCTCCATGTACCTCCATGTAAGGAGATGTGATATTCCAGTCTTTTTCTTTTGTTGAATTTTCACTCTACTTGAAAGCAGAAATAAGATGACATAAAATAAAGAAATAGAATGTATTCTTTCTACCGTATCCCTTTCTTATGTGACCATCTTATGAAAGCATGGGAATGTTCCAAGGAAAACAGCAACAAGATGACTGGAAGAAAAACTTTCTTAGCATGCTCTTTTAAAAGACTGGGAATATTGGAGGAGGGAAAGGGTGGAGTAGTTGAAGAGGACCTGTAGGTTCAACAAAATGGGAAGTGGGCAGATGAATGGTCCAGGGAGCGAAGAGTTAACAGATAGGGATGTGCTAATCGATTCGTGTACAAATCGATTTGTACCTGAATCTAGCTGATTCAGGTGATTTGGAGATAGAACAAATCTCCCCTTTGGTCCATTGGCTAGATTCGGGTCAAAATCGAATTGTGCCAGATTCGATTTGAATCAATTCCAGATTCAGATACCTTCTTTTAATTTCCCCAGATTCCCAGATTTAAAAAAAGCTAAGCTCTAGCCCTTGTAGAAGTGGCGTTAAGGAGCAAAATGTGTGGTCACTATTCTTCAAGTATTTGGATAATTTGGTGTATAATAACTTTTCCTCAATGAATCCCTATGAGGACTCATTACACACTTTCATTTCTTCTATTCATTTTGACTGTCTTTGGACAGTGCCAACTGTCAACTGCCATGTGCCAACTACGCCCCCCTCCCACACACAAGGCAGTGGGATGCTATTCAGTTTATATTCTAGGAATTTTTTCAAGTGCTTAGATTCTTTGGTGTCTAATAACCTTTTCTCATAATAAATCCCTATGAGGATTCATTATACATCGGAGTCTAAACACATCAAAAATTCCTAAAATATAAACTGAGTACTCAGTGCCTTGCGGGTTGTGAGGGTAGTTGCACATGGGATGCCACTAATTCCCCACCCATACCTGCAAAGCAGTGGGGTCAAAATGAACAGAAGAAATGAAGGTGTGTAATGAAGATACCAAATAATCTTAAAACTTCAAAAAATCCTTAAAAAAAATTCAGTACCCCAGTGTGTGGGGTGTGTGGGGGTGGGGTGGGGTGGGGTGGGGTGTAGTTGACACATGGCAGTTGACACTGTCCAATGACAGTCACAATGAACAGAAGAAATGAAGACATATAATGAATCCTCATAGTATCCCCACTGCCTTGCAGGTGGTGAGTTGTAGTTGACAATGTCCAATGGCATTCAAAATGAACAGTTAACACCTCTGTGCTTTCTGTGATTTTCCCAGATAAAATAATATTTGCCTGGTTCAGACATGATGTTAAGTAATGGTTTAGTATTGTGTGACTGCACTGCTGTGAGTTTTTGTTTCAGATACCCTTTCCCCTTCCTGCTTTACATGTAAGGGGAGAAGATTTAAAGTTTCAGTTCATGGTTTGGAACAAGTCACATTTTTTCATATTGTAACACAACAGGAAACTGGTTTGTTACAGACTATGAATGGAAGCTTATTGTTCATAAAGGGGGAAGAGAGAGGAAAAGGAGCAAATGACTGTGATTTCTTATTACTTTTAAATCAGTTTAGCGACTTTTACTTGGGGGCTCCAGTTTTAATTACCCGATGCAACTCCTGTCCTGTTAGGTTGCATGCTTGCATTACATTTATATGCCACTTTCCCTCCAAGATATGGTGTATACTTTTTTTTATTTTTGCAACAACCCCTGCTAACTTGGCAAAGAGGCACCTTTTAACGTGGTGATTCTCTTTATTTAGCAGGGGGAGAGTAACTGGCCCTATCCACCCTCAGCACAGTACCTCCAGTGACTATTGCTAGTGTCTCTTAAGTTTCTTTTTAGATTGTGAGCTCTTTGGAGACAGGGATCCATCTTATTTATTTTTTATTTCTCTGTGTAAATCGCCCCGAGCCATTTTTGGAAAGGCGGTATAGAAATTGAATGAATGAATGAATGAATGAATGAACAACCCGTAATGTTTGTGCATTCAAATATTATCTAAAAGGTGCTGCCTTATTCCTTTTGGTTTTTTTACTTGTGAGTTAGGATAGGCTAAAAGATAAATTACTGGATCAAATTCATTCTGAGCTTCATGAATGAATAGGGATTTGAATATAGGCCTTCCTGATTGTAACAATCTAACCACTATTCAATGCTGGCTCTCAGTTACAGTACTACTAAAATCATAGAGCTTGTATGTCTGTATTAGGGCTGCAGACTGTGACATATTACAGGAATGGATCATGGAAAGGATTTGCACTTTTTAGTTGAAATAATAGACTTTTTAAAAAAGTTTGCGCCGGACTTTATACCTTAAGTAGATCTCATAATCTCCAGCATTTTCAGACAGAACTCTGAAATCCCAAAGAAAATGCTGTGGCTGGGAAACAAATTTGCCTTTTGTATCCCAGAGGATGAGGAAAGCAAAAGATTAACTGAGGTAAGGAAAGCTGACGTTGCCCTCATAGAGAACATATGCATTAAACATTGTTTAATCATGATGTTAAAAATGAGCAGATTCCCTGAGATTAATTGTTGTTTGTTTTAAGTGGGAAGGGTAATATTCATTTTGATAGCATATTGAATTAGTAATGAGCATCTGAGAAGCATGTGCTCCCCTAAAAATGATCACCCTGCCTATTTTGTGTCTCTTATTCTATAGAACCATCGAATAAACCAACTAATGTGGCAGACTGATATAATAGGTAAACAAGCATGACAGTTCAGTAAAATTCAGAACTTCCATCCAATGATGTTCTGCTAGTGTTGCAGGTAGGCTTGCTAGTGCAAGAGTTTAAGATCAGGCTGTATATTGTATGGACGTTTTCCTTGTGGCTTTTCAAATTAAAACACATGCTATTACTTTATAGTGGGGCATATATATGGGTAGCAAAGTGCATTAATAATAAACCCAATAGAAAGACATCCTTTCCAGTTTTCTACATACCAGGATTATTTTTCATCTGATTTTTAAAAAGACCTTTTGGGTGCATTTCCCCACCCCACTTCAGTTTTAAGGACCTAGAAACATAGGAAGCTGCCATATACTGAGTCAGACCATTGGTCTATCCAGCTTAGTATTGTCTTCACAGACTGGCAGAAGCTTCTCCAAGGTTGCAGACAGGAATCTCTCTCAGCTCTATCTTGGAGAAGTCATGGAGGGAACTTGGAACCTTCTGCTCTTCCCAGAGCAGCTTCATCCCCTGAGGGGAATATCTTGCAGTGCTCACACATCATCTCCCATTCATATCCAACCAGGGTGGACCCTGCTTAGCTAAGGGGACAAGTCATGCTTGCTACCACACAGACTGCACAATCTACAAGACTCCTGTTGGTGGGGGCTGGACCACCCAGTGTCCCAGCAGTAATGTAGCTTGTTAAATGGGTGGAAGCTAAATCTGCTCCTTATTCCTGGCAACCAACTATTGAGCATCAACAGAGCTCCTGCCTGCTTTCTGTGCCTATTTGATTCTTAGCATCTCTGGTCACAGAGCTAGCAAATGGGTCTCTAAGGGGAGCAGCTTTGCTGAAAGGTAGCAGACATTCCTTTTCTGTGGAAGGCCCTTGGGTATTGCCAGGGGTAGTGTTGGGAAATATCCCCACATGAAACCTTGGACAGCTACCAGTCAGTGTAGACAGTACTGAGCTAAATGGACCAATAGTCTGATCTAGTATAAGGCAGCTTCATTTGCTCATATGTTGCCAGTAAGGGATTATTTAGAGCTGATATAGTGGTGTAGCAGCTAAGACACTGAGCTGTAAATGAGGACTTCCCAATTCACATTTTGCCTCTCCCATGAACTCACTCTCAGACACTGCAGACAAACTGATCCCTCTCAGCTTCAGCCCCCAGATGCAATATGGAGATGGTGATGATGCTAACCTTACAGGGTTGCTGTAGGGCTTACATCAAAATAATATATGTGAAGCACTCTGTAAAAAGGCTCTGTACTTGCTGATATTTTAATTGGCAAACTGGTCAAATGAATGTTAGATGATGTTAGATTAATAACTTCTTGGAAAACCATACTCAAAGAGTATGGCTCCTCATCAAACTGGAGAGATGTTTTGAGTGGGATGCCACAGAGCTCTGTTCTAGGCCTGGCACTTTTCAACATTTTTAATGACTTAGATGAAGGGGTGGAGGAAATCCTCATCAAATTTGCCAATGGCACAAAAGTGGAAGGGATAGTTAACCACTCAGAAGTCAGGAATAAAATTCAAAATGACCTTGAGAGAATAGAAAACTGGACTGAAAGTTATAAAACGCAATTACAAAGAGACAGATGCAGTTTGGCACTTAGGCAAAAAAAAAAGAAGGCAAATATACAGGTATAGGTATATGCAGGACGCTTGACTTGCCAGTAGGACATGTTGAAAGGATCTTGGGATTGCACTTTGCTGAACATGAGTCAGCAGTGTGCTGCATCTTCAAAGAAGGCTTATGAATTTAGGCTTCATTAACAGAACCATAGTTTTCAAATTAAAAGAAGTAATAGCTCTACTTTATTCCACATTAGTTAGACCTCATCTGGAACACTGTGTCCACATCTGGGTAGTGCAGTTTAGGAAGGATGGAAACAAACTGGAGTGGTTGGTTGGCAAATTGGTTTCAGAAGAGGGCAATGGAGATTGTCACAGATCTGGAACACAACCTTATGACTAAAGGTTGAAGGAACTGAATATGTTTAGCTTGAAAAGGCTGGAGGATGGGGATGTTACCACTTTTCAAATACCTGAAGGGCTGCCACCTAGAAGAGGCAGAAGATGTATTCTCTGCTGCCTCAGAGGGTAGTAGTAGATACGGAGCAGCTTAGGTTACAGGAGGCAAATGTCAGTGGAGTATTAGGATTGACGTCTTAATGGTTACAGCAATTCCACAATGCAACTACTGCATTTACCTGAATCCAAGACTAGGTTTCCCCCACGTTCTTTAATGTTAGAAATCAGGAGGTCATCCTAAGTTCAGAGTCCTCTTCCTCCCAGTTACATACAATATAACCTGTATTTAAGCTGTATTGTTGAAGGGGGCCATCTTAAATTCAGAGTCTTCAATTTGGGTAAACACGGTAATCGGAAAAGTTATGGGCTCTTCTTTGGTGGAGGTCTTTAAGCAGATACTGGATAGCCAACTCTTGCGGGTGCTTTAGTTCTGGATTTCCAACCCTGAATAGGGCTTGGACTAGATGGCATACAAGAACTTATCTGATTCTATGAAACCATGAAGTTGTTCTTGGAACACTGAAGTGAGACCTGCCAATAGGACTGAAATGGACGCTTAGGTGGCATGTAAGCAGAACCATGGGTCTAATGGACTGCAGAGAGGGTCCTGCCGGTTATGAACGAATGTGGACAGGTAACCATGTGGGGTGGGGGGAGGGCAGCACTGCAGGTCCAATGGATTTAACTGGCAGGACCCTCTCTGAAGTCAGGTGGATCTGTGGTTCCACGCTCACCTCTCCCCCACCACCAGTGTGGTTACCTGTCCACGTTCAGATGTAACCAGCAGGATACCCTCTATAGTCAGGGAGACTGCAGAGAGGAGGGGGAACTGGCTGCATTGGCAACCTTCTGGAATGAAGGACAGCCCTAGTAGGCAATCAGAGCCGGAGTGATGGAGGAACTTTCTCTCTCAACTCTGGTTGCTGCATTGTCCAGCATTCAAACATAACGAGAAAGGACTGGGACCTCGGGAGCAAGTGGTGAAACTCACTACAAACCGAAGGTTCAGACTGGAGTTTAGGGAGGGGAATCTTGGGTCACTTTGGTGTCTGAACCATGGTTGCACCTGTTAGGATGTACAAAAAATTCAGCCTCAGGCCCTTCCAACTCCAGGTCCCCATTATGTGCGAATGGGGCTTCTGTGTTACATAAAACAGCTTCTGTATTAATGCTTGCAAGTGCCAGTTAAATACAAAGGGTGTGGGGTTTTTTGGGTTTTTTTTTTAACAACTAACTCTACTGGTCTTTTCAGTGCAGCAATGGCCGAATGTTGTTTGATCCTGAAAAACACCCCAAAGGGATCCATATATTTTCTTCATTTTTTACCATGAAGAGAAAATTAAGCATGCTTCTAAAAAGGAAACTTCAGGATGGAGGCATTCTATACATTTTCAGTCAGTGAACTTGAGATATTAAGTTTAATCTCTGAGGCATATAGAACACACAATATTAAGAAAAAAAGAAAAGAAAAGGTTAGGAAATAAATCTGTTGTAGATTTCTGCTTTGTCACAGAAATATATACTGCCTAAAAGGTGTTTCTGATAAGCAGGTCAAAGAACTTTGTGTATCTGAAAAGGAGGTCCAAATGCCACCTATATTCCTCTTACCCCACAGAAGAAGGAGGAGGAGGAGGAGGAGGAGGAAGTTGTGACTGCTGACTGAGCACATTAGATAGTTGTTACCAGAACTGCACAGGAGTGATTGGCTAGGCTGTGCTTTTTGGATAAAATGGGGAAACTAGCTTGAATTAGAGTACAGTTCTGACACAGCATTAATTTGAGCAGGTCTGGTGTATTGGAAAGGATGAGGAGATGGACCTATAGTTTCAAATATTTATTTAGGGTAAAAATTGGGGTTACATAAGGCAACAGGGTTTGGTTAGCAAATTCTATAACTTTGGCTAGCGTTTCTATAAGATTGTCTAATTAGAAGTTTTTGATAAAAGGTACCTGGAGAGTGGGGAGCGAGGCAAAAAGGGGGAAGCAAAAGAGAGAGAGAGAGAGAGAGCTTGAGGTGCAAGTGTTATCTATCCTTCATAGTGTGTTGGTTGCGCAAGGGTTAGGCACAATGCCTCCTCAAGAGTAGAGTGGGATGTAGTGGGGAAGAGGGGCGAGGAGCAGCAGCCACAACTTCCAGCATGAGAGAACATAGTATAGTTGGATCCAGAGTCTGAGACTATGTGGTGCTCTCAGAACCAGTTATACCTGAAAACTTGTCCTAAGGCAGTTATTGCTTCAATTAGGTGGTCCCTCCTGTGTGGCAGGAAGAGCCTTGCAAGACAAAAGTTTTCAATGCTGGGATGGATTTAGTTGTTGCCAGTGTGTCCTCCTGGACAAAGGCAAGGCTGTGCAAATGTTCACGTGTATAGAGACAATAGCTCTACTGTATGTTTGCTTACTATCTTGAAGCCAAGGTGTCTTGGTGCAAAATGCAGATGTTTTGTTTGCTCAGAGCATCCCCTTACTTATCTTTGTCAGCCACCTCAATATACTAATGAAAAGGGGAAATGGCAAGGTATGGGCTCATCCTAATGAACATTCCACCAGTTTTCTTTGGATAGGGAGCATCTGTCCCATAACAATTTGCTTTAGATGGGTCTATTCAGCCGGCTATCTCCAGAAAGGAGGGGCTGGTGGCATCCTTTTACAGTTTGTTTACTGTTTAATCTGGAGGCACGTTGCCAAGCTCTGCCTGTGCTTAATGACCAACTCGTGCCAAGCTGCTAAGGTGTTTGAGGTGAAAGGTTCACTGAGGCTATGAGCCCATAGTCTCATGCTGTTGGTACATCTTGTAGAAGGGTGCTCTTTGCGTGACCCCAAAACATGGCTCACTGGCAACCTAGTTGCTGCATGACTCTGGGTAAGGGGGCAAAAGTGAAATAAACTAGCCAACATGCTGCTGGGCCAGGCAATAGATTGGATGTCAGGGGAAGGGTGGCCATACCCCATTCCCCCTCATAGTCTGAAGTTACTGCTTCAGTTTGCATCTTGGGGAGTCTAGCCCTGCTAACAAAATATGTGTTAAAATCGCATCTACTCATGCTGTCTGAGCAATAAGATATTTTATTTAACATATTTTGGAAGTATCAAAGCTGAGATGAGATGCCTTCAATGCCAGTTCTGTTTATCTGTGGAATATACCATCATGGGTTTCTTCCTGTCATCTTATCTTACACATAATCTGTGTTATTTTTAAAAATGCAGTAGGGCATCACATTTTACCAAAGTTACTTATTTGACAAAAATATGTGCATGTTTTCTCAGAAGTAAGTTAACTGTGTTCAGTGGGACTTCCTCCATAGCATATGTGTTAGAATTGCAGCCTTGATCTCATATTTGCTCTCCTCTGGTGGCGCAGTGGTAAAACTGGTAAAAACTGGTAAAAAAACTGGTAAAAAGCCCCTGGTGGCGCAGTGGTAAAACTGCCACCCTGTAACCAGAAGGTTACAAGTTCGATCCTGACCAGGGGCTCAAGGTTGACTCAGCCTTCCATCCTTCCGAGGTCAGTAAAATGAGTACCCAGAATGTTGGGGGCAATATGCTAAAAATCTTTGTAAACCGCTTAGAGAGCTCCGGCTATAGAGCGGTATATAAATGTAAGTGCCATTGCTATTGCTAAGTGCTCTAGGTTGAGCAGAGGCAAACATGGATAGTCTCTAATATTGAGTAGAAGAGGGAATTTTAGCCAATGTGGCTTTTCTTACTCCCAAAGGGGACAAGCTGCACCTTCCAAAATATCTTGCTTTCCCCCACCAACTATTAATGGTCCAGAATACCCTCTTTCTGTCTTTTTTAATTGTTCTCATGATATAGCCTATGATATAGCATGCAGCTGTGATACCATAACAACACACAAAATAATAGTAACTACCTGGGCCAGGCGCAGAGCATCTGTGCTTCTAGTTCTCCCCCCTCTTCCACCACCGCTGTTTTCATTCCCCACTCACCCACCACCGTTCCCCCCCCCAGCCTGCTGCCACCGCCACCATTTTCTTTGGACACCCGCCTGCCACTGCCATCGTCATTTTCTTCCCCACCCGCCCTCTGCTGCTGCCCTTTTCTTCCCCCGCCCATCTGGCCATTGCCATTTTCTTTCCGCCCCTTACCCACAAACCTTACAACACAACATGAAAACATGAGATTAAAAGTACACATTGAATCACAACAGACTAAAAAAAGGGGGTGGGGGAGAAAAATGCAAAATACAATACAAAAACAATTATTATTATTATTTTTTAAACCAGTTAAAATCAGATCACATTTTTTAAAAATTTAACTGTGTGCCCCTGCAGCTCATTCAATATATCCCAGTCTGCTAGGAACCATGTAACATGATGTGCATAATGTAACTCAATGGAACTTGTGGCAGGAGTCAAGCAATAAAACTCAGTTGTATTCCCATTTTGGGTTTTTTGATGCTTTACCCGGTTTAGAGCCTATTGCTGTATCCTTCAGGCAATGTTCCCTCTAACAGGGATTGCCAGATGTTGTTGACGACAACTCCCAGAATCCTCAAGCAAAAGCCATTGAAGTTGAGGAGTCTGGGAGTTGTCATCAACATCATCTGGGAGTCCCTGTTAGAGGGAACATTGCCTTCAGGCTTGAAAGATCCAGTGTTTTTTGAAGCAGCAGGCCCTTTAAAACAAGTGAGTGGAGAATTTCAGGTGCAAGTTGGAGACTGGAAGTTGGCATGTTCAGATGGCACACCTGCTGGGAGTATGTGCTCGCAGGGAACCTCTGGTTCCCGTCTTACTTTCAGGTGATCATGTGAACCAGCCCTATATATAGTGGGGTCCCACTGTCCCTTTCTGCAATGTACAACATATTTAGAGCTTTCTTGAGAAGCAGGCAGATTACACATGCATTTCAGGCTGTAAGATTAGTGACTTACTGTTGAAAGGAGGCTGGGAATCTTGTTTGGCACTGTAGATGTGTCCATCCACCTTTTGTAATGTTTTGCGTAACCACTCCTTCCACCACACTGCAAACTGCCAAATAGCCATGCAGTACTGTCCCCTGAAAGACTTTAGGCCTACAATTTAACACCTGCAACTTGAAACATCACAAAATCTATGCCACGTAGGGAGGAATTTTCTGGTATTAAAAATATGTTTATCTGGTATAACACTTAACAATTAAACGTCATTCATTGCACTTCTGTGTGTGCTGTAGCCAAGACGGCTGCCTTGCTCACCTAACCCTTCCCCCAGCTCTGTCTCCTCTGCATCTAATATCAAACATTGTGCTTTTTCTGTGCAGGAATACAATTGGGGGGGCGAGGGGGACACAGGCTACCTGGTGGGGCAGTGCCGGGATCGGGCCTGATCTTGGCACTGCACACGAGCAGCCCTACCCAGGTAGGGCTGCTCATGTGAACAGCCTTAGTGAATATTATAAAGTGCTTCTTTGTGTTTTATAATACTGTCAAGAGCTTTAGGGTTGTTGTTTTTCTGACTAGTTCCTGTTAAGGGCAAGGATTCATTGGTGTGGCTTTGAAACATGACGTACTGTCTCATGTTCCTTTATTGGAAAAGGAACATGAGATGCATGAGCCACATAAATCTCCAGTCTGCCTTTGGCTGCAAACATATGAAATGGCAAAAAGGGATCTTGTGTCTTTCACCTGCTGATAGTAGCAGTGGTTATTTTAAGTGTAGTCAGCACTGCTGGATTCTTCACAAATGGCAATCCAATAAGCATACTTCAGGGCAGATTTATTACAAACATATGATAGAAAAGTGTCCAGTCAGAGCAGTCTACCACATTTCCCCCCTGAGAGCTCTGTTTGCTTGATTATAATGTGTTAGTTTTAGAGTGTTGGCATTAAGGTGTTTCTATTGAAAAAAGGGTGGGAGGGAGCTACATATTGTAAGCAAGATTGTTTGGCACCATGATTTGGAGGCTCCTAAGGTGCATAAGAATTTCAAGTACAGTACTCAAAATGAAGGAGCAGGGTAATGAGCCCATCTCTTAAATTATGCAGTGCTAGTATTCACTCTCCTAGGATTTTGTGTGCATTTCAAGCAACTTGCTAACTATGCAAAAGGAGAGAATGGAGATGATTGAAAAGGGGTGGCTGGGGTAAAGCATTTTCAGTAAGAATGAATGAACGAATGAATGAATGAAGAGAAAGAAAATGGACCAAGTTTAGCATGCATGGGTTTTTGTTTTGTTTTGTTTTTTGCTTTTAGATGGAGGATGGGAAGGGCAGAATATAGTTTTAGAAAAGGCAACTTCATCTCTCCTTGGCACATAGTGGTATGATCTAGTTCATGCAACCTGCTTATTAGTTTTTGCCCTTTGTATGAATTTCATTCTTGATTTAACATTGCACTCTACAAATTTAGTGAATGCAGTCACTTGGGGCAATCTAAAAGAACCACCAAAAGAACTAAATCTGAAAGGACACAGGGGGATAGGCTGAAGATCTCCAAGCTGCCTAAAACAATAGCTTTACACAGAATAATGAATAAATTGCCCCATTAAACCTAGACCGAGTCTTCTGGGCCAGGCTCATCAGCGATCTTTGGGAACTGGCGCTCTTTAACTGGACTGCTAAATGTGTTCTTAACCCATGGTTTTGTTTGCTTTTAGAGGCAATGGGTCTTGGGAGGCCATATTTGTACATTGTTAACTGGAAGGCAAAGTCAAAAGATGGATCATTTGAGGCCAGTGTCCATTTATTGTAAGCAAAAAGAGTGAGCATATTCTTGTAATAGTCAAAGCACTTGAATGAGAATTGAGAAACTTGAATGTCTTTCCCATTAAGCACAAACTTCTTGCTACTTAGCCAGCTATAGGGATCTGTAAAATAAGAAACCACCCTAGACATAATGAATTGCTGCCATATCTGAGTTTTCAAGCACCATCGAACAAATTTCTTTCTAATTCGAGTGAAGGTTTGGTTGCTGGGCAAACCCATTTTCTCCCCTATCATAGTTGTTATTGGGTAATAGCCTGCTATTTAGACAATGGTTGTGGTCATGTAAGGGAAGAGTGTTTGTGCCTCATTCTCCTTCCCCATCTGATATTTGCCAGAACTTGGAATAAACATGCTATAAGGTCCTATTATCCTGTAGTAGCCTTAAAAGAAATTCCTGGAATTAGTTCTTGTTTTGAAGCTTCTGTTTGTGCAGTCGCTTCCCCCTCAAAAACACTTTTTGAATTCTCTCCTTTTTCAGTTGTGTGCTACTGCCTGCACCAGGACCTTTTTTCATCACCTTGCCAGGAACACCTCTTTGTTTTTTTCTTACCTGGAATTGGCCTTGACCTCCTTCTGCCCCTTTGCAATTACAGATAATGTAGGGAACATTTACAACAGGGAACATGTAAACACTTCATAAATTTGTCACCTCTACACTAGTTTGCATTCTTGGTGGCCCAATAACGTTCTGGGGCTGTTGCTGGACGAAGCAGCACTCATGAAAAGTCACCTATTTGTGAGAACAGCACCCCTGCATGGAAACTGGCTGTGGCTGTGCAAATTGTTGTGGCTGCACATATTTCCAAAGGTACATCTACCCCCTCCCCCAGATGGAGGTGTTAGTTCTCACAAATGCTACTTCAACATTAATACTGCCCAGTCACGTCTGGTAATTCCCACATTAGGTGGGGACTGCTGTAAATATGAACTGTCCTATATTGTCTTGTCAGGTGTTATGGAGTGTCTTACCACTCCCTTACTTCCTTGTGTTTCTGGTCAGGTGATGAACTCTGTTTACATTCTCCTCACAATTTAGCAGCACAATGTACCACATTGTGGTGTATATATATTGTGGCAAGTTGTCATTGGTTGTCTATGTTCACACAAGATCTCTTGAGGTCATTTATATACCGTATTTACCTGAATCGACGATGACACTGAATTTAAGATGACTCCCCTTTAAGAATACAGGTTAAATACAGGTTATATTATATTGATTTAGATTTATTATTTTTATTTATTACAGTTATATACCACCCATCCAAACGGCCCTGGGTGGTGCACAACAACAAGAATAAAACCCACAAATCAGTCCTTTTAAAAACAATAATTACAGAACAATTTAAAAACAGCATAAAACCATTAACAATTCAAACAGTTTTAAAACCCTGGAAGGCCAGCCAAATGGATAGGTTTTAAGGTCTCTCCTGAAAGCCAACAATGAACTCATACTACGGATTTCTGCTGGGAGTGCATTCCACAGCCCAGAAGCAGCTACAGAGAAGGTCCACCTCTGAGTCGCCACTAGACTCAGTGGTAACTGGAGACGGACATCCTCAGATTTATAATTTATTTATTTATTACATTTATAAACCACCCCATCCAAAGGCTCTGGGCAGTGTACAAAAAATTTCAAAAGACATAAAATCACACCATTTAAGACATAGTGCTAAAAACAATATAAAAACAATTCAAAAACAATTAACACCATTTAAAACTAATTAAAATACTTTTAAAACAATTTTAAAACCTTGGAAGGCCAGACCAAACAAGTTCTTAGGGCTCTCTTAAAGGTCGACAGCGAGCCTAAACTGCGGATATCTGCCAGGAGTGCATTCCATAGGAATGCATTCCTGATGACCTTAACGTGCGGCTGACCTTAATGGGCATTTAATGGGAATAATGGGAATAAGTGGGGATCATGCAGAAGAAGGCACTCTCTAAGGGAACCCAGACCTAAGCTGTTAGGACTTTAGAGGTAATAACCAGCACTTTGTATCTTGCCCCGAAACATATCGGCTGCCAGTGCAACTGTTTTGAAAACAGGCAGAATATGGTTTCTCCGGCTTACCCCAGATACTAGTCTGGCTGCCAGATTTTGAGCTAACTGAATTTTCTGAACTACGTACAGAGGCAGCCACACAGAGCACATTGCAATAGTCAAGACTGGAGATTACCAGCTGATGCACCACTGTTTTGAGGTCATCCTCTTTAAGGAATGGACACAGCTGTCATATCAGCCAAAGCTGGTAGAAAGCGCTCCTGGTCATAGTCTCTACCTGAGATACCTGAGTGAGGCCTGGGTCCAGGAGTACCCCCAAGCTGTGTACCTGTTCCTTCTGGGGGAGTATAACCCATGTTTACCTGAAAGGAAGAGGAGTCTGACTTTAAAATGACCCCCTGATTTCTAACATTAAAGAACTTGGGAAACTAGTCTTGGGTTCAGGTAAATACACTAATATCCAGTGGGTCTTGGACACTTCTCCACTAAATTAGGTACTACCTGGCTTTATTAACGTGGGTCAGAAATGTTCATTTCCTTTCCCCTCAATATAACGGTGTAGGGAGGGGGGGGATCTTTTTTTGCATTTGATTCTATTCCTTTCCCTTTTCTATGTTTCCCAAGGGCGGTAATATTGAGAGTTCAAGATCTTACTTTTCATTTTCATCTTCTTTCAGTCTTATTCCCCTTCAGGATTACTGAAGCAGTTATAGCACTTGCCAAGGAAAAGAGTCTGCTTTATGGGCGGAAGAAGGGTAGATTATTTACTTTCTGAAAATAACTTCTTTCCCAGGTGTTTGCATTAGCATTTGCAACTAGTGTACAAAAACAACAGCTTGTCAGGGTCAGTAATAGCAGCATCAAAATTTCTTGTATTTGCATGCTACATGATGATAATTTTTCTACACATTTTTAATGAATCCCAGAAGCTCTTTTTTCTCACATGATACCTTGTTAAATATATATGGGTGATGTGACAGTATCTTGGAGTATATGACTCTTCCTCACCTTTTTGTTCCTCCCCTTTGTCATATCAAAGCACTGGAATTGAATCCTTCATCAGCTGAATTGTGTGAAGAAGAAAAATTGATTTCAATAGTCCATTGCTGGTAGCCACTAAAGTAGCATGGGTAATCATTTGTAGTAGCTCCTGTGCTGCCTGGAGCTGTGTGTATGCAATTTAATGCTGTATTTTTTATTTTTTATTTTTTTGCTTTTGGATGTTTGCTGGATAAGTTTTATGATGATTTTAGTGATTAACTTTGGTATATGGTAATAATTGAACTTTTATATGTTGTTAGTTCCCTTGAGCACCTCTTTTGACTAGAAATGTGGCATACAAATATAAAGAAACAAAAGAGGCGACAGAAAGGAAATAAAATGCTTTAGGCTGTTTTATTCCAGCTGTTTATGTTCTATGAAGAGCTAAACAAACTAGTTGTAAGATTTAAAGCACATGTACAGAACATATGGCACCCATCCCATAAGTCAGAGAAATAAAATCTTCAGACAATGCTGCATATGATGTCTTAAACCACTATTTATTTAGAGAGTCCTGGATGGCTTATACCTAATCTTCTCATCCTTGGAAAAATGGTTCTTATGATCATCTTCTCCAAAAGCTCATGGGAGCTCTCATGTATCTTATCAAAGACAAATACCATTTAGGGGAGACCGGAGAGCTTCGTGCCTCCCCTGCCACAGGAAAATCAGTGATAAACAATCCTTGTTGTTGCTGATCAACTTTTCCTTGGCTTAAGCTTCATCTTTGTTTACATAATGCAGTTGAGGTCACCCATCACTGGGAGTCTATAGGAGGTGAAATGTAAATTTTGGCGCTGGTGAGCTACACATGTCTCTTCTGTGGGACAAGAATGCTTTGGGGAAAGGTAGATTTCCAAACACCCATGTACTCAGTAGAAAGGGATGAATTGTGTGTCTGAAGGTATTCTTTTTGTAACAATGACAGGCAGCAGAATGGTCCCCACAAGGCATTATATAATCCAGATGAATGGAAACACTGAGTGAAAATTGGAAGCATGGAAGGAATAACAAGGGACAGTTTAACACAATACCCAGTGGTGTGTGCATGTGGTTGTTGAAAAGGGAAGAGAAATGACTTGGGCAGTGTGCCTTGATTATGAAGGGCAGCTTGACAAGTGGAGAAGGTTTGGGTCACCCAGAAAGCTTTGAATTGGCTTGAGTCATGACTCTCCTTGCCTTTATGGACTTCTAGTTTTCCCCACTCAGCTTTGAGGTTTGAGTCATTTCACAGGAATGTTTGCACTTTCCACCATGCAGAGTATCCTCAAGTTGTAATATTTCATTAAACCCAGTCTACAGCATCTTCTTTTATGGAGTCTGAGGGCAAGGCTTTCTGTGAGTTATATATTTTCTTTCTCAAAAAACTAAAAGTGTGTGAACAACCAGAATTAGTTGGACAGCCGGATGTTTATTTATCTTGTTTGCAAGGTAGAACTGGCTTCGTACTATCTCTCTGACAGTTCGACACTGAGCCTCTACTCTCCAGCCTAGCATTTGTTTTGCCAGCCTGCCCAGGCCTAATTACATAAGGGTATAGCCTAGCCTTGTCATTTCTTCATATTGTTTATGGGTAGTTCATAGTTTGGGAGCAATGTTCATAGCAATAACTTACTTTGAATGAAATTTGTTCACACATTTGTGTTATGGTTAACTATTGATCATAAAAATGAAATCTAAATGGGAAAGGGTAAATTTGACATGAATGATAAACGCTAAAGGATTTTAATATGTACCATTAATCAATATGTCATGTATTGATACAATTAATAAACTGCTTTTCAGCTCTATGTTAGATAATTAAGGTGTTGTGGCTAGATGTCCATAATTAATCAGTAAGTGGAATAATGGTCCTTTTGCCCCACTGCTGCATTGAATGATTGTACTGTCCATAATATCATAAATCAGGTAGAAAAGTGGCAACCTCAGTGTTGTTAGATCTGCAGTTTTACTACCCAGTTTTACTATTCTGTTCACTGATCAAGAAAATATTCAGTCATCCTAAAACCTTTGGTTTAAGATGAGAGTTAAGATGCTTAAGTTTTGACTCATGCTCTAAAAAGCATGAAAGTTGCTAGTTAAGTTGCCCATCTTAACTTCTGCACTATAAAAGTTGTAAAGAATTTGTACAGTCTTGTATATGATGATGGCTTTAAAAATGAGGCTCCATGCAGCCACACTTTGCTCTTGGTCTTTCAGCTGAATATTGGAATGTGGTACAACTTCCCCAATCACTTCCTAGAGATGCCCCTGATGAATTTCTGCCTGAAGCATCTACAAGGCACAGTGCTGGTTGATTCCCCCTCTCCTCCTGTAGTGAATGTAGCTAAACCTTTGTAGTCTTATATCACTGCCATTAGTCACTGTACTGTATTGCTTTGGCACTCTCATGCTTCCTGAAGTGACATGAGAAGAGCAATTGGGGTAATTTCTGGTGACGTGCCCCACTTTCCATACCCAACAGTAGTAAAAGGAAGACCTGATCATAGGGCATTCATGTCAATATTAGAAGCAACTAGAAGTCTCAAAAAGAAAACAGATAGTAAAACTCAATATGTTTGAAGAAGAAATGCCTGCATGTTTTTTAGCAATACATGGTTTTAGCTTTGTTTACTGTGAAGCTGTACAAATGCCCCTTCTTTGCCTGCTAGATCCACAGAGGGAGGTGCAGAAGACGCAGTTGGCTTAAGCAAGAATGCTTACTGTAGGTCTGTTCTCAGCAGGTTGCTGTAGATGGCGTGATTTGCTCTAACCACAGGTATTCAAAAGAAAATTGTTATATGTTCTCAGTGAGCACTTATGTTAAAAGGCTAGTTGCAGTAGGAATTTGCGAACATGAGTTAAGACACAGTATACAAAAATCAATTATTGTGCAAACCTTTTAAAGTGAGCACTTTACATTATTAACAGTCACTGGGAAGGGTGGCTTTCTCTCCAAACCATAACACAAGAGGCTCCTGCAATTTAACAATTTTAGGTAGGTCTATACTTGACTTGGCAATCAACATTCCTATTGTGGATCAAGATCAGCAGTAAGTGTACTAAATCAAAGAGTGTTTCAGGTTGCAATGTGAGCATATCTTGTTTTAAAGACTTTGCTCCATATAATATCAGCTAACAAAATGTCTGTCATTATGATTAGTGGAATATCTGTTACAATCAGAACTCCTGGGGAAAGGGATACAACACCTTGCAGATATATCAGTGCCATCCAAGGTTAGGGATGAGGGCAGGTGTGGAGGTAGGCCAGCGGAGACCCAGGTTCAGCCTGCTGCTACAACCCCCTAGCCCCTTCCCCTGCGTTAGATGTTAGGGTCGTCAGATGCAGGTAGTGAATGTTAGCCACACCCCCTGCATTGGACAGTGTGCAGCCCTGTTTGCGAGCTAAACTACGCCCCCATGTCAGCTGCAGGCAGCATGGCTGGGGCACGAGGCGCGGCCCCTGAAGGGTGGCGGCCCTGGTTCTTTGAACCCATTCACGCAATGGTGGCTCCACCCCTGGATGAGGGCATGATGGTTTTACTTTAGAGCAAATTTGGCTTACCTTTTCCCAAAGGAACAACTATTCAGTTGGTCCCAGAACATGGTCTGAAGGCACATGATACAGTTATGTCACTGAAGCTAAGCAAGTCTAGGTCTGGTTAGTGACTGGACAGGAGGTAGCCTGGGAAACTTATATGTGAACCTCCTGTAGAAGAAACGTAGGATATAAATGTAATAGATAAACAGTATGAGAAAAAGTAAAAAGTTGTATTTGGAAACACCACTTGGGTTGATGCTAAATGTACTCCCTACCCTATTGACCTTTGAGTCTTCGGCTTCTTCTTTGAGCATAGTTCCATCATGCATTCTCTTCTTGTCATAATTGATTGTGGAAGAATGGTGGGACCACTCTGTCATGCATAGGTAGATGTGTGTCTGTTTAATAAAAACAGTTGCCATTGAAATACTATTTCCACAGCTGCTGGATTATGCACATCTGTGTAAATCTGACTAACCATTTTTCTCCCTCTCATCCTTATAATAAGAAACACTGTGTTTTCATTCCTTCAGGAATATATTTTTGAATGATTTCAGGCATGATGTAGTAATGTTATAGGCAATTCTTTTCTTAAAGCTATATTTTAGCTGAGAGCTTCACTGTAGTATTTTGTGTGTGAGTAGCCTAGACTTAATAGCTTATGATTGTCCTGCTTCTCAAAAACTGATGACAGTTAACTTTATCTCCCTTGTCATTTCTGAACTCTGGCGACGGCTGGCTTTAAGATGCCAGCAGCTGAACCTGCATCAGAAGTATGCGTATCTGTGCTTGTTGTGCTATGCTATTCTTCAGACCTTGTGGAACAGAAATCTGCCTCTAATAGAGTTGTTTAGATCCCAAGAACTGGAATGAAATTTCTTGGGTGAAAGGAGCAGTGGCATGCTTTGGACCGGACCTCCGGGCTCAGGTCTGGTCCTCCATTGGGGCGGGGAAGCCTCCGAATGTCCCCCGGGCCTCCGTCATGGTGGCATGTCCACCCGTGCTGCATCTGCAGCAACTGAAATAGCGGTGGCTATGAGCATGGTGGCCTGTGGGTCTGTTCGGTCATGTGTGCTCCCTGGCAAGGGGGCACCTCCAAATGTCCCCGTGCCACTTGCACTCTGCTGCGTCCGCACAGCTGGCCATGTGCATGGGCCCCTTGGTGTGGGCCATGTAGTGCTCTGAGTTGGGGAGGGAGGCCTCCAAGTGGTGGTGGGGATGGGGCCGTATCGCTGCCACCACCAGCAACAGCTATCTGTGCGGGCTGGGCAGCCATATACAACACAAAGAAAGAGCCACTGCCTGTTTTATTTGTTTATTTATTTGCAGAACAAATAAATTTTATTTATTCTGTTTATTCTGTTGGAGAAGGGCCCTGCTGCCAGCCCTCCTGGACCACCCAATGATCTCTCTCTTCCAGTTCCAGCACTGGAGAGAGAGATGTAAGGGGGAGAGATGCAGGGGGAGGAGAGATTGGAACTTCCAATCCCCTGTAGTGGGATGGTGGTAGCTGCGATCTCTTCACTTGTGTGATGGTGTGCTTGGGCCTGCAGTGCCGGGAGGGGGGGCTGGCCATAAGCAGCCCACTCAAGATGCTTCTACCCAACCACAGCATGTGCTTGCACAGGAGACAACTTTCCCTAGCCAGCAAGCGCCACTCGGTGGTACTGCTCTTCAGCCTGGGCCAGATGAAGAAAGAGCAGTGCGGGGAAGGGAGCTTCAGACTCTAGCTTCAGGGCACAGTATAAGCAAGGGAACACCTCCACTCCTTTCGCAGGGACTCAGTGGGGTGTAGTGATGTGCATGGTCCGGAGCAGTCCGGACCAGCACCAAAGGGGAGCCTATCTTTTAGGGCGGGGAGGGCTTGTTTACCCCTCCCGCGCCTCTTTGCCCCCGCCAGTGGCCGTAATCTACTGTAAAATTGGGGCGCTGGAAACCAGCCGCCCCAGCCGCCGCCGCTTCCGCCGCCCCCCCGCGAGCAAATTAGAGGAAAAAAAGGCTACTGCCTACAAGGAAGGGCTACTGCCGCCCTGCCGCCCCCCCACCCGCCCCCCGCCGCCCCCCCACGAGTGCTCACCAAGTTAGAAGAATTTAGAGAGGAGCTCGCGAACAGAGCTCCTCTCTTATCGAAGCCTCCGGCCCAACTGGGGCCTTGGGCGCGTGCGCACGCGCGCTAGAGCTCTTTATCCACTAGAGCTTTTGCCGGAGGCCCGGTCTACCTGCCGGGAGGAAGCCGGGTAGACCGGGCCTCCGATCGCCGGAGGCCCGGTCTACCCGCCGGGAGGAAGCCAGGTAGACCGGGCCTCCGATCGCCGGAGGCCCGGTCTACCCGGCTTCCTCCCGGCGGGTAGACCGGGCCTCCGGCAAAAGCTCTAGTGGATAAAGAGCTCTAGCGCGCGTGCGCACGCGCCCAAGGCCCCAGTTGGGCCGGAGGCTTCGATAAGAGAGGAGCTCTGTTCGCGAGCTCCTCTCTAAATTCTTCTAACTTGGTGAGCACTCGTGGGGGGGTGGCGGGTGGGGGGTGGGGGGGCGGCAGGGCGGCAGTAGCCCTTCCTTGTAGGCAGTAGCCTTTTTTTCCTCTAATTTGCTCGCGGGGGGGGCGGCGGAAGCGGCGGCGGCTGGGGCGGCTGGTTTCCAGCGCCCCAATTTTACAGTAGATTACGGCCACTGGCGGGGGCAAAGAGGCGCGGGAGGGGTAAACAAGCCCCCCCCGCCCTTAAAGCAATACCCCCCCCCGGACCCGGACCAACCAGGGCAGAACCGGTCCGGCAGTTCGGCCATTCTATAGAATGGCCGCCGGACCGGTTCGGACACACGCCTAGTGGGGTGGTAGGAGCAGGCGATGGGGTGACAGCTTTCTCCTGGCTTACCCAGCTCTGCCTTGTCTCCCCCCTCCCTCATACACCTCTTTGCCCTAGCACAAGCCACTCGCACCACATGTAGCGAGTGTATATTTGTTGCGCTGCCCCACCCAGTTTGTTGAGGCTGCTCCCGGAACTTTGAGGTTTCAAAGCTTTGACATTCCCCCAAATATCAGGTTAAAAAGGACTGGTACTTTTTGCTGGTTTGAAAAACCTCAGTCTAGTGATTTTTGAATAATTACTGTTCAAAATCTTCATAATAATGAGAAATAACGAAAAGAAAATTAGGTAAGAGCATAACTGAGTCTGCCCACTGGGAATTCTGGAACCAAAGTTGGGAGGGGCAAGTCTTGGCAATTTTTAGCATGTGACTTCCTGCTTCTGAACATAGGTGCCTGATAAGCAAATCTATGAGCACTCTGACACTTGTATGGCTAAACAAGCATTCTTCCCGCTCCCTTTCCTGTCATGGGCATTTGTTTTCTCCCTCTGTTCCCTTTTTTCTTAACCCCACCAAAGGGACTGTGGACCCCATTCTAGGAAGTCCTGAAGGAGGAACCTCAAGGAAATCAATCAAGGAGGAACCTCAAGGAAACCATTCCCACCCAGCACTATCACTCTAGTGTAGACCTCTCTTGAACAAGGAGGTTTTACATCAGGGCCAAACTGCCAGAAAATATGGAAGCTTCACTTGGCCATACTTAAGAAATGAAGCCTCAGCCTCATATTCACAGGAGGCTTGGCTCTCAGGTAGAACATCAGTGTCCAAGGGCAGTCTATACCACAGTAAAAGTTTGTTGGCACTGGGATGGAAATGGTTTTGGGGATTTCCCTGCTGCACTTCTTTGGAGCTTTCTGGAAGCATGCAGATGAGCACTGTTAGAAAGAGGATGCTGGGCTGCAGTAACCATGCCCTTTCCAGTAGCACTTGATAACTGAATCTGCAATTCTACAGTACATGTACACCTAGAAGGAAGTCAGTGGGACTTGCTTCCGTAAAGTCAATGGGACTTGCTTCCATAAAGTCAGTGGGACTTGTTTCCATATAATGAGGGAACAGTTAAACAATCCCTGAAAAAAGGTGTTGGGGAAGGGGAGAATCATGGAAAGGTCCTTTAAAAAATGTGAGTGGAAAACAATATAAAAATCCTGTGAGGTAAACCCACCAGCACTCCACCAAACACAGATTGTTCTCAGATAACCTGACATTAGCCAAAGCCTCCCACAGGGCATAAGTTGTGTTAGTATATTTGAAACAAAAATGCCAGCAATCCAGCAAGACATAATGAACTCAGTGGCTGACATAATGAGGAACATTACTCAAAAGTTATCCTACTGAAATTAAAAGAACATGTTAAGGAATGCCTAATGTGCTTGCAACTTCAATGAGACTAAATTGAGTAAGCCATTATCCTGTTAACCATTAACCATTAAGTCTATGCTCAGTCTAAGTCTGTGCTCAGAGGCTCATTTGTGTACAACTTTTAAAATATACTACTTTCTAGACAGAAGGAAAAGAGACAGACCCATTGGCCACCTTCAGACATCTCACGGAACCAGAATTAAAGGTTGCCAGCAGACCTGTAACTTCTGTTTCATGTGATGTCTGAATGCATGCAACTGTGACTTTGCAATCAAACCACAGGTTCCAGTTTACTTCCCAAACGAATCTGGAGCTGGGATTACTCCTCAGTTTCACCACTCTAAACCTCTGTTAGAAGGAGCCGATGTGTTGTCTGCATGCATCCACTGCTGCTTAGAGACGTAAGTTTGGGGCAGTATAAAAACATGTTAAATATAAATAAATAAATAAATAATAAAATAATAAATATAACTGTGGTTACAGGTTTAAGCAGCGGCTGTGACCAGTGAGAGGCCGGCTCAGAGCTGCACCAACAGCAGTTACGCTCTAGGGCTTACCCCACAATCCGTGGTGTGTGTTCTCTGACTGAGTGCCATGCCCCTCCCCACGCTCTTCCTGCCAACAGTCTGTCTGTCTGCCAGCATGCCAGGCTCCATGCCGCTCTTATAATTAAAGGGCCATTAGCACTACCAGGGGAGAACTGATTGAAGTTGGAAATCACAGCCATTAATCAGACACCACAAGCTTCTGGCCAGTTGTGAGCGGTTTCCTGGAGCTGTGAAGTTCTCCCCACAGCCTTGCCACAGCAAGTAGCTTGGAGGACCAGAAAGAGGGAGGGAAACTCTTAACTTCCCTTTGGAGTTTCCCAAACCAGGAATAGAGGATTTTCTGCTGTGTGATCCCCAGTTTAGAATTTGATCTACAAACTGCAGTTCTAAGCCAGTTCTTGTTATGTCTGAATGCAGCCATTAAAACATGCCAAACTTTATTAAAAGAGGGAGAAGAGCCCAGGCCAGAAGAGCTCATATCAGCTCCGTCGAGCTCTACTATAGTAGCCCCCAGAGAAAAGGCCCTGTAAAGCTGGGGGGGCGGAGGGCTGCTGCTCAAGGCCTGTGTGTCCTGAATGGAAGAAGGAGAAAAAGAAGACAACGTAAGGGAACCTAAAGGTTTCTATCTCTTAAAAAAGAATTGGGGTTCAAGACTGGGGTGCTTTGTTCTCTAGGGGCCTCATAAAGCAGAGTATAAGTTACTAGATATGGTGCAATTCAGGCACAATTCAGAGGATTAAGGCCTACTGTTTCAGTCAGATTGGCTTAAGGCCTACCACTATTTTGTTGAAGGAAATTAAATCAAGCAGTAGAACTGTGAGGTTTATGGGAAATTTCTGGGAAGATAATCTATAGTTTTGGGCATGGTTATTGAAGCATTTGTTATTTTTAATTTTGTGTTTGTTTAAGAAAAATGAAAAGAAAAAAAAAAAAGAACAGATTTAAAGTAACCACAAATTACTTGCTTCTTGTTTTGTACTTATTTACTGCTGAATAATCATGAAGTGGAATCACACTGTCACTATTACTGAATTCTGAATTCACTAATTTCTTTTAATTGTGTTTTTTCTGGCGGGGTGTGTGTGTGTGTGTGAAGGTTTTACAAAATTTTTGGTGTTAAACATCAGGAAGTTCTACCTTGTGGTTTGGGTAAGCTCTTCACCATAGTGCCTAATCAGATCTCCCCTTTTAAAATGCCTGGAAATTCGGTAATCCAAAAACCTTTGGTTTAAAATGAAAGTTAAGCTGATTTATGTTTTCATGCCTGCTCAAAAAAAGAAGGAAATTTCAAGTTAAGGTGCCCATCTTAACTTTTGTGCCATATAAGCTTCATGCACTCACACTTTGCCTTGGTCTTTCAGGTGGACATTGGTCTGGGGAGGGATGCATCCAGGCAGACATTTAACAGGTTCAGTTTCCCTAATCATTTCTTAGAGATGCCCCTGATGAATTTCTGCCTGATGCATCTCACAGGCAAAGTGTGGGTGCATGGAGCCTCATTTCTAAAGCCATCATCATATACCAGACTGCACATTGTTTTTATAGCTGACATGGCGTGGAAGTTAAGATGAACACCTTAACTGCAATTTCAATACAGAAAGAGAGAGAGAGAGAGAATGAATGTTATTTTCATGCACTCCATCATCTTCCTCTGTTGCAACCAGGAAAAGATATCAAGATTAGTTCACCCTAAATGGATCCTCTAGAATCCCTGTATGTCCACAGCTTTCACTCAGATATTTCTACCAATGCTGCTCAATGAATGTTGGAAAGCCAGTGTTTTGCATTCAGTATTGCTTGTAGGAGTGAGACAAACTCCCCAGGGTTAGACAGTTGCTCTATGTGAAATTCAATAATAGCCAATGTGAAAAGCTAATGAAATAAAATACGTCACAGTGTAAATGGTAGCAAAATAAATTAAAGGCAGCTTTGAAATAAAAAGGACAGCCAGACTAATGACATTTTTGGAACAATTAAGTCTAGAATGCTGAAAAAAATCGTTTGATCAGCGACTACAGTAGATGAAGAAGTCTGCTGGATTCATGTATTTTTTTTTTTCATATTAAGAGCAAGCTAGATAATCATACTTGTTTTATGTGCTTAACCTTTATACATTTTAAAACGATTTTCCTTATCTTCATTTAATGTGAGCCTTGGATAATTTAGATCAATACCATTTGAACATTTCCATGGTTTGGATACAGTGATATATCTATACCATTCGCATTAACTGAAGGAAGTGAATAATTTACAACCTTTCTATTAGCTAGAACTGCTTTTATGATGTGTGTTGGGAATAAAGAACAGAATTAATACTTCTTGTTCAATTGTGCAAGTATACATTAAAAAAAACCTTTTATTTTGCCTTTAAAGTCTATATGGTCTCTAGATCACCTAGAACTCTGATTAATCTATAATAGGGCTGATTTACATATTGAGGAAAATCAGGTGGCAGAATCTTTCTGTTCCATTCTCCATTGTGGGTTGTTGTGAGAAAAACAATAGGGGTGCACACCAACCAAAAATTGTGGTTCGGCTAGAATTAGAATGGAATTCAAGCCAAACTGCATGATGCCAAACTGGTTCAGCTGAACCGATCAGCCATCTGGTCCATTTGACAGAACCAGTTCAGCGACTAATGTGAAGGGAAATCCGGTGAGGATTCCCCTTTACCAGTAAAGGGGTTTGTGTCCTGGCTCCTGTGAAGGGTGGGAGGTAAGTAAAGGGTCTTCTTACCCACCAAATGTAGCTGGTGCCGCCGCTAACGTCCCCCCTTGGCTCACTCTCTTGCCCCTCAACGCCCCCTCCCCAGTGCAGCCCATAGGCCAAGTGCTTGAGATTCTCCCTCTACCAAACTGCTTGATCAGTAGCAGCTTGAGAGGAGATTGTGTACATCTGGGCTATGGGTTGTGCCAGGGTGGTGAGTGGTGGCGCGGGCAGCACACTTGGTTGGGAAAAAGACCCTTTAACTACCTTTCTCATCACCCCTCCCGCCGGCCACCTGTTCAGCGCTGAACTGGTCCACCTGAAATGGGTTTGGCTTGACTTGATCGTGGACCAAACCACCCCCAGTTCAGTCGGTGATCAAGCTGCCGAACCACTTATCCCTATCATGTGATAATTTTCTACTTGTGATTTTCTATTTGTGGGGTATTGCTTTTGGCTGTTGTTGTTTTTACATGAGTCTCATAACAAATACAATTGCCGCTGGCAATCTGAAATAGCATAATTCAGGAAGGACTACAACATGAATGTGTAGTTTGGTCCATACTGTAGATCAACAAGGTTCAGTAGATACCACCAGATTGTTAAGTAACTGTAAATGTTTGATTGCTTGAGGTCTGTCAGATGTGGCAACCCTCTTTCTTTCTGGGCTTACATTGCTGCTCTAACTGAAGCTTGTGGGTTCTCTCTATACCAAGGTGGGCAAACTTGGCCCTCCAGCTGTTGTTGAACTACAACTCTCATAATCCCCAGCCAGCAGTTCAACAACAGCTGGAGGGCCAAGTTTGCCCAACCATTGTATAGAGAAAACCCACAAGCTTTAGTTAGAGCAACAATGTAAGCTCTATTCCATCTTTTTTATCTACTGACCCTCATTCTATCACATGTTTTTGTTGTAATATTTTGTTCATCGGTCTTCCTGTCTTCCTGATTGAACCTATTATCTCTGTTCTGCTTGTTTAATTTTTCTTTCTTTACACTTTAATCCAATTACACCACTACGTGCTTCCCTTCACTGGCTTTCTCTGTTGTTTTATATTGTTTAAACATCTTCTTTTAACCTTTCACTCCTTTCATGATCTTGTTCTTTCTTCTCTATTCTTGTTGATTTCTTTCTATTCTTCACAGTTTCACCGTTTGTTCATCAGTCATATTAAACCTCCACCTCTGTGCTAATTCTTGTCTCTGTGTCTTTCGCTCTTGGTTCTAACTAGGGATGTGCATTTCGTTTCGGATACAAAATGTTTTGTGCACGAAACAGGCCATTTCGGCTGTTTTGTAGCCAAAACAAAACACCCAATGCTCAAAACAGAAAATTTTGTAGCCAAAACAAAACGTCCCTGTTTCAAATACAAAATGTTTTGTTGTTTCGGCTGTTTTGGAACTCCATTTTGCAATCACAAAAAGTCTTTCTCCTTCAGTCTCCATTTTGAGTTTTGACATCTGTTTGAATTTCCAGTACTTCCAGCCTGCAGATTGGCCAGTGAAAGCATGGGCTGATCTGCTGGCAATTGCCCCCTTATTCCTTTTAAGCACATTTAAGGGTAAATTTTACCCTCATTGGCCAGTGGGACAGTGTGCATTTCACTGTTGTGTGTAGATCAATTGCTAGGGGAGATGTGGATGTGCATCTCTGTTGCCAGATTTGGCTTTTTTTAAAGCCAAATTTTGGGTTATGACCCATTTGACTCACGAGTATACCCTTAGGTTCTGGCCACCCTGATGTGCATGACCTTTGGAAATCTGACTGATTTTTTCCAAAGCTCTGCTGTTGTTGATGTGTGATGTTGATGTTATTTGGAGTGGATTTGGGGCAGAAAGGGGGATTTGGGGGCAGAAGAGTGGTTCAGGTGGTAGTACCCCAATGGGTGCCTGCTGCCACCCAGATTCCAAAGGAATTGGGAAAAGGGCTGATTTTTAAAGAATTTCTGAAGTTGACATGTCTTTGGGGCAGAAAGGGGGCCTGAGGGGCAAAACAGTGGGTTGGGTGGCAGTGCCCCAAGGGCTGCCTACCACAACCCAGATTCCAAAGGAATAGGGCAAAGGGCTGATTTCTTAGGAATTGTTGAAGTTTACGCTTCTTTAAGGTTCCCCCCCAGGGAATAATGGAGGTTTCAGCAGACCCATAACTCCACCTGGGGGTCACTGGGGTGGCCAGGAGCGAGTGGTGGTGTAGTGCACATAGGGTGCAAACCACCTCCATGGGTTGCTAACCTATGGGGTGCTGGGTTCTGTTGTTTCTAAGGTGTTCTGAGTGTAGATTCTCTGGTAGCATATGAGATTTTCAATGACAAACCATGAATCCACTCTCATATGCTACCAGAGAATCTGAATCTGCACTCAAAACATCTCAGAAACAACAGAACCCATGGGTTAGCATAGGGTGGTTGGCACCCTATGTGCTCTACACCGCCACTTGCTCTGGGCCACCCTGGTGCCCCCCAAGTGTAGTTATGGGGCAGGAATTATGGAGGTCCATCATTCCTTATGGGGAAAAACTTTACAGACGCACAAACTCCATTACATCTTTAAAAATCAGCCCTCTGCACTATTCCTTTGAAATAATTCTGGCAGCTTCCTTGCCCCCACTGGGCACTACCACCCACCCTACTCTGCTCTGGACCACCCCTTTCCCCCCACCATGAGGCTATACTTTTTTCTGAAACCTCCATTCTTCCCTATGGGAAAAATCCTATACTTCAAAAATTCACCAAATATCAGCCCTTTGCCCAATTCCTCTGAAATTTGGGTGGTAGTTTCCACCCATTGGGCACTACCACCCGCACCCACTAGTTTCCCCCCGGGGCCATTTTTTAAAATCCAAAACATTTCGGATTCGGATTTTGCAATTTTGCACAAAGAACAAAATTGGCGTGTTTTGGATTGGCTGTTTTCGAACAAAGAACAAAATGGGGGTGTTTCAGATTTGGGCCAAAAACAAAACAGAAAAACAAACAAATCACACAACCCTAGTTCTAACCCCTGCTAACTTGTCAAAGAGGCACCTTTTAACATGGTGATTCTCTTTATTTAGCAGGGGGAGAGTAACTGGCCCTATCCACCCCCAGCACAGTTCCTCCAGTAACTGTTGCTGGTGTCTATTTCGTTTTTTTTTTTTTTAAATTGTGAGCCCTTTGGGGACAGGGATCCATCTTATTTATTTATTATTTCTCTATGTAAACCGCCCTGAGCCATTTTTGGAAGGGCGATATAGAAATTGAATAAAGAAATATCCATGCCCTTATCCCTTCTAAATATTTGAATGGGCTTTTCTTTGTCTCACTTGAAGGAGTTGTTTAAAGACTTTGATCTCTTTTTTCACTTGCTATTCTCTTTTGATTCCATGCTGGGATTCTGTATGGGCACCTTCTCTTTATTATTAGTGTTATTATTTAGCAACACCATTAACATTGGCTTTAACCATCAACTTTAAATCATACTACCACTAACAATTTGTCAAGGTCTTCTTTAAAATGCTGAACATACACATGCCAGTAAAATATATGTGTGTGTGTGTGTGTGTGTGTATACACACACACACACACACACACCTGTCAGCAACCTGCAGATCTTTCATTTTGGATGCGGTATCCTCAGTTTCTTGCCAGACTGAAATGAAGTAAAGGCTGCACAGATGACTGATAAATATCTGTGGGACACCTTTATTGTATAGAGACCTATAAAGGCCTTTTAACAGGCTTGGCTGCTTGAGTGGGGCTTGAAGCTGACTGTTCACATAGCTGTTCCCTCCTCACCTTGTAAATGTTTACTGCAAACAACTTTTCAGTATTGCAGGTCAACATGACAGCCGGCCTGCGGGCAATGTGAAGAAGCTGTGCTTAATTTAAATTAGAAAAATAATTGTTGCCGTTTAATGATCAAATCCCAAACATGTCTTTAGTGTTGAAGGGGAAGAACACAGTATTGAAGTCAAGGCAGAGGAAGAAATGTTAAGCTATCTGGCCTCTCAGTGCAAAAAGCTGTATGCAGTATAATGAACTTCCATTAAAAGACTGGCCAATTATTCTCTCCTTCATAGTTTCAAGATTTCATCCCGGGTTGTTCATTCTTGTTGCATAAAGCACACCTTATTCTCCATTTAGAACACTGAACTAAGGATATAGTTTGAAACATGAGGATATGATTTGAAACACATGGGGATACATAAAATTAATGTCACTTTTGATCAATCATTCCAGAACTGGGGCTTAGAATCATACCCTGCCCTCACCATCTTAACCAAGATTCTGCTATGTTAACACTTAGATGTGAAGTACTACTGATTTCTAAATAAATATTTCCATGGTAAGTAGAAGCAGGGTCCTGGGCATACCAGTCTAGAAGAGAATTTTAAATTGAAAAGAATCAAAATCATAAAAGAAACACAAACATGGAGATGACCTTATCCAAAAATTAGTACTTTGCCAACTGCAATATGGTTCCTCCCATCTCAGAACTGTCTCTGTCAGTAGGCATTCTACCTCATCATTATGGCAAATGTCTTATTTTCTGGAAGAACTGACACCTGAATGTGCTTATTTTCCTCTTCCCTCCCCACCCCTTTTTTTACGTTTGCATTGTCTATTAAATGGTATGCCACTATAGTATTTTAAATTGTAAACTGCCTTGACTGTATTGATAGAAAGGTGGTACATAAATGTAGTAAGGTAAGTACATAAATGAATCAATACTGGATCATTGTATTGTGCTCAGGCGTATTGCTTGACACACTATACATATGGAGACATCCTTCAGTGATTTCTGAAGAGGTTTCAGGGAATGGAAAAGTCCCCAACGTTTTCTAGGTAAACTGCTCTCTGGAGAGGAACAAGCAAAAAGGTTGAATTAGATTTGGAAGATGAATTTGTAAGTTGTAATTAAAACATAATAACCAGTAATAGCTCTACAATCACATTATAACAGCAGCATAAAATGAATACAGGCATTCTTAAAAACAATCCTCCGATTAAAAATCCTAGTTCAGCTATAACTACGGTTCATAGTCTCACGGTTAAGTCCCTCACTAGCTCAAGAATGGGAAGTGGATTTCCTGCAGAAAGCTTGCTCTTCCACCATTGTATCTGATAATGGTGGTGCTGCTGCAGAAGAAGAATCAGCAAGTGGTCATTCTGAGGACCATTTGTGAGAGGAAAATGTAGCAATAAAGATAGTTCCGTACTTTCCTTTTTCTTGCTTAATGTTTAATAGAAGACTTGGGAAGAGGTGATTTAAGTCACAGAAATGTGGTGGTGGGGCATTAATACCCACTCCCTGCAGTCTTGATTCAAACTCCACTCCTCTGGATGGCTTCTTTTAATGAAAGAAAAAAATGTTAGGATATTCGGTTCTGTCTCTCCTGTGTTACAGATAGTCTGCCCTTAATTCAATTAACTGTATGTGTTTTACTTGATTAAACTTTCATATGAGCAATAGTTCTAAAAGCAAACAGCCTTTTTTGTTTTTTTAAGGTGATTTGCATGTGTTGTAGGCAAGGCATACTCTTAGAAGAGACATTTTCTCTATGGAGACTGGAGGAGGAATGCCTCTTTTGAGAAGGTTCTTGTCATCTGCAATTTATGTTTTTGTATAAAAATAATTGTTAAAAATCTCATTGAGGCAATTTCTTGGTCAATCAAAAGGGTTTGCAAAACATCTGTTAATCTAACTGATTATTTGATTAAATGTTGCATCTTTAATTAAAATTTACCACTAAATATCATCATTAGTATACATTTAATTAGTCTGGTGGTGGGGGGGGGTCTTGGTTTTTTTTGTTGTTGTTCTCACAAGTGACTTATAGAAGAAGTATCCTCATTTATTTATCCTTCCTTATAAGCAGGCAGGCTTTTTTTGAAGATTCATTCAAGAGAAGCCTTGCTGAAGATTTTGATATGAATGTGTGAGACAGGTGAATTCTGCGCAGATGTCCCAATATTAAAATCCTGATTCAGCTGAGAGCTACCTGAAATAAAGTCATGTTCATCTGCTTCCTACAAGGTGAAGGATAAGGAGGATTTGGGGCAAGTCTCTTAGGCAGGGACTTCCATAACTATGGTGCAACCACTAAGCACACTCAGGGCAGTTTAAGATAATTAAGATCACAAAATCTTAATTTTGTGATCTTAATCACAAAAGAAGGGAATTCTTTCAGAAAATAGGGCTCATGCAGTGGAGGTTTGTGAATGTTAGATTGGTACTTTGATTTGGGTCCAGAAACAAATGGTTAACCAGTGTAAATAATTCAACAATGTTGTTATGCACAGAAGATGCAACTAGAGTATGAACTGACTCCTAGCAATAGCTGCCACACCACCTGAAAATCCACAAACAAAGGTAGGAGTATATCCATAGGCCATGGGCCTGCAAGGAAATAGGGTCATTACTGACTCTCTGAATTAAGTTTCCACCTAAAACCATGTGTTCTACCTTGTGTGGATTCAATGTACTGGCCGATTACCAATTGCAGACCAGTTGCATTCAGGGACTCCACTACCTTTTTATCAGGTTTAATGGCCATCAGCATATTGATGACATTGTACTCCAAATCCTCTGACAACCAACCCTATCAGAAGTTTAAACGCATAAGAGGCATAAAGCCTAATGGAAGCCCATGGGAGAAATCCCATGGGTCAGAACAGGTGTACCGTTGGAACAGTGCTGGCCCAAGCATTGGTGGCATCCCAGGTGAAACATGGCTTTGGAGCTCCCGCCTCCGTTGCCCATGTGGGTGTCCCACCACCCACCCAGCCACCTACTCGCTCTCTTCGCTGCCTCTGCCTTCTGCTCCTGCCACTGCTGGCTGCTTCTGGCCAACTGGCCTGCCATGGCAAGTTACAATGACTTTATTGTGCAATGCAGCAATGTGGTTATAATGCAGTATGGCAGGCTGGTTGCACAGAAGCAGACAGCAGTTGCAGGAGTGGTGGGTGGAGGCGGTGAGGAGGAGAAGTTGGCAGCTGAGTGACAGGGATGGGGAACATTCACTCATTCGCCCACCTACTTGCTCCGACAATGATGGGAGGTGTGTGTTCATGCTCACCCTCGGGCACCCATGCAGAAGGGACATGACCCTGGCCATTGGTGGCCCTTCCCACTTGGTGCCTAGTTTGCCTAGTGGATGGGCAGGGCCTGCTTCCGAAATCTACTTGACAGATGATTGCTGAACTACTGCTATCTACTCCCAACATTTCTGTACATTTCATTGTTCCATCAATGGCTACTAGTCAGAGGGCTGTGGGCCACCTCCGGTCTTAAAGGCAGGATGGCTCTGAGAATCAGTTGCAGGGGAGTTATGGCAGGAGAGAAGGCATGCCCTATACTCCTGCCTGTGGCTTCCAGCAGCATCTCGTGGGCCACTGTGCGAAACAGGATGCTGGACTAGATGGGCCTTGGGCCTGATCCAGCAGGGCTGTTCTTATGTTCTGTATAGTCCAGAAAAATGCCACAATCAATGGTATCAAAACACTGAGAGGCCCAGAAAGAATAAATCCTTTCATTTGGTTCTTGGCATAATTTTTCATCCTTTCCATCATACTTCATGGACTTTCCATTACTGTTTCAGACCTGAAGTTTCTTTCCCAAGGGTCTACTAAGCTAATTATATTGCTTTGTTTGATGCATTATTGAGACCAATTGATGTAGCTTAATTTTCCTTCCATTACATCTGGTCAAAGCTTGAATGACTAATACAGTTGTGAAGTTAATAATGTTGAAAATACATATATACATTCCCCCCCCTTGATAATGTTTTGTGGATAATAGATTTCTGTATGGTATAATTTTTATGTCACTTTAAAAAAACAGAATAATGAAGATTATAGTTTTTTTAAAATAAAAATGACCATGATATTATTGTAGCCAGGATTTTAAATCTCCCAAACTTCTAGCAATTTGCCTGTTGAAGTCTGTCAATCTGCTAAATATAAAAGGGAGGGTTATTGGTAAATGATCTACAAGGAAATTAGATTCACAATAAAACAGGCTTTTCTTTGTGGCATGTTTTACAGGAATAATGATGTCTGCTAATGCACAGTGTTCACATTCTGTGGTGAAGTTAATTGTATACCTGGGCAACTGCAGGCTTTTCAAAGGCTTCTGTCTTATCTAAGCTCATTGTCTTAGAAGTACATTGTTTCCAGTAAATGTACAAGAGTCGGAGAGTACTTTGGAAAAATACTTTTCGAACTAAGCTCTTTTGTTGTTCACTGTACAATTTTTTAGGCGTGTTCCGGAACAGCTATGCATATTTCTTCTCTTTGCTCTCTTCTACAGTTTCGTGTGCATGCTAGCAAGGCCATAATTTCATGTTGGGTAACAGGCCACTCTCTTCCCTCGCCAAACTCTCTCACATGCAAGATGTTACTAAAGTGCAAGCAAGCACAGAGTTGTATGGGTAGGTTTTTGTGCTTTTTTAAAAGCAGAGCCTGCACAATACAAACCTATCTTTTGTATATGCTAAAAAATACTTTCCTATTGTGTTAGGGAAATGTTCATAGCACAAGAGCATGCTGACTTGCAGTATCTCTCTTTCTCTTTCACTTGAGAGCTGAGGGCCACAGCACACCTTTCTACATACAGGCCAGTTTCTTTGTGTTCTGATTCTCCACTCACAGGGGCTAGTTTGGAACTCACTCAAGGCCAGAGCATATGTTACATTAGCTATGGGAATTTCATTGAAAATGGTCTGAGTAGCGAAAAGCTTCCTTCCCCAACGTACTGCTGGCAATACTCACCGCAGGTATAAAGAGTATGACATTGGTCCCTGCACTCTCACTTCATGTTCTTTTCAACTGTGCGGAAAGCCACAGAGATTCACAGCATGATGGTTTTTATTTAAGTGGCAGATTCTTCTAACACTGTTGTCATGATATGTGTGAGCTCTTTATTATAGGAAGACTGTTTTAAATGGTAACTCCATAGAAAATATATTTTGTGCTCCTTGAGTAAGTTTCAGCCTTGAGCAAATCCCAATTAATCCAGCCTCTGTTAATCTAGAAAAAAGTGTTGGAGATACATGCTATTTTGTTAAACTGTGTATCTTTCAGCTGTTTTTCTTAACCCTTTTCTGATACAGCACTGTTGTTTTCAAGGGTCTTCAGCACACAGAGGCATTTTAGCATTAAAGACTGAGCCCATAGATAATTAAATGCAGGCTGCAGACTCTTGATCATCAAAGAGCTGCAAGGCAGGCTGTTCTGATGGCTACAATCTCTCATATAGGCAGGCATTAAAGTATAAAGAAACGACCCACATGGCTACAGGTCAAAAAACATTATTTACACACTAAGTCTGATCAGATTTGAGGCTGGGCTCCTGATAGATGAAGAAGAGTAATAGGAACATTCTCTGCTTTTCTGTGCATGAGCACAGAATGTGCTGTCTAAAGCTTCTTCAACTTGTTCTGAGGAAGGCTGTCTGGGATTTTAGCAGGGAATGGGGGATGGGGGGGTGGGATCTAGAAGTTGCCTGTATGTGTGAGCATGCATGCAAGGCATTTACGATTAAAGGGTTAAGTCCTTGCTCCTGAGCGTTTTCCAGATTACTCCCTGCAACAGGTTTGCAACATGTCCACTAAGTGCCCCTCCAAACTGCCCGTGTTTCAACATCAGGGTTGCTGCACTGTCAGCAGGGTGCCATCCATATTTCTGATGCATTGTTTTGAATTTGATCGATGCATTTTAGCCCTATAACATGGTAAATGTGTTTCAGGAAAATAGCTGTATTTTTCCATTTTTAGTAGGCTTGTTCCGTGTGCACCCTCTGAAAGTAAGGTGAGCTCCTGGAGAGCTGCTCCCCGCTCTCCCTCTCCCTCACCGTCCCAGCCCGGCTTTTGCGTGGCATGGCAGCGGCACCTCTTCTTCCACTGTTGCTTCCTTTTGCTTTCAGCTTTGGGGGCAAGTGTAGATGTGGCCACTTACTTAAGAGGAAGCCCATTGAACTGAATCACTTACTTCTGTGCAATCCTATTTGTTTTCTGCAAGGCAATGGACTCCCCCCCCCCAAAAAAAAAACCTGGCTTATTGCAAGGAAGCCCAGCGTGAATCATTCACCAGCAAGCCTGCCAACTGTTCTCAGTGCCATGTGGTGTGGAGGGCTCATTCTGTAGTTCAAGGATTTGTTAATATCTAAAGCCCCTCTCCCTATATGATTTTTTTGAGTGTGTGTTTTTGGCTTGGGTTCTTGCCCTTTCTGCTTCCTTTAAAGAGCCAATCAAGGGATTGCAGTTTGCACCATGGTGCTCCCCCTAGTGGCGGTTTTCTACAAAAGCGGCCAGAGGATTTTTTTTAAAAACTTCCTCACGTCTAGTGATGTGCCCGGACCGGTCCGGAGGCCATTCTACAGGCCTCCGGACTGGTCCGGACATGGGCGGTTCGGGGTGGGGGGTCCCCTTAAGGGCAAGGTTTACTTAACCCTCCTGCCACTTTCCCCGCTCCGGCACCCGTATTTCCTTGAGTAATCGGGGCAGCAGGATACCTCCCTGCTGCCCCTTCTCCCGGCACTCTCTGCTGCAGCAATTCCTTGAGTAATTGGGGCGGCAGGATACCTCCCTGCCGCCCCTTCCCCCGCTTGGTGGGCAGTGCAAAAGACTTTAAGAAGCCTTTTGTGTGTGTGCGCGTTCGTGCCCATATTTTCTTGAGTAAACAGAGCGGCAGGATACCTCCCTGCCGCCCCTTCTTCCGCTTTGCTGCTATAGGCCTTTAGAAGTCTTTTGCGCATGCAAAGCCTATAGCAGCAAAGCACAAGAAGGGGCGGCAGGGAGGTATCTTGCCACTCCGTTTACTCAAGAAAATGCGGGGGGCGCGCGCGCACACACACAAAAAAGTCTACTTAAAGCCTTTTGCACTGCCCGCCAAGCGGGGGAAGGGGCGGCAGGGAGGTATCCTGCCGCCCCAATTACTCAAGGAAATATGGGTGCCGGAGGGGGGAAAGCGGCGGGAGGGGTAAGTAAACCCTCCCCCGCCCTTAAGGGGACCCCCCCCCCAGTGTCAGACCGCAGCTCTGCGGTTCCGTGCACACCCCTACTCACGTCATTCGCACTCTGCGATCCCATTGGCCTGAAATGCAGGAGGAGGAGAAGGTGACAGTGAATTCGATTCTGGTGTATATGGACAGCCCCAGCCCAGAAAACCTTCTGCAGTGGTGGGCAATTTGAACGGCCACAATGCATTGCGAACGCATAGAAAAATGCCGTGCTCACCATTTCCAGCTGTTGCCTAATATGGTTGCACTTAGCAACACTTTAAGCGGTGCAAATCTCGTAATCTGGGAAATGGCCTGCTATTATATGAGAGAGCTGATGAGAGACAACTCAATGAATGTCTTCTTGTACCCAAGAAGAAGAAGGAACTTGAGATTCTATATGATTATTGGGATATGAGCTGAAGCAGAAAAAATACTAGATTACTAACTACTTTGATCTTGTTCTGTTTTAACCTATAGTAAGTACCTATCTAATGGCACAGTGGAGAAATGACTTGACTAGTAAGCCAGAGGTTGCCAGTTCGATTCCCCTCTGGTATGTTTCCCAGACTATGGGAAACACCTATATTGGGCAGCAGCAATATAGGAAGATGCTGAAAAGAATCATCTCATATTGCATGGGAGATGGCAATGGTAAACCCTTCCTGTATTCTGCCAAAGACAACCACAGGGCAATGTGGTCTCCATGAGTCGACACTGACTCGACGGCACACTTTACCTTTATGTCAGTTGACATGATCCTCAATAAGTCAGAACAAGTGTCCTTCCCAAGTTTGAGAGGTATATATGCTCTCAATTTTTGATTGTCCATAAGGGGAAAGCAAGGTAGAACGGGGAGGAAGTGATTGTGCATGAGGCTCATGCTGGGCATGAAGGCTTTTCTTCTTACCTCATTCAACAGCTGGGTACAACTGCTAAGTAGGATGAAACCCACGTACCCAGTGTGAGGCTCACACACAACCACTTTCTCCCATTCCTATCTTGTTTTTTCCTCACAGAGGATAAAAAATCAGGCTTGTGCACAGTTCCTGAACTTGGGTAGGTCATTTGTCCTACTCTGTTGAGGACTGTGTGTACTATATGTTTTATATGGAAACCAATATATCTACAGTATATTATAGTTCACAAATCCTTTACAAACCAGAGCTAGGGTTTTATTTACAGTATTTATTTCTTGTCATTCTGTCTCACCTAAGGGATCAACAAGGTGGCTAATGGCATTTTTAAAAGCGAGAATACAAGAACGTATAAAACAAAAAACATCGATAAAAGGAGAAAGAAAAACAAAGCAGTAAAGGCACAGTGACAACATAAGGCCAATTAGTTAATTGAATGCCAAGAGAAAAGGATTAGAAGCAATTGCCCATCTAAAAGCAACAATGGAGGCAGTCAGGCTTAATGAGGGAGGGAGTTGAACAATCTAGACTTTGCTATTGAAAGGCTCTCCCCTCCCACTTCCCCACCTCAACTAAGCTTCTGGAGATAATGGAACATGGGGCAGAGCTTGTGATGATGTAGTGAGTGAGCAGGTTCATGTGGGAGAAGGTGGTTCTTCAAATATCTAAGTCCCATGTTGTGAACCACCCAGTAATGAACCATCCTGTGGATTTGGGCCTACATATGAACACTGTTTTTATAGGATCTGGATCCTGGAAGACCATGGTGAAGTCTGGGGTGTCAGCTGTTGAATTACTTTCAGTCAGCAGAAAGTGGTATGGCATTTGCAACACAAAATCATGCTCGGACAGCAGCTTGAAAACCTGTGCACTGAAATCTTAGTGAGAAGAGGATTGAAATCATATTCTATTCATGCTGCTATTAAGTTCTGTTATGGTTACTTATAAAACTACTTACCCTGGTTTTAAACCATTAATCCCTTTTTCTGTTTACCTTTGGGCCATGGCTGTCTCAGATCTGAGGCTCAGGTGTTTCCCAACTATGTGACCATAGAGCCCATAACTGGAGACACTAATGATTGAACCAGAGATCTTCTGTACACAAGGCATGTCTCTGTGACTAAGCTTTGGCCCCTTCCAAGCACAAAACTGGCTCTGAAAAGGCAGTCTCAGTCTGAAGAATAATGCATCTGTTTACTCCTAATAGGAGAAAGAAACTTCACTACTTAACTAAGCAGAGAAGAGAGGGTGATAATCCTGTCTCCAACAAAAGAAGTTTACAAAAGATAACATCCTAAAAGCAGAGTTCTTTGGTGGTGTGTGTGTGTGTTTTTTAAACATCATAGAGAGTGAAAGAGATAAGATAAAATGTGTAAGGTGTTTGTTTGGTTCCTAAAAACTGAGGAACAAGACACTGGTTGTCAAATATAACAAATAGGCAAATAGGTCCTACAGGGCTGCCTGGGTGGAATTTGCAGTGTTCCTGTGCTCTTTGAGATAAGATGCAATTCCATCTACTTGAGTAATAATTGAGGCTATTGCGATGACAACCTGAAGCTCACACTTAATCTTCATTCAGCCCAATTTGTAATCAGATAAAGAAGTTATATCTGTGTGGAAAGGGAACACACTCACAGAAGCCTGTGGAGTTTTCCATACCACTATGCAAAGAGCAGATGTTGGCTGAAGAGGAATGTTGTTTCTTTCCTGACTAAAGTGTACCCTGTATTTTTCTATTATGTTTTGCACTGACAAGTTTCAGCTGTGGATAGGGAAGTGCATTATTCCATGTTTAAATGCACTGCCCCACAATCTCTTCTCCAATGCCTCATTTTCTAAATTACCAATGTCTCCAAACAAAATAATGTGCTTTTATTCAGCCTTTAGACCCTTGAAGAAATGCCATGTATAGTTCTCCGCTTGAGCATTTCCCCCTTAAGTCACAGAGACTGTGTTATCCTTCCAAAACACATTTTGTCATTCCCCCATTCCCCTGGTTCTGCAGCCACTCCTCAGGGCTTTATTATTTGTGCTAATCGTTTGCTCTTCTATGACATAGTTGAGGATAATTAGCAGATCCATTCCTAAAACTTTGTCCACCCCCAAGGATATTTCACCTTTTGGCATTCAACACTTAAAAGACACCAGGCCATTTTCATAAGCCTGATTCTCTGAACTGAATCTCATAACCCAAACCCTCCAGGCTTTTCTTGAAGCTGCTGCAGTGATAAAACCAACTCCATGATTAGAGCTTCCTAAAAAAGTTAGACTTCAGTAGGATTATTTAAGGGGAAGACTGCCAAATGACTCCTTTGCTCAGTGAGTAACTCATGCCTCTCTTTGCTGTTCCATTATGGAAGAAGTATTGCTATGCCTTAATATCACTAAATTCTCAAATAGTGCCCAGCAATGTGAGAAGCTGAAGCAATACATAAGATTTAGTTTTGCTCCCTTAATATTATACAACTGGTGAAATTGGGCAGATGAAAATGTACGAATGTCTTCAGGCCTAACAGCAATTTCTTACCCGAATTTCTAGCCTTTAGTGAAGAAGAAAAGAAAAGGAGAGGAAAAGCATCAGTGAACAAGAAGCAAAATGCAACCCAGAGCGGACCCTGCTTGGCAAAGAGGATAATTCATGCTTGCTATCACAAGACCAGTTCTCCAGTTCAATGCGGGTGAATCCTTCTCTGTAAGCGATTTACAGTAGGCTGCCACCATCTACTTTATTTTGATATTTTAAAACCCACTCTCCATATAAGATTCCTGGAGGAGTCAAGTAGCAAAACCCTTCTCAAAAGGGCTGAGCAGTCCTAGGCCTTCAAAATGAAGAGTAGCATACTTCACCAACAAGGGCTTATTATTACATTAAAAGAAAAACAAGATTATTCAGTAAGAATTGTCTCTTCATAAAGCTGTTTGTAAGAGAGAGAGTGAGTTTAACTAGCCAGGCAACTCAGATGCAAGAAATAGAATAAAGGAAAATACCTTCATGCACACATCTAACTGAACTGGTTCACATTCTTCTACTACTCACTGGCAGGGGCCTTCCTGCTGTTTCCAGCCTCCAAATTCCCCAGCCGTTCTCAGTCCTCTTAGGACGGACTAAACAAAGAACAAAGCTGTCTCTTTTGCTGATGGCTTTGCCTAGATCCTGCCCAGTCCTCTGGATTGGTCTTTCTGTTTTGATTTCCCAGAGCTTTTTCAAGGGTGGAGGGAGGACAGCGGCGGCCCGGGTTCAGCTACCACTATGCCCCCCCTAGCCCCGCCTGCTGCATCTGACATCATACACAGGCAGCATTTAGCCACGCCTCTGCATCTGATGTCAGATGCGTGGGTGTGGTTTTGCTCCCAAATGGAGCTGTGCAGCCCCATTTGGGAGTAAAATTGGCCCATGCTTCGTTGGCAACATGGCTAGAGCAACTCTCCCTGCCTTTTAAAGGCAGGGATAGCCACTCTGGCCATGCTGCCAATGCAGCGTGGGCTGATATAACTCCCAAACGGGGCTGTGCAGTCCCCGTTTGGGAGCGAAATTGGTCCGTGCTGCATTGGCAGAGTGGCCAGGACCAGATCTCCCTCCCTTTGTCAGTATCTGGCCACCTGGCAGGGAAGTTCACGGTCTCAAACGGAGTTGCAGAAAGAAGATACGGCTCATACGGCGCTGACACAGTTCTTATCGGGCTTGGCTGCAAGCTGTCGACACAGAAGTTTGACAAATGTTGCTTTCCAGCAGTGAATAGAAAGCTGGTGACACAATTTATAGCACAAGCCGAGAGCTCCCAGCTGGCAGGAATTCAAGGCTTATCAGCCCTCTGCAAGAGGCGTTTACTCCTCCTAATAGTCTCTAGCTGTGTCCTTCGTCTTGTGATTCTTCTCTGTTGTGGAGTCAGTGGAGGTTGCTTGCATAGCTCCTCTTCTGATTGGTCCGTCATGTTTTCTGCTGTCTCAGGTTGTTGTGCCTGCTCTGAATCACCTGCCTCAGCCGTTTCTTGGAAACTGACAGCCGGGCTCTGCCCCTCAGGCACCCCGGCATCGGCTGGAATGTTGACAGCTTCCCCTTCCTCCTCGCTGTCTGAGATCGAGGGCATGACACCCTTTAAAAGGCAGGGAGAGTCACTCTGGCTGCGCTGCCAACGCAGCATGGGCCAATTTTGCTCCCAAATGGGGCCACGCGTCCTCATTTGGGAGTGAAATCATCCCCTCGTGTCTAATGTAAGATGTGGGGTGTGTGTCTGGGGCCACGAGGCACAGCCCCTGAAGAGCAGCTGCTCGGGTTCTTTGAACCCATTTACCCAATGGCGGCTCCGCCCTTAGCTTTTTCCCTTATTAGGAAAGGCCAACTCTCCCAGCAGTTGCTCTGAGGCCTAGTCCTCCCATAAAGTCTTACTATCACATAGAGGTTGTCTTTTTTCATGCTCCTGGATGCCTACATTTCCCCAACTGAAGTTAACTAGCACAACAGCTAGAGGGCTGTGGTAAATATATTGCCCAATGTGCTTTGTACTTTGCCCCTGCTAACTGGGCAAAGAGGAACCTTTTACCTTGGTGATTCTCTTTATTTAGCAGGGGGAGAGTAACTGGCCCGATCCACCCCCAGCACAATACTTCCAGTGACTGTTGCTGGTGTCTATCTTGTGTTTCTTTTTAGAATGTGAGCCCTTTGGGGACAGGGAGACATCTTATTTGCTTGTTATTTCTCTGTGTAAACCGCCCTGAGCCATTTTTGGAAGGGCGGTATAGAAATCGAATTTTTAATTATTATTGTTACATTTCTATCCCATTCTTTCTCCAAGGAGCCCAGAGCGGTGTACTACATACTTGAGTTTCTCTTTCACAACAACCCTGTGAAGTAGGTTAGGCTGAGAGAGAAGTGACTGGCCCAGAGTCACCCAGCTAGTTTCATGATTGAATGGGGATTTGAACTCAGGTCTCCCCGGTCCTAGTCCAGCACTCTAACCACTACACCACACTGGCTCACATTTTTTGAAATTTTTGGAAGAGAGGTATAGAAATTGAATTAATAATAATAATAATAATAATAATAATAATAATAATAATAATAATAGGAGTTTTCTGTGGGGGGGGAGATTCCGCACTGGAAAACTTCAGCCTGATTCAGTTATTATGCTGTACGAATGTGCAGAAGTCTGTACATTCGTACAAATGTTTGTGTGAGTGACTGTATCTGTGTTCATTTCAAAAGTGAACCTGGATACAGATCCTTCAAATGCATGGTACAGATAGGAAGTGTGTCTGTACCTGCATTCAGCATAATGTGCATGACTGTACCTTTGTACATATCTGTACCTGTGTACAATATACACTAGCTGTAAGAGTGTTGAATGTAACATGTAAATGGCCTTACCTCATTCCATGTTCAGTGTAAAATGGCTACCGTGTGTGTGTGTGTGTGTGTGTGAAAAATGTTTGTGCTGTGTGTCATCTCTATTAAATATGTACATCTTATTGGGAGGGAAGCAAGGTAGGTGGGCTCAATAATTGTAGTAAGGATTGCACCATACATTTTTCTTGAATGTATAATTGTTTACTGTATCCCACATTTTAACAAAAGGCTTCAAACTCAGCCTGACCTTCCTCCCCCCTAATAAATGTATTACACATACTTCCCCACAAAATGAAGCCATCATCTAGTTTGTCCAGTTGCTAATGTTGACAGATGTAGTCAATTTAACTTAGATTAGAGTGGGCCGAAGTAATCAGTAAAGCAGTGTTTCTGCTTCTAAAATTAGTATTTGATATTTTTTAAACAAACAAAGAAATGGAGCCAATTGTCTTTCCTGGCTGCTGTCCTGAAAGGCAGAATTGGGTCAAACATATCTTGTTTATATTTACAACACATGCAGCATTTATTTCCATGTTTTGGTATTGGCTGCTCCATCTGTACATACTGTTAAGTCAGAAAGAGGGGCATTCTTCAGATCATTTTCAGTGTGATCTAAAAAAGGGGGAAAGTCTTTAAAAAGCCATTGCCCTGGGCCTGCAAAAGTGAGACAAAGGGAAGCACAATCCAGCCTATGCCATCAGCAAGAGAAGCAAGGGCCACCAGAATGTTGCACCCCGGGGCTCTCAGGCAGAAGAGAGCAGCAAAGGGAAAGCAAGCCCCACCCATTGGCTAGAGAAGCGGCAGCTACAGGGAGCTTACTTCTCTTTCCCTGGCAGAAAATAACAGTCTGTTCCAACTGTGTAAGTGCCCTGAAACTTCTCAAGGAGCACCATGGCCTCTGTCATCGGCCTGAAGACTAGATGTTAGAATTTTTTAATTTCTAATTTTTCCCAGTAGTACCATTATATACGTTTTCCAGCAGGACTTGATTCTTCCATGCATTTAATTCAATTGTGCACGTGGATTACTCACCCTGCTAACTTGGCAAGAGGCACCTTTTAACGTGGTGATTCTCTTTATTTGGCAGGGGGAGAGTAACTGGCTCTGTCCACCTGCAGCACAGTACTTCCAGTGACTGTTGCTGGTGTCTAGCTTATGTTTCTTTTAGATTGTGAGTCCTTTGGGAACAGGGAGCACTCTCATTTATTTATTTATTATTTCTCTGAGTAAACCACCCTGAGCCATTTTTGGAAGGGCACTATAGAAATCGAATAAATAATAATAATAATAATAATAATAATAATATTTAATAATAATTAAGCCCCAAAAAGCTGTGGACAAAAGCCCAAAGCTATGGACAAGATTTTTAAAAAGGAGTACACAAGTAAAATGGGGATTTGAGTACTTCTTATAATTTGTCTTATTCAGCTTATTTGTGTCTTTAAGTTTAGCAAAGTGACATTCATGCAAGAAATGAGCTACTGAATCAAAGCAGTGTTTGTTAGTTAGTTTATTTATTTATTTATTAAATTTATATACCGCCTTTCATTAAAACAATCCCAAGGCGGTTTACAGCAAAATTTAAAAACAAGATGGTAAAAAAGACACAATTAAAATATTAAGCTAAAATATAGAACAAATATGATAAAAAATTTAAAACACAAGCATAAAAGCAATACAGAGTACAAAGAGCAGCAGAGACACTCAAATAAAAGCCGGGGTAAAAAGCCACAATTTAACATGCTTTCTAAAAGCCGTGATAGAGACTGAGGAGCGAATATCCACCAGGAGAGCTTTCCAGATTCTAGGGGCAGCAACAGAGAAGGCCCTGTCCCACGTGCATGACAACCGAGCCTCCCTCATTGTCGGCACCTGGAGCAGAGCCCCCTCAGATGACCTTGTCAAGCGGGTAGCAACCCTTGGGAGCAGGTGGTCCCTCAGGTATCCTGGGCCCAAACCGTTAAGGGTTTTAAAGGTCAAAACCAGCACCTTGAATTAGACCCGGAAATAAACTGGTAGCCAGTGCAGCTCTTTCAAAATGGGTGTGATGTGCTCCCACCGGGCAGCTCCAGATAAAACCCTAGCTGCCGCATTTTGCACTAGCTGCAGTTTCCAGATATTCTTCAATGGCAGCCTGTTGTAAATTTGTTAGCTCAGCTAATCCAGCAGGATTTACAGCCCCCTTCAGCACTCCCCCTGTAAGTTAACAGAAAGTAGCAGCGAAGCTGCACAAAGGAAAATGAAAGGCTCACAAAGAAAATAGTAAATGAATCAAATCCCCTGAACTGAACTAGGTACACCCGCTAACAATAACTGAGTAATAACTGAAAAGAAAACAACAGAGCAAGGAATGAAAAAGAACAAAGGACACCAGAGCAAGGAATTAACGGAACAAGAACACAGAACAGGAAAGAACAGAACAAGGGCAAACTGGAACTCGGAAAATTTGAGAATTGCAAAATAGAACACAGCTGCGGTCAGTGAAAGTTGCTAACAGCATCGGTGGCAATCACAGACTGCTTGATATATGGCTCAAGAGAACCAGCAGCTAATCAGGCTTCCCTGAGTCAGCACTTCTGCTTCCTCTCTTGTGATCTCCTGCATCTGTGTGTCTCCCACTGAGCTTTCCTCTTGAGACGTCTCCTCAAGACAGGTGGAATCCCAGCCTCCTCCTGATCAGCCTGTTCCTGATCAGGATTCATGTCTGGCAGCTGTTCCAATTCCTCAGCTCCAAAGTCTGTTCTCCCTCTCAAATCCTGTTGCTGTGCCTCTGAGCCCTCACTACCAGGTGAATCCTCCCGTTCCTCTTCTGACTCTTCTGAGTCAGAAGTCTGAGCCATGACACAGCCCTACATAGAGCGTGTTACAGTAATCCAGCTGTGATGTGACTAAGGCATGGGTAACTGTGGCCAGATCCGTCTTCTTGAGAAAGTGATGCAGCTGGCGCACTAGCCGAAGCCGTGCAAAGGCACCCCGGGCCACTGCCTCCACCTGAGCTTCCAAAAGCAGAGCCGGATACAGTAATACCCCCAAGCGGCGTACTTGCTCTTTCAAGGGGAGTGCAACCCCATCCAGAACTAGTAAAATCTCCTCATCCCGATTGGCTCTCCTACTGACCAACATTACCTCTGTCTTCTCTGGATTCAATTTCATTTTATTTGCCCACATTCAACCCATCATGGTCTCCAGCACCTGATTCAGGGCATCCATCGCCTCCCTAGGATCAGGTAACAAGGAGAGATAGAACTGAGTGTCATCTGCATATTGCTGTCAACTCAGTCCTAGTCCCCGGATGACCTCTCCCAGCGGTTTCATGTAGATGTTAAACAGCATGGGGGACAAGACCAAACCCTGTGGGACCCCACAGGCCAATGGACACGGAGCCAAGCAGTAGTCCCCCTGCACCACCTTTTGGACCCCCCCCCCCGAAAGGACCGGAACCACTGCAACGCAGTACTTCCGATTCCCATACTCAAGAGGCGGCCCAGAAGGATACCATGGTCGATGGTATTGGACGCCACCGAGCGATCCAGCAAAACCAACAGGGACACACTCCCCCTGTCTAGTTCCTGGCATAGGTCATCTACTAGAGCGACCAAGGCAGTCTCAGTCCCATATCAGGGGTGAAAGCCTGATTGAAAAGGGTCCAGATAATCTGTATCATCCAAGACCCTCTGCAGCTGGGACGCCACCACATGCTCTATCACCTTGCCCCAAAAGAGCAGGTTAGAGACCAGTCTATAGTTGTCCAGGTTGGAGGGATCAAGGGAGGGCTTTTTAAATAATGGTCTTACCATCGTCTCCTTGAGGCACGATGGCATCCTGCCCTCCCTTAATGGCATTAATAATCACCTCCAACCATCTACCTGTACCTTCCCTGGCAGCTTTTATTAGCCATGAAGGGCAAGGGTCAAGAGCGCACAATGTTGCCTGCACACTGCCCAGGATCTTGTCCACATCCTCAGGCTGCACCAACTGAAAAAATATCCAACACAATAGGACCAAATGTACCAAAGGCACGTCTGCCGGAACTGCCAAAACTCTGAGTCCAAATCGGCACAGATGCGAGCAACTTTATCTGCAAAGTGACAGACAAACTGATCACAGTGGACTGTGGATGTTTCCTCTCCCATCACCTGAGGGGAATGTGTGGAACAATGTCTTTGCTACATGAAACAGCTCCACTGGTCTGCACTGAGCAGATTCAATGGAGGCGAACAAAAAGCATTTCTTCGCTGCTTCCACTGCCAAGGAGTAGTCCCTAAAATGGGCTTTAACCTGAGTTTGGTTGGATTCGTCACGACTCTTCCTTCAGCATCGTTCCAGCCGTTGCCTGAGTTGTTTCATCACCCTAAGCTCCGAGGAAGACCATGGAGCCGAATGGGCTACATCAAGTCGGAGCGGGCATTTAGGAGCAACTGTTTCAACAGCCCGAGCCGTCTCTCCATTCCAGAGATCAACAAGGCCTCGACAGGGTCACTAACTCTGGACACTGGGAACTCCCTGAGGGCCATCTGGAATCCAAGCGGATCCATAAGCCTCCAGGAGTGGACCATACTAAAAGGTCCACCACCCCTGCAGAGGGCAGACGGAGAAGTCAAACTAAACCCCACCAGATGATGATCTGTCCATGACAAGGGAGTTATCTCAGACTTCCCCACCTCCAGATCATTTATTCCCAGGTCAGCAAAAACCAGATCCAGAGTATGTCTTGCCATGTGGGTAGAGCCCGATAACAATTGAGACAGGCCTATGGTTGCCATGGAGGCCATGTAATCCTGAGCCGCCACCCACTGGGGCAGGTGCCGGGGCTCAGTGTGGACATTGAAATCCCACAAAACAATAAGCTTAGGGGAACCCAAGGCCACCTCCGAGACTAACCTCGCCAGATCAGGTAGGGAGACTGAAGTGCAATGGGGTGGTCGGTATACCAACAGAATCCCCAGCCTATCTAATCCCCACCCTCAAGGACAGACACTTGAAATTATGAGATTGCCTGACTGGGCACCTGGAAATGGGGAGGCTCTCTCAATAGATGACTGCAATGCCCCCTCCCCGACCCTCCAGGTGGGGCTGCTGCACACTCAGAAAACCTGAAGGACAGAGCTGAGAGAGACCAACCCCGCCCAGCTCATCCAACCAGGTCTCCATCACACATATCAGGTCAGCATGCTCATCTACAATCAAATCATGGATGAGAGATGTTTTAGCATTAACCAACCTGGCATTCAGCAGAAGCAGCAGCCTAATCCAACTTGAATATTGGCTTATAAGATTTACCTTGCTGGGTCAGGCTAAAGGTTCTTCTGGCTTACAAGTCTGTCTCCACTGATGCCCAGATGCCCTTGGCAGAGACAATATGAAGGCAAATAGCCACCCTTTTCTTTGTTTCTATGAACTTGAGCTTTCAGTCAGCTGGCATGGCACATATTAGCTGACAAAGAACTAGTCGGATGATATTCTGACCAGCCAATATTTAATGTAGTATTTAATTCATGCGTTGAGAGACAGTTCAGATGAATTGCCCCTGTACAATTAGGTGGTGGTGGGATGGCATGCTTGATTACCAGAGGAAAAAATGTGCATACTCTCACTCTGTGATTAGGATGAGCTGCTAGCCCAAATTCATAGAGCATAGTTCTAAGACTTTTAATTAGGCCATCTAGGTGATCTCTTCCTTTAATATGTGGTCTATTTACTACTCCATATAGTAGCAACCATTTCATAACATGCTGAATTAATGAATACTCTTTTTTCTTTTGCTTGTTGTGAACTACTGCTAGTAGACACCTTGAATACATGGACAGAAATGCAGGATGTTTTAAATACCAATTAAATTGGTTGGCCTGCAGTTCTAATATTTTATATGAGAAAATATTATTTATTGCTATCTACTCTTTCCATATTAACAGTGAATCAAATTATTAGAATACCTGTCCAGTATTTTTATTAACTAGGCACAGGGAAGGCAAGAACTATGAGTTTTCATGTGTCACTCTCCCTTGCTAAATAAACTATGAGGCTATTCACATGTGCATGCAAAACTGGATAAGGGACCCCAGCCCTTTTTTGCATGCATGTTTGAACAGCCAGGATCGGGCCAATCCCGGTGGCTTCATGGCAGCAAACCTACCTATTTAGCCACACAGTAAAACGAGCGCTCCATTAACACTGTTTTTTGCTCATGTGTCAAAAAACCATTTTGCTTGCAGCCATGACTGGCACACTCCAGGAGGGGAGGGGGATTCCCATAATGCACCACACACTTGCATTATCGGAGCTTTGGGGAGAAGATCGTCTTCAGGGAAGGTAGGTTTAACCTGCCTTCCCTGTAGCCCGCCCATGAACCCTTCCACAGATCGTGAGAAGAGGTTCTATATGTTTTGGAAGCCATCCACTTGACCCTTTGTTGCAGCAAAACTGGTAGGCAAACCTCTATTTGTGTGTATCCTTCTCTTCCATACTTGAACATCCTTTCTTTAACTCTCAAGTACTGATTTTGCTTTCAGCTTACCGGTGGGAATCTCTTGCTCAGAAGAAGAGATGAGTATATATGTCAAAGTAGCTGCAGCTTGGGTAAGATAGCCAAAGGAATTAAAGGATAACAATGTTGCCTTTTATTTTGTTTAGTCAAATGGCATCAGAAAGGCCTTGAAGGACATTGTTTAGATTTTTTTTAAAAAAATTTTAAGGATGGGACTTGAGGCAAGTCTTTAATTTCACAGATGTATGCAAAAAATTTCAGGATAAAAACAGGTCACGCAAGCAACCATTACAAACAAGGAGTTGTAAAATAAAACAACAAAGGTGTCTTATATAACCAATTAAATATTAAAACTAAAACAAGAGAGAAGGAAAAATTTTTAAAGAAAACATGGTTTGGAAAAGCAAACCAGTAGGGGATAGATTAGCCTTTGGGATGTTTAAGGGAGAGACTGAATGTGTATTTACAGTGAAAGATTTTGGGCATGAATATGACCTGACCCACATAAAACTAAATGATCTATCCTGCTAGCTTCTTATGTAAGTTGCTTAGGCAGTTAATGGAATAAATATGTAAGAAGATGCCAACTAGGATACCGATTACAGGTAACCATCAGATTATGTGGCTGATAATTCCATCTACCACAATAGTATCAACTAAAAGTTGTGTCAGCAAGCAAATTTAGAATGATTCTAAAAAGAGCTGGTTTGGACAATACATTAGATTAGCTTTACCCATCATGAATCAGGGCATGAGCACACACATCCAACTCCCCCTGCATGCCATCCTACAGCAACATAATTGTGTGTTGTGGGGTGGCTAATCCAAATTGGACCCCACATCTTATTTAAATACTATTTTCATTGCATTTAAATCATGTGTGAGGGGCAGTTTGGATGAACCAACCCCCTGCACAGTTTTGAGACTGCATAACAGCAGGATGATGGCAGGTGGGAGAGTCATGCTCACATCTTGTATTGTGTGTGAGCAGGGATGGTTGGACGTGTCATCTGAGCCAGCCCAATCTCCGAAAAAACATTACAGGACTGGAATACCACAGGTGTTCCCTGTGGTTGAGCCTTTGCAATCTTGTTGACAAGTTGCTGATAGTAGCAGAAACTGAAAACAAAATTCACCAAGCATTTAAGAAAGGTTATGATATTTGAGTTGTGATGCCTATGCCAGGCCTATTTTTTCTTAGCCATTATGAGTTGTTCTGACTGGCACAGGTGGCTGTAAGATGTTCTTGTGAAATTCCTTGCCTGTATGAGTAGAGTTATTGTCCTAGAAGGGTCGCTGTCTCCACCAAGTTGCCACCAAGTGCGACACTAAGTGTGCACTTGGCATGACGGCGAGACATTATGAAAGCTGGAATTGGTCAACTTATGACTAGCTGGTGTATGAGTGTTGCATTTTGTATTTTTACTACTTATGGCCAGTTGCTCAGGAAGTATCAGCCTGCCATTTGAAAGGGAAGAACCGATCAACCTTCTAGAAGTGCCAATAAAAACACGTAAACACAGGCATTCTTGGTCCTTTATCAACAGGATTGGTAAAAGAGTTTCTGTGCTGAGGTGAGGCACCAAATTATGCGCCCCTCCGTCTGACAGCATGTGGCACCTTGCCACGATAAATTACACCACACTTACAGACACCACTCTTCTTCCTCCTCTTGCAAGTTGTGGATTTAAAAAGAGTGGGGTGGAAAAGAAAAAGAAGTTTGTAGAGGAGATAAGTGGTGGGCTAGAGCGGCTTCTGGGAGATATTCTAGCCCACTATTCCTCTCTTCTCTGCACTACTTCTGCTCCATTCCTCTCTTTGTTTTTATGTTCAGGAAGCATGGGGAAGTGGAGCAGCAGCAATTAACAGCTGAGGCAGGAAGATACTCCCTCATGTTTGCTGATGAGGTCTTTAGTGTTACCCAGCTTGTGGAATTCCCTGTCGTGTGAGATCACACAAGCTAGTATTATGCTCTTTGCTATTTTTTTTGGGGGGGGGGCGGACACATAATTTTAATCTCATGGTGAGTTCAATCATCAATTTATCATGTGTTTTTATTTTGTATCTGCTGTAGATTTTGTTTTCAGATGGATGATATTTATTGTGCTTAACATTATGATTCAAGCCATTTTGAGCAGCCTATAATGGGGCTATATGAATTAAAACTAATCCTGTAATTGGACTTGCATAAGTCAGTTTAGGTCATTGTTTTCAGAAGCACACACAAGAATAATTTAACAAGCTGTGTTATGTTCATACATACTCATCCATTCCCTGTGCAGATTAGGTCTGTCTTCAGCCTCTCACTTCCAGAGCTGTGAAATTTGGCTTTCATTTTCACATGTAGCGAGGAGTCAAAACAAGAATGAAAAAAAGGTGTTTGCTTTTCTGTAAACTTGCAAAAATGATGTGAGGTTTGCTGGTGGTGAGAAGAGCCCTTGTGGTTATTGCTCAGCGCATGCTGTTCCTCCTATTGACACTGGTGATACATCCTGTGCTGCTACTTCAAAGGGAGGAAACATTGTTTTGCTGTTCTTAAAAGGCTGTAAAAACTGGATTTGGACATGTGCTATATGCTTTAGAATTTTTTTAAAAAACGATTACAACAGGGTTTCAACTGAGGGCTATCTTCAGATTTCAGGTGTCCCTCAAGAAAACTAACTCCTATGGACCTCCTCCTAGCTGAGGGGCTCCAAGAGAGTCACTCTGCCACAACCATATAAAAGTAGACACCAAAGTGGTTTAAGTCGTGGGCCTTCAACAGCTGCCCAATGATGCCAATCCCTGACACTGGCCCTCTTTCAACTCAACAAGTTTCTGTACCATATCAGGTTCCTAAAGGATGGCACCAGCATCATATATCACCCATCAAAATCCAATATGCTTCAGTGTATGAGTTGCTGAGTGCTTCTTGATGCTTTCAAAGTAAACTATGATGAATTATTAAATGTTTCCCTCCCATTTAACTACATCAAAGAGGACTGCCTTGATGAACTGCAGAGTCAACACATGCCATGATAGAAGCCAAACTCTTAGTTACAGAATCAGATAAAGGTTCTGTCAGGACAAGGAATCATGGGATTGTTTATTGTGCAAGAGGCCTAGCTTTTAATGATGCAACCTGGGCCTTTCCCAGATGGTGGACCTTACTGTGGGATTAAGTGGGGTAAAGTAGAATGAGTTATGAGGGCATATATTAGCTGCATCTAAGCAGCAATAACTATTTATATACCGCTTTTCAACAAGCACAATAAAGATTCCAGCGAGGGAGAGGCAGGGAAATACATACATCCAGGCAGCAAATGCTGCCAGGAAATGAGATTGGTAGAGCTCTCTTGGGCCTCTCCAGAGCCTGGCACACCCACGGGTGTGTGGCAGGGCCATCATTTGGATGTCTCTGCCACTGATGCACACCCACCCTTCCAGTGGTGAAGCAAAGTAAAATCACCTTCTGGGAAGGGCCCTGGGAAATGTGTTATCTTGAAGGATTGTGCATTGTAAAGGAACTGGAAGTGAGAAGCGGCTTTGTAACTGGCTATTAGTAGTAGTGAATGGCTAGATAGTTGCAACCTTTTTGTAAATAAGATACGCATTTACATTGTAGTGATAGGGCTTAAATGAAAGCTTTAGCAACCCTGCAATGAGTATTGGGTCAGATCCAAGAGAACATGCACATGTAGCTCTTTGAAAAGGCTAAAATCCTGCTGATCAGGAGAGATGGAGAGGGGAGTTGTTACTCTGCTCTACTTTCTGGAAACTCTTTGACATTTTTAACAATGACTTAGATAAAGGCATGGAAGGAATTTTCATCAAATTTGCAAATGACAAAAAATTTGGAGGGATAGCTAACACGTCAGAAGACAAAAATCAAATTGAAAATGGCCTCAATAGAGTGAAAAAGTGGGCTGAATATAATAAAATGAAATTCAGCCATGATAAATGCAAAGTTCTAAACTTGGGCAAAAAATAAAATAAAATGCACAGTTAATGGGATGAGGAGTACCTAGCTGTGCACTAGTACCTGTAAAAAGGATCTTGGGATTGCAATGAGACACAAGCTGAACATGCGTCAGTAATGTGATGCAACTGCAAATTTTAGACTGCATTAATAGAACCATAACTTCCAAATAACCCCCAGTCTCTATTCTTTTTCCTGAGTAAAAAAAAAAATCCACTCAGAGACGGGTGAAATTACAAAGAATAAAAAGAGAAAACTTTATTCAAAAGACTACAGACTGTTTCCATCTTAGGCTCTCTCTCTCAGCTTCAGTTACAGATTAAAAAATAAATAAACACTCAGTACTTACAAGAATAATTAAAAAAGAGCACTCCAGCTGATAGTTGGAGTAGTACACTTTAAAATCTTGGTTATCCAGTTGCAAAGATAATCCAAAAAGCACCCCCAGTTGTAAGGAACCTTTAAAAGCACCTTTAAAGGTTACAGAGACTTTTGTAATGTCCTGTATGGATAAAAAGGGCACAGGTACAACATTCTTACGTTACAGATAAAACACAATAGACCAGTTGAGGATCTGCAAAGCACTAAAATAAAGAAATCTGACACCAGCTACCTAACACACAGTTCCCTGGCTAAACCCTTCTCCGAAGCTAAGCCCTGGCTTCTTCCTTGAACTCACCAAAACCATGGTAGAGGCTTCAGGCGCCTGCAGAGTTCCTGGTTGCTGCCATGGCTTGGCCAGCCAACCTGTTGCTTCCTCTGCCTAGCTCCAACTGAGACAACAACGAACCCCTTCACTTCCTGCTGCCAGGCCCTCTAAGTCCTGGTCACAAAAGTGGCTGATCCCTAGAGGTCACTGCCTGACAGACAGAACAGGGTTCCTTTTTTTGTTCTCTCTTTAAGGTAAGGGAGGAGCCAGTTGCTACACAAGCCCTATGAGGAAAGATTTAAGGAACTGGCTATGTTTAGCCTGGAGAAGAGAATGTGGAGGGGAGCATTATAGTGTTCTTTAAATACCTGAAATACTGTTGCATGTTTTCTGCTGCCCAGGAGTGTAGGATTGGAGCTCTAATGGGCTTAAATTACAGGAGGATAGATGTATGGTTGAACACCAGGAGAAACATCTTATATGATCAGAGCAGTTTGACAATAGAACCAGTTTTCTGGAAGTCGTCAAGCAGAAGCTGGACAGCCTAATGCTGGATTTCCAGCTTTGAGTGAGGTGTTAGATTATATGTTTTACAATACCTTCTCCAAATTCTGATTCAGAATGGCTCATTATTTCAGACTGCCCCCTCCTCTGCCAGTTCACCCTTTCACAAACTCTCTCTTACCTTTACAACATTGGAGATGATAGGGGTAAGCAGAAGTAGGGGAGATTCCTGTTCCTAGTGTGGCCTGGATATCTCTAGAAGTTGAAATTAGGGATGTGCACAAACTGGTTCAGAAGCCCATTTACAGACCTCCGAACCGATTCAAAAGTCTGGTGATTCAGCCAGTTCGAAGGTGGAGGGATAGCTTTAAGGACTGGGTAGAGTGTTTTTAAACACACACACACCCCCGTCGCTGTGTTGCCCCCACTGGCGCTGTGTTAAAAAATGGTCCAGCATGGCAGCAGCATACCTCCTTGCAGCCCTGGTGCATATTACACCAGAAGTACCCCTGGAAGTACCCGGTGCACACATGTGCTCATGCTCACCAGGTACTTCTGGGGGTATTTCCAATCTGACATGCACTGGGACAGCAAGGAGGTACACTGCTGCCCTGCAGGACCGTTTCCACCAATGAGGAAACATCCCGGGGGAGGGGGTAAGAGCAACCTTCCTGTTCCTTAAAGCTATCCTCCTCCCACCTTCAAACTGGCAGTCACCGGTTCAGTGTACATCCCTAGTTGAAACAGCATGTTCAGCAATGCCATTTCCTGTTGCAACCATGGGATTCAAGGTTTTTATGGGCAGATAAAACTACAAATTCCATTGTTTTGGCAGATAATGATAACTACAGGCATACCTTCTTACTTGCCGGGATTCTGTTCCTTGCCTACTACCGCGAGTAACAGGGCATTATGCCTATAGGAAATGGGGTGGGGGGCTGGGTTTTAGAATGGACAAAAAAGGTTAAAAAATCACCACCACCAAAAACAACAACAACAAAACACAGCAAAAAAAGAGGTGAAAATCATTGAAATTCTTTACTACACCATTCTACACAGGGTCTACATATGCCCAGGGATGCCCCCTAAATGGGTTAGAAATCAGAGGGAAAACCCTTTTTTAAAAAGAAATGAGCCACAGAATGGCTCCTCCTTACAAAGTGGTGGCCAGTTGACCTCCTCTGGTCACTTCACCTCCAGGAACTGCAGATACATGGTTTTAACCCTTTCGTATCTGCAGATAATTAAAATGGGTGTTGATTAGACACCTGCAAATATACAAAACTGCAGATATAGAGTCCGTGTATAGTGAGGTTTCCCTGTATCTGAGCCAGATCTTACAAGCCAGAGAGTCCCTTGGGCTACTGGTGACCTCCTCCTCTCTGAAATGAGGGCAGTGTTTTGCTTGCAAATCGAGTTATGATTGCAAATCTCAGGTGGTATTTGAGGTAAACAGAGGGATGTTCACTCATTCCTTCAAGTGCTATGCGATGCTTGGTTTTACTGCTGCAAGTTGTTTCCTTGTGGAAACAGTTTGACACAATCTAAACAGGTATGTGCTCCTTGCATTCAAAAAGCAAAATGTTTACGAAACACTCCTAGGTAATTTTGGAGCCTGGACCTAGAGGCAATCATCCCGCTATGCACGCACACACCCCATGACACACACAGTGTTTTAAACATGTGGGTTCTGGAGGGCACAAACAGCAGCTGAACTCACAAGAATGTAATATAAAACAAGGGTATTTATGCAAATATGAACGAGCAGAAACATTTCAATATGAAACCTAACATATTCCCCATCCCACATATTTCTTTACCCACTCCCCACTCAGGATCCAATATTTAAGCAACAGAATTTGAAAGAATGTAAAAATGTGCAAGATTCTTTATGCAGATATACATTAGCAGAAATATTCCAACATGTAACTTGACATAATCTGGCCACCACACCACCCAGGACAAATGAAAGAGGATTTGGGCGGGGGGGGGGAGGGTGTGTAGAGGCCCTGGATTTTGGCCTGGAAGTCCAGGGAGAAGAGCGCTTATGTATACTGTTATGTAACTGGACAATTGGATGCTTCTAGAGGAGTAAGTAGTGAGACATGTCATAGTAATGTTAGCACCAGTGGTATCATGGCAGTAATATAACCAAATATTTGGTTTTGAACATGTCCCCGATAAGAAATGAAAGCAGAACTAATATGATATGAATAGTATTTGCTTGTACAAGGCAATCAGAAAACTGAAATCAAGATGGATTGATTGCTTTATTTCAAATTGGGCTTTTGAGGAACCTTTGTTTAAGGAACAGGCTGAAGAATTCAGTGTGAAAAGGTTAATGTTGGACACTAGCACACAGCTTATCAGAATACAGTTCAAACCAGGGAACTTTCAACTATGACAGATTAGTATCTAAATGTCCAGGGAGCAATCTTTTAAGGTTGTTTGAGAAAAAGCTTGCCATGTTTTGAGAACAGGGGTTGAAAACAGATAATGTAATGTGAGGTGAGCCCAAATGTCTTTTGTTATAAAAGAGTTGTTATAAAAGGAATCACGGGGTGTACGTCTTACCCTTCGTTCCCCTCTGCAAGGGGAAGTCTATCCACGTCTAAATCCGTTCATGTTCTAACACCATTTATGAAGTAGGTTTTTAATGAGCTCTATGATCACGTCTGTGTTATTTCCTTGTGATTTGTTAATTTGTTTATTGTGGTTCATAATGTATCTTAATGTGATTTTATTGGCTTTTGTCAATAATATGGAAGCATGCAAGCCTTCTTGAGCAGCGTAAAGTGAGAGAGAAATCTCATAAAATTTGAAAGGAAGACAAAGAACCATAATGGGTAGGGGCTGATCTCAGTCCCTCCCCCCTCCCCATATATTGCTAGTTGTTTACTTCCAGTGGCAAAAAGTCATGAGTACTGTTTAAGAGCTTTTGTAATGTGCCTTGCCGTGTCTCCATGCCCCATACATTCTAGCAGCACTCATAGGAAGAAGCAAGTATTATAACTGCAATCAAAACATGGCTGTGCATATAAGACTTGAGGCCACTTTTTCCAGTGTGGTTGCTGCAAACTGATCCCCTATGGATGGTTTCAACTAACACACATTCATCGCTAACATATATATGTCAAAATTTGATACAGCCTAGTGGCTAAGAGACTGAGCTATGAATCAGGGCTTCCACAGTTTGAATCTTGCTTTTGTCATGAACACTCTAACCACTTGCTTTTGGCTTCAGTTGCAATATGAGGATAGTAATACTTTTTTTTAACCTTGTTGCAAGGATAACGAGACAATCCATGTCAATCTCTTTAAACACTAAGGCCACATTCAGACGTAATGGCTAACTGGAGGTAAACGTGCCTGAGGTTTCTATTTGAAACTCCAAACCGCACCACAGATGTTCACCAAACAGCGGACCACCAAACTCCAGTTCCAAGAGAGGGGAGTCCCTCCCTGCTGCTTGGCCTCCAAAGCCAATCCCAGTCAGCTCCACGCCCAGACTGTGGGCAAAGCTTATCCACATAAGTGGAGTGACTGTGATTGGCTACAATCTCAAAGGAGGCATGCTGAGCGCAATTGTGCATTATTGGAGCTCTCCACCCACCCTCAGCAGGGTAAGGGAATTTCAACCCATTTAAATGCCCTGCAATGCCAGTGCTGCTTCTGCCAGTGATGGCACTGCCACCCTGCCCCCAAGTTGCCCTACATATTGAAAGCACCACACAAGCACTGATTCATGGGTAATTTGGGGTCTGGGTGGGGGTGGAATTCTGCTTTCATTACAGGAGGGGAGGAGAAAAATCCACAATTGCTAGTATGAGATATGTAGATGAGGGAGGGCAAAGAGGAGGGATATGTAGAAGGCAGGAGATCTGCTCTTGTGGTAGCAAGCATGACTTGCCTCCTTAGCTAAGCAGGGTCTGCCCTGGTTGCATTTGAATGGAAGTTTACATGTGTGAGCACTGCATAATATCCACCTTAGAGGATGGAGCTGCTCTGGGAAGAGCGGAAGGTTCCAAGTTCCCTCCCTGGCATCTCCAAGATAGGGCTGAGAGAGATTTCTTCCTGCAATCTTGGAGAAGCCGCTGCCAGTCTGTGAAGACAATACTGAGCTAGATGGATGAATGGTCTGACTCGGTATATGGCAGCTTCTTATGTTCCTATGCTGGGAGTTCTATCCCACCACAAGCAGGGAAGATGTCACGAGGGGTAACCCCAGCAAAGCAGTCCAAGCAGAACCAAATGATATCCGCTGTCTGGCAGCTTGCTGCCGAGCAGGCTATGCCTCTCATGAGAGGCCCAGTCTACTGGGGAAAGGTTGCCTAATGTAAGGGCTTTGCCCAGTCCACAGTCTGCAAAATCACAAGTTTAGCCAGCCACCCAACCATCAATGCACCCAAGGGACCTCTGCTTTAGTGGGGGCCCCAACTCTCTATGGTAAAAAAAAATAGAACAGAGCCTCCATTACCTCCCTCTCCCTGAATCCCTCTGAAGCCTTGCACACAGAGGAAATTTTGACACCCCATGTGCCATAGGCTGGCCATGTGGAGTAGGCCAATGGGATGTACATTTACACACATTCAAAACTCCTGGGTTTGCTCCATATTTGCGCCATTTGCAGATAAGTAGGCACAGGGAATCGTGGGAGTGAGCACTTTCCTTTCCCTTTCCCATACTGGGGGTAGTGGGGTTGACTGCAATGGCCACAGGCAAGTGTGCACCTGTGCACGTGTGGATGGCCAGGCAGAGGGCTTGTTTCCATGGTAGCTTAGCCACTGTCTCTGGGATCAGGAAATTAGTCTCAGGGATACCCGTGTCCACCGCTTCCCAACAAACAGCAACACAGCTCTAAGTAGTCTTAACCCATGGCCTAAGTAGTCTTAACCTATGGCCTGACACTCTCGTGAGTGGGCGCTGTACATGTTGGGTTTGGTAGCCACCCTTATTGCAGAGGAAGAATCTTTCCAAAAACTGAATCAATGCTGATCCTGCTGCCCCAGCCCTGCTCAAGAGTAAGCATGGGTTGTAAACACCCCACCCTCAAGGGGACGTGGCTGAGTGCCACTTCCCCACCCTCTCGGTGTAAGGAATAGAATAATTCCCCTAAATCTCCCCACCTTTACCCTCATTCCCTTTGGAGACTTTCATGCACCTAAAGGACATATAGATGATCCATGTGTCAATGCCCAGACACATGCATGGAGTGGAGGGGAGACACTGGGACAAACCTTTAAACCCAGTCATTCTGGGTCCCAGCCTGTCGTTACATGTATGCAGATCTGTGGGTGCAGGGAATTTCAGGAGAGGGTAGCACCCATCCTCCAGCTACCCTGGAAAAGTGGGGCGGCCATTCCAGGGTACTGGCAAGGTTGCACATGGATGGGTAGTCTGTTAGGGGTCATGGTTTCACAGCAGCTTGCCTGCAGTCCCCAAGACAAGGAACTTCTCCACATGGTTCCCATGCACACAGCAACCTGGCTCTACTTCAAGCCCCCATGGCCTGACACTCTCATGAGGGAAGTATTTGTGGGAGAAGTGGATGTTTTGCCGCCTGGCATCATTTTAGATTTGTCTGGGCAATTCTCTCCCCTTCACTCTGATGGTTGTTCTCATGAGTTGTCTGTGGGTGTCCCCATGGTTTTCCTTCTCATGCCTGGCCAGTGCTACCCGGTTCGGGTGGTTGTATCTTTGAGGAAGGATTTCTGCTTACCCGTATCAACCCTGGTGACCAGCCTTGATCATAAGTAAGCCTGAGGGGCACAAACCTCCCAAAGGGGAAGGAGCTGGGCCCCGCTTCCCCAACCTTTCTGTGAAAAGAATAGAACTTGACTGCTCAGGCATCCCTGCTGGGGGGTTGCTTTTGAAACCCTTCCAATAGCTACCCCCACCCCGTCAACGATTTGTATGGACAGTGTCACACCCTCATTCTCAGATAGCGAGGAGGAAGGGGAAGCTGACAGCCCTTCAGCCAATGCAGGGGTGCCTGAGGGGCAGAGCCCAGCTGTCAGTTCCCAAGAGACGGCTGAGGCTGGTCCGGCTGATGTTTCAGAGCAGGCATAGCAGTCTGATGCAGCAGAGACAGCGACGGATGAACCGGAGGATGAGTTGTGCAGGCAACCCTCACTGACTCCACAGCAGAGGCGCGTCACAAGGCGGCGGGCACAGCTGGAAACCATCAGGAGAAGTAAGTGCCTCTTGCAGAAGGCTGATAAGCCTTGAATCCCTGCCAGCTGAGAGTTATCAGCTTGGACTATAAAGCACGTCGACAGCTTTCAGTTAGCTGCTGGAAGACAACATGTCATCCCTCGTGTCAACAGCTTTCAGCCTGAGCCAGAGAGAGAGAATCCTCCGAGCCGTGTTCTGCTTCTGCAACCCAGTTTGTTTTGTGAACTATCTTCCTAGACTTCCCTTCTGGGTGGCTAGATTGCTGACAGACGGCGTGGAAACCAGGCTCTGGCACGGACCCTTAAACCCATTCAAAATTCCCGTGTCTGGCCAAGCCTCCCACCATATGCAGATCTCTCAGTGTGGGGATCAGAGAGGGTATGCCTGGTTTCCAGCTGCCCAGGACTGTGCCGTTGCCCCTGGGCAGACTGTCAGGTGGCACATTTTTGCAGCAGCTTGGCTGCGGCCCCCAAGATCTGCATCTTGGCGGGAGACAAAGCTGTCTCTGGTGAACCCCTCCCCATGGCTGCCATTCGCAAAGTGATGTTGCTTTGTTTAGAGCCCCAGTGTCCTGACACGCTCATGAGGGAGCTGTCCATGGGAAAAGAGGATTTTTTGCTGTTTGGCATCAGTTGTGATTTAGGCCGGCAATTCTTTCTTCTCCCCCTGATGGTTCTTCTCATGAGTTGTCTGGTGCTGTCCAGGGCTTTTGCTCTCATGTCTGTGCACTGTGCCCCAGGTCGGGTGGCTCAATCCTCACAGTGGTAGTATTCTCCCCTTGTACTGGGGCACTACTGACCCTCAAGACCGGCCTCGATCATGGATAAGTCCAGGGAGCAAGAACCCCCCAAAGGGGAAGGGGCTGGACCCCTTTCCCAACATTTATGTGAAAAAGATAGAAATTGGCTGCTCCAGAATCCCTGCTTGTGGAAGCCCCTCAAACACAGAGAGAAGTGCCATCCAAAATGACTATTTGCTCCCCAGCCTGAGAGGGGGTTCCCCTGCTGATGCTGCATCTCTACCATGAGGGGGCCCTTTGCGAGGGCCCATCCATCTGCGTGGACAGTGTAGACACAGTGGTTGGGCAAGGAGCTTGAAACCATTCAAAGTTCCTGGGCTTGGTCCAGCACGGCACCATATGCAGATCTCCTGGTGCGGGGATTCCTGGAAAAGGAGAGCCCCGGTTTCCAGCCTGACTGGGACATTGGTATTGCCCTTTGGGGCCATGGGCAAGGGTGCACATCGCCACATGGGTGTGTGGGATGGCAGGACACAGGGTTTGATAGCTACTTGGTGGCAATCACCATGACTGGGACAGCACTCGCCCAAGTACCCATTCCCATGGCTTTCCTGTATAGAGCATCTTCCCTTCCTTTCCCTTGAGAGTCTTCCACTCTCATGAGAGAGTGGTCCATGGAATAATGGGCTAAGTTTCCAGTCCGAAATGGTGATGGCCATTTCCCGTATAACGGGAATGCCATCCCATGTATTGCACTTAGTCCTCACAGATGGTTCTTCTCAAGAGCAAGGGAGCAAATATCCCCACCCAGGGAAGGGTTTGGGCCCTGCTTCCCCAAACGTTCTTTGAAAAAATTATAACTTTGCTGCTCCAGGTTCCCTGCTTGGGTGTGCCTTTTATATCTAACCCCAGTCCCCCGCCACAGCCATTTGCTCCCCTCCCAGCACTGGGATGGGGTGCCCTGCTTTTGTTGCCAGCTGCAGTGCTTATGAAATTGCACTGCAGTGCCCATGAAATTGCTTGCCGGGAAATCTAGGACCAACAAACGGAAGTACTTTTTCACACAATGCATAATCCACTTGTGGAATTCTCTGCCACAAGATGTGGTGACAGCCAACAACCTGGATAGCTTTAAGAAGGGTTTGGATAACTTCATGGAGGAGAGGTCTATCAATGGCTACTAGTTGGAGGGCTGTGGGCCACCTCCATCCTCAAAGGCAGGATGCCTCTGAGTACCAGTTGCAGGGGAGTAATGGCAAGAGAGAGGGCATGCTGTCAACTCCTGCCTGTGGCTTCCAGCGGCATCTGGTGGGCCACTGTGTGGAACAGGATGCTGGACTAGATGGGCTTTGGGCCTGATCCAGTAGGGCTGTTCTTATGTTCTTATGAATATACATGGCTGTTGCTCTCTTCTCAGGGAGCAAAGCACTTAGTGCCTGCCCTGTCATCCTGTGCCCTCGTCTTTTTTGCCAGGTGGGGGTAGCAAGAGACAGTGTGGAAATTGGGGATGCCACCAAGCGACTGTGCAGCTTGACAGGCTAACAGGTCCGGAATGGTGTGTGGTTGCATCCCTGTAGCCTCGCAACTCTTAACTGACAGGAGGGGCGGTGCTGGTTTTCTGAAAGCCTGCAAGTGAGAGGCACCGAAAGAATAGCCACATCCTCTGGTGGATTTGCATTGGTGCTCTATGGTTGTGGTTTGAAAATCGGCACGAAACCATGGTTATAGCAGTGCCACGAGTTGCCATTTTTTTCTGCAGCAAAACCTCAGATCTCAGCACTGAACCTCCGAGAGAAACAAAGGTTCCTATTGGAGTTTGGCAAAGCTTTATAGTGAAAACCACAATGCAAAACTTACACATGAATAAAGAGTGTGATTTACTCCTCCCCTTGTAGGGGTCAACTGGGTGAAAAACATAACCAGAGTGCTCCCTTCCTGCAACTGCCAAATAGTGCGTGTGAGTGTGTGTGAGTGTGTGGGGGGGAGGAGGGAGGGAAAGAGGGTGTGGGTGGGGATGCAGATTTGTATTCAATTGAGTTTGAAGTTCCTCATAAAACTGATCATCCCTCCAACCTCATTTATCATGCTACTGCCACCACTTAAAAAGATGGCCCCAACATCAGCAGGGTTCACACATCTCAATTTTGAAGGGAAAATTAAAGGTCCCAGAAAATGTTCACTTAGTCTTTCTCCACCCTGCTGTGATTCAAATTGAAAATGCTTGTTTTAGGAGTTATTTTCTATAGTACTGGAGCTACATTGTGAGAGGGAGCTAATTTTTGCAAGCATCCTGATTCTCAGACAATATGGATGGAGAACTTATGAATCAAGCGTTGCATTCTTTCCCTTATAAAGACTTTATTTCAAAATGAGCTTTTGGGCAACCTTTGTTTAAGTGACAGACTAAAGGATTCAGTGCAAAAAGGTTTAATGTTGGACACTAGCACACAACTTATCAGAACAGAGTTTAAACCAGGACACTTTCAACTATCACAAATTAGTATCTAAATGTCCAGGGAGCAATCTTCTTAAGGATGTTGGTTAGCAAGCTTACTTTGTTTTGAGAGCATGGTCAGAAAACAGAAAATTCAATTTTAAATACAAAGCATTCTCTATTGGTCATCTACAATCTTGTAAGCTTGGTCTCCAGGGTTGTTCCCAGTTGCACAGCTCATTGTCCAGGCCTAAAACACATGAGCACATTACACCATGCAAAATAATGTAATATTAATCTTAGATATGTTATTCATTGAGTCAGTAGGAAAAGATGGGGTTAAATATGATGCATATAGCAATGGAAGACACTAGAAATCTTTTTTATGATTCTAAAAATATTCTTTACTTTTTCTAAAATTATCTTACTTTCAATAGAAAAAAAGGATTAGTTTCCATATGTTACGAACTCTATTTACTCATTCAAATTTTATAAATGAGAAATTTAAGGGCCATTTACAGTAGTTCATGCCACTAAGAGAGATTCTTAGGCCTGTTAGTAGCTTAGTGTAACTTAAGCTATAGATGGGTGGATCACATTATAAGGAGATTTTTTAAAATGGTGAGGCTAATAGTACATTGTTTTCATAATTGGGACAAAAGCTTTTAAATTAGTATTTCTATATCTGGCAATCTGAGACATCTGGAGGCAAAATTCTCAAGCTGATACAAGACATGAAATGAGCTCACCTTAGCACCATATTTCTGTTTCTATAGGAGCTAAAATGTTTATCTTGGTGCAGATAGTTTACTCTCCCACTGAAGTCAGTAGGACTTATAAGTGCTTATATTTGACTGGATCAGCAAGCTAGAAATCAAGAAGATCCCAACATATATTTGTAACATAGATAAAATTTCAGACAAGTCACATTAGGCTTATTTTTAGTGCAACATAATTGCAGTGAAGCAGAGCTGGAAGTTTAAATCCAGGTATAATGCAATCACTCTGTTCTGCAGGTTTTTTTTTAAAAAGTGACAATATCTTTAAGAAAGCATCTTTTGTAATGCTTCCCCCCCCCGCAACATTTAATGTCTTACTAACAAGTTTTCACAAGCTACTTAAAGTTCCTAAAAAGTTTCTTGTATTTAATGGGTTAGTAAAAGAATATTTTCTATTCCTTAGTAGAATAAGACTGTATATTTTTAAACCATAAGAGTTTAATGAGTTCCTTGTTTCAGTAATCTTAGACAGATTATAACCAGAGCAGCAAAATAAGGTGTATAGTGATATGTCCTGAGATGTCTTTTTGGATTGCCAGTTTTGGGGTGGGCTGGGAATAAATGGCACCCCTTTCAATTAGCAAAACTACAAACTTGAGGAAGGGTAAAAATGATAAGGCTGGGTGTTTGAACAGACCGTAACAAGCCGTACAGCAATTTAGTATATTCCTTGCTTAGTGCCTTTCTTCTTTGTCAGTATTTAACACAATAAATGCACGTTTGTTGTTGCTTTTGTATGGTTCAGACACCTTCCCTCAAGCTTGAACTTTTGTTGTAGGGATAATGCATTTTCAAAGCACTGGATGTACTATATCTTGAACCAATGTATTACCATGCTTGCCTATTCCATTGCACCCCAGTGCAACCCCAGATTAAATCTTGGCTGTCTGCAATGATTATTTTACTGTTTCTAGTAACAAGGAAACTGCTGAGTACATTCCTCTGATTCAAGGGAAGGAAAAAAAGTCATTCTGGCCAGATTTTCCCCCTCTTAAATGCCACTAGGTCAATGGTGTGATCGAAAAAGGGATAAGAGATTCTGCTCTGATGGTCACAGCCCCGGAGCGTGCACAGAAAGCACTAGAATTGACCAAGCTTTAGAGCACTGAGATATGAATGTAGTTTCCCATTCAGATCATCATGGAGAAAATAGCTTCCATTTTTCCTCTCCACAATGCCCCATGCCTCTCCTCAAGGCCCCAGAAAAATGCTATATCAGGGGCATTGTGAGATAGAGAAAATAGTGCCCAGCAGCATAAAGGTGTCTGGGCCCAATGGGTCTTGAGGAGCTTGGATGTCCTGTACTGATGCCAGACCTGACATTATGACTCTGCTCCAAAACAGAGCTGGATATACACAAATCCTTTGAAATCAGGAGACTTAAGGGTATGTGGGATTGCCAGTCACGTGTGATGTATATTTATAGATGAAATGTCACTAGATTTTTCATATTATAAACTTGTTATTTTATAAGCAAAGTAGAAAACAAAAAGCTATTGATCTCAGGCATTAGTGTTACCTTCATTATCTCAGATAGTCCTGAATGCAAACAAGCATTTCTTGTTAAGGTTGATCTGCTTTCCACTGTAACCTGTTCCTGCTGTAACAAAGAGGAAAACAAGCTTTGTTTGACACTGAACAATGGTACAGAGCATGATTTTTATCAAAAGAAGTAAAACAATCCCATACTTATCATTGCTGCACTCAGATTTTGCAATGTTCTTGCTTCAAAACCAGTTTCAAGATTCACTTAAAAAAACAACCACGTGTGAAATAATAATGATTTATGATTTAATGTGTGTGTTTTTAATGTTGTGTTGTAAGCCGCCCAGAGGACAATTTGTTATGGGGCAGCTAAAAATAAAGTTGTTGTTGTTATCATCTATCTATATATTTAATTCTCTTAAATTTACCCATTGCTAATCCCATGTGTGGCAGCTTTTGCAAGAGTTTAAGAGCATCTGCTGGATAGGATAGCAATGCCGGCCGGCGGTGGTGGGCCAGCCTGGCCGGCGGGAGCAGAAGGTGGTGGTGGCCTGGCCCGGCTGGCAGGAGCAGGAGGTGGCCATTGCCAGGAGTTGGTAGGCAGGGGGGAAGCAGCGGCCTGGCCAACAGGAGCAGGAAGTGGTGGTGGCCCGGCCTGGCGGGAGCAGGAGGCGGTAGCCCAGGAGCAGGAGACGGCAACCCAGCCCGGCTGGCGAGAGCAGGAAGCAGTGGCCCAGGAGCAAGAGGCAGCTGCGTGGCCTGGCCTGGCACAGCCGGTGGGAGCAGGTGTCGGTGGCCCAGCCGGCTTGCAGGAGCAGGAGGCGGCCACTGCCCAGAGTTGGTAGGTGGGTGGGAAGAGGTGGTGGGCAGGCTTTCTAGCCATTCTGCCAGCCAGAAAATGTGAGCGGGGGTGAGAAGAAGCGAGCTGGTCAGCCAGCCTGCCAGCCAGAAAGCGGGGGGGGGGGGGGAAGCGGGCGGGGGGAGAAGCAGGCTGCTGGTCGGGGGTGAAGGCAGTGGTGGTGGGTGGGCCGGCCAGAGACGCAGATGCTCTGCACCTGGCCTAACTAGTTGTAGTTGCCATTGTAATTAACAGATCAAACAATAAATTGGAGTATTTGTAATAACCTTGTGAGATTGGAACATAATTGGAGCCTAATCTGTGGCAGTGATGGGACAGAAGAAATGCCCCCCCCCATCCATCATTGTCTCAGTGTCGTCCAGTTACACTTGTCCAGGTGGTGTGCGTCCTCTTTAAATCTGGCCCCAGGCAAGATGTGTTAGAATCCTTGATAGCATGCTGTGACCATTTGTAAAGTATCTTGTATTTGCCAGGAGTTGGACTCTACAGCTGATGCAATGTCATTGGGAGGGGTGTCCAGAGTACCACTTGGACTAGTTTTGCTGGAAGAGTTTCAATTATTGGTGCCTGAGGAAGTGGACAAGGTGATCAGTCAAGTTCAGCTGACCATGTGCATGCTTGACCCTTTACCTTCATTGCTTATTAAATCTATTAGAGAGAGAACTTTAGCTGGTTCTAAATGCCTCATTGAGAGAGGGAGTGGTCCCAGCTTGGTTGAAGAAAGCTATTATTTGACCACTCCTAAAGAAACCTAGTCTGGACCCAGAGGATGTAAACAACTTTAGGCCTGTGGCCAATATTCCTGGGCAAGGTGCTTGAGCAGGTAGTGGCTGACCAGATCCAGATACTCTTGAAGACAGAGGCGTAGCAAGGTTGTAGTGGGCCTGGAGACGAGATTTTAAAATGGGCTCCTCAATGCTGATTAAGAAAGGAGACTTTCAACCATGCAATGTGATCCTATGTATGTTTTCTCATAAATCCTAACAAATTCAGTACAGTTTGCTTCCAGGTAAGTAGAGAATTGCAGCCTCAGGCAGCAAATCTAACCACATTTAGCTGGAAGTACATTTCACTGAAACCTAAAGGACTTTGGTAATTTTTTGTCATGAAACAAACCACTTATAGGACTGTTTTTTTGATGGATTTTTAATTTAAAAAATATTAAAAACCAACTATTTGTCCAATCCACTTCAATTTAAATATACATATTCCTCCCACATCTCTCTGCTCAAAACCAAAGCCCACTTTCCCAGTCATGCCAGGTGATCTAAAGGCTGGGGCTGGAATGGGGTTATTTTTTTATGAAGGTAAAGGGCAGATTCTTCCATATCGGGGTGGAACTACTTTTTTTAAAGTAGGTTTTTTAATTAAAAATATTTTAAAACAGGAAATTCCTCAATCTCTGAATTAAATATTCAGAGTCATTTCAATCTGCCCTACATCCCGCCCCCTTATATTAAAGCTCTAGGGCAAGCAATCCAGGGTGGGGGGAATAACCACCAAAAGGAAATCACATCCTATCTCCATTACTAAGCCTGAGGAATCAAAAGCTGGGCAGAGCTGTGGTGGACAAGGGCAGCACTGAACAGCTGAGAGGCGGAGACTGAAGGGGCTGCAGCAGCTTGCAGGCTGCTTCACTCCCCTGGCCAGGAGGGCTAGCAGGAGAGGAGGCCAGCAGGCAAGGCAAGGGGGACTGACTAAGGGGCCTTGGAGGGCCTCCAGGCCCTGTGGGCCTAGAGACATTTGTCTCCTCTTGCCCAATGAAACTTACACCCCAGCTTGAAGGAAATGGATTTTCTAGAGCTATTTCAATCAGGCTTCAGGCCTGGCTTTGGAACAGAAACTGCTTTGGTTGCCTTGTGGGATGACTTGTGCAGAGAGAGAAAGACAGGGATGTACAACCCTGTTAATTCTCTTGGACCTCTCAGTGGCTTTCGATACCATTGACCATGGTATCCTTTTGGATAGGCTGGCTGAGTTGGGTGTGGGAGGCACTTTGCAGCAAAGCGAAATGGAAGAAGGGGCGGCAGGAAGATATCCTGCCACTCCATTTACTTAAGAAAGTACGTGTGCGCGCACACACACAAAAGGCTTCTTAAAGCCTTTTTGCACTTTATGCCATGACGCCAAGCGGAGGAAGGGGCAGCAGGGAGGTATCCTGCCTCCCCATTACTAAAACAATCGCTGCAGCAGAGCGCCGGAGAAGGGGCGCTAGAGGAAATAGTAAGAACAATTATTCCATGAAATACGGGCACCGGAGGGGGGAAAGCGGCGGGAGGGGTAAGTAACCCCCCCGCGCCTTAAAGTAACCCCCCACCCCAGTGCCAGACCGCAGCTCCGCGGTTCCGTGCACACTCCTATTATGGAACAGCCTCACAAGTGAAGTTTGACTGGCATCATCATTTTGTTCTTTTACTGTAGATGCCAGTTGAAGATCTTTCTTTTAACTTGGGCTAGGGGTATGTATGGACCATTTGGTGTGGTTAGGTCTGAATTTGGGCCAACCTGTGTCAAAATGAACCAGTCCAGTCCAATTGAACTGATTGGTTGGGATGGTCAGCTCAACGAACCAGCTTGGAGTGGTTCGAAGTGGTTCACAGCTGAACTGCTTGGACCCGCACAGTTTGCAGCAATCCAGTTCATGAGCGAACCTGGATTGCAGCAATCCAGTTCATGAGGTTCTGCACATCTCTAACTCAGGCTTTTAAATATTGATTTTTGAAATTGAAATTTTTTAAAAAACAAGTTTTTACATTGTTTTGTTATCGATTTCTATATCTATATATACACATAATATATATGGGGTTTTAAATTTTTTTAAAATGTATATTATGTTCTTTTATTGGATGTTTTAGTGTTGTTTTGTGAGATGCTCAGAGAACAATTTGTTATGGAGCAGCTAACAATTTATTGTTATTGGCTAACAAGTTTATTATTGTTGTTATTAAACAAGCTTATTATTATTTCTTTTTTACACAGTCAGATAGGTGTTATCAACTGGTTTGTATTATTTATTTATTTATTTATTTAAATGGTAGGTGGGAGCAGCTAAGCAGAATCTGCTGGATGCCTTCTAGAACTGTGAATGGAGTTCTAGAAGCAAGCCAGGATTTGTGTTTCTGGTGTTAGTTCATTCTTTTTTATTTTTTAGTTTGTTAGGAGTACTGGAGAGCACTGTGGCTTTTCTCATTTGATATGTCTGTAGGTGCAAATGGCTGCTGTTCGATAACAGACTAAGCAGCTATTCTATGTTAAATAGGACTTCACCGGAGTGGCCAATCTGAGGCTCTCCAGATGTTGGACTGAAATTCCCATTATCCCCAGACACAATAAATTGTATCTGGGAATGATGGGAATTGTTGTCTAGCACAACTTGAGAGCCTCAAATTGGCCACCTCTGGACTACACTAACTGAAACAAGACCCCAGCCTTTAGTGGATCAACTATGTCCCACAATGTCTCTCCTTGAGTATGTTGGTCACAGCAGATTTCTTCTTCCTTCTGCCCTTGTTATGGACAGTTCCAAATCCTAGCAACATGTCCTTTAATTTTGTACTGCAACATCCCAGTTCTGTTGCTAGTTTCCCCCCCACAATCCCACCCCCTCTGCCTAACCATAGATTTAGTTGATCAACTTGCTTTTGAACCAGTGTGGTGTAGTGGTTAGAGTGCTGGACTAGGACCGGAGAGACCCGAGTTCAAATCCCCATTCAGCCATGAAACTAGCTGGGTGACTCTGGGCCAATCACGCATCTCTCAGCCTAACCTACTTCACAGGGTTGTTGTGAAAGAGAAACTCAAGTATGTAGTACACCGCTCTGGGCTCCTTGGAGGAAGAGCGGGATACAAATGTAAAAATAAATAAAAAATAAATAAAAAATAAACAATGACAGAGCTAATTCACATAGAGCTGTTGGTGGCTGAGAGTTCTGATAGTTTTAGAAGAGTTATAATTTATTATACTTTTAATTTTCTTTGACACAATTGATCCACTCAAACACTGGGCTTTTATTTTAGATAATCCTTTTAGCACTAATGGCAGGCTCAGCAACTAGTTTAATAGCAGCAGTTTGCATCTGCACGCTTCTCAAATGAAACTCCAAAGCCTATCATTAGCCACTCAAAGAGGCTAAAGAGCAGGCTAAGAGCCTCCGCCTGCTTGGTCTTTACATGAAGAAAGACCTTCTGTATCACAATCCCCATATAAGTTCTCAGGGAAAAATTCCTAAGTAGTCTTGATTAGTAGCAATGTTTGGCTATCTGACTCTGATAAGATCTGTTTTTTTTTCTTGGCTGAATATGTGTCTTCTGACTACGATAACATCCTTAAGATAGAGGTGCTGTCTGTTGCTTTCATCCTGGGGTGTTAATTTTATGTGTCTGTTGTTTTGACATCTTTGCTGATGTTTTTTATTGGTAATTGGACATTTTTCAGTTTGTGCTGACCTCTGGTTTTAAGCAGATGAATGATTGATTCACGAACTGACTGCAGCTGCCCCATATTTTGGAATGCCCTCATGTTTGGACGGATTTTGTGTGAATGACTGTAGATGTGTTCCTTTTATAAGTGAATCTGGATACAGGCCCCCTCCAATGCAGATAGGGCATGTTCTACTGTCCTACTCTCTTACCATCTGTTCCTTTCCCCTTTTATAATTTGGCAGTAATGTGCCATTGTGCCCTACATTTTGGCCTACTTCTTAGGGCTCTTGTAAGTATTGCTGAAAGAATACAGGAACATAATGTGTGAATAGCTGTATGTGCACTCAATTTGCACATGTATATACTGTACACAGATTGTATGTGCATTGAACTCAACGTGAATAGGACTCAACAGACATATTACTAATCAAATATGAATAGGACTCAACAGACGTACCAATCATAATACTTAGTATTTACCCTATTTTCAATGTTCAAATGTTCAATTTTAAATATTAAATTTTCAATTTCAAATGTTCAATTTTAAATGTTCAGTGTTCAATTTTTAATGTTCAGTTTTCAAATGTTCAAAACACTTTACAGAGATTCTCTTGCAGTCCTTAAAACAACTCTGTAAATTACACCAGGATTATGCTTCCCCTATTGTAGGGGGTGGATTGAGGTCAAGAGAGCAAGTTAGGTGGCCTAATGTGGCCTATGGCCACCTAATTAGTTTGTGGGTGGTGCAATTTGAACTAGCAATTCCTAGATCTGAATTAGATCTGAATTAAAGATAATATGCAGACACACACTCTGTGTAAGACACACATGTGCACCCCTTCCTCTCTTGGATTTAATATATAGAAACCCTAAGAAGGGAGCTAAACTCTGAAGAACAGTAATGCTAGCAACCGACCCTAATTTTTTTTAATGAGGTATCCCTAAAAGGCGCAAAAACAAAACAAAACCAAAAAAAAGCTGAATAAGGACACTGAGCAGCACCACCTAGACTAAGTTAATGACGAAGTGTCATTGAAATGAATGGAACTTAAATTAATCATGACTAACCTGTCTCAGTGATTTTTGTGGTGCTTAGTCATTACTAACTAGCCTGAACATTGTCCAATAACTTCCCAGAGACATGTGCCAGAAATTTGGGACCATCTCTGGTAAATAAGGACAATTAGAGTACCTAGCATAATAATAATAATTATTATTATTATTAGCAATTCCTTAGTTCACAGCTTGGTCTCTTCTCCATTATGCTAGGTACTCTAATTGTCCCTATTTACCAGAGATGGTCCCAAATTTCTGGCACGTGTCCCTGGGAAGTTATTGGACAACTAGTGGTTTTGTAGCCCGTTGGATAACGGGCGCTAGGGGAGCTCTGCGCTCCAGACCACCACCGCCATTACCCCTCCCGCCCGCGGCTCTGGCTGGGCCCGCCACTCACCGCCGCCCGCGGCTCCGGCCGGGCCCGCCACCCACCGCCGCCCGCGGCTCCGGCCTGGTCCACCGCTGCCCGGGCCCACCGCCGCATTCTTCTCCGCCGCCTCGTCCGGCGGCCATCCTGGGCGGCCAGAAGCGGCCGCCCCGAAGAAGCCAGGTAAGCAGCAGCACGGCCAGGCCTCGGCCATGGCTCTGCCGCCTCCTTGGCCGCGCCGTCTCCTCTGGCTGAGGCGGCGGCTTTGCCGCCGCCTCGGCCAGTGTCCCCCACCGCCGCTTACCCGGCTTCTTCGGGGCGGCCGCTTCTGGCCGCCCAGGATGGCCGCCGGGTGCTGGCGGTCCTGGCTCCCTGGCTCTGTTCTGGCCATGCGCTTCGCGCATGCCCAGAAGAGGCCAGGGAGGCACGGACACACGCTTGGTGTCCGTCCACGGACGGACACCAAGCGTTTTATAGATAAGGATGTTCAGGCTAGTTAGTAATGACTAAGCACCACTAAAATCACTGAGACAGGTTAGTCATGATTAATTTAAGTTCCATTCATTTCAATGACACTTCGTCATAACTAACTTAGTCTAGGTGCTGCTCAGTGTCCTTATTCAGCTTTTTGTTTTTTTGCTTTTTTTGCGCCTTTTAGGGATACCTCGTTAAAAAAAAATTAGGGTCGGTTGCTAGCATTACTGTTCTTCAGAGTTCAGCTCTCTTCTTAGGGTTTCTATATATTAAATCCAAGTGAGGGAGGGGTGCACATGTGTGTCTTACACAGAGTGTGTGTCTGCATATTATCTTTAATTCAGATCTATCTGAATACAAGTGCATGAATACTAAGGCAAGACACAACCTGTCATTTCATGCTCAACTGCTGAGGTGTGTTTTGAACTGCTGATGGCAAAATAATATTGTAGGACAATTAGGTTTTCTTTTTTTTCTTGTTTAAATTTTTATTGATTTTAACAATATCTTAACATTCACAACACATTAAACAAATATTGACTTCCCGCTCACACCTCCTCGTTCCAACTGTAGAATTAACCCTTGCTATAATAATAATTCAAAACATATATCTAAACCTTACAAACTCGATTTTGATCTACACAACCTGCTAATATTACTAAATTTCAAACCCTGTTTTAAAATCAATATTAGGAAAGTAGTTCTTTAAGTATAATAAGAATGGTTTCCAATCTTCTTTAAAGCATTCCAAGTTTTGGTCTCTTATCAGTACTGTAAGTTTTGCCATCTCCGCATATTCCAAAATTTTTATCAGCCAATCTTCTTTTGAGGACAGTTCATTACTCTTCCATTTCTGCGCATATATTATTCTGGCCGCTGTGCTAGCGTACATGAGCAATGTTAAGTTGGTTGTAGAAAACACTCCTTGCGTTATTCCCAGCAGGAAGGATTCTGGCTTCTTAGGAAATGTCATTTTGAAAATTTTCTTTAACTCATTATATATCATGTCCCAAAAGGCCTTAGCCTTCCTACAAGTCCACCACATATGAAAAAAAGTTCCTTCAGAGTGTCCACATTTCCAACATTTGTTTGAAACATTTTTATACATTAATGCCAGTTTTTTAGGTGTCAAATACCACAGGACAATTAGATATTCTAGTATATCTTTACCAAAATAACTTTCTTGACTTTTCTGTCAGGAGAAGGTGGAGTTATCAATAAATGAATACAGGAAACAACAGCAAGTGGAATGAGTCTCTCAATGTGTGCTAGAGGAGGGGATGGGACATGACATGATCCTTGGCATGAGAATAGAGATATTCTAAGCATGTCCTTGTTTGTGTGTACAGGAAATGTCCAATGGGATGCTGTGCTAAATCAGTTTCCACTGTAAATATGGTGGATGTGGTTGAAACATACCAGTATAGAAATGCTATAGAAATGTATAGTATAGAGATGCTAACCTGTATAGAAATGCTTTGGAATTGAGCTAATTGAACACACTTACAATCTGGACACGGCATACACATGTACAAATCTATGTAATGGCACGTATAGTTTTTCACACATATTCAGTGCACATATAACAAGCACACTTCCTATCTGTACCCTGCATTTTAGGGGTCCTATACCTAGGTTCACTTGTACAATGTATTGTCTGAATAGGGCTTGTGTTAAAACCATGTTTATAATTTAGGATCTATGCTTGTCTGTGCCTTAAATGGCCTAAAGCCATCCACCATCTCTTACCCTTCGTCCCTGCCTTGCCCCTTCTCTAATTTGGCAATAATTTGGCCTATGTTTTAGGACTCTTACAAGGATTGCTGAAAAGAATACATATATGAAGAGTTTTCAGTGTTTGAAATATGCTATCGAAATAAGTCTTTCTCATCATTATCTGTACTGTACAACTGGGAAGCCAAGGCTGAGAGATGGCGACTTGCCGAGGACCACCCAGTAATTTCAATGTCCCGCCTCCAACCACATGTACAGTTGGTCTTTATCCTGTTACAGTAATTCATTGCTTTTGCCAGCCAAGGATAATATATGCATTTGTGGATTATGTTTGCAAACTCTGTTTACAATACTGTGCTTAATGTTGTTCCAGTTATGATTTAGGAACAACAGCTTTGATTGGCTTCTGTAAATCAATATAGAGTCACTTGTTTCATCCAGGGCGTGTAGTGTACGGATAAAGAGATAAACCAAGTGATTTTTTTGTCAGGAGATGGCTTTCAGAATTTATTATAAATGTAGTGGGAAGACTGAAGTGCATTTTGATTTGTTCCTATTAGTGTCAAAGACATTCTTCAACGCAGAGATGCTAAGATGCCCAGTGTAGTTATGATTGAATGAACTGTTGTAATGATGGAAGTGGCGTTTCTCTTGTGTCATTAAACTCTAGGAAAACAACTATTCAGATACGGGGTTTTTTTATTCCTAGATATTCATTTTTTATAGATGGCAGCAGAATGCAGTATATAATGGATAAGCATTTGTAACTTTTCAGGGTCTATTACATGCAAGGGGAATGGTTTTCTTAAAAGCCACTGCATGACTAGCAGTTGCTGAAAATTCTATTAGTGAAATTTATGAGGTAACATATTGTCCTTCCTCTGTCACTTTTCCTTAAGAATCAGTTTTCTTTCCTGTGCATGGATGATTTTAGAGGATGGCTGAAAACTTAATGTGTTTTTCCCCCCAGAGACTTATTTTTCACAGAGCTCTGAATACACGAGTAACAAAAAAGTAACAGTACATCTGTTCGGTATTTTCCAAAGCATACATTGTCAGTTTTGAAGGGCTATTAATTCAGAAATAGCTGATCTCTTTATCTGATTGACTGTGTGTCAGAAAAGGTAAGGCTGTTATTCAAGTATTATTTAAATACATTCAGATATATGACACCATGAAAGCTCTGGTTTCTAAGGCTCAGGAAGAGAAATCAACAACAAAATATAGTAGAATCCAAATGAATGTTGGCCACAGATTAATAGGTTGGGATATTAATTTTATAAACTTAATTCTGAAATTTACATGGATGGATCTTTCTGTTTCCTGTCTTTTTGTACTTTGCACAAAAATGTCTGCAAAGTACAAAATGATTTGCGTTCTGCTCTCTTCCACCCTGTTTCTGGAAAAAAAAAATGTACTTTCTTCAAATATTTTCACACATTTCCTACCCAAATAGCTGGTTGCAAAGTTCACATTTAAATATGTTCTTTTCTGCAAACATATGGGTTGCATACAATTTGTATACATGTCTATATCCTATAAAATCTGGTTCACTGGGAAGTGGGAATGGTCCAGAGTTATGTGTTGCTCTGCAAATTTCATCAAGAGATGAATTCGGTAATATCATTAGTTAATTATTGAGTTTTCTAGGCCCTGCTATTCTTGCAGCTTGCTGATTACTGTCTTCCCTGACTTTACACAAAGACTTCCTGGCCATCTTGATAGCAACATTACCTAATCCTTTTAATGAGATTTCTAATACGCAGTTTCCTCCCAGTGGGTCAGCCTCATCATTTAAGAGTTCTGTAGCTCATTGTTAGCTAAAGTAGTAATTCAAAGAGCTTGTTCCCTTGATAAGGGAAGAGTTTTGTGTAGCTCCATGATAAGGGCTGGGGGTTAGCAAAAACCTTTGCTCAAATTTGACTGTCCAACTTGGTATTGGAGGAGAGCTGGTCTTGTGGTAGCAAGCATGAATTGTCCCCTTTGCCAAGCAGGGTCTGACCTGGTTGCATTTGAATGGGAGACTACATGTGCAAGCACTGTAAGATATTTCCCTCGGGAGATGGTGCTGCTCTGGGAAGAGCACCTGCATGTTTGCATACAAAAGGTTCCATGTTCCCTCTGTGGCATCTCCAAGATAGGGTTGAGAGAGGCTGTAAGCTGCCTGTAAGCTTAGAGAAGCCGCTGCCAGTCTGTGTAGACAATACTGAGCTAGATGGGCCAGTGGTCTGACTCGGTAGAAGGCAGCTTCCTATGTTCCTATGTTGGTATGGGCACATCTGACATTATATTGCTCATATCTATACAATAGGTGATAGTAGGATGAATCTGAAAAGTAACTTAACAGGCTTGTCAGGAAGCTCTGGACTGGAAGGATGTGCTCAGTCACTATATATACATATTGTATAAAAACAGAGTGAATTAGAGGAAGCCAAATCTTTGTTGAATGTTTCAGCTTATGCGTTCATCAGCAACAGATGTATTTCTTTAAAAAGGTTGTTTGAACACATACAGCTCTAAAGGTGGCAGTTAAGAATGCATTTTAACAATCACCTTGTGAGCTGCATGTGCTCATGCAACCTTTAAAAAAAGAAAATCCTTCTATTGCTGATGAAGGCATAAGCCAAAACACTGAACTAACATTTGGTTTCCTCTAATTATCTCTGTTCTCAGCCATTTAAAAAATAATATCTATATAGGTGATATATAGATTCTTAGTCACTCTGAGGATTGGGCCTGACAGATAATATTTAACATCTGTGCCAAGACAGAATGTTTTCCTGAATGTATCTTATCTTTTTGCTTAACCATTTTGGTTTGCGCCTGAGTTGTTTTAACTGTGGCCAAACTGCATAGCCTTGCAAATCCTATTACTCTTGATAAGTGTAAATGTAACAAATAGATTGGATAGCCTTCTGCATTAGAAAGGTGTGTAGATAGGTGCCACAGTTATTGGTGATGCTGCTTACTGGACCAGTGTGCTAGTCAAGGCCAAGCTATCTCAGGTCCTCTGTACTGTCAAATTCCACTTGACTCTTGAATTTATTATTGCTCTAATATGGCTTCATACATATTCCATCCTAGCAAACATTAAGTATTTATTGCATCAGTCATAGAAGAATTCTGCAGGATCAAAGATCCAACAGTTTATCTAGTCCAGGATCCTGTTTCCAACAAGCCCACAGGAGGGCATGAAGACAGTAGCCTGCTTCCTGTTGTTTGCCCCATACTATCTTGTAACATGAAGATTCCACTCAGCCATTGCTGCTAATACCTGTTGATAGATCTGTCTTTTGTGAATTTTCCTTTGTGAATGTTGTAAACTAGTCTGCCTGGCAGGGGCGTAACAAGGCTGGAGTGGGCCCAGAGACAAAATTTTAAAACGGGCCCCTCGCTGATACACACACACACACACACACACACACACACACACACACACACTTCACATGTGACTTGCCTCTGGGGGGCCCCTCGAGGCTTGGGGGCCCCCAGGCAGCCGCCTCCCCTTGCCTAATAGTAGTTACGCCCCTGCTGCCTGGTTACAACATGTGGGTTGAACACATGTGTCTGTGTGGAGATAGTCACTCCCAAGGGCTAGACCTTTGCAGTGAGAGCTGACAAAAGGATACAAAGAGGGATTGGGAGATTGGGGAGAGGAGACTGGAAAGGCAGATTGACAGGGGAGACAGTAAATTGGAGAGGGCAAATTAATGGCAAATAGGTGTAGAGCCAATGAAGGGATTTCTGAATGAGCTGCAGCTCTGTTTTCACTGGAATAGGTATATTTATTCCGTGATTATGGAGCAGACATTCAGAGGGTGCAGCTCGTAGGTGGTAGGGGTCACAGAGCATGGAATCGGTTCTCTGAACCCGCAGTTGGAGACGGTGCCGCTAAGGTATTCCGGGAGCAAGTGATAGCAATGAGGTGCACAGACTCACTCTTTTTGAAACTAATCAAACTGCTGTTTTTCTCACTGGGTAATTATACCTCAAATTGAGAATTAGTGGTGAAGACCCCCTGGCCCCGCATCTGATGTCGGACACAGGGGGCGTGGTATCTGACATATGTTGTCAGACACTAGCCATGCCCCATCATCTGATGTCAGGCACGGGGGCGTAGTCTTCCTCCGAATTGGGGCTACACAGCCCCGTTTGGGAGGGAGATTGGCCTGCATTATGTTGGGCAGCGTGAGCCGGAGAGACTCTCCCTGCCTTTAAAGGGTGAGCCGTTCTGGCTGTGCTGGCAATGCAACGTGGGCCGATCTCCCTCCCAAACAGGAACACACGGCCCCGTTTGGGAGGTAGATTGGCCCACACTGCATTACCAGCGAGGTCAGGAGTGGCTCTTGCCTTTAAAAGGCAGGGACAGTCACTCCAGCCATGCTGCCAACACACTGCGGGCTGATTTCTGTCCCAAACACGGCCATGCGGCTCCTTTTGAGAGCGAAATAACACTGCTGCGTCTGATGTCAGATGTGGGAGCATGTCTGGGAGAACCTCTGGGAAAAGAATCCCTGGGAGTGGCAGCCCGAGTTCTTTGAACCCATTCGCCCAATGGTGGCTCTGTCCCTCTTGAGAATAACAAAATAGTTCTATAAAATTGTTACTAGTCCTTTCAGAGGGACGTGGTGTAAGGAAATGAAGACAACATATTTCTTCTTTTGGCTGGCCTATCCCAATATGGTAAGTCCACTGTTGGGAATGTGCTATTGTTTTGGAGATTTCGTTTCCAGATTGTGTGAAGGAACCTGTCCCTTTCCTTGAGAATGTGTGGTTAATCAGACTAACGGGACAGGAGGTTGTTTTGGCCTCTGGCAGTGACTCAATCTAGGGAGTCCTGTATTTCTTAAATTAATTCAGTCAATTCTAGTATTATGAGAGAGGGAGAAGACATTCTCTTTCAATGCCATGCATAACTCTATGAATCAACTGTCATCCCCCTCTCCTTAGTTGTAGTTTTTTTCTAAACCCCGAAGCCTCAAATGCTTTAGCCTTTCTTCGTACTTGGGAGCTCAAACTCATTGATCCTTTTAATTGCCATTTTCTGTATTCTTCTCAGCTCTACAATATCCTTTTTGAGATGGGGAACCACAACGGTATATAGAATTTCAGATATGGCCACGCTGTTGATTTATATAAAGGCACGATGAAACTGACAGTCTTCAGTCCCTATCCTCATAATCCTCTTTATTATTGCATATAGTTGAAATTCTGGGAAAGGTGGCATTGGGTCTCCATCCTGTTTGGCTGTGGAAGCTGTGGTGTGGAGGCAGCTACATAAGCTTAGGATTCAGCATGAAGATATATCGTCCTGAACATATATTGTTCTTATGTGTTGAAAGTCATTTGAATGCAGTTTTAAGAGTAACATGCATGTTGTGTCGCATAGAGCAGGTTTGGGGCCTCTGACAAAGTACAAGCTATTTTAAAACTAATCTCAGTCTACTTGGAAGACTGCCTTTTCAATAGGTTTTGAATGGAGTTCAATAGTTTCTAGAGATGTGAAGAATGTTTTGCTGCTGAAACATTTCTATTTGAAACAGGCCATTTCGAGAGTTCCGAGCTTGAAAAAGAACAGCCTTTAAAATAAAGGGCTTGTTTCGAGCTCAGAGCTTGTTTCAAGCCCTGTTTCGATATAATTTTTTATATTTTCCAAGTACCATTTTGGAGATCTGTTTTTCCCTTGCTGGTTGGCTTTCTGGTACTGGCTTCCAATTGGCTTGCAATTTCCTTGCTTCTTGGTTGGCTTGTTATCATAGAAATTAGGGGTGTGAGAGTTGGCTCAGCTCAAGCCAGGCTCAAGTTGGGGTTGAACTGGGCCCAGTTCAGTCTGAGTTTGAACTAAACTGGACCCAGTCCAAACCAAGCCAGCTCAGAACTCTACTAGTAAAGTGGAATCCTTACCAGATTCCCCTTTACCAGTAGGTCTCTGAGCCTTTCAAACCAGTTCAGTTTGAACTCTAACCAGGTCCAGTTCGAGTGTGCACAGAAATGGAATGGGTCAAGCTGGCTTTTCTGGATTTGTGCACATCCCTAATAGAAATCAAGTGCCAATGGGGGTGGGAGGAGGACACCCAAAAGGAATGAGTTTCAAAATATATTTAAAGGGATCGGGAGGCAAAGAAAGCCCTTATGCCTCTCTTGAAGAGGATACATCAGGAGAGGAGGAAGGTAGGTTTGATTTTGTAAAGCCACAAAATCTAACCTACCTTCCTCAGCGCTTAGTATAATATGCTGTGCTATTGTTTGCTGCTATAACTACCTGGTTTTGCTGGATCCCAGATTGCCAAAGGCACAACTTGGGTGCCTGTCTTGAACCTTCCTTGAGTTGTGATTTGGTTTGCTTGTGAAATAGTGTAGTGGCAAGAAATGGACAGTGGCAGCTCTCTCTCTCTCTCTCTCTCTCTCTCTCTCTCTCTCTCTCTCTCTCTCTCTCTCTCTCTCTCTCTCATATTATTTGTTGATTGTGATGAACTCTATGTTTCATTTTGAGACTAACGTGTGTCTGCTCTTCAGTCTGCACTGCAAGGGGTACTCCATCAAAATGCCACTGAAGTTGCTCTAGTTGAGTATTGAGAAATAGCTGCCTAGTCCTCTGTTTTGCCACCATGTGTGGAGGCTCCACCCTGCTGCTAACATGAGTCACGGATCTCCCAAAAAATTGCTAGTTAAACTGCTGCCACCAAGCAGACTTTTGTGCTCTAGGCGGAGTCTAACACAATAACCTTTCAACCTGCAGTTGCAAAAATAAATGTTGGTAGAGTGGTAAGGCCTATAGGTGTCGGGTGGAGAAAACAGAAGCTACAATTTTTCTTTGAAAGATAAACAAGTAATTTTACTTTGTAAATAGTTTAAATTTAATTGAAAAGTTGCTTCACAAATTCAGTTCAAAAGACCAAGGACTAAACAAAATGTAGTCAAAAATGCACCCACTAATCTGACTTTTACTGAGCCCTAACTTAGGGTCCTTGATGAACCCCTTTAGCAACTCTGGCTTGTTCCTTCTCTTGTCCTGGTCACAGTAGAGGCTTGGGGTTCAATCCAACCTGGTTCTTCTGTGATTTCGGCTCTTGCTACAGCCACAGTACTGATTCTCTCTGCCTGGGCTAGCAATTCTTCTGCTTTGGTCTCAGCTCCTCCACTTGGACTGGACTCAGTTCTTTCAGCTTTCCAACATGTACTTCTTCAACTCTGATTCTCCAACTGTGTCTTCAGAGAAACTTACCTTCTCTCTCTCTTTTACAAAACTGCTCGCTGCTCATTCTCCAGGGCTCCCCCTCTTTGTGTTCTTCTTGACTCTTACTCTGACTTTTTCCAGGACTCAGACTTCAGCTCTTGGACTCTTTTCTTCAACTCTGACTTCTGATCATGTCCATAGCCAGCCTAAATTGTTTTGGGTGAAATCACAAGAGTGTGTGTGTTTTGCGGGGTGGCTGGGTGGGGTGTCAGGTTCTATGGCAACAGCCAAAGAGCCAAGGCTGCCCGCCTATCTCCTTTCCAGAGCATAAGCTAAGCCTATGTACATTCTGTACATACTCTCTCTCTCTCTCTCTCTCTCTCTCTCTCTCTCTCTCTCTCTCTCTCTCTCTCTCTCTCTCTCTCTCTCTCAGAGCCCCAGACAAGAGACACACATCCCATCCCCCTAGCTTCTCTCTTTGCTTTGCTAGCAGTTCTGATTCACTCTCTGCTAAAGCAGCCTCCTGTATATACACAATTTGTCCCAGCAGTTCTTTTTAAACAATCCAATCTGTATAACAGAAAGTTCCCTCCATTTCACAAAATTTCCTCCTCTGCTTTCTAAGTGTTTTTTAAAAACTGAAGGAACCTAACCCCGCTAACTGACCACAACCCCTGCTAACGGAATAATGAGACACCTTTTTAAAAGACACATTTTAAAGTGCTGATTTGCTTTTGTTTAACAGGGAAAGAGCAACTGGCCCTATCCAACCCCAGCACAGCATCCCTCTGTTGCTGCTATCTGCCTTATTTTTCTTTTTAGATTGTGAGCCCTTTGGGGACCAGCTTATTTATGTATTATTTATTTTTCTATGTAAACTGCTTTGAAAACTTGGATTGAAGGGCAGTATATAAATAGCTGTAGTAGTAATAGTAGTAGTAGTAGTAACACCCCAAACTCCATAGGGGTAAGGTCTCTTTATTCATGGTTTCATTATCTGCGGAAATTGGCAGGAACAGGACCCCTGTGAATAATGAGGGCCACCTGTATTTCTTTATCTGGATGGTTCCTGCCTTATAGGATGAATTTCATAAGATGACACCTTGTTCCTTTAAAAACCAAAACTTTTTCTTGCATGGTATTCAGGTCCTTAAAGTTGAGAATTTACTCCACCCCAGATTTTGCCAGGGAAATGTATAAATATGTTCACTGGGCTTGTGTTCATTCATTTGTGAGTAATGTAAAATATTTATTGATGACCCAATGCAACTTTAATTAGGTGCTTACATAATGAAGGCAACTTAATTAAGATGCTGTGATAGCAATTTGAATATATAAGGCTGGAGTTCCCAGGAGAAGCATACAAGTTCAGTTCCCCTTTACTATAGCCACCATTTTCCGTGAACTGCATACTTACTGTCATGCTTAATAAGTCACAGTGCTCAGCACTCCCAGAGGGGTACCTGTGCTAGTCTGTAGCAGCAAAAACAACAAAGAGTCTTGTGGCATTTTAAAGACTATCAAATTTATTGTAGCATAAGCTTTTGTGGACTACAGTCCACTTCATCAGATGCATATAATCTCCAGCAGACACGGGTATATATACATGAGTATAGAGGGGAGAAAATTGTGAACAGTGAGGCAAAGGCAAAAGGAAATGCAAGAGGCTTTCACTAGAGATACACTTAAAAGTAATTGTGCAATTCACAATAACAGTGACAGGTGATGATAAACTTCTATATGCTAGGTTAATTAACTTACAGTGTGATCAAAAACCTTTGTCTTGATTAAGATCCGCAGATACGTTGTCAATCCTTGTTCTAAATTCTAATTCAACAATTCTTGCTCTAGTCTCCTTTTGAGACTGTCTTTGAAGGGTTATCTTTTTAAGATCTGCTGCAGAATGTCTCAGAAGGTTAAAATGTAACCTTACATCAGGTTTCTGATGTAAGAGTTGTGTCCAGTTATTATTTTGAGAAGAGTCTGACTTGTTCTATGTAGACAGTAGAGTAGCACTGTTAGCAGATAACAGCATATATTGAGGCTGTTCTCACAAACAGACAAGACCTGGCTAGGGCTTGGCTGCCTGTGGGAACTCCAGGAAGCTGACAGGCTCCCTGCGGGACCTCGGTGGCAAAACCGCTTAAGAAGCCCGTCTCTTAAATGAGGTTAAGAGAGACAGCACTCCCTTAAACCCCATTTACCTCGCTGGGGAGGTGTTTACCGATCGCTGGGGAGATCCCCACAATGCACCACATACTCGTGCGGTGCATTGTGGGATTTCCGAGGGCCAGGACCAGCATCCTGATTCCCACACACCCTGCTGCCCATGGCAGCTAAAGACATGATCCACATACCCAGACCCACCACCTGGATTGTCTGCTGGGAAGGTGAACTCCTGCTTCCTGTCACCGTCCCTAAAGCTCTTTCATGTGATCGTGAGAAAGGGCACATCATATTTGAGTCTGAACAAGTGAATGAGGACCTGATCGCTGACATTTTTGGGGTCCTGCGATGATGGTGCTGCAGCGGATATGGGGACAGAGTATTGTTGCAGGGATCTCTGTATTTGTATGTCTCATATGCAGTTTGTTGTTACTGATGAATAGCATTGTAAGATAGGAGGCTTTCCGTGAGCAGGGACAAGTCTATCACCCAAGGCCTGTAAATGAAAAATGGTATGGTCCAGTATTGCCTGTGTCTCCTCCATGTCAAAGGCTCTTGAGAGTGGTTAGGAAGGATGGGAACAAATCACATATCATTTGAAATTTGACAAATAATCTCTTTGTTTCTGAATCACAAAGTTCAGGAGTTTCACTGCTCTCTTGCCATTAGGCTGAGATCCTCATTGCATCACAGGATGGTCTCTTTCTACTTGTCAAGTATTATATTGAGCTTCTTCTGCTTTTGCTTCCCACTGACAGCTTTCCTTTGTATTTCTGCATATTCCAGGTAGTCTCTCGCTGGGACTTGTAGCCAGGATCTTCAGGAATTATTTGCTTGCTGCCAGCCATTTCCTGCTTTTGCCTAGGCCCTCCCCTATGAGGGATGTGCAGAACTGGTTCTATTCAAAGCCTGTTCAAATAGAACCAGGCCAGTTCAACCAGTTTGAACCCATACTGGACTAGTCCCCAGAAAAGGGGTGCCAGTCTGAGTTCAAGTAGAACCAACCCTGGTTCTAATGGAACTGGTTCGGAGATTCAAGGGGTATCTTGGAAAGGGGAATGCAGTGAGGATTCCTTTTTAGAAGTGGCTGGGGTAAAAAGGGCACTTTAATACCACCACTGGCTCCTCTAAAGTCCAGACCAGGTCCAGCACTCCAGCATATATGAAGGCTGGAACTGCTGCGCTGGAGCACTACACTAGGTCTGGACTTTAGAAGAGGTGCCAGTGGTAGTGGTAAGGGTGCCCTCTCGCTGAAGTATTTTAAAGGCAGGGTCCGCCCCTTTGCTTGAAAAGGGGAATCCTCACTGGATTTCCCTTTACAAGCATACCCCTTGAACTGAATCAAACCAGTTCCAAGTTGGTTCAGCCCGGTTCGACCCTCAAACGGAACCTGGCTTTGGTACGATTCAAACTGGCTCACGGACTGGCGGTTCGGTTCGAATGCAAACCAAACTTCTGGAATCAGTTATGTGCACACCCCTATCCCCTACTTACCGCTAGAGGGTCAACCAACCAATCCAGCTGAGATCTGTGTCTTCCCTTGCCTTCCACTCATTAGTATCCACAGCTGGTGATGAAAGAACTGAGCATGTAGGGCTCCATAGGCTCCATTGCTAGTTGCAGACTCCTTGGGAGCAGCCCTGGGGCTACATCCAGGATGGCCTTCAGGCCATTGATAATACATTGTAGTGGTTTTAATTGGAAGCTGTAGGTGGCAACTGTTGGTCTTCTGACTTTTTTCCACTTCTGGATCTTTCCTGTGGTAGGCTGCCTCTGGGTACCAGTCTAGCCATTTCAATTGATGTTTCACTTTATTGGATAAGTGCTATAGTTTTAGACATGCATGTTGTAAATCTTTCAAGTGTGAGCCCCTGTCCAAATGAGCTGGAACAAATATGGTTATTTTTTAGATTTCTCTGTAGACCGTGTATCATTTAGTGTGTTCTTGGTGAAAGCTGGATGCGTGTAGGTTTATATAGGGTAATGCTTATAAGTCTGCTGTGTAGTTGCATGGTAGTATCCAGAAAGTGAGCCTACTTTTTGGAATGGTTAAAGCTAATGGCTGATAGGATAATGGCTTACTCAAAGTAAAGGTAAAGTGCGTCGACTCCTGGTGACCACAGAGCCCTGTAGTTGTCTTTGCTAGAATACAGGAGGGGTTTACCATTGCCATCTCCCGCACAGTATCAGATGATGCCTTTCAGTATCTTCTTATATTGCTGCTGCCCAATATAGGTGTTTCCCATAGCCTGGGAAACATACCAGCGGGGATTCAAACTGGAAACCTCTGGCTTGCTAATCAAGTCATTTCCCCGCTGTGCTATTAAGTGGCTCGTTTAGATTAAAAGAACATTAGGCATTCCTTAACATGCTCTTTTAATTTCAGTAGGATAACTTTGAGTAATGTTGCTCATTATGTCAGTCACTATCTCTTTCTTGCTGTATTCTTTACTAAGTAGAAGACGATGGATTTTTGGCATTTTTGTATTAAATATCCTAACAGATCTTATGCCCTGTGGAAAGCTTTGGCTAATGTCAGATGCTTTGAGAACAATCTGTGTGCTTGGTGGGGTGCTGGTGGGTTTACCTTACAGGATTTTTACATTGGTTTCCACTCACAATGTTTTTAAAAAACATTCCATTATTTCCCTCTCCCCAAGCACCTTTTTTCAGGGATTGTTTAACTGTTACCTCATTATATGGAAAGAAGTCCCACTGACTTTAATGGAGTTTACTTCCAGGTGTGCATGTACTGTAGAATTGCAGGTTCAGTTATCAAAATGCTGCTGGAAAGGGCATGTGTCCTGCAGCCCAGCATCCTCTTTCTGACAGCACCCAGCTACATGCTTCCAGAAAGCTCCAAAGAAGTGCAACAAGTAAATCCCAGAACCATTCCCACCCAGTACCAACAAACTATTATTGTGGTGTAGACTGCCCTTTGGACATGTGAAATATGAAGGCTTCATTTCTTAAATATGGCCAAGTGAAGCTTCCATATTTACTGACAGTTTGGCCCTGATGTAGTACCTTCATGTTCAAGAGCAGTCTCTACCAGAATGATGGTTTCTTGGTGCTGGGTGTGAATGGTGTTTAGGATTCACTTGAGGTCAGGGGTGTAACAAGGCTGGAGTGGGCCCAGAGACAAAATTTTAAAATGGGCCCCTTGCTGATACACACACACTTCACAATATATAGTGCACTCACACTCACATCCCCATTATGCCAGCTTCTCTAGAAAACTCCACTCCCTCGCTTTAACCCCGTCCCTCCACCCTCCCATGGGGAAGAGCGCTCCCGGCTCAGAGTTGCTTCTGCAGACAAGGACTTTGCTGCATGCATAAAGCCTTTGCTCCGAACTTGGGGTTGGCTTTTCCATGGCACCGAAGCTCTGCGGGTGTTGGGGAGTCATGTGACTTGCCTCTGGGGGGCCCCTCGAGGCGTGGGGGCCCCCAGGCGGCCGCCTCCCCTTGCCTAATGGTAGTTACACCCCTGCTTGAGGTGCCTTCTTCAGAACTTCCTAGCATGAGGTCCTTGGTCCCAATACTATACATTTTTACTGAGAGGTAAGCTCCAAAAAAATTAATGAGTTTCCCTCCTCAGAAGGGTTGCCCCCTTCTATGGTTTGCTGAGGGGCTGGGAGGAAGGAAAAAAGGATAACCCATATTCTTGCCTAGGACCTCTGCTGATTCAAATTACTATGTGTGATTACTCAAAAGTAAGCTCCAGTGGAATCAGTTGTCTTGCTTTCTAGTAATTTATTCAAGCTTTGCAGAGAGCCACTACTTCCCCCCTTTGGTGGGGGTGTGTGAGAGAAAGTGGGTAGAGGGAGAAAACAAATGCCCATGAAAGGAAAGGGAGGGGAGGAATGGTCAGAGGTGCACCTAGGTAATTTTTTAGTCTCGACCTAAAGGTCTTTGGAGCTCCCCCCACCACACGCACACCATGAGACACAAAGTATTTTTTAACACATGGGTTCTTGAGGGCACAAACAGCAACTGAATTAACAAGAATATAAGAATATAAAACAAGTATATTTTATTTATTTATTTATTTATTTATTTATTTATTTATTTATTTATTTTATTAACATTTATATCCCGCTCTTCCTCCAAGGAGCCCAGAACAGTATACTACATACTTAAGTTTCTCCTCACAACATCCCTGTGAAGTAGGTTAGGCTGAGAGAGAAGTGACTGGCCCAGAGTCATCCAGCAAGTATCATGGCTAAATAGGAATTTGAACTCGGGTCTCCCCAGACCTAGTCCAGCACTCTAACCATTACACCACGCTGGCTTGCATATTTATGCAAATATACATTAGCAGAAACATTTCAACATGCAAATTAATGTATTCTAATCTCATATATTTCTTTTCCCACTCTCCCTCTGCCTCTAAAGCAGAGATCATGCTTGGCCACCTGGCATAATGGTGGCCAGCACCACCCAGGACAGACTAAACAGGATTTGGAGGCTCCTGGGGAGTGTGTAGGCCCTGGACTTTGGCCCAGAGGTCCAAGGGTACGAGAACTTCTGGGAATGGTTGTTTAGCAATAGAAGTGCCAGAGTGCTCTTAGACTGTCCCGGGGTGGAGCCACCATTGGGTGAACAGGTTCAAAGAACCCGGGCTGCCACCAATCAGGGGCCATGAGTATGGCCCCAGACACACTCCTCGCATCTGATGTCAGACACGGGGGGGGCATTATTTTGGTCCCAAATGGGTTCCTGTGACTCTGTTTGGAACCAAAATCGGCCTGCTCTACATTGGCAACATGGCTGGAGTGACTCTCCCTGCCTTAAAGGCAGGGAGAGCCACTTCCGGTCTTGCTGCCAACAAAGCGAGGCCAATCGATCTCCCTTCCAAATGGGGCCACGCAGCCCCGTTTGAGAGGACAACCACGCCCCCACATCCGGCATCAGATGTGGGGGCATGGCTAACTTGCCCCCTGCATCTGACATCAGACGTGGGGGGCGGGGACAGGGGGTCGCTGTGGCGGCCGCCACCAGCCTCCCTACTCTTCTGGACTGTCCTTATCAGGCACCTTTGTTTAGAACCAGGAAGTCACTAGATAGAAATTGCCAGGACTTGCCCCTCCCAACTTTGACTTCAGAAATCTCAGTGGGCAGACTCAGTTATGCTCTTAGCTAACTCCCTTAGTTATTTCCCCTGTTATTATGGGGATTTCAAACATTAATTACTCAAGAATCACTAGACTGATGTTCTTCAAACCAGCAAAGTTCCAGTCCCTTATGGACCTGAATTTTTGGTGAATGCTAAAAAGACATCAAACATTTAAAAATATATATTATCTGTGGTGAAAAATGGTGGCCAACACTTTGAAACCTCTTTTTAGGAGCTGAAAATTTTAACTGCTGTATCTCAGACATTTTGCAACAGATTTGCACCAAATTCGGAGGAGTGGTGTCTCTTATCACTTAGTACATGATTTCAGAGGGATTGGGTAGATCCTTTTGACTTTATAAGCAATAGAATGCTCAGGTCTTATAACAGTAGAATGTTAAAAACAATCCTCATCTTAACTTTACTGGCACAACTGTGCCGGTATAATGTCATCAGTGTGTCACAGGTAGGGGAAAAGCTTTTGGTGACAGCAGTGCAAGAGAAATTTTGAACCTAAGAAAGTTGTACACATAGATATTTTTCTACCAAAATGGAAGTCTATGATAAAATTGAGAGGAAATGCCCACCATGTAAACTTTCCATTGGTGGATGGCATTGTGTGAACTATAGTCACAAAATTACATTTTTGAAGTATTTTTGACTTGGCAGTCTCCCATTAAGGCACTATGCCATTTTCCTTGTAAACTGAGGTATGTAGATTATATACCAACAACATTTTTTAGTGTCTTGTCACTTAGCTTTTCTTTTCTTCCCCTCCCTAGGTGGTGTTTGCATTGCTCAGTCCCTAAAAATTCCCCGGGAACCAAGACCAGGAGAATTTGATAAGATCATCAGACGCTTGATGGAGACTCCTAATGCCCGTGCAGTGATCATGTTTGCAAATGAAGATGATATCAGGTGCTTGCTTCTCTTTCTATTTCAGTCTTGTATAGGATGGGAAACCGGTTATTGAAAGTTATATTTTAAGGCACGTAAGCGACTTGCTTTAATAGAATTTAGATTTGAAGCCAGTGCAGGTTCTCATGCAGTCCTCAGGTAATGGGACCATTTGTTGCAATTATACAGTAATCAGTGTCCCTGATTGGCCGTGGCCCAGCAAGTTCTAAATTGCATATGATGACAAATCAAAAGTTTATATCATGGGCACTGAAAGCGATGCAGCAAGCAAGTATGATTGATAGAAGTGTGGGACAGAAATAGGAGGGAAAGGCTGAAGCAAATAACCAAGCACAATTTAAAAGACATGGGTGTAAACTAGAATTTCTAGACTTTAATTGTAGACTTGGCTTTAGATTTTTGTGTGTGTGTAAGGAATAGGCGGTGTGAAAGTATACAAAGCAGGTTTGATGACTGGATAAAAGCTAGCGATGTTTTAATTTACATTTACAAATTATTACTTTGTGTGTGTGTTTATAGGCGAATATTAGAAGCAGCCAGAAAAACCAATCAAACGGGACATTTCCTTTGGATAGGCTCAGACAGCTGGGGTTCTAAAATTGCACCTGTGTATCAACAAGAGGAGATTGCAGAAGGAGCAGTCACCATTTTGCCCAAAAGAGCTTCCATTGATGGTAAGACTATCCCATTAATTCTAGTGAACATTTGGCAGAATCCTTCAAGTGCAAATTTTATCACTTCCAGCTCAGGACTGTAGGGAACCATTTCATGGTATACTGACGAGATAAGATTTTGAATTATATTTGCATTGCGTGTGTGGTTAGGGACTAATGAAATGCTGGTGTTGGTAACACTGTGCTGGTGCTATGATGGATGTGTGTTTTGTTCACTGTCCGCTTCCTCTGAAGCTCATGGTGATTCCCAAAAACATGTCATTGAGGGCTATACAACCACTGAGGACATATTGTTGGGGTTTGCAGTCGGCTTCAGATGGAAAGGGGGATAAATGAAAATCAGTCCTCCCCTGTAGCACCAGCTTAGTGTCACAGCATCATTGCTTCATTAGTCTGGATGTTGGCCATTATCTTTTGATTCCCTTATGTATAATTACTACCAAAGTGAGACACTTCTTTTTTCAAACAGTAGATTTCATTGCGCTTCAATTTAAGATTACTGTGTACAAAATCGAAATCAAAAGTAATTTTCTGCTAGGCCCAGCTTGCTTATAATTCATTTTTCCAAATAGTTGATATTTTCCATATGAAAAACTTCACCTGGTCTCCCCACACACCAATCTCTCAACGTCAGCCATAACACTCTTTCTAGCCAATTTACTTAGGTTATCTGATAGTATTAGATCCTAGGCTGGTGCTTATGATTTGGAATTAAATTATACACTCCCTGCTTACTGCTAGATTTGAAAGCAGCAGTATGAAGGGCAGAATTAGTGCAACTTCCAAAAGCACAATATTGCAATGAAAAAGAGCATGTATTTTAGGACTGGATATTGTCTATGTAGTATACAGTATCATATCACTTGGCTTAAGAAGCTTCAAATGAATTTCATATGAAAAGTGCTTGGATTTTTAATTTGCAGCAAAACCAGCATAATTATGTGATAAATGTGTGTAGGTATTTGAATGTTTTTCAAAGTTTTTTTTAATGCAGCATGAGGCAGTAGTAAAGCTAATGATGAAATGGGAGGGCAGGTGAATGTCAAAAGCCTATTGTCACTTAGCACTTCCAAAAAAGCATTTAATGTATTTGAAATAAATGTTCTCCAGAAGGCTATTGCTTCTGTCCTGCTTCTGCCATTCTATCATGGAGAGAATGGTCTGGCTCCAACAATACCATCCCTGCCTATTTAATTAGGAAGAGGACGTGCCAAGAGCACAGATTTCCCTTTATAGCATGGGGGAGCAGTTCATCTGAATGGGCCCTCTACACATGCTCCAAATACTTCTTTACACACATATTTGGAGCATGTTTAAAGGGGCAGTTTTGATGAACAGCTTCCTGCCCACACGTGTTGCTGGGAGGTCTTGGATCATCTAGGGAGGTAATCAGCATCCCCTTCCTAAATTGCATGGCAGGGATTTTATTATCTGTCCTGGTCCAATTTGAAGCAGCCATGTGTATTAAAATAATATGCACAGAAGAAGCTATAAAGTGGAATGGTAGGTTTATTTACTCTTCCACCAAGACGATTTAATTATTATTATTTTAAATGGATCCAGATTTTTATCAAAAACAACAAAAATGAGCTCTATCTTTCTATCTATTTATTGTTAAATTTATATACCGCCTTTCATTAAAACAATCCCAAGGCGGTTTACAGCAAAATTTAAAAACAAGATGGTAAAAAAGACACAATTAAAATATTAAGTGAAACATATTAAACAAATCTGATTAAAAATTTAAAACAAAAGCATAAAAGCAATACAGAGTACAAAGAGCAGCAGCAGAGAATCAAATAAATCATTCTAGTTATGCATGAGGTTTTTAAAATACCACTCAAGCAGATTCCCAAGTATGTCACTTACTTCCATATTTTAATGCCCTTTCTGTGTTTGTTTGTTTTTTAATATAGGCTTTGATCGATATTTTAGAAGCAGGACTCTTGCAAATAACAGAAGAAATGTGTGGTTTGCAGAATTCTGGGAAGAAAATTTTGGATGCAAGTTGGGTTCTCATGGAAAAAGAAACAGCAATATAAAGAAGTGCACAGGTAACTACTTGCATAAATATCTTCTCTGAACTAGCTACCTCTTTTAGGGAGAACTTATTTTTTAAAAAAATGTGCTATCAGTAGTTGAATGGTTCCTCAAATTAGATACTCCCATTCTTAATCCCGGAACCATGTGATCTCAATCTTATTTTGGCAATGTCTCAGATCGGTGGAAGCATTCTGTAATTGCTAGAAGTGTTTTTGGAAAGAACAGCATTGTTTAAGTCTGTTTCAGAATTTATTTTCATAGATGCCTCTGTTTTGTCGACAAGGGCTCTGACATCATGTACAGCTGCCAATGCTTGGACAATTGTTTCTAATGGGTAGTGTGGTGTGAGCTGATTGCATATCACTATGGCCACTATGGTATACTCTATGGTGAAATATTTTGATCACATCTACTTTTTGTGAAGATCAAGACTGGTCTTGATAGTAACCTAATGGCAGAGGCAACATGTATATTGTTCTCTTTTCGAGGTTTTCCTATTTGAAGCTTCTGCACTGATGTGTGTGGAAAAACAAAGAAGGTTTATCAAGAAATGATACACTGTGATCTTAGAGCAGTAAGCTTTGACTGGCTTAATTAGAACATCAATCACTCTCACATGTGTGAATATAAGAAAGTACTTTATACTGAATCAGACCATTGGTCTCTCTAGCTCCATACAGTCTACACTTTTAGGTTTTAGGTCTTTTTCATCACTTCCTGCACGATCCTTTGACTGGAAATAGATAGAATTCGATCTGGGACCTTCTGCATTTGAATACAATACAATACAATACAACCAATATTTATATACCGCTTTTCAACAGAAGTAGCTAAATAAGTTTACACATACATACATACAATGGCTCTCTTTCTCTAAAGGGCTCACAATCTAAAAAAGGAATGTAAGATAGACACCAGCAATAGCTGCTAGAGCGATAATGTGCTGTGGATGGCTAGGGCCAGTTGCTCTCTCCCTGATAGATAAAGAGAATTGCCACTTTAAAAAGGTGTCTCTTTGCTCATTTAGCAGGAGAATGAAACACAAGCTTCAGTTAGAAATCTTACATTTACAGTTGCTTGAACTAATAAGAAAAATGCATAAATAAGAAAATGCTGCTGTTGCTACCTTCTTGACTATGTTGTTTGGTTTGGTTTCTATTAGTATTAAACAGCCAAAAAGCACGTGCTCTGCCACTGAACTATAGCCCCTGCTGAAGTGAGTTGCTTGTTCAAGAGAAAGGTGCTATTTTAATTGATGACAGTTTAAAGACATGCTTGTTTTCATGTAAGTTGTTTTGGGTTTGGTGTGTTCTTGTAAAAGATAACCTTCTATATTTTTACTCATGATTATGGTATTATATCATTTGTTATTCTATTTTGTTTTGTGGTGGGGATGATTGTTATCTTGTATTGTGTTGTTTTAATTAAAGGCAAAATGTGCCGTCAAGTCAATTTTGAATCCTGGTGCCCTCAGAGCCCCGTGGTTGTCTTTGGTAGAATACAGGAGGGGTTTACCATTGCCTCCTCCCGCGCAGTATGAGATGATACCTTTCAGCATCTTCCTGTATCGCTGCTGCCCAATATAGGTGTTTCCCATAGTCTGGGAAACTCACCATCGGGGATTCAAACCAGCAACCTCTTGCTCCCTAGGCAAGTTACTTCCTCGCTGTGCCATTAGTATATTAAAATTCTTCAATAACAACTACTAATAACAAAAATATGGCCTTGACCATCTTTTTATCAAATGATAGCATACATATTTTACATGTATAATATACATGAAAAACCAATAAATGTCTTGATTAATGGATTAAAAGGGAGACAGTTATTCAAGTAATACTTAATCACAATCCTAATAATTTGTAATGGGTATTGATGCTTGGTACTTAAAAACTGGAAGACGCACACAAGCTGAAGATGTCAAGTGAAAGATTATTGGGAGAGCTAACTAACATTTACCTTTTTATTTAACATTGTTGGCACATTTGTTTGCATTAAGAATTAAGCCACATATGTTTCATCCTAGCTAAGCAGTTGCACATGACCTAAACTTCAGTATGGTGTTAGACATAAGATAGCCTTTATTTTGTGAAAGAAATAGGAGGAGCCTGTGTGGCTTGAATACATACGTTCAACTCTATTAAGATCAGGTCTGTTTCTTACGTAATTGTGACCCTAAGCATTTATTTTCATATGGTAGTTTATTTTTTGAGTAAAGAGATGTTCTCATTGAAATTTTACCCAAAATGTTAATTAAAATTATTCTGTCATGCATGTCTTTTTACTGTAAGGGAAGCAGCTTTAAGTTTCTGTACGGTTAGCATTTTGTTTTAACTATTCTGAAAACATAATCAGCCTTTAAATGCCTATAATGACTGACTGCAGTGTTAAAAATAGAATTAGGGGAAGACATTTCATGAGCCATATGCAGCAAGTTCAAATTTGCCAAATCTTTGCAGGTCTTGAACAAGCCTCAATGTTTATTTTTCTGGGAGACATTTACGGCACTTTATAATATATACACTCTGTATTTGATAGGTATTGGGGAAAATCCAACATGTGTTATTTTAATTTTTAATTTTATGGCTGTTTTTAAATTGTTGCATTGTTTTAACTTTTATATGTATTTCACTTGTTTTTATGTTAACTGCCCAGAGACGAAGGTTTGGGTGGTATAGAAGGTTAATAACTAACTAAATAAATAAATAAATAAAAATGTAAGTCCGTTCTATTTTGAGCTTCCCTCTTATGGAAAACTAATTTGGTAGTTTAATAATTGGAATGATTATCTATCTATCTATCTATCTATCTATCTAGCTAGCTAGCTAGCTAGCTAGCTAGCTAGCTAGCTATGCCTTTGGGCTCCTATTACACCAGGTATCCTACCTCATTGACCCAATTTGTGCAATTTTCTAACCCTCAGCTTCCCAACCTGACTAGTATTCCTGCCTCTGCCAGCAGTGCACAATGGCTGACAAGTTCCATAGCAAAACTCAGATAGCGCAGACGTACCCACACTGTTGTGGGGCTCTAATGCATATGGTGACGTTGCTGCCCAAGAGGGCCGTTCTGGTGCAACTTGCCCTTGCATGGTCACAGGTCACATGATATTTGCATTATGTGACCTGCAATTGCACAAGGGTGAGCTGTACTGGAACAGCCCTCTTGTGCAGTGGCATCACTGTGTATATTAGAATCCCACAGCAGTGCGGGTGGGTCTGCATCACCTGAATTTTGCTGTGGAACATGTCAGCCAAGGCCTCTTATCCCCAGGCTGTCCGCACCCCCCACCCCACTACAAAGCAAATATATCTTCCTTGAGGAATTTGTACTGTTTTCCAACATTTTATTGCTAATGTTTTCCTTTGGCATGTTTGTCAACATTTCAGGCCATCACGCCAGGTCAGTAAATAACTGGGAGTCGGAAGGGTTACTGGAGGCAGGTTGGGATTTAATTCTGTCGGCAGCTGCTTGTACTTCACACCATGTTCAAGGCCTCGAGTCTTGGCTTTTCAGAAGACACAGGGGGCTGCAGCTGGAAGAGGGAGCTGAAAAGTCCCCCCTCTTCAAGTAGATTGACACATGTAGCATCCTGGCCAGTGCACTGATCAGAAATTTGAGTTTGTTACTAGGGATGTGCCCGAATAGGCTTCGGCACTGGCGGGGGTACTACTTTAAGGGCGGGGGAGGATGTACTCACCCCCCTCCCCACCGCGTTTCCCCCGCCGGCGCTCTCCAAATTTCAAGCCCCTCGGGGCGGCAGCGTTCCTCCCTGCCGCCCCGTTCCCCCCATCGGCCGGAAGTGGCTGGAAGTCACGAGCGCGCGGGCGCCCGTCGTGCATGCATGTGCACGGCAGGCGGGCGGGCACGCGCATGCATGACGGGTGCACGCGCACTCGCAACTTCCGGCCACTTCCGGCCGACGGGGGGAACGGGGTGGCAGGGAGGAACGCTGCCGCTCCGAGGGGCTTGAAATTTGGAGAGCACCAGCGGGGGAAACGCGATGGAGGGGGGGTGAGTACACCCTCCCCCGCCCTTAAAGTAGTACCCCCGCTGGTGCCGAAGCACCGAATCCTGTCCCAGCGCCGAAACGTTTTGGAGGCCTTTACAATGGCCTCCGAAACGTTTTGGGCACAAGCCTACTTGTTACCATTGTTTTTATCTCTCCCTCCCCCCCCCAAGTGAATGTGTACTGCCCATGAGTCTCATTTATTAATGAATGTCAACAACTACCTATTTCTGACATTCACAATGTATCCCTAATATACTGTACATTTTGGTGGATTTTACCTGTAAGCTTTGGGAGTCAATCTTAGTTGAAAAGCAGGGCTTGAATATAAATAAATAAATAAAATATGGAGACTGTCAGCAATTGCTGAGTATGCTGTTGATAGTCCTGCACGTATCTGCTAAATGCCAAAAACTATGGGTTATACTAGTGCACTTCTAAGCACTTGAAATTGTTATTAGGTAATAGCTGCATTCAATTGTTTGCTCCATGTTGTTGGAACGTTTGCCAGATAACTGATGGAGTCTTGAAATTCACTTCCGTATTCTATATCTTTTCCAAAATGATAGTAAATCTATTTATTGTTCATTTCATTTGTGTAATCTCGTTGTTGTGAGATGTATAGCCGCAAAGTAGATTGTGTTCAAAATGTCATCCAAGCATTCTGTGGCTGCAAATGTATGTACTCTTTGCTTCTTTGGAGGTATTTTTGTTTTGCTTTGAGAGTTGGTCTGGGCTTCTCCCCCAAAACTAACATTTTGGGGCATTCCCTAGGGTCACTCCCAACATCCTTACATCTCCCTCACCGTTTTACAGTGTGGAGGCTCTGTGCCTAATTATGCACAAACTTAATTAACATACAGCAATATATTAATTGCTCTTAAGTCTAGGAGGGGGGCTAGCATAACGTGGGTATTTGGATGCCAAGGATATGAGTGAGCCGGATCTTAGTCCTGGTTAAAGGTAATATAATTGTTCTTAGTTCCATGTTCACACTGAAGTTTTTTCTATATTTTTGTGTCTGGTGAAAACATTCAGTGGATATTGGAAAGGATTTCATTGAAGCAGGAACTGAATTGAGATATTATTTGTGTTTTGTATTTAGCTTTCTCAGCGTATGTTATATTGCACAGCAAAAGGGTTTGAGGGCAGTAATGTATTGTATTTATCTCCTCTGCCTTACTCTTATTTCACTATTATCTCAGAATATTTATAACCTGTGTTAGATAAACTTGGCTAAAACAAGAAGGCTTGCAATGCCTGATGGTAACATTAAATCAAACTGTTATCATTAAAATATGTTGTTACATAATGTATGGGGGTGAAGCACATGTACCTTTGCCTTTTAGACAACAGATCATATCCCTGGTGGCAATAGTAAAACCAGAGCCCTATCAGTTTACCACATGAAAGTCCAGGTCATAATTCTTCCATGTTTTGAGTTCTTGTCTGGATTGCAGGCTACAAAGTTTCAGGCAGATGGGCCTGAGTGTGGAGTAATAGCTTGGGATAAAAGCAGGTATTAGGCAAGCAGGCTTGTACAGAGGGAGGACCTGGTGGCTTTCTTCAGCAACAAGTCAAATAGACTGAAAGTAGGCAGCAGATCTGGGAGCATTTATACTAGTCAGTGCCACCAGATTGGCCCCCAGGTGTCACTTATGCCAGGAAAATTGAGGGCTACAGTGTGAATGACTATTTGAAAGTCTCTGTAGCTCCCTCCTTTGACCACTAGGGATATGCATGAACTGGTGCTGTTCGGGGGTGGGAGGGGGTTACATTTAAGGAGCAGAGAGAGTCCTTCTCCCCCTGCGTTTCCCTTGCCGGCGCTGTGTCCAAAATCACTATGCCATGCTCTTGCCGCCCTGGTCAACGTCAGACTGGAAGTGGCTGGTGCACATGCGTGATGTGCACATGAACACCGGCCACTTATGGTCTGACGCTGACCAGGGCTGCAAGAGGATACGCTGCCACCCCGTGTGGCAATTTTGGACACAGTGCCAGCGGGGGAAGTGTGGTGATGGTGGGGGAAAGAGCACCCTCCCTTTTCATTAAAAGTACCCCACCACCATCGAACTGGCTTGAATGCCAGATCACCGGGCCAGTTTGGAGGTCCACAAAAGGACCTCCAATTTGGTTTGTGCACATCCCTACTGACCACCAGCCTCACTAGTACATTCTCTGAACTGCAGTGGTCTCAGTTTGAGCCCTATGGTATCTGATTGCAAACAAAAGAAAGGTAAATACAAACTTGTTACTCTCACTACAAAAATGAAATCATGGTTCTGGATTTCAGGATCCTGGATATACTGGTGCTGAATTTGGGAATAAGAAGGGGAAGTAATCAGAATACACATTTACATGTTTCAGCTCAGCTAGAAACCATTCCAGAAAAATTCTAGAAAATTCACCAAGTTTAAGCCTAGTTTGGAATAGGGGTACTTTGTTGACAGCTCTCCTTGCTGCCGTTTCTTTATCTTTTTCCTTTCTTTTACAAATTTTAAAATATATTTTTATTGGATAAACATAATACAAAATAGGCAGTTTATAATAAAACAACAAGCATCACATATAGAGAATATATCCCTTTCTACAAATCACTTAAGCTCTATTTTCTACTTAAATACAAAACAGCTTCATTTAACAGTCTTTCCAGATACTAATATGGTCGGAAGGTGAAGAAGAAGTTTTCCTGATCTATAAATAAAATAAAATCAGACTATGTGGTAAAAAAAAGACATTGGGATAGCCTGACCCAATTGAAGGTGAATAGTTTGGCTCAGTTTTTCCAATATAGTTATATGCCACATGTGCTGATACCAAGTATCAAAAGTAATCGTTTTATTTTTCCAATGTAGTGAAATAGACAATCTGGCCGCTGTTAACATAAATACTGCACTCTCAAATCCTTAGATGATAACTCTAAGTTAACCCCCAGAAATATATCTGTGTACTCAAACTTAGTCTTTGCTTTATAATTTTACTCATCTCTGATAAAACCTCTGTCCAAAAAGAAAGAACACCAGGACATGACCACCATAAGTGAAAATACGTTCCACTAGAGTGTGCAAAAATCGGTTTGCCAAGTTTGGTTGAAGTCTGGACTGGACTCAAACTGAACTGGGCATGTTCCTTTTTGTGACTCCTCACCCCCTGCTGAATTTGGCTCGGCTCGAATTCGAGCTGCTTGTGGGCGGGAGGGGGCGTTCTAAGTGTTTTTTTTAAAAAAACAAAAACCTTCAGTACTCACTGCCAGATCAGGGTTGGTAGTGGTGGTCATGGGGGGGCGGCTTCTATGCCATATCCCCCTCCCCTCGCCGGCCTTTTCCATTCTAAAAAAGGCCAGTTCATCCCATTTTCAGGCTGTTCTGACCCTTCCTCCGGTGGTGGCAGCCATTTTGGAAACCACTGCGCATTCCCAATGGGACTCGGCATGGCCAGGTTATCCAGGCCATGCAGAGGCCCATTGGGCATGCACGGTGCCTCCAAAATGGCCACTGGCACCAGAGGAAGGGCTGGAACGAGCGGACATCAGCCGAGCCAGCCCTTTTTAGAATGGGAGAATGCCGGCGGGGAAGAAGGTGAGGTGGCAAAGGCCCCCCAGCAGTGAGTGTTAAAAGTTTTTTTAAAAAATTAAACTTAGAAACCCCTGAACTGGCTGCAAACCGGCTCAGGCAGTTCGGCTCGAGGTCAAGCCAAACTGGGCCTGGTTCGATGGCGAACCAGCTCAACCTGAAGCTGGTCTGCACATCCCTGTTTCCCTTGACTCACACTTATCTTTCTCACACAAACTTGTCTGATGGTGGCAATGATGGGCAGGACAATGAGCATATCTGCCCCACAGGTGACTTGTTTGTTTGTTTGTTTGTTTGTTTATATTTCTGAGCTGCCACATGGCTTTCAAAAGTCCCTCAACATTGGCAGGAGTGATGCATGGCTTTAAAATGGCTTCCAGTGGGCAGGGCTAAGGCTTGAAGGTGCTTACTAGGAAAGTCAGGGCACATCACGAAAAAAGAGGACAAAAGTTTGTGTAGGTGTTTCATATGCTGATTTTATATTAATAAGATAAAAAATAGAAATACAGCTCTTCTCTGCCACCTTATAAAGGAAAAGAAAGTCAGCTCACTGCTTAAAAAGCAAAACAAACAAAAACTAGAGCAGGAGTTCCCAATTTGTGGTACTCCAAATGCAGCTGAATTTGGGATTTCCCATCATCCCAAGCAGCAATTTATTGTGGCTGAGAATGATGGGAACTGTGGCTCAGCAACATCTGAGTACCACAATTTGGGAACTCCTGAATTAGACCATAACATATAGCTCCATCAACATTATCTGAGCATTCTTTGTGGCTCTAGCTACAAGAAGGGAAGATGCAAACAAATAAATAAATAAAGAGCAAAGTGACCTGTACTTGACTCTTTACCCAGTGTACCATTTAAAATTAATCTGCAGCTTCATTAATACAAAGACTTCTGCATTTCTCTTTATTTTTGCCTTTTGCCTTGCAAGGGACTTGTGTATTTCATTTAGTGCTGGAGAAAGATCTCAGTAACTACTAAATCCATTTAGACAGTATGTTATATTTGTGCACAGAAGCTGTACACTCTCATTCTATTTAATGCAAATGACTGTAGATGCATTTGTTATAAAAGTGAACCTGGGTATAGGTCCCTGAAATGTAGGGTACAGATAGGAAGTATGTACAGATAGGAAGAATGCTATATGAGCATACATACAGATGTTACATACTATACGATACACAGAGTTTATGTATGATAAACATTACATGTGAATAGGACTCTAGATTCTAATGTTTCTTTCAAAACAATGATGGTGGGTTTGGGGGCAGGAGAAAGGGATTCTTTATGATTCTTTGTCCAAATAGTCCTCAATCCAACCTGAAATCTGCTGTAGAGTAAGAGTAATTTGTTTTGACAGATGTGTGCACAACTCGGACATTCAGATAAAGACAGCAGCCACACAGCTTGGTTATTGATTATTATTATCTCTTTCAGCCTAATCTACCTCTCACAGTTGTTCTGAGGATAAATTGGTGCTGGGGACACACACACCCTAATTCCACATTTGGGCTGTTGGCCAATTCACACATGTACTCTGTAGCAGGCACAAAGGAATACATAAATCACATTTATATTAGTCACACTGGTAGCCCAAATTGTGCTGCTTGTTTGGTAATATAAATTAGAACGGACTCAACTGAAAGACACAGTACTGTATTGACTTCATTTGATTCTTCTCCCCCACCACCAAGGACAGCAAAATGCAGATGATATTGCATTTACAGTGGGCAAAATACTGAGACATTAGTCATACACTGTGCTGTGCACAATACCGTATTTTACGGACTATAAGACGCTACGGACTATAAGACGCACCTTAAATTTTCATCCAGTTTTTGAGTTTTCGAGCTTTCCTTCTCCTCTCGCCTCCATCTCCCCTCCAAGCCCTCCCACCGAGCCCCGCTCTGTCCTTTCCCTCCTGCCAGCAGCAGCAAGCCCATGTTGGTGACCCGCGGCGGCGGCTGCTGTTGTTGCTGCTGTTGCTTGGGACCTGTTCACCTGTTCATTGCTGTTGTTGCTCGGGACCTCCTTCACCTTGTGCCTCTGGCGGCTCCTGCGGGCTGGTGCTCGCCTGCGCGGGCTCGTGCCGCCCCTTTCCAGGCTTGGCTGCAAAAGGCTTTAAGAAGAAAGGGGAGGCAGGGAAGTAGGGAAAGGGGCGGCAGGGAAGTATCCTGCCGCCCGATTTGAACAGAACAAGGAGAAAGGGGCGGCAGGGAGGTATCCTGCTGCCCAATTTGTAAAGGAAATACGGCGACGGAGTGGGGAAAGCGCTGGAGGGGTAAGTAAACCCTCCCCCGCCCTTAATGGAACCCCCCACCCCAATCCTTCCAAACCCTTCCTCCTCCTCTTCCGCCTCCTCCCCCTCTCTTTCCCGACAAGCCCTAAACTTTCAACTTCTCCCCGGCCAATCGGAGTATAAGACGCACCTGAATTTGGGGGGATATTTTTCAAGGAAAAAAGTGCATCTTATACTCCGTAAAATACGGTATATCAATCAATCATATTTCTATTCCACCTGATACAAAAATCTCTAGGCGGTGTACAAATTAAAAGCCACTACAGATATTAAAACCGTATAAAATAGTTAAAATTCACAAAGCTAATAAAACAGTCCACAGATGAAAACACATTATATGTATGTACAGTTACTCACACATTATGTTGAATGCACATACAATCGTAGACTTTCTATCTGTAACCCAGGTTCACTTTTAAAATGAATGCACATGCACATACACTCATTTGCACACAAAAACATCTATGTGTACAGATACTTGAATGCACATACCACATAATGAGGCTGTTCTCATGACTAGCCCTACCCGGGTAAGAGAACTATAGCTTCGGTAAGGCTGATCATGAGAACTGCCAGGATCACTATTAATCCTGGCACTCTTCCGCCAGGCTGCCCAGGTTTGAAACCCAGACTAAAAGTGAAGTAGGAGGAGACGTGCACACCTCCTACCTCACTACTCGGTTGTGTGCAAGCTCAAGCTGCTGGCTGAACTTCCATTGAGCCAGGGACAAGGAGTGGCTCAGGAGCTGGGAGATATAATAATCCACTGCATGAGCAGCACGGTGCATTGTGGGATATCTGCTGGATAGGCATCCTTCCACCCACCTCTGGATTGTTGTGCCACTGTCCTCAGTGCCAATCATGTTGGCACACGGCATGTCAGATATTGGGAGTGGAAGGGGTCATGTGAGGAAGGAAGGTAGGCCCCTCCCTTTCTCCCTGCCCTCCCCCAGCTCCGGCCTCAGCGGCCATGAGAACGACCGCATTGTCTGAATAGTGGCAATGTGATTGTTTTCTGTGAATGTAAAATCACTCCCTTTTGTTTGCAGATTATCTTTAAAAGTAGAGGGGAAGGAGAGTCAAAATATGGCAAAATACTTTAACTGAAGTGGAAAGGGTGGCATGAAAATGCTCTGGAACCACTCACTAATGACTCTTTCTTTCGCCACCTGAGGAAATCACTATAAGCTGAGATCACTGGACAAGGGAAGCTGAGGCTATCTGCTGTTACCAAGGAAACCCTGAAGGTGTGAGAAAGTGCAAGGTGAGAAGGAGGATCCTCTCAGTCACAGAGGCAACTCGGATCATGTGGGACTGAGTAGGGAGGTACCTTCTTCTCTGTCGGATGCTCTGAGGGCCGCCCCCCCCCCCTCCGCCGCCTTCTGTTGAAGCCAGGGGCAGCTCCAAGCAATGCAATATTCTACTCTCTTTTTCCGGTGGCAGAGCTTTTAAAACAGAAATTCCAGATGTGCCAGTGGTATGTGCATGCAATTCATGTGTAAAGCAGGTGTTGCTACAGGACATTCATATGCATTTTCCTTATCTGTGCACACATCCTTTGTTGTCTAGAGTCACATTCCATGGCATTTAGCAGCGCACACAGAGTAGGAGAAAATCCTCAAAACTGGAAATATGGCAGCAATATTGCAGTAGAGTCTTATATTCATTGGTGAAGACTCTGTGGGGAGTAGCAGTGTAGTATGTGGAAAGCATCTTTGGCAGGGAGAGAAGAAAGAGGTATGCTTGATTAACATCTGAGTTCTAGAGGAGCCTATCTTACTCACTTTACTTTCCCCATTGTTATCAGTCACTTTTTGTATCATCTAACATGTGAACACATTTAATGTTGTCATGACTTGAATTTTTGAACTGCACCCAGTTTTATTTTAGATCTGCTCCTCCCTCCACTTTACCTTTTGGAACTGCATGTTTTGGATCTGGCTGCACACTTCTTTTAAAGCCTTGCCTTGTTGCACTGAGAATACTGGACCAAAGAAAATACAGGACCCTACCTGGACAGCCCATTCAAATACAGGACTGTTTGAGAGAAAAGAGGACACGTGGCCATCCTACGGATCAGCTGTTTGGAAGAGGGAAGGAACTGAGCCTTCTCTTCTGCATCTAGGTGTTTACTACAACTTAAACATACGCAGATCACTATTGCTTGCAAAGCTATTTGAATCACATCTTATTTCTTCCACCTTGGGTCGAAACCTGTGTTCCTTTTTGAAGAGGTTATTTCAACCTCTTCCTGCACTCTTCCCTGTGCAATATGAACGTAAGAACAGCCCTGCTGGGTCAGGCCCAAGGCCTATCTAGTCCAGCATCCTGTTTTACACCATGGCCCACCAGATGCCTCTGAGAAGCCCACAGGCATAGAGTGAAGGCTTGTCCCCTCTCCTGCCATTGCTCCTCTGCAACTGGTATTTAGTGGCATAGGAACATAGGAAGCAGCCATATACTGAGTCAGACCATTGGTCTATCTAGCTCAGTATTGTCTTCACAGACTGGCAGCGGCTTCTCCAAGGTTGCAGGCAGGAATCTCTCTCAGAGTCAGTCCTATCTTGGAGAAGCCAGGAAGGGAATTTCCATCCTGTGAGGGAATATCTTCTAGTACTCACAATTCTAGTCTCCCTTTCATGTGCAACCAGGGCAGACCCTGCTTAGACCCTGTTTCTAACCCATGGGGTAAGGGTTCTGTTGTTTCTGAGGTGTTCTGAGTGTAGATTCTTTGTTAGCAAATGAGATTTTCAATACAAACCATGAATCCACTCTCATTTGCTACCAAAGAATCTACACTCAAAACACCTCAGAAACAACAGAACCCATGGGGGTGGTTGGCACCCTGTGTGCACTACACCACCACTCGCTCTGGGCCACCACAGCACCCCCCCAAGTGCAGTTATGGGGCTGCTGAAACCTCCATTATACCTTATGAGGAAAAACCTTAAAGACGCATAAACTTCAACAATTCACCAAAAATCAGCCCTTTCCCTAATCCCTCTGCAATTTGCGTTGTAGCCACCACCCATTAGGCACTACCACCCCACCCCCTCTTCCGTCCCAGACCCCACTTTATGCCTCAAATCTCCCCCAAAGACACTAAAACTTCAACAATTGACCAAAAATCAACCCTTTGCCCAATCCCTCTACAATTTGGGTGGTAGCCTCCACCTATTAGGAACTACCACCACCCCTCACTCCTTTGGCCCTGGGACCCATTTTCTTGATCCGAATCGATTCAGTTTCGGATTTGGATCGATTTGGTTCCAAATCGAATCTGAGTTGATTTAGATGGGTCAGATTCAGACCCAAAAATGAATTGGTGGTGTTTTGATTCGGATCTGAATTGAAACACCGAAAATCTGAATTGCACACTCCTATCTGTGGCTAAGGCTTGGTTCTCGTTGGGTTGGTAGAACTTTGTATGGATTGTGTCACTTAATACTGAAGGTAGGGGCTTGCAATGAATGCAGAATTGAATGTTTCTCAGAAAAAAAACGTTGTGAAAAATTACTTGTGTTGTGTTTTTCTGTCTTCAGGCTTGTAGCAGAAGCTTTTGGGTGGAGGAAAACGCATTGTGAAAACCATGGTTGCCCTGTGTAAAGCATCCATATACAGTATATGTCCTAGTTCACTAGATCACAGCATATAAATACATACGCACACATTGTGAGCCCTTGATGATAACATGGATGCCCATAAAACCAGGTAAATAGGGATGTGCAGAAAAACGGTTTGGCCTGTTTGGTTCAAATTTGAACCCAATTCAAACCAAGGTGGGTAGGTTCGGGTTTGGTTTTGATCGAACCCTGCCTTGGTTTGATTCGAATTTAAACCAAACTCGAACCAGTTCTAAAAGGTTCTACATAAGGTATAATGGGGACTCAAACCAGCCCATTATTCCCTATGCAGAGCAACTAGGGGCAGAAACCCAGGATGGGTGATAGGCACCCAGGGGTGCCTACTACCCACTGAATTCCAAAGCAATCGGACACTCTTGCAATATTAGATGATTTTGGGGGAAGGTTTTTCAATGTTTTGCTTTTCCCCATATGGAATAATGGGGATTTGAGGATGTCCCAACTGCTCCGGGGTGGGGACGCTGGGCACCAAAGTGGGTTTGGGTGCAAGGCAGGTATGGCCACCACTCCCCATGGGGAGCCCCAAGCCAGTGGGGTTCAAGGTCTATTTATTATAATTTGTTTTAAAGAATTTAGCCTGTTTAAATTAAATGAACTCAAAGTTCACAGCAATTAAGATCACACACTGTTCTACTTATGAATGAGGGAGTGACTCCTAATAATTGCATTGTAACAGGCTAAAATCTTTTTTTAAAGCCTACTGCCCACCCCGGTTTTGTGTCCCTAGGTCCTCTGCATAGGGAATAATGGGCCAGTTCAAGACACCATTATATCCTATGGGAAAAATGCAAAACGTTTGAATAGAACCAGGCTCTGTTTGGTTCAAACTCGGACCAGCATTGCCAATTTAATGACATATTTGGTTCAAGTTCAAACCTTCAAACTGAACCAGTTCAAATTTGAACCCGTACTGGTAAGGTCCCACCATCTGTGATAATTTAAATAATAGTGCCTAAATGCAGCAAGGCTAGTAGCTGGTAACTCTTTACTCATTCTCTATGAGAAGTTATCCATACTGTGTTTTCAGCTGTGTTTTCAGTCCATTGCTTTAAATTTGTGGTTTCTCAGACAAGTCCTGCTTTCTGTTGCCATGATTACAATTTCTACTGTCACTTACTGTCACCAGGGTCCCCTTGTATATGGGGAAGAGGACTTGGAGAGGGTGGAGGATGTGCACTTCTGGAGCAGACACCACAGGCTGTACTGATGCCACTACAAATCCGCAGGCAGTATGGAGACAGTTTCTCACGGGGGAATGAGGAAGGAATTAAAGCTGATGGCACCACTATTGTCTTCATGATCTAGCAGCCAATCAGGAGTCAAGATATCAGAATATGTAACAAAACAAGTACATGACACACAATGTTATCTGCCTTCCTCTTTCCCCCACCCCTCGCTCCTGCACACACACTGTAGTTCCAAATAGCATTATTGGAATCTGCATGTGCCAAAAAATTATGAGCTAATTTCAACCACTCATTTAAAAGAAAAACAGAGAACACAGCAACTTTTAATCATTTGGAGAGAAGCCCATGGGCCAGGTGGGGTGGGGGGTGGGGATTCACACATCAGCAATGAAGACTCATCTTTTTACCCAGGCTTTTAAACCTTTAGATTGTTTATTGATTTGTTTTAAACTGTTTTTAGCATTTAATTGATTTTAATGTTTTGTTTAGTGTTTTGCTGTGAATTGCCCTGAGACCTTGGTTTGGGGTGATATTATTATTATTATTATTATTATTATTATTATTATTATTATTATTAATAACAATAATTCAATTTCTATACTGCCCTTCCAAAAATGGCTCAGGGCGGTTTACACAGAGAAATAACAAATAAATATATATACAAATAAAATAAAATAAAATAAAATAAATAACTTCACCAAACCATAATTAAATTTCCTTAACCATGGTTTGGCAAAATGTCAAACTGAGGCAGTGTGTCTTCAAGATGCACCATACAACAGATTCCCGTATTCAGGGAACTTAAGTAAAACAAACTCGGTTCCAGTGGCATCACTGCTTAGTTATGTATAAAATGAATTAATTAACTCATGTTACATGTTCTGAAAAATCTATGATATATACAGTCGGGTGTGTCAGTGCTGGCTTTATGAGTAATATGCCCTAGAAAAAGGCAGGTTTGTCTCTTCAGTTTCACTTGATTACTATAAAGACAGCCAGTTTTATTCACATCAAATTTAAGTCACAGATTCAATTATACAATAAATATTACAGATATATCCCAGCAACTTCCCGTTTCATAGCCTCCACTTTATTAATTTGTATATGATTTGCAAGATGTCAGTGTGTCCCCAAACTAAGTTGATTTAAGTGCAAGAAAATGACTAAAATAACAGCAAGGCACGATGATTTAAGTTACTCTGCAAATAATTTGATTTGGCCTTAATGAAACATTGCTATTAGTAATAATATTTACATTTTGTTAGGGATGCAACTGCTGACATAAGTAAATCTTGCTTTATGTTATGCTACAGCTTTTTAAAAAATTGGTAAGTGAAATGCCACAAATATCACAGTTTGGCTGAATGCAGGCTGATACCACTAAGTGCGAACTTTACAGACTCAAACTTCAGGAAATTAGCACTGAGTAGTCCCATTGAAAAGTAAACCTGTCCTATTAATTTCAGTGAGACTACACATGAGTAATTTAGTCTGCATGTAAACCAATGACTGGAGTAGCCTGTCTCATAACTGTAAAATTTAAATTTAGGCACTCATGCACACGCACACTTATTCACACTCTAAAAATCTCTAAGGGATACCTGAGTTGAAGGTTTGTAATAGAAGGCTTTCTAACCAGCCCAAGGTTTGTAACCTGTTAAAAAAAGGTTCGGAACTCGTGCCCTAAGCAAAGGGAACCAACCCATGTCTGAGCACATTAGGAAGCCACAGAAAGCCCTATGTCAGTAGCAAAGGTGGCACAAAGGTCTCTTCCCAGGCTTTGGAGCTGGATCTGTGTCGGGCGGAGATAGTGTTGCTCAGAGAGTATGTTGGTTAAGTGTAGATGTAACCTTTAAAAAAAAATTACTGCTGTTTTACATTTATAACTTTAGCAGTGTGCTAAGTGATATACAGAAGAAATAATTCAATATGAAAATAAAGCCTTACAATCTGAACAGACTACAAATCTGGTGGATGAATGCACCAGCCATATCCACAAATCTGAGATTTTTTAAAATTGTATTGAGGCTTCCCAATCTGCTTTAAAAAAACTCAAATACCAGTGGGACTCTAATTTTAGATTTGCCAAAGAAATTAGGAGGCATGAAAGAAGCATGACCACATGGGCTTGTGGAAGGTCTAAAAGTGCCCATAGGAAGAAAATAAAAGAAGTGAGTAATTTGCAGGGCAATATCATTGGTGGTTGTTGTCCTCCATGCAGAAGTATCAATAGATCTGCAAACAGATATGTGTTGAAGTGAGTGAGTGGAGTGAGACAAAGGTGATCTATAGCTGGCAAGAGCAGAATCTCCTAAATGCTCCAGCCAGCAAGCGAAGATGACAAGGAGGACTTGGAAGTACCACCTGACCTGATCTGCCCAATTGGTGTAAAGGTGCTTCTTTGATAATGTAGCTGTTCTCTTTGTGGTTCTCTCCTTTGGCCAGAGTTGAGTATTGGTGCTCATGGCAAATTTCTATTGTCTGCAGTCTGGCTCCACTAGTCACCACAACTCAGAAGATGCTTTCTGCTGTTTCAATCACCACACTTCAGAATGCAGAAGTACCCGGACATGGGCATCTAAAGATGATCTGAAAGTGCAGGCAGACTCACTTTGGCGTACATTTCAAGGTCATCATTTTAAGACCTGCTGTGGATTCAAGTCCTGACTGAGAGCAATGAATTAATACTCCAGTTTACTGCAGACCTTGCTCCAGGGTACCCTCTTCACCTTCCTAGTGCCATCCCTGCTGCCGCTGAGGGCAGGGCTGAAACCAGGAGCAGAGCACGGGTGCCGGTGGCCCCAGCCATGCCCCCCGTGTCTGACGTCAGGTGAACCTGCCCTGATATCAGATGATATCAGATGCAGGGGGCGTGGCCTTGTTAGCAAAGGGGGCACACACACACACACACACACACACCCATTTGCAAGTAAACTTCAGCCGGTGCCGCATTCACAGTACAGCCAGGAGGAGTTCTCCCTGCTTGCAAAAGCAGAGAGATACAGAGAGGCTGGGAACCCAGTGCTGGCTGAAGCCTTTCAAAAACAGAGCCACTCACTCACTTTCGGGCTGGGGCACCAGGCGTGGCCCCTGAGCACAGCAGCCCAGGTTCTTTGAAACCTCTCCCCTCCCACCCCGCACAATGGTAGCCCGGCTGAAACTTTGGTAAGAACAATAGTCAACCCCATCAAAGTGATTCTCTGCTCCCTCGCTCTGACAATTTTCATGGCATGTTCTCTGGCCACAGCTACTGACTTAAAAAAGCACTCTGAAGACATCTTACGTCTTACATACAGTAGCTGTTTTAATATCCTGTAGCACTATTTCAATATGGTCTTTTACAAATAGTAGTAGTAGTTAACAGTTTGCATAAAACACCTTGCGGTCGCTGGGCAGGGAGGCAGGCTTCTGCCTGCCTCCACGCACACAATCTCCCTTACCCCACAGTTCTTCCACTCGCCTGACATTTAAGCAGTGCCACGGCGAGCGACATAACCGGGAGCTAGAGGAAGAAGTCCTCCGACATCCCCAAAATGCACTGTGCCAGGAGTGTGGTGCATTGGGGGATTCCCCCACTGCCGAGCAGTCTTCTTGCCCAGCTTTGTGAATGCTCAGGCTATAGGCAGCCCGAGCGTTCACACAATGGCGAGTGGCGTAGAAGGGCATGCTCGTGCACTTCTACCCCACTGTTATCCCATGTAAAAAAGCCCAGGCTGCCCTCTTTATGTGAAGGAACATTCAGACATGTGAGTTCCTATCTGTATTGGTAAAGCCCAGACACTTAGACATGGGTATATGATCTCAGTGGGAATTGAGCCTCTTGTTGGGGACAAGTAATTTTAGGCTTAATCAGCAACACTTACAGAATAGCAATGTGTCTAAATAATTGTGATCCTGTTCTACCGGCAATATTTTTGAGATACTTTATTTTAAATAAAATTCAACTTTGGCCATGTACAAGTTTTTGTGTGAATGACTGTACAAAGTCATTCACACAATCCAAAACTCTGTTCTACCTGGGTTTGTGAGGTTTGTATACTTCCAATTTTCAGTTGTGTAGAAGCAAGGTAGGAGGAAAGCTACCCAGGTTTTACTCCTACTTTGCTTCCACACAACCGAAAATTGGAAGCACAACTTCCCAGACCTGGGTATCATATTTTTTTTGATTGTGTGAATGACCTCTAAAGTAAAGTGTGTCGTCAAGTCGGTGTCAACTCCTGGTCACCACAGAGACCTATAGTTGTCTTGGGTTTACCATTGCCTCAGGAGGGTTTACCATTGCCTCCTCCCTCACAGTATGAGATGATGTCTTTCAGCATCTTCCTATATCGTTGCTGCCCAATATAGGTATTCTCCATAATCTGGTAAACTAAATTCCCTCTGGCTTACCAGTCAAGTCATTTACCCGCTTTGCCATTAGGT